>NC_084475.1:67967960-69217960 GCF_027409185.1 Cynocephalus volans
GGTCGGATACATTGTGTGGAATACCTTGATTGTAAACAAAAGTTTCAGTAAGTGCTGGCAGTGGCATTGGTAGCCAAGAGACAAATCTATAAACAGAATAAGAATCTATTCCAGTAAGGAATTGCTGCTATTTCCATGATCGAAGAGGTCCAGTGTAATGGACCTGTCCTTGGGTGGCTGGTTCTCCCCTGCCCTGGGGAATAATGCTATATCAGAGGTTTAGCATTGGCATTTGCTATTGGCATGTTGGCAATGCACCTGTGGTGGTAGCTGGAAAGTCCTTACCAGGGTATGTTGATTAATCCCGTGTATAAGCCTCTACCCCTGTCACCATGGTCACTTTGTTCATGAATGCACTGAACATACACAAGCTGATCATTTTTGCCATATTCACAGAAGATGCCCTGTGGTGAACATTCCCATAGCAGGTGGATATTTCCATTCTCTGCCACTGTGGGACGTCTGTGTGCGTAAATCTTTACGAGTTTTTCAATTATGTTCCTTCCAAATGCGTACTACTGCACATAATTAATTTTTCTGACTATGGATTAAACAAAATTTCTTTCTTTTCTTTCTTATTTTTTGAAAACTTTCCCCCCCAGCTTTATTAAGGTATAATTGACAAATAAAAATTGTACATATTTACAGTTTACAGTGTGATGTTCTGATGTATGTATACATTGCAAAATGATTTAATTAAGCTAACTAATGTCTCTGTCACCTGAGATACTTACTATTTTTTGTGGTGCAAACATTCAAGATCTATTCTCTTAGCAATTGTCAAGTATATCATACATTATTATTAACTATATAATCACCGTGCTGTACAATAGCTCTACAGAACTTATTCATCCTAACTGAAACCTTTTACCTTTTGACAAACATATCTCCTCTTTTCTACCACCACCTTCAGCCTCTTAACTACTACTCCACTCTCTGCTTTCATGAGTTCAACTTTTTTAAACTCCACAGGTAAGTAAAATTATACAATATTTGTCTTTCTGTGCCTGGCTTATTTCACTCGGAATAATGTCTTCCAGGTTCATCCATGCTGTCACAAATGACAGAATTTTCTTTTTGTTTTTTTAAGGCTGAATAGTATTTTATTGTATATATATGTATCAATCACATTTTATTCTGTACATATATATATATATATATATATATATATCAAGCACACTTTCTTTATATCCACTGATGGACACTTAGATTGATTCCATGTCTTGGCTATATGAATAATGCTTCAATGAACAGGGGAGTGCAGATATCTCTTTGACACACTGATTTCATCTCCTTTGGATATATAGCCAGAAGAGGGACTGCTGAATCATATGGTAGTTCCATTTTTAATTTTTTCAGGAATATCCATACTGTTTCTCATAATGGCTGTACTATTTTTTGCAGTTCCACCATCAGTGTACAAGGGTTCTCCTTTCTCCATATCGTCGCTAGCGCTTGTTATCTTTTGTCTTTCTGATAATAGCCATTCTGACAGGTATGAGGTGATAGCTCATTGTGGTTTTAATGTGCATTTCCCTGATGATTAGTGATATTGAGCATTTCTTTCATGTAAACCCATTTTTTAATTGGGTTGCTTTTAAAAATTTTTTCAGTGCTATTTATTGAGTTTTTTGAGTTCCATGTCTATTTTGAATATTAATCCCTTATAAGAGGGAAGATTTACAAATATTTTCTCCCATTTTGTAGGTTGTCTCTTCACTGAGTTGATTGTTTTGCTTGCTGTACAAGGCTTTTTAGTTTGATGCCATGCATTTGTCTATTTTCGCTTTTGCTTCCTGTGCTTTCGGAGTCATATTTTAAAAACCTTTACACTGCTCCAACCCCTCTTGCTGCAGTTGAGGATCTGTCACACTAGTGTGGAAAACTGCAGGGGAACGTGTGCCCACCTGGGTGGTCAGGGCAGGCTCGTCAGCTTCTGTCCTGTAGAAAATCACAAGGGTGCCCAGCCTCAGATCCAGCCCTTCACTGCAGTCAGAGAACTGCAGAAAACTGCTGAGCAGTGTGCACATCTGGGCCACCTGAGTGGGCTGGCCACCCTCGGTCCAACAAAAGATTCTGAAGAACCCAATCTCAGTCCCACCCCCTTTTGCCACAATAGGGAGACTTTCCTGCTTGCTTAGGAAACTTCAGGTAGCTCACATGTCTAGGCCACTAAAACAGGCTTACTAGCCTCCTTGTCACAGAAGATTTTGAGGGGACCCATTCTCATTTTCAGCTTCTCATTGCAATTAGAGAATTGTTCCACCTGTCCAGAAAACTTCTGGAAATCATGCACCCATCTGGACCAGCAAGACAGTTTTCTGGACTCAGGCCAGCTTTTCCATGTAGTATGGGTACCCTCCTTGGGTGTCTCCCAGGTACATGCAGTCCAGGGCACCATGCCAACCATGAAGCACTTGTGATACTCATGATGAACCTAGAATTAGGGTTCTCTCTGGTGCTAAAATACCTGCAGCATTCATGGGCTCTGACAATAGTCAGTATACCTAGATTTTTGGACAGGCTCACTGAAGAGGGGTGGGCACAAACAAATTATTTAATGTGTAGACATTAGCATATGTCCACAAGCATCAAGAACAATTAGGAAATTATGACCTCAACAGATAGATAAAATACTTTAAGGAATTTCAGTGAACTTCAAGTAAACACCAAGAAACAATTCAAAAATTTATTAAGAAAATTTAACAGAGAGATTAAAATAAAAATAATCAAACAGAAATTCTTGAGCTCAAAAATACAATAAATGAAATGAAAAATCCAATAGAGAGTATCAGTGGAAGAATTGATCATGGAGAAAAAAAAATTGAGCTCAAAGATAGGCTATTTGAAAATATATAGTCAGAGGAGAAAAAAAAGAAATTTAAAAAGTTTATGAGAATGATGGGATAGCACAAAAAAGCAAATATTTGGTTTATTAGAGTTCAAGAGGGAATAGAGAAAGACAAAGGGGTAGAAGGCTTTTTAAAAAATGATAACAGAAAACTTTTGAAACATGGAGAAAGATATAAATATTCAGGTAGAGGAAGGGCAAAGGTCATGAATCAGATTGAACCCAAACAAGACTACCCCAAGACATATAATCAAACTTTCAAAGATCAAAGACAAAGAGAGGATTCTGAAAGCAGCAAGAGAAAAGACGCAAATAACATAAGGAAATTCCAACGTACCTGGCAGCAGACTTCTCAGCAGAAACCTTTTAGGCCAGGAGGGTATACGATGATATATTTTGAGTGTGGAAGGAAGAAAACTGCCAGTCAATAATAGTGTACCTAGCAAAGCTATTCTTCAGAAATGAGAGATAGAGACTGTCCCAGACCAACAAAAGCCAAGAGAATTCATCACCATAACACCTGTCTTACAAGAAATGCTAAAGGGAGTTCTCCAAACTGAAAGAAAATACTAATGTGCAAAAAAAATGCATTTGAAGGTATAAAACTCACTAGTAAAAGTATGCAGATTAATTCATAATACTCAAATACTGTAATTGTAAATATGTAAACAACTTTGAAGACTACAGAGCTATTTAAAATAATAATGGTGGTGCCAGCGTGCAACCAAGCAGGTAGGCCTTGCTGCCACCAGACTCCATCCCCAGCCTATCCGAGTGTGCACTGACCAGAGAGGCACCCCGCCGGAGAGGCCCAAGTTCTGCGGAAACCACGTTCCCCACGGCACCAGCACAAGACCGAGCAGGAAGGCCTCACTGCCACTGGGTCCCATCCACAGCCCGGCTGACTGCATGCCAACCACAGTGGCACCCCACTGGAGAGGCCCAAGATCTGCAGAGACCAAGCACCCTGTGGCACCAGCACGCAACCTAGCAGGAAGGCTTCACTGCTGCTGGACCCCATGACCAGCCCAGCCGAGTGCGTGCTGACCAGAGAGGTGCCTCCCCAGAGAGGCCCAAGACCCAAGGCAACCACGTGCCCAAGGCACCAGCAGGTGACCAAGCACGTGCGGAGGCAGCCATGCCAAATTGTCAGCCCAGCAGGATCCTAGCCAGACAGTAGTGTCAAACCAGTGGACCATAAAAATCCCTTGCCACAGTGACAAAACATCAAAGGAAAGATACTGGAAATATGAAAAATCAAGAAAGTACACCACAAAAGGGTAATAACTCTCAAGCTCTAGATACGATAGAACAAGAAGCCCTTGAAATGTCTGGCAAGGAATTTCAAGTGATAATTCTAAGGAAACTAAATGAGATAAAAGAAAACTCAGCTAGCCAACACAATGAAATGAGGAAAAGTATACAGGACCTGAAAAAAGACATGTACAAAGAAATCAATGCCCTGAAAAAGAATGTAGCAGAGCTTGCTGAGCTGAAGAATACATTCAGTGAAATAAAAAACACAACAGAGCTGAATGTATTCTTCAGCGAAATAAAAAACACAACAGAGCGTTTAACCAGCAGGCTTGCAGAAGCAGAAGAGAGAACTTCTGACCTTGAAGATGCGCTGTTTGAAATAACACAGGCTGTTTGAAAAAAAAAGGAATTAAAAACATTGAAGAAAATCTAAGAGAGATATCAGACAACCTTAAGTGCTCAAATATCCAAGTCATGGGTATTCCAGAAGAGGGGAAAAAGAAGATTGCATTGAAAATATATTTAGCAAAATAGTGGCAGAAAACTTCCCAGGTATAGGAAAAGACACAGATCTTCAGATTCAGGAAGCTCAAAGATCCCCAAATGTTTTCAAGCCAAAAAGGTCTTCTCCAAGACATGTTATAGTCAAATTGGCAAAACTCAAAGACAAAGAGAGAATCTTAAAAGCTGCAAGAGAGAACTGTCAAATCACCTAGAAGGGAGCCCCAATCAGACTAACATCAGACTTTTCATCACAAACCCTAAAAGACAAAAAGGAATGGGATGATGTATTCAAAATACTAAAAGACAGAGATTGCCAGACAAGAATACTCTACCCTGCAAGGCTATCCTTCCAAAATGAAGGGCAAACAGTGTATTTCTCAGACAAACAAAAACTGCAGGAGTTCACTATGACACGACCACCCTTACAGGAAATTCTCAAGGGAGTACTGGGTTTGGTACCTGAAAAATCATTACCACCGCCATAAAAATTCAAGAAAAATCAAAACCCAATAGTAAAATAAAAATGGCAACAATAAAGAGGGGGAAAAAAAGTTTATCTACAACCCAAGAAACCAACAAATACAGAAGACAAACAATAAACCAGAAAGAAAGGAAAAGACACTTAAGACATCCAAACAAAAATCAATAAAATGCTAGGATTAAATCAACACTTTTCAATAACGACTCTTAATGTAAAAGGCTTAAATTCCCCCATCAAAAGACACAGACTGGCTGACTGGATTAAAAAGGAGCACCCAATTATATGCTGCCTTCAAGAGACCCACCTCACCTATAAAGACTCATATAGACTGAGTGAAAGGATGGAAAAAGTTTTACCATGCAAACAAAAATGAAAAATGAGCTAGAGTAGCTATTCTTATATCTGATAAAATAGACTTTAAACTAAAAACCATAAAAAGATAATGAGGGCCACTACATAATGACAAAAGGATTCATCTATCAAGAAGACATAACAATCATAAATATATACACACCCAATGTTGGAGCAGCCGTATTTATAAAGCACACTCTTTTAGTCCTAAAGAAGGAAATAGACACTAATACCATAACAGCAGGGGACCTGAACACCCCACTATCAGTTTTGGACAGATTATCTAGGCAAAGAATCAGCAGAGAAAAACAAGACCTAAACAGCACTCTAGACCAATTGGACTTGGCAGATATCTACAGAACATTCCATCCAACAACCTCAGAATATTCATTCTTCTCATCAGCACATGGATCATTCTCCAGGATAGATCACATGTTAGGTCACAAATCAGGTCTCAACAAATTCAAAAAAATTGGAATTATCCCATGTATTTTTTCAGACCACAGTGGATTAAAATTAGAAATCAATAAATGAAATTATAGACACCATACAAACACATGGAAATTAAACAGCATTCTACTTAATGACATGGGTCCAAGGAGAAATCAAGCAGGAAATCAAAAAATTTATTGAAAATAATGACAATAATGATACATCATACCAAAACCTGTGGGATACTGCAAAAGCAGTACTAAGGGGGAAATTTATCACATTAAATGCTTACTTCAGAAGAATGGAAAGATGGCAGGTGAACAACCTAATATTTCGCATTAAAGAACTAGAAAAACAAGAACAATGCAAACCCAGAGTCAGCAGATAGAAAGAAATCATTAAGATCCGAGCAGAACTTAATGAAATTGAAACCCCAAAAATGAGACAAGAGATCAATGAATCAAAAAGGTGTTTTTTTGAAAAGATAAGTAAAATTGACAAACCATTAGCAAGGCTAACTTAAAAAAGAAGAGAGAAGATCCAAATAACACAAATTAGAAATGAAAAAGGTGATACTATAACTGATATCTCTGAAATACAAGAAATCATTAGAGACTACTATAAACAAGTATGTGTCAACAAATTTGAAATTCTGGAGGAAATGGATAAATTTCTGGATGCACACAAACTGCCAAAACTGAGCCAAGACGATGTAGAAAATCTGAACAGACCAGTAACAATAAAAGAGATTGAAGCTGTTATGAGAAGGCTCCCGACAAAGAAAAGCCCAGGACCAGATGGATTCACAGCAGAATTCTACCAAACTTTCAAAAAAGAATTGAAACCAATTCTCTACAAACTATTCCAAAAGATTGAAACAGAGGCAATTTCTCCCTAACTTATTCTATGAAGCAAATATCACCCTGATACCAAAACCAGATAATGATACAACTAAAAAAAAAAAAAAAAAAAAAATCCACAGGCCAATATCCTTGATGAGTATAGATGCAAGAATCCTCAATAAAGTACTGGCTAACAGAAAACAGCAACACATACGCAAAATTATACACCATGATTAAGTGAGATTCGTCCAGGGATGCAAGGTTGGTTCAACATACACAAATCAATACATGTGATACAGTGTGTCAATAAAATCAAACACGAGGGCCATATGATCATCTGTATAGATGCTGAAAAAGCATTTGATACAATTCAGCACTCATTCATGATAAAGACTCTCTACATGTCAGGTATAGATGGAAAGTATCTCAACATAATTAACACCATATATGATAAACCCACTGCCAATATCATCCTGAATGGGGACAAGCTGAAAGCTTTTCCTTTACGAACAGGAACTGGAAGAGGATGCCCACACTCACCACTCCTATTCAACGTATTGTTGGAAGTACTAGCCAGAGCAATCAGAGAAGAGAAGGAAATAAAGAGCATCCAGATTGGAAAAGATGAAGTCAAACTGTCCTTTTTTGCAGATGACATGATCCAATATATAGAACAGCCTAAAGACTCTCCAAAAAAACTCTTGGAGTTGATAAATGATTTCAGCAAAGTTGCAGGATACAAAATCAACACACAAAAATCAGTAGCATTTCTTTTCTCCAATAGTGAACCTGCAGAGAAAGAAATCAAGAAAGCTTGCCCATTTACAATAGCCACCAATAAAATAAAATACTTAGGAATAGAGTAAACCAAGTATGTGAAATATCTCTATAATGAGAACTACAAACCACTGCTGAGAAAAATTAAAAAGAACGCAAGAAGATGGAAAGGTATCCAAAGTAATACACAAATTCAGTGCAATCCCCATCCAAATTCCAATGACATTTTTCTCAGAAATGGAAAAAAAAACTATCCAGACATTCATATGGAATAACACAAGAAAATGCATAGCCAAAGAAATTATGAGCAAAAAAATAACACTGGAGGCATAACACTACCAGACTTTAAACTATGTTACAAAGCTATAATAACCAAAACAGCATGGTACTGGCATAAAAACAGACACACTGATCAATGGAATAGAATAGAGAATCCAGAAATCAACTCACACACCTACAGCCATCTGACCTTTGACAAAGGCACCAAGCCTACACACTAGGGAAGAGACTGCCTCTTCAGCAAATGGTGCTGGGATAGCTGGATATCCATACGCAGGAGAATGAAACTAGACCCATACCTCTCACCATATACTAAAGTCAACTTAAAATGGATTAAGGATTTAAATATACACCCTGAAACAATAAAACTTCTTAAAGAAAACATAGGAGAAACACTTCAAGAAGTAGGACTGGGCATAGACTTCATGAATACAACCCCAAAAGCACAGGTAACCAAAGAAAAAAATAAGTGAGATTTTATCAAACTAAAAAGCTTCTGCACAGCAAAAGAAACAATTAACAGAGTTAAAATACAACCAACAGAGTAGGAGAAAATATTTGCCAAATATACATCCTACAAAGGGTTAATATCCAGAACATACAAGGAACTGAAACAACTTTACAACAAAAAAGTAACCCAATTAAAAACTGGGCAAAAGCTAAAGAGGCATTTCCTAAGGGAAGATATATGAATGGCCAACAGACACATGAAAAATTGCTCAACATAACTCAGCATTTGGGAAATGCAAATCAAAACCACTCTGAGATACCTTCTCAACCCAGTTCCCATGGCTAATATCCAAAAGACTATGAACAATAAATGCTGGCAAGGTTGCGGAGAAAAAGGAACTCTCATACATTGTTGGTGGGACTGCAAAATGGTGCAACCTCTATGGAAAATGGTATGGAGGTTCCTCAAACAATTGCAGATAGATCTACCATATGACCCAGCTATCCCACTGCTGGGAATATACCCAGAGGAATGGAAATCATCAAGTCGAAGGCGTTCCTGTTCTCCAATGTTCATTGCAGCACTATTTACAATAGCTAAGAGTTGGAACCAGCCCAAGTGTCCATCATCAGATGAGTGGATACGGAAAATGTGGTATATCTACACAATGGAATAGTACTCTGCTATAAAAAATGAAATACTGCCATTTGCAACAACATGGATGGACCTAGAGAGAATTATATTAAGTGAAACGAGTCAGGCACAAAAAGAGAACTATCAGGTGTTCTCACTTATTAGTGGGAGCTAAAAATAAATAAATAAATACACAAACAACCTGTGGGGCAGTGGGAGGGAAGAAGACACAACAATTACAATTCCTTGAAGTTGATACAACAAGCAAACAGAAAGGACATTGTTGGGAGGGAGGGAGGAGAGGGAGGAGGGAGGGAGTTTTCAGTAATGGGCCACAATAATCAACCACATTGTATATTGACAAAATAGAATAAAATTAAAAAAAAAAAATAACTGCAATAATTTGTTAAGTGTTAGGCAATATAGATGTAAATTGTAAAATCAAAGTTTTAAAATGTGGGGGAGAATGAAATTAAAATGGATAATTTATTTGTTATTTTCTTTGTAATCAAAGTTGTTTGAGTTTAATATAAAATGTTATAACTATAAGATAATTTTTGTCAGCCTCATGGTAACCACAGAACAAGGGCCTATAGTAGATATACTAAAAATAAAAGCAAAGAATCAAAACATACAACTAGAGAAAATCACTTAACCAGAAAGGAAGAGAAAAGAGGAAGAAAGAAAAAAAAAAGGTATGTGAAACAACTGGAAACAAGAAAAAATGTGACAATAGCAAGTCCTTACCTATTTATAACAACCTTGAATGTAAATTAATTAAGTTTCCCATTTAAAAGTTATAGACTGGCTGACTGGATTAAAATACAATACCCAACTATATATTCCCTGCAAGAAACTCACTTACCTTGACAAGGCACTCATAGATTGATAGTTAAGGGATGGGAAAAGATAATCCCACAATAGAAACTAACAATGAGCAGAAGTAACTATAGTTATATTGGTGATATATATATATATATATATACACACTCTAAATCAAAACCTATAAAAAGACACAAAGAAAGTCACTATATAGTGATAAAGGGATCAATTCAACAAAAGGATAAAATAGTTATATATGAACCCAACATTGGAGCACCTAAATATGTAGAGCAAATATTAGTAGACCTAAGGGAGAGAAAGACTGCAATACAATAACATGAGAGAAGTTCAACACCCCATTTTCAGCAATGAATAGATCATCCAGACAGAAAATCAACAAAGAAACATAAGAGTCAAACTGTACTGTAGACAAAAATGACCTAACAGACATTTACAGAACATTCTATGTAACAGTTACAGAATACACATTTTTCTCAACAGCACATAAAGAATTCTCCAAGATAAATTATATGTTAAGCCACAAAACAAGTCCCCACAAAATTTTAAGAAATAATATCAAATATCATTTCTGAACACTTTGGAATAAAATTAGAAATTAATAACAGGAGAAACTTTGGAAACTTTACAAATACATGGAAGTTAAACAACATTCTCCTGAACAGCCAATGGGTCAATTAAAAAAAAAAAATTCTCAAGATAATGAAAATGGAAACACAACATACGAAAACCTATGTGATACAGCAAAAGCAATTCTAAGAGGGAAGTTTATATCAATAAATGCCCATATCAAAAAAAAAAAAAATAGGTCTCAAGTAACCTAACCAACACTGCACCTCAAGGAACTATAAAAACAAGAACAAACTAAACCCAAAATTAGTACAAGGAAGGAAATAGTATATATCAGAACAGAAATAAACCAAAAACTCTAAGATCAACAAAATGAAGAGTTGATTTTTTGAAAAGATAACATTAACAAACCTTTAGATAGACTAAGAAAAAAATAGATGACTCAATTAAATAAAATCAAAAATGGAAAAACATTACAACTGATACCATAGAAATTCAATATATTGTGTGTATACACACACACACGTACAATATAAGACTTCTCAATATATTGTATGGATCCAGTTATGATTTTTTTTTTTAATACAGGGAATTAGAGCCTTATGCAACTCTTGGAAGGTCTGGAGAAGCAGATAATGTAGGCCATTGTCAACAATCCAAGCCTGTGGCACAAAACAGAGGAGACCAAAGGGAGGTTGTACTAATGATGCAGAGTAGACAGCTGAGCACTTAATACACTTACTTTTGATGGACACGTGAGTATATAAAATATATTATTTTTCTCTAGTATTATTGTAACTGATAACTGTCACTTCATTCTAATATTAGGAGTGCATTAGGAGATGGCACAAATTGTAGCAACTGGAAGGATTCATTACTCTGTTCAGACAATTGTTGCTAAATGAAAATGTCATTGAAGTTCAGCTAGGCTTCCTGAAATTTCAGAAGATCACACATTTGGGTGGCAGATAAAGCACTCAAAGAGTAGGTGATCGACAGGTTATATCTTGATAGTTATGAAAGAAATACATAAAACCACTTTTGCTAAGTCAGTTCTAGTGGTATATTCGATAAGCCAAGTCTTAACCCTTTTCTCCCATTCCTATCAAAGTTTCAGGGTCTACTTTATAAGACTAGTATCTTAAAATGATACATATCTTAAAAGTGAGTAATTCATTTCACTTCTTCAGTTAATTCCATGTTTGTCTATTTTGTGCATAGCAATTCAAGACAGTTTCTTCTTTCCATGAAAATCTTGCCTAATGAATTTATGTAGTCTCTTTAAAGCTGAGATAGATTTGGAAATTGTTACTAAAATTTAAAAACAAATAGAATAGCTTAGTTTTTATTAGAAATTTATATTTTCTTATTAAAGAAGTTTCTGTAATTAAAGTGAGAGTTAATATAAACTGAGTTCTTGAAGAAAAGAGAAGAAAAAAACTTTGATAAGAACAATAGGTACAGATAATGACATGACATCAGGACATTAATGGCATGACATTAGGAAGTATGGCCTGAGATTGCAGATTAGCAGCAAGGACAAGGGTTTTTCCTTGGACACGTTAAATGTTAGTAAGATAGGCATAAATATCTATCCTTATATTTTCCCCTAACCCCTTCTACTACCACATGCTCAAGCTGAAGGAGACAAAATTCATTGTTTCCAATGAAATATACTCTGAGAATGCTAAAAACTGAAACAAAATAAACCTCAAATTATTGGAACGTGAGTTACTGGTCATGTCTGGCAACATTAAGTTAGTCTCTTGCAAGATGGGAAGAGGATAGGTAGAGAACATTTTGGGTTGATGCAGGTGGGATTTAAACATCTCTAATCTCAAGGCGGGAAGCAAGATATAAAAGCCAGAAAGAAGGCCATGACAACAACTAGTTGGGCTGAGGAATCAGTTTTCTAGAACAAAACCAAATGTGTAGGAAGCAAGGTTGGAAAGTCACTTGTCAGTAGAAGCCAAATTTATAAGAGATGCACCAATGGAGGGCAGGGCACCAAGAACTTAGTATAGCAAACAATAAAGGAAAGCAGACTTTAGAGATCAACTATGCAAAGTTAATCTCTATAAGTAATTTATTCATTTATTCTCTCACACAGCAAATAATTATCAAGCATTGATTGTGTTCCAGGAACTTCCCTGTGCTTTAGCACAGTGGACACAAGAGATAACCTGATCCACAGGCCAGATAGATTGCCCTCTAGCAATTTTTCTATTTCCTCTGTCTATGGGATGCTCTGGCCCCAAAGCCATGTATTAAGAAAAATTTCAACCAGCTAGAATGTGCAACTCTCATTACTAAAATTGTGAAAATAAAAGAAGGAAAATATCAATGCTCTTAGAATTCCTTCTTTTTCAACAATAAGTACCCTATTTTGAGATACATACAATAACATGTGTAAAGTATCAGCACAAAATTTGGCTTACAGTAGGTAGACGAAGTATGTGAATTCACTTCCATTCCATTCTTTAATTTTATATGTCAGCAGAAAAGCAGGATTAGTGTGCAAAAATGGGTTTTAGTTCTTCTTCACTGTATGTTTGTATTCTCTCAATCAGGAAATCATCTGTAGTACAGATTCAAAATTTGTAGAGGAGCCCTTAAATCCTGTTCAAAAGGACTTCATTTCTCTTTGAGTTCTGTTTCAGTTGGCAGCTTAACTTTGAATATCACTCTAGCTTTAAAACTACCTCTTAGGTTTTCCTTTTAAATAAATTATACTGCAATTTAATTTCCATCCAATAAAAGTTAATTACCTAATTAAACATATTCTCTAAGTGTATAAACTACCGTGAGGGACAATTATATAACTTTTGAAAAACACATATGCATGCATATATATGCAAACCATTTTAAGGCTACTAGGAAATCTCATGACTGAAAAAAGTTAAAGAATTGTCTCAAATGTATTACATCTGCACTGGAAGAACTTGGTTTGAACTGCATGTATGACCTCTAGACAAATGGTAGAAAACCAAAAATATAATAATAATAACTATAATAAAAAGCATTCTATAAATGGTTAATGTTATTATTCCCTCTACTGTTATTATATTATTGGCTTATTTACTTTAAAGTGATTTTATACAGATGCTCATTTAGAACAGTATTGAGAAAATTTCAAAATTATTATGAATTTAGTAAAACCATGACTTGTATTAAATATTAAATTTATTTTAAATAGTTTTCACATTACTTAGTAATTTAACCCTACCCAAAGTACAAATCTATAAGGCAATTTAGCTACTATCGTTAATTCTTTATGAATTAGCTGTGACTATCTACATTTCTCAGGAAGGCTCTTATACATCTAATTAGTGCTAATAGCAAATGCCTTTAAAATGTTCACATTGAAACAAAAAATATGACAACAGTTATTCTTATCAGGAAAATGTGCAGACTCTAAGGCATCTTATTAAGGGAGATAATATAGCAAACAGTTGAAAGATGCCAAAGCATCTATTCATTTTTATGTGTGATTGTTTTTTCATCCTATATACCTGTGCAAATCAGCATCTTTAAAATTCTCATAAGCTTCTAAACAGTGAGGTAAATTGGAGTTTTTTAACCCTTGAAAGGAAAGGAATAACAGGAGTGAGGGAGAGAGGAAGGAAGGGGAGGGAAGAAATAGACAGCTAATAACAACAAAAAGAAAAGTGGATAATCTGTTGTTGCTGTTGTTGAACCCTTAAAATAGGTTGGTTCATGCATTTATTAATTTGTTCAAGAAATATTTTGGGGGTGGGGTGCATTGTGTTTCAGTTATTGTGACAGACATTGAGAATACTTCAACGTAAGGATATTGTTCCTGCTCTCAGGCAGCTCACAATTTAGTGGGGAGACAGACCCAAATATAGTGTGGTAATTGCTAAGATGGCTATATACAGGGGGTACAGTGGAAGCCTGGGGGCGCTGTGGGTATATCTGCCTAGGGAATTCAGAGAACTCTTTATGAGACAGGACATATGACCTGTCTCTTGCAGGAGGAGTAGGAGTTTGTCAAGTGGATAGGGAAAAAAAAAAAAAAAATGTTGTCAGCAGAGGGATAGATATGTAAAAGCATAGAAACAGCATGTTGATTTAAAGAAACTACAAGATGTTTGCTGTGATGAGTGCAAGCTCCATTTAAACAATGGTCAGTTTCTGGTTATTACCAGAAAGAAGCGGAGGATAGACCATTTCTTCTGTGAGAACACAGTGCTCTTAATCCATAAGAGTTTAAATCAAGTTTAAGTGAAATAAAATCCACTCTGCCATCAAGTGTAAAAAAATAGCCATACCTCCATCAGTGGGATCAATGAAGCTTGCCCAGAACCCAGGTAGAGTCCTGTGGGCACCCAGAGTTATTAGTGGACAATAATTCACATTGTGGACAGGGAGCGCAAATCTAGGGCTTGCTCATGGGCAATGGAGCAGGAGCAGGGTCTAAGCACAAGACTGTAGTGTCAGGTGTCTGGAGTGCTGGTCTATGGTTCCACAGCTAGTTAAAAGGAAAGAAGAAAATTAGGTTGAACCACATAATATTGCCAGTACATGACCTTTTTTGATGTGTAAAAATGGCAATTTTATACAGTTTAATGTAATATTTGTTGAGTGTTTGCCCAGGATCTCTAAATCTCCTAAAGACTTTACATACACTACCTAATTAAATTAAAACTTGCAAGCACCCTGCAAGATAAATTCAGTTATCTCCAAGCTGCAGAGAAGAAACCAAAGGTGAAAGTGTTCGGGTGATATATCCCAAGAAAGCAAGCTACTGAGGAGTTGAATAGCAACTTCTCTGGTTCCAAAGCAAGAAAAATGTTCTAACTCAACCAGGGTCTTAATCTCTATGGTGAGGGGTTCAAGGAGACAACAAATACTCTGAAAGCAGATAACAAATAGGAGATGGCTTGCATCAGGACAGCTAGTGAATTGAGACCAAACAAGTCCACAGGGCTTGCTTTCTCATCATTCTCTCTGCTTCTACCTCTACTATCTACCTGTCCTATCTCTCTCTCACTCTTTCTTTTACCCATCCCCTTCCGTCACTACTTCCCTACCTTTATTTCCCTCTTTCTGCAATCATGAAGAAGTAAGTACACAAAGGTTGGTACCTCATAGGTAAGTAGTAATTCTGTGTTGGGATATGTTACCTAAATACTTTGGGTAGTAATCAACAGTCATTTCATAGAATCATGTTTAAGATACAGAAGAGCATTCAGGATTTATTAAGTAAAGAAAATAAAATTTATTAAGAAAAACAAAATTTACAAAAAGTTAGAATAATTGATCAAAATACCTGTCATCAGTCTATTTATCTGGTTAATTATTTTGCCAGCAGAATTGTCTAGAATGATATCCCAATTGTTTTCTCCGAGAAGAAAGACGCTTCAGCTCATCTGATTATTTCCTTAGTTTTCCACTCTTATTAATAATAAAACAAAAATGTAATACTTTTGTTTTCAAGTCATCTGTATTCCTATCTCTGAAAGTAATGTCTCAGAAATATAGTTGGCTCCAAAGGAGGCATTTTCAATAGCTTCTCTAGCAACTTCATCTCAGGTAATGTTCCTTATTTTAGAGGACTATGTTCCCTTATTAAATAATAATATTTTAAGATGTTTCAATTTTTTATGTCAAAAGCAAAAATAGCACCACCCAGTTTTTTTTAACTGCCTAAAAAATCTCTCTCAGGATTTTTTAAAAACTGCTGTATTTTCTCCTTTCCTCTTCTGTCTCTTCCCCACAGGCCAAACTATATTTCCTTGCATCATTTATTTGTGTCCTTGATCATTTCTGAAAGGGAGAAGAGAATCTAGCTATGCTTATAAACCCAGTTAGCGCAGTGATTTCCTGAGCAGGACTATTAGCTCTCCCCTTTCAGGTGCCACTATCTTTTTTAACAAGCTATTGATTTCCCAAAGAAAGTGGAGATAGAAATCAAAATGCATCTAAGAAAATGAAGAAAGCAAAAGAAAATAAACTGGAAAGAAAGAAGACCTAGGACAGTATTAAAGTGGAAAGGAAAATAAAATTCTTAGAACAGTAGACTTGTGAGAGACCTTGAGAGGTCACAGCATCTGAGTGTGACTTTTAGGTAGACAAACGTTCTGTAGTACCACTCCTGCAATCTACCTTGGCTCATATATTGTGGCTGTAATGCCCTATTCTGTTCTTGACCTTAGCATGAGAAATTTTTCCTAGATCTATCCCATCAATTATTAATAATGTAATTTGGTGAACTATACCAAATTACCTTTGTCCCTTTAATGATCAGAAGACAGAATGTGGGGGAATCTTATTATGCCATCCCTTTGTCAATCCTTGAGGAAGTTTCCTACCATAGATTTGCCTTCATCTAACCATGTGGTGTTAGGTTGATGAATGAGGCTGCTAAGTTTTACCTTGATTCATTTCTTCACAGAAGAGAATTCTCATTCTTCAGCAACAGCACAGGGAGAATTAGTACACAGGTCCCCTCATCTTTGGTCATATGGCCAATTCACACATCATCTTTAGACTAATCCTGAAGTATTGCTGTAATTTACTTCTTTGCTGAATGAAATAGTTTGTGAAACTCATGGTTGAGCTGCCAGTCCTCACTATAAAAACTGCTCTATTTTTTTGAAGTAGAACAACAATCTTATCTTGACATAAGTTGATCTTACTTATGAGATGTTATCATAGACATTTAATGATAGCATTATAAATATAAAATAAATATGTTAGTAACTTTAAGATGCTCTACAAACTAAAGCCCTACAAAATATAAAACAGTTTTAAATTCAGACCCCCAGATTTTCTGAAATTTAAAGTGATTTTATTCCATGATTTCAGTCAGATCAATGTGATCTGTAAGAATAAATTCCATAATCATTTACCATCTATTTATCTGTAATAACCTATACCTAACCTCATTTTGAAAAAAGTACTTGTGACAGCTAACTAGCAATTGTAATTTTCTCATTCAGACAAACATTGCAGCTCAACATAATACATATTACCCACCCTAAAAATTCTGCAAAATACTTGTACTATACAAGCATAAGATAATTCAAGGGAAATGCATGAATGTACAGCTGTATTTCTACCTTGAGGCTTTTTAATATCTTATAAATAACAAGCATGAATTGCTTAAATCCCTCAACAGAAATACAGTCTTTTAATAATACACTTGTTATTCATTATCCTTCATGCAGTTCTCATCATCTTCTAATTAGGATGGTTTTCATTCATATCAATCATATACTTTTATAATTAATTTATTGCATCAGAAAAATTTTCATGTCCCACTACACTTGTAACTCACAAGCTATTAGAAGAATTGATGTGGAAAGGGGGCATCCAAGTATATTTATTCTATCCAACTTTGTCTTCAGAGATTTTGGAATTCTAATTTTTCTTTTAAATATTTCCAACATGTGCTATAGGATTTCCTTTAAGTCTCAGGATGAGGAAAATGCCCACTGGGTACTAATACTCAAATCTGGCTCAAGGTGCTTAAATCCCTGCCACCCCAAACCTCCATAGACTCCCAGTCAGCCTCCCAGAAGAACACTTAATTTCCTCAGAAATATCTCCAGACACTTTTTAATTCAAATCCTTTAACTATGTCCTAGTGTGTCTAGTTTCTCTTTTGTACCATTGACTATTCATAATATTAATAATATAATAATAGCACATGCTACATGTCAGGCACTATATAATTTCTACAAGTTTTACAATAATTTCACCTTGAGATACAAGTAAGTAAGAACAAACGCCAAGTTTTTTCACTGACCCTAAAGACTATGATAAGAGGATAAAAGTAGCAATCTAATTATTGTAAATAGATATTGAAAGCAAAACGGTTTTAGTTCTCGTGTGACTAAACTATGCATTCCTAATTTTAAAGCCAATAAAAATAATTTTCCATATCTACTGTGTGGATCTTAGAAAATAAAAAATCATTTACACTAACACCCAGCTTCTGGTATATCAACCTAATGCACATAGGCCAGTGAGGAATAGGTCTATTGTCTAGTAACAGGAACAGAGAGAAAAGTAGTAGAAGACTGAACATTTATCATAGGGTGACACAGTAGTACTGAAATGTTGCTTGTTCAGAAAATGTCTTGAGATGCAACCTAGTGTCTTGGCTTTCCCCAAGCGCAAATAGGTGTGTTGGGGACCTAGCAACAAGGGCTATCAGGTGATGTTCTACAGATTGTGCAGTACCTAACTCTAGGTGGCGCCATTGACATTGTACTCTAGAGTTTGTCTAACATGAACAGACGGGTACCCAGTAACACTGCCAGCACCCTCATTGCACGAGGAGGTCAATCACACGATGACCATTGCAAGATTTATCTATCTTCAGAAAGAGTACTGTGACAGGAGAAGATAGTAGGCTGAGACCAAGAGATGGGAAATGGGGAAGATGGATAATTTTATCCAACCCATAAATAGGCTTTTGTTATCATTTTGTTTTTAAAAGTGTCCAAACGCAGTGAAGAGTTTTCAATGGATTACGGCCAAACATTTCCTCCTCCCCTTAATTTTTAAATTAATTTAGAGACCAATTGGAACAGTTATTTTCATATATTATCTCACTCAGTACCTTTTTAAAGGTAGTTTTATGATCTCCAGTTTTACAGAGAAGAAAATTTTGTGAAGAGAAGTTTTTGTTTTGTTTTGTTTTTGTTTTGTTTAATTTCAAATGGTACCCAGTTAGTAAGCTCCAGAGTTGAGATTTAAATTCAGGAACACCCAACTTCGAAGTCATTGTTTTTAAGTACTGTTCATTTACTCTTTTCTACCAAACTTACACAGATGTTTAACTCATGCCTAGAATGGAATTCAGAGAGATGTTTTTGAGGTCACTCAGGTAAGGTCATGAAGGGTGGAAAGGTATATTTATTTTGTTAGTTTTCTCACCTTTAACTAAATGCTTTCCCAAAATCCTCACATAAAACGTAATCACTTAATCAAAGTGCCAAAATAATTTTTTGATCTACTCTATACTGTATATTATCATTTATTTTATGGGGTCTGGGTTCTTCTGGAACAGCATTTCCAATTAAGTCAAAATATCTCTGCCTGAAATATTTGTATGACATTCTTTTTTTAAAATCAAAGTAATGTTATGATATGTTTGGTTTTATTCCTTAAAAATTGATAATGTTCTATAGCTGAATGCCAATTATAACAATTCCAAAGTTTGATTTTTTTTAATGCTTAGCCAAATTATCTTGAAATTCTAAATCATTTAGTGTATGAGAGTACTTCAAAAAGTTTGAGGAAAAATAGAATTAAAAGATAATACAAATCTTCCCATAAACTTTTCGAAGACCCCTTGTATTTGTAAAATTGGAATAGTGAAAGCATAAAGCAGAATAATTGCCACTGTAATAATGCTTTGTTGATCATAGCATCTTTCTAATAAATAAGCATAGACTCTCTTTCCAAGTCTGTCTGTCTCTCTCTCTCTCTCTACACACACACAAACACACACACACACACACACGCACAATTGTTCTTATTGATTCTTTATGTTCCCAAGTAAGCTGGCTAGTACACGGGAACATCCAGATTGTCACGAGGCTTATGTGAATCAGTGAAGTTACCAAATATAAACTTCAGTAATAAATTCAAGGATACAGGCAATCATGAGGAATAGACAAGCAGACAGAAATTTGGGACATCAAGGGTGGTTCTGCATTGGACATATAATCTCTGGCAGAGAATAATAGCTGAGTTCTCCTAGTGAGGTTTTGTGAGGTTTCTCCTTCAATAGGGAATATTTCAGTTATAAAAAATTTACATTTTGTGTGCAGAGAGTTATATAGCTTAAGTAACATTCTCAAGGAAGCCATGTGTCATATATTATGGGTTTATTTACCCTCAATAATTATTTAACCATGGACACCCTGCTAAGGCCATTCTGTAGATAAGAGTCTTTCCTTGTAGCAAATAATATTAGTTTGTTTACCCAGAGGTACAGTTGATAAAGCGATCAGACCTGATCACCTCCTTCTTTTCTTTCTCCAGAGTGCATCTCTCTGGTAAAGAGAATGAATAGATTGCAGGCTAGCTGCTATAACACCTTTCTTCCCACAGGGTATTAAATATGGTGGAATTCTTTTCTTTGTTTTTTTCATTGTTTTCATGAAAATTAATCTGAGTGATCTCTCTATGAAACAATAATGCAAGTAGGTGCCCAATGCTCTGAGTAAAAGACATAGGAAACACCTGTTTGCTTCTCTTTTAGGGCATTGGAATAAGTTAAGTTAGTCAAGTTTGCACTCACCTTGGAGAGGATGGGAAAAGGGTCCACATTTTTCTTTCATCGTGAGACTATGTCTGATGAAATGAGATAATGTCTAAGGGAAGCTGTTGTCATCAAGAAGGTACTCATCATAAGAACAGAGAGGGCATACACTTTAATTCACTATGTGGCAGAAATGAGACTTTTCTTCTGACCCAAGTGCTCTAGCACCACAAGAGTGCTTTAGGAATAATGACTGTGCATCTGAAAGTAAGAGAAAAAATTGCATTTATGGAATTGCACTCAAAAGGAGGAAAGAGATGACAGTATGTAAAATAACACTGAGAGGTCTCCTCCTGCTTCTCCTCTGTTTATGGAACAGAAATGTTTATTGTGCCTTGATGATTTCTACTGAAAAAATGTGATAACATCAAATTGTGCAAGTGTTAAATTAGTGACAGAGTCTTTCTCTATGTGGCATTGACTAAGGACTGCCCTTTGTATGTGTCAGGCAGTGAAGAGCTCAAGCTCAGAGTGATAGGAGGGCCCTGCATCTAGAAGATGCGCCAGAGACACAGAACAAGCCATATGGAGCATTGAGGATTTACCTTCCAGCATGACCAGGCTGTGGTGATCCAATGGTGGTTAAGGGGTCGGTAGCTGTGATGGCATCAGTGGACCAGAATTGCCTGCTGCTGTTCCAGGAAGGAGCTGCCTTAGGCTCAGCAGCACCCTGTCATGGTATCACGTAGTCAGCTCTCAGATGGTATTGGCTGAGTCCCTGAGTCTTCAGTGTGCAGGCTTGAGTTTAATAACAGATGGATAAGCACTCAGTCTAGGCCAATTCTGGGAAAAAAAAAAAAGAAAGAAAGAAAGAAGAAAGGAAGAAAGGAAGGAAATCAGGCAGGTGTTTTGAGATAATGATAGAAGGAAGAATTCTGAGAATTTTCCTGTACTGGCAAATGTGTGAATAAGAAACATAAACTTACTTTTTCTCTAGACAGGACCACCATATAAAATTGTGCAAATATAAATATTCTCCATTGATTTGTGCAATGTATTGGCCTAATCCTGATTGGTGAAGCTGGTCATATTGGTTATAATCTAGATGCAGAAAGAGAAAACACTGAGTATTCTGTAATCACATAAATAGGGATTAATATATTTTAATTCAGCCTAGTTTACTATTTGCCTGTCTGATTCTCTGCCTTTAAATAAGTTAACTGAGAAAAGAGGGAGTTCTGTCTTTGGGCCAGATGACTTATCATCTTGAAATAGAGTAGGACTCAGTGAATTATGTAACATAACTGTTGTCATGAAAAGAAAGTTTCAAAGACCTATCTAGTCTAGTTGGATTTTCTTGCACCTACATTGTGCTAGGTACTTGTCAGTCTAGACAGTGAAGCCTCTGTAGATATATTATTATTTTACAAACAAATCCACATTTATATCCTTACTTATATAAATTTTATCAATTATTTTACATGCATTTAAAAAACAGTATTATTTGTTAATATCATCTTATTCATGAAAATAGTGTTCACTATACTGATTGATGTATGGAAAAAATGCTGATTCTGCCATATTCTCAATACTTCTATGGCAGCCTGAGATTACTAATTGGAAAAGAAGGGGACAACTGAACACTACAACTTTCACTTTATGAAGTTCTTGCCATTTCTTCACATCTCTCTTTTCCCCTTCTCTCTGTCTATGCAAAATTCCTCATCAATATTCCCACTATTAATAAATATTAATCTATAAAAATTAATATTAAAATAGAATGTGATAAGATATGCAGACAAGCAGAAACATGTTAAAATTCTTCCCTATTTTCTCTAAGGAAATAATTACCTTAAGGCTGAAAAATTTAAATGCTCAGCCTTCTGCCTCTAGACTTTATTTTACCACTTTTGATTAACTTTGGTTAACTAAGTAATTGTGAGAAAACAAAGCTTGCTAGTGCCCAGTTTTCTTGCCGTGGCCCCTCTGATCTGTGAAATTTATATAAACTAAGACATTAAAAAAAGAAATACTAGTTCTGACTCTCCAGATCTGAGCTGCTTGGCAAATATCTAGAGGTACTTCTTAAAATGAATGTCACAAGGATTACAAAACAGAAGGTCGTCAAAAGCCTCCAATGCTTGCTTTTGGAATTTGTTTCTGGCAATCTTTTAACTAGATTCTCAAAAACTTCTCAGTGCAAGACACCTAAAACATGTTAGACAAAATATAACAAATATTCTTCTAAATGCATAACCGAACTCACTAGGAAATAAGGATAATCTCCAGAAATCAGAATTCAAAGAGTGATAGGAATCAGAATGGCAGGCTGATTCTGAAGCCGTGGGTGCCCTAGGGAAGCTTGTCAATCTCAGTAACCAAGAAGTTTAGTTTGATATGGCCATACCCAGAACAGTAGAAGTGACCTTGAACCCAACAAGATGACAGGTAAGAGTACAGTCTACTTCCAAAGGACAGGCACTGAGAAACACTATGCCCTCATTGAATGATAGGCTAGAAAACATCCATGAGAAAGAGAGTAGTTGAGAAGGAAACTTCTTTATCTTAGCCTGTAATCGGCTAAGAAAAACAAATGCCTACCCCAAGAATTTAGTATTAGAAAACTTTCCTTATGCAGGTTTAGCTTAAATACACCTGGAAGCTCAACATTAAACAGTAATGCAGGTTAGTTCCTGGTTGGCAGTACCTTGTGGACAACTGGCAGAAACAAATGAAAATCTATCTCTGGAGGGCCCACCCTCATTACAAACCTTGCTGGTTTCCCACAGATGAATCTCCAGCATGGAAGAGCTCACAATACACGAAAAAAACAAAAACATGGGAAACCATGCCACCCCAAATAGAATTAGCAGAAAAAATAAAGAATACAAATAGATCTCACAAAAATCCAGACAAAAAAATCATTAGACACGGTACATAAACCACATATATTTATAGCATTTAAGTAAATATCATAAGTTTTCAAAACTTAAAATAGGAATAAAATATTAATAATAAAAACCAGGGTGATATGGAAAAAATAAATATAAATAGTAGGGATAAAGTATGATAAATACAATTAAAATCAAATGGACACATATAGATCAGAAGAAATTCACAAAATGTATTTCAGAGAGACAGAAAGGTGAAATATGAAAGAAACATGTAGATAGAATAAGAAGGCCTAGCATATATCTAGTTGGAGATAAAGAATGGAAAGCATAAGAAGAGAAAGTATTTTAAAAATTACAGCTGATAGTTTTCCATAATTGATGAAGCAGGTATGAAACTTCAGATTTAACTAGCATGGCAAATTCCAAATGAGATAAATACAAATAAAATAAATACATGCAGACATAACATATTGAACCTGCAGAGCACCAAATACAAAGGGATTGTAAAAGTCATCAAAGAGAATAGACAGATTACATGTAAAATGACACTTCAGCAACAATAGAAAGTAAGAGAGGTTTCTGGGCTAGGAAAAGCACCGTGATTGGGAAGGAGGTTAGGACAGGAGAGGCCCCTCCATAATCACTTTAAGTGCCCTTACTCTTCTGGACTTGTGTTCTTTTTCAGAAAACACTAGCTCACAACGCTCACAACTATATTCCGCTTCTCCTTAAGTACTTCAGAAGCAGAAAACATAGGCTTTCAAGTGTAATCACGATACAAGTGGCAGAGCAGAAATCCTCTCAATATTGTATTAGGTGTATCATCTCTGAACCTCAGTTTTTTCACTTGTCAAATGGGTTTAATACCTGCCTTACAATAGAAAGTCCCCTTTGTTTAAACTTCCACTGCCCTCAAGAATCCTGATGCTTTCCTTTATGCTTTTTCTTCTGGATGCAGCTAATAACAGCCCTCTCCTCCCACTCTTCATCTAGTCAAAATGAAATATTTGCTTTTCTGGAGTGAGCAAAATTCTCTCAGCATGCACAGTTTCTTTTGCCTAAAAGATATTTCTTCTCGTAATGCGTCACCTGCTTATTTTCTATTTATATTTTTGTTCTCAATTTAGATGTGACCACTTCCTGCAAGTCTCTTCTGACTTCTGTCCACCTCTAGATTAAACATGCTTCCCATTGCTTTATTTATTTATTCATTTATTTATTTATTCATTTATTTATTTATTTATTTATTTATTTGTGTGTGTGTGTGTGTGTGTGTGTGTGTGTGTGTGTGTGTGTGTGTCATTGTGCTACCTTTTATTTTTTTATTATTTTTTTGGCATTTATTTTTATTTTTATTTATTTATTTTTTAAATTTTATTATGTCGATATACATTGTGGCTGATTATTGTTGCCCATCACCAAAACCTCCCCCCCCCCAACAATGTCCTTTCTGTTTGCTTGTCGTATCAGCCCATGCTCTTGGATTGGAAAAATCAACATAGTGAAAATGTCCATACTACCCATTGCTTTAAAACCCTATGTAAACTCCTATAATTAACATTTTTGCAAGTTTACCATATATATTTGTATGTCTATCTCCCTCACTAGACCTTAAAATCCTACAGGGCAGTAAACATGTCTGTATAGTTGTAGCAAATCAGTTATAGTTCACATTTTTAGCATTAGTAATAATTTTATTAATATCTGTTGAATAAAGAATAATTATGCTTGTGAGGATTTTCACTAATGATCATTGTAATTGAAAAATCAATATCTAATGATAGCAGGTTACATTAATTTAACACTTACTCTGGACCAGGTATAGGATGTCTTTAAAACTTACCTGTCTCCCTCCCAGTTGCCTTTCTTCTTCACCATTTTTCTTTAACTCCCTTCTGTCTTTAGCAGTTCAAAGATCACCTGTTTGAATAACCAAGCAAAGAACCATTCTGTCAATCCCCACAAAAAAACCTCATTTATTTGGATGAACGAAAGTGGCAGATTATCCAACTTGACATTGGTCAGTGGTACGAACTCCTTATTGCTTCTCATTTATGAGATTATGGAGAGAATTTGGATGCTATATTTTGTTGTGAATCCTGTAAGAGATAAACTCTTAATTTTTCCTGGAAGTTTTGTAGATTTTGGTTTATTTGTTTTAATCAAATGACTAATATAAAAAACAAAGGAGCTGAAATACTAAATGGAAATAGATACCTTTTTCTTTGTCTTTGCTTTTGGAAATTTTTTGAGGGCCACAGTAAAAGGAAAGACCTATAAAAGGGTTTTGGGGCTAGACCACCTCCAGAATTCTGCTAAAGCTTGGAGCCAGGCCCTAGCTACATGGTAATGTAGAATGATTAATGGTAGAGAATCACTGGGGTATTCCAGTCTCCTGAATACTTTCAGGATGGCACAGACTGTCATCCATGCCCACAGATACACGAAGAGATTTCCTGGAACCTCTGAAAGGTTTAGCAAGTTGCTGAAGCCCGGTAATTGCTCTGCCCAGTGGACCACACCACCTCATTATCCTCTGAAGCTTTTTGAAGTTACACATGCAGTAGGAGCTGGTTGTAGATTTAATCAAATAAAATTGTCCTTGTAGAGATCACACATATGTATTAAGTAAGACTTTTTAAAAAGACTGATAATAGCAAACCACCAGGTTGAACTGAAGATGAATCATTGTACTACAGAAAGAATTCAGTCCTTTTTATCATCATTCACAAGGCATGATCAAACAAGAACAAAGGTAAGTCATCTCTGCAGTTATTTGTCTTTATTAAAATATGCTATTTTCTTCATTTAATACACATTTAATGACGATGCAATATTTAAAGAGGGCATACAGAGTTGTTATATGCAAATATAGAAGCTGTAACCATTATCTAATAAACATGACTATTAATAATAGACCAAAACAATGGAAATAAACAAAACCTTGCATCTAAATTGAAAAAGAAATGAATATCAGCAAGTCTGCTATAGAAAGAATACAAAAAAATGAATTTGAGCTTCTTGAGAGCAGGGATTGTGTTTTTGTCATATATATTCTTAGTTCAGCAATGCATAAAGTAGATGTTTAATAAATGTTGGTTAAATTTAATTGTTGTCAAACCGAATTGGAAATCACAGGAGGAAAAGAAGGTAGGCAACCCCCAAAAGCACTGGGTTAGAGGTCCACAAATTAGAGTAGAGGGGCCAATTCCAGCTTGCCACTTCTTTTTGTAAATAAAGTTTTATTGGAACATATGGAAAATAGTCACACACACACACATATATGATCTATAGCTCCTTTTACAATGACAGAGCTAACTAGTTGTACAGAGACTATACGCTCCATAAAGTCCAAAACATTTACTATCTTGTCCTTTATAGGACTGACTCCTGCCCTATATGTTTATCTGTACTGTGAATCGAAGAGAAGAGCCATGATCTGACATCTACGCAACCTTTCCAGCGTCACTAGTTTCAGCCTGGTTTATTTTAGGGCTCATATTAAGGACATAGAATTGGAATTGCGGCACCAGAATTGAATGGAAAAAAATAATGGGAAACATACAATAATCACATTTAAAAATTTTGTACTCATACAGTTCTGAACTTGAATCCAGGGCTCTAGGTCTTGTGGGCTGTGAGATCTGGGGCAAGTTACTTCCCTTCTAAGTATCCATTTATCTTCTAGAAAACAGGGATGAAAATGTTCATTCCATAGCTTCATTAGGAGGATTGAATAAAATAACATAACTAGAGTGTCTTCTTGTTTTATTGTTTCATAAGACAAACCAGTTAATTAAACTTCTACTGGGCTTTTTCATTTTCTGGGATCTCTCAAATGATACTAAAGAAGTAAAAACTGGCTGGTTGCTTCAAAGCCTCCATGTTGGCTTCTAACCTTCTTCAGTCCTCAACAATAAAACAACAACAATAGTAACAACACAAGAAAATAAAATTGGAATCCTGTGCTTTATTACAAAGGTCCTTGGATTTGGAATTAAGAAATTAGTCTGTTTCCAATGTCAAAATATCAAATATCAAAATAAGAAGTGGGAAGGGGGAGATTTTCTCTATTAAAAACACAACAAAATTACTGAAATTAAAACAATGTGCTACTGCAATAAGAATAGATAAATGGTTTAATATAAGGGGGGAAAGTCCAGTAATATATGTGTGTGTATTAAGATCAATAAGAAAACTGGATATTAAATAAATGAATTGTTGACAACTGACTAACCATTTGGAGAAATTATAAAGTTATACCCCAATCTCATTACATAAGTAAAACTAAATTCCATATGGATAAAGAGTTATCACTTTAATAATGAAAGCAACAAAAAAGCATTAGAAGGAAATAAAATGTATTCTATCTTATGAGTATGGAAGACCTTCCTTAATGAGTCCCATCTTCCAGAGCAATAAAAGAAAAAGATGACAAATTTGTTTGTATAAAAATTGAAGACTTTATATGGCTACAAAAATTAGAAGTAAAATTATAGGATAAGATATATAATGGAAGAAATTTGCTTCAATATGCATATGACATACAACGGTTTAATATGAAGAACATATTTTAAAACTCTTAAGTAACAATCATAAGTAAATAAAACAACAAAAACATATAAGAATATGAGAAAGTAATTCACAAAAAGAACTACAGATGACCAGTACATATAAAGGGTTAATACATTATCAGGACTCAAAAAAAACAAAATACAATTTTTTTCTATGCATTAACTCATTAAAAAAATTTTAAGTTTTAAAATATCCAGTGTTGTTCAGGATGTAGGAAAAAATGGATATGTTTGTTCCATTTTCCATCACTTGTAACATTTTCTGTCACTTATAACTGTTTGATGGGTAATTATAAAATTACCCCTCAAACTGGGTAATATATAAAAAAGCAAAAATTATTTTACAGTTTCAGAGGCTGGGAAGTCCACAGTACAGAGAGCACATCTGGAGAGGGCCTTCTTCTGAGTGGAACTGTCTACAGAGTCTACAGGCAACACGTGGTGAGAATGGTGAGAACTCTTTCATGTGTTCTCATTATAAAGCCATGGGTCTACACCCACGGTAATTCATTATTCCATGAATGGATTAATCCACTCAAGGAGCATTGTCTCGATGGTCCAATCACCTCTTAAAGGCTCCACATTTCAAATACCACAATTGGATTTTTCATCCTCTTAACACTGTTACAATGGGGACCAAGTTGCCAACACATGAATTTTGGGGGGACACGATTGACCCATGCAACATGTTCATAGTTATAACACTAATAGACAATACTTCCAAAATGATTACTATGTACCATGCAATGATATACATATATATTCTCAACAGCCTTATAAAATGGGTACTTTTTTTGGCCCTATTCTGCATTTAATAAAGTAAATTCACAGAGAAGTTAACCAACTCATGCAAGATCATATAACTACCCAGGCGCAAGTTAGGGTTTGAATGAATCCAGTTTCAATTCAGAAATATGCTTCTAACACCACTATGTTTCCCTCCATCTAAACAGTATTCACTAATAATAGGTAAAAATCCACATTTTACAGATGAGAAAACTAAAGCAAATAGAGGATAACTGTCTTTCCTAAGAAAACCTGATTATACAGTGGCAAAGTTATAGCTTGAACCCAGGTAGACTGTTTCTGGGGTCTATCCTCTTAACCACTGTGCTATACAGACTAGTAGTAGAATGGACAAGTAAAGCCTTTTGAGAGGAAAGTTTTACAATTTATATTAAAATTTAAATTGCGCTAGATTGTTAACCTTACAGTTCCACTTCTAGAACTCTGTCTTATGTAAATGTTCATTGCAGCATAGTTTTAAGTTAAAAAAAAATAAACTTTGGATAAGAAATGATATAATACCCAGCAATTGGGGAATATTAAATAAATTATGATCAATACACATTAAGGCATGCCAGAAAAATGATTCTGAGAAATCTTATGAAAAATTCCCAAGCATAAAAAGATGATTGTGAAACAATATGTAGGTTATGGTCTTATCAGAGTTTTTTTAAAAGCAGATATGTGTGTACTTACATAAACGTGTAGGAAAAAGAATTGGAAAATTATACATGAAATTAGTCATTCTGCAGCCCCTCCGTGGAGAAGAGTGGGATTATAGGAGAGAGTGAAAATGAACTTTCACAGTTTTCATTATATGCTTCTTTCTTATTAATTCTTTTACAAACAAAATATATTCAGAAATATACTTAAGAATATGTTTTAAAATGTTCATACTACTTACCATTTCATGTAGATTTTTCTTTAGAAATGAGCCAGATAATTCAGTGAAGTTACCTTTTGCTTATTTGGGCCAAAATAATGCCTGGATTATCTTTGCTGGACTTTGATTAGCTCCCATTTGATTTTTATTTCTGTCTGCAAGAAGCCTGATACTTCTGTTTATTTCCTGGGTCTTATTCCACAGTCTGCTAGAACAGAAAGAAATGTTAATTACTTCTCCCTCCAAGCCTGAAATAGAACAACTAACCTACAGGAACTGATCTTTACCTCTAAACAACAAATTAATTCTCTCAGATCTTTTCTCCCAAGACACATACCTTAACATGGCGCCTTGCTGAACTCTTTGTGGTTTTAAGGAATGTTATTGAACTCAGACCAAATGGAGCTGCAGCAGTAAGGAAGCAACTAGTTACCTCTGTTCTAAAACACTCATCCGTGATCTGCTTCTGAACTTGTGTTCTGATGCACATATTTTATTTTCTTTAATGATAAAAACAGAAAAAGCTTGCTGTAACTCTTCTCCCATTGCCACTCCAAAGTGAGTTTATTTTGCTTGATGTAAAATATCTTGCACAGAGAGCTGAGCTCCTCAATTAAGCTTATCTTCAAGGTTATTCAAAAACAACCTCTCAGCTCAGGTGAAGAAAGAATCCGAAGCCAAGGTTCTTTGAACTAGCATCTTGACTTGTACAGTGAACCTTAATAGCAAAACTGCTTGTGAAATCAAAAAACACATGTCAGTTTTCTCAGCTTAGATAAGGAAGTACAAGATCAGGAATTAGAGGATCAGTGCTGGAGTCAGGCTGCCTCAGTTTGAATCCTGGTTCCCTGTCTTCTAGCTGTTTGAACTTAGGCAGGTACCTGAACCCTCTGTTTTACCAACTGTTAAATTGAGATTTTAAGAAATGTGCCTACTTCACAGGTTTGTTTTCAGGATTAAATGAGATAATATATTTGAAGCCTTTGGAAGCATTCCTGATACTTAATGACTGTTGGTTTTCAGGATTGTTATCTTGGCATTAGCATTTAACTTCTTCATGTAGGATTTATAAAATAGAACTATTAAGGGCTAAAATGTCTTCCCCCAAATTTCCATATATTTAAGTTCCAAACTCCAGTACCTCAGAATGTTAACATATTTGGAGATAAGCTTTTAAAAAGATATTAAAGGTTAAATGTGATCATTGGTAGGGCCCTGATCCAGTGCGATGGAAGTCCTTATACGAAGAAGAAGAGACACCAGGAATGCACATGCACAGAGGAAAGGTCATGTGAAGACACAGTGAGAAGGTTGCAGCCTGCAAGCCAAGGAGGGAGGCCTCAGAATAAACCCTCATTTCTCTCCTGCTTACACTTTCAGGATTTATCTTAAACCTGAACTTTATTCATACGTCACAAGGAGCTGCTTGCCATTCCAAAACTGCTAGGTTAATAGACATCTATTTTCCTTTTGCACAGGGATTTTCTGTATTGCTTTACTGTCTTTCCTTTTCTTTTCCCTTAATGCCAAGCCCCAACCACCTCCTCTGACTAATGTGGATAAAGAGAAGCACTTAAAACTTTAGCGCTCTGCCAAGTTTACCATCAGTTACCCACCCAGATAAGTTCTTCTCAAACTTCAGTAGGTATGACTTAGGTCTATGTTACCTACCAGCAGATTAAAGCTTCCAGGTGATGGGTTGCATGTAAATAGTAAAGACATAAACAAGAGATCCAGATAACTGGGTAATAAATATTGGTTTTCCTTGCTGTAACCTTTAATTCCTTCTGCATTAATGGTTGCTGAAGTCCATGGCTTCCCCCCAGTAACCTTTTGGGTCCCTCTCCTTTCTTCTTGTCTCTAAACTGCCACAGAAAATTACTGTCTCATACCCTAGTCTAAGTAACAAGAGCAAATACAAAAAATAGGCTACATTCAAAAAACAGTATCAGTGGGAGTTCTAGAATTTCTGTATAGTAGGAACTTAAGGGTGGTCATCTGGTTTTGAGGAGGTAGATCACGGGAGGACAGTGTTAAAGATTATATTCCACAGACAACATTAACACTGAAAAAAAGAACCCGATCAATTTTTCATATAAAAGAACAAGGACGGGGTTGTTCAGTATTGTGGAAAGATCTCACATTATCCCAAGACTGAATTTGATGCCACCATTAGGAAATATATTAAATATAAGAGTATAATTTCCTAGTAGTCTTTAAGCTAGCATGATTCTTTTGTTTGTTTGCTTGTTTTTGTTTTGTTTTGTTTTGTTTTGTTTTAATTTGCACCTGCAAGGTCCTGTATCAAGAAAAAGCTATTTAATCTACAAGGAGTCTTCAAAAAGTTCATGGAAAGACTTGTATTATCTTTTAATTCCATTTTTCCACAAGCTTTTTGATGTATCGTTGTTTTTAAGACTGATCTTGAAAGACACGTAAGAGGTAGAGTTTTCATAATAATCAGTGGCCAGTATATAGAAAACTAACTCTGTGTGTGTGTGCGTGTGTGCATGTGTGTGTGTGTGTGTGTGTGTGTGTGTGTGTGTGTGTGTGTGTGTGTGTGTGTGTGTGTGTGTACAGACAATAGTTAACTTCATGGAAAACAAAATATAATACAAAAAATTTATATAATCATAATATACATATTTATAAGAAGGAAAACACTGAATATTGATTGATCCAAAAATGTTGATGCATTTGTTTTGGTAGGATAAGAGAAGGGGAAGTGTGTTAATGTGTATAGGTGCAGTAAGAAATCTAAATTCCGATCTTCTGTAGTATGAAATCAACAAATAATAGCTAAAATCAAAAATCAAGAAATAGCATTATTTGTAATATGGGTATAAGTAAGAAGAAAATCAAAAGAGTTAAATAAAAGTAGATGACTTTGAAAATGGAATTGTATTTGATGATTTTTATTATAAGCTTTGTAGTGTTACTTGAAAATATATGTGTATATGTATATTTCTTTATAAAATGAGAATTACATTTACATATACTAAATACAATTGATTTTAGAGTTCTTTTCAGTATGTCTGAAACAGTGAAATCTATGTGAAAATCTTTGTTCATATTGACTTTTCTTTCCAAATTGGTTTTGCAGCATAATTTTTGCTTTCGCATTATCCTCTTTAACCTTACAGAACCATACATATCAAACATTTGAGTTCATTCTGATGATCAGGCCTGTATTTCAGAAGAGCATATTCCAGGATTAGAGGAAAAATTTGGTTCTTTCCTAGGAAGAAAATGTGATTTATACCACAAGAAACTCTCCCTAAATTTTTTTCCTAAGAGGTAGCACTGCCTTTATTCAATCATGTGAGTCCTCAGCATTGATTGTTCAACAGTGTGACTTTCAAATCTATAATCCTTTCTCGAATTTTGTGATTGTTTCAATAAGAATAAAAAATTAATTATATTCCTTGAAAGTTGGAGGTTTAATTTACAATAGGAAGAGTTATGATCCTTCTCTGCTCTGCCAGTTTCAGAGAGGAGACCCAGCAGGAGAGGAAGGAGAAGGGAAGGGTTATTACCACATGTTTAGGTAGGTGGGTAGGTAGATAGATTTAAAAAAAACAACAACAAAACTTTACAACATCCTAGGGTGCGTCAATTTTCTAAGCCTTGCCCAAGGTTGCTTACTGGAAATTAAGGGACCTAAGATTCAAATAGAAATCTGTCTTTCTCCAAAGTTTACATTTTCTTTAGTTTGCCAAGAACAAAGACAGGAAAATCAGAAATCCATCCCAGGTCTGAGATCCTGTACGTGGTCTCTACTCCTGTGTTTGCTGAATACAGCAAGGATCTTTGTGGATTTGTTATTCATAAGACTTAGACCCCAGCATTCATTTTCTTTAAGTAATACGTAACCTATATCTGTGAATTTTAAAGGTATTTATAGTAGAAATCTAAATACTGTCTGGATTCTTCCCTAAGCATTTCTGTTTCACTGTCTTTATTATGGGATTAGCTTGCAGCTCTTTTCCAGAACACAGCATAATTGAAGTTGTATGTTGACGGGATCTTCGAAATGATCAGGGTGGGGGAGGCCCAAACAGGATAAACAGTTTCCGCCAACATTAGAAGGACTCTTTGAGAGTCCCTGGCTATCAACTAAAGAATGAGATTAGACTCATGTCAAACTTCAAAGCTCCTTCCTAACCACCTATTTTAAAAGGATTTTCAATGGAAATTAAATAGTTTCCCTTTTCTTTACAACACAGTGAGAAATATATTTCTGTTCATTTATGCTTTTTTTCTTTAGGATAAAATTCTTTATATGAGAGGATGAATTCTTGTCCTGCTCTTTCTTGTCAATGATTTTTCAAGGTAAGAACAAAAATACATGTAAACATTTTTCCAATTTGTGATGAGCAGTCAATAAACAGAAAATGCTAATAATACTAATTTCTTCCCACTGGCAAAGCATTACATAAATAATCTATTAACATGCAAGGCCACCAGGATTACACTGTTCAAACGTTGTCATTGATTTCTTCCTTTTCCCCTATGCTCACTTCTTATTCAACTGGTACAATATAACCTCTCTTTTCCATTATATTGTAAAACTTTGCTCCTCTGTGAAGCTCTGCTCTTAAAACATTAATTAAAGTGAGGTGAAATATTTGACTAATCAGCAGAGGAGTCTGTAGGGCTCCAATGCTGAATGACAAATGTCAATATCTTCTTTAGGTTTGTTGGATAAACCAGCCAATATGGAGAAACTGATCCATCATCTTGTCACCAATTCCCATAGCAGCCCAGAAGCCTGCCAATTAAAAAAAAAAAAAAAAAAAAAGTTTTAATCACAATACATCACTCAGCTGTTATTGCGAGAACATGATAAATAGGGATCTTTTTCTTCCTCTCTGTTGAGTATTTGATGTCTTTTTTTGAAAATTTATTCCATTTTTTAGGTTAGCTCAGATCTCAAATGCAAAATGAAAAGGAGAACACCATAAGATATATATTCCTCTGTTCTTTTTCTTAAAGCATAAATTAACATTTTGTTGAATAGGTATAAATTCTTGTAGACTTTTGAAAAGTGACAAAAATGGTTAAGACAGTAACTTGTGTTACTGAGAACTGGCCTATTTAGTAGCTTTTTTTCTCTGCAAAGGCAAAGTTTGGAATTTTATTAAGTGAATATCACTAAAAAGTGGAAAGCGATAGAACATACAAATCTCTTAATATCCTTCATCCGTCAACAGGACAAAGGTATGCTGCATAAATCTTTCCCGCCACATTTCCTGCCTCACTCCCACTCAAACCCTTCTCTCTGGCTATTCTAATCTGCAGGCAGTTCTCCCAGTGAGTCAACAGGTCTCTGAGCATGCTTTTTCCGTTACCCAGGAGGCTCTCCTGACCCTTGGAGCATTTAGCTAACTCCTAAGAGTTCTTCTAGACTTGAGTTAAATACCATCTCCCCAGACATACACCCTTGACCCCCACTTAAAGGCTGAGTTAAAGACCCTTTTCTGGGCTTTTTTTCTGATCTCCCTCAACACTTGGTTCATACCTCTATTCAAACCTAAATGCTTTAATCCTTTTATTGTAATGGGAAATTTTCTTATCTGTTTCCCAGGGATTATATCACATTTACCTTTTACCTGACCACTAGCATAAGGACTGGTACCCAGTATGTGCTCTGATCTGATAATGCATCAAACTGGTCTTAGAATTTACATGTTAAATCTCTCAGCAGTTAACCCTTTATTTTAGAATCAAGCCCAGAGGCCTGGGCAAACTCCCCTTGGCCCTCATCTTTACTATTCCTGTTGAGCCAACCTCCCCTCCCTCATTTTGCCTTATTTCCAACTGACTTTTCTCCATTTCCTCCTGTGACAGTTCCTCTTTATGTGGGGACCTTTGTACATTGTATTGCCTATGTTTGAAATACTCCTTATTACTCAATCTGGCCAACTCATCCCTTAATCTTTATTTTAAAATCTACTTCTTTAGGGAAGATTTTCCCAGTACATTCCCACAGAACCAAATTATACCTCCAATCGCCAAATCCCATGACATCTTCATGGCTCTCATTACACACAGATCATTGGAGTATATAGATTCAGTCCTTTTCAGACTATAAGCTCCCTGAGAGCATGGGTCATGTTACTTTTATTCATGGTTGTATCTGTGACATCTCAGACACTCAGTAAATATTTGTATTTTCTTTGAATAAATAAATCTTGAATGTATAAACAAAATTTTGACAGCACAGACAAGAATAAAGGCAATAAACATGTCATAAAGCTATTTTAAAAATTAAGCTTGTGTAGTAAAATTTATGAAACATGCTTCTAAGTAAGCCCTATTCTTTACTTTGCATTCCTTTTGCGTGAGCCAGTCAACGAGCTTAAAACAAAAGTGCCTTAACTCTTAAAAGCCAGATGCATCAGGTTTTACAGCTCAGGCAATTGGTCTGGCAAAGGTCCAGAAATCTGAGGGTATCATTACATAAGACTGAAAATGTTCATAATTATTTCTCCTTAATGTCCCCAACCCCAATAATTGCTTGCACCTGTAATTTTTTTGACAGGTGTTAGTGCCACACTCCTTTCCTCCCCAAGCCAGGTGTGGAGAAAGTGCTGTCACTTTACAAATTCCTCCACACTGTAGAGACAAAAATTTTGGCACTTGCAGACCAAAGGCTGTATAAATTTCCACCTTCCATGATGTACATCTTAATTTTAACATCCACTGTTCTGTCCCCCAAAGTAGAAGACAAAATAGAAAAGGAGGAGTTAGAAACCAGTGTTTCTGGAAAAATGTCTAAAAGGCCCAAGAACACAAACTGTTATGTCATAGTCTTACCAACCAGTTGTCTATAGAGTCTGCTCACTGACTGTTCTGTTTGTTTTCCCTACTATTGTACAAAACCTTTGTGTGGTGAACAGGTGGTGCTGGTCTTGGAAGAGGAATCATGGAGGCTGGAGTCTCTAATCGTGTAAAACACTGATGATATTTTGGCTTAAGAAGAATGCATCCCCAGTGAAACAGCATGCTGAAATCAGTGCAATTTATGAACTTATTTATTTATTTACCTTCTGTCTGAACAAGAATCTTATCATGGAATTAAAATTCAACAGACAGGAACCCAAGTTGAGAACTGCACTCCAGGTATTGTTTTTAATCTTTTATCTGATTCACACTGATTAACAAGAAAGCATTAAAGCTCTCCCAGTCATTTCCTCAAACATTGCAAAGCAACAAGGACCAGGATTACTTTAAAAGTGAATCTTCACTAAAATGTTCACAGACCAAACAAAAAAATAAGCGAACAGAATACCAGGAAAATTTAAAAATTCATTTTCTGAGCTGCCAGAGTTGGTGTGTATTCTAAAATGGAGACCAAATTCAGAAGGAGTATGTGTAAATGTCTCCTCAGAACTCTTTAGGAACTTCTTATAACTGATCCAAATTTCTAAAAAGGAAATGATAAAATTTCACCATCACTATAATTTCATAAACTGTATTTGTAGATTTTATGTAAATATAAAACTCTGTTTAAAAAGCTGCATATAATGTTGCACAAAAACAGTCTTTACACAAAGCTGGAAATATAGCAAAGATGGTCTCTACTGTTTTATTTAAAATACAAAGAACAGTGGTTTTAAGAGTATATTGAATGCATTTTAAAAATTAAGTGTATGTATGAAACTTGCTTTTCTGTTTCCTTATCCAACCATACTCTACTTATTTCGGTATATTTCTACGTTTATCTGATCTTTCCTCTGTGATTGAGAAAGAGTTGTTATAATCCATAGAAGCCTTGAAAGGTTTTCCAGTTCACTTTTCTGAACTGTGCAAGATTTGTACCATTCAGCTGTGGCTATTGCTATAGGCTACCGATGTTACTACTTGACCCGCAGTTAAATCATCACTCATTATCACTTTCTTGGTAGTATGTAGGCAAATCACCTAATTCATTCATCTATTTACTCTTACTTTTAGGGGGCTTATTTTAATATCTTCTGACTACACAGAATTAAGACAATCTCTTTTACATTCTCATTCCAAAATACATAATACAAAATTCTATCTAATTAGAAGGGAATAATCACTAATATCGATTATGTTTTTATATTTTAATCTTTTGGCTTAAAAGGTATTGAGTTTATATTTCATGACTCTGTTCAGCTTTCTTCTTTGTGAAATGACAGGCACAGTCACAGAAATGTTAGGATGCTCAGGCTGGGCTCTATTTGGGGGTCTAAGAATAGAGTCAACTCTGGTTAATTCTGCATTGGTAATGGGGGAACTCATTGCAGATTATTAAATTTCCTGATTTTCCACTAAAGGAAAAATCAATAAATTTGCCTTCTGTCACTATAAGACAGAATTTAAGCAGTAGCAGCCAATTCTAGAAGGATCATATTGCTCTTACTTTTCATCTGGTTAGGGACCCCAGAAAAATAATATATCATCTTTTACATATCTAGTAAGAAAACGACAATGGAGCTTAACCATCCCATGAATTAATCTGTCTAAAAACACTGGACCAGTCTCTTCCAGAGCCTATGCTATCTACTGCTTACAGACTGGCACCTTTGCAGAGTGCATGATTTGGCAGGATGCTATCTGTTACTTTGCTACTATATCAAGTAGAGCTGTGCTATAACGAGGTGAAAAAGTTAATCCAAGTTCTGTGAAGTAGTCTAGAAATTTACGTCCTAGGAGATTTATGGCTCCTTTTCATTGCATTTGTTTCTACACGTGACTGCTTTCATTACCTGTTCACTAACTTTTGCCAGTTATTTCACAGGAAGCAAACCATACTGAGTAGTCTTAGTAATGTTATTACTTATTAATAAATAAAATTAGTAATTTTATTAAAGGGATTACTAAAAGTTAGTGTATAGTCCTATCAGAATTTGCTTCTCCTCCTCAAATTGCTGTCGTGTTTTTTCTAGTTTAACTACAATGTGACAGTACCTTTACCAAACACTATGCGTTAAATTTGGATTTCTTTGAATGAGTTTACTGTACTGACTTTTACTTTTAAAAAACAACTCTAAGCAATGGCATTCCATTATTTAGAGGAAATGATAAAAAGCTCATATGAACGAAGTGCCTAGGAACTGCCAGACCCTGTTCCAGGAAATTACCCCACGTTATCTCCTTTCATTCTTAAATAAAACTATGATGTTGACATCACAATCTCTTCAAATCCCCCCATCTTAATAAGGTGAGTTTGACGTTTCGTTAAAATCAAGATGGAAAGTGATGCAATAAATAGTATAATTCAGATTAAAGGATTAAATTAAATTACCCAAATCATGTAAAATCCTGTTTTTTTAAGTGTAGAGATCTGGTAGAAGACTTAGAAACTGTTGTATTTTAAGATCTCCTGTGAGCCAAAGTGGGTCTGTTGTTTTTTACAATTTACATTTGGCCTGATGATTTCTGTCGAGTTTCAGGATGGTGAGAATTAAAATGTCCTAGTTATAAACTGCTAAAAGAAAAAAAAAAAAGTGGTTCAGTAATGGAAATGGCAGTTCAGCTAGAATATATATATTGACCATGCTAGGTCATGCTGTGGAGTGACTAATGCAGAGACCACAACTGCCTGGAACATTCTGAAACATTCCATTTCTACTTCACAGGGAATTTTTTCCCATATTTATTTGATTAGTAAGGTAAGGCTGTGTTTTAGAAACTCTGAAGATAGACACAAAGATTTATACAGACTATCAAACAGTGTGTGGGATTTAATTAGGTAATATATTTCCCTTGTCTTGTAGAAGCCAGACACCATTATGTTTCCCTGCATTAGCAACTAAAGTGAATGAAAATGCTTATATTTGGCTTTTATGAGAAAGAGGAGCATTTTTGAATAGCTCTGTTGTCTTCTGTGTAGACACATGGCTGGTAGGCTGTAAACTAATTAGCATGAGCAGTAGATACCAGAGAGTGGTTTGTCAAAAAGCCCATAAGGATGCTGTAGAGTCTAAGAAATGATCTCTCAGTTCTCTGTTCAAAAGTGATAATGCTAATACCAGTTTATTAAAATTTGTAATCTAATATGCTTTGTTAATTTCCTCTTGGGGTAGTACTTGTATTAAACGAGGTTCTTATTTTACGTGTATTTGAAAACAGATGCAATGAATGTTTGATAGCTAAGTTTTAGAATTTTTTATTTCTTGTCTTTATTATCAGATGTGATCATTTCTGAGGAAGGAAATTGAACATGTAAAACCATCGCATTTGCAAATTGATTGTTTTCAAAACTTTAATTAAATAACTATGGTCTTTATAGTGTTCTGAGCTCAACCTACTGCAAAAATAGAACTATTTATCAACCAAGCAGGATTATGAATAACTCTAGCAGTTAGAGAAAAAGTTTTAAATAGAGTAGTAAGGAAGATCATTTCTCTCTGTTAATTAAAAACAACAATAACAACAAAATGAAAGTATAGTTGGATTTGCAGAGAAAGCAATGAAATGAAATCACAGTGAGTGTGATTTAGAAGAAAGATAAAATTTTAGAGTGAAAGAAAATAGAGCAAATCCTGGCTTCAACATATATTTATAACCTTGGTCAAACAATTTCTCTGAGCAGCAGTTTCTTCATTATAAAATAAAGATAAATAAGCCTAACCCAAAATTGTTAAGTGCATCTAGCTCATAAGAAATACTCAGTAATTATTAGTGGTTTCCCCTCTAATCCAAGGCCCTTAAAATTTCCTCCACAAAAAATATAAAATCAATAAGTAAATAAATAATACATCAAACTCAAGTTTGTGTATATTTAAAACTGTTTTTTCTTCATGGTCTTGATACCTGAAAGCTCAACTGGATATAAAATTCTTGACTGACATTCTTTCGTTGATTTAAAAAAAAAAAGTGTTGCTCCACTGTTGTTTGGTTCTGTATGTTGCTATTGAGAATCTGATGATGACAAGATTTTCTTTACTTTGTAATGGATTTCATTTTTTTGGCTGGGAGTCCTGAAGCTTTTTTGTTTATCTTTAAGGTCTAATTGCTTAACTAGGATATGTCTTGGAGTTGTCAATTCTGTCAGTTTTCCTTTGTATAATATTTTGTCAGTGTCAATATACAGATTCCACTCAATTGTAGAAAGTTTCCTTGGATTTTGTTCTATATTCTTCCATTCTGATTCTCTTTCATTTCTATAGGATCTTGAATTTATAATTCTTGCTTCTTTTCTTCATAAGACAGGAGATACCTCCTCCTTCAAATTTTTCTTCGGTGATACATAGTGAAGTATTTGGGAGCAAAATGTTGCGATGGCTGTGATAGTCTTTCAAATATTTCAGCAAAAGTAAAATTTATACACGGATAGGTGGATGCACACATATGTACACAAAGACTAAGATAAAACAAATGTGACAAAAGATTAACAATCGGTGATGATTTTCAAAGGTCATATGGATATTTATTGTACTATTCAGCTTTTCTGTAGATTTGAGTTTGTTTTTTTAATTAAAAAGTTGGAGAAAGATAAACTTTATTTTTTAAATTATCCACTTACAACAGTTTTATGACAAGCCGATCTAGAATTTCATAGTGGAAGAATTTCAGGAATTATTCTATCCAAATCTTTACTTTATAAAGAGAAAAATGTAACAGAGGAAGTTTTGTGATTTGCCCAAAGTTACAAAGCTTGTAAATTTTTAAAAAATCAAATCCTTCTTTTCTGACTCCAAGTTTAGTATTTTTTATTTTTCCAAGTCCCTAGACCAGAATGCAAACTTTTTCTGTATATAGGGTTTGCACTAAATGGTTTAGGCCTTGCTGGACACATATGGTCTCTTTGTTTTCCTTTAAATTCTTTAAAAATGTAGAACCATCCTTAGCTTGAAGGCCATAACAAAACAGGCTACTGGGCAAATTTAGTCCCTGGAGGGGTGGGGGACATAGTTTGCAGACCTCTGTCCAACATTATTGGTTGTCTTTATGTCCATTGAACTTGTTTTCATTGTGAAACACAAGTACAAGGTACACTCCAAAACACTACGAAAAAATCAAGATAAAAATCTAAAAAAATTTCAATTAACTCACAAGAAGGCAAGAAAAAAGAAACAGGAATGAGAACAGGAGGAAACAATAAGAAGTAACAAATAATGAAATGACTACAAAGATCCTTCTGTTGTCCTTTTATAACCACACAATTGCTATTTGTGTGTGATCTTGTATCTTTTGTTCTTGTTGAACTCACTTGCTACTTCTAGATTTTGTCTTATTTTGTTTTGATTCCTTGGGATTTTCTACATAGACTGTCATCTGTAAATAGACAGTTTAATTTCTTCCTTTCCAATTCTGAATGCCTTTTATTTCTTTTTCTTATCTTAGCGCAGTGGCTAAAACTTCCAGTACACAGTAATGAATAAAATCAGTATGAGACATTCTCTTTTTTTGCTGGGAAGCCCCTGTCGTATGGTTTCAACTGCCAAGATCCAAAGCTCCAAGAGTGTTTCAAGTAAGAAATTAAACATTTCATTTCTTTTTCATATGAGGTGCTGACATTTGTTGGAGATTTATGTCAACCAAATTAACCTATTGATCTCAAAACTCGAATGGAGATATCTGAAAAAAATTTTCCATGAAGAAAAGAAAAAGCTATAAAAATAGCATTGTTGCAGGTCAGACACTATAATAGGCATCGTTTGTTTTGCTCTTCAAAGTAGCATTTGAGCTAGATATTATTCCCTCTGATTTTATATATATTTATGAACAAGACTGATTTAACACCACTTATAAAATATTTCTGAACACCAATATATTAAGTGTCAGGCATTGTGCAAAACTCTCAAGATACACTGGAAATTGGAGATATTGACCCTCTCACTAATTATAAGTTATAATTATTGTCTATCCTGAGAGATGTAGGTCATTTAATGAACAATTACTGTAAATTTCAATGAGTACCTACATTAAAGAAGTACAGTATGATATGACAACTTTAAATAAAATAAAAGAATATATTATCCTGATTTGAACATCACATATTGCACATAGGTATTGATATTCAATGCTGTGCCCCACAGATATGTACAATCAACTATATTCCAATAAAACATAAATTTTAAAAAATAATAAATAGAAAAGATTTAAAAAACAAATAAAATAAAACTGCCTAATAAGTTTTCTTAAATTTATTTTTTATTTCATATACTTAAGGTAAAAAACATGTTTTGATATACATATACATAGTGAAAAAATGACTAGAGTCAAACAAATTTACATATCCATCACCTTCCATAGTTACCTCTGTATGTGTGTATTTGTTAAGAGCACCTAAAGTTTACTCTTAGAAAGTTTTCAGTGTACAATGCAATATTATTAACAATAGTTCTCATCTGTATGTTAGATCTGTAGACTTATTCATGCTTCCTGTCTGCAAATTTGTACTCTTTTGACCTACTTCTCCCCATTTTCTCACTCTACCTGTCTCTGGTAACCACCGTTCTACTCTCTTGCTATTTACTTGACCTGTTTTTTTGTTTTGGTTTGGTTTGGGTTTTTTTGTGTCTGGCTTATTTCACTTAGCATAATGTCCTCCAGTTTCATCCATGTTTTTACAAATAGCAGTATCTTCTTTCTTTAGGGCTGAAAAATATTAATATATATACAACAATTTCTTTATTCATCTCTAAATAGACATGGGTTGTTTTTACACCTTGGCTATTGTGAAAAATGCTGCAATGAACATGTGGGCACAGATATCTCTATAAGGTGCCAGTTGGATTTCTTTAGGATATATACACACACACACATACAACAGAAGGATTGCTGGATCATATGGCAGTTCTATTTTTAATATTTTGAGAACTGACATACTATTTTCTATCATGGCTATAAAGACTGACATTCCCACCAACAGTGTACAGTTTCCCTTTTCTCCACACCCTGCCAACACTTAAGTCATGTTTTTTGGATAATAGCCAAGCTAACAGGTATGAGGTGATATCTCTTTGTGTTTTTAAATTGAATTTCTCTGATGATTAGTAATGCTGGGCATTTTTTCATATACCTGTTCGCCATTTTTGTGTCTTCCTTGGAGAAATGTCTACTTAGGTCCTTTGCCCATTTTTTAATCAGGTTATTTGTTTTTCTACTGAGTTGTGTGACTTTCTCATATATTTTAGATACTAACCAGTTTTTGATTTCTGTTTTATTTCTGTTTGCAAAGTGGCAGAAAAGAGAGAAATAAGATTTTCAAAAAGGCCAAACAAAAGTACTGACAAAGAAGGTAAAGTTCACTCCTGAAGAATATGTAGGAATTAGCTTGCCACAGCGACAGGCAAGAGTACTTGAGCCAGGAAATCTGAACAATTGATAATGAGAGAAAGCAAGGTCCACTGAAGAACTGAAATGTCACATTAATGATGTACACAGGAGCGGATGTGGACAAGTCCTATGGGCCTATCATAAGGGCCTCCTGAGCCATATTACAAGTATTTCTGATGATCCTAAGGACATGTGAAACCCTTTGGGGATTTTCAGGAGAAATGGGAGGGAGAGATTTGTATTTTAGGGAAGGAGGGAAAAACATTGCCGTAATATCAAACTGGGTATTAGCAAAGCTGTGTCTGTTCTCTCATATCCCCATCCCCAGATATTCCACACAAAATTTTAAGAGAAGATTGGAAATATCTGGGTTTTTTTTTTTTTTGGGGGGGGGGAAGATTCTGCCTTAGCAACATTTTTAAATGGATCCTTCTCTGTCAACACCCAAGGCAGTTATATAACATATTTCTTATAATATGACTATGAACTCTGTAAGAAAATATTCAAATATGGTCAGAAAAATATAAAGCCATATATTATCTTCCCTAAGTAAAGAAATGGAAGAAAAGTTGTTATAATTAATTAGTTTCTAAAATAGAGAAAACATATAAATTTTTAATTTTTAAAACTTTAACATTTTTAATATGAGACCAGTCAGTAACACATCTTTAAAAATATAATTACAAATGGGTATATTCCTATTTGAACACACCTCTTTGCTATTTTTTTAAAGCTGTACATTTAGCAGCTATTGAATTAGATACAGAATTTAGGTTTAGTGTAGCTTAACAAATATATAGTGCTGTATAATTGCAGAGTTTAAGAGTACTATCTATTGAAATAAAAATATAAACCCTAAAGAGTAATTTGGTCAGCTCGACAAAGAATTAACTGATTTGGATCATAAGGCTTTTATAAAACAAATTGCATGTGATAGTGGTAGTATTATTAACAATCCTCATGGTATCACTAACTAATTATAACATGAGTTAACCAGAGCTGTGCATTTCTCAAATAAAGCCCGTATGCTCACTGACTGTTTAATTTGATGGAAAAAAAGAAAAAATCAATATCTTGAATAGTTTTGTGCACACTTGCCTTCTCCTCTCTTTGGATGTCTACAGTTTGCTCAGAAGTTTAGAATAAATTATTATTTCTGTTTTTTTTTTAAATCAGTAAAATATGGCCCACCTCTACTACAAAGAAAACTAATAAAGAAAACATTACAGTTTTGATCCTGTTAAGACTTTGCCTTTACAGCTACTTTACAAATCAAACTGTTTTACTGCAAGAGGAAAAATTGAACGAGGAATTTTCATATTAGCATTGCTGTTGACATTACATGACTCAGTTTGATTCCAATGGATAAAGAAATTTTCAAATCCTCACAATTTTGACCATCAGTTTGGTTGAAATCAGCTTTTGTTCTATCCTGTTTTTCTTGCTAAATTGGAATTTCTATAATAATTAACTGAACTGCTCCCCTGGCAATTATCTCGCCTCTATAATTAAACAGAGGATATGGCTCTGTAAAATGCCAAGTCTTAATCGGACTCAAAAAAATAAAATCACCTTCCAAATCATCATCAGGAAAGACTGAGTTCGCACTGATGCGTTTCTCCTAGAATGGGCCTCTCCATCATTTTGTTTCCAAAGTGAAACCTTAAAAGAAACAGGAACAATAATGAAGCCCTGCTGGCTTCCTGTTCAGAATCAAGCCAGAAAAGACTCGTCTTTCTTAGAAGGAGGGTAATACCAAATTACGAATTAGGTTAGTGAAGAGTCTTAGTTACTTCACTGGCACAAATGAAGAGAAAATATTTAAGGTATTTTAAAATGTATTTTATCCATTATAGAAAAATATTCTTGAAGATTTTTTGTACCTGGCAAAAAAAACAAAATTGAAGAAATAGTAGTTAATGTCAGTCAAAGTTTGTCTTTACATAATTTACTAACAAACTATACCAATCTTTGTTAAAAATGATCTGGAAACAGCTCTTAGCCAATCTCCAACTATTCCCATTAGAATATTATTGTTGAATAGGATGCAGGTTCCCGGACTGTCCTCACTGTTCTCAGTTTAATTGCTTGAGATTAGCTCAATGCCTAGAAAATAGAGAAGTACTCAGTGAATGTAGTTAGATGTATGAATATTCCATTAGCTTTTAGGAAAATCCTCTAAAGCCTTCTATGTCAATTTCCTCTCCATCCAATTCAGACGAAGCATAAAGGAAAGACTAGAATTGTTTCACCAAATAAAACATTTCCACTACTTAAACACCATCACTTTGATTATGGAATAGGCTGTTATAAAAATATTGTTTTTCCAAAAGAAAAGCAGTTCTTAAGATGGATAAAGCAGGGATTTTTTTGGCCTGAGTATATCAGTGCCATTCTTTAATAAGTTTATTAGAGCACTATAAATAAGTTAGACTAAAGTCACATATTTTGAGTCATCAATAACATTCTTGAATTTAAGAGAGCAGGAAACATAAAATAATTAACAAAAATTTTGAAAAATTATTTTCTAGTCCTCAGATTATCTGCAATTAAGTGTATACAATGTATTTGGAGAGGCATGTGTATGGTGGTTAGAAGTATTGGTTCTAAGAGCGGGCTGATACAAGCTGCAGTCTCAGCTAGACCATTTACTGAAAAATGTCCTTATTCTTTCAAAACAACAATTTTCTTTTTATGAGACTAGAATAATACTAAAAGTATTTAACACGTGTATATTCCAGCATAAAAGTTGTCCATGATTTACTGCTAAATGAAAAGGCACATTACAGAATATTTAATATTATGAAAAATTAAACCTGCGCATTAACAAAAAGGCCTGGAAGTATATATAAAATGTTAATTTTAATTACCTCTGGGAAATCAAACAGCAGAAAGGGAGAGGTAATCTCACTTTATATTTTTGTGTATTTTTCTGTTTTTCCAAGTGTCATTTGTAATAAAAAAAATAAAATATGAAATCTGTTATATAGGATTGTTTTGAGAATTACATGAGTTAATGTTGCCAAGCTTTAAACTAGCACATCAGTAAAAAACAAATACTAAATATTATGAATAACAATTGTTTGTTTGGTTTGTTATTATTTCATATTTACAATTAATTGCATGTCATAAATTAATAAAAATTAATTATTATATAATCATGACATATACAATTAACCTATTATAAAGCTGTAATGTTTCCTACCGTGGCAGAACTTCAGATTGTATCTACAGGAAACAGAGTGACACATTAATAAGTAATATGGAGTAAATCACGATATATTTCCCTCACAAAACCCTCATCTCCTCCTGCCACACTTATATCCACTTCAGCCTATTAGGATGGGTTATGATGGGTCTAATTTTGCTTGCATGTGTGAAATACTCAAAACAATAATAAAAAAGTAAAATTAACAAGGAGAAATTGCTATATATCAAAATGAAATATCTTTTGTCAAAGTTTAAAAGAGAAAGATTTGTATTGACAGAGGACGTTTCATACAAGCCATCTAATTGCAAAGTAAACACTATTAAAAACAAGTATAATCTTTTTTAACACCATTGCTTCTGGAGGGCACTTGATAGTACCCATGAGATCTGAACGAGTTAATTTGCTTCCTGTGTATATGGAACCGCAGGGAAATAATTCAGAAAATTGGAGATATCCAGTATAGAAGGCCATTCTTCACTTCTTCGCCTTTCCTTTCAACTGTTTTATTCCCTCTGTTAATAGTAGTGTCTAAGAAAATGTGGCCCTGCTATTACAAAAGATATCCTTGATATATGGGCAGATGAACTCGTTTTTGTATCAAATCTACTATTTTCTACAGCTTATCACAAATGCTGATGCTCACCCTTCCTCAGGTCTTATTCGAATTGTCAGAGCTGTCATAATTTTCATGCATACACATTGGGATGTGTGTAGCTAATACAAATGTATGTCTTTGGCATAAATAAAATTCATCGTTGAATTTCCTTCTATGATGCTTTTATGACCAGCAACCCTTCCAGTAGGCAGATCATTGCAAATTGTGATTTTCAATGAATCGTCTGGTAATAAAGAAGTATGTGCTTTGCAAATTGAACCTTCTTCCATGCAACATGAACAGCTTCAACATAAATTATCCGTAACAGGTTTATTTGTCATGAACTGCAGCCAAAATACCCTGATGGTTAAGTTACCTCCTGCATCTTAAACTCCCCATCAAAAACATTTTTTTTATGGTTTTTGAGTTAAAGCTTTGCTTTCAAAAGCTATTCTTCTCCAGCATCAGTTATGAGTTCTACTGAAATTGAATGGTTAGAGAGGGTTAGCAATGCCAAGTTTCTACATTGTGGTTTATTTGGCAGCTAGGAACAATATAAGAGGAAAATTAAGAAGACAAAAATGAATATAAAATGAATATATAAAATATTGGATCATAAGAAGTGTTAATTTTTAATTTATTTAATGCTCACATCTTTCAGACATAGGTTTTATTACTATCTCCATTTCATGATTTCCTAAATAGAAAACCTAGGCTTAGAGAGACTAGTTAAGATTACTAAAATCATCTTGTGAGGGAGCCAGTGGAAAACCCCAGACTCCTGCATTCCATGCTTGTAACCAACCTGTTTTTCAATTCTATATACAGGTTCTATGTATTATTTTTGTGCAAGGTATTTTGGGTGTTGTAGGGTAAACAGACGGAGAAGTCACGGGCTTTGCCCTCCTGTTGCTCAAGGCACAACAGAGGAAACAGACATATGCGGCTATGTGTCACCTAACAATGGGAATACATTCTAAGAAATGTGTCATTAAACAATTTCATCATTGTGTGAACATCCTAGAGTGTATTTACACAACCCTAGATAGTACAGCCTACCACACACCTAGGCTATATGTCATAGCTATTCTAATCTTATGATACCACTGTCATATGTGGTCCATCATTGACCAAAATGTCATTGTGCAGCACATAACTATATTTACATACATGTAGTAAGAGGCAGAACATGAAAATTTCTAAGATGAGGCATAGCCAGTGTGCATTGGGAGGATAGATATAGGACTGATGAATTCTGACTCTGGTGTGACTCTGGGGACATAAGAAGTTTTCTTGAAAAGGTAACGAGTATTTTATGCAGATACATTTAATTTTTACAAAAGCAAAAGAATAAAAGGAGCCCATAAACTACTTGGAGAATGTCAACGTGCTTTGTGTGTCTAATAATAAATATATTTCTTATAACCCTGTTAGATGTTATATCTGTCTTACATATAAAAATATATCAGTGATTTGCCTGAAACCTTAAAACTAGTAAATGCCAGAGCTACCATTGGAGCACAGTTAGTCTGACTCCAAAGCCAAAGTGTTTTTCCTTTACATCATGGGATGCAAACTTCACCCAAAAAGATGCCGAGAGTACAAAAAATACTCAGAAAAGCAGGCCATATGTAAGACAATCAGGAATGTTGAGTCCTGTGGCAAAATAGTACGTGCCCCATCCAAAGTGTTAAAAAATTAAGTTTCAAAAACAAATTATGTAAGACAAAGCAAGAGCAAAGTATGCATGAGCCAAATCCAATCCATAGTCCTTCATATTATAGCATCTGCATGCTATTGTTCCTTAGGGCTTTGAACCATGTTAAATCAATGACTGAAATAATATTTAGGGAAATTTAAATTAAGAAAAGAATTTCTTGAATTAAAAAAGCATTATGAAAACTGACTGGTGTTAAAAAGATTGAAGTAGGTTCTTCTAAAATGTAATATACAGTAAACATATTACGTTCATTACAAATAAAGGAAGGAAGGAAGGAGAATACAAGGAATATATGGGAGAAAGTACCTCAGACTATACTGACATTAGTAATTTGATAGATGTCATTCATTCATTCATTCCACACATATGTCAAGCACTGTTCTAGATGTTAGGAGATATAATATTGAGCAAAAATAGACACACTCTGCCTTTATGTAGTCTGCAGTTTAACAGTATATGAAGGAAAGGATGGAGAATGACTAGAAAGGACTAGAAAACTATTTTGGAGTCAAGTCATGGAGGTTTCATGCTAAAGACTTTTGAATTGAAAACAACATAAGCAACTTCAGTAACCTAGATGTGTGTGATGATTGACAACATCCTAATAATCAAGAAACTCCATCCCTCCCAGCTCCCCCAAACTCGAATAAGGCTCCTCCAGGAAGGAGAAACAAGTCCTTGAAGGAAGCTTCAGTCATTAGGTCCTGGCTGGTAACCAACAGGGAAGCCCAGCTGCCTGGCCCACAGCAATCCACATTGGGCAGCAATCCACTTTCTGTGAGTAAATGCTCGAGACCATCTGTGAATTTAGAAAGAGGAGGCAAAAGCAGCATCAGCTTAGCCAAAAGCCAGAGCATCCAAAAATGAAAGTGCAACCAATCTGGATAAAAAGGCATTTCATCAGGGATGCAGCTTTTCAGTTCCAGGTTGACCTGTAGGTCAATTCAGTTTAAATAAACAAACATTTGTTGAGCCACTCCATGTGCCAGGGACCGTACAAGGGGCTGAAAATATAGAGATGATAACAGAGATTTCTTACCCTCCAGGAGCCCACAGTTTAATGGAAGAGACAGATGTGTACACAGAGTATACTCAGAGTGCTCTGCAAAAAGCACAACTTCGTCCGATTGGAGAGACCTGGTAAGTTTTCCTAAAGTAAGGCTTCTCACACAACATTTTGCATGCAGGTCACCTGGGAATCTTGTCAATCTGAAGATTCTTATTCTATATGTCTAGGGTACAGCCTGACATCCCATCTTTTTAACAAGTTCTCATGTGCTACAGAAGTGGCTGGCCTGAGAACCACATCCTGAATGTCAAGGTTAGTGGAGACCACCATGCCATGTCAGGATTAGCTAGGCAAGAAAGCTGGGACATGGCAGTTTACTGAGAAAGTGCAGAGCAAAGGCAAGCACAAGGGAGCCAGCCAGCAGTCCTAGGGAAGCTGAAAGCAGTTCACCCCTAATAGGGCATTCAGAGAGAAGACAAACTTGAGAAACATGTAAGAGACTGAAATGTCAGGATTTTCTAACTCACTAAGTATAAGAAGTGAGGGAGTAGGAGGAACATGTGACTCCCAACTTTCTGGCTAAGGTGATTGACAGAATGGGGAAGCCACCAACTAAAACAGAGAAAGGAAATCAAAAAGTGGTTTACATGGTGTGATATTGTGAAAATATATATTTGGTCTTTATTCCTGTCTCCTGGCAACACAACTCCTAAAATCTTTAGAATCTCCAAAGTGTTAAGAGTCTTTTCCTATGCTAATTAGTTGGCCGATGGCTGGCAGCCCCTAGGTAGCTTCAGGATGAGGGCTGGTCAATGGAAAGATCAAGGCTGGACCAGAAGGTTGGGACTTTCAGTCCCACCTCCAACCTCCATGAGGGGATAAAGGTTAAGTTGATCACCAGTAGCCAATGATTTAATCATGCCTACGTAATGAAACTTCCATAAAAAAACCAAGAACACAGGGTTCAGAGCTTCCAGACAGCTGAACATGTGGATCTACCCGGAGGGCGGCATCCCAGGGAGGGCACAGAAGCTCTGTGCTCCTCCGACACCTCACCCTACATAGCTCTTCGTCTGTATTCTCTGTAATATCCTTTGCAATAAACCGGTAAACATAAGTGTTTCCCTGAGTTCTGTGAGTGGCTCAGCAAATTAGTTGAAACCAAGGAGGATGTTGTGGGAACTCCAGTGTATAGCCAGTTCTGTCAGAAGCACAGGTAAAATAACTTGTGGCTTGTGGCTGACATCAGAAGTGGTGAAAAGGCAGTCTTGGGGACTGAGCCCTTAACCTGCAGGATCTGACACTACCTCCAGGTAGATAGTGTTGGAATTGATTTGGAGGGCACCCAGCTGGTGTCCATTGTGGAATTGGTGGCTTGCTTGATGTGGGGGAAAACCCCACACACATCTGATGTCAGAAGCGTACTGTGAAAAGTGTAAGTGGGAAAAACTGAATAGTTTGTGTGTAGGTGTTTTTTTCCCCAGTCACTCAGGTGGCAATGGTGATAACTTTCAGTTTGGGGTAGCTGGCTTTTAGGTTTCAGAGATCCAATGCAGAGTAAATGGGCAGCAGACAATTGGCTATAGAAGACAGGAGCACAGGAGAAAACCCAGGGCCAGAGATCTCATGCAGAAGAAGAAATACAAAATCCCTAATGTCACCTGCCTCCCACATCCCCATCTGCCAGCTATGCCTACAATGACACTGGCAGAATTTTAAACTCTGAGCACTGTGCTTAGCTCCTTTGGAAAGGAAACTCTTCTATGATTAATTATCCAAAAATAGCCTAGAGTAAATTTAAGTGGTAGTTTCAATATAAACCATTGAAGGGAAACCTCTAGGAAGCTGTGGATAAAAGAGATGCTACATCACAAAGGAATTGCTATTTAAGGCATTATCTTTTCACACAGAGGGTAGGCAGTTGTTAATGGATGCAACACCTAGCCAGAACGTGACTCTCCCTAAGAATAATCTATTACAAAACTGAAGGTTGAGGGAGAGATGCCATGGTATGCAACCCAGTGCTCATCTGGCAAAAATTTATCAATATAAGCTTGGTGCCAGCACACCCATTTATTTAATTAAGCTAATGTAGAGTAACTAATTCAAACACCACCCACTGCCATCAATCAATCATGGTTTTTGTTTCATTCTTCTCAAAGTGAAATGTATACTTTTGTTAAATATTAGTAGAAAGCATAGGTAGTACCCAATATAATACAGTTTTTGGCCTGCCTAAAAAAGCACTTTTCCTTTTAAATTTTTTGGATGGAGTAATTTCAAAGAATATTCTACTTTGATGAATAAAGAGAAAAATTTTTAAAGTGAGAGAAGGTTGATTCTCACGTGCCTTTTTAAGGGTTTGCCGTATACAAATAGGAAGCTTTGGAGCAGTTCATCATTACCAGCCTTATGCCCTCAGTCCAACAGTGGGGGAGTATTTGCATAAACCAGGCTACACTCACAGGGTGTGGGACAGTGTGCTGACATTAGAAATGATGTTGAATAATATGGAAAAATACATAGGGGATTATTTTCAGTTAAAAAGAGAAAAATACAAAGTTGTATAAAAAGAAGTGCATGTATTACATTTTTTAAATAGCAAAAGGTTTGGACAGAATACTAAAATGTTATCAAAGGTGATTTCTTGATGATGGGGTTATAGGGTTTTGAGTTGTTGGTGGTGTTTTTTTTTTTTCTTTCCCCTCATTTGCTTCAGTTTTCCTTATTTTTCTAAAATGAGCAAATGTTAATTTTGTAATTCTAAAATATAAAAGATCACAACAAAAACAACTCAGTCCTTTCTGTTCATATTTATTTCCTCCATGATTCTGTTCTGGACTAGTTCTCAGGAGGCTTAGAAACTGGAGGGTCAAATAGGTGACCAGCAGACCAGGGGTCCCAGCAAACAACCAGACATAAGGGCTGGGTCAAGGAAGGCAGGAAGGCCTGAGGCAGAGGAAAGGAGACCGAGGCTATTGTCACCTGCCTCCTCACTGAGCCCTTCAAATGGCTCCTCATAACCTTCATACAATAACCACTGAGGAACTGCAGGCTACTCTGGTAGCTCAAACCAGCTTTTTTGTTACTATATTTCTTGGGGTAAAAATCAACAGCACATAAAACATCTCTGTTTAAGCTGCTTTTCATAAATTGTGGTGTATGACAGTACTTCAAAAAGTTCATGGAAAGATTTCATGAAAAGATATTATGTTTTAATTCTAGTTTTCCAAAAACTTTTTGAAGTATCCTTTTATCGTGTTGTGTTCCAACTGGAGAAAAGACTACTTACACTTAAGATACAACATCTAGATCCTTTCCACATATTGATACTTTTAACCTTTCCATTGTAAGCACACATAATTTTTCTCTTTACATCAAAATGTGTCACTGCCAAGAAGAAAATGTGCAAATTATCTAAATATTGGTGATGTGCTTCAAGAATTTTTACCATTGAACAATGATGTTCTCCTTAGGAATTTATAAAACAGTGATCCTTGTAATAATTTCAGAACCAATCTGTTCTATCTTTAAGAACCATTCTATTTGGTATAGTTCTTGACAATTTGATTTGCATACTATATTCATGAAGCTTAATTACATTAGCATAATTGTAGTACTGGGCTTTAAAATATGTAATTTAACTCTGTCCTGTTTATATTTTCAGGGACTTTGTGGAGCTTTTGAAAAACTTTCAATGACAAAAGCAAAAACAAAAAGCAGAGAGTCTTTTTCCAAGAGTCTGAACTGTAATTCCACAAAGAAAAACAGAAAGTTAATAACACTTGACCTGGACCATTTTTTCAAAAGGCAATCCAAATAATGCTTCAAAATTTTCTAATAACACAATGAGGCAAGTCAGGATTCCTGCTGTTTTCTCCTTCTCTTCTCATACTTTCATCATGTTAGAGCACCTGTTTTTGGTACAGAGAAGAAAAATGGTGAAAGGAGGTTCAGGAAGAGAAAAAAGCATAAAAAAAGAGAAAACTATTTAAAATAGAAAAGAATAGGGAAGGCCAATATATGAAATTCATGAATACCTCTGCATGATAGAAAGCAAGATAATAATATAGTAACAAATACACCTATAATTTTTCCAACCTACTGTACTTTTATGCACATAAATATTTAATTTGCAAGGTCTAGGCTTATCCTTCCTTCCTTTAAGACATTTTCAAAATTGATTTTAAAAATTGTTTCTTAAAATGTACAACAAATAATGAGATACAGGCTTGTATGTGCTGGAAGTTCAGTAAATTTTAGAACTACACGATATTTAGAAATCAAGGCATCCAACCCCATCTATTAAATGTAAGTGCATTGAGGCTTGGATGGTCACTCACTCAGGACCACCCAGGCAGAGGGCAGAAGCTAGAAGATCCGAATTCTTTTTATAAGAATTGTGCATGTGATTTCATTTCGTTAGCAGTACAACCACAGGAATTTGGTTGGTACAGCTCAAACTATCATCATTAGACTAAAATAAAAAGTTTCCTGATGTGACTTTTCTTGCCTCCTTTTCATTGTAACCTAACAGCAGTCCTGGGCCAGAGCCTGGTTCCTGAGTCATAACACTCACGGCTCTATGAAAGGAACCTGGGAAACCTATATAGTAATAACTAATAATAACTAATATTTTCTGAATGCTTCCTCTGTATAAAGCACATTTCCAAACACATACACATGTTATGTTATTTAATCCTCACAATGTTCCTATGGGGTAAGAACTCTTATTATACCCCACTGGCAAATGAGGCAAATTGAGGCACAGAAAGTTGGTGTAATTTCTCCAAAGTCACATAACTATATGTGTGGATTATTAACAGTATTTAATTTGATTTTTACAACTATGAGAACTTGTTAATATTATTACTTTCATTTTATAGACAAGGAAATAGAGGACCAAAGGAATCAAAATGCAACTCTAAAATGGCTTAAATGGTGGGATTTGAACAACTTCTATTTGATTCAAGATCTGAATGTTCTTCGTATGTGCCACCTCTGGAAGTCTTCTTAAAATAAATTACTTCAATAGGCCATTTATGGATGCTGCTATGATGTGTTACTTTTCAGTTGTCTTCTACGGCTTACTGGGCATCAACACATCTCATCATGGGGTGAGGACTGAAGCAACACATTTGTTAAGGACTCTTTCTGCCAGTGATACTCTGATCAATATCATGCATATGACTTCTAGAGGTTCAGTATGGCATGGGTGACTTATCACAGAGAGATGACCAGGACAGATAAGGCCTGGACCATAGCCTCAGTTAACTCTAATGGATTTGTGTGGCAAACTCTAGTAGCCATGCAGTTGTCACCACTGACCAGTTCACCACTTGGTTAGTGAAGTATCAGTCTCTCAACTAATGAGGTAAGCATGTCTCTAAGGAACTCAAAGAGTAATCTTCAGATGTCTAGATGTGTAGGCAACTGTTTCTGGCATAACAGTGGCTATCAGTGAGGAGCAGGCTCTGGCCCCTGGATTGAGTTTCAGCTTCTAAACTGGTGAAAGGGGCTACAAGTGGAGGGAAGGGTCAAGCCATTGGAGTCCAAAATGGGCTTCTTCTAAATGATAAGCAATGGGACACTTGGAGGTGTACATCTAGAAAAAGGTAGGTGCCAGAAATTAGAATTAATATAATAGGGATGTAATGGAAACCAGTGTAACTTGATGTAGAACTCTACGGGGGTGTGGTGGGGGTTGGGGTTAGAAATAGTAAAATATTTCTTAACTTATGTCAGGTTTGATCTTGGGAATTGAGGAATGACCCAGCATGAAGGAAAAGGCATGAGGCTGGGAATCTCACAAGTCTAATCCCAGTCATGTTAGAAACAGACCCTGTTGCCGCGGACTCTCTATTGTAAACAGATAAGCACTCATTTGTTCACCAGAGTGTATGAAGGCCTTCTTTGGGATAATATCAATCATACCTTCAAGATACAGATGCAGAAATAAGAACAAAGATGATCAAGATCATAATCGAAGTTGAACATCCGAGAGTAATAACAGCTAAAATGAAATGAGTTCTTACTATGTGTGACCTAAAACATTACATCAATTAGCCATTTATATTTGCCCTCTGAGAAAGGCACTATAATTAGCTCTGTTTTGCAGATGAGATAACTGAATTATGGTAAGGTCAAAAGGCTGGTCTAATGATGCAAGATTTTTCAGTAGCAGAATTGGGAAAGGTACATTTAATTTGAAGCAGGACAGAGATAACCCCAAGATAGGCCTGCAAGATTTTCCTGTGACACTTTTCCTAAACATGCAAATTCATTTCCTAGTCACCTTTTATAGCAACTTAACAGCAGCTTTGGGCCACAGCCTAGTTCTTGATTCTTCAGCACTATATTCTGCTTCTCTGTGGACAATAATAATAGCTAACATGGATTGGGTTCTGACTCTGTGGCCAGCATTGTTCTAAGTGCATCCTGGGGCAGAGCCAGCGATGCTCGGCAATCATTCCTTGGTCTCACCTCTTTATGGAGCTTCTTTTTGTTAGCAAGAGGCTCATGTGGTCGTGTATGTCACTTCTGGGCTGTGGCAGGAAAGTGCTCATACCAACCCTCTTGACTCTCTTTTCCTGCTGTAGCAAAGTGAAGGCCTCTGTTCAGATGGTGGAGTCACGGGATCCAAGCAGCCTGGGTTGCTAAACAGCTGCATGGAGGTCAGTTGTACTGGAGGCCTACCCAGTCCACAGATGACTTTGCATAATGAGAAATAAATCTTTCTTGTGTTAAGCCGCAGAGAGTTTAGGTTGTTTCTCAGCCTACTCTAACATATTCTGACTGGTAGCACAAACATAACTCGCTTAATCCTCCCAACAGTACTGTGGCTGTCAGGTGAGGAAAGGGAGGTCCAGAGAAGTCAAGGTCACAGAGCTAGGTCATGGTAAGGGCAGAGAGGGATTCAGACAGGCTCATACCAGACACTGTGCTCTTACCCACTACACACTCCTTGATATTTACAAACGAGGTACGTATTGAGGTGCTATATTAAAGTTATGAACAGTTCATTTTAAATCACACTTTTCTTTACATTCCAATATGACAAACTACTGCTAAAATGTAATTCTATTGAGCCCTACCTATTGAAACCGGAAATAGGACTCTGCCTTGCTCTATCTTCTGTCAAGAATTTCTAACATGGCATACTTAGAAAATGATTGAGGTAAAAACAGTATTATAAAAAGGCCGGTTTCAAAATTAGAAAGATTCTACTTTTAGCATGCTGCAGATAATACAAGCAAAACACATCACTCAATCAAAGAATGTGAATAAGAGCAAATGATTTCAATTTTTATAGGAACATTCCACAGAATAAAATAGGCAAGTAAAAGCAAGCCAGTGAAAGGATTAGCTTCATTAGTAGAAAGCCACTAATAGTAAATAATGATCTCCAGAGGAGATAAATTTGTTTTTTTAATGAGAGAGAGATTTATTTTATGATGATTAAATGGTGAGCAATAGGAAAATATATCTACAGAGAGAAAGAGGGCAAAGGTTGAGAGAGAGATTAGTTACTTCTTGCTAACCAGTCCATAAGGAGGATGATTAGAGGAGACCAAAATTGATTACTAATATCTCTCACCCTGGACATAAGAGGAATTATGGAGAATTAATCTTTGGAGTTATAATAAAATTGATGATGCTAAATACAATATGTAACTATCGATGTGGAACAAAACACTAGATAAGAAATAGGAAGTAATCTAGTGATTTCTTGCTTTTTTAGTGTTCGATAAGGCACTGCACAAAGTTTGTAGAAATACATCAAAAGAAAAGTAATATTAATTATTTCTAATGTTTATAGAGTGCTTTCTATGTATTAGGCACTATTTGAAATGTACGTGAGTTAACTCATTTAATACTCATAACCCATTATCCCATTTTCTAAAGGAGAAAACTGAAACACAGAAAATAATATTTTTCCAAAGTCACAAAGGTAGAAAGTAGTAGAGGCAGGATTTAAGCCCAGTGTCTGGCATAGTACCTAGGTGAGCACTGAGAGCACTCCACCTAATTTCCTGTGTGCGTTAGTCAGCTTAGGCTGCCATAACAAAATACCATAGCCTGAGTGGCTTAAACAACAGAAATTTATTTTCTCACAGTTCTGGAGGCTAGAATTCTGAGAAGCCAAAGTGTCAGCATGTTTGGGTTCTGATGAGGGCTTTCTTCCTGTCTTACAGATGGCTGTCTTCTTGCTGTGTCCTCACATGGCAGAGAGAGGGTCCCACCCGCATAACCTCATCTAAACCTAGGTATCTCACAATGTCCCCATCTCTAAATACCATCACATAGGGGGTTATGGCTTCAACATATGAATTTGGAGGGGGAGCGATTCAGTTCCATAGCACTGGGTGAGAAAACAAAGCATTTGTTTTTTGTGTTCATATTGGATAGGGATATCTGGGAAGTGGGTTAAACATAGGAAGAAAGGGCAATCTTCTGAAAATAGTACCAAATGTTTGGTGAATCCATGATGTCACCAGAGAAAAAAAGTACGATAGGTTGGGTATGCATATGTGTTCAGTATGATTGTAAAATGCTTTGCAAAAGAGGGCAGAAACCTTTCCTGGAGAAAAATCAGAAAAGTTACATTTTATGAGGCACTTCGCCATAGTGGGTACGAACTGACTGCCAAGCTCATCAGATCTAAGCTTTAGATCTTGACTTTGTCATTCTGTGTAAATTTGGCCAACTCATTTAACTTCTTTAAGCCTCAGTTACCTCCTCTGTAAATGGACAGTTCAATAGCATTTGGCGTATGAGATTATTGTGAGGACTAAGTACACATGTAACGCTTCACCAGAGCACCTAGCTTGTATGATGTCCTCAATAATTAGTAACTATTATTATTATTGAGAAGTAATTTGTCTCTCTCTGCTCCCATTTTTTAGTTCATTTGTTTACCACGTCACTGAGCACTTACTATGTGACAGGCAGTATTCTTGCATTTCCTGATTTCTTCTAGAAAAAAAACTATAAATATAATCCAAACATTCATTCATTTATTCTTTGATTCATTTATTCATTGATTTAGTGAATGTCAGTGGAACATATTTTTGTGGTACCCCTCTCTTCTGTTGCTAGGGTACCCTACCCAGCAACCTACCACTGTTCTTGGGTCTTAGAAGTGTTCTAGAAAAGTATATATTCTCCATTTCTAGATATAGACTTTGTCCTGAATCTCTGCTACTTCAGCCTCTGATGTTAAATTTTTATCATTCATATATCCCATTTCTAATGCAATATCACACCTGGAAGTCTCTTAGGAATCTCTAAACATATGTAACAGTGAATTATTGGTACTCAGTCTCATCCCACTTACTCTTCATTAGGCTTTCAGCAACTTGATTTTCCCAGTTGGTCAAGCAAAAAACCTCAGAATCACTCTTGATTCCTCTCTTCTCTCACAGCCTGTATCCAGGAAGCTTTGCCTTCAGAAACTATCTAGAATCCAACTACTTCTTATTATTTTCACCACTTCCATCCTCATTCAAACTAGCAACATCTCCCACATGGATTTTTTTCTAAATATCCCTCTTTTAGTTCCTCTTGTTTCCACCCTGTCTTCCACAGTGTACTCATTATATCAAAATATATACATATATATAAAATTTTTGATATATATATATATAGATGTACAGATTTATAGATATAGATATGTGTGTGTATGTATACTCTAAATGCCTGCCTTAATGCAAATGGATCAACTCGTTCTGATTTATTCTTTTAGCACACTAACATATGGGCTAATAAATGGAATAACTGAGTAAAATGCTAGTTTTGACTCTTTCTAAGAAGCTTTATTAGATAATTTAGAAATATCTTATTATGTTCTGGAATTAAAGTGGTGAATAAAATAAGAAACACAAAAAAAGTCTGTATGTATAATGTATGTTTGTGTGCACATATGCACATAAATACACACATAAGTACCTTATGTGTGTGTATTATGTGTATATTTAATGGTTTCTTTCTATACATATATATATGTAGTTTCTAGGGATCTTGGTGAATTAAAAAGTTAAGGTTGGGATTGTTTATGTATCCAGTCCCACGTTGCTGGTGTGAAAGTAGTGTGCAAAGCGTCTGCAGACTCCTGTTTGGGTCTGAGGCTTAGGTGCGATATGCTGAGGGAAGAGAGGGAAACTGTATTTTCTGAACTGAGGTTGAGAGTTCTCAGTCAAACACATAAAACTTCCATTACAGATCGAGGACAAGCAGAGACAGAGTCAGCCTCCTAAAAGCAGTCCCCAGTTGACAAATAGGTGATGCTCCAGTAGTTCATTTGAAAATTGATTGTGTGGAATTCACAACGTTTTCTTCCATAAAAACAGTGTTATAAATAGTGGTGGTGGGAGGGCAGGGGGATGTCCCATGGCCAACACATAAAAGCTTATTTAGCTTATAATGGAGTTGAAACTCAGCACATTTGCTGCAGCAAAATAATTCTCTTGCAACTAGTAGTGAAACAAAACAGAAAAACCTATAAACTTGAATAAAAAAATAGTAGCTTATTTCTCTTGAGTACGACAGCTTATAGAGGCACAGTTTTAATTAAAAGAGGATGAGGAAGTAGAGGAAGGTGTTGATGGAGAGTCTAAAGGGGACTGCTAAGAACTCACAAGGGTTTTAGACATTAGTAGCTTTGGTTATTGTCTTATTTCACTTTGAAACATAAGGCATTGGTTTTTCTTGATATTAGCTGTATCAGTTTGTAGCATTATTTTTGTGTTTATAAGCCATGATGCGCCTCATTTTTTTCAATTCTCAAAATAAAGAATGAAAGATAAAGGAAGTAGAAAGTAAGAATTTGCTCATAAGGTAATCTCAAGAAAATTTTTTTAAAAGTAAGAAAGATGGTTAATAGGATGAATGTGTATGTGTGAAAAAATAGTCTTACGCAGAATTAGCTGAGAGAAAAGGAGTATATTGTATTTGCACTCCGTATTTGGAAGAGAAAAGAAGACAGTTGGGAAGAGATCTTTGGTCATATAATTCTTAAATAGGTAATTCTAGAAAGTCTTGTGGCTGTCTGGAACAAGACGAAGAATAAAAAAATGTTCTTGATCAAATATTGTATACATAGGGATGCATTTGTAGTTAACTGGGCGTTTATCATCTAGGAAACCGCTTTTAAATCATCTATAAGATTACATACTACAATAATCTGATCTGCTGATAAAGCAGGAAAATAATTATGGGATTTTAATTATCTTTACATTTTCTCCAGCTTTTCTGGTATATGTTATCCTAACTATGATTAAAGGTGCCCTAAACTCAGCTTTCTGTGTGATCCCCAGACTGTAACCAGACATAACATGAAGCCATTGTTAAGATTGTGCTGCTATTTTAGATGTGCTGCATGAAGCACTGAAAAAAATCCAATTTTGGTTTCAGTCAAATAATCTACTGTTTAAAAGTTAATGCCTTCAAATTTCATTTTTAATATAGTTTTGTCAGAGTGTGATGTAGCTATGAATGCTGCCAGCTTTTTGTTTGGAGAGACGGGCCAGGGCATGCCACAAGAGCGTCAATGGCAGTGTAGGTTCTAGAGCTAAGCTACCTAGGCTCTGATGGGGTTTCTTCTACTTAGCCCTTAATTTTTATGTGCCTCATACTTCTTATCCTTATAAGGAGATTGTTGGGAGCATTACATAAACCAATGCATGTAAGAAACTTACATAACTGCCTGTCACATAGTGAGCACTCAATAAATATTAGCTATTATAATTCCTATGAAACAAACATTTTGATTAACAATTCCTATATCTGCCAGAAATTAGACTTCTTTCTTGAGAATAATACATTTAATGTGAAACTATGCCAAGCTTATATTGATTTTTCTTGTGTATTTTAGAAGACATCTAGAGTACTGCAGCATTTCAAGGTCATTTTCACTGACCAACAGATGTCAATACTTATTACATTTTGAAGAATGCCTATTATGGTATCATAAAACTTGTGAGAAGGTTAAAGTTCAGGTGTTTCATTTTAATTTGCAAAATTGCTAAGAGATGCTCTGAAAATCACTTATGATCATGTTCTCTGGAAAGCTGTCCATGACCACCAGCCATCACAGATTAGGAGTTCTTCCATAGCATTGGTCCTACTATCTCTTTCCTCACCTGCCTCTCCAGATCAGTACAGACAAATACATATTGCATACTCCCACTTGTTATGAACCAACACTTCAAGTTCTACATGTCTAAAACATACACATCCCCCACCCAAACCTCCTCATTCTCCATATTCCCTATTGAACATATTCTCAGTGGATGGGAACTTTTGTTTCACAAAATGATCACATTAGGTATTACGCTGCCTCTGCCTTTAATTCTTCAAAGGGCATATCCATTGAATCATCCAACCTGGCATTTCTCCCTTACTGTCTCTTTGATCTTTTACCACTCTCATACCAACAGTCTCTACTTTATTAAAAATGACTGCTACTGAGATTGACATCATCTCCCCTAAATTACTAAGGCTTTGCCCTTTACTACTGCCTTTTCTCCCTGGCAGTTACTAATCTTTCTAAAATACAAATCTGCTAATGCTTAAAGTCTGACAATGCCACTACCACAAACTAAAATTCAAGCTCATAACTTAGGGTACAAGGTTATGTGTGATCTGTCACCTCCTTTACCTCCAGCCTCATCTAACATCTATGTTCTCATCTGTGAGATGGGATAGTCGTGAGCATTATATGAGTTACCTTGCGGGTACTTGCTCACTCCCTGGCATGTAGTGAGTACTCACTAAATGCTAGCTTTTATAATTTACCTCCCGGAAGATCTACATTTCTGCCAGACTGAATCATACACAGGTCATACGTAGTTCCTCCCATCTCTGGACTCTAACACATGTTAATGTGCGGTGTGTGTCCGCCTTTGATTTAGTGCTCATCCCAATTACTATTTTTATATTCTAATAGAAATATCCTTGTTTTTATTGTTAGTATATCATCTCCTGTGGATAGTGACCATGCTTGCCTTCCTATCTACTGTTTACCTAACATCGAGCCCAACACACTCAAAATAGGTACTCGATAACTACGTGTTGAGAAGATTAAATAATTTTATTCAAGGCATATAACTATGAAAGTTATATAATGGATTCTTTATTCATTAAATGAAAGAATGAATATATAACACAGTAACAAAACTAGTATTAGAGCCCTTGACTTTCGGCTTCTAACTCATCATTTGTTCATTCATTTACAAACACATTATATGCCAGATATTTTCTGTTTTCATAATCTAGTACGGAGAAAGACACATTAAAAAGTAACTTCAGCACAGTTTAGTAAGTCAAGTAAGTCTGACAGTCTAGTGCCTTCCAAGTACTAAGTAGAAGGTACCACAGGACCTGTGAAATGAAAGAGCATGTATACCTGATAGAGTCAAGAAAGTCTTAATGAAGAAATTGATGCTCAAAGCAGGTCCTAAAAGACAAGTAGTAATCAGTTCAGCAGACAAAAAATGAGAGGGCACACTCTAGGCACAGGAAAACGCATGTAGACTAGCACAAGCAGATGGTATTCGGAGGAAGAGAAGCAATATAATATTAGAAAGAGAAGCAAACAAGGACAAGTCTGTTGGTGGCTTGCTCTTAAAGGATACCATCATTTCCCTCTTCCTGCATTGTGGTGGGCTCGTAAAATAGCAAGTGCCACTTTCTAGGTCATATTGTGGAATACTTCTTTGTAGCTAACCCACTTTGTAACTAAGCCTCACCTAATCCTTTATCTGATTGGTGAGAATGAGGGAGTCTAGGATCTACTGTCCCATATTCCTCTTTGGGGGCAGAGTTAATATGTTGAGTGATCCACAGGACCTGCTCGTTTCTCTTTCTCAGCCTGTCAAGCACACTGAATGCCTGTGTTCTTGTTTCTGACCTTGAAAAAGTAATAGGTGGGGCCCAGAGGTTGGAAGCAGGGTTTCTCTGCTCGGCAACTGGATGATTCAGAAAATGGGGAGAAATAGAAAAGCAATTCTGATCAGAAATCCAAGCCATTTTTTACAGTACTGATTTTGCAGCCAAAAAAAAAAAAAAAAAAAAAAACCCACAATAACTGAGAACCAAAAAGGTTGATGTTTAGTTCTCAGTTGGTTCAGAACCCACAGGGAGAAGTGTGATAAGTTCTGAAAAGGTCTTCAGCAGCTTTATTGGTCATATCAAGCAAGTTTGGACATTTACATTTCACAGGTGGGCAGCAATAGTAGAAGACTTTTATAGAAGACACTGTCCTACAATTTACAGTAGCGAAAATTCAATAGGTAACAGTTACTGACACATCTAACACTTTCCTGGGAAAACCACATAAAATTTAAAAGAACTACACAGAATTGCCTGAACTTCATATAGATCACTGGAGGGCAAATGGAGCTATAAAGAAAGGTAAAATTATACTTTGAATTTACCTACAGTGAAAATGTTTCAGAGTGCACTTGGGAAGTTAGGTATACTGCATTACGAGCACAATTTTGCTAAAAAGAAGGGGATTGGACCAGTTAATTTCTCTGATGGGACTCTGAAATTCTTTCACTATAGTCTGCACAAGGATTCATTTTAAAGGGACTTGAAAGATATAAAGACAAGCTGGCTATAATTTTGTCCTGTCAAAGGACAGAAAATGAGACTCTAACCAAAGGGCATCTTGGTTTGGGGTGAAAGGCATGGCATGTTCAATTAATAATATTATTAATAGAATATGCATTTGAAGGGACATTTTTCCTGTGAAAGAAGAAACGTACAGATCTTATAGTCAGCTAGAAAAAGGATGTAAGTGTGCATTTTAAAGATCATAATTGAAAAAGAAAATATGTTATCCTCTTTTAGAGAAGTAAAAGGATTACACAGTTTAATCTTCTATGAGTTCAATATATGTAGTTCAATCCAGAGGGACTCCTGTGGGGATTTAATTAACGATATTTTGTGGCTCCAATTAGAATGAGATTCTTAACCTTTCTAATGCGCTGACCTACCTTTACAGGGAAGAAAAATTATACCACAGGCATACCAAGCAATTAAACTTACATTAATGCTACCAAGAAATGTGAGCAACTTTTTCTTACTGTAAAATATTCTAAAAGGTCAGTAGGTCTGATAAACTTTCCATCCTTAAACACAGTAAACAATTTCTTGACATGACAAACATATCTAGAATGTCTTGTTCTAGTAATACCAACATCCAAATATCACCCTCGGGGTATGAGTCACTACTATGCCACAGGTCAGGCAGGAACTAGACATTTATGATAAATTCCAATAAAGAAGTTTTAGTTATAGTTTTTCCTTAACTCAGGCCTGATGGAAAGCTCTAAAGGGCTAAGGAGTTCTGTTGATCAAAATGATGAACTGTCTCTTTACGTGGATCAAATGATTCTGTGTGTAAACAGTGTCTAGGTTTAGAAACAGGTGTATTACCAAACGAAATAAGCCAGACATAAGAGGACAAATAGCATATGATTCCACTCATATGAGGTACATAGAGTATTCAAATTCATAGAGACAGAAAGTAAAACAGTAGTTACAGGTGGCTGGGGACACAGAACAATTGGTAGTTGTCAAATGGGCACAGTTTTAGTTTAGGATCATGAAAAAGTCTGGAGATGGGTAGTAGTAATGATTACAAAACAATAGGAATGTACTTAATGCCACTGAACTGTATACTTAAAAATAGTTAAAATGGTAAATTTTATGTTATGTATATTTTACCACATTTTTTTTTTAAAGTTTTTTACCAGATTCCTAATTTGGAAGACAGGATAATTCTACAAGCCATCTAAAGATCATATTCTGAAGGGTCACCAAAGTCAGAATACAGTAACTTCAATAGAGCCTGTCTTGTTTAAACCCCACTTCAAACAGATCATATTTATTTCTCAGTTTTTTCTAAATTTGCATTTTACTTCTTTGAAAAAATTTATTTTAAAAAATATATATATATATGTATAATGGAGCTTACATTCTCTATCTCTAGGAACATGTTAGTATGTATTCGAATATCCTGAGCATCAGTTTTATAAAACAAAACCTCAGTCAAGCAACAATGGGATTGACAGGGTACAAACCTGTTTTTATAGCTGTTTCTTTGAATTTACTGAACTGATCAAAATTCTTGGCACTACATGGTCAATTTCTTTAAAAAGATATTGGAATTAGCTTATAATTCTCAAATACTTTTAGAGCAGGTACCTATTATTATCCATGATATTCTAATTTTAATGACCCTGTTGATTATAACAAAAATACCTGAAACCGGGATTATTTATAAGAAAACAAAATTTATTGCTTACAGTTTTGGAGGCTAGAAAGTCCAGAGCCCAGGAAATACATCTGGTAAAGCTCTTCTTTGGTTGTGACTTCAGTGACACAGGGTATCACATTGCAAGAAAGGCAGAAACAAGAAAGAGAGAGAATTTCTTACATGCTCTCCTTTTAAAGCCATCAGAACCGTGCCCACACCCACCATTCAATCCAGAGCAGAACCATTGTGTAATTATAGTTGTTTCTTATTACCATCATTACTGTAATTCTATAACAATATCCTATAATAGTTCCAAAACAATTTTATAATGCTGTAACAATCATTGTTATTCTGAAAAGTCTAAAATAATAAATTATCAAACATATGCCTCATCAAACCCAAGTGGTTGACATGACTAGAAAACATTATAGCTATGCATAGTCATGCATTATATAATGACATTTCCATCAATGACTTACTGCATATATATGGTGGCCCCACAATATTATAGTATTGTACTTTTACTGTACCTTTTCTATGTTTAAGTACAAAAATACTTAATATTGTGTTACAATTGCCTATAGCATTCAGTACAGTAATATGCCAGACAGATTTATAGCCTAGGAGCCATAAGCTATATGCTATTAGCTAGGAGCCATAAGCTATATAGCTGAGGTGTGTGGTAGGTTACACCATCTAGTAATAATCTAACAATGCTTTTCTCAGAATGTATTGCTGTCATTAAGGATCATATGACTGTAAATCTGTAAAAATTAAAACTGATTGTCTTTATTATGTGAATTTAAGAAAGGGACATATCAGAATGAATAAATAAGAGAATATGTGAAAATCAAAGAAACGTGGAAAATAATCCATTTGCATGTGTGCTGGGAATATAGATAGCATTTGCATTCTTCAGATGTCCCAGGACAATGTATATTGTCAGAATACGGTCAGAGACCACACACACAGTGCTGGCTTGGAAAACCCTCTTAGCATTCCTCTAAGACAGAGATAAAAGGATTGTTTACTTCCTAACCAAAGAAGACTGTGGGTAAATTTTATGTTTCTAAAATGCAAAAGAAAAGAATACAAAGTATTAAAAAATGACAAAAAAAGGTACAATGGGATAGTATGTGATTTGAGAATGAACATGTTTTTTTTAGATTTTATTAAGTATAGAAGCAAGAAATATTCTTTGTTTTAATAAGTGAAATTCAGAATTGATATTAAACAGCATATTAAAACTATATTAAATAAATAAGTATTAAATAAGATATTGATAATAAATTGACATTATATTGATATTAAATAGAAACTCTAGAGAGACATCATGTCTGAGAATCCCCTTATGGCTAAAATATCTTTTCCTCCAGGCTTCTTCCAGTATATACAATGGCCTTCAGTATTTTTGGCAGGGTTCTGCCAGGATAAATTGGGACACATGATTAATCCTCTGAAGAAGCCCTGTTGTGAATCAATGCACCTTTTGTGATAAGTTGACTATTTACCCTATAATCACTTCTACTTCCCCTGGATGAATAGACTTCTTTTTAATATTTTTTAAATTATGTTCATATATATGAAATAACGTGACCTTGTACTTGTTTTTCCCTTTGTCAATACTCCACCCTCCATCTGTACCTGCCCAGGTAAGCAACAATCTAATGTCTTTTTTGTTCCCCTATTTTTCTATATACTTACATAATCCTATAGAGATATATGACAAATAAGCATCATTCTATCATAGTTTTTGTTATCATTATTTGTTTAGAAAAATTGGATCATAGCTTGTAAACATTTATGCCTTGCATAAATCTCTTCCAGTCATCTTGTAGAATTCCTAATTCATTCTAACGGCTGTGTAACATTCTGTACTATGAACATGCCACAATTATTAAAACATTCCCTGATTTAGGGCCATTTTCTTTTATTGGCCATTAAAAAAACAATGCTATAATAATTATCTTTGTAATCTTTACTAATTGGTACTTTTATTTCTATGGGATACATTCCCAATAGTGAATGTGATCAGTCAAAGGGTTTATGTATCTTTTTTTTTAGTAGGCGCTGTTAGATTGCCTTCCAAAGAGAATTAACACTTTACGTTTCTTTCAGCAATGCATACAAATACCTGTATGAGTTTAAGTAGACTCAGTTATGCTATGACAGTTATCAATCCCAAGATTTCAGGGGCTAACACAACAAACCTCCATCGGGGGAAGTCTCATCCACAATTACAGTTATAAGTGAAAAGAGAAGACAGGCTAATTGCAATGACAGTTAAGTGCTTTGACACAGAATTCACACCTTTGCCCATTCTCTGGCCATTGCCACATCTAAGTGTGAAAGGGCAGTGGAGTGTAATCCCATGTGACCAGCAAGAGAAAAGACCAGATAGGAGTGTGCACTGCAATTTCACCATCTTTTACTTTATATCCTCTCTATAGTAGGTACTTCAGATATTTAAAATTTTTTGCCTGTCTAAAGAATTTTAAATGGTGACTTCTATAAACTTAATTTACATTCCCCTAACCAATGTCACTTTGAAAATTTTTTCATATGCTAATTGGCATTTGAAATTTGTTCTGTGAATTGTCTATTCATATTTTTTTTTTGCTCATTTTCTGTTCCCTACCCCCCTTTCTGGTTTTCTCATTTTCCTGTCATAAAACCTATAGTTATCTAAACAGAATTTTTAATTGTCTCTAAACATGTCAAGAGCTGTAACATTTCCATGCTAGTGTTTATGCTGTTATCTTTCCACAGACTTTCCTCCTCTTTTCTCTTCTTCCACATTTATCCAAGTCCTTTTTGCTATTAAAGGCCAAACAAAAGGCCCACATTCTCTCTCGAACGTTTTCATGCTTACCAGTCTTTCTTCTCACTAGTTTTCTATATTATTCTTTTGGTGCTAAGCCTATACGACCTTCCCTAGCTATTTATCATTTCATAAATACCCTATGTTCCCTTGAAAACCAGGGATTTCCTATTTCTCCCAGTAGAAAAACCCTTTCAGAATAAAAGCTCCTTCTTTATTTGATAATTCTGCTCTGTTTTGTTGAAAGAATGAAGGACCAAAGTATAGAATAGAGATATACCATCTAAGAGACAACCAATATGAGGGTCTCTGGGACCTATTGAACCATTTAATTATTGTGTTGAGTTATTGTTCACAGTGTCTCTAATGTGAAAATTATTATAATTCTCACAGAAATACTAAGCTGATCAAATACTTTCCTAGAAACATCTATACTATCTATTTCTAGATATCTGCTACTCAAGTAAGGCATACCAAATGAGCCACAAGAGTGTCCTTGAGGATGAAGTGGGCCATTCATACATTCAGACAGCTAGGGTGCCTTCTTATTAATACGTAATACATTCCATGGAACCCATGTAGATTAAAATATCAACGTATCATCCCAGGTACTTCACATTCTCCAACTTCATGTTCTAGCAACTTCACTATTAAAGTTATAAAGCAACATATACTATATTCCTAGAACTCTTTTTACCTGTAAAGTGCCCAGAGAGAATTGTAAGTACCCCAAGTTATAGATATGAATGATGAGAAAAATAAACTATGAAGTTGTTTCCCTTGTGTATTAAGCACTAAAAGTATCATTCAAGACCCCTAAAACAGCTCACTTTATGCATTTGTAACACTTCATTTCTTAAGAGGAGTAAAGATGTATTGAACAATGATGAAAATCTTTTCAGTTCAAGACTTCCAAACAGCTTGATCAGTTTTCCTTTCTTGACAATAACTATTCTTCTTTTGGCTTAGTAGCTGCTTTTGTTTCTCCTGAACATTCAAATTTCCCTTGACACAGGTCTGAGGTAGGGGGTGAGGGGAGAGCAGCAAGTTCACATCTTAAACCAAACCAAAGATACCATCTGGATGACAAGATGGCTTTTAATTGCACCTAATTTCAATTTAGATTATTTCATTTATGTGCCAGTAGACTATTAATTGCAACTAAATCTGCATACTTGTATATATATTGAAAGTAAAATTGCAGGGTCAAATCCAGTTGCAAGCATTAATCTCTGCTACCACACTGGATTTTCAGTAATCATATATATTATTAATCTTCAAATATGAGATCAAAGTGGAATGAATGAATAGTTGACCCATAAGTAAGCAATGATCCAACCTATCCTATATTTCCATGTTTTTGCTGGCCACGCATGCAGACAGTTTCTGTTATCACCAATTCTTTTAAAAGAAGTGATTGCATTCTGGCATTGAAAGCCTGGAATTGGCGTATTACTTCAGGGACAATAACATGTCTAAATCAGTCATGGCCATGTGCTTCTGTTCTTGTTGGATTGTGAGTTATATAGTGAAAAGTGACATGGTATTCTTCTTGAGTGTAGCTTTTAATTTTTTACATTCTTGGTGTTATAATACATCTTATTTACTCTAGATATAATATCTGAAAAATAAGTTGATCGTGTTAAATCTACTAAGATTAATTAAACAAAAACAGGAGCTCTTTTTTCAGATGTTATGTTGACTCTATGTGGACAGCTGATTTTGAAAGCTTCCAATAAACTTTCACAACTGCTTTAAATTTGATGCTTCAATTGCACAATTATTTGCTTAAATGAAATTAACCTATTCCCACTGGCTGGGCAGTTTATCTAAAACAGTCAAAATTTTTTAGCGTAAGGATGTTATGCATGAAAATCTTAGAAAAAAACAAAGCAAACTGAGTTACTGAGTTTTGCTTTTTGCTTAGTAGTTTCTCATACTTTCTACGAATTAGTCACCCAAAAAGAATTTCCAAAATACAAATTCATGGGCCCCCCATTAAATCTACTAAGTGAGACTCTCTGGAGTACAGTCTAAGAATTCACATTTAAAAATAAACTGCCCAAGTGACTGTGATGTATAACTGGGTTTAGGAAGCACAAGACAAGCTAAACTATTCAGCAAAACATGCTAAATATATCTATTACATTAAAATCTATTTTCACAAAGCATAATTTTTCACACTTGTTTTGTTTTCCTACAAACGCGGAATGAATTCACTTGGAAACTTCTAGCTGTCCAATTCATTTTGCTGCCCAGAGCTCATAGAACAATCTATGTTCTGATTCTAGTGGAGTATGCTCTGTGGAGCTGGGGGTGTTGCTAGACAATAAGAACAGGAATAGGTTGGAATAAAAGTAATAAAGGTGAAAGATATTTAGATTCATTGACAACATGCACATTGCTAGAAATTTTCTTGTGATTTTCTCATTGAAAATTTAGAGATGTGGACAGTATATATAATTCCTAATTGTTGCAGGGGAGATGGAGTACTTTATAGAATCAAATTTTCTAGTGGTAGAAAGGACATAGAGGGAATTTACTTCAGTATCTATAGAATTCACCTGACTCAAGCCTAGAGTATGACCCTGATGCCAGTCTCTGCACTTTGTGTGTGCTATATGTTTAATTGCTCAGTGGAGATTCTGGGATGTAGCTTACAAGGGAGCAGGGAAAATATTGTCATTAGATTCTAGAAAAGATCTGAAGTGCCTGTGCATAATATGTAGCACACTCTCACCTACGTGATCAAGTGGCTTGCACTGCTCTTTCCTCGTCATAAACAATCTCCTCACACTGTTCTTTGCATCCCCCCTTTTCCTTTCCATGTTGCTATTAATATTCATTTTAACAAGATATTTTCTTAAATATTAATAAACTTAATAAAAGCTAGACAGCATAAAGGGAAAATGGAAAGTAACTTGATAAAAAATAATATGAAGGGAAAAAAGTTAAATAACTTCAAAAAGCGAGAGACATCAAGTAAATTATATAAGTAAAATAAATTATATCTATCTAGACAATACATTTGGAAGGACTGACTTCCCATTAAAAGACATTAAATAGGTGAGTTAGAAGGGAAACACCCAGCCACGTCTTGTCAACAAATACATGCTCAAAGAAATGTGATACAGAAGGAAAGTAAGAAGATAGAGAAATGAAAATCAAAAAAATAAGAATGAGAAAGATGTACAAAAATAGATAAGAGGAATAAGTTTTAGTGTTCAATAGTACAGTATACAACAATTTATTGTATATTGCTAGAATAGAAGATTTGGAATGTTCCCAACACAATAAAATGATCACTGTTTGAGGTCATGGCTATCCCAATTATCTTGACTTATACATTATATACATGTATCAAAATATAATATGTATTCCATAAATATGTGCAATAATTATGTATCAATTTAAAAATAAATTTAAAAAGGTAAAAATGAGAAAAGTAATTGGTAGTGACAATCTTTTTAATTAAAATGGTAGAATTTTTGGTTAAAATACCAAATGGACTAAAAAGGGATTATAAAAATAAGAAAATGAACAAGTGATGAAGAAGATATGTCAAGTCATAAACCCATATGCACCATAGGTGATTTTGAAAATATATCTCTTTACTAATTGCACATACTAGAGGAAAAATAAATGACATAAGCAATTATTAATATAGTCCATACATCTGATGTCATAGTTGTATAAAAATATCTTTACATGTCCTGGATAGAAACTATGGATTGTTTTCTGTATTTATAAAGTGTTTATAATAATTGATCACATGATCACAAAGAAAACCTGAATACATTTTTAAAATTGAGCTTTTATAGGCTACATTCTCTAATCATAACATTATTGAAATAAGATTTAAAATAACCAATAACCAAATTTAGGTGAATACTTAGAAATTAATGTATAAAGCTTAGACAATTCTTAATCAGACTATTTTAAAGAAAAATTAGTTTATAGAAATTGAAAAAACAATATTTTTTTTACCACAAATTTATGGGCCAATGTGAGAGCACTGATTAGAAGAAAATGTGAAGCCTTGAATAACTTTCCTATTAAAGAAGAAGGTTAAAAAATAAAGAGGAATGACCTAAGTTAGATGGTAGAATAGAAAGTCCCAGCCCTGGTCCCTTCAAAGAAACACTGATTTAACAATGATATAAAGCCAAAATACCTTTATGAGAATTCCAGAATCCAGTTAAGGAGGTGCAATACCCCAGGCTAGCACAACTGAAAACAGTAGAATTGAAGAAGAAGAGCAATTTTACTTACCTCTTCAGCCCTTCCCCCAACTTGGCACGACTTGGCTCCCAGATGAAACACCACAGCTAGCAACTTCTCAGTTGGGGGAGTGGAACCAGCATAGTTTGGATGCCTGGGGGCCACTGGGACAAAGAATAGTGTGAGGAGGCTTCCTATGATTGGCAAGGCTCAGCACACAACTTTAGGATTTTCCCTCAGGAGGGAGGGAGAGTTGTGGAATGTGCATCTGGCTTTCCAGCTTTTCAGAGGACTGACCAAAGGATTGGTGTATATCTTGCCTTACTTGAGATGTGAAGGGAAGTTGGCATACTTTGGATGCCTGGTGGTAGCCGAAAATAAGGGAGATCAAGGTGGCTAACTGCTATAGGACTAGAAAAGAAAGCAGCAAGCCTGTCTAACTAAAAATTTCACACACAGGCCCAGAGTCATTGCATAAGAGGATTACAGAGACCCCAGAATCTCTCACCAGGTTGAGGGTCTTCCTTTGTACAAACCCAGTCCAAAAAGACTGGGAGAAGAGGCTGTTTTTTTCAAATACATGAATAGCAACACAGTTATGAAACACACAAAGAAATGGGGAAACATGGCCCAATAAAAGAACCAAAATAAATCTCCAGAAACTCACCCTAAAGATATGAATGTATATAAATTAATTCACAAGAAATTTAAAATAACCATCATAAAAGAATTTCAACAAAGAGATAGATAATATAAAAAAGAACCAAACAGAAATGCTGGAGATGGATACAATAACCAAACTGAAAAATTTACTAGCAGGCTTCAACAACAGAGTTGATCAAGCAGAAGGATTAATGAACTTGAAGACAGGTCATTTGAAATTGACAGAGGAACAAAAAGAAACGATAATGAAGAAAGCCTTAGGATATTATGGGACATCATCCCATTTTCAATAACATCCAAAATAATAAAATACTTTCAAATAAACTTAACCAAGGAGGTGAAAGAAATTTTCAAAGACACAAGTAAATGAGAAGACATCCTATGTTCATGTATTGGAATACTTAATATTACTGAAATGTCCATACTACTCAAAGTGTTCTACAGATTTAGTATAATCCCTATCAAAATCCCAATGAAAAATTTTGAAGAAATAGAAAAAGAATTCTGAAATTCAAAGGATTCCAAATAACCAAAACAATCTAGAGAAGGAATAATAAAGCTGGAGCCTTCACACTTCCTGATTTCAAAACATCTTACAAATCTACAGTAATCATATAGTAGAGCAAAGGAAACAATTAGCAATTAGAATGAAAGGCAACCTATAAATGGAGGAAATATTTACAAGTTATATGTCTGTTAAAGGGATAATATCCAAAATATGTAAGAAACTCCTATAAATCAATAGCGAGAAGTAAATCAGTAATACATACATACATACATAGGCCAACAAATAACCCAATTAAAAAATAGGCAAAGGGCCTAAATGGACATTATTCCAAAGAAGACATACAAATGACCAACAGGTATAGGAAAAAGATGCTCAACATCAGTAATTATCCGGGAATAGCAAATCAAAATCACAAGGAAGTATCACCTCATATATGTTTGTATCTTCATTACCCAAAACATTAAAAATTAAAAAGAAAAAAATCGAACAAGTTTTGGCAAGGATGTGAGAAATTGGAACTTTTGTGCACTGTTAGTGGGAATGTAAAGTGGTGCAGGTGACAGTATGGAGGTTCCTCAAAAAATTAAAAATTGAACTACCATATGATCTAGCAATTCTACTTTTGGGTGTTAATCCAAAACAATTGAAATCAGGATCTCAAGAAGATGTTTGTACTCCTATGTTTATTGCAGCATTATCCACAATAGCTAAGAGATGGGAAAACGTATATGTCCATCAACAGATGAATGGATTAAGAAACTATAAAACATACAGTGGAATATTATTCAGACATAAGAATGAAGAAAGCATTTTCATGTGCTACCACATGGATGACTCTAGAGAACAATATGCTAAGTAAAATAAGCCAGTCACCAAAGGACATATACTGTGTGATTCCACTTCATGAGGTATCTAAAGCAATCAGATTCATAGAAGCAGAAAGTAGAATGGTGGTTGCCGGGGGGTAGGGGTAGGAGTAAATGGAGAGTTGCCATTCAACAGGTGTATTAGTCCATTTCTGTTGCTTATAATGGAAATGCCTAAAACTGGGTAATTTGTAAAGAAACAATATTTTTGCTTATAGTTTTTTAGGCTGAGAAGTCTAAAGTTCAGGGAACACATCTGGTGAGAATCTTGTTTTTGGTGGTAACTCCAGCAATGTAGGGTATCACATGGTGAATGGCTTGACCTACAGAGAGCAACTCCTCACTTGCTCTCCTTATAAAGCCATCATAACCACGCCCATGACCACCATTAAACCATCAGTGGATGAATACATTCACCAGGGTATGGTCTTCACAATCTAATCACCTCTTATAAGTTCTGCCTTTCAATTACCATAATAGGATTTCCCACCCTCAACACTGTTTCAGTGGGGATTAAGTTTCAATGAGCTTTGGGGAAGACATTCAGTCCACAGCGGTGGGTACCGAGTTTCAGTCATGCAAGATAAAAATCTCTAGAGATATTCTGTACGATGTTGAGCTTACAGTTAAGAATACTGTACTGTGCACTTAAAAACTTGTTAAAAGTGTAGATCTCATGTTATGTAATTTTTGATCACAATAATAATAAAAAAATAACTTTACCCTGATACAATGAATACTTAGCACTCTTAGAATTATGTGTCTTTACATAGCATTTTATGTATACCACAGTGTGGTGAAGATATTCTTTCACTGAAATAACATAATTCTTATTCACCAACACAATAGGCACTCTTAAAAACATCTTTTATTCATGTTTTTAAAAAAAGCTAAAAAATAAAGGAACTGAATATTTGCCTTAAGAAATCAGAAAAGTACAATAATGTGAAACAGAAGAAATTGGAAGCAAGAACAGATGCAACCCGGTCCAGGGAGTCTGTGTTTCATTTTGTAGGCCTGAAGGATCTAGTGAAATACTCTAAAGAAGGCAGTGGCAAAAAGGAAAGATGTGTTTTCAAACAATTAGTTTGAAAACAGTGTACAACTTGAAAAAAAAAGAGAAATGTAGGACAGGGCACCAATTAAAAGATTTTGGCACCAGTCTAATTGGCAAATATGGAGAACCTGGACTAGAGCCATACTAGTAAGAATGAAAAGAGAAACAGACATAGATATTTTTAAAGCAGTATTAACAAACTTAACAGCTAAATGGAAGCAGAGAATGAAAGAATAGGTGAAGAAAGGGTGACTCTGAAATGTCAGGTCAAGGTAAAAGTGTGCAAGTTCACTGAAAGTCATGAGGATGAGTAGGAGTAATTTATTTTGACAAAAACTGGCTAAATTTTTGTCAAAATAATGGTTGCATTGCTAATGGTGGCTGGGCGAGATTTTTGCACAGTTCCACATTCTATCCCCTGCAAAATCAACTTCAGGTCTAATCTAAGTATATTATATGTTTGGTGTTTAAATGCAGTGACAAATTATTTTTCTTCCCTTTAAAGCACACACATACAAATTAGAGGGCAACCTCTGTTCTAATTTCAAATGATGGAAGAACACAAGGTAGAAATGCCCAGCAAGATGTTTAAGGTCCCGGAAGGAACCTCCAAGGGCTGGAGGCATAGTAAATATTCTGCACTGGAAATATAAACTTGCTATCATCTGCATGATCTCAGGTGAGGCTCTTATTCTTCCTGGATCTTGTCATCTTTATATGTGGAATGCCCAAACTGCTGTCACACAAGAGAGCCTCTAATACATGAAGTTTGGCATCATTTCACATGCAGAGCAACTGATACTCAGGAGACCCCTTGGAGTATTCATATAAAATTTGTTTTAATATGCATGCAATGAGTCCCCTGATGGGTGAAACTACCTTAAAAATAATTATAATCTTTTACAATTTTTACCACCTTTTATGACAGCAATTATTTATTCAGCAACCATATATCAGGTATTATACTTGGCACTTTAAAGTGTTTAAACCTCAGAGCATTACTGCAAAGTGATTATTACTACTTTTATCTTACCGAGAAGGAAATTGAGGCTTATGTTAAATATCTTGCCAGAAATCACTCAACTTACGAGGAACCAAATCACAATACCCAAGTCTATTGACTATAAGTCTATGGCTATTATCTTCCCACTAGATTGTGATTTATTTGCCACATTCAAAACTTAGGATGAACAGTTGAACATAACACACTGCTGCCATTCAAAACACTGAGTCCTAAAAACCAATGTATTTTCATTGTTATCCCAAATGCTTTAAGAACCATCTCTTTATAATTTAGCCACTTATAATAGAAATCATCTTAAGATGCTCCAACATTTTTACAATTTCAACAGACTACATAATTTAAATTATAATCATTTCTTGGTGACTCAGTCTCATCATTGTTGATATGTATGATTAAGTTACTAAGAGTCTTGCTTTATATATTTTCTAAAATGCTTTATATTTTCTGGGCCTACATTAAGGAAATTGAGCTGCTTTCTCTGTTGATAACTGTCATTTTTTCTCTCTTACTAGTATATTCCATTGTTTCTAATCTACTGCTTGCTTTTGACACACAATTGTGAGAATCTGACGAGTGCTTTGGGGGGGGTAACCCCCACAAAATAAGCCATTTGGACTTTGTCACACATCATTGCTGCTCCAAAGACTTTTCAACTTGTCTGAGCTTACGGTTCAATATCTCAGGTAAGTTTAAATTTGAAGCAACTTGTGCCACAATAAGACAAAAAAAAAAAAAATAGAAATAAAATAGGGCTAAGTTCATATAAGAGCTAAGGACTCCTAGGCTTTCTGTGGTTTGGTGTTTTAACAAGCAGTCCAGATTATAGTACTCAAGAAGTTGTAATAAATTTGGGCTTCATCTGGCTGAAATCAACATTCAACAGGGTCATATCTAATTTTGGTACATACACCATGAGACTCTCGGATATGCATTTGAAGAGAAAAGGGGGCACCCCTTAGGGAAAATATCACAGTCAGCATTGGTGGGAAGAAAGAGAGCCATCTGTAGTTCAAAAAAAGTCCATTCAATATAGCTGTACTTTTTTAAAACCCAAACTCCAGAAGACAGAGCTCAGTAAAATTATTTTGACTGGTATGATTCCACAGAAGGAAATAAGAAAGTATTCTGAGGAGCACAGGTCCAAGCATTTGAGAAACCCAGATCTGAATAGTGGTGGTATGCATTTTAAAAGAGATATCCAGTTTTGCTCAAAGCCCTAATCAGTGATAGGGAATAAAAAAAAAAAAAAAAAAACACTCCACACACCACTGAAAAAGAGCTAGAAAGACATGATGAACAGGGAGACAGCAAAGATACCATTTGTGGAGTCGGAGTTTGATGGTTTGAGGGAGGGAAACAGAAGAATAATTAGAAATCAAGCCAGAAACCCTGCCATGTTGACCAGGGGATTAGGGGAGCAGAAAAGTTAGAAAATGGCAGTGACTAAATGTAGGCTCTAATGGTAGGTAGCGAGCAGACCTAAGTGGGAACGTATCTTACAGCCCTAGTAAACTGGGTTCAGAAGCTGGGTGCGGATAAATCTTCATATTTTTAACTATGCATCAGTACAGAAGTTTGAAGGTGTCAAAATGAGACAATGCCACTTAAAATCAAATGGCATCAATTCTTTTAGCGTTTAAAAGGCTTCAGCATCTGATTGCTTTCAATATTAAATCCATAGTTCTGAAAAGCCTGCCCAAGCTTTGTCCATATCTATACCTCCAGCCTTAGCACTGACCACTTCTTAAATCACAGTCTGTGTTGCTGGCCTTCTAAATACCTTTCTTAATCCAGCCCTATTTTCCAGCCTCCAGGCTCGCACACATGCTATCCCCTCAGACCAAAGGACCCTTAGCATTTCTCTTCCTTGGATAATTCACTTAATAAACATTTCTTATTTAATTAATACTAATGATGGAATGCATGAGTGGGTGCTGGGAAGGTTTAATGGATGGGTAAACACAGCAGACTCCTTTGTGGGCCATTAGAGTTGCCAGAAAAGCAAACTCCAGTCGTTATTGTATTAAGAACAAACTTTGGATTTATTTTTCTCAAGTCCTGCTACTATCCTAAAAAATAGATGATAATTTTCCCCTTATGTTTTCCTACTGTGTATCTTATGTAGCAATTTATGAATACCAAAAACAATGTATTTACAGAATAGAACAATTTTAACATCAACAAGAACAATATTCTCTTTTTGTTGTCCAGAAAGGATGTCACATTTCAATATAATTGCTTAGAATTTTCAGTGAGCTATTTATAATCCATGGGGCAACTTAAAGTAAATGTATTTGCAATGGCTGTTGCTGTGTTATAACTGTATGTCATTTAAAAATACACCATAAATCCTTTGTAAAGTATTTCTACATTGCATTAATGTAGTCTAAATGTAGCATGTTTCTAAATATGTTCATTCTTCAGAGCAGTTCTTAAAATTAAAAAAAAAAACTTAAAATACAACCATTTTCAAAGCTTGTGGAGTCTAGATAAGAGTTTTTGAAGTTTTGAAAACCATCCCTGCATTGCCCCACCAGACAGTTCTTTACCTTTTTAAAGGACTTACGTACACGTAGAACCATACTTAGGCCAAATTTCCCTTTAAACCTAGGGCATGCTATTGGTTATTCTGAAAGCTTCAGGAAGGTAATAACTCTTTATACACATAGAGAAAGGTTATGAGTGGCGAGAATACCTCAGAATTAGTGCTCATCCTGACATGTATACATGGAATTTTAAGCAATTCAGGACTTGGAACACACAGTTTTTCTCAGGAGTGTTCTTCTCCAAGCAGCTTCATTCTTTTCTTCATATCTCTGTTTATATAGATTCAGACAAAAATGAAAGGGTTATTTATTTGGATCAAGCATAGTGCTTTTATGCCAAGATGAAAGTAATAAAGAGGTGGGGAAAGATAGTATGGACATAACATTTATTAATAAGTTACAATGGTATGCTTATGTTACATGCTTTATATTTACTTGGAAACTATTATCTTATTCTAAGAAATGGGAAAACCAAGACTTAGAGACTTTGAGAAACTTGTCCCAAGTCACAACACTGAAAGAGTGTAAAGTTTAGATTCACAATCAATTTTAACACGTGTCATGATAGAATAATAGATATTGACCTTACATCTTACTGTAATCAACCATATACTGGATAAAGTAGGTAAAGCAATTTTCTTCAAGCATTGAACCATAAGTAGTGTGGAGCTGTAATCCTGAGAGAAGAGAAACACAGTGAGCAGTGTACTCACTTTGGCTTTGGGCCACTTTCTAAGTAGCAGCACAGGGAAGTAGCGCACAATCAGAACAGCAATCTTACTAGGCAGAGGAAATTGAGATCAGAACATGAGGATGCTGAGGTGGCTGAAAGTTACATGTCAAGGAAAGGGCTAAGAACTAAAGGAACTGTAGAAATCTGCATTGGAGTTACCTTGAATGTCTGCTCAAATTCATGTTGAGAATAAGACTCTATGAGGCTTAGTAGAAACAGCTACTAGAGACTGTGAGCTGAAATAAGATTCTGGAAGGTGTATAGTGCTGAAAGATAGAATTAGAGCCAGCCAAAAATGCTGAAAACCTCATGCATTTAGTTTAGATCCCCAAAAGGCCACAGTGAAGAGTACATCTATATTAGTCCTTCAGTAAACACTCCATTAGACCTTCCTCAACAACGTTTAAAAACCTTCACAAAACATGAGTCTAACTCACCAAAAAAAAAATTAACTGCTCCTCAGAACAAGACTTGACAGTCTTTAAAGAAATCCTAGACTTGTAACACTGTAACACCCATAAAGTCCAGTATACATTTTTTAAATGTTGCAAAGAAGCAAGAAAATGTTACTTATCACCAGAAGGAAAAAACAGCAAGTAGAACCAGATAAAGAGATGACACTGATTTTTGAATTTAGGAGAAAAGGGCAATAAAAATGCTTTAATAAATATATGTAAGCCTCTAAAAATTTTGATGAATATTATCAGTAAACAGATGGAGGATGTCAACAGATAAAAAAAACTATATAAGAAAGAACTGAATGGAATTCTAAATATGAAAAGTACAATATCTGGTATTTATTGAATGAGTTTAACAGCAGACTGAAGAAGAGAAATGAACTTGAAGATTGGTATGGAAATTAATCAAACTAAAGCACACAGGGGAAAACAAAATTAAATAGACAAGCAGCAACAAAAACAGAACAGAGCCTCTGTGACTTTTGTGATAATATCAAGCAGTCTACACACATGTAAGTGAAAATTTAGAAGTACAGGGAAAAGACTGGGGCAGGGAAAATATATTGAAGAAACAATTGCTAAAAATTTTTTTAATTTAATGAGAAAATATCAACCCACAGATCCAAGAAAGTCAACCAATGTCAAACACAATAAACATAAATAAAGCCACATCTAGGATTATTCTAGTCAAATTGCAGAACAGCATAGCTAAAAAGAAAATTTTTAAAGTAGCCAAAAAAGGGGTGGGGGAAGAGAAAGAGACATTATACACATAGGGGAACAAATAAATATTTTCACTGACTTCTTATCAGAAACAATATAAATGAGATGACAATACAATAAAATTTTAAGGTACTGGAAAAAAATTGTCACTTTGAATTCTGTATCCTACAACAATGTACTTCAAGAATAAAGGCAAAGCAAAGACATTTTCAGATAAGGAGGAGCTAAGGGAATTCGTCACCAGTAGACTCAAATCACAACAAAAGTCGAAGAAAAGGCCTCAGTCTGAAGGCAAATGATACCAGATGAAAACTTATAACTACACAAAGAATGATGAACAGCAAGAAGGTAAATATTTGAGCAATTTTAAAGACTGTTTTATTTCTCATTTCTTAATTTCTTTATAAATTAACTAACTAGATGCATGCACTAGTCATTCCTGGCTATGTCTACCTCCAGCAAGGTCTATCTTTGTCCTGTGGAGACAGATGTTGGCTCTACACTGAGATGGCTGTTGAAGTAAGAACACAGCAGTGTATGACAACAGCAGATAATAGAGAAAGCAGAACATAAAAACAGGCCCATGGGGGCAGTAAGCAGGTATTTGAGGTCACTCCCTCCTGCCGAGTTCTGTGGTCTATTGGATCAAAAACCAGAGGCAGAGCTGTCTTAGTAAAAGATATCATGAGCAGTCAGCCTACATTACTGCAATGCATTGCCCATGACAATAGTTCACTAGGTATGTTCAGTACCTTAACAATGGATCTGTAGTAACAGCTATACAAGATAAAGAATGATATATTCAAAAATGCACAAATACTTGAAACCACCTTTATTCAGGTCGGCGGAAAGGAGACCTGATATATATAACCATGTCCAAATGGTTACTGTATGCATAGCATCCACCAGCTCTCCTTCCACTAGCTAATGTCATGCTGCTGGCTCAACCAACCACAGGCTGTGGCAAGCATATTGGACATGGCTGGGCCACGAAAGGAAGAAGCTACAAGCCTACAAAGGCCTTAGGGCTGACCAGGTGACTTTGTTTGAATTTTGTAAAGAACACTGTTCATGATCGTGAGGTCACATCTGTAGGTGGGCACTGATTATATATTTTACCTTCAGCGGCGTCCCACTTCAGAAGCGTGGGAAAGACTATTTGCCCATTCAGGAAAAATTCATTTGTCTCTAAGACCACAAGTGAAGGGTTAGAGGTGCATCCCATCCCAGCTGTGCATCCAGATGTGTGGTAGTGGAAAGCCTCTGTACTGATTTGGGTATATGGGGTCAGGATGCTTTGGGATAGCAAATTAGTAGTGATATGTGTGACACATATAAAGTTTGTTATTGGCTGTCAGAATGTAAACTATGCATGTCTCTTAAACCTGATCTTCTAAAAATTTTTCTACAGAAATATTAGTACAAGTTTGCAAAATACAAGAGTACAAGAGGACTTGTAATAGTACTCTCTCTGGCACTGAAACTGTTCATGCAAAACAGGAATTATCATTTGACAGGGGTACTCTAAAGGGATTCCTCAAACAAATGGAAGATGAGACTTGATAATCTCAAAGTTTCTTTCAATTACAAACTCTTTTAATTTGCTCAGCCTTAGGAAGAGGGGAGAGCAACCACAGGAGTGACAAGGGTGCCAGCAGCAGAGTCATGCATAGACCTAGAAGCAAGTACTGCAGACAGCAACCAAGTCTGCAGACCCAGGGCAGATAAAAGCAAGAACAGTGGCAAGACCAGCTACTGAATATTCAGGAGGAGACAGACCCAGCATGGCCCTGGCATATGCTGTCAACACATCCCCATGGGTGTCAACATAGTCACGGAAGATGCTGCAAGCATGTCCTTGACAGGTACCTCCAGCATGTTGGTGGAGCTGCCAGTCTCTCTCCAACCACACAGCATGTTATTGCAAAAGGAGGGACCAAGATCCCTTGTCACAACCTTCCAGAGTCAAGGCTACATGATTTAATGAGGTGGAAGCCAGAAAGACTCTCAACCCAATGCTAAAGCCTGTAAGGAAGGGAGTTGTATTAGTGTCCTCAGGCTCCAATAACAAAATACTGTAGACTGTATGGTTTAAACCGCGTACATTTATTTTTTCACAGTTCTGAAGAATGGAAGTCCAAGAACAAGATTTCAGCTGATACAGTTTCTGGTGAATGCTTTCTTCTTGGCTTGCAGAAGCCCACCTTCTGGCTATATCCCCACATGGCCTTTCCTTGATGTGTATGTACACACACAGATCTTTCTTTCTTCCTCTTCTTATAAGGTCACCGATCCTATCAGATTAGGAACTCATTCTTATGACCTCATTTAACCTTAATTGCCTCCTGAAATCCTTATCTCCAAATATAGTCACATTGGAAATTAGACATTAATTGAACATATAAATTTGGAGGTGGGGGTGGGGAGGGGACAATTCGGTCTGTAACAGGAAGAAAGAAGGAAAAAAGAGATCAAAGCAGGAGGAGTTTTCTTCACCAAAGGAGGAATGAAAGTCACTGCAGGACAAGGGAGGACAAGTTAATTTGAAAATCATCCTCCCACCAGCCAGTTAGCCATGGAACTACTAGAGAAGACTAAAAAGAAAAAAAGGTACTGCAGCACAGGGCCAGCAGACACAGTTCTTCCTCCTCTCCTTACAAAAGCACCAGCCATAGACCCACCAAGATGCTGTATAGGACATCTCATATATTGGGGAAGAGCCAATCTACAACTAGTTCAGATTTGACAACTAAGAGCCCTCATGGGATAGAATTTTTCTTGAGGAAATTTAAAGTTAAAGCTTCTGCAAGATCAGTGATTCCAATACATGATAGGTGGATATTGTGTCTGTGACGGTTAGGGGAGCAATATGGAGGCCATCATAAAGAAGAGAGAGGTGAAAGGCTGAAGTCCCTGGTGTCATGATATCTTAGACTGAGGAGACTAGGTGAAGCCTGTTGAATAGGAAACAGAGCAGAAAGTTTCCGTGAACACTAGGGTTTAGGGAAGTATCCTCAGAAAGCCAACTCTGACTTTCCTTATGCAGTCTAAGTTTCATAACAAAATGCTCTCTTCTTGAATTTCTATGTCCCAAAATCTAGTAGTGACATCAGAGTAGGTTCTGTGATTTCAACTGTGCTGCATCCTGAGACCCCATTCTCCAAGTGAAGCCCTACCTCCCACCATGCCCAGCAGAGACGATATCAGTGATTTATGTCACCTTATTCTCTTTCTGGCTTTTGTTCCCCAAAGATATGTCTTTAAAAATTCACAGATTGCAGACTAGAAAGAACCATTACCTTTTCTCTGCCATCTTCCTCTTTTTTTTTTTCTTCTTCTTTCAGAAGGTTTCTGAACATAAATATTCAGCCCAGACAACTAACCAGACAACATCAGGATATTCAGGGGAGAGAGAAGAGGTACGGCAGAATTTGTTGACAATCAGAGTAGGCAAATCTATCATCTAGACCTAGCAATCCCACCCCTACGTATATAATATAGAGTAACTGTCATATGTATTCTAGAAGACAATAAGAATGTTTACACCAAAATAATTGGTAATAACAAAATACTGTAAACGGTCCCCAATGTCCATCAAAAGGAGCACAGATAAATTTGGGTATATGCTTATAGTGAGATACTATACAAAAGTGAAAATGAAGAGTAGATTTGGACATTAGCACGGATGAATCTCAAATAACATTGAATTTTTAAAAATCTCAGAATACATGTGATATAGTCACATTTGTAAATTAATCAGTTCAAGAGCAAAACCAATATATTTTTAGTATATATTTATTAAAACCACAGAAAACTACAAGAGTCTGATAAACACAAAATCTAGCTAATGTTTATCTCCTGAGTGAAAAGGAAGAAGATGTGATTAGAGAGGCATATGTAGGAGCTTCAACAGTATTGGGAATTTTTCTATTTTTTAAGAAAAATGAAGGATACACAGGAATTTATATGCTGTGGATTGAATTTGTCCCCCAAAGTCCACGTTTTAGAAACTTAGCCCCCACTGTGACAGTGTCAAGAAGGTGGGAAATCCAATTATGGTAATTGAAAGGTAGGGCCTTGAGGAGGTGATTAGATTGTGAGGACCATGCCCTAGTAAATATTTATTAATTAATTAATAATTAATTATAGATAAATAAGTTGATGGTTTAATGGTGGTCATGGGCATAATTCTGAGGGGTTCAGAAGGAGAGCACATGAGGAGGTCTCTCTGTCTGTGCTTGTGACACTCTGTCTTACTGTGAAGAGTTGTTACCCACCAACAAGGCTCTCACCAGATGTGTTCCCTGGACTTTGGACTTCCCAGCCTCCGAAATTACAAATTCCCCAATTTCAGGTATTTCTGTTATAAGCAACAGAAATGCACTAAGACATTATGTTTGTATTATTTTACATTTTAACATCTCTGAAATCAGGATGGTCTTAAGAGCACTGTCAACCAGGTGGCAGCCAAGATATCGTTGTTGTTACCTTAGAAATTTCTCAACCAATTTATTCTACATATGTTTTCTTTCTCATGTTGTCATAAGAATGAAAAGTGTCAAATATCTGTTTGAAAGACCTATTTTAATAAATATAAAATAAAAATTCTAAGTGACAAAATTGATTATTTAAAGCCAAAATAATAAAAATATATTGTAGAGTTTAATACATATGCGAAAATAAAGTGTATGACAACAATAGCACAAATGATGGAATGGGGTGAAAGAAAGTCTACTGTTGTATGGCTTTTATATTGTACTTGAAGTAGGTTACCATACTAAGTCAGGGTAAACTAAAATAAGTTGTAAAAGTATATTATAATCCTCTAAGACAACCATTAATTATTTAATTGTTATACTAAAAGGCAAAGAAGAGATACAATTGGATAAAAATCCTTAATAAAAAAATCAAGGAAAAGGGGACAAAAAGAAATATAATGAAGAGAAAACAAATAGTAAAACGTCAAAGCCAGTGCCAACTATATGAAGTATTGCATTGAAAGTAAATGGATTTAACACTTCAGTTAAAAGGCAGAGATTGTAAGATTGGATAAAAAAAAAAAAAAAAAAAAAAAAAGCAAGACACAACTATTTGCTGTCTACAAGAAATACATCCTAAATATAAAAACACAAATAAGGTAAAAGTAAAAAGATAAGAAATGATAAGCCATGAAAACAATAAGAATAAGGAATCTGAAGTGCCTATACTAATACCAGATAAGAAATATCATAAATACCAGGTAAAATAGACTGACACGGAGGGTGAAATAGAAAATAAACTGATATAAGATGAAATAGAAAATCTAAATTTCATAATATTAGTAATTAAAAACCTTCCGTGAAGACAGTTCCAGGCACAGATGACTTCACTGGTAATTTATATCAAACACTTAAAGAAGAAATGTCAATCTTACATAAAAGTTTTCAGAAAAGAGGGGGGGGAGAATAATTTACAACTCATTTTATAAGGCCAATATTACTCTTATACCAAAAACAGATTAAGATAACACAAAAAGCACAACGATTTGTCATGAACAGTAGCACCAAAATCCTTCACAAAATATTGACCAAATCCTGCAATTTGTACAAGGAATAATAAATCACAGCTAATTGAGGTTAAACATTTAAAAATCTATCATTGTAATTTACTGTGTTAATAACATGAAGGAGGGAAAACATAAAATAATTTAAATAGAGCTAAATAAGATATCATTTGACAAATTTTAGCACCTGCTTATGATTAAAACTTTTAGCAAACTAGGAATAGAGATGAACTATTTTTCAAAAAACCTGCAGGAAACATCATTCTTTATTATAAAGAGCTGAATGCTTCTTACCCCAAATCATGAATAGGGCAAATATCTACTGTCTCCACTTTTATTCAACACTGCCCTAGCCAATGCAGTAAGATAAGAATGAGATATTAAAAGCATACAGATAGTGTGTCTGTTTTTATGCCAGTACCATACTGTTTTGGTTATTATAGCTTTGTAGTATAGCTTAAAGTCAGGTAGTGTTATGCCTCCAGCTTTATTTTTTTTTGCTCAGCATTGCTTTGGCTATGCATGGTCTTTTATTGTTCCATATAAATGTCTGGATAGTTTTTTCTAAAATTCACACACACACACACACACACACAAACCGGGGGGGGGGGGGGAAGAAGATATAACAACCACAACTACTTGAAGTTGATACGACAAGCAAACAGAAAGGACATTGTTGGGGGGAAGGGGGGGAGGGAGAAGGGAGGGAGGTTTTGGTGATGGGGAGCAATAATCAGCCACAATGTTTATCGACAAAATAAAATTTAAAAAAAAAAAAAAAAAGCATACAGATAAAAAAGCAAGAATTAAAATTTCTCTATTTGTGGATGGCATGACTGAATATGCAGAAAATACTAAGGATTCTATAAAACCGATACTAGATATAATAAGTAAATTTAACAGTCACAAAATTTAAAAGTTAATATAAAATAATTATATTTCTCTATTCTATTAACAAAAATTGAGATAAAAACGAAATGCATAATACCATTCACAATATTGCAAAATTGAAAATATCTTTGAAAAACTTTTTTAAAAGATGTGCAGCACTTCTGTATTTCAACCAGCAAACATTATTGGTAGAAAGTAAAGATTCAAATAAATGGACAGTTACACTATGTTTGTGGATTAGAAGGCTCAATGATTTTAAGATGTCGTTTACAAAAACTGATCTATAAATTCAATGCATTTTTCATCAAAATTTCAAGAGATAAAAAAAGTGAATACAATTATTCTAAAATTTATATGGTCATATATTAGGCCTAGACAAGCCAAAACCATCTCGGAGAAAAGAAGAAAGTAGAATGATTTATACCACCTGATATCAGTAATCAACGTGGCATAAGGATAAATAAAGCAATACAACAGAATACAGAATCTTGAAATAGTCTACCACTTATATGGTCCATTAATTTTACACATGTTAACACCAATTACAACTTTCGTAACTGCTCCCTCCTTTTCCAGGACATCTTCCTTTAAATACCCCTGTTTTTTTGTTGTTCTTCAGAGTACAGGATTCCAGTTTTCTTGAATCCTTGTCTTCCAGGCTGCACTCCTAATGAGTTCTGAAATAAACCCTCTTGTTTTATATCTCAAAAGTGGACAAACAAACAAAAGAAAGAAAGAATTTCTGAAATAATTATACAAGAATAGGAGAATCTTTTCAAAATTTCATGGTTAAAAATCTAGAGAGCCCTATGGAAAAAATAAAAATACCCCCACTCCCCACAAATCAAGCCACATACTGAAGTTAATTTATGAGCTCAAAAACTGTGAAAACTGTAAAGTTTCTATAAAAAAGGAAAAATATCTTTATGTTTTTGTTGTAGCTTATCAATGTTCATAGTAAGAAAAAAAAGCACACGTGATAGTAGAAGTAAATAATAATTAGTTTTCATCAAAATTAAACAATTCTGCTCAGCAAAAGTCATCATAAATAATATGAATAAGCAAGCCATAGACTGAGAATACCTTTATAATTCATATTTATGACAAAATACTTGTATCCAGAAGATATTAAATTTTTTTACAACTCAATAACGAAAAGTGAAAAAAAGACAAACAATAATAAAACAGTGAATCAAAATATAGTGCTAAAAACACAAACCCAGTAAAAATTGTTTAAAGTTTAACAAACCTTCACAAAAAGAGATATGCAAATGGCCTAAAAAAGCACACGAAAACATTCTCAACATTAGTTATATGAAAATGCAAATAAATCCATAATAAGATATATTTACATTTCTACTAAAACGACTAAATTTTTTTAAAAATTTTCAATACCAAGCATTGGCAAAGATGTAAAAGCAACTGTGACTCTCAGACATTTTTTGTGGAGGTATAAATGTCAGAACCACTGTGAACAAAGTTTGGGTGTATTTTTAAGAGATTTTTAAGTTAAATATTCATTTACCATATGACCTAGCCATACCACTCTGAAATATCTACTTAATAAAAATGAAAATATATATCCATAAATTACTTGTACAAGAATGTAGCAGCTTTATTTGTATTGACCGATTAAAAACAATCCACATGCAGACAATGAATAAATTGTGGTATATTCATTCAATGGAATATTGATACATACGGCATAGACGAATCTTAAAAAATACACATAAGTATGTGCAAAAGAATATATATTGTTTGATCCCATTTCTATAAAACTTGAGAACAGCCAAGAGTAATCTATGTTGATAGAAATCAGAACAGCGATTGCCTATGGAATTAACCAGGAAAAAAATGAGCAATTTTCTGGGGTGTGGAAATTTTCTAGATCTCGATAGGAGTGTGGGTTACACAGATGTGTGCATTTGGGAAAACTTATAACATACCTTTAAGATTTATACATAAAAATATAGCTAAAATATTCTAAGGAAAGGCAATTGTTTTAATTATAAACAACTACAATGAAAGCAATTCTGTGTTACTCCAAAACCCATGTTATTTTGCACTACCCATGCTTTTTACCTCCTACATAACAGCACATTTTTACTCTCATACGTAACAGCACACACACAAACATAGACCCTATGGTATTTCCCCAAGCATATTGGCTTAATTTTTGGAAACAAAAGTTCTACCAGCTCTTATTAGTGAACATAATTTTTACATCCATGAAGATAGACTAGATGTTCCAGTGTAATCTTCTTCTAGTTGACGGAGCAGTAAAGTTCTACCTAAGATTATACAAGATGTTAGAGATCAATTGGCTATCGGTTGTAGAAGGCAAGGATAAATGATGGGGCGTGGGGCCAGTGTGTGCACAGTGTGCATGTGTGTGTGTGAATGTTTGAGAATGTAATTTACCAAATACATTTGTAGCTGACTAAAGCAATTTCCAGAATACAGAAAACTAGCATACTCAGGAATAATTTTGATCAATTCTCTGTTTTTAAAATAATTTGCTTTCTAATTAAAGTAGTAAATGTTTATCTTAGAAAAATTAAAAGTATATCAAGGTACAAATAAGAACATTTAAAAAAAACCCCATTATTCACCATTGAGATAAACCCTGTTAATATTTCTTTTTGGGTTTCTCTACAGTCTTTTTAGTACATAAGTAAATTTTATTTAACCAATCCCAAATTGCTAAAGACTTCGGATATTTACAATGTTTTTCTTAATAATGAAATGTTTAAGTAACATCTTTATGAATAAAATATTTGTTACTAAATCGATATACATAAGACAAACTTCTGGAATAATTTTACTAAGCTGAAGGATATAAACTCTTTAAAGTTCTTGATACATATTGCCAAATAAATGTCCAACAAATTGGACCAGATTTCACTTCATTAGCAGTCCAAGTGTTTGCAAATCTCATTATTCTACCCTGACTGATGCTAAGTAGGATGCTTTCAGTCTTTGATTATCTGATGAGTGCAAATGTTATAACCGCCCATAAACTCTTTCTAACTTTACAAAACAAAGGTACACACGAGTCCACCTAGAGAACTTAAGTCATTTATCAGATGACGTGCCCAAAAAATCCACACACAGCTGTCATTAAGAGACACACAAACTATCAAAAAAATCCGTGGAAAAAAGATTTTGCTGGAAAATACAGTATTATGAAACGAAGGTGCCAGCCCTCCTAATCCTCCCTTCATTGTTATGTGCATTTAACTTTGTCACACATGTTTACAGACAAGACTAGTACAACTAAGTGCGCATGCATAAGTCAATCAAGTTTTAAGTTACAATATATTGATTAGCTCTCAGCTTAGTGTCATTTCCTCCTGCAAACACACGTTTTCCTTACTCTTTGCTTAAATGATGATAACCTCAAAGCAGTGCCTTTTCAGTCTGGTGGGATTTCTCTCACGAAGGAAGGGGGCTACTTCAACTCTTCTTGAGATAGACGAGGAGATGCGGAACCACATGCTTCACAGGATTGTGGTTAGATCTACATAGTGGGCTGTGTAAGGCACGGCAACACGAAGAATTTAAATAGAGCGTCTTACCAAGGACTCTACAGCATCTTTCCTATGTTATTGTACACAGAGTTTGTTATCATTGTCTTTTCTACGTTCATAATGTGCCTCAGTTGCAGAAGCAGGTAAAAGAGGTAGAAAGGGGAGGCTTTAGCCAACTGCCTCTCCTCCCCACCACTAGCAGTATCACAAACTCCCAATCCGCCCCAAATCGACATATATAAGCAGAAGCAGATTTTTCATGAAGCTAATGAAGCTTAAGCTTCACTTGCATGCAGTACTTCCAAGCCCTCCACTTAACTTTGTATTTGCAATTTTGTATTCTTTTTCTTAAAGAGAGTTTTCAAAATTTATGTAAACTTTGGGCCCCACAAAACCTAGACCTGATGTTCACTACTATAAATTTAAAACTACACTCTGGTGAGGCAAACCCTGCTTTAAATACATTTCTAAAGGACCACCCCATCTTCCCATGGAATTGTTGTACTTAAGGCCTCTATTTTAAAAATCTTGGAACTGTTACTCCAGCACCCCCATGTTAAAAAATGAGTTATCATTTGTGTTTTAGGGAAACATGATTCCTCATTTTTATAGTACTATTTGGCTTCTTCAAAAATAAATTATTAGTCAAGTCTAACGTACACATTAATATTAATTCTGTTAATCATATTAAGTTAGAGCTGGAAAGAGCTGAGACATCCTCTCAAGGATGTCTTTAACTTGTAAATTGAGAGTCATAGCCTGGGGAGGAAAAGTAAATGTCCAATTTCATCTGACAGGACCAAACTAGATCCTTTCAGACCTGTTATGGAGTTCTAGTAATAAAAGGCATAAATTATTATTAACCCCATGAACAATTTAACTTTCTGATTCATCTCTTATGCCTACATAGTAAATAATGGCGGTGATACTATTTTGGATTACAAAGGCAGGAATGTGCTAATATTTTGGAAAATAGGAGTGCATGGAGCTTAATGATTTCCCCAGAAAGGGCAACACTTTTCAGAAATATCTGACTTAGGAGAGTCAGTTGGGCCTCTAAAATAAAAAGGCTCGGGCACATTGATATTGACAGACTCTGAATAAGCCAAATTGTTTTTGTACAATGGCTATGTGTATGAACCCACAGGAGCTAGAACATGTAATTAAGCTAAAGTAAATCCCATGTATTTATTCAGCTTCAATATGAATGCTCCTTGTTAGATCAGATTAATGAGCTGTCTTGCATTTGTACTACAGTGACTCTGAGGATGTTTCCAGGTGTTAGGTAGCATTGAGTAATTATCATTTCTTGTTCTAAGCTCCAATTGAGAGTGAGGCACAGAATCCATTTTGAGGGCTTGCCTAAATTGTTTCCTGATAACACATCAGGTATTAATGTGACTAATCTGCTAAAATTTCATTTAGCTGTAGATTTGTGCCAAATATTTTCCAAGGCAGGATGATAAACGAGTCATCTGAGTTCAGTGGAAGAAAGCTTAGAATTTGGAATCTGATCTAAATAAAAAGTCCCCACTTACTGCTGTGTGAAATTTAGCAAATTGTTTAGTTTCTTTCTGTTATAGCTCATATAAAAAATGGGAATAATATCTGTCTTTTAAGGTCTTTGTAATGACTAAAGAGATAATGACATAAAATATCAAGCACAGAGTAAGTCACAGAGTAAGATTGGGTCTACACTCCATCTTCACCACTGGTCAATCTTCACTCTCCTATAAGAGAAAAGAAAAGAGAAGAAAATAGTTAATTCTTCTCTATATATTATAATGATGCCCCTTTTCCGTGTAAGAGGGGAAAGAAGTAAATTCACCAAAGCCCAAGTTTTCACATTGTTTCAAGTTATAAAAAAATAATAAAGAATATATTGTTTCTGGACAATGACCAGCTATAAAATTAAAGAACATTCTCTGCTTAGATCCTTTTGAGAAAAGTGTTGATTGGACCTGAATATTTTTTCCATAAGTTTTATCTAGAGAAAAAGTTATTACTGTATTCTAATTTTTTAAAAGATAACTAATAAATTCAACCCTTCCTGTGGCATTCTCTCCCAAAATAATCCCATCCTCAATGATATTTAGAAAATAATTATTTTCTAAAGTATGGGATAAACTTTCATCTCTCCTACTGAGGGTACAATTTTTCAATTTTTAAGGAATCCACAAAAGTCTACATTTTTATTTTGTTTCTTCTGTTCTTTGAGCTGTCTAAAAAGAGCAATCATGGAGAATTTTGAAGACAAGAAAATTATAGGTTTAAAGCACATACAGCTGAATTTACTATTAAAAGTGACTAATTATATGTAGCTTCCACATATTCTTCTAGCTTACATCTATTTTAATAGCAATTTTCTTGTTAAGTGATTGTCTAGGTCTGTTCTTTCCCTCCAGATGAATTCCCCTCAGTATTGAAGATTGATAAAGCAGACAGTAAGGCAACTGGAGATGGTGAACGTATTCATGTCCCCATTCCTATTACTTCAATATTCACACTATGTTTACTGGTGTTATAGGTCAAGATGCTCAGAACTGTCAAACTAGTTGGTGTGTTTAGAGCCAGATGCAAAAGGATGTCAGAATAAAGCAATAGTGTTAACACAGAATATTTTTTACTCCAAACTTCTTACTCGCAGTTTTTTTTAAAAAATTTAAATTTGCTATTTCTGGAGAGATTGGAAAGAAAATTAGGTCTTCTTTCTCAGAAAATTTTGCACTGTATATGTATCTTAATGACTAAGATTTATATCTTAGTCATTAAGTTTAGGGAAAAAACTGAGTTTGAATTTGAATCACCAGCTATAGAACCATAGAAAAATATATGTTTTCTCTTTTTGCTTCAGTTTCTCCATCAATAAAATGGGGATAATAATTTTATCAGCTTTATATAGTTGTTGGAATTCAACGAGTGATTGTGAATGAATTAATTAGTACAGTGTTTGACATAGAGTAGGCACTGATAGATGTTGTCTTTTATTATCATTATTAAGCTCACCCAGCTGATTTAATAATACAGGTAGAACGTGACAGCATAAAGGATCATCTGTGCCTGAAGAGAGTCATGGCCTTAGAGTAATGGCACAATGACAGCCCAGTGTCTGGAAAATATGAAAAGTATGGAATGAAAAAAACTTAATCATTAAATAACAGATCTTTCTGTAATCAGGACTGACCATCATCATCATAAATGTGACCATATTAGAATGCTTAGGTTAACAAAATACGGACACAACCTTTTAACTAAAATAAAATATTCTCTCAATGTTTTCAGGAAAATAGCAATGGTTTCTCTTTTTAAATTTCTATGGTGAAATTTTTAAAAATAGGTCATTTCCCGGGTACATAAATATAGTTTAAGTAGAATAGCATTTCAGAAGAGCTGAAGTTTCTGGAATGGGGGTGTGACTACAAGGCTAGTTTTTGAAAAAAGCTTGATCAGTCTAGCCATCAAATTGTAAATAGAATTAAAGATTACAATCTTCAAGAGAGTGATTTTTAAAGCTCTCACTCAAAGGGAAAGGAAAATTAGTTTATTTAACAAACACTGTATTTCAGTTAATACAACAAAGTAATTTTTTCAAATTATATGAAAGTAGAAAGAAAAATGGGCTTTTTCCATTCCTTTTTGCACACACACACACACACACAAATATGAATACTGTATGCTATTTATGCCATAACTTTGTGAACGCTGATATATGCTTTCATATCTACTCTTTCATAATGCCTCCTGGGAAGATACTACTTGATGAAAAATTAAGCTGAATCACTTTCTTTTTGCAGAGTACAGAGAAGAGCGTGACAATAAACCCACTGTACATCTCCGGCTCACATAATTTGCTCTTAAACTGTCACTTTAATTATTCTTGAATTGGAGCTTGCCTCTAGGCAAATTTCACAGAGATTCTTAATAATCCATTTTATAAAATATCATTATGGACACCAGGAAAATATTGATAGTAAAAAGATGAACACAAAGTTTTAAAAATATATGAAGTGCGTTTATTCAAGGACAGGTAAACTTTTAAAAATGGAATTTGACATATTTCTGTAGCCTATATACTTGAAATTTGCAACAGTGGTTCTCCTAATTCTTTCCTAAATCTTTGTCTTGGGAAGGGTGGGTGAGGCTATAGCTAGGACTTCAAGGATTCTGTGAATCTTGAGTAGTTGTCCTAGGAATTGTGATGCTGGACAAATAAAGAAGTTAGATTTAGACTCATGGAGACATCCTTTAGGGGAAATTAAAAAGAAATCTCTAATTACAGAATGTTATAATTTTTACATCCTGCTCTAATCACCCCTCCTCTCACAGCTACTACTGGATTAACTTTTTTAAATTTTTGTTTGTTTAATGTTCATAGCAATGATACAAAAAAGCATTATTGTTTGCATTTTATGGCTTGGAGAGTTTAGATAATGTCTCAAGTCAGTCAGCTGTTTTGTTGAGGAGCTGTGATTTAAACTTGTGTCTCTCCATCTCCAAAGACTGTGGCTTTTCACCATGCCATCTAGTAGTACAGATTATAACTATTCCTCTCTCTTCTGGGAAAGACAAGAGAGAGAGGAAAAAAATAAGTACTTACCAAGCATTTTTTAACATGATCAATATGTACTAGCTGGTGTCGTAATTACTCTGGTGCTTTTATGTCATACTGCTTCGACAAAAGCAATGTTTATGGAAGTACTGAAAATCACCCTGTAAACTTTGGAATATATCATCTCATTCAGCCCTTCAGCTTGAGATTCTTCCAAAAGCCACCTGAATCACAAATTAGCTTTTTTTACTGGCCTCTGTCCGTAGAAATTTCCTGAAATTGTCTTCTTTCCTCGTGTTCTTGTTCTGGCTGTATCTCACTTTGCACATTGCAATCACTTTTTAATTGCAGAAGTTTAAATGTCTTAATCTAAATAATAGGAAGTTGTTTTTCTTTGGTAAAGACACTCTCTTAAATAGAAGAGTCTACACCAATGTATAATGGAACAGGTGTAATGTCCTTTAGGCCCATAGAAAGAGGGACCTGACTGCTAGAGTAATTCTAGCACACATTAGTAGGTAGTATAATCTGGGTACTGAATATTCCATCTCCTTTCTCTCTCATCTCTCCATGCTACAGAAGCTGAAATATCTAAAACCAAATATGTAACAAAAAACAGAACATTTTTCCAGATTTCATGTAGTTAAAAGTAGTCAGGTGACCCATTTCTGGCCAATGAGATTAAAGCAAAAATCTTTGGGTTTTTTTTTTTTTTTTTTTTAATTTATCTTCTTCCTTTTTGAATTTTGCATAATGCCTGGAGCTGCAGTAGCCACATTGAGACTATTAGGTAGTGAAAATGAGGAAAAGGTCAAGATTAATGTGAAGATGCTGTCTTTGACATTGCTGAGATTTTAAAGAACGTGATCAACCACATACCACCAGGTTTCTTGTATGTAACAAAATGCTATAGGATTTTCTGGTCTTGATGCAGAACACATTACTAATTTTACACTAAAAAAAGAAAATCAGTAATAAAATTTTTTTTTAAAGCCTTAGGGTTAAAATGGCAAATTTTTGTGTGTCAGAATGATTTGATCTACCAGACAACAGAGCCAAATAAAAAGCAGTTTATTCTTTGCAATAGAAATACACCATTGTTTTCTCTAGATACTTAGGTGAGATGCTTCCCCCCAATACTTCTGACTCTCTATCTGAGTTCTTACTCACCCAAACCTTCTAGATACACATTTTTAGCCTCCCAGGTATATTTATCAAGAGAAGAGTATTTTCAGAATAGGAAATAAGATCATCCTGTTCCCTCATCAGACTGATTCCCACTTTAGAGATAAATATACATCCTAATTTATGTATCAGAGTATTATCCAGGGTAACTAACCCTACCAGCTTTACATAACAATGCAAAATCCTAGTGCCTAAACAACAGAGGTTTATTTCTTGCTTATTTCAGAGCTGGCTAGAGTTGGGAAACTATTTTAGGTGATTCTTCTGTAAGCAGTGACTGAGGGATCCAGTCTCTAGTCACCTTGTGGCTCTGCCAGGTTCAGGGTCTCCCTAAAGTCATCCTCAAGATCCCTTCCAACTGCCTGGCCATTATGTCAAGAGGTTGCTTGGGAAGTTTTATGAACCAGACCTGGTGATAGCATACATTACTTACCCCCAAATTATATTGGTCAGAGACTGACCACATGGGACCAATTTAATTACTAGGGAACCTGGGTTTCCCTGTGTTCCCAAGAAGAGTAGAAAGTTTGCTGAGTATATATCTAAGCTCTGTTACAACCCATCTCTTGAATTAAACTAGGGTGATTCTGTCCCTGGAACTTCATTTTTTGTGACTGAACCAATAAAGTCTAATTTCAAACTATACAGGGATGAATGTAAGACTTGTCAATATGGAGATTCAATTGAGAAATCCTGCCAAGAGCCTTCCAGCAGTGGACCAAAACCAAGACACTACAAAGATCAGAAACTGAAGCCCAGGTCTTCTGATGCCAAAATTCATGCTTCTATGGGATTCATTGAATTTTAAAAATTTCATTTTCATGGAAATAAATTGTCTCAAAGTTTTGCCATTCTGACTTTAAGAAAATACAGAGAAAATAAAAGGTTATCAAGTTATCTCTTTGACAACTTGTTGTAAATTAAATATGATACAAGAAAAATGAGGGATGATTTTACCTTGATGGTGGATGAAAAATGACATCTTTCAGCAACTGTATAAACTGGTGCATGTGCACACACACAAAAAAGAAATAATAATATATTACCTAACAAAATAGCAACTACCATAAATTCAGCATTTTTTTATGTTCGAAGTACTATGATAGGATTTTTATTTACTTTATTATCAATCTCCTCACAGCTATGCTAAGTGTTTATCCTTCTTTTACATAAAAGGAAGCTAAAAGTCTAAAAGCCAAAGAAACATAATAAATCGTCCATAATATCAGTTGAATGACCAAATGTACAAGGTCACATGAATAATAAGTGTGCTTAAGCTTGTCTCAAAGTAACAACTACCTATAATTTAATATATTTTCTATAAGAAATAAAAATTAGGTTGGAAGGAATATTCTCCAAGTCATATTCATAAGTAAGCCAATGAAAGTACTGATCATTTTTTAAAGTTTCATTTATTAGGATAAATCAGGCAAAGAGAAATATGATTTAATATAGTTAGTATTTATTGAGATCTTGGTATGTACTGGGGACAATGTTTAATAATGTATATGTATTTTGAAAGTGTATTAGTCAGCTATTACTGCAATAATATATAGTAATAAACAGCACCCAAACTCACTGACTTAGAAGAAGCATTTAACTTTGACTTGTGGGTTGCCAGCCACTCAGCATAGGCTATATGTTCTGGGTTCAAGGATGAAGATTGGGGTTAGGTCTGTTCTATAACACTCAAAGTTACCTGGGGCATGTTTTTCTGAAGGTGAAAGGCAGGAATGCAAGGGAGTGAGTGGTAAAGCGTGATGTCACTTAAGGCCTTTGCTCAGAATGGACACACTGCCACTACTGCCCACATTCCACTCTTCAAACTCACTGTCACTTGGTAGCAGCATAAAGTCATAAGGCAAAGGGCACAGGGAGAGCATTGGAAGACAGCAAAAATAATTAAGTCTACTAAAGTAATGCTCATAACAACTCTTTTAGGAAAATACTTAGGAAAGATAAGAAACTTATGTAAGATCAACATAGTCAGGAAGGACCAGAATCATATTTTAAAATCATGTTTGCCCATCTTCAGCCTAAGCTCTAAACTGCTGTAATATCAAACCAGTGCATTCTTGAGTCAAGAATATATACCAGTTCCTATGCAACTTCAGGTCCCTGGCCAAAGAAATATTGTCATACTATACCTTTTATGATACCTGTTTTAAAATTAGTCTAAGACCTGATTTGTTTGACCAATCAGATGTTTCAAAAAGCACAAGAACTCTTTTAAATATCTGGGTTGTTGTTACTAACACTCATGAAACAATTTCAAAAAGAATTACTATTAAAAGAAAGTTACTCAGATCCCTATACTAACCAGCAGCCAAAAAAAAAGAAAAAAGAAAGAAAGAAAAAAGAAAGTTAAAAAAGTCACATTGGTTCAAATATAGGTTAAATTGTTCCCTATAGGAGATAAAGCCATCTCTTACCTTCTCCAAGATGAGATTTTTTTCTTTAAATTAAAATAAACACAAATGTCTGTTTCCTAATTCAATTAATGAAAATTTTGTGGATATTTTTGTTTCTTAGATTGAAGAAAACTTCAAAAGACTTTAGCAGCCAGCGTGTGAAGCAATAGAATCACATCAGCAATTAGAATCATCACACATCGCCTTCATCAGGACTTTGAACTCTCTTCAAAGGAAAGAGGTTCTTATTGAATTGTTACATTTTTTTTTAAAAAAAGTAGTTCTATTTGATAAGTTTCTGTTTAAGTTCAAATATTTCATAGTGGAATTATACCAAAGATCTACAAAGGAATATTTTGGAGTCCTTATGAGTGAATTATTACTTACAATAACAAAGTATTACTACATTTATTATAATTGTTATTAGAATAATTATGATTGCATCCCAGTAAAGATATGCCTTCAAACAATCAAGACTTAAATTTGAGGAAAAATTAAGTCTTTCTTGTTCTAAGGTATAACAATATAGTAAGACCTAATCTAGATTGATGTGACAGGGGGAAAGGGGTAAAACCGCAGTGGAATAGGATTCCAGCATACTTAAGCCAGGTCACCAGAGAAAGCAGTAGTAATAAAAATTCAAGAAGGAATCCAGGCAAGGCCCCAACTGAGAAGACGCAGAATAAATCTGAAACAAGACAAATTAGACTTTACATGATCTTCTAGATCTGGGATCTGAGAAATCCCATTTTTGTTAGATTTTGTAAAGCATGAGGACAAAAGTTGAAAATATAATCTGCATTTATGTATTAGGATATATTAATAAAACTCTCAGGTAATTTGGCATGTTACAGGAATCATTCTGACAGATAAAATGCATAGGCTTGAGGGTAGCAACTTTAGCTATGCTGGTTTCCAGCGTGAATGTGAATGAATCTTTTTTTCTAAACAAATAAGCACTGTATTGAGCTAATAGGAGACATGGCCTTGAAGCACTTAAGGTAAAGAGGAAATCTGACCAATAATAAAGTTTAAAATATAGACGTTTACCAAAGAGAAAGACTATATATTTCTTAATATAATGATTACACAATTTATAACACAAATGCTCATCTTAAAAATGTTTTTGATAACGTACTTCATCACTAAAAAATTATTGGCACTCCAAAGTCTACACAGATACATATAGGTACACACATATGTACATATAATTGATTATGATTTTATATATGTGTATAAAACATACTTCCATATGTATGCACACACACATACGCACATATATTTCTGTATTAATACGTTCACATTTTAAAACATACTCTAAAGTAGTAATTTGGAAATGATAGAATATAAATAGAAGCATATTTTCTAATATTTTCCACCCGGATCTTAGTGGTTAGCCTTTTACATCCTATGGGATATGTACACTCCATTTTAGAGGTCAAATAGAAACAAACATAACTTTTATGAGCATACTTTTAGACTACCAAGTGAGATTGTGCACAATCAAAATATATGGAGAAGAATAAATTAGTTCTGTCTCTAACGTGTCTCTTTGTGTTAACAAAATGTGATCACATTATTTTAGGCTAAAGTAAAGTTGTTTATTTTAACTGAATACCCATTGAAGAAAACATGCCATCAATTCCCATTTATGGCACTTGAAAATATGGAATTTAATTTCCTTTATTAAAGAATAATGATTTTATTTTATTTGAAATATGACACAAATCATTATTATATACATAGAAGTACAACAAGGAAATTAAAAATTAATCTCCAAATAGCACCACGTGGGAATGACCATTATTATTGTCTGGTAACGGTTTCTATGCCTGAAAGGATATAGAAAGGTGGCTATGTCATGAACCCATGGCATGAGGGGAAGAGCCATGAGAGTAGTTCATGCTGCATGCAGGCAATAAGGGAGTGCATTCATCGCAGAGAATTTGAAAATATTAATAAAATCAACTGAAAGTGAGTCTTGTTTTATAATCACTCTGTGCCAGAAATTGTAAATAATAATGATTAAATATTCTCCCCATCCGGTGAACTCCTCCCAATGTCAATTCACCTTGCTACATCTATGGAATGGATGGATACATAGATGATAAATATAAACAAATTTATAAGAGAAGTTTATATAAAATTAACTTACTTTACTTTAACAGAATAAAAGTAAATTTATGTGCAATTGAAAAGAAAACTAAGAATCAGGAAAATATGGCTTTATTACATCAGATATTACTATCTAAAATATATTTCTAACATTTAAAAAGGTTGTTTTTATATTTCAGGATGTATATTTAATTCTTTAATCCATTTTGAGTTGATTTTGGTATATGGCAAGAGGTACGGGTCTAGTTTTATTCTTCTACATATGGATGTCCAGGTTTCCCAGCGCTGTTTACTAAAGAGGCAGTCTCTTCCCCAGTGTGTAGTCTTGGTGCCTTTGTTGAAGATCAGATGGCTGTAGGTGTACGGGTTGACTTCTAGATTCTCTACTCTGTTTGATTGGTCGATGTGTCTGTTTTTATTCCAGTACCATGTTGTTTTGGTTACCATAAAAGTAACCAAAAAGAAAAATGTCAGGTATTATTATGCCTCTAGCTTTATTTTATTTTATTTTTTTGCTCAGGATTGTTTTGGTTATTCATGGTCTTTTGTTATTCCATTAGGGATATTAGACTAGTTTTTTGCATTTCTGAGAAGAATGTCATTGGAATTTTGATGGTGATTGCATTGAATCTGTAGGTCACTTTGGGTAGTATGGACATTTTCATAATGTTAATTCTTCCAGTCAAAGAGTGTGCTGTATCTTTCCATCTTCTTGTGTCTGCTTTAATTTCTTTCAACGGTGGTTTGTAGTAATCGTCATAGAGATTTTTCATAACCTTGGTTAGCTTTATTCCTAGGATTTTTTGTTTGTTTGTTTTTGGTGACTATTGTAAATCGGCTAGCTTTGGCATTTCTAAAAGGAATATATGAATGGCCAACAGAAACATGACAAAATGCTCAACATCACTCAGCATTTGGGAAATGCAAATCAAAACCACTTTGAGATACCATCTCACCCCAGTTAGGATGGCTAATATCCAGAAGACTTGAGAATGATAGATGCTGATGAGATCGTGGCGGCAAGATGGTTCAGCCTTTATGGAAAATGGTATGGAGTTTCCTCAAACAATTACAGATAGATCTACCACATGACCTAGCTATTCCTCTGCTGGGTATATACCCAAAGAAATGAAAATCATTATGTCAAAGGGATACCTGTACTCCCATGCTTATTGCAGAGCTATTTACAATAGCCACGAGTTGGTAACAGCCTAAATGCCCATCATTGGATGAGTGGATAGAGAAAATTTGGTATATATCTACACAATGGAATACCACTCTGCTTTAAAAAGGAAGGAAATATTACTATTCACAGCAACATGGATGGACTTAGAGAAAATTATATTAAGTGAAATGAGCCAGGCACAGAAAGAGAAATACTGAATGTTCTCCATGTTCTCACTTATATGTGAGAGCTAATAAAAATAGATAAATAAAGCCATACCAGAGAAGGCAGGTAGGGCGGGACTTCTGGCCCAGGCCAGTCCCTACCACCAGTAGAGACTTAGGAGGCTCAGGGCACCCACACCCTGAGCCAGCCGGGCCGGAGAAGGCAGATGGGGCAGGAACTGCAGCCCAGGCCAATCCCAGCCCCTGGGAGAGACTTAAGAGCCTCAGGGCCCCCACACCCCGAGCCAGCTGTCCCAGAACAGGCAGGCACAGTGGGACCCCCAGCCCAGGCTAGTTCCTGCTGCCCAGAAGTGGCAGTCCCTTCAGGATCCAAGCCAGACATCAGGGTGAAATGAGTGGACTGTGATACCCCTGGCCACAATGACAAAACACCAAAGGAAAGATACCAGAAATATGAAAAATCAAGAAAGTACATCACCACCAAAGGAAAATGATAACTCTCAAGTGCTAGATCCTGTAGAACAGGAAGCCTTTGAAATGACAGACAAGGAATTTAGAGTAACAATTCTAAGGAAACTGAATGAGATACAAGAAAACTCAGCTAAACAACACAATGAAATGAGAAATAATATAATGGATCTGAGAGAAGAAATGTACAAAGAAATCAATGCCTTAATGAAGACTGTGGCTGAGCTTGTGGAGCTGAAGGATTCATTCAACGAAATAAAAAACACAACAGAGAGTTTAACCAGCAGACTTGAACAAGCAGAAGAGAGAATTTCTGACCTTGAAGACAGGCTGTCTGAATTAACACAGACAGACCAGAAAAAAGAAAAAAGAATTTTAAAAATTGAAGAAAATCTAAGAGAGACAACGGAAAACCTTAAGCACTAAAATATCCAAATCATGGGTATTCCAAAAGGGGGGGGGGAGGAAATGACATTAAAAACATATTCAATGAAACAATAGCAGAAAACTTCCCAGGTATAGGGAAAGTCACAGATCTCAAGATTCATGAAGCCCAAAGATCCCCAAACACATTCAACCCAAAATTTCCTCTCCAAGACATGTAATAATCAAACTGGCAAAACTCAAAGAGAAAGAGAGAATCTTAAAAGCTGCAAGAGAGAAGGGGCAAGTCACCTATAAGGGAGCCCCAATCAGAATAACATTAGACTTTTCCTCAGCAACCCTAAAAGCAAGAAAACAATGGGATGATATATTCAAAACACTAAAGGACAAAAATCGCCAGCCAAGAATACCCAGCAAGGTTATCCTTCTGAAATGAAGAACGAATAGTATATTTCTCAGACAAACAAAACTGTGGGAGTTCACTACCACACAACCAGCTCTACAAGAAATTCTCAAGGAAGTACTCGGTTTGATACCACAATAACAACCATCACTGCCATGAATATTCAAGAAAGAACAATACCTACCAGCAAAACAAAAATGCTAACAGAAGAGAAAAAAAATAGTTTATCTATCACCCCAAGAAACCAACAAATACAGAAGACAAACAGAAAATTAGAAAGAAAGGAACAAAAGTCAGTAAAATGCTAGGAGAAAATCAACACCTTTCAATAATGACTCTAAATTTAAAGGGAATAAATTCCCCATTAAAAAGACACAGACTGACTGACTGGATTAAAAAGATGGACCCAGCAGTATGCTTTCTTCAAGAGACTCACTTGACCTGTAAAGACACACATAGACTAAAAGTGAAAGGATGGAAAAAGACATATCATGCAAATAAAAATGAAAAACGAGCTAGAGTAGCTATTCTTATATCAGATAAAATAGACTTTAAAGCAAAAACCATAAAAAAGAGATAAAGGAGGCCACTACATAATGATAAAAGAATCTATCCATCAAGAAGACTTCACAATCATAAATATATATGCACCCAATGTTGGAGGAGCCAGATTTACAAAACAAACTCTATTCAATCTAAAGAATGAGATAGAGACTAAAACCATAATAGCAGGGAACCTGAACACCCCACTCTCATCATTGGACAGATCATCTAGGCAAAAAATCAACAGAGAAACACAAGATCTAAACAATATTTTAGACCAATTGGGCTTGGCAGATATCTACAGAGCATTCTATCCAACAGCCTCAGAATATTCATTCTTCTCATTAGCACATGGAACGTTGTCCAGGATAGAGGACATGTTAGGTCACAAAGCAAGTCTCAACAAATTCAAAAAAATTGGAATTATTCCATGTATTTTTTCCAATCACAATGGATTAAAATTAGAAATCAGTAATAAATGAAACTCTGAAAACTATACAAACACATGGAAATTAAACAACATTTTATTTAATGACATGTGGGTCCAGGAAGAAATTAAACAGGATATCAAAAAATTTCTTGAAACTTATGAAAATAATGTCACATCATACCAAAACCTGTGGGATACTGCAAAAGCATTATTAAGGGGGAAATTTATCATATTAAATGCTTACTTCAGAAGAATGGAATGATGGCAAATAAACAACCTTACACATCACCTTAAAGATCTAGGAAAAAAAAGAACAATCCAAACCTAAAGTTAGTAGATGGAAAGAAATAATTAATATTCAAGCAGAAGTAAAAGAGATAGAAACCCAAAACACAATACAAAAGGCCAATGAAACTAAAAGTTGTTTTTTTGAAAAGATAAATAAAATGGACAAACATTTAGCAAGATTAACTAAGAAAAGAAGAGGGAAGACCCAAATAACAAAAATTAGAAATGAAAAAGGTGATATTACAACTGACACCTCAGAAATACAAGGAATCATTAGAGAAAACTATGAACAACTATATGCTAACAAATTTGAAAATCTGGAGGAAATGGATAAATTTCTGGATGCATACAAACTACCAAAACAGAGCCAAGAAGACATAGAATATCTGAACAGACCAATAAAAATAAAAGAGATTGAAACTGTTATTAGAAGGCTCCCAACAAAGAAAAGCCCAGGACTGGACAGGTTCACTGCAGAGTTCTACCAAACTTACAAAGAGGAACTGATACCAAGACTCTACAAACTCTTCCAAAAGATCAAAATGGAGGCCGTTCTCCCAAACTCATTCTATGAGGCAAACATCACCTTGATACCGAAACCAAAGATGCATCAAAAATAGAAAACTACAGGCCAATATCTTTAATGAACATAGATGCAAAAATCCTCAATAAAATACTAGCTAACAAAATACAGCAACACATACAGAAAATTATACACCATGATCAAGTGGGATTCATTCCAGGGATGCAAGGTTGGTTCAACATACACAAATCAATAAATGTGATACACTACATCAATAAAAGCAAAGATAAAAACCATATGATCATTTCTATAGATGCTGAAAAAGCATTTGACAAAATTCAACATTTGTTCATAATAAAGACTCTCTACAAGTTAGGTATAGATGGAAAGTATCTCAACATAATTAAAGCCATATACGAGAAGTTCACTGCCAATATCATCATGCATGATAAAAACAGGAACTAGACAAGGATGCCCACTCTCAGCACTCCTATTGAGAATAGTGTTGGAAGTACTAGCCAGAGCAATCGGAGAAGGAAATAAAAGGCAGCCAGATTGGAAATGATGAAGTGAAGCTATCACTTTTTGTGGATGATATGATCCTATATATTGAACAGTCTAAAGCCTCTATAAAAAAAATTCCTAGAGTTGATAAATGATTTCAGTGAATTTGCAGGATAGAAAATCAACACACAAAAATCAGTAGCATTTCTATACTCCAACAGTGAGCATGCAGAAAAAGAAATCAAGAAAGATAACCCATTTATAATAGCCACCAAAAAAAATAGAATATTTGGGAATAAAGCTGACCAAGGATGTGAAAAATCTCTACAAAGAGAGCTACAAACCACTGTTGAGAGAAATTAGAGGACACAAGAAGATAGAAAGATATCCCATGCTCTTGGATTGGAAAGATTAACATTGTGAAAATGTCCATATTACCCAAAGTGATCTACAGATTCAATGCAATCACCATCAAAATGCAATCATGTTTTTCTCAGAGATGGAAAAAGCTATCCAAACATTTATATGGAACAACAAAAGACATACTTAGCAAAAGCAATCCTGAGCCAAAAAAAAAAAAAAAAAAATGAAGCTGGAGGCATAACACCACCTGACTTTAAACTATGTTACAAAGCTATAATAACCAAAACAGCATGGTACGGGCATAAAAATAGAGACATAGATCAGTGTAATAGAATAGAGAACTCAGAAATCAGTCCATATGCCTACAGTCATCTGATCTTTGACAAAGGCAGCAAATCTACATACTGGGGAAGAGACTGCCTTTTCAACAAGTGGTGCTGGGAAACCTGGATACTTATATGTAAGAGAATGAAACTAGACCCATACCTCTCACCATATGCCAAAATCCACTCAAAATGGATTAAAGGATTCAATATACATCCTGAAACAATAAAACTCCTTAAAGAAAACATAGGAGAAACACTCCAGGAAGTAGGAGTGGGTACAGACTTCATGAATAGGACCCCAAAAGTATAGGCAACTAAAGGTAAAATACACAAATGGGATTATATCAAACTAAATAGCTTCTGTACAGCAAAAGAAACAATCAACAGAGTAAAACGACGAGCAACAGAGTGAGAGAAAATATTTGCAAAATATACATCTGACAAAGGTTTAATATCTAGAATATACAAGGAATCAAACAACTTTACAGCAAAAAACCAAATAACCCAATTAAAAAATGAGCAAAGGAGCTGAAAAGGCATTTCTCAAAAGAAGATATATGAATGGCTAACAGACACATGAAAAAATGCTCAACCTCTCTCAGCATCTGGAAAATGCAAATCAAAACCACACTGAGAAACCATCTCACTCTAATTAGGATGGCTAACATCCAAAAGACTGAGAATGATAAGTGCTGGAGAGGTTGCAGAGAAAAAGGAACTCTCATACACTGTTAGTGGGGCTGCAAAATGGTGCAGCTTTTATAGAAAATGGTATGGAGGTTCCTCAAACAATTACACATAGATCTATCACATGACCCAGCTATCCCACTGTTGGGAATGTACCCAGAAGAATGGAAATCACCATGCCAAAGGGATACCTGCACTCCAAGGTTTATTGCAGTGCTATTTACAATAGCCAAGAATTGAAACCAGCCCGAATGTCCATCATCTGATGTTTGGATTAGGAAACTGTGGTATATCTACACAATGGAATACTACTCTGCTATAAAAAAGAACAAAATATTACCATTTACAACAACATGGATGGACTTAGAGAAAATTATATTAAGTGAAACGAAGTCAGGCACAGAAAGAGAATTACCACACGTTCTCACTTATTTGTGGGAGCTAAAAATAAATAAATAAACACACAAACCAATAAAGGCAGGGGGGGAAGAAGACAGAATAACCACAAAACTTCCTTGAATTATTTAAGTTAAGTGAACAGATATGATTGGGGGGGGAGAAGGAGGTGTAGAGGAACAGGTAAAGAGGCATGAAAACCATCTAGAATATATATTGAGAAGTAAAATAAAAAATAAATAATAAATAAATAAATAATAAATTAAAAATAAATAAATAAATCAAAGTTCTAAATGCTGGGGGATAAAATAAATAAAGTCCAAAGTTCAAAGTCCCATCTGTGAAATCCAGAGCAAGTTATCTACTTCCAAGATACAGTGGTGGGGACAAGCACAAGCACAGGGTACATATTCCCACACTAAAAGGGAAGAAGAGACCAAAAGAAAGGGGAAACAGGTTCTAAACAAGTCTGAAACCCACCAGGGCAGGCATTAAATATGAAAGCTGATGAGTCATGAAAAAAATAAAATAACAAATAAATAAATAAATATACAAACAGAAAAACGAGTTGGGGTAGAAGAAGATACAGCAATCACAATAGTTTCTTTAACATGCTAAGATAAGTGAACAGATATGATCTTGATGAGGTGGGAGAGAGGGGGGGAAATGAGGAATTAGCAAAGGGACATGAAAATCAACTACACTGTATATTGATAAATTAAAATTAAAAATTAAAAATAAGGTTATTTTAAATGTTGATGTAAGAATCATTATTTTAATCACAGGCTTCAACTTTGCACCATAACTGTTGATTCTCTGCTCTGAAAGATGAGAAAATTCCTCCAAATTTTGTTTTCTTCTCCCTTATTATCTATGCATTGTCAAGATAAGATATATTGTAATTACACCCTGTTCTGTAACTGAAATGTTCAGTTACTTTTTCTTTGTCCCATATTTAAAATGAATCCATGATTATTTACAGTCCTAGCAGTGTAATTATTCTATCCCATCAGTTCTTTAACTTTTCCTTTAGTTGGCTTGATTTCATCATCTTGTTCTCCATTGCCTTCACCTAAAAATGAGATCTTGGACACTATTCTCTAGCTTCGTGGTTACACATGTTAACATACATAATTTCAAGTGTAGTTTTCATAGATTCTGTTTTACGCTTTAAGCTTTAATGATTTCATCAGCATATTTCTTGGACATAGAATGCCCTTTCAATTTGTGGCATCACATTTTTTTAAATAAGTCAGTCTTTATTATTCTATTGTAAATAGTATTGTAGAATACTATCTATCAACTTTTAGTTGATTGATTCTCTTTTTTATTCTGTTCTCTTCTTTTAAAACACTGGATATTATACAAGTATGTATTTGTTTTATGGCTTTTTTTCATATCTTCCTTCTAATGAGACTGGAGGCTGCCTTGGTCTCATTTCATTTCACATGATCTTCTCTAGCTGCCGACCATGCCCTTGGCTGTGCTTTCCATCATGTTTATTTGGTTTTATATTGTTCTAACATGGCTTTCATATATGCATCGCTTTAAAATTAATCTCTAATTTCTTTCTGGAGCCCTATAATCCTACAATCTCTCCTTTGATTACTATATGTATTCTTTATATATACCTGTGTGTTGCCCAAGGTGTTTATCTCCTCTCCATTTTCAAGATTCAGGGTGTCACTGTGACTTGGGTCACAGGACCCAATTGTGAACTTATGGCAGTGTCTGTTTGCTTCTCTTCTTCATTCAGCTTTGTTTCTTGATTTTTAACTTTGCTGGGAGACAAGAAATGACATGTCAGTGTGATCTGTCCTTCAGCTGCACTTCCCCTGTTGTTCTGTTATGTGGAAGTGGGGTTCTATGGGATGGGACAGTACACATTTCATTCATGGCCACCTAATCAAAACATCAGTGGTTATGCTTCTCAATATTTTATACTTATCCTTTTAATTTTGTTGTTAACTTTTTTTTAGCAACTTTTATATCCTGATCACTGTCGGAAAATGTATTAATTTTCAGAGTTCTCCTCATTTGTGTTTATATTTGATGGTGTTTGCTTTGTAGATTTTGATTTGGGCTATGGCCATGCTATATAGTATGAAAGTTTGTGTTCCCATGAAATGCATGTGTTGAAATCCTAACTCACGATAGCCAAATATGGAATAAACCTGTGTCCCCCAACAGATGAATGGATAATGAAAGTGTAGTATATATACACAATAGAATACTATTCAGCCATAAGGAATAAGGAAATTCTAGCATTTGCAACAGCATGGATGAACCTGGAGGATATTATGCTAACTGAAATAAGTAAGGTACAGAAAGAAAAATACTGGATTTTTTCACTTAAATATGAAATTTAAAAAGGTCAAACTCATAGAAGTAGAGTAGAATAGTGGTTACTAGCAGCTCTGAGTTGGGGGAAGGGAATGGGGAAATGTGTTCAAAGGGTACAAAGTTTCAGCTAGACAGGTGGAATAGCATGGCAACTATAGTTAATAATAAAATGTATTGTATATTTTGAAATTGCTAAAAGTAATTTTCAAATGTCTCATCATAAAAAATAAGTAAATGAAGTGATTGATATGTCAGTTAGCTCAATTTAATCATTCCACATTGTATACATAGATCAAAACATTACATGGTACCCAATAAACATATATAATTATGATTTGTCAATTAAAATAATAAGAATGAATTTTAAAAGTAGAAGTCAAAAAAAAGAAAAGAAGAAATCCTAACCCTCGAGGTGGTGGTATTAGGAGGTGGGAAATTTGGGAAGTGATTAGGGCTTCTGCCCTCATGAATGGAATTAGGGCTTTTATGAAAGAGGTTCAAGGGAGCTTGTATAGCCCTCCCAATATGTGACAACAGACTGAGAAGGTGCCATCTACCCTCACCAGACATTGAATCTGCCGGCATCTTGATCTTGAACTTCCCAACCTCCATAACTGTGAGAAAAAATTTATGTTGTTCATAAGCTGCCTACTGTAGTATGTTTTGTTGTATCAGCCCAAGTGAACTAAGACAGAAGATTTATTTATTCCCATCAAATTTTTTTTCTTGTAACCCAAAAATATGTATAATAAATTATGTCTCAATAAAAAAAATAAAAATAAAAATTATTTTTTCTCGTGTGCATGTGTGTGTGGTTTCAGCAGGAGAGATAAAAGCAAAATTATGTTAATACACTATATTAGGAATGCATAATACATTTTAACAATAGTAATAAAGTATACCTTTATTTTATAAATAAAATAAATTTTATAATTATTTATTAACTACCTCAAATTATAACTTCAAGTCAATAGATACAGATCATAAAGATTAAATCGCCTAGCATTGTACTCTCCAATTTAAATGCATGAGCCATATATTTAATTTTAAATTTTCTAATAGCTGCATAAAAAGTAAAATGGAATAGGTAAATTAATGTTTACATTTTATTATTTATAAATTATTACATCCCAAACATTATAAATTCTATGTGTAATTAGTATTAAAATTATTAATAAAATATCTTACATCTCTTCTTGTATTAGTCCTCAAAATCCAGTCTGTATTTTACAGTTACAATACATTTCAATTTGGACCAGCCCCTTGTTCAGTGCTTAAAATTCTCATCCAGCTTGTGACTACCATATTGGACAGCACGGTTCTAGCATACAATACAGTAGACACTCCACAATTATAACTAAATTATCATCATCATCACTATTGATATGCATAAGCATTTAAGATGGGATTGAAATTTTTAATCCACGTCATAGTTTTAAATAGTCTTGGATTGGAATACTGAAGATGTTAGGTTACAGTTCCTCAGACTATTCCCTTTTTATCTATGAAAGAGAATAATCAGGGAGGATTCAAGAGTTCCATGAGATCTTACATATAAAATTTTCTATAATATTTTCTAAAGCTATTAAATGTAGAATAAATCAGAAAAACAATTATGTCAACCTTGAGATTTTTGGTGCCTTTAAAAAATATTTATTGGCATTCACAGATTTGTATATTGGCAAAACTTAACATTTAACTTATTAAAACTATACCTTTACTTCCCATCTCCACTTCTGCCTCTGTCTTTTCTCAGCCAACAGTCCCTGGATTCTTCCCCTTTCATTATCCAATTTATGAATGAGGGGACTAGAATGAAGTCCACAGTGGTATGAGAAAGACTGCACAAATGTCCACAGGAATCCTGTGATGGGCCACTTTAATTTGGGAAGCCATCTGCTTTCACTAATTGATGCTTATTGAAAGTAAGTTCCTACCCACCCCCAAAGACTGGAGGCAGGAGTATCTGTTCTTGAATAAAAGAGAAGGTGGAGCTATGACAAAGAGAGAGTGTCACACTTCTTGCTGTGTAACGAAGATGAAAAAAAGATTACTCAAAGCAACATGCATGCAATGAGAATCCTGAAGGACCTACACCTCAGCACCTCCTCTGTTAGAAGGAGAAAACTCGGTACAGACCTGATTCAAAGTTAGCTTCTGTTTTTATTGTAAAGACAAGGAAGTTTCACAAGAAAAATCAGTTGATTCAATCATTTCAAAAGGACACAAAGACATGAGCAAAAGTTATCTTTAGCTATGGATAGTATAAACAATAGAAAATAGTAACATCATTTAAATTAACAAGGTGACATTCCAAAGTACAATTTGTGAAAAGCTAAATTGATCGGACTGCGATCATTAACTCAAAATATGACCTCTCCCCAAATGATTTAAGCAAAAGTTACATTCTTATGATAACTGTCTCTAAAATTTCCACCAACAAACAGCTTGCCCTTAGCAAACACTTTTTCACATTTTTCCCTACAGCAATTCTTTCAACATCTTTTAACAACAGTCAGTATGTTAAATAGTCAAAGTACATAATTTTATCCCTAAACGGTGATTAGAATCGATTAGATGGGCTTTTGCCACACTATCTGTGGACTTTTGTGACCTGGCCAGAGACTTTTGTCTCATGCAGGCATTACCTGAAAACTGTATTCTAAAAATAAAATGAGAATCCCTCTACAAGAGAGAAAGTGTGCATACTCTCTCTCAAAGAGACAGAGAGTAACACTGTTCAAAAAAAGTGGAGGTAGTCTAAACCGAGAACTGAAATAGAGGTAGAATGTAGATTACCTAAACATCTTAGAGTGATGCCAAACTCCAATGACCAGGGCTAGGTAGACAAATACATTTATTTTATGTGTTTAGCTAGCCAGTGTGACATAACATGGAGTGCTGGGAGCCGTGGTTAATTTGATAATGTTTTCCCAGACTTGTCATGAATGCAGAGTCTCAGGCCACCCCCAGACTTACTGACTCAGAAACTGCATTTTAACAGGATCTTGAGGGGGATCCATAGGCACATTAAACTTTGAGAAGAATGGCTTAAATCACACATCCCTAATACATCTGCAACATAACCAGCACCACTTTAGACCATCCCAAGTACAAAATGGCACCGTCCACCCCGTCCCCTCCCCTCCCCTGTTCTCTTTTACAAGAAGCCTAATAGTTTCAGAGAAAATGAAACTTTCAGCATTTCCACATGGGCAGAACTCTTCATTCCCATTACCTAACTCAATCACCACCCTGGAATTACATCACCCAGCTCTTGGCGCCAACATACTTATATAAGCTCTACCACCCCCACACCTGGTGCTGTCCCCTTTTCAGGGCAGCCCTGGGCTGCCTGCTGCTTTGAGCACAGCCCAGCAGATTTTCTTCCTTTGATAAAGCTTGAAAAGTACCTGGCATCTCGGCTCACTTTCTTTTAATCCCCAAATAACCATGTGTCTCTTACCACTTGCTTGCATTGGTTTTGATCATTATAATACCTCACTCACACAGCAGCAGTTAGAGGGTAGGGACTCTTTTTCTTTCTTTTTGTTTTCTAAATGTTTGCTTTGAAGACAGATTTTCCGAGTGAATGAAAGCATTGCCCTATAGGTGACCTATGTAAAATTATTTTTGCAAGTTGGCCCTTACATCACTCAGGACTAATCACATGTATTTGCTTATGAAGGTGAGAATTTCAAATATAGCCCTGAATCACATTCTGGAATACATTTTGGTATGCAGGGGGTAAAGATGAACATACAACCATTACATATTCTTTAAAACAAAGGGAAGAAACAGCAACAGAAAGCATATTAATGCGATTTTATGGCTGAAAATTTTCAAACAAGCATCATGGAATGTAAAGTTATGGTCCTCATAGGATTCATAACTAGGCTGTAAGGCAAATATATATTAAGACATAAATATAGGAGTCTATAGAGTAATAGAAAATACTACAACCAGATGTGCCAAGAGACTAAATTATAATTGACGTGGGAACCATAGATTTGGAACTTCATACTGCTTAGAATTCAAATTTTTCTGAGACACAGAAGGAATATGAAGGCATCCAGGTACCACAGGGTGGGTATGATATAAATATGAGGAGGTCATATCAGCAACAAACAGTTAATGATATTTTATTTATATCACCTAGACAATTTAATTAAAGGAATAATCAATTATAGACTTATTTAAATAATGGTGCTCATAAGCTTTATATAATGCATACAAAATCAATCACTGTAACTATACATGGAATTACAGGCAGTCTAAATACAGGTGGCTTATAAGCTCATTAATTTTGACTCATTTACTTAGAATTTATGATAATATAGATGAAGAAACTCATAGGCAGTTGGCAGTAGAAGTCTGAGAACATGACGGCTGGAAGTTTGCCAACTGGTGTGTGTGTGTGTGTTAACCAACACGTCTCTAAGCTTGAGTAAACATTAGACAACTTTTTTCCTAACTATCGGCCCCTGATTTCCCTTTTTTTTAAGAGCATTTACTTTAGAAAACTTGCAGTTGTAAATTCTTTCTTTGGCCCTTTGAGATGAAAATCTTCTGCAATCCAGGAATGTTTTTCTCAAGAACTTGGGAGCCATCTCTTTGAAATGTAATCATTAAGCAAGATAGTGCTTTCATCTTACAGTCTCAGTGGGAGGTTAGGAATCTAGTTTTCATAAGCACCAGTTACAAAATACCAATGGTCTAATCACACTGACCAACTTAGTCCTTAAGTTTTCCAGTACTTTGCCACCTGCTTGCCTAAGGGCTTAAAATTTCTCCAGCCTTTTATTTCAGGGAAGTTGAATTCATTCTCTCTCCCTTATTGTCAAGAAGCCTTTAATAAAGTCTTTCTTGCCTATTTAATTCTGTCCAGCACAATTTTTCTTTGGCAGTTTGAGTGTGTGTCTGAGCATATGCATCTGTGTGTGTGTGCTTGTGTTTGTGTGTGTAGAAGGGCTCCCAGGGGACCTTACATCAAACGTTCCCTATGCACACTTTCATGAAAGCAGTTCTGTCTTTAATCTGTATTGCACGTTAAAATTCTTCCCAAACTTGTGTTTAAACAAAAGTCATCATGAAACATGAAGAAATGGTGCTACAGACTGGATGCCCCCTCAACATCATTGAAGCTTAATCTTCTCTGTAATTGTTGAGGGTGGGAAATCCTATTATACAAAGGTTGAGCCTTGAAGAGGTGATTAAATTGTAGGTCCACGCCACAGTAAATGGATTAAAAATGGTGGCCATGGACATGGTTCTGAGGGCTTTAAAAGGAGAGTGAACGAGGAGGTTAGTCTCTCTCTGCTCTCAGCTCTGCCATTTCACAATGTGATACGTTGTGTCACTGTTGCCACCATCAAGACACTCACCAGATGTGTTCCCTGGACTTTGTACTTCCTAGCCTCCAAAACTGTAAGCAATAAATTTCATTTTCTTTATAAAATACCCAGTTCCATTTATTTTGTTATAAGCAACAGAAGCGGACTAATACAAACGGTTAACCTACTTAAAAGGACAATCTTCAAGTGCCTTAGGAACATTCATTTGCATGCAATCAATTCATATGTAAATTAGAAATAATCTTTATTCAGGGCCTTTGGGAAACATTTATTAGCCATTAGTTATGTTACTTTATTTATTTGAATGCATATTTTCCTAAATTCTGCATAACCATGTAGAGGATTATAAAAATAGCACTGAAAAATGTACAATGAAGACATAAATAGACGCCAAGAGCACCAGTACAAATAGTGACTTTATACAGTTAACTTAACGTTAACATCAGTAATTCCTTAGTATTGTTAAGGGACGCCCCAACCCCTACTGACCTTAACATATGCATTCTGCTTCTGTACAAATTGCTTGCTAAAATAAAGGGGAATAAACAGAGAAGCATGGCCAACGCCATTTTAGGCGGCTCTGCCATTTTAGCCTGAAAAGTCCCTATGAGGAATACAGGGTGGGGAGGGGCTACAGGGCCACCCACAAAATTAGCTTATGTACCACTGGCTTGCTTGCATTGGCTAGATTGTGTCAGGTGCAAAAAATTTCCGCCTAGCTAAAAATAAAAGCTGCGAGAGGTTTGAACTCGGGGCTGTGCACTTCGATTGGCCTGCGTAGCCCTGGCTGCCAGAAATAAACTCTTTTCCCTTTCCTATCACCTAGTTCTTGTGGGCAAATTTCTTTTACCCATCGGACGTTGGCCATAACATTTGGGGGCTTGTCCAGGATCCCTTAAGCCTCTCGAGAACCTTCCTTTTGGCTGTGGGACATTTTGGATCTCTAGGGGGGGATTCCTGAAAAGACGTTCTTCAGCCCCAGAGAGACAAACCTCATGGCAGGCACCATTGAATTTGGTGAGTCGACTCCTTGATTGGGAAAAAGGCTAGGCTGGACGCAACCATAGACGCCTCTTTCCCTGGATCAAACGAGACGTCATTCTGATCCGTTGGGACCTTTTTTAGGTCGTTGGGACTTGCATTTTTATTTTAAAATCTTTTATTATATACGTATCATTTGTTAGTTTCGGTCTGTTTAAGTCCTTTTGTTCATCTAGTTTCATTTTGTGTTGTCTGTTATAAGTGTAGCTTGGCCATTTCCGCTCCACAGGACATCGTGGGACAAGGATCCTCCAGACCAACTGTCCTCCAATGTTTTCTTATCAACTTTAACACCTTCCGAGGGAAGGCTGCAGACTTTGGGGCCTCCGTGGACCCCGAAGTCTTGCGAGTCCTTTGTGAGATTGATTGGCCGGACTTCGATGTCGCTGGCCATCAGAGGGCTCTCTTAGCCCCCCATTAGCTCAGGCTGTCAGACGGGTCATCTTCGGAAAATGCCAACACCCTTATCAGATACCTTATATTCTCATTTGGATTGAAATTCTGTCTTACCCTCCTCCTTGGTTAAAAAGATGTTTTCCAGGGTTAAAGAAAAATGCTCACCGCGGAGAAACTGCGCCATTCTCCTGACAAAGCCGCGCCCTGATTCTGCCCCTAAGCAAGTTTTATCAACCTCTCCAGAGGAGCCGGACCTGATCCACTGCCCTCCACCTTACGCAGAGGACCCCACCCAAGTGTCTGACCCACTTATCTCTCCCCCTCACCCGCTCTGGGGCCTCTTATCCTCATATCGTCTCCAGAGTCCCGCCCCACCAGTTTCCCCTCCTTCCTCTGCTTCCCCTTCTTCACCTTCCTCAACTGCTTCCCCTCCTGGACTCTTCCCCTTGCGTGAGGCCTCAGGGGCAAACGGCCCTTTTATGGTATATGTTCCCTTTACCACCAGTGATCTTTACAACTGGGAAAACCAGAACCCTTCCTTTTCCGCCGATCCGCACGGTCTCATGTCTCTGCTTGAGTCTGTCTTTTATACTCACCAGCCCACCTGGGATGACTGCCAACAATTGTTACGGACTCTGTTCACTTCTGAGGAACGTGAACGAGTCCGCCGAGAGGCCCAATAGGCTGTCCTGGGCCCCAATGGTCTCTCCACAGATGACCCTGAGCAATTGGCTGCTGTTTTCCCACCCGCCACCCCAATTGGGGCCCAAATAGTAATAGAGGTAAGGAGGCTCTCGATCGGTTTCACCATGTCCTGTGACAAGGGGTTCGAGCTGCAGCCCAAAAACCCACAAACCTATCTAAGGTTAGTGAAGTAATCCAACAGCCCACCCAATCTCCAGGTGCATTCTTAGAGCGCCTCCTAGAGGCGAACCGGATCTATACACCCATAGACCTGGAAGCACCTGAAAATCAAAGGGCAATTAATTTGGCCTTTGTAGCTCAGTCTGCACCTGATATAAAACGGAAGTTGCAGAGATTAGAGGGATTTGAGGGCAAGGTTCTTTCAGAGTTGGTAGAAATAGCCCAAAAGGTTTTCACAAATCGCGACCCACCTGAAGATAAGCAGCTTAAAAGACTAACAAAGGTTCTGCTGGCCACACAAGGCCAACCCAAGAAACCTCAGGCCCCTAAAGGAGCAGTCGACACGGGGGCTACACACTCTGTACTGAAAACCAGAATTGCCTAGCAATAAGCCCCCCATTGCCATTCAAGGGGCCACAGGAAAAACTAAAATTTTGTTCTTGTACAGAAGGGTGACTCACCAGCTTAGGCAAAAACATAGTCACTCATTCGTTCATTTTAATGCCTGACTGTCCAGTGCCTTTATTGGGCAGAGATTTACTCCATTAAGCTTGGAGCAACCTGCCACCCTTTTGGTAACACTGCCTTTGTCCAAGGAATATAAGCTCTTGCCAGAACAATTGCAGGAGGATAAAACCTCCAACTATCCAATAATTGCTAGCTTATTACATGAAACTTGTGACCCAGGTCTGGGCTGAGTCTAATCCCCCTGGGCTAGCAAGGCACCAACCTCCAATAGTGGTCCAGCTCATGGCAACTGCCACCCCCATCAGAGTAAAACAATACTTTGTTCTGTTAAAGGCACGACAAGGGATAGAACTTCACATCGATAAATTAAAACAAGAAGGGATACTAGTGCCTTGCAAGTCTAGCTGGAAGACTCCCCTGTTACCGGTCCAAAAGCCAGGGACAAATGACTACAGGCGTGTCCAGGACCTCTGGGAAGTCAATAAGAGGGTGGAAACTATCCACGCAACTGTACCAAATCCCTATACATTGTTGAGCCTGGTTAATCCCCTCCATCAGGTTTAAACAGTGTTGGATTTAAAGGATGCCTTCTTCAATCTGCCCCTAGCCCAAATCAGCCAGCCTCTGTTCGCCTTCGAATGGGAAGCCCCAGATGGAAGCTACTCTGGTCAACTAACATGGACTAGACTGCCCCAAGGATTTAAAAACTCACCTACACTGTTTGATGAAGTGCTGAGCTGAGACCTCCAAGATTTCAAGGTAAAGTGGGGATCAAATATAACACTGTTAACAATATGTCGATGATTGCTATTGGCTGCACCCACCCTGGAGATTTGTAAACAAGCCACAGGGGATTTATCAAAGACCTTACAATACCTAGGATACCGGGTATCCGCTAAAAAGGCCCAACTTTGCTCCCTGATGGCAACATATTTGGGATATATCTTAAGTGCAGGGAAAGGAAATTGTCCCCTGACCGCATAACAGCCATCCTAAATATACCAGAGCCGAAGACTAAAAGGCAAATTCGAGAATTCCTAGGAGCCGCAGGATACTGTCGCTTATGGATTCTCAACTTTGCTGAAATGGCCCAGCCCCTCTATGAGGCTACTAAGGGACCAGGAGATCAAATAACTTGGACTGAGAGACTCCAATTGGCATTCAACAACATAGAGGCCGCTCTTACGCAGGCCCCAGCCCTGGCACTGCCCAATCTAGAAAAGCCTTTTACCTTATTTGTGGCTGAAAACAAGGGCATCACAAAGGGGGTGCTAACCCAAGATCTAGGGCCATGGAAACGACCGGTGGCTTACCTGTCATGCAAGTTGGACCCAGTGGCCACCGGCTGGCCCACATGCTTATGAGCTACAGCTGCAACTGCACTCCTAGTAAAAGAAACTAATAAGTTAACCTTGGGCCAGATCCTAAATATTGTTACCTCTCATGGGGTAGAGACTATACTAAAAACCCCACCAGGAAAATGGATTTCAGATGCAAGGTTAACTCATTACCAGACCCAACTGCTTGGACCCAAACATATTACATTCTCCAACCTGGTTGCCCTAAATCCAGCCACCTTGCTCCCCGACAGTGACCCTGACCACTGCGAAGTCACAAATGATTGCCTTGAAATCTTAGCCAGCTTCCAGGGCACCCGACCAGGGTTGCAAGACACTCCTCTCAAGGAAGCGGAGCTAACTCTTTTCACAGATGGCAGCAGCTACATGGTTGACGGACTCAGGTATGCAGGTGCCGTGGTGGCTACTCCTGAACGAGTACTATGGGAAGAAGCTCTCGGGTCCCAGACCTCAGCCCAGCGGGCAGAACTTATCGCTCTCACAAAGGCCCTTCAGCTTAGCGAAGGTAAGACTGTAAATATCTATACTGACAGTAGATATGCCTTTGCTACTGTACATGTACATGGGGCCCTCTACAAAGAAAGAGGGTTACTTACTTCAGAAGGAAAGACAATTAAAAATGTTCCTGAAATTCTTGCGCGATTAGAAGTATTTGGCTTCCAACCAAGGTTGCAGTTATTCATTGCAAGGCACACCAAAAGGGAACAACTGTAGAAACTCAAGGAAATAACTTTGCTGATAAGACTGCTAAAATAGTGGCACTCCAACCAACTGGGACATCAATCATAGCACCTTTGCTACCACAACCTCATTTGCCACTAAAACCTGAGTACGCTCCAGAAGATGAGAAAAAGGCTGAAACATTGGGATACCAAAAACACATAACCACTGGGTGGTATGAATCAAAGGACAAAGCCATATGGCTACCAGAAAAAAATGGGTCAACGCTTAGCTCATGAAATTCACTAAACCACCCATTTAGGGAAAACAAAGATATTAGAATTAATTAGACAATCATTTAATTTTAATAATGCATCAAAAATTGTTGAATCATTAACTAACCAATGCCTTGCATGTACTCAAGTAAACTCTAAACAGGTCACTCACTCATCAATGGTCTGGAGTTCGACAAACAGGTAATACTCCAGGAGAACATTGGGAAGTTGATTTCACTGAAGTTACACCTGGAAGGTATGGATACAAATACCTGCTTGTATTAGTAGATACATATTCTGGATGGGTCGAGGCATTTCCTACCAAGTCTGAAACAGCCTCTATAGTAGTAAAAAAAATTAATCAATGAAATTTTACCCTAGTTTGGGCTACCCACAACCCTCGGGTCAGATAATGGACCTGCCTTTAGGGCACAAATATCCCAACAATTGGCCAAATGTTTGGGAATAAAATGGAAGTTACATTGCGCCTACTGCCCTCAAAGTTCAGGACAGGTTGAGCGCATGAACAGAACTTTAAAAGAAACCTTGACTAAGCTTCATTTAAAAACTGGCGAAAACTGGGTAGACCTCCTTCCCTTTGCACTATTAAGGGTACGAAATTCCCCCTTTAAACAGGGATATACACCTTATGAAATTCTTTTTGGTCGCCTCCTGCCCCTATTACCCAGGGTGCCAATGGAGGCTGACCCCGAAAAGCTGACTGCCCCTATTTTGGGGGGGAACTTCAAGCCCTATAACAGATTTGTTCACAAATCAGAAACAAACTAAATGCTAACGCTTCCCTTCCAAAGCAAGAGCCACCCGGACCCATCCCTCAACCCAGGAACTTGGTGTACATAAAGAAGTTAACTGCCTCGTCCCTCCAGCCCCGCTGGACTGGGCCATACCCGGTGATCCTCAGCACACCCACAGCTGTAAAGGTTGCCAGAAAGGACGCTTGGATACATTGGACTCACGTCAAACCAGCACTGAACTCAAACCCCAACACCAACTGCTGGACTGTCCAGACCACCAACCGCCCAACTAAGATAAGACTAAAGAGACTTTAACATGCTTTTTAAAATTCAACCCCTAAGATAGCAATGATTTGCTATAGCTACAACAACAGGGGGGAATGTTAAGGGACGCCCCAACCCCTACTGACCTTAACATATGCATTCTGCTTCTGTACAAATCGCTTGCTAAAATAAATGGGGGAATAAACAGAGTAGCATGGCCAACGCCATTTTAGGCGGCTCTGCCATTTTAGCCTGAAAAGTCCCTATGGGGAATCCAGGGTGGGGAGGGGCTACAGGGCTACCCACAAAATTAGCTTGTGTACCGCTGGCTTGCTTGCATTGGCTAGATTGTGTCAGGTGCAAAAAATTCCTGCCTAGCTAAAAATAAAAGCTGCAAGAGGTTTCAACTCGGGGCTGCACACTTCGATTGGCCTGCGTAGCCCTGTCTTCCAGAAATAAACTCTTTTCCTTTTCCTATCACCCGGTTCTCATGGGCAAACTTCTTTTACCCGTCGCACGTTGGCCATAACAGTATTTTCAGTTAGAAGATGACTTAGGATAGATAGCTGGACAGGTATCATTTTGGCTGAGATGCTTAGCTTTATAGTCTCATTTCCTCATTTGTAAAATGGTTGGTAATAATCCCAAACTTTGTACTGCTTTTTTGAATATGAGGAAAGTATATGTAAAGTGCTCAGACAGTTCTGTTTAAGCCCCTAGTTGAAGCTCAACATGGTGTTAGTATCCAACGACAAAATACCCTTCATCACCATCATCATTTTCTTCTTTAAGCTTTAATACTGTGTCCCTAACACAATTTGCCTAAATGCTAGCAACTACCTTAACCTTTGTTCCAGCTATGTGCTGTGAAAACTTTCAACCAGAGGCTGCACTCTTTGGTTCCTAAATTAGTGTTGAGTTTAGTTAAACTAAAAAATTCCAATTAGTACAGATTTTTTCAGGTGTTCTTAATAGTACTAATTTGAGACAAATGGTAATGACTAATTAATTGGGTTGTGTCATTCTATCAATATTGATATGGCCAATATTCCTTGATCCTTTTTAGTGATAACTCTTTGTAAGACTCTAGTAAGATATTTTATGGGAATGAATAACAATAGCAATAACAAAAAAATTTACTATTAGTCAAGAAAAGATGCATCAAATAAAATAATGCTGCTACTGTGATCTCATACAAAATATCATTCCCATCTCTAATATTTCAAAGTCTGCAGAAGTCAAGTCAAATTAATGAACCAGAGAAGAGAGAAAATGGTCAGTTTAGGAGAATGTTTTTGCTGAACTTTGTTCTGAAAGTCCTTATTAAAACAAAATGACCTGGATTACCTTTATATTTATCCCATTTAAACATTCATTTCCCTTAGGTTTGGGAGGGGGGCAGCAAATTAAATCAGGGAGAAGTACTGTCAGGCTGATGAGACAAGTTGGATACCAAAGATTTATCTACTTAGACAAATGAAATCAGAGTCAGTAGATCCATCTGAAATGTTCTGATTCCACTGCAAATATACGAAAAGTTGCAGGCAAATGCAATTTTACTCCAGTCAAATTTGGTCAGATTGTCTTGAGGCTGCTGATTGTTAAAGTTTAGCTTTATCAAATCAGTCTCTCCCTGCATTTTATGAGACTGAAGAATAGGGTTGCCAGATAAAATACAGGTTTCCCAGTTAATATTGAATTATAGGTAAATAATGACTAATTTTTAATATAAGTATGTCCCAAATATTGTGAATATGTAAATATATGAATGTAGTGTATAAGTGTGTATAAAATTTGTTTGTTTGTTTGTTTGTTTGTTTGTTTTAATTTTATTTTGTCGATATACATTGTGGCTGATTATTGCTCCCCATCACCAAAACCTCCCTCCCTTCTCCCTCCACCCTCCCCCCAACAATGTCCTTTCTGTTTGCTTGTCTTATCAACTTCAAGTAATTGTGGTTGTTATATCATCTCCCCCCCCCCCGGTTTTGTGTGTGTGCGTGCGTGTGTGTGTGTGTGGATTTATATAATAATTTTTAGCTCCCACCAATAAGTGAGAACATGTGGTATTTCTCTTTCTGTGCCTGACATGTTTCACTTAATATAATTTTGCAAGGTCCATCCATGTTGTTGCAAATGGCAGTATTTCATTCGTTTTTATAGTTGAGTAGCATTCTATTGTGTAGATGTACCACATTTTCCATATCCACTCATCCGATGATGGACATTTGGGCTGGTTCCAACTCTTGGCTATTGTAAAGAGTGCTGCGATAAACATTGGGAAACAGGTATACCTTCAACTTGATGATTTCCATTCCTCTGGGTATATTCCCAACAGTGGGATAGCTGGGTCGTATGGTAGATCTATCTGCAATTGTTTGAGGAACCTCCATACCATTTTCCGTAGACGCTGCACCATTTTGCAGTCCCACCAACAATGTATGAGAGTTCCTTTTTCTCCGCAACCTCGCCAGCATTTATCGTTCAGAGTCTTTTGGATTTTAGCCATCCTAACTGGGGTTAGATGGTATCTCAATGTGGTTTTGATTTGCATTTCCCGGATGCTGAGTGATGTTGAGCATTTTTTCATATGTCTGTTGGCCATTTGTATATCTTCCTTAGAGAAATGCCTACTTAGCTCTTTTGCCCATTTTTTAATTGGGTTGCTTGTTTTCTTCTTGTAAAGTTGTTTGAGTTCCTTATATATTCTGGATATTAATCCTTTGTCAGATGTATATTTGGCAAATATTTTCTCCCACTCTGTTGGTTGTCTTTTAACTCTGTTAATTGTTTCTATTGCTGTGCAGAAGCTTTTTAGTTTGATATAATCTCATTTGTTTATTTTTCCTTTGGTTGCCCATGCTTTTGGGGTCGTATTCATGAAGTCTGTGCCCAGTCCTATTTCCTGAAGTGTTTCTCCTATGTTTTCTTTAAGAAGTTTTATTGTTTCAGGGTGTATATTTAAATCCTTAATCCATTTTGAGTTGATTTTAGTATACGGTGAGAGGTATGGATCTAGTTTCATTCTCCTGCATATGAATATCCAGTTATCCCAGCACCATTTGCTGAAGAGGCAGTCCCTTCCCCAGTGAATAGGCTTGGTGCCTTTGTCAAAGATCAGATGGCAGTAAGTGTGTGGGTTGATTTCTGGATTCTCTATTCTATACCATTGGTTAGTGTGTCTGTTTTTATGCCAGTACCATACTGTTTTGGTTATTGTAGCTTTGTAGTATAGCTTAAAGTCAGGTAGTGTTATGCCTCCAGCTTTATTTTTTTTGCTCAGCATTGCTTTGGCTATTTGTGGTCTTTTATTATTCCATATAAATGTCTGGATAGTTTTTTCCATTTCTGAGAAAAATGTCTTTGGAATTTTGATGGGGATTGCATTGAATTTGTATATCACTTTGGGTAGTATAGACATTTTCACTATGTTGATTCTTCCAATCCAAGAGCATGGGATATCTTTCCATCTTCTTGTATCCTCTCTAATTTCTCTCAGCAGTGGTTTGTAGTTCTCATTATAGAGATTTTTCACCTCCTTGGTTAACTCAATTCCTAAGTATTTTATTTTTTTGGTGGCTATTGTAAATGGGCAGGCTTTCTTGATTTCTCATTCTGCATATTCACTATTGGAGAAAAGAAATGCTACTGATTTTTGTGTGCTGATTTTGTATCCTGCTACTGTGCTGAAATCATTTATCAATTCCAACAGTTTTTTTGTAGAGGTTTTAGGCTGTTCGATATATAGGATCATGTCATCTGCAAACAGGGACAGTTTGACTTCATCTTTTCCAAACTGGATGCCCTTTATTTCCTTCTCTTCTCTGATTGCTCTGGCCAGTACTTCCAACACTATGTTGAATAGGAGTGGTGAGAGTGGGCATCCTTGTCTAGTTCCTGTTCTTAAAGGAAAAGCTTTCAGCTTTTGCCCATTCAGGATGATATTGGCAATGGGTTTGGCATATATGGCTTGAATTATGTTGAGATACTTTCCCTCTATACCTAACTTATAGAGGGTCTTTGTCATGAATGAGTGCTGAACTTTATCAAATGCTTTTTCAGCATCTATAGAGATGATCATATGGTCCTTGTGTTTGAGTTTATTAATATGGTGTATCACATTTATTGATTTGCATATGTTAAATGAACATTGCATCCCTGGGATGAAACCCACTTGATCGTGATGAATAATTTTATGTATGTGTTGCTGTATTCTGTTTGCTAGTATTTTAGTGAGGATTTTTGCATCTATATTCATCAAGGATATCGGCCTGTAGTTTTCTTTTTTGGTTATATCTTTACCTGTTTTTGGTATCAGGATGATGTTTGCTTCATAGAATGAGTTTGGGAGATGTGCGTCCGTTTCAATCTTTTGGAATAGTTTGTAAAGAATCGGTGTCAATTCCTCTTTGAATGTTTGGTAAAATTCTGCTGTGAATCCATCTGGTCCTGGGCTTTTCTTTGTTGGGAGCCTTCTGATAACAGCTTCAATCTCCTTTATTGTTATTGGTCTGTTCAAATTTTCTACGTCTTCATGGTTCAGTTTTGGGAGCTTGTGTGTGTCCAGAAATTTATCCATTTCCTCCAGATTTTCAAATTTGTTGGCGTATAGTTGTTTATGGTAGTCTTGAATGATTCCTTGTATTTCAGATGAATCAGTTGTAATATCGCCTTTTTCATTTCTAATTTTTGTTATTTGAGTCTTCTCTCTTCTTTTTTTTTGTTAGCCATGCTAATGGTTTGTCAATTTTATTTATCTTTTCAAGAAACCAACTTTTTGATTCGTTGATCTTTTGAATTGTTTTTTGGTTTTCAATTTCATTCAGTTCTGCTCTGATCTTAATGATTTCTTTCCGTATGCTAACTTTAGGTTTGGATTGTTCTTGTTTTTCTAGTTCTTTAAGGTGAAGTGTTAGGTTGTTCACTTGCCATCTTCCCATTCTTCTGAAAGTGAGCATTTAATGCAATAAATTTACTCCTTAATACTGCTTTTGCAGTATCCCACAGGTTTTGGTATGATGTATCATTGTTTTCATTAGTTTCAAGAAATTTTTTGATTTCCTGCTTGATTTCTTCTTGGACCCATATGTCATTAAGTAGAATGCTGTTTGATTTCCATGTGTTTGTATAGTTTCCAGAGTTTCATTTCATATTAATTTCTAGTTTTAATCCATTGTGGTCTGAGAAGATACATGGGATAATTCCAATTTTTTTGAATTTATTGAGATTGGATTTGTGACCTAATATGTGATCTTTCCTGGAGAATGATCCATGTGCTGATGAGAAGAATGAATATTCTGAGGTTGTTGGGTGGAATGTTCTGTAGATATCTGCCAATTCCAATTGGTCTAGAGTCTTGTTTAGATCTTGTGTTTCTCTACTGATTCTTTGCCTAGATGATCTGTCTAATATTGACAGTGGGGTGTTCAGGTCCCCTGCTATTATGATATTAGTGTCTATGTCCTTCTTTAGGTCTAATAGAGTTTGTTTTATAAATCTGGCTGCTCCAACATTGTGTGCGTACATATTTATGATTGTTATGTCTTCTTGATGGATCAGTCCTATTATCATTAAGTAGTGTCCCTCGTTGTCTCTTTTTATGGTTTTTAGTTTAAAGTCTATTTTGTCAGATACAAGAATAGCTACTCCAGCTCGTTTTTCTTTTCTGTTTGCATGGTAAATCTTTTTCTATCCTTTCACTCTTAGTCTATGTGAATCTTTATGGGTGAGGTGGGTCTCTTGTAGGCAGCATATAGTTGGGTCCTCCTTTTTGATCCAGTCAGCCAGTCTGTGTCTTTTGATTGGGGAATTTAAGCCTTTTACATTAAGAGTTGTTATTGAAAGGTGTTGATTTATTCCTAGCATTTTATTGGTTGTTTGGTTGTCTTAGGTGTCTTTTGTTCCTTGCTTTCTGATTTACTGTTTGGTTTCTGTGTTTGTTGGTTCCTTAGGTTGTAGATAGTGTTTTTGTTTGCTTTTTTTCTCTTCATGACTGCCATTTTTATTATACTAATGGGTTTAGATTTTTCTTGGGTTTTTATGGCCGTGGTAGTTATTTTTCAGGAACCAAACCCAGTACTCCCTTGAGGATTTCTTGTAAGGCTGGTCGTGTGGTAGTGAACTCCCGCAGTTTTTGTTTGTCTGAGAAATATACTATTTGCCCCTCATTTCAGAAGGATAGCCTTGCAGGGTAGAGTATTCTTGGCTGGCAATCTTTGTCTTTTAGTATTTTGAAAATATCATCCCATTCCTTTCTAGCTTTTAGGGTTTGTGATGAAAAGTCTGATGTTAATCTGATTGGGGCTCCCTTATAGGTGATTTGATGCTTCTCTCTTGCAGCTTTTAAGATTCTCTCTTTGTCTCTGAGTTTTGCCAATTTGACTATGACATGTCTTGGAGAAGGCCTTTTTGGGTTGAATACGTTTGGAGATCGTTGAGCTTCCTGGATCTGAAGATCTGTGACTTTTCCTATACCTGGGAAGTTTTCTGCCACTATTTTGTTGAATATGTTTTCAATGGAATCTCCATTTTTCTCCCCTTCTGTAATACCTATGACTCGGATATTTGAGCGCTTAAGGTTGTCTGATATCTCTCTCGATTTTCTTCAATGTCCTTCATTCTTTTTTCTTTCTTTTTGTCTGCTTGTGTTATTTCAAACAGCCCATCTTCAAGTTCAGAGGTTCTCTCTTCAACTTCGACAAGCCTGCTGGTTAAACTCTCCGTTGTGTTTTTTATTTCGCTGAATAACTTCTTCAGTTCAGCAAGTTCTGCTACATTTTTTTTCAGGACATTGATTTCTTTGTATATGTCCTCTTTCAGATCCTGTATACTTTTCCTCATTTCATCATGATAGCTAGCTGAGTTTTCTTGTATCTCATTCAGTTTCCTTAGAATTATCACTCGAATTTCCTTGTCAGTCATTTCAAGGGCTTCTTGTTCTATAGGATCTAGAGTTTGAGATTTATTAACTTTTGGTGGTGTACTTTCTTGATTTTTTGTATTTCTGGAGTCTTTTTTTTATGTTTATTCATTGTGGCAGGGGGTTTCACAGTCCACCGGTTTGAGACTAATGACTAACTAGGATGTTGCTGTGGTTGCCAATTTCGTATGGCTTCCTCCGTGACTGCTCAGTTGGCCTCTAGTGCCTTGTGTGTGTGGTTGCCTCGGATCTTGGGCTTCTCCAGGGAGCCACCTTTCTGGTCAGCTTGGACTCTGCTGGGCTGGTGGATCACGTACCACAGGGTGTGTGATCTCTGTTGAGCTTTCACTTCCTGTGCAGGACTTCTCCCTGTTCCGTGTGCTCTGGCCCAGGCTGTTGGATCGTGCAGTGGTGACCCCACAGGGTGTGTGGTTTCTGTTGAGTCTCCACCTCCCTGGCCGCACGTCTCCCCACTCTGTGCACACTGTGCTGGGCTGGGGTGTGTCTTCTGCAGCCCTCGTCTATCAGCTGGGCCTTCAAGACCCTGCTCAGCACCGCCTCACCCAGGAAGTCTACCAGGTTTCTGCTAGGCACAGATGACTGGTCGCTCTGGGTTCCTTTGTAGCACTGTGTAGATCTTTCTTCGGACTTGTTCACCTTTGTATCCCCCCGGCATAGACCAAATCTAGCGCCCACCTGCAGCCAGCTCTTCGGCAGGTTAAAGCGGACCTGGGAACTCTCCTACCACACTATTCCCAACCAGAAATTGGTTAGGCTTTTTTCCGAACTGGTGGCCGCAGAGATGGTATCTGCCTCCCAGTAACAGGAAGTTTACCGGGGGCGGAGTCCAGGGTGTGGTGGAGTGACAGTCGGCCCGCCCATGCTTCCTTGCCCTCCCGACACTGGCCGGGGACGCCCCATGCCACCAGCCCCGCCAGAGAACCACGGAGGGAGTGGGAGGGGAGGCCAGCCCGCAGGCTCCAGAAAGCCCCGCGCCGGGCCAAGCAAGTGGGAAGGCTCAGTGACGGCCGAGCCGGGCGGAGCTGCCAGCACCTGGGAAATTGGAGGCAGCCCCAGGGTGGTGAGTGAACCGGTGATGCAGGCGGGAGCCAGGTGGGTGTCAGCCCCCCAAACAGGGCTCGGTCAGGGGTCACTCACAGGGCTGTGCCAGGTCGGGCGCTCACTCTCTGCCTCTGGTTTGTCGCCTTCCCCGTTCCCGGCCACTGCCACCTCGAGCTGTTCAGTCACAGCACGGCTTGGGCGGTCCCAGGAATCTTCTTTAATGCCAGCCTGAAACCTCGAATTCTGAATAGGGCAGCTGTCAGCGCGGCCCCGGCCTCCGGGATCCTGTCTGGATCCACAGCCGCCCTGGCGCCATGTTACCTGTTTAGAGACTCGCTTTTGCAGCTAGGAAACAGTTCTTTTCCTGCTCCACACTTCAAAGCTGTTGCCTCTAAATGAGGCAGCCTCTCCTGCCGGGGGCAAAGTGGCGGTCACCCCCCACGACCGGCCAGCAGCAGTGGTCCTCCCTTAAGAGATGGCAAGAGGAAGGTCCACAAGTTTCCCGGCTGCCTGAGGCCCAGTGGCCGCCTTTTCCACCTCAGCTACTCCACGCCAACTGCCCCAGCCACCACCATCTTGAAACGCCTAAGTGTGTATAATTTTCATCAACAAAATAACAAGTAACAGCTTCTAGATATTATTTTTTATCCTTAATATGTTGTTTGACCTAATGTACCAAACTGATTTTCATTTTGGTTATTCATATTTTCAATCAATTCATTCAAAAGTAGTCATTTGAAGGCTTTATATACAGAAAAAATAAACACATGATTTTAAAAAAAGAAAGTATGTCATGCCAATATTTCATTATACCTACTCAATGGACAACAGTTTAAATTTTTTAAATATTTTTAATTCACGTAAAAATGGAATCTCCTGAGTTACATGATTTTCTTAGTTGTTCAGACTGATATAAATTTAGCTTAGCTTAGGATCTTTCATTCTCTAGCTATCCAAAAATGAAAAATGCTTTCTGGCCCCTCCAATAATATTTGTACCCATTATCACTTTAAATATACAGATACAGTTTACGTTAACCTTTGAAGACTCAAACTGAGGGGCTATAAATTTCATAGAATTATTAAGCTTTACCTTTTGGTAATATAGCTGCTTTAAAGAAATTTTAAAAGCAAGAACATGTGATAGTCTGGCAAAGTAAAAAGTGAATTCTGAAACCTCTATTTTATAATTATTGATAAGAAGTTGATATATTTTATCTGTATTTTTTATAAAAATATATAAATTGATTTGTCGAATTATAAGGAAAATAGTTTTCTGCTGAAATTTTCTAATTGTCTTTTAGATAAATAGAGCATAGTCTATGCCATTAATAAACAAGACATTCTTTGTATCAACATAAAGTAGTTAACATTTAAATTAAATTTATGAATTAGAATATGTGAAGAATGAACCAGAAAAGAATGTAAAACATTATTCTTCATTTCTTCCTGGATTGCCAATATTCCATTTAGGAAAATTTTCCCTGTGGCTAAAAACTCTCCTTTAGTATAGATCTGTTGGTGGTAAACTCTTTTAGTATGGACTTAGGTAAAAATATATTTATTTCAACATTATTCCTAAACTGCATTTTCTTTCAACACATTGAAGCTCCACTTTGACTGTTGTTTATTGTTTCTTTTAAGAAGTCAGCTGCAAATCTAAGTCTAGTTTCTTTAAAAGTCACATGCTTTTTTCATCGGCTGCTTGCAACAGTTCTATTGTGATAACTTAAATATAAAGTGATCCCATCCACCTCCCACCCCTCCACACACACCTAGGGGTTTACTGGGCAGATGTTTTCATCAGTTCTGGAAAACTCTTATTCTTAATTTCCTTTCAGTGTTTTTCTTCCCCATTCTTTCTCTCTTCTCCTTTTGAAAATCCAATTAACAAAAAGGTCTTCTCCTTTTATACCCTATGGTCCTACGTTCTCCATGTTCTTCATCTCTCCATACTTCAGTCTAGCTTCCCACCCCCCCCCCGGCATATTTTCCAGTTGCTTAATTCTCTCTTCAGCTGTTAAACCCAGCCTTTGAGTTATGTATTTTATTTGTTGCATTTTTCAGTTCTTGAATTTCTGGGTTTTTTTTTTTATTATTTCAAGTTTACTAGATCACTTTTAATATTTCAGTCCCTGCCATAAGTTTCAAGCTTGCCATTTGTCTCCTTGAATGTGGGAAATATAGTTATCTTACATTCTGTGTCTAACAATTTCAGTATCTAGAGTTGCTTATTATTTCTGTATTGCTTATTATTTCTGCTGGTTCTTAATCATGTAGTCTAATCTATTCACATTCTGCTTATCTTTATTACATACTGAATATTGAGTTTGAAAAATTACTTATAGAAATAATTTGAGAAGATAACATTATCGTCTTCCAGAAAGGAAGTTCTATTGTTTTACAAGGTACCTACTAGGTCACAATCATTTCCAGATCATCTTGATCCAAATTTAAAGACTGAAATTTTTCTGATCACCCAAAAGCTTAGAAGCAGGTCTAAAGTTAAGTTTGTTGAAGGCCTAATTCACTTCTCATTCATTCTTACTACTAAAGCACAACTAAAAGAAGGAGGTAATTTACCATGCCCCCACATTTAACACCCTCCACTCTGTCCTGGGTTCCTGAATCTCAAGAGGCCAGACTGTCAGCTTACTTCATATCTCCATCTGTGACTGTCACCAAAAGAACAGCAATTTGAAAAAGGCTATGTCACTGGACTACTATCATCTTCTAGATCTTAACTCTGGAATTATTAACATATTTTTTTATCATTATTTTATTTAGAGTTGCCTGTATATTATATATTATGTGTTAGTAGATTCTAGCTTTTTAAAGTTTACTTCAGCTGGAAATTCTGTCCAAATTATTTAATTTGCCATTAGCAGATGGGAAGTCCTTGACTACTGAAAGTCAACTTTTAATAAATATAGTTTATCTACCCAAGACAAAAGTCTATTTCATTGTATTTGGAAAGGATATCTTATTTCAACTCAAATGTGTCTGGCTCCTTATAAATGTATAAAATTATAACAGTTTTTTTCTGTTTTGGGTTTTTTTAAGCCTTTGATTATATAGTAGAAAATAAAAGAGCTAGGAGAATATCTGAAAAACAAATAAAAATATTAATTCTAATTAATGTGACAACAAAGTGAGAAGGGAACAGTCCCCAGTGGAGGGAACTAAGTTACTTTGTGGATTCATTAACTTGTTTTTGAGATAATTGCAGTGTTCTCATTCAACCTATTTATTTTGAGTAACTTAAAAACTATGGGACAAATTATGAAATATTTCAAAATAGTCAAGGCCAAAAAAATCATAAAACACATCATACTATGTAAAGCTGGGCAAAAATTATCTGAGGGATTAAATGTACTGAGATGGCTGCTACATTTGTAAGAAATGCACAAAAACAATGCAACAAGGACCAGAGACCTTGAATCTCATGTGACTGGAGGGGGGGGGGTGCAGAAAATTTCATTTATATTATCAGTATGTCTGTTTCACTGTCTCCAGCTCTAACATTACTTATTCTCTTTTAATTTTAGAAACTCTTTAGAAAGATGGTTGTAATGTCTACCAACATTTGAAAATAACATTTGCAAGAGTTCCCACAGAGAGCTGGGTTGGACACCTGTTTTAAGAACACTTTTTTCCCTGTTATGGGGCTTTGGAGGATCTGAGATTCTTCTATTCTTCTCTCTTCCTCGTAATGGAGTTCCTGTGAAGCATTAGATAAATCATGAACATTTTATTTTGTCTTTCTTCTCGTCCACAGTTACATAGTACTGTCAGTACCCTACAGTCACTTAGAAAACTTAATGTACTCAGAGAACTTGGATTATGTATAGAAAGAAAAGAGAACTAGCCATCTAACCCTAATTAGATGATTGAAAAAGTAAGCCATTAACATATTAAAATATCATTTGGAGAAGTTGTATTTGTTTGTTTCTAGAGCATTGTTTATGCCATTAATTTTTCCTTCTTCCTAAAGGTGTCATTATAAAAATAATTCTGTATGAGCCATACCTAGAGGGAAACTAATTTACTGTACCATCAGAGGGGTTTACTTTGCTGTTATGGCTAGGAGAGTCAATAAAAACTTCACAAAAGAATTGATATTGAGATGGATCTAGAATGATAAAGGACAGACAGGGAAATCCAGGTGGAGTAAAAATCATATGTGAAGGGCCAGAGATATAACAGGTCTGGAATGTTTGAGGAGTGGTAAAGAGTTCAAAATTGCTGAAATATGTGGGTAAATGGTAAGAGATTGTAGCCTAGAAAGATAAAATAGGTTGATAACCAATATAAAAAGTCTTGCGTACCTTGCTAATACACTGGGAGTTTATTTTATAGACAACTGGACACAGCAGAAATAGTCAGGGGCATGAGTCAGGTATTTATGTGAGAATCTTAAGAACAGTGCCAGTAAAATTGGTGGACTGAGATGCCCACTCAGGAAAGAAGTTCGGAGTCTAAAGCTGTTGTCAGGGATGGATTGATGATGATGCTTTAAACTGGAGAAAAGGAGTCCAGATAAAAGAGAAATTAGAGATATTTACAAATACCCAGAATAGATTAGATTGGGTGACATTTATATGGAGGTGAAAAGGTAGCAATTTTGAGAATGTAATGGAAAAGTTATTCAGATAATTGCTACAATTCTTCATCAAATTCTCTTGTTTAGATGCAAAAATGTTAATAAAAGCAATAGAGACATACGGACAATGTTTGTTGCCAACAGAATATCAACAAACAACACAGTTGGACCAGATGTAAAATCAACTGGAAATAAATCTAGGAAACCAGTTGTGACTATTATCATATTTTCCAAATTCTCTTCCTCTTTTTTACAAATCTGTCATTCTGTACTGTTGGGGTAAAAGCCAGTGCAATTTTTGCCTTTTTCCAACAATTTCAATGATCAGAAAAGACTTTCTCCTGATGAAGCAAAGCATTTCACAGTTACTTCCATAATTTAAAAAGAACAAATGATTTACTCAATTTCTCCCACTACTGTGAAGAAGAAATAGTAGGTGGGAAATGGGCAGGGAGCAGAAAACATTATCTGTACCCCTCTTTTACCTCACTTTTATTTAACTTTATGTATCTTGGAAGATTTTTTTCTTCTAGCCTAAATATTTATACAACATCTTGTCTGCTTCTCAGACTGCTTTCATATTTCAAAATTTTTGTTAAAACCCTGTGATATAGAGAGGAAAGGAAGAGGCTCCTTTCCCGAGGGTAAGGAGAGCACAAAGAAGAGTACTGACTTATGTCATATAACAACTTAGAAAGACTTTAAGGAACTTAGCTCTGCAGACTCTAGACCCAGTGGCCTTTAAACAATTAACATTTGAGTTAAAGAGATAGTGCGCACTTTGCAGTGGATGAGTCCATATATACCAAATATACTGATGTTTGTTATATTTGAATGATAAAAGAGCCGTAAGATAAATTTTACTATTCCCTCTTTCTTTAAGTGTTGATTGGATCATGGACTCATCTAAATGCCTTCCCAGTTATGAAGGTATCAGAAGCACGTAGTGCTTTCTGAAGTTTCCTACCAAAAATCACTAATGGCATAAGGAAAGTCATGTTCAGTTTGATCTAACAAGGAGGTAGATGTATTTACCATTTATGTGACAAGCAGTTTTTTGTTGTTTTTATTTTATTTTTGAAATCTATGAGAATTTGAATTCTACCCTATAATCTCTTTATGCTGTTTAAATATACAAATAATCAGTTTTACTGGACTTTGAATAAAATTAAAGCACAGGGTGTATTTGCTCTATAGTTTCACGTATTCCCTGCGAAACTCAAGATTACAGTACATAAACTCCAGTTGGAAAATAATGATAATGTTCTGCTGTACTGCAGTGTTTGGTAATCAATTCGGAAGCAGAACGTTAGGCTGAATGGATTACCGTGGGGATCTAGCAAACACTGTCCAGCCACTGTTGTGTTAACCTGCCCTGGTTAGCCTGATTATACAATTATATATTTCAGGGATTCAGGCTATGGTTTTACACACTTTAAATTAACTTACAAAGAGATAACATAATTATATCACTTTTTACTGACCCACCAGGAAACAAAATAAACAAAAAAAGAAAGAAAAGAAAAAGGAGTCCCTCCACGAAAAGCAAGGTGAAAAAATAAGAACAAATAACCTTCAGTGGTTACTCTCTATCTGAAGAAAATTGTATGAACTTGCCAACTCTGTACCACGTGTAGTACCATCATCCCCCTCGGGAGCTCAGTGAGTATGGTACATCTTGTTTAATGAGCACTGTTGAAGAGTTTATGAACTATCTTAGAACATAACATTATATGGTATATGTTTATAAGGGGCTGTGAGTTAAAGCACTCAGGATCAGTTCTCTAGATTGAATAGCAATGGCAGTCATGAGAACAGAATTCAACATGATTCCAGATTGCTTCAGACATTATTCTGGCAGATGTCACTAGGACCTCACTTTCAGCCACACTAAAATTTCAAAAATATACTAAATTTCACACTTGTATTTTCAGTTGCACAAAAATGAGTATCCCGAAAGTAAAAAACTTATAAGAACTATGTTTGCTGTTGATACCTTGTCTTTTTAACCAAAGATGTCTAGATAAGCCAGAACATGATTGAAGTGTGCCTCAAGAGGAATAGCAGGCCACTTTTGTTTTAGAATGGGGTAACTCCTTTTCTGGCCTTTGAAAAATATATACAATGATAACTCTCTTTTAGAGCTCTCAGTTTGCTGATAAAGATAATTGTCAAATGTTAAGCTCTGATATCTCAGAATTTAGAGAAGATAGTCTATTTCGTAAGAAACATCTAATTTTGTATTAATGTGAGATAAACAGAGAAGGCATAATTTGTGTAGACCAGGGGTCACCAAGTTAGGGTCTGTACACCAAACCCACTGTCTTTTTATAATGATCTGTGAATTAAAATGTTTTTTACATTTTAAAACAATTGGAAAAAAATCAAAAAGAATAACATTTTGTGATATGTGAAAATTGTATAAAATTCAAAATTGAATGTCATAAATAAAGTTTTATTGGGACAGAGCCACAACCATTTATTTTTTATTGTCTATGCCTATTTTGCTGTGACAGAATTACATACTTGTGACAGAGACCTTATGTCCCACAAAACCTAGTATATTTACTCTTTAGCCCTTTATAGAAAAAGGTTGCTGATTCTTGGAGTACATGAATCAGAGAGCAATGGAAGGGGGGTGTGATGATAACTTTAAATTATGAGAGCTTCAGAGTGGAATTCATAGGATCCTTTTATTACCTGAAGAATCAACTTTTTAAATAGAACATAGCAATGATCTTCTGAAGAGATCCAGTCTTCTCCCAGGTTTTCAAAGGGCCTTGTCAATAAGAGCAGAGTGCCACCTGAACTGAAATTTCTACATTGGTCAAGTGTTTTTCCTTGCCCCCTCCCCACGCCATGGAGTTGGTGCATTATTTGTCTTCTTAGCATCTAAATTCAGATGCAAAACAAAAATATAAAACCTTTTGATTGGCAGCTTTCTTAAAAGAGGTGAGAATAAAGAGTACATAGGAAACCTCAATTTAGCATCCACAGCTGTCTTTATCAAAAATGATGCTACAGGTGTCAAATTTGACAGTTGTTGTGTCTGACACTGCTATTTTTACGTGTGCACATGCAGCACAAATATGCCACTAGTAAGGCATACAAGGAGTTGTGCAACTACAAATGGTGCTGGGAAATATGTTCAGTTTAATGACCCTTGGTAATGTCATCAGAAATGGATAACCTAAAGGCAAGATATTACTGTGACCACAGGACATTCCATTTACCAGGTGTTTTAGTCAATTTACTAGAACTATCACTAGTCATACTAAGGGAAGCAATCAGTCAAAATGGCTATTTGCAACCACATAGACCAAAATGTTTAAATAGATTTTCTACTTTTAACTAATCATCAAGTTATTTCTTCAACTTTTGCTTCTAAGTACTACAGAGACATAAAGAGAGAGAAATGGCCTAGAGAAGGTAGATATAATTTTGCAGAATAAGTAGAACTCTTGTTAAATCTTAAAGAATGTCAATAGATTTATTGACCTAGTGGAGATGGTTTCAGCCTCACGGAAAATCATAAATACTGTCAAGGCTGGAAGGAGCGAGGTGTAGTTTGAGGGTAATGAGACAATTTAATTGGTGCTAAGCTAGTTTGTCAAGAGAACTAAAAAAAAATTTGGATAAAAAGTAGGAGGTTGGGTAATAGAAGTCCTGGGAAGTCAGCAGAGGAACTCAAGCCGATCTGAAATTATAACAGGAAATAATTCTAGTCATCTGAGCAAAAGAGACATCTGGTAAAAGCCATGTTTTAAGTTAGTACAAAACATTAATGATGGTGAGGGAGAGCCTAACATTTAGAAGGAGTAACATTTGGGGATCATATATGATTGTCTCGTCCATCTTACATTTGTTATCTAAGCATAGGAATCACCAGCAACAGATTCACATCCACAATTAAATGACTTAAACCCAATGTTTTTTCCACTGCATTACTTTGCCAGGTTTGATTCTGTGAACATCAGTGATTCCCAGGACAAACCTGGATTCTCACCAAGTCCTTACCTATCCACCCTGCCTCTTTCCCATTTCTCCTGCCCTCCACGTCAGTAAACATGGTTGCGACTAAGCTCCTCTCTTCCTATCCTCTCATATTTCTTCACTTTTGCAGTCTGCAAGAAAGTTTTAGAGAGTGCATTTGTCTGAACTGTGTTTTGAGTTGTGATCCAGTTGGCTTTTGAAACAGCCCAGAATACCTTGATTGATTATAGCTAGGGTCAAGAAAAAGCTCAATTTGATAGACATTTTAGAAGCACATCCAAGAAAACTTGCAGAAAGATGGGACTTAAAAACTAAAGCAAAACTGAAAGTGTGAGATGAAGTAAAAGATGTCTAGAAAAACTCACTGGAAGTTTGAGGTTCCACTGGCAGGAGAACTAGAACATTCAGGAGCATTTATTCAGAGGAGAAAGAATAGTTTTGGGGGGGCACTCTTTTGAAACACAGAAGTAAACTTCAAATGGAGAGATCCCCTCTGTAATGTAAGTAGGTCTGGAGTAAGAGGGCAGAATGAAGACATCATTTTGGGATTTATCTATTTGGTGCCAACAGTTGAAACCTCAATTATATGATAACTTTAAGATGATTATGATTTTTAAACGGTAGATGATAAAGAGAAAAATACCAAAGGGGAACATCTAGAGAATGGAGATATGAAAGAGGAAAAACAAAGAGAAAAAAAAAGAAAGAAAGAAAAGGAGTTGTCAAAGCTATAGAGAGAATTTTTCAAGGATAGTGCTTATTGATTCACTTGATAATATATGAATATAGGTATAGATATTTTGTTTGTTTTCAAAATACAAAACAAAACATATTTGGCTCAAGACAACATTTGTGGCTTTGTTATTGACATTTTTTAGTTTTTTTCCAAATATTTGCTAGATTACTCTAGTGATGAGGGCTTCCATTTGTTTAAAAGCATGCCAAGGAGAAAATAGTATCAGCTCATATTAATACATTCCCATCCACTTTAAATAGACTTGAACTTATTTTATAAATTTTACTGTGCATAGTAACTCCATTAGATAGATCTTATAGTCTACATTGTACAAATGAGGAAAGTGAGATATGAAATGAAATGAGAAATGTAAATATGAAGTAAATATTTTCCAATGCTCAAATTCAATCTTCACATTGGAGGAAAGGAGAGAACATGATATATAAAGTATGATACAAGCCAGAGATATTTTCAAAACTTACTAACAAAACTCCTAGATGTTATTTGCTTTGGTGACACTATTGTATCATCCTCCAAATATTTTTTTGCAAAGTAATTCATATACGAACATCTGATGTTTTTCTTAGAAACAGAATAAGTTGATCTTTCATTTTCAAAACAACTCCATTAAAGATATGGCTGTGTCCTTGTTTAGTTATTGTGGCTAAATCACTCCTTGGCCAATTTCATGATTTTATTGCCCAGATTAATCTTTTATTTTGCACTCAGAATTTTAATGGCACCAAGATATCTGTATGCAGTTTATATCTGAAAGTTAAATTGCCATCTTTCTTATCTTTTATTTTGCTCTTCTTTGAACAAAAGGCATATTTTATGGTCAAATCAATTAGAAATCTTTGAGTATGAAACAGTTATCTCACGGACATGAACATAAAAGATATTATGGAAATATTCATTGATTCATTACAGCTGCTTAGAGAACAGGAATTAGATTTGAACTGTAATGAATGTTTTTTGTAAGCATGTGCTAACAACAGTTTTAATTAGTTTAAGAATGTGGATTGAATTTGACCTATTTTAGAAGTTGTGTTTTTTACCTTATGGAGTTATGTTGTTTCAGCCTTTGTTGACTTTGTCAGAGGTATGTTTTGTGCATTAAAAATATTTTTTCCCCTTTATTCGTGTGTGTATATGTATGTGTGTATTTTTGTAATTTTTACTCAAGGAATTATTAAAAAACTTAATAAACTGAAATTTTGAAATATATCATCAAAAAATCTTAGAGTTGAAATGAGTTTTAGAGTATGTTGTCCAAATAGTTTATTTACAAATGAGGCTATGGAGACATGGAGTAACAAGGTTGGTATGTTCATAAAACTGCTAGTCAAGCTGGAACACACTGTCTTCTAATTTTCAGCCAAACACAAAAACATAATTTTTAATTATTTTAATTGCCAGTCATACCCTATCGAGATATCTGGAAAGGTAGATTTTTTTTTTCCAGCTTCGTAGATTTTTTTTCCCCGGCTTCTTTTTTTTTTTTTTTTCCTGGTTACTTTGGTATGCAAGGCATTTTCTCTTACTACGTGGGTTTCACAGGTAAATTATTAGTTTGTTTCCTTTCACTTTGATTTATATTATTTTAGATATAAGTAAAATTATTTCCACCATAATAGTATGTTGGGAAAATAGAATAGTTTGGTCAGGGCCCTCATCTCAGGTCCCGTTGGATGTGGTTCAGCATTCTTTGTAAGCAAATTGTCTGTGTGTGTGGAGTTAGTGTGCATGTGCACCAGTGTATCTTTTTAGTTTTGTTGCTACTCTTGTGTTCTTCAGAGAGAGAGAGAGAGAGAGAGTAGTTTGAGTGAAGCAGGCGGGTGGGCATCGGCCTCAGGTGTCCAGGGGTGCAGCCATGCTTTCCAACCTATGGCTCCAGGGACATTTTGGCTGGTTACCTAGCTCATAGACCTGCATGTAAGGAGTCCGGTGACCCAGCCTTGCATGTGAAAGGTTTGTGACCCAGTCTGTGAATGGGCTTGAGGGGTCTGGGAGCTCCAGACGCAGCCCTAGCTCAACAATTGGCCCAGTCGGTGCAGGATTACCAGCAGGTAAAAGAGCCCAACAACTAACTGGTGTGGTCATGTAGCTAGACAATTGGCATCATGAACAGGAGTAAGAGCTAGACAATTGGTGCTGTGAGGATTCCAGGCCATTGCCATAGCCAGACATTAGCCTGTAGCAGCAGCACCACAGACACTGGTGTCATCGGCAGGATTACGGTGCAATTGGCGTAGACTGTGACAGGATTCTGAGCAGGTACGTGAGCTGAAAGCCCATGGAAGAAGGAGGAAATGTAGCTACTTTTGAATATGCTCTATGTATGGCCGCTTTCCTATTGACTGGGATCTGGTTGCTGCACACTGTACTGCAAGGCAGCATAGACCAGGTACTACAATGCAAAACCCCTTAGAAAAAGGAGGAAATGTGGCTGTCCTTGAGCATGTGGTGTCCGGTGGCCACTTTTCTGCTGACTGGAGCCTGGCTGCTGTTAACTATGCTGCAAACTGATCAAGATTTACGGGAGAAAGCAGAGTCGTTGGAAGCACGGATGAATGTCCTGGAGGACGATGTACAGCGACTAGCCACTCCTGCCTCTCATATAAGGGAAGACAACCAAGCCAGTGGTGAGTTCGGGAAACCATGCATCTCCAGGCATGACCTGTTGTGCACAAGAAATTGAGATAGTAAAGCAGCAGAAACAGGGAGAGCCCCTGGTGGCTGCAACTATGAGACCTATGGGTGGATGGTGTAATGTGCTCTAGAGACTATGTAGTAAATGCACACTGTGTTTGTCTGAAGGCAAATGACTTGAAGGGTGCCACTTAAACCCGATGGCCAGCTGGGTGCTATAAAACCTGAGAAAAGAGTGCCACATGCAGATGGGCAGATGACCCAAGAATGGGTGCCCCTGCAGAATTTCAAGTATGTTTTCCCCTAGTGAAGAGGTGGAAAAGTTAGTCTCTGTTACTACGTGCCTGTCTCTGAGGCTGTGGCTGCAGAATGGCCATGGATGTGCACAGAGGCAGGGCAGCCACTCTTTGATAGACTGGGTGAACTGTGTAGCTGAGTATAATGAGATACTGATAAACTTAAGGACTGAAGCACAGAGTTTTTAAGATGTTGAAATGCTTCCCACATTTGAAAATAATAAACATATATTTTATATAATAATGGACAACAGAGAATTTTTGAAAATTATCCCTGTCATTAATATACACTCTATTTAGTCGGGAAGAAAAAAAAATCAAGTGAGTAGTGAACTGTATGGAATATTAAGGAAATGTAGATCAGAGTGAGACCATATCTCTAGAAAATGCCTAATACACATACATGCAAGCATTTAAAGTCCACAGACTGGGATCTCTGCTTTAGTAAGATCATGAATCTGGGGAAGTCAAATTGAATAAGAAAAAGAACCAGATATAACCGAATGTGAGTAAAGCTCTATTGTACAATAAACCTTGAGATTTTGAGCACGTAATGATTTATTCTTTCATTCCTTGATGTATCCGTCTTTCTCCCCATTTTTCCATCATCCACCTGTCCATCTATACATTTATTCACAACTTAAATGCAGAGCCTAGAACAAGGTGCTCAAATAATTTCTGATTGAATACATAAATAAATAAATGAATGAAGATGTTAACTTTTTATTACATTAACATTTTTTAATCTGGTTAATTGAGGTAAAATTCATATAACATAAAATTTACCATTTTAATCATTTTAAAGTGTACAGTTTTTAATCATTTTGAAGTGTACAATTCAGAATGTTATATAACCATTACCACTAATTCCAGAATATTTCCATCATTCCAAAAGGGCACCCTATGTCCATTAAGCACTTTTTCCTTTTTCCCCTTTTTTCCAGTCCCTGGAAACCACTAAACTGCTTTTTGACTCTAAGGATTTGCCTAGTCTGTACATTTCATATAAATAGAATCATACAATATGTGGCCTTTTCTGTTTAGCTTCTTTCAATAAGCATAAGGTGTTTATTATGTATTGTATTATTTCATGGTCCATCCATGCTGTAGTATGAATCAATACTTCATTCCTTTTTAAGAATGAGTAAAATTGCATTGTATGGATATACTACATTTTGTTTATCCATTCTTCAGTTGATGAACATTTGGATTGTTTCTACTTTTTTATCTACTATGAATAATCCTGCCATGAACTTTTGTGTGCATGTTTTGTTTGAACACTTGTTTTTAATTCTCTTGGGTAAACACCTAGGATGGCTGGGTCATATAATAATTGTTTAACTTTTTGAGGAACCACAAAACTATTTTCTAGAGTGGCTGCACCATTTGACATTCCCACAAGACATATATCCATATCACATCATCACCCAAACTTACTTTCCTTTCCCTTTTAAAAAAATTATAGCCATCCTAGAATGAGTGAGTTGGTATCTCATTGAGGTTTTCGTTTGCATTTCATTATTTAGTAATCACATTGAGCATCTTTTCACTAATTTGCTTTGTGAATGCTTTTTGGAAAAATGTCTATTTAAAGTCTTTTCCCATTTTTTAAATTGGGTTGTCTTGTTGTTGTGTTTTCAGAGATCTTTATATATTCTGGATATTAACACTCTTTAGAAATATGGTCAGCAAATATTTTCCCCATTTCTATGGGAATATTTTTACATGATAGTGTCCTTTGATGCACAAATGTTTTTAATGTTTTAATGTTGATGAAGTCAAATTTATGTGTTTTTTTCTTTTGTTGCTTATACTTTTGATAGGAATTACATTGAATATGTATATTAATATGGGAAGTGTTGCCATTTTAACAATTTTATTTTTTTCAATCCATGATTAAAGGATGTCTTTCCATTTATTTAGGTTTTTTAATTTTTTCAGCAATGTTTTGTAGTTTTCAGTGTACTAGTCTTACACTTACTGGTTAAATTTATTATTCAATAAATATTTATCAAGCTTAATGGAGGTAGGGACAGTGATAACTACTAAAGACAAAATTAAAAGCCAAATCCTAACTCACTTTTATTTATTTATCTTAATAGGTCCATTCAGACAGGGATGGAAGTCTTTATTCAGGACTGCCAATACAAACCCATACCTTTAAAATTTGACTACTTGTACTTCTATCAATAATAGCAGTTGCTTCAAAGTTCAGCCTGACTGCAGTCTTTATTATTTCTCTCCCTTTATGGTCCCAGGATTCAGAAGGAAGTACTTGAATAGTACTGTATGCTATCAGTTTGGTGGCATAAAATCAGCGAGTGACTTAAACATGTTTAAGTGACCAGAGCTTTCATTTACTTATACACTAAATAAATGATTATTTCACTCAATGACATTTTTGAGCTCCTAAATGTTAGGCACTATTAAAGGCTCTGGAGATGGAAAAGTGAAAAAGACACAGGTCCTGTCCTCAGGGAACTGAATAAAATTGGGAAACAAATATTACATAGTAAAATACTGAATTGGAAAGAGATAAGTTCTAGTATAATGGTTCTCGCAAAGTATTAGGTTGAAATAAACTAATAGAAATAAAGAAAGGTTTTCTCTGAGTTTTAATGGCTGATAAGGCATTTATCACTGAGAAGACATTCCAACCAGCTGGTACAGAATGTACAATGCTGAGAAGCATAAAGTAGAAAGTTATATTCAGTAGTATGCTGAGGAGGGGATTGAGCATGACATGCTGGGGAGTGAGTGGCAAAAGATGAAGTAAAAAAGATACCCAGGGATGATGCTGTAGACAACATCCTACATACCAGTGGTTTTCGAACATATTTTAGTCACATATTCCTTTGTAACTAAACCATAAGCAGAAGCAAAGCAAAAATAAAACAGATAAAAGCAAGAAGACTTCAATGCCTCTCCAGCTACTTCGTGACTCTTAATTAGCAAACATTCATGGACAATTTTTGAAAACCACTGCTGTTCACGTGGGGAGAAACTGTACAATATCCTGAAAAATGTTTGGAGTCAAAAGGAATTAAGTTAATTCTTGCTGATTTGTGGGAAAGTCAGTATAATAGTCTAGGAAGTATTCAGGTTTTAGAAGTAGAGTAGGAAACACCCACACTGATTTTACTCTTGCTCTTCTATAATCTGTTCACCACACATCTGCCAGAGTCATGTCTTTACAAGGTAAATCGGGTCTTCAGAGTTTCTTATTTAACTTCCTCCAATTGCATCTAAAATAATAGACAAATCCCTTTCTGTGGCCCACAAGTCTGAGCTCCCCTGTCTCTCCACCTTCATTCCCCTGCAGTCTTCCCTGTCACTCAGCCAACGATGGCTCTTTTGTGTTCTTTGAACACAAGGAAGGCTCAGGCCTTTTCACCTCCTCTTTCTGAAATGGTCTTCCCATAGCAGATGCGTCATCAGGTTTCTGCTTAAATTTCTCCTACTCGCCTCCTCTGTTTATATAACCTAAAGAAGCTCTCTCCTGTAAGTCTGTGATGCCTCTCCCTTCTTTATTTTTATTTTATTTTTTGCACTTAGCATAATCTGAATCATTGGGTACATTTACTGTTTTACGTATTTGTATTCTACCTCAACCCCACGCTCAATTCCTCTAGAAAGTAGGCATCTTTAGGCATGGGCTTGTCTGCCTGGTTCATCATTCTATCCCCAGTTCTCGCATTACTTATCTGTTGAACGAAAGGATTGAATAAGCAACACACAAAGGGTAGTTCCATCGGTAAAAATTAGAAGAAGTAGCAGTGGCTGTAGGTCAAATAGCACAGGTCAAATAGTGTAGTCTGTAAGATTCTGGTTGTCTATCACCTGAGAGGACAGCCTCTGTGTCTTCTGTGTATGACTCATCACTTCTGCCCTCTTTTTCATTTTTACCCTAACTAATTCATCTTTCTAGTCACCTATACCCCTGCCCCTTGTTTTTGAGCAAAGTGATTTTATGCAACAATATATCCCCAAAAGAGACCAAAACAGGGGAAAAGATGTTGAAATTCAAAACAATGCAGTTCTGATGAAGATATTATAGACAGCAAGCTGTCATCATAACCATGTGAGTTATGCCAGTTTGAATGATAAATGTGGAAAAGCGTCTAACGACACTAACATAAAGTTTAGTGGGGGTCACTTGCATTATTAAGAACAGTATATACACACTGCAAAGATATTATGTAATTTCTGGGCTAAACTTACACTTAAGAGTCACCTTTTGCCAACAGAAAATGATTAAAAAGTCACTTCTTACATTCAACAAACCATCTAGAAAACACTCAAAGAATTTTTTGCGATTTCAAGAAAATGGATGAACTAAAAAGCCTCCCCAATTTAGGGAAGAACAAAATTAGATTGGTTTCCAGTAGGTTGACCACAATCGAGAAATTCAAACTTAACTCTGAAAGCAAGAGAGACACTTGAAGACTAGTAATATGGTTTCAGGGAGAGGAAGATGAATTTAGCCAAAGTTTTTGAACTCTCTAGTGAGGAGGGAGTCATAGATAGGAAGAACAAGAGGAAGTCTGAAGTAATCCAGACAGGCGATGATTAAAGCCTGGAAGAGAACAGGGATTATTGATTGTCTAAAGGGGGAGTGGGTGGAAGGAGTTAATTTCCCTTGCTTCTTCCTTACCTCACTCAAATAAATCATTGCTTTCACCTATACATCTGAAGAAAATACATCACAAAAAAAGCAGAACTATTGGTGGTTAAAAAACAATTGAGGTATAAAAAGTTAAATGCTGTTAGAACTTGAATTTGTAAAGATAGCTATATAAACATAAATTATCAATTACTAGAGCCAACACTGATTCCCATATTGCCAGAACCTACTGAGATTTTTAAAAACCAATATGTTTCTGTCTTGAAGGGTGTTTGAAAGAAACTGGTTAACCTAAAAGGCCTTGAGATGTTAGGGGAATTACAGAAGAGAGACTTTGTAAATCAATACAATTTCTTCAGCAAATACTGTATCAAAAAGAAGGACATTGAATTCAACACTGTCGGCAATAGAGATAAAATCATTTATATCCAAGAAAGTGTAAACAGCCTCAGTTTAAATAGTTGGCAGCGCTGGAGGAAATTGAAAGAGGCGCTTCTCATACCGAACCGCAGAATCTTTGATGCAGTAGGAGGCCCATTTACAAAGACAGGCTATTGGTTTGAAGAATGACCACCCCCTCCAAAGCCTGCATTCATGCTTTCCTTTTGGTTTAATAAGGATGTTTCACATCTTTAACTAGTGATTGAAACTAGTGAAAAGATTAAGATGATCGTTCCCATTATACATACAGCGCAAAGAAGGGCTGACAAAGCTTAAGTAGCTTTGAATTTTGACTAATTATGATCTTATGAGTTTAAAATCACTCCAGAATTGAAGAAATTCCCAAAGGAGAAATCACTACTAAAATAAAGCACTAAAGTGTTTGAAGCCTTTATGCTAGCTACTGCAAATCCCCTAATCTCGCTAGCCTCTGTTTCCTTCTCTTTAAAACAAGGAAGCAGTTCTTTATGATCTGATGGTTATGTCCATTTAAATATTCAGTTATCCTGTGTCCCACGTTATTGTTAACCACTCCCACAAAGACCACACAACAAAACAGTAGAGCTTTCCACATATATCCCTCTATTCCAAGGTCAAGTAAAATGTAATCTCTAAAGAAGATGCTAGGAATTAAGAATCTGAATCAAAATAAAGAGAAAAATGGGGGCTTAAAGTGAGTGAAGAACTAATCCATCAATTACTGAGAATCGAGCATCAACCATAACACACCCAGCACTAAGACATTGCAGAGGAGCATGTGAATCACGGTTCATACTTTCTAGAAATCAACACTCTAGTGCCCCAAAATAAAATTACCTCCAAAAACACCAGAGAAACCTATCTAAATATAACATCTCTGATGACTCTTAAAGTCACAAATATATGTATGTGTGTGTGTGTGCGCGTGTATGTAGTGAAATTTACTAGCATTTCACTTCGATTTGCATTACCCCTGAGAGATAGCCATTAAGCTAAATAAGGTAATTTTCTTTCTCTGCTCACCATACCTTGTCAGTAATTTTTGGTATCAATTTATATTAGGAAGTATAATTAATAGCACGAAAATTTGATGGTTGGTATATTACATTGATAATTACTTCATTGAATATTCTGCACCTTCTGACAAGAGCTGATGTTGTTCAGGTGCTTTCCATTTGCATTTATCACAAGTTGTAAGCCTTCCAGATGCTCAAGCTTCAATCCCTGAAGGTTTGTGTGCTCTTCTGTCAGCCCTGTGGTATATGCAGTTCTCTCAGGAAAGGTTGCCTTCTCAGTAACACTCATACCTTGATTCCAAGATGGTAAACAACAGCACCATTTCATTTCACCAAAAAGAAACTTCTTTTCCAATTTCTACTAGATAGCAAATTTTTCTCTACCAAAATGCCTATCTATTGTTTTTTGTTTCCAGAATCAGTCATGTTAGCCACCAGAGGAAATGTCTCCCCCTTTCTATGTATGACAAAAGTAATGAAAGCTAGGAGGGTGATCTGTGTCACATCCTACACCAGAATTAGGATGTTTTTTATGGTCAGACCAATCTATAGCTCTCTCCCTGCCTCTGGCTCTTCTCATCATCTCCTGGCTGATTTTTAGGTTTTTAACTATTAAGTTAAAATTACTGAGCATCCACTTAGCTCCTCCAGAGAATATGGGTAAAACTAAGAATCATTCAAAAAACTCCCTAAGATTAGAAAGCTTATAGTATTATTGTTACAATTCCAAGTTTCAAGAACCAAAAACAATGATACATCTGTAGTTCATTAAAAAAGCAAACAAATAAAAAAAACAACCAAAAACTAAAGCCAATTGGTTTGCTTAGTTTTAATCATTATATGAACACAACTGTATCCAGACATTTCAGGATTTTATTTTAGATATTTATTTCCTTATTTGTTTATTTTTTTAACTTTTAATTGACTGGCTCTTCGTTACACATAGGCATTGAAATCTATCTGGTAAAATGAAATTGTAAGTCCCCAAAGGGATAAAGTCAATGACAAAGGATCAGCACATCATATTCTAAAGATATTTGGGGCTATTAATCTTTTACATGTCTAATGCTGTGGTGGCAATATGGATACCACATTCCGGACTGGAAAATCAAATACATGAGTATTAAGTGTGTTGCCCTAGGCCAATCGTTCAATTGTGAGAAGAGCGGAGCTTAAACTCAAGACTGACATCTTAACTTACATAAAAAATAAACAGTTCTTCAAGAGACTGAGAAAACTGGTAATATTTGATGAATTTTAGAACTTCAACAGGTGGAGAAAAAGCATGAAATATCAAATATGTCCAAACAAAAACATGCTGTGACATTTCTGCAATATTGCATCAGACTTATGGTAAATTAACCAGCCCTGAAATTGATTCATGTGTCTCTAAAGATCATAAAAAATATCATACTAGGTCAGATGAACAGTATACCAGCCCAGTGATTTTTCTCTGATAAATGCAATAGGACATTTTGTGAGAGACAATGAGCTATTTCCCATGATTCTTGTATTAAAAGATTAGAATTTACAGTGACATATATACTGTTTACGTATGTCAAATCGTGGAATACAGAGTATCAAGTTTTCCTCTATAAAGTATTTGGTAAAAATTAGAAAGAAAGTTAATACATATTGGATGGCTGCTGTATTTTAGGTGGTAGTCAAGGCTGAGTACTTGTGTTCCAACTTTTATGAAATTTCTATAATGTAAATAGTAACTTCACTTCCTTGATGCAGATTCTTTGATGGAAATGGTTGAATAGCTTACCCAGGGTCACACAGGTAACAGTGATGGATTTAGCATTTCCAACCCAATACGTCATGTTAAAGTGCCATCGTCATTGTATTACATGTGGGCTTTGGAATATATAGGATTATTACCCACTATCTCCATCTGTCCTCAAGGTAGAAATTAATAGCACATACAGGCATGTTTCTCTTGCTGAACTATACCATAGCTCAGAGAATACTCCAGTAAGTCACTAGCAATCTACTGGACTGGGTATGACACATGAGATAAAAGCTACCATTTCTGCACAAAACTATGCATGCTAGATAATAATACAATCAAACATACACACATGTTTGTGTTTTTAAACTTTTTAAAAGGTGCATAAGGTCCACCCTGTGTAGAATTAGAGCCATATTCAAGCACCATGGATGTGCATCACTGGAATTCAAAAACTTGAGCCAATCCCCTTATCTGGAAAGAAGCCATATTTCCTATTCCTGGCAATCTGGGCAAAACTTCTTCTCTCAAAACACTGTTTCTTCCAATGCTGGTGCCCAAGATGCCCTCCCTCTTCTGTCTTCATCTTCCAATTCAACCTAAGTTTCAGCCCCTAGTAGAAGCTCTACTTACCTCCTTTACTAAGTCTCCCATATTGCTCTAATATAAGTATCTCTTATCTTCCAATTCCTTTTTAGCTCAGAAAATTTACATTCAATTATCGGTCACTCCTTTATACACATCTTATACAGTTATCTTTATTATTTTCTGTTGCTATTTCTTCCAAAATTTTGTACCTCTAACAGCAATGATTGTCTTGGTGGTGACGGGAATGTGAAGCCTCTGTCTAAATCAAGTATCTAGTCACTCAAAATAAACATTCAATCTAAAAGAAAACATTGTGATTACTATGCAAATAAGGTTTCAAGACAAGGTTCCCAAATTTCTTCCTAAACAAATATTTCCAACCAGAGGCTGCCTCCTCCAAGCCACTTCTATATACATATTTTGAAGTCACCACAAAAAAATTAGAAATTTATTTATTTTTCTCTGAATCTAATGATGCTTAATAGCTTGATAGTTTTGTTTTCAAAAGAGTTCAGAATTCCCTGATATATTCAGCCAAATAAAACCCCATAATCCCTTCCACTTTCAGGCAAAGCAGTGTGGATTTGTAAACATATGATTTATGACCAATGCTTACTTGTTCAGTGAGGAAAACAACAGTTCTGAAGTGCCCAAGAGGTTATCAGACTTGACCACATGGTATGACAACATTATATAATAACCTTTTAACAATACTAAAAATAGTAATTCCTTTTATTCTTCTCTCTTGTTGCCTCATCCAGATTCTTGTTCAGGATACACTGAGACATGTTAGGCCCATAATAATTTTAGGTCCTTTTATTGTTAAGCCATTTTAATATGGAGAGTTGTTTGGTGTCCTATGCCACCTTCTTTGATGTCTGCTTTGTTGTTCATTTCTAGGAAAGCTTAGCAACCCTAACACTGGCTGGGTTGCTTTGTTGTGTGATTTAAACTATGCAAATGCTTCATATTCTATTCCTCATGTGTGTTTTAGATACCAATTGGAATTAAACTGACCTTTGTTGTTGATCCTTTACTTTCCTTGTACTTTAAATTCTGATTTATGGCAGAGTTTTTACTTAGGTCCACTTGTTTCTAAGACACTGTGAGACCTATTTTTGCATTTTATTTCATCCTTCTTCTCTGTGAATCCCTGTGCCAGACATCTGAGCAGTTAGACAGTTTAAGAGTTTCTTTTCTTGGTTGATATTTACTTTGACATCAATAGGAACTCACATGTGTAAATGAAAAATCTTCTATGGAAAGAATCTTCTTTAAGACCCATCTGGGCCAGCCAGATAAGTCTGAGAATGGTTTTATATTACTCATGGAAATTCAACTATTTATTACTGCTAGGTACTCTGAGCAGATTCACACAGGAATGCATTAACAATGTTTGAAAATATTCCATACCATCCTATGAAAATATATCTCCCAAGTTACAGCTCTTCATACATTATAGTAATTCCTTATATGATTCTTTAAAAAGTACAACATCACATGCAATCTGAACAACAATGATGTGAGGTGGTATGGGAATATATTATCATTATTATCTTTAACTGAGACTTACCTATAAGATTAGATCATTTGATCAAAACAGTAAAGGGCAGAGTCAGGTTTAAAATTGAAAATGTTCTGATTAGTAATAATACAAAGGGTAGCCAGTGCTGAAATTATTTTTTTAACACATAAAAATGAACTGATTTTCAAAATCCATTCAGTTAAACCAATGCTTCTATAATGTGATATGATACATTCACTTATTCATTTATCTATGTTTTTATTATTATTATTATATGTTATTATTGTATGTATCTGTATATTTATTGCTATTAACAAGCATTTATTAATTCTTTAATATATGACAGAATCTCTGCTATACACAGAAGCAGATGTTGAAATGAGTAAGATAAGTCCAGTGCATTATGTAGCAATGCAGTATAGTGTTTAAAACACTGGCTCCTGAGTCTGAAAATTTGTTTTTTTAATATCAGAAGCAAACTAGATATTGGTCTATAGCTCTTTGTCTTCTATTTTCATATTAATTATGTAACATTTAATGTTCTATGCTATACACAAGAACAAATTACTCACAAAAATGTACTTATATCCAAAAACACAACAGAAAAATGAATATAGCTTTTTTATTTTGAGATAATTTTAAACTTCCAAAAGAGTTGCAAAAATAGGTCAGATTATATAAAATGCTCAGAATAAGCAGCTCAGAAGAGACTGAATGTAAATTATGATTGTTTAAGTCTGGAGGCGGCACAGGGCATGGAGTAAAATGGAGAGTGACAGCTAATGAGCACGGGGTGTCTTTAGGGGGCTTCCACTGATATATACTTGTTTTCCAGTGATGATATTCATATCCATATTTTTATGCTATGTATATGTGTGCATGTATATATATATATATTTAATTATACCAATATCATCTGTCATTTCTAGTGTTTGGATTGGAAAGGAAATGAAGATGAGTGGTCTCACCTGCCATTTTGATCCAATCCTCCCTTCAGTTCACACTTGATTTTTGAATTCAAATACTCTTTTCTCTTCAACAGTAGCTAGTCAAAAAGGTCACTTGTCCCTAGGGACCTTGTCAGTAAGAATACTTCACACAGCAGGACGCCGCCTTTCAAGTGCCCTCCTCCACTTCTAGGTGTGTTCATGACATGCACAGACTATCTCTAGCTCCCACAGAAAATCTCCAAGCCTCCAACACTTCCCTCTTACCCAGATACACCTTCTCAGGAAACCATCTTACTGTGTAACTACACCCCTAAGGAAATGCTGGTTTCCTGGATGTCCTTCTTAGCATTATACAAAACTCATTCACGAAGAGTCAGGAAACAAGCAATTCTCTTTTATGCTCATTTTACATTTTGGAATGGATAAAACTGACCATAGTACCCATTATGCCATCTTCCCCACCAACTCAGAAATGTTGAATATGCAACAGTTGATAATAGATTGTGGTTGTGTAAAACGTCCAACTTTCCAAGCCAACACAGTTTTATTGAGCCAAAACTGCAAATATTTTTAAATATTAAATTGTGGAGAGTGTCAAGTTTGACAAGATGTATGTAAAATAAAGAAACGTGAGATTCAGCCTTCAATTTCACATTATTAACAAGATAAGGGGGGATTAAATACAAGAACACTTTTCAAATATCTCTTTCTGATCATCCCAATTGTGTAAATAATAACTAATCCCTAATCTAAATTCTTGGTGTACCTGATTTGATTAAAAATGCCTCACAAGAGTTTTCTAATCTTAATTAGCTATCACAAAACATCTATGTTGTAAGGAAATGTTTTTGTTGTTAATATCTCAATATCAGAACCCATCAATGAAACCTGCCTATCTAGTGCTTAACTGTCCAGGAAACTAAACCATCTGGAACCTAAAATAATAAGGTAAGTTTTTTTATTTTTCTTTTTTGTTTTAGTTTTTGAGCAGGTAACAACATTATCACAGATTCTATTGGCTAAAAAGTTAATTATGTCTTTTAAAAACAGGCCCCTCCGGACCAGACTTAGCATGACCTTGCAATGGTTGTACATAAAACTTTTACAAGTTAGAATGCATGGTTTTCAAGCTTCCCAAAGCAGTATTTGTATTAAATAAATAGAGAAGGTCTGTGAGAGGCAGCAGCCAGAGCACTCACAGTTCTAAAATTCTGAGCTGCTCCTAAGAATTAATATTACAGACTTTTCAAATGTTAAGACTGTTAAACTTAATATTACAGACTTTTCAAATGATGAACAAAGAAAATATTAAGACATTAAATTCCATTACATATATTCAAATTAAAAATCAATGGCATATATAATAAATATCAAAAATATTTTCTTTGACTAGGATATTTTAAAGTTGAAGAATATAAAATGATAAGTTACCAGGAAAACTTGTTCATCCAGAATGATTCATGCACCAAGGGCTCTTTTTAGACAAGATGTTTCTGTAATTATTTTTGTAAAGTATAATTGTTTCAAAGATTAAACAGCTGCAAGAGCATTTTTCTCAACAGACTATGTTATGAAGTGCATATATCCTGTCTTTGCAGAAGGGACAGGCTGTTCAATAAGGTCACTAATCAAGGCTTGAAGCCAAGCCTACAAGAGCATTACATGTGGCAGATGTCGTGTATACTGCACTAAACCAATAGATAGAGACATACAAATTAATGCATTTAAATCAAAAGGAAAAATCAGTCAAATTCAGCCAAAATCGACCATTTTGTTCCTCTGCCTGCTAAAACATTGTTTGCTAGAGTCAAAATGGTTTCTCTCTTTAGTTACATAGTATGTAAACAAGGCCCAAAAGTATTATATGTTCCATGACAGAAGAATGTAACAGAGTTGGGAAAAAGAGAAAGGGAAGTTAATTCTACACGATAGGAAAGGTTAAACATGCTTTATTGAACAGGTACTGAGCTGAATCCTGAAAAGGGAGAGAGTGCTTAATAAAGGTAGCTGAAGTAATGAGTGAATGAATAAATGTATGCATGAGGGAATGAAACTGTGTCATCAAAGTTAAGGACATATAAAACACTCCAAAACATTAATAAGTTATTAACCAATTCATTGTGGCTGGAGCACAGATTATATTGTACAGCACAATGAAAGATAAAGATTGTGATACAGGTAGGGTTGAATGATAAAACATTTCTTCTTAATTAGAACTGACTTTAAAGGCAATGGGAATCATTTAAAAGTCTTACCAGGAAATTATCACAGTAATTTTTTTTGAGATCACAATGGCAAAAATGTGTCAGGAAGAAATAAAATTGATTTGAAATACCATTTAAGTGATCAAATTGGTAAAGCCGCCCTCTCACCCCAGTGGAAGTATATAGTATTAGCATAGATGAAAACAAATTGGATTGAGAAGTCTGGTGAAATTTGGGGAAAACTCTCATGCAAATGGAAAAAAGAAAGAGAAAAGAGACCACTATTATGTACTAACAACAATTGACATCATTGTCTAATTTTCTACAGTCATTCATAGCAGTCTTGATGTAATTAGTAGAAAAGATGAAATATTGATTCAGTATGAGATTTGGCGTCAGAAATGCAGAAGGTAAGTGGCTCAATATGTTAATAGTGTCGAAACAAAAATTGCACCAAAGTTAAACAGGCAAGGAAAACTTTATTCAAGGCTATTGCATTAAAGGAGAAGGACCAGAGCTCAGTCTTGAATGACAAGACAGAGGCAGGGGGGATCCTAGGCAATCTATGTGTGCTAATTAGCTGTAACCAAAAGAAAAGTAAACTTTCTTACATTTTCATGACAATTTAATATTTTCAGATGAGACGATTTCAGCTTCACCGTGAATATGGGTTCCTGATATGAAAAGTAGGTGAAGGTACTAAAACCAAGGAAGAAAAACTGAGGCTAGGTTGATCTATTTCTAAAGGAATAAGAGACTTTTTGGTGTGATTTCTGTGCTAAATGTGTTGTTGCATGTAATGCAGCTTTTCTCTTTCTTGAACACCCTTCTGTAATGCTTCATTTAAAAGTACTGCTTGAAATCTGGTGTAAACTAAATGTCCTGAATTGTCATGATTTTGGATTATTTGCAACTGTGTTAATACGTTTTATGATGTATTCATTTTGTCTTCTTTTTATTTTTGTTTCTATTCTTACAGACAGACCCTTCGGGCTTCTAACTCCTTCCACGTGCCTTTCTCAGCTCCTCTAAATTGGCTGTTTTAATCTGAGAAATAAAAGAGTCAGGCTTGTTGAATTTTAAGGAAACTGGAAATAATTAATATTTATCACTGCTGGGAAATTGAATGGGAGTGGGGGAGGCAGCAGAGAGAGTTACTTTTTACTGTAAATACTTCTGTATTATTTGAATTTATTATAATAAATCCATAATTCCTATGAAATTTAAAAAGGCTATTTTTTAAAAACTTGTATGAAGATTAATTCTGCTTTAAGTGAGCACCTGAGGGACTTTCCCTTGACAAAAATTAGTGAGCATGAGTGTATAAATTTTTCAGCTTCTATTCTGATTTCCCTGAGGTCTTCTTGGTGTCCTTTTCAGCTTGTCATTTCCCTCTAGATATGTGAGGTCACCATGTTTTTCAGTTTGGGATACATAGGGCTTTATTGTATGCACACCATTTCTAATGTCATAAGACAAATATAGTGAAAAATAATCATTTTAATTATTTAGTAGTGAAGTGGTTAAAAGCCGCACTGTAGCTGATTTCAATGTTTTAGTGTGATTTGCTCTTGAAAAACGCCTTCTCTTGTCATCACTAGAGAATACACTGCTGTTCTCATACTATGCAGAACAAAATCTGTCAGAATAGGGAAAAACATCAATTATTAATTAGACATAAATTATTCCTAATCTACACACAATGCCTAATCCCTCGTTCACAGAAATGCAAATCGTGCTTTAAAAACAATATGTTAACAAGTCATTTGTCTGCAAAAGACAGGAGCCCAAGTTTAATATAAAATATAGAACAAATACTTCAAGCTCATTTCAAGGAATATGCTGATGGAAGTTATCGAGAACTGCAAGGAAATAAAAAACCATACAAACAAAATACCTACAAGGTCAACTTGCCTTTTGGTGCTTAAAAATCAACTAGTGTGTCCATTGTAGCCATTTTTTGATTCTTTAAGTTAAGAATTAACTGAAAAAATATACTAATATATTCTTTACTATGAATAGTAAAAACAGTAAATAAATAATAAAGGAAGTAATGATGGCTTCGAGAGACCAATTTTTCTTTACCCAGAAAGGAATACTCATGACAGAACCCTAAATCCATCACAAGAGATAGGGAAACTGTAAGACTCTAAACATTATAAGCAACTGTCCTTTGATCAAAAAGAGACTCAGATGAAGAGAATGTGCATAGTCATCTGGCCCAAACCACACAACACATGTGTGTTTTTTCCTATTCGAGTTAACTTTCATAGGCATGAAAGTAATAGTTGGGGTTAAATGCTTTTCTGGATTTAAGGGTTACACCGTATGTTCAGCTCCATGTATCCTCCATATATCCAGCATTAAAATAACTGATACAGGAAAGGTTATACTGCTACCCTTTCCTAGAAAGTCAGGCTTTCCTGATTGAAAACATCACTAGATGGAATTTGCTACAAATTCCAGGTCTCAGAAATCCCACAGTTAATTTAAATAAATTATTGTTAAAATGCTAAAAGAAGGGCAGCTGTAACTATATTTTACCACACTCAGAATTACATACTCTGGGCAATGGCTTTAAGGCTATGAGTACAGAGTAATGCACCATTTTCTAAGGTGTTTTCTTAAAAACTGAATCTGATTTGATTCTCACTGAAAAAAGAAATGATTCTGTGGTCAATAAATTCAGCAAACCATGCATCTGTAGGGCTGAGGGATGCTTCTTTTTCTTAATCTCTCTTTTCCTCAAAGATGAAGATTTATTATTTTGATTGGATAGATTTCAGATATCCCACTTATTTTATTACTGAGTGGGATAAATGATGCTTTAAAGCATGCACCTGTGGCACATCCTCTTTAAGGCTTGTTGTGTTGCAGCTAAGCAGGGTAACTGAGCTGGGCTTCTACTTTGGACCCAGCCCTCTTGCTTTTCTTTCTATTTCTGTGTGTCTTTTACTTCCAGCACTTCTTTTTACACAGTTTGATGAGACTTGCAATCTAGCTGTCCTGCCCTTTTTGTTCTTTTATGTATTTTCTTCATGGAATGAGTTAGGAATTATGCTAGTATTCAGTCAGAGCAAGTCCACCGTTTTCTGTCTTCTACTTCCAATTTTCATTTAATTGTATGGTAAACTGACTTCCTGGCTCAGCCGGCCATATTGGTCTTATAATGAATTAAATCACATTGGTAAGTTTGGGTAAAGGAGCAGAGATCATTAATTTCTGCGTATCTTACCAGCATAGTTAAGAGACTTCACTGAAGTATAAGGCACTCACATTATTAACATTAAAATGATACTTTGAGTTCCTATTTATTAATGTTACTAGTTCTTCTGTACACAGCTTTTTCTGGAGACCTCACAGAGAGAAAATGTGATTAGTACAAGGAAAGATAGGACACTCTTGGGCCTCCTGGCCATAATACCTCCCTAATGCTATCAAAACCCACTATTACTTCTAATATGTACTGTCTCCTGTTCAGAGTCCCAAAGTATTTGCATATATTAAAATATCTCGGAGGCCTTACAGAAGAAAACTCTTTAGCTATTTAACCTGTATTCTGAAACATTTAACTATAGGTTTTTAAAAACTCCTATGTTATTATGTTTCCTATGGAGAAGGTATCCTAGCAACATTATTTGTGAACTTTTGCTCCTGAATGAAGTTAATATAGGCAATTGTCCATGTAATCCAAGGACAAAGTATCAATTTGACCAAATTGCCTAAATACTGCCTCTACGTGTATAGATTTTTTGTAAACTAATGACACTAAAAACAAAAACTTCACTCAACCAGAATATTACTCAAATAGTTGATTCCCTGAATAATATATTTCACTTCTAACCTTTATATATATAAGGGTACTTCAAAAAGTTCATGGTAAGATTCATATTATCTTTTAATTCTATTTTTCCACAAATATTTTGAAGTATCCTGTAAGTGTCCTAGCAGATCCTGAGGAAATCAGAACACTTAATAGTGTTTTATAGATTACTCACATACTTTTTATTTCTTGTTAAATATCTAATCTTAAGCCACCAACAAAAATCTATAGAAATATAACAACCTAAATGCTTCAATATCAGTTCATGTATAGAACACTTACACAAATTCCAAAGGAAATTTATTTTATGGAATATTATTATGCCACAATATTCTTTGTTTCTCGTATTAATCTTCAGTCTCTCTGAAATTCAGAATAAACATTCTTGCTATAGGAATTATCTGAATTGAAATTAACCAGGAGGTATAATATATGAACACCACAAAATGATAATCATATATAGAAATTCAAGTTCTCTGTGCTGCCCAAAATCTCAACTTTTCTCTAAGTACTGCATCACAGTAATGTTATATCAATGAAATTCTGATGTCATTTTAGATTCATTCAAAGATAACATAGAATCGAATATAGTCTTCTTTCTATTTCCCTGAGATTATGAAAGTGATGTGTTTAATATTCTGTTGGTCTATTTTTTAAATATACAATGCATCTTTTAGTACAGAGGAATCAAAGAAATCAGATGTTCTTTAATGTAAAGAAAACTTTGATAGTGTAACATTCATTAGCACAACTGAATAACAATTAAGGGATAATATCATGTCTTATAGGCAGCAGCTGCATAAATCCAAATTGTCTCCTTCTCTAGACAATAGCCTACCTTCTTTTCCTGATGAATGGGAGATAAAGGAAAATTACTCAACACCAGGTTGATCTAGAAGAGTCTGTTTAAAGTAACTGAGACCCTAATTATGACATACCTGTGTGAGAAAATCAGGAACTCAGAAACCCATGCATGATATCTTTGGGGTACATTTAAGGAAGTTCCTCACCTCTGTTCAAGATGCCACATTCCTAAAAACAAGAAAATTACAGAAAATCCAGCTGGAACTTCATGGTTATAAGTTATCTGTGGGAGTATAATTTTCTTCTCCCAAAAAACAGAATCTAAGTGTGCTCTTTTGAGTTATAGCCAGCACTACCATTTCCAGATACTTCCAACAAAGACCAGATTTAAAATATGGGAACAGAATTCCTAGTGAGGGCTCCAGAACTTACTTGACTCAGAGTCAGTAAACTAAGAGTCTATCGGCCTCCCAAAGTTTATAATCCTACCCTCAACTAGTAGATTTCAGAGACATCCTTGAGCCACTGATTCCTGAAATATCCTTTCCAAAGAAAAATAGTCCACTGTACCAAACCTCTTTCAAAAAATTAAGTCTGTCCATATGAGCCTTCGGCTGCCATAACAAAATACCAGAGACTAGGTGGCTTAAACAACAGAAGTTCATTTTCTCCATTTTGGAGGCTGGGAAGTCCAAAACCAAGGTGCCTGCTTATTCAGTTTCTGGTGAAGGCTCTCTCTCCCTGGGTTGCAGTAGCTGACTCCTCATTACGTCCTCACATGTCCTTTTTACAGTATATGTGTGGCTCAGGGAGACAGGATCTCCCTTTTCTTATAAGGCCACTAATCTCATCATGACCTAATCTAATCCTAATTATCTCTGAAAGGCTCTACCTACATATCACCCCATGAGGGATTAGGGCTTCAACTTACGAATTTGGGGGACACAAACATTCCATCCATTACACTGTCATCCTAGAGCAAACATTAAATTGCTACAAAACTGAATGGCTAGAATACATCAAAATTAATTGACAGATCAATTTCTCACACACAAAATAAACATAAGCAATTACTTCATGTAGCAGTGAATAATAGACCTAAAGTCCGGGCTCCCTCTAGCCTTAACTTATATGCTGTGTATGACTAGTCAGGATATGTGAAGAAGATTAAGTATTTCTTAGGTGGAAAGCCACATATTTTTTTTATAAAAACACAAACTTTTACTATTTTCCAAGACACTTTTTCAAAAGATGAAAAACCTCTGTATTACATACAGTTTTCTTCCTCTGGTCCCTGTGACCTATAAGATACTCACAAAGAATGGCTACAATAAATGTCCTTTTCCAGACAGGTTGGCCCAGGCCCTGTTCCATCCTGTGCAGGAGTAATGCCCACTCCTGCCTCTACTCCTTTGTTCTGTGCTTCCCATGAAATATTCCCTATTCCAAATTCTTTCAAGGATCTACAGCTTGTTTTTTTTTTCCCCCTCCCAGATCTTTCATCTAGCCCTTGCTATATACTCAGTTGAATCACAAGATAACTTTTCTTGTGCCTTAAAGATTTCTCACTCCTGAGAGGAGACAAGATCTTCATCCCCCCTCTCCCCAACATCCAGCACAGCTTTGCATGTGCTAGATACTGAATAAGTTGTGTCTACTATTCCTAATCTTTGATAGGGTTGTTCTAGATCCTAACTGCACTTGACCCTCAAACAACAGGGCAGTTAAGTGTGCAGACACCCCAAAGGTAGTCAAATAACTGTGTATAACTTTTGACTCCCTCAAAACTTAACTTCTTAACTAGTACTCCAGTATATCGTGTGCTTTGCCATAATGCACACCAAGGAGGGGCACCATGTCATTACTTAACTGCTTAACTAAGAGACTCCTGTTAGGTAATTTTTAAAAATCTATTTGTTAAGTGGATCCACGCAGTTCAAACTCATGTTTGAAACCCATGTTGTTCAAGGGGTAACTGCATAATGGTTCTTTAAAATTTATTTTTGATCAAAACTTCCTTTATCATACCAGAATCACCAAATGAAGTGTTTGTACTGATTTTCCTCTACAACCTGAATTTCTCACAATTTTTTATGCCTATACGTGCATCTCTAATCAAAAGGAACCGCACCCCTAACCTCCAGTTCAAAGGAAAAGGCCTGACACCTATGTCACTGAACAGTCCAGCCCAACTCCTTTTCTCTGCTCTCTCCAATTTCCCCAGTGCAATTTCCAGCAGTGATGAATGCAGAAATGGGAGGAATGCAATACTGCACATGACTGATTGCATGGCAAAGAGAGAAACCTACAGAAAACCCTGAGCCAGGAACTTATTTTATATCATTCCCTGTTGCTACTCAGTCGTGAATGCCGCTGGGATTCATTTTCAACACTTGGAAATCTCTTGGTATTTGTAACATGCTCTGAACCAGATATAAATTGATTGCTCAGCCCTACCTTTTTTATACAACTGACATTTTTTTACTAACATTTAGCAACACACTTAATATTGCTTACATGTCACTTTTACTTATGCTCAGGGAAGAATAAAAGATAGTTTTACCACAAAATACGTAACTTAGAAGAGCGTTGTGTAGTTTCTATAAAGTAATTACAAGAGCCCCTTTCCTTATATGTTAGAGAACAGGCTTCACTGGAAATGTAAGATAACTATATATGTTTCTGGAATCGAATTATTCCAGAATATTTTTAAAAAATAAATATATAGGTACTGAGAAATATAATGTAGTTTAGAAGTGTGAAGTTTGGTAAGTAGCAGGTGATGAGCTATCAAACAGGATGAAGTGAACCAAGATTTCAGCAAGTATGTCTTGATATGGAAACTTACATGTCTTTTGTATAAGCAGTCCTCCTTTAAGAGGAGACTAGCAGTCAATGCTGGGCAGTCGATAACAAAACCAAACAAAATACTTGCTCATTCAAGCCTAATAGAGTCCACTAAAGACGACATGCGAACTTCTGTTTCCTAACCAGAGGACCAAATATTTAGTGGTTTTGGTTTTGGCTAATTGTCCCACATGAAATAACATGGTTTTTGTGCTCCACGTGTGTTTCAAACACGCAAGTCTTAATAAGCAATTTAGGATTCAAAGGCCAACTTCATAAAATCAGGCCTCTGACATTTTTGCTTTCCAGAATTTTAAAAGACAAACTGCAAACTTGCCTAAGTGTTTCCTTTAGGTAGGAGCCCATTAATGCAGGAACAGATTGTTTATTCCACTGGTAGCTGGTGGGAATCAAGCAATTTGTAAAAGGATTTCTTCATAGATTGGCTTTTTTCAAGCATAAATTCTGTAGGTGAAGAATTAGGATAATATGTCTCCTAAATTTTTGGCACTAGTATTCTACGTTATCGTACCTTAAGGCATTAAATATGTTTTATTCCAATATGACATTTAATTCCTCCCCTCCAACAACTAGATGTGTCTTGCCCTAATTAGAAGCATCATGAACCTGGGATATGTCAGGCTACAGCTACAACTTATATAGCAAAGAAAATATTGTTTCAAACCTCCACACAATAAATCTCAATAAATCTAGAAATGATCTCATCAACACCTTGGGCAGTGTAGTAGTGCATTTCTTAGAAAAAATGAGCACATGCCTTTGATATCTGATATTTACAAATACCAAGTTCCAGTAAGTTCTGCCTCTAGTTATCTAATCTGTAAAATAGGGAGTCAAATACCTATCACGTTATACTTAAATGAGAAAAACATTTGTAAATTTTATAGTGTAATTTCTAGATAACAACAAGTCAATATACGGAGTATTATTAATTTAACCACAAAACTCCTGACTCCTCCAACTTTACAAGGTCACTGTCTCCTTTAGATGGTTAGAATGACATCATGTTTGCTGTGGTGCCCTACTCTAGAGGCTTTTCTGCTGGTGCTGAGGAGTGAAGAACTGGCTGCCTTATGGTCTTCTGAATTCTCTCACTCTGACTCTTGCTGACAGCTTCATTTCAATGATCTTTTCTAGATTTTCTCAATATCTGAGAATTTTCTCTCTCCACCCCATTTTATGCCGTACTTGTAAGAATTTCTTTCTCCACATTTCCCCTAAATGATCATCTACCAACAGCACAAGGCTATTCTCTGTAATATCTTCACCTAGTATTTGTGGATAATGGAAAGTAATCACCGTGAGCATGGAAATGCAATGCAGGGTACCACGTACATGAGGTATATAAAATAGTCAACAGGGAGTGGTTACCTGGCGCTGAGGTGAGGGCAAACCGGCGAGACACTATTTCAACAAGTATAAAGTTTCAATTATGCAGTGTGATTAAGTTCTAGAGATCTGCTGTACAACATTGTCGATAGTTAACAATACTGTGTTATACACTTAAACGTTTGTTGAAAGGGTAGATTTACTTTTAACTGTTCTTACCACAATAAAAAACGTAATTACAATATGAATCAAAATACAACTTCAAAATGAATGCCAGACATAAGTGCTCCCGGAAATGTATCACTCAATTCCCATAATACAGATTTTCTTACCTGTTGTGTGACCTCATATGAACGGGACTGCTGTCATGCTAGGATGGCTGTCTCTCTTTTTGTAGTCACTTCCTTATTCTTCTCTTCTCCAGGTCTTCCAAATCCATTTCTTCTCAAATTGTCGTGATATAATTCTCAGATTCCCCTCTTTCAGTGCGAAAAGGCTTTTCTTCTGATGCATCCCTATGGACACATCAAAGATCCCTGTCTTCCTCTACTTTTCCTAGTTTCCCTTTCAGTTAGATGGAGGCTATGTGACTACTTCTGGTCAATTGGTTAGCAAAGCCAAATACACAATTGTTTGTAGCTGAAGTGATGTTTCACTTTTAGGGCAAAGGATTTAAGAGCTTGTGTGCATGTTTTATCTTTTCCTTCCCTTATTAAGCTGACTTTGAGAACATGTGTTCCAGATGTTTATGAGGATACTTCAAAAAGTTCACAGAAAGATTTGGATTGTCTTTTAATTCTATATTTCCACAAACTTTTTGAAGTACCTTTATATTACAAAATAGACAAAGGGCAACTGAACATGTACTAGAAAGTCCTTGTGGAAGCAAGAAATAAACATTGCATGAAACCACTGAGATTTTATGTTTTCAGTTGACCTTTTTTTTACCAATATAATCCCCTTATAATATTAGTCCTTTGGAAAAGACTGCAATATTCAGATATAGGAATGTTCGCTTAGTTGATCTCATGAAGTACAAAACAAAGCTCTCTCAGAGAAGTTACCCTACAGCAGTGAGCACAAACTGTAATCATGTTTTAAAATATCTTTATAATTATTAATAAAGGATTGTTAATAAGGATTATTCTCATTATCTCATTAAGTTTTAAGAAGAACTTGCATTGGGCATTAGTAAAATTTGTAGGCATTTTCTGCTCCTCTGCATATATTATCTCAATCAATTCAAGTAAGAGAAATAATGAGCAATTGATATTTTTGTGATATTGATAGTGACAAAACTCTAGGAATGTGCTTTTAGGAATTCCCAAAAGTTTGGAGTAGCTTATTATTTTCTTTAAGCTTGGTCATTAATTGATAGGATAAGTAGAAACAAACTGTAAAGACATAGAAAGCTTGAATAAATCTCCAATCGAGTTGACCTAATTGGCATTCATAAGAACACACCTCTGAGCAACAGCAGAATAAGCATTCTTTTCAAGTGCTCATGGAACACTCACCAAGACGGATTCCATGCTGAACAACAAAGTGCATCACAGCTAAGTTAAAATTATTAAAATCACCAAAAGTATATTCTCTGACTAAAATAGAATTAAACTAGAAATCAGTTACATAAATATTTGGGAAATAACCAAATATTAGGAAATTAAACAACAAACTTCTGAATAACTTATGGGTTAAAAAAAAATCAAAGGGAAATTAGAATATATTTTGAACAAAATGAACATGGAATAAGCAATGCATCAAAATTTATAGGATGCAACTAAAGTAGTGTGTAGAGGAAATTTTATAGTTTTAAATACTTACATTAGGAAAAAAGATTCAAATTAATTATCAAAGTTTTACCTTAATAATATAGAAAAAAAGAGAAATTTAAGTTAAAATAAGTAAAAGAAAAAATTGTTGAAGACAAAGCCAGAAATCAAATATGAAATAATTCACAGTGATAGGAAGCAGGCTAGTGGTTTCCTGTAGCTGGTGTTGAGTGGAGGAGGAAGTAAGAAAGAGCTACAGGAAACTTGGGGAGCTGAAGGAAATGTTCTATATCTTGATTTTAGTAGTAGTTACAAAGGTGTGTGTGTGTGTGTGTGTGTGTGTGTGTGTGTGTGTGTGTGTGTGTGTGTGTGTAACATATATATATAAAAAATCATTGAACTTTGCACTTAACATAGCTCATTTTTATTTCATGTAAATTATACCTAATAAGCCTTATTTTTTAAGACTCAAAAATTTTAGGAAATTGAAGTGACTGAATATTTGAATGTTAAAGAGTTATGATTTCTGTAAAAGAATATTGTGGTCATTTCTAAAATAAAGGGTCCTTATCTATTAGAATATGATACATTAACATATTTATGAATGAAATAATAGCACCTCATAATTTGCTTCATAATAATGTTGGTAGTGGGGAAGCAGTTGGGGGTAACATGAAACATTATTTTCCATGAGTTGTTAATTATTTAAGGTAAGTGATGGGTATACAGGGGTCATTACTATTCTCTTTATTTTGCATTTGTTTAAAATATTCTATAATAAGATGTTTTAAAATATGTCTCTTTAGTTCATGTTAAATTTAGTATGTTAAACAAAACTTCAGTATTTTAGTAGAGTTTTATTATCACATAATTAATGCCTCTTTTTCACTGTATTTCTCCAACTAGCTCATTCAACCATCACTTAAACAATTCTAGCACCTTGTTTCTATTCTTATTTATCTGTAGTCCGAATAAGTTTTTTTCATTTTTGCTGTACTACTGACTAACCTTTCTTAGGGTCAAGTTATAGAGTTTAAGGTTTAGTCATACCTTGGCTCAACCATTTCTAGCTACATAAACTTGAGGGAAGCACCTGATTTTTCTGAGCCTGAGATTCCTCATTTATAAAATGAGCCAGTGCTAGCCCCACCAAGTCTTTGGAGGAATAAATGAGATAACCTGAAAAACATCTGGCATGGTATCTAAAAATAAGTATTAGTTATTGTAATTGTTTTATGTTGGCTCCTTGCATCCTAGAACACTACTTAAAATTATCTAAATCCATAAAACAAATAGTCTCAGTGTAGGTCTCTCATGTTGCCTCTAAACATAGACTCTTGTCATAATTTAAGCTCTTTTTATTAAACTTTGCTCTACCATCAATAATGATTACCTAACAAGAATGGCATCCCTGTTCCAATCATTTTCAAAGTAATGTTGCCATTAGCACCTTCGATTATGGGCTCTGAGGTACAATGAAATCTACTTGTATATTTCGAATACCTCATTCCCCTTCAATCTGTCCTAAAATAATTTCACTATTTTCCCAGCTGTTTCAGGACCTTTTCTCTTTTGGCTCCCATACCATTTTCGGGATAGACAGGCACAAAATCAGAGCAATGACAATTGGAACTCCATGACTATTCCAGTGAAAGTCAATTGAATTTCAATTTCCTTCAATAGGGAAAGCCAGGAGGAACCAGTTATTGTTGCTTTAACATTGTGCAATTTTACCTCAGGCACCACTTAGGATCCAAATGAAAACATTTCAATTCCTGCTTATTACCTTCTTCCTGATGAAATGCTACCTTTCCCTGGCTCCTGAAAATAGTGCTATATCAAGAGAAGTCTCTATTAAATACATCTTACCATCTTGGTCATATTAACAACTATTAAAAGAAAAACAATATGCAGGGACCAATATTCCATATGTAATGCTGTTTGCTGTTTATTTTACCAATCATTTTATGTGGTGTTGCTCTGATTTCCGCTTGTCACAACAACTTAATGGAGAACAAAGTCAGTACAATTCACTCTGTGTTTGGGACATCAATTCCCAGTCTGGAGGAAATCTCATCTCCACGCCAAGTTAGCTTGCATCTGCCACATCCACAGGATTTCTGGGAGGCTATTGGCACGACTCGCAAATTCCACTGTGAAGCTTGGCTTTGGGAAGGAGTGAGAATGCTGTTCCCCCAGCAGTCATTCAGGGCCACAGAGTGTGAAAGCCAGAGCCACCTAACAAGCTGTGAAAGACAAAGATGGTGCTAGCTGAGGATATGTGAGCAGGCAGCAGTCTCCAGAGGAGCTGCAAATATCTTATGCCCTCATGTCAGTGAAGAAACAGTGCACTTTGAACTGAGTAACAAAGTCAGCAGGGACAGAAAGACATAAGAAGTGAAAATAAACTCAATCATGTTAGAAAAATGACTATACAAGGGTGGTATATTAGCCATCCTAAGTCATTATACTCTGGGTCTGTTGTATCAAAAGAAGACAAATTACATAAGGAGAATAAAAATAAACATAAGCACCAAACATATCCAGGGCCTAATAATTGAGTCAATTTCCAAGCCAGACTCTTGATACCGCAGCTCAGCATGTAAAGAGCCTATAAAAAAAACACAAAACTCTAGGGTGGCCCAGGCTGCAAGGAAATGCACTATGTCTCTTTCCTAGCCCCCTCTTGTGTTAGAACAGTAACCAGGAGTTTTTAATGGGTCATTATTTTCCTTATGTTCTACAAAATAGACTCTGTTCTGCCCAGGAAACATCTGGTATGCTGCCTTTCCCCCTAAGCCCTCTGAACACTCCTATTTCTCTTGTCCCAGTTGGACATGAGATTGCCGTGCAGATACAACTTCATCGCTGCATCACTTTTCATGCTAGTGTGATCCTCATCCCAGCTTTTAAAAATGTAAAGGGCAATATCAATTATCTTTTCAAAGCTGTTTCACATCACTGGAGAAGATTTGAAAATTAAATTTAAGTTCCTGTTGTCAGCTTATTTTGTAGTTATGTTAGGTCTTGGAAGTTGGTTTTTAGCCAAGGTACTGATGGAGAGCAAGGAATAACTTTGAACTCTGTTCTGTGGATTGGCACTGCTCAAGAGACCACGCGCACTATTTTCACTAATATTCCAGAGTACTTCTCTTAAGATTTTTACTATTCTTTTTGTCATCCATAATGGATAATAATTGTTAAAGTAGGCAAAAAAATAGGAATCATATAAAAATGCTTTTGGAAATTTAGAAAAGCCTTCAACATTGGGTAAAAAGAAATGGAAATTTTGCCCTTGTGATTCTTTTTCTTAAGCTTTAAGGGAGGTTATTAAAATTAAGAATTATGTGGTGAATTCAGACTAGATTCTCACTAAAGGATAGATTTTTACAAAGGGTAAATCTTATACAAATATAAAATGAACATAAAGCAAGGATTTTATTTAACTCATTAATTAATGAGGGAACCAGTAAGATGTTACAACCATTCAAAGGAGGATTTAAAAAACTAGATATATATAGACCAGCAGGAATGCTGAATGAATTTACAAATAGATGATGAAAAAACTAGACAATTGCACTCTCTGGATACAATTTCTTTGCATCTCTATGGACAAGAATCACTTGCATTAGTATCAATTTTCTACAACTTTCAGAGTTGTACAAAGAAAGACATAATTTGGAAAGGTGTCCTAGATAATGCTTGGTTTTCTACTGAAGACACTCACTAATCTTTTTGGTACATTTCAAAGTTTTTCACAATTTTTTTGTCTTTCTAAAAAAAATTGCTGAGAAAGGAATTTTTCATATCTTGCTCATGTCTTGTTTAGATCTGCTGCTTAAGAAAACCCACAGGGCTGCCTTGCACACATCTATATTTAATTTTTAATTGTCCTATTTTTTATTTTGCACAAATTCCAAATATCAGTCTATAGGGAAGTTATATATGGTCTAGGGCTGCTGTAACAAATTACCACAAATAAGGTAACTTAAAACAACAGAAATTTATTCTTTCATAGTTTTAAAGACTAGAAATCTAAAATAAAGGTGTCATCAGGGTTGGTTCCTACTAGGGTCTCTGAGAGAAAATCTGTCTCATGGTCCTCTCCTAGCTTCTGGTGCATGACCTCAATCCTTGACATTTGTTGACACATCCTTGTAGACACCTTGCTCCAATCTCTGTCTCCACTGTCACATGGTATCCTCCCTGTGTGTCTGCATCTTTGTCCAAATTTCCCTTTTATAAGGACGCCAGTTATATCAGATTTAGGGCCCATTCTTATCCAGTATGAACTCATATAAACTTGATTACATCTGAAAAGACCTTATTTCCAAACAAGATTATATTCACTAATCTGGGTGGATATAAGTTTTAGGGAAACACTATTCAACCCAGCACACATGGTGATATTAAACATAAGGGTTGTGAAGGAAAGGGTGTTTTTTACCAAGAGATTGCCAGGGATAGAGTGTTTTGAAGGCAACAGGCTTAAATCAGAACACTCCAATTAAAGAGCAATGCTTGTTTATAATCAGGCCTGGATCATCTCCAACAAGCAAACCAAGCAAGTAAATGTGATACCAGACTTCCAGGCCAATGTTTCAAAGGCAGCAGTTCACTCACTCTCTAGGATTCAGGAGAACCAGCTTTTAATTCTGGCTTTGCAGCTAATGAGCTGTGTGAACATGAGCATGTCCCCCACCTAATTCAGATTTACTTCTCTCTTTTGTCAAATGAAATAGACTCGAATATTTTTAAGTCCCCTTCTACCTCTAGTGGGCTATGATTTATGATCTCTTTCTTATAAATGCAAAATGTCCAACTCAGTTATCAGGATATGAGCTAGATTGGCTTTTAAATTTGTTCAGACCTACTTATATCTACCCATGCTTTCTAAAGCTAAAACAGAATATTTGGACTATTTGTTTTGTTGTTGTTGTTGCTTGTCTGTTTTCCATTATTATAGCATACAAAGGTAGGGGTCTTTTGTTGTCCTTTTTTTCAATGGCAGGAATGGGTTCCCTGTTTCCACATTTCTTCTATATGACTATGCCCTGGGCCACAGTTGCAGGAATTTCACTTTCTACAACCCAAAGCAGCATTTCCATTGCCGTCTGTGCTGTGCTTGTTCTATAGAAAAGAGTTACATAAGTTGCATTTACAGAGACTCCACAGTGAACAGTGCTCTTGGAGCTATGTAATGGCAGGGGCCCTGCATGGCTGACTGGAGCACGGTGGACACTTGAGCCACACTGGAACAACTAGATCTCTTTCTTGAAAATGTAGAAGTGAGGCTAGGATAGGATTACTCTAGGCTCTTCTCAAAAATTGAAAAATATAAAAGCTATGAAGTACATATATAAGCTAAGCCAGGAGACAGAAAAGCAAGAGAGAGAGAGAAGAGAAAAAAAGATTTTCTTTTTAAAGTATAGAGAGTGAGAGAGAATACTACCTGAGAGATCCTGATGGCTTCTAGTTCTTGTGAGACTTAGATGAAGTATTGTGTTCCTGTCCCAAGACACTATTTCTTAAGCGGCTTTGAAGGAGTTTTGTTACTTGCAATTTAAATAAACTTGGCTGAGACATTCTTGATTTAATAAATTTCTAATTAAGAAATTTTCCTTATTGTTAGATTAAATTTATTGTTAATGTCCTCTCTCAGTAGAATCAAACAGATATGAACTTAACTGACCACAATAGATAAGTATTGATTTTTCAAAGAGGTTAATAAGTTTATTGATTATTTTAACCATACCAAAATGATTACACTACATGAGTCATTATCTAACAGAAATTATTTTAAATGAAGGTGAATATATTTTAGGTAGTTTCTGCTGCAGGCAGCATCACTTTTTTGAAAGACTATTGAAAGACTTTTTTGAAACTTCTCTTGTTTAAACCTTTAGATGTCTACTTTGCAAATACGTAAACCATACTTTGTTATCACCTTTACATTATATCTCTGAAGTAGACACACTAGGGGGCCATTTGAACTAAGATCCATGAAAGGATAATTTCTACCAACCATCAAAGGTAGATTCCCAAGAGTAGTGGCAAGATAAGTAACATGCAAGAAAGGCTGGTTTCTCCATAGATCCCCAGGAACAAACCTAAAAGTATCCCTGAGATCTCCTCCTCTATCATCTTAGAAAAAAATTACTAAGTGGCCAAATGGTGAAGTTAGTCTAAGTAAAGCCAATTGTCTATACTTCTGCTCTTGGCAATGCATTATGAAAACTATTTCATGTGGAGTATGTTGAGTACCATGGGGCTTAGGCCTGTGCCTAATTTTGTTGTCCAGCAAGATGAGCCCTGAGCAGGAGTGAATGCTTCTACCCATGTTTCCTCCACTCCTAGAGAAAATCAGGGGGCTGGGGAAGAGCTGCATACCTGCCTCAGTTTCTCAGATGGAAACTTCCCACAGGTGTTCCTTGAAGTGATCGATGAGACAAGACAAGCATCTCTAAACTTATGTCTTCTTCTCTTCCCACCCAACTAGTCTCAGAATCAAAAAAATTCCCAGGGTGAAACTTGTGACACTCTGTTTTTTAAAAAATGTTTATATGGACGTGTCCTGCAAACTCTAAAATATTAAATGTATGTAAATAATTGTTCTGATCCTGGACTGCAAGAGCTAAGTGTGAAGAGGCCAGAAATTCAGGAGATCTTGTCTGATTGGTGGGAAATTAAGTTAAGTATTAGTTAAATATCACTAATAAATATAATGTTCTGTGAGTCTAAGTCTCTTTATTAAAAGTCCCCAAATATATATTACATGCCCATTATGCATTTATGTAATAATAAACAATAGGAGGTAACATCTATTTAGAGCATACTATATGCCTGTCACTGTGTCAGGTACTTTATATACATTGATTCTTTAAGCTTACACCAAAATCTTATTGAGCAGAAGGACCCACCATCACCTCACACTCTCTAACATTTTATTATAAACATCAAGATGGTATAACTCATCTACCCATTGTCTTGCAAAACAAGACACTTGATTTAGAATATTCCTAAATAATTTTTCATCTACATTACTGAATATGTTGTATTTTTGTTTTTATGTCTACAGTGCTTATAAATCTATGACACCTCCCAAAATTCACCCACATGCATACTCATTATGAACCCCTTCCTGTTTTACACTGTGGAATATTTAAAGGAATATGCTCCAGACAGGATTGTATTCTCTTCCCACGACTTCCTCAAACATTTAAAGTAATAGAAGAACTAAGCTAGGCCTTAGCAATTCACTTGCCCCCCCCAGCCTCCCAAGAGCTTCCCCCTCCTTTGCCCTGATGGACCTCTCTTACCTACCCTGACCCATCTCGTGACCTCCTCTATTTTCTGGGCAAGCTTATTCAGTTTTTATAACCTGCTCCCCACACGTAACTCTGTTTGCCATGAAAACACCCCTGGGCCTGAAGTTCTTTTTCTGCTCTGATTGCTTTCAGGAGAGAATTTGCCTGCATTGTTTTTATGATTTTCATTTCTTGGAGAGAAAAGAAGGTAAAGGAGCTAACTGGGCAAAGGGAAAGGGAAACACATGATAATAAATTGTATAGTGTAGTATGTTCTGTAGGACAATTTCTAGCAATGCCAGTATAAAGTGACTTCTGGCTTGAACTGAGCACAATTATAATGAAATATTTTATTAAAAAATTTTAGTAGGCATCTCAGCATTTTATCCTTTTCAGAAGCTTTACTTCTGGTGGTAGAAATGAAACAGCATATATAAGGATGATATTTAAATATTATGTAAAAACAAAGATATCAGAGAATTATATACATATAATTTTAACTACTGCATCTGTGAAAACATACACCCTGAGGTCAGAGTATGCAAGTCCAATTTTAGCTCATTTCACTGACAGGTATCATCGTATCCCCATCTCTAAAATAGAGTAATAATAATTACTTCTACATAAGGAGGGTGTAAAGGCCAAATAGGTAAACAACAATAATAGTAATTTTTAATTCTATAATGATGACTATAATGATAATTTATGAACTAACTCTTTGAGCATTCCTACATGCCCAATACTGAGCTAAAGTCCTCTACATATAATATTTAATTCATACAATTACTTGTGAAATAGGAATAGTACATATTAACTACTTAGTAGAATGTCTGACCTATAATAAGGTTTTAGTAAAGAGTAACTAAAGTAATAATTATTACTTTAAATGCTACTGTTATGATTAGTCAGTGTTATAATAAAGCTTATCCTTGTTGGAAGCATTTTTACCACAGGTAGAAATTATAGAGAATGGATACAGATGTATTTTAGCACTGCAGTTAATATGTATTGTTTTTTTCTCAGGGAGAAAGACCAAGATAATAAGGGATAGGATTTTTAAAAGAGCAGGGAGGGGTGGGGCCTGAATTTGTTGAGAGAACTGAAGAGGCAGGTCTGCGATTTGCACAACTAACAATTTCTATCAACAAATATTTAGCAAGGGATCAAGGATGGAGACTTCCTTCAGGTGATGTTCAGGGTCAGTTTTTCAGCTGCTCCAGCCCAATCTTTTCCATTGAGTCATATCCCCCAGTTCCCCCCTATCCCTCACCCCCCCCGACCACCACCCTTGCAGGTTTCTGAAGATATCAGAGGAGGAGACCATGGACCAGCTCCTCCAACTCACTCATCACCACCTGGGAAACCCTGAAAACAAAATCAGACACTTCTGCAGAGCCCACTGTTGAGTGATTTCAGGGACCCCTCTGCACTGTGCCTGAGTAAGCTGAAAACAAATCTGTTTACTGATGCTTGAAATTCCCTTGACAATGTGGGAGTGGTGGCAGCCTGTGGTCCAAAATTAGAGAGAAGAGGCTAAAAAGAAAATGCATATGTCAACTGGAGGGTATAAATTTTAATGACAATAAGTTTCAGATAAAATGTAATTACTCAAATCAATCAATCAAGTATAAATGAATGGTGTAGTCATTTTCCTGTTTTGACAGCAGATGGGAGTGAGAGCAGGAGGTATCAGGAGCTTAGAGCAGCTGCACTGGGCTGTCTTGACCTGTATTTGGGAAAGCAAGCAGAGCTGCCCGAAGAAAGCTACTTGGTGGCGTTGTCATTGTTTCATTTTGTTTTAAGGCATAATTTTCTTCCCAAAGAAATACTGAGTGATAGCTATGATTTGAATTTGGGCAGGTGCACATCTGTTTATCTGTGGACTCAGAGTTGAAGAACAACCAAGAGTTTGATATCAACTACACTTTAGTAATCCAGGAAGTTACCACTTACCAAGAAACAAACTTTTTCCTCCACACATGAATAGTTGAAAAAGAGGAAACCAGGAATTGAGAAGGAAAATAAATCACAGGACATAATTTGGGATACTTTGACACAACAGAAGATCTTATGTTAGTAAGGGAAGAAAGCTAAAAGATACTCAATTTCTTTAGTATCAGAAAGGCAAAAACCAAGTGTTCCCAGAGAATTTATCAAGGTTTCCTTCAGATAAAACACATTCATATTAATATAGAGTTTCAAACTAGTCTCTCCAACAGTCACTTCTAAGTTATTTCATATGCATGCGGCATTGGGCTGGGATGTTTGCCATAGACCATGCACTTCTACTGTATGGGGCTTTACCACTTGGAATATTTGCTAGCACCCTGGACATTTTACATGCACGATGATGACAGGGAAGTATAATAAGTTCCAAAAAAGGTTGTAGATTGAGAATTAGGTGGCAAAGAGAAGAATGAAAGAGGCAATGCTGCTGAACGGGTGTGTCAGGCAAGGAGGAAGTACTTGTGATTGAGAAGAAGCAGAAAGGAGGAGAAAAGGAAAGGACATGCTGGACACGGTTGCTGTGCTCTCATGGCAGAGCAGTTTGTGAGGGCAGTTCTCACCTTAACACAGCCTCACAGGAGATGAGAAGAAAACTTTTCCCTCTTTCCACTGTAAAGCCTATCTAAATAAAAGAAGGACTGAACTTCTATCTGTAACTATAGAGGTGGGGTCAAAAATGGGAGAAACAGAGGTAAGTGCTTTGAGGTATCTCACCATGGCTCGTCTTCTGGCCTGTGCCATTTTAGAGCTCTGTAGCCACTGGAATGAATATCAAGGAAGATACTGGTGTGAGAGGAGTTGAAGGTGAGTAATAGAACTGGCATTTCTGACCATAAGATAAGCACTACAATCCATTTCAGTTCATTTTAAAATCTATATCATTATGTATACAATATTGTGAATGCAAATTCTTCCTGTGAAGTAAATGTATATATATTGCACACTGCATGTCTCTTAATGAGGACAGCAAGTAACCAATAAGCTTCACACAGCAAGTGGCCTGCTCAAAAGAAATCACATTTGCACCTTTCCCCAGATGTATTGGGTTATCACTTAATTTATAGGTTGCACTTTCTGAATGACCTCTGTGAATATTACCACAAAGTTCAGGATAATATTTGCAATGAAAGGCCAGCAGAGAGACTTGGGAGAAAAGGTGGGGGGATGTTTCCAAATCATAAGCCCGTGAAGTTTGTCAGCTCTGAGACCTGAGTATCCAAGCCCTTCTGCAATGGATGATGGATGGGCCACCGGTGAACTCAGCCTCCTTGCTGGGGATATGTTTATAGGAAGGAGCATAGGGGACGTTTTTGCATAAAAAATCCACCAAGAAGGGGAAGTATGTAACTGCTGAACCTGCTGCACAGAGTGTATTGTTGGTTAAGTTTGAAAACAAAAATGAAACAGTTTCCACTGGGGCATATAATGCTCCTTCCCAAAGGAAAGACTCCAAACTCAGGAACAATTTAAACAGCTCAGACTAGGGTGGCAGTTCCAGCATGCCACTTGTCAAGTTAATTTATGTCTGTGTATAATTGGGTGGTTGCTTTTTCCTCTAGAAAGATGAAATAACCAAGCCAAGAGAGATGGGTATCTCACTTTTTCTAATATAAAGATAAAAATCTTATTTTTACTGTAAAGTGAAAAAATATGTAGGAGTGGGTTGTGGGCAAAACTTAGGCTTTTGCAGTGTTGCAAATGTACAAAAAAGAAAAAGGAATGGGATGGGGAAATGTTTGAGAAAATTGGAAGTCTAATTACTCAGACTTTTAAGAATTAACTATCAAATTTCTTCCAAAAGGGAGGCATTGCTTTTGTTAAATTGTCTTATGTTGAGATATTTCCTGCAACTAAAATCAAGTGCTATTCATTTGAACTCTAGCTATGTGGAAACTTTATTTTTATTATCCCTTTTAAAATGTGCTTTATTCCAGCACTATAATAAACTCTAAGTCTCATATAATAGCCATGATTAATCAGAGCAGTTGGTTATACAATATCCGATTGATTTCAAACTAAATCTTACTTCAGTGTCCGTAGGAGAGGAAATGCTTAGGTTAAATAAAAATTTTAGAGGGAAGAGGCGTCTGGAAGACTTGAGAAAGCCAGCTGGTTACACCAACCTCCCAGGCTGAGCTCTTCTTCAGTAGAAGCTTCTGTTAATACTGCTGTCAATTGAGCATCTGTGGCTAAGGCACTGTGTGACAAGCCATGACTTGGATTGTTTAAGCCAGAGAGCCTCGGTATGTATAAAACAAAATTCATTTTCTGCAGCAGGAAAGCTGGAATTTTAGTGTCCCCATAGGTCAGTTGTCTAAGAGAGTTTCAGATTTATCCAGGAAAGATTGACCTTAGATTAGGTTCTTTATAAACTAGAAAACCTTACTCCAAGATTGAATACAATGATGTGGATGATAGGAAGACAGTGACTATGACAGTATCATCGGGATTTACCAGATGTCACAGGGGAACTAACTCTCCTACAACATCCTTCCTCTCAGGGTCTCTCAGCAACACTCCAGACATCCAGTTAAAATCAGACCCTACACACCCATAAGAAAGTACAGTCAGATCAGGCCGGATTGAAATGAGAGCTTGCTCCCATCATTGGGAATCTCAAAGTTTGGGGCATTTCTTTATTTTGCAAATGTTTAAACACAGGAGAAGAGATGAAATGACTGATCAGTTAAAGGCATAACCAAAATTGGAATCTAGGCTATTATTTGACTTTGATTGGAAATAGTTTCTTAACAGCTATTGTTTAGATGATCTCACAGGAAGCATCAGAAAGATGAAGTTTATGAGAAAGTAAAGAACATTTATCTTTGGAATGTACTCTTTTGAATAAAGGAGCTACCTCAACTCGCATGCTCATCAGTAGGTACTTCTTTATATCTTGCTATTTTTCTTTTGCTAGACTTTGATTTCCTAAAACAGATAAAGCAATTGAGCTACTAAAAAAGAGGTCCCTACTTCTAACAAGCCAGTTTTAGGACTCTGTATTTTTAATTTTCTTCTCCCCAGAAGAAGCAATGTTAAAGAAGGCTAAGACTGTTTCTGGACCAGGACCACTAAAATATTCTTTCTCATTCAGGTGATATTCTGAGACCTGACTATCCTCATTGGCTTGTCGTTGTTCTTGAACCATGTATTGCACAAAGAAGCTCAGCAGACGCAATGCTGTGACTCAAGCGATGCTATAGTCCAAGGCTTGCCTCGCACGATTTCCATCCCCAGCCATGCCTACCCTGATGGCAAATGTATACACCATTGTAGCATCTTGCCTTTTGATCAAGATGAAGGGATGTAGAACAACTGCCAATTCTTCCTCTTTGTCACAGGCCCTTTAATAGCCTATGCTTTAAGAACTTGGTTTAATGAACACTAAATTTGGTTTGGAGAGATAGGAAGAAAGGTAGAATAAGATGTTTTTCTGGCTAGAGGAATAAACGAATGCATCAATCCCTTGAGCTGTGGGATGGTATCCTGAAGAAGCAAGGCACACTTTCTTGAGCTCAATAGAGATCAATCATTGTTAATTCCTGTAGCCCCCTCAGACGCCAGGATTTGTGTGTAGAACTTAGTTCCCTAATGTGAACTAGTTGGGCAAAGGCAGCAACCAGACTCCCTGATGGTTTGTGTGGCTTGTTATCACAATCTAGAAAAATCTTCTAGGAACCAAGGTTTACTGAAAGTCTGTGCAGTCTAAAAAAATCTTCTAGATTACTCAGACTTTTGCTAAACTTTGGTTAGTGTTACACAGGGATCTTTTCTATTATTCCCCTAATCATTTGGGGGCCACCTAGACAATGGTGAATTCATAATGCAAGCATTTAAAAAGAATTTTTTCTTATCTAGAAAATTCCAAGTACACAAATTTTTCTTTTCTAGCATTTTCCTATCACAGGAGTAAGAGGAGACTAGCAAATATAAACTTCCAACTAGTATCACAGTACAAATCTCTAATACCACTCTCTACAATGATTATATACATATATGGTCTAAGGGTTAAGACATTCCAAATTCCCATCATTTAGATATATTTTACAAATTAAGTAATCTCAATTAATTAAGTAAATCAATTAAGGGACCAAGATGTTTGCTTTGACTGATTTTCTATAAGTACACAAGTAAAACATAGTGTTCTGGACTCACTTTCTAGAGAAATAAATTTTAGGCATCTGTACACTCAGGTATTCATTTACTCACTCAAAATTTTTGTCAAACTTCTATTCTTTTTTATGCATTGCGGTAGGTACTATGGATATACCTGAATAATCCATAGTTCATTACATGCAAAATTTAGTTCAATGTGTTAAAAACTCAAGGAACTCAAAAAGATAAGAAAATCAATGATTAGAGAGCACACATTGTTAAAACAGAGGAGCACAAGGCAGAAGATGGGGATCTTCTGAGAGATGGGGAGAGTCAGGGAGTCACTCCAAGTAAAGGGAACAAGAGCCAAAACAGAAGGTGCATGTCGGACTGTGGCAGAAGATGAGGTCGGGAATCACAGGGAAGAACCACATCATACTGGGCTCTGAGTAGCTAAGGAATCTGGACCTAATCTTGTGGACAGTAATGAACCTTTGAGGAAGTATATATAAAGGAAAGAATTGTTTTACATCATGACCATTGGGTTTTAGCAATATTGCTGTGGTCTCAATGCAAAATAGATTTGGAGGTGTGTGCTGTGGCCTGAATGTTTGGGTCCTCCCAAATTTATGCATTGAAATTCTCATCCCTAAGGTGATGGCATTAGGAGATTGGGTGTTTTGGGAGGTGATTAGGTCATGAATACAATTAGGTGGCTAACTCTGCCCCCATGAATCAGATTAGTGCCCTTACAAAACAGGCACAAGGGAGCTCTTTCATCCCTTCTACCACGTAAGGATACATCTAGAAAGCACCACCTATGAACCAGGAAGCAGGACTTCACCAGACACTGAATCTGCCAGCGCTTTGATCTTGATCTTACCAGCCTCCAAAACTGTGAGAAATAAATTTCTATTGTTTATAAGCCCACCGTTTACAGTATTTTGTTATAGCAGCCAAACTAGATGGTGAGTATGAATATAACTGAAAGCAGATATAGGAAACTATGGCCATAATCTGGGGGAGAAATGATGGGAGCTTGAACTAAGGCAGCTTAAACGTTGCCTTAGAGTTAAGACAGTAGAGTAAGTTTGGTGGACATTGCTGAGATAGAGACTACAGAACCTGACAGCTAATTAAATCCAATCAGAGAAAAAAAAAAAAGAAAAGGAAAAATCAGAGGACTGACATTTTTAACATGAGTGACTAGCACAATTATGGTTCCATAACTGAAACAAGGCAAATCCTAAGGAATGGTATTTTAACAGTAGAGAAAACAGTGGTGATGGTCAGGCAGATGGCCATACGGGTCAGACAAACTGGTTCAGATTAGGTAATAGAGAATTTGGCATCTTTTCAGAGTTAAGTTTTCATGAAAATACTTCCCTTTCCCAAGCAATCTGGTCAAATCACTAATTCAGACCAAAAAAAAAAAAAAGACAACTTTTGAATTTCTAAATCCAAATAATTACACATTTTAAAAACTGTTGATTTTGTTTTTTTATGTAAGTTTCTATGATACAAACTAGGGTTTTATATAGCTGAATAGGAGAAAGTTTCAAAGAACATCCTTTAATGAACGTTATAATATTACATATAAATGTGTACATAAAAAATTTAATACTTTTAAAAAAATATTTTATCACTTTTATATAATAATTATTGTTTAGCTATTCCTGTGTAGAAGCACACAATGTAGAGTTGAATGTGAATTAACATGTCAAGCATTAACTATGTGCCAATATTTTTGACTTTCCCTCTCCCACTATTACTATGTAGTAAAAAGATTAAATAAGTTCCCCAAGGTCACAGGCCAGTAAATAGAAGAAAAGGCATACAAACGCAAGTTGACCTGATTCCAAAAACAACCTCCATAATGTAGTGAGTTCAGGTTGTGTTTTTGGTTTCACTATATATAGGATCTGGATGTGGGGTAATGAATGTCCTTTTCCTTTTAAAATTCCGGTTGTCTCATCTTTAAAAGAGGCAGTTAGAGTTTCTACCTAACAGATTAATTATGAAGTTAAAATGATAATTTATGTGATAAATCTTTTTAAAGTGCTATAAAATAATATGTAATATACAAAATATGTTCCATAATAGTAATAGTAAAAAATAAATACACTTTACTCCATCTTTTGGCCGTAAACAAAATTTGCCTTATTTGTACCATATGAGATCTGCACTCTAGTGACTACAGACTGATCTAGGACTAAGGAGGAGGACATCACTATACCACAGAAATGTAAGCCACAAATCAGAGCCATATATGCAATTTTAAATTTTCTAGCAGCCACATTAAACAAAGTAAAAAGAAACAAGTGAAATTAATTTTAATGATAAATTTTGTTTCAAAATAGTATTTCAAGATATTTTATATAACCAAATATATGCTTCTATGTAGTCAATATAAAATTTATTAGTGAGATATTTTACATTCTTTTTTTTTCATTCTCAGTCTTCAAAATTCTGTGTATATTTTATACTCACAGTACATCTCAATTCAGACTAGCAGTAATTTCAGCTGCCCGGTGGCCACATGTGTTAGTGGCTGCCATTTTGGATAGTGTACTTCAGTAGATTGAAAGTAGTCTAGGAAATCCTCTATCACATGAACTCTGCTCAGAAAGAATGCTCTGTGCTCATAAACAAGGGCATTCGGGTATCTCTTACGGAGTTAGCACAAGAGAAAAAAGAGTGCGACGTAGGCAGAAAGTTTAAAAGAGTTCAAGAAACACACAGAAAGAAGGAAGGAAGTCAAAACTATGAATAAACAGAGGTGATCTACGGGTAAGCATAAGGAGAGTACAAAGAAGGGGTCAGTAGCAACAACAGTACTACCAATTATAGACAGAGACCTAGACAAAGGGAACTTGAACTTGAATCATGATAACAGCAGACTACTGAAACTGTCAGTTACCCAGTAAAGCTGTTATATAATCTAAAGTGTTATTTCAGTTCTCCATGAGGCTTATAAATAAGGTTTCTATCTCCATTCATTACTGTGTCTTATTTTAATAACTCTCCATCACCTTATATATGCAATAATAACTCTCCATCACATTAGAAACTGACGTTTTTTTTTTTTTTTTTTTTTTTTTTTGCCTTCTAGTGTCTTTTTAAATATATTTATAGAGTTTTCTTTCTCTGGCCCTGAAAAAAAAAAAAAATCCAACTAGCAACCTGACTTCCTTGGTCATTCTAAGATGATAAAAAAATTCTATAGTTCTTTTAGGTTACTCTAACTTCTGTAATAGAAATGCTCAGTCTCAGGTAATAATCAAAACCCCAGATTTCTTCTTTGTGCTGTGTGTAGGAAGCCCTGTAGTGAGAAAAATGGTTTGTTTTTCCCTTTATCTGTTATTTTCCAGCTTTCTAAACACAGTTTTGTTTTGCTTTTTATCTCTAGGGTTGAAGCAAGGCAGAGAGAAACATGCAGAGAAGAGCAGGAAATTTTTTATTGGATGTTCCTTACGATCAAGCATTGGTGTCTCTGAGATTGTCAAGTGTTTAAAACTGACTCTTCTTTCTCTCTTTGTCACCTTTGTAGGTTCTTCAGAGACACCCACCTGCCCCATAGAATTGTGGGTCTTCTTTTAGCAGAGGGCTTCCTTTGACATGGGTAAGTAAATACAGCCAGTTGCATTTGAATCCTTGGGTAATCCTTTGACATCCCATCATTTACTTCTAGCTTCTTTCTACTGAGATTTGTGCACCATACCAGGATCATTGGTATTAACCTGAGTTAACTAAATACATCTACCCCATATTAAAAATGGCTTTCCTAATGCACCTGGAATATTTTAAATCCCTCACATGACAGTTGCATGGACATTACTAAGGTTTGTCTTTACTCTCTTAGTCACCTTCTCCCATAGTTGACTAGCCCCTTCTAACTGGTTCTATAGTTATACATGTTAATACAGTAAATCAGATTCCTACCAGAGCCTCTTTATGCATTATTATTTAACTTGCATGCCACTTCTGTGTGACATTCTGATGACTTTTAACGATTAACTCTCAAAGAGTAATTGATTTTTTATATCTTAGTCTCTGAACTAAGCTTCACTCCATCATACATGCACAATGAAAACACTAAGCTTTAGCTTTGGGATATTTTAAGCAAATTCCATGACACTATACCTGTTGTTTTTCAGTACGTCTCTCTTTTGTTCTGCATATTAAGAACCTAATGCTCAGAGACACAATTTTTAAATTGTCCTAATGAGCAAATCATGAACATTTAAATTTATACTGAGAAGGTTTTTTTTATTATGTTCCTTCCTCCTCTAGTCTACACTGTAATACACCACGCTTTCAAACTCTGACTCACTGCTCACATTGGCTTAAATGGCCAATTCACTTCCACTTGAACTATCACTTAGAAAACACATAAATAAATATTGTTACTTGGGTGAAAAGAAGGTATTTCTTTAAAAGTAATAAAATTTTGAACTCTAAAAGTTACAAAACAAGAGTTTGCAGATGAACACACAAATGCTAACACGGAGTACACATTTCTGTGGTGCAGAGAAAATTTTCCTAATCAGATTTAAATAATTGAATCTGTCTTTGCAATCATTAATTGTCACATCTCCTAAAGGATTAGAACAATTTTAGAAATGGACAGTGGACTCCAAAGATATCATCTCTGAACAGGCTGTATGTGCTGGTGTGCAGCTAACTGGGTCACACTTCAAGCTGAAGAAACCCAGTTGCACCTTACAGAGGACATAGAGAATGTACATGCTTGCAGAGTTGAGTGGAGAAATCAAGATAATTGGTCTGATAATTCAGATAAAAAAACATTCCTGTCAGTAATTTAGGTATGAATAACATTTTAATATTGAGTTTTTGCAATAATTGAGTGTCATAAGCCTCCATTTAAATTTTATGGATAAATACTGTAAAAGAACACTTATTAATCAGAAGCAACTTACTGTCTTTGAATTAAAGTCTGAACTGAAGTTTAAAGGTGGTGTTTAGTCTAATAAATGTGATATTATTGTAAAATGTCATTCATAATTTCACTTAACACTAAATGGCAATTAAAAAATAATAGCTAAAATTTATTGAAGAATTATTACGTGCCAGGCATTGTGTCAGAAGCTTAGCATGGATTGTCACATACACATAAACCACCATAACAGGGGTGTTATGATGTAATCCCTTCACTCATCAGAGGCGTGTGGATGGAATGAATGCAGACTTGGACCGGGTGTTCATCATCCCTTGATAGACCCAGGATGGAGTCCATGGGTGATCGGTAAGTTATCACTTAGGAAATCATTCTGAAATTAAGAAATCATTGTTTTTTCTTGGCATATAGATGAAAAACCATTATATTATTCTAAAATTATTTCATTAAAAAGACTAGAAATAGTATTTGTTGAGTTTTCCTTCTCTTGTCTGCAAATCAGTAGGCTTGTTTTGCATCTCAGATATTTTCTACATTAGTCTCTACTCACTACTTTTGCTCTTGTGAGTCTTGCAAACCTTTTTAATCAGAGTTTTTAAATCTTTTCTTTGTCCAATGGGTGGTGTATATTTTCTGAACACAGTGAATAAAATAGCATGAAGTTCTCATAGCCTTAGAGGTTATTGTCATTTCCCCCATTCCCTTACATAATAAATAAATTAGAGAGTGTTGGAACCTTTAAATTAACAAAAGGTTAAATAAAATTTTATGATCTCCCTTGCTGATATCCTGGCTAGTACTGCATTTTGAGTAATACATCATTAGAGAAATCACTCTCTAATGCGTGATTGTAATATTATGATGGGAGAGTTGTTACTTAGAGGCACCTTCTTAAAGAGACTGTTAGCCCCAAGAGCCTTAAAAATGGCAAGTGAATTTCTTCTTTTCAGTGTTGCTAAGAAAGATCTTCAAAAGGCCCCAAGGACGGAGACAAAGTTAATGGCTTTAGGGGACCCTTTCCCATTTACTCAGTAAGCCCGAGGCATCAAATGGAAGCCCTTGGCTTGTCAAATTATATCATTATTATCTTGCAAAACACTTCAATGAATTTAGTTCAGTTTAAAAAGTGAAGAAGTGCATATGAGTGAAAAGAAGAGGCTTGAAGGTTAAAGTCATCACATATATACATATTTATGTACATATGTAAATATATATGTGTATGTATACACACGTAATTAAAATTTGATCATTTTATCTCTAACCTCTTCCCCACCACTAGTGTAAAGACCTTCAAATTATTTTATGCTGTTTAAATGAAAAAGCTTGTTGTGTAATAGACAAAAGATTTGAGAAATTACTAACTGAACACAATCAATAAAAAAAATTATCTAATGCAGTGAGGCAAACTTTACCATCTTATTGTTTTAATAAAAACATACTTTGGCAACATAGTCTATGTTTTTGTTTAACTCTCCACCTTCCCTTTGCCCATAAAGACAAATTAAGAAAGATATTTCATCCAATTTTTCCAAGATATTTCTATCTGAACATGAGCCCCTATGGCAAGGAAAGCAGAACTGAGAACAAAGGGGGTTTGTTTTGATCTAAGAACAAGTCTGCCCACAAAACAGAAATTATGATGCATATCTTCATTAACAAATTCAAATTTTTGCAGAAAAAGGAGGTAGAATTATTAATCATTATTAAAAATGCTCTTGCACTTAAAGAATATGTATGAAAGTTGCCTAATTTTAAAGGTTTAGACTCTTCAGAAAGAGAATCCTTTGAAATATGTATCCTAGTAGCTCAAATGTATCACTGGGAGTAATGAACTTTTATCCCAGAGCAACTGTAAAAGTCAGTCAACTCAATTCTCTTGTCTTGCTTTTATTAAGCCTTTAAAACACTTATCAAAAATAAGGTGATGCATTCCTTTTAACAACCCTGGGAGACTGTTATTCACTCTCTACTGATGAGGAAAGGTGAAGACAGAAAGTTAAATGCCTTTGCTGAAGTCACAAGGCAGCATAGGGCAGGGCAAGTTAAGAATACAGCCAAATCCTTAATTTGTTTTCCAGTCATTTTTCCAAGAGAACTCAAATCATATTATTTTTGCCATGAAGATATCTTACTAAACTTCAGACTGTGTAGTCTTAAGCAATGACACAAGATAGGGTCTGAAAGAGACAAAGATAATTGTCTGCCTCAAGTGACTTTTATTTGGTTCTAAAGATTTCAACGAGACCACAAACCATGCCAAAGACAACACTTCTGCACAATCAGGAGGCATGGGAGGCAATTTGATTTCCAGGTTAAGATCAGTTAGGATCGTTCAGCCTTGGCAGACAGTGCAAAGATTTTCAATCAAATACATGCAAACTACCCAACTTTTACAGCTTCCTTTGTTAATATCTTCAACATCAATAAAGGAGTTTGAAAGAAATAGTTGTTGCAACTAAGAAAAATGAAGGAAAGAAAAAAGGAAAGTGGGAGGGGGTGGAGTTAGAGTAAGGAAATGGACGAAAGAACTGAGAATTGCTGTTATTTGACTACACATGGACAAAAATGGAGGAGGTTTCATTTAATAATTTGGCATTGTTTCACCAAGTTCCTCTAATTTACAAATTGTTTTCTGTCCTTACAAATGCCCTTTTGGCTTAGATTTTGGCATTACACACTTATAACTCCATTAAAAGAGGAAGGATGTGATAAAACTACATTTGTAGAATTTTTTTAAAGTAAGAAAAAGAGTAGAATGAAAGAAAGAAAAGAGAATTAGAATGTGTTGGAGTATGTACTACCATTTACTGAGGGCCTACTATGTGCTCAGCAATCTAATAGGCTTTTTTGCATATTATTTTTAATTCTTAAAAAGTTCCACACTAAATTAATTCTTAATAACACCCCCATAAGAAAGACATCCTCTCTCTCTTTCTCTCTCAGAACAAAAGATCAGAAACATCTAATCTTACACATGTGCATTTTTCTTTAAAAACATTCAATTCTACCACCCCCGATATTGTATAGCCTGAAAGTGGTAGAACTGCGATCTGAAATTAAGTTAGTCTCATTATGTTTTTCTTTCTATACACTTAATATTGAGCTTGTATTCAGGTTAATAGTACTGATATTAATAGAAGGAAGGAAGAATGAATTTTAATAATAATCTGTGTTACCCACAACCAATCCAGGTTGCTATACTTTCACTTTTAAAGACCTAGCATAGTTATTACTTGAACGGTTTACCAAGATCCTAATTCAAATGCTGAAGTAGAAACATCAGTACGATATTAAGGGTACATGGCTTATGGATGCATATTGTAAAGAAAAACTCCCTACTTGAGATTTTATACATAACTTAGTAAGACAATTCATTTTAGAGATGGTTGATACCTAAGTCAATAAGTAACTTTACCTGTCTGAAGGACAAAGAATTCATGAGCATCTGCCACTGCCTTCACTGACGATCGTTACAGGTTATTTGGCATAAAGTAGATGTCTAAAACAATAAAACATAGGTCCCAAATAAAATACTCATTGAACTAAATAATTAATAAATACAGTTTTTAAAAAAACTGTTAAGCAGAACTTTCTGACTTTTATCTACAACCTGGTCAAACACATTCTTCAAAGATGTTGAAATGTCTTAATGTTTTTTCCAGCATTTTAATAACAAGTGATCCTAAACTACATTAGGAATAATAACTTTTCTGGAAACAGTGAAAAAGCAGGAATATCTACCAACTTCTGTATTTTTTATTTACTTCAATCTGTATTAACATATTGAATTACATGCATGCAGAGTCTGCTCATAGATAATCCTGTGGAAAATAACCTTTTCAAGTATCAAATACTTGAAAATATGGAAGTTTGCAGGTGAAGCAGGAAGAACCGTGTAGAGGGAGGTATGACAGTCATTCATACCACTGAGTATCTCTTACAACTTCTGAGACATAAAGATCTCCCCAAGGTCTGGGTTTCACCTCTTTGAAAACGGAAATACATGGAGAGATATTGTTCGGTCTTCCTGGCATATTGGCTCTTAACTTAGGAGCCTAGTCCAGACTAGAACCATTTGGCTCTCTCAGATCAGAGCAGTCAGGTAGACAAATGCTACTGATTTAATTTTCATAAGGGAAAGATAAAATATTCCTAGGGAAAGTGAAAGCATTGCATATGCTTTCGTATAAATGTCTGTGACTCAGGAGGCAAGGGCTTTTCACAAGAGTACTGAAAAATACAAAGGACTTATATTTCTCCACATCATTTTACATATAGACTGCTACCAGAGACAGTAAACCTTGTGTTTAAGCCACTGTAATCACACCTTTGTTAGTAGCATCAAAACACAAATCCTAGTTGACACAATGGTTGACTTTAAAGTATCCAGAATTTAGATAAAATCCAGCTTTAGGCTTATCAGTGACTATCATAGCACTAGAAACATATGAAGCACTCAATACAGAATTATTGAAAGCATGAAGATATTAATGAGTTAATAACCAATAGAAGCTGCCCCAAATAATTCACAGTACACAGCAATCAAAGGTAAGGACATATGATTGTTGTCTGAATGAATGTTCCCATTTTTCTATCCTGTTTAGATTGTCCTTGCTGCCCTGATTTTATTTCAACTCTAATCCTACACATGTGCATTTCTTTTTAAAAGCATTCAGTCCTACCATCCCCAATATCCACCTGACTGATTTAAGGAGTAGCTTAAATGTAGCTTCTTCAAGGGCAAGTTGCAAGGTTGTCTTGACTAAGTTAAATTATTTTACTACTTATTTCTTTAACAGTCTTTAACTTTTTGGAGTACTTATGACGTTAGAATTGCTTATTAAAATTGCCTATCATCACAGCTGGTTTGAAGGCTTAGTGAGGACCAGGGGCATGTTCATGTTATAGTTGACTGAATTGTAGCTCAGTGCCTGATTTCTTTATGTAAATATTGGACGTGTGTGTGTATGTGCATCAGCTTTTCTCTCCCTCTTTTTTTCTTTTGCAAATGTTAATCATAATTTCCTAACAATAGTCAGCAAATAGTCTGCCGTAACTTTGCTGGCATTTTTCAGAGTGCATTATTTTCTGGCCATGAATCATTGTCCTATGGTTGTCTACTTTGCGATGTGGCAGTGGACAAAATTGCAATCTGCAAAAGAGATAGGAGCAGATGATACAGCCCTAGAGAACTGATTTCCTGCTTCAAAAATGTTTCCTGATTGAAGATTGCACACCTAGGAGGTGAGATGAGAGAGCTATTTTATAAAAATGTCCAGCAGATGTACTGCAGTAATTCCCACTGTATTCATCATTTACTGAATTGCTCACACACTAGAGGTATAATCCAATGTAAATGATCTCATCACCCATCAGTATGAGGGCTCACAAATTCAACTTGGCCTCAAGCTAAAATTTGACATTTCAAGGTTCTCAAATCCACAGTAAGTAAGCAGTATATTGATGACTTACAAACGTCTCTTCTGAAATGGCACCAGCTTTTGAAAAATGCAGGTGTTTGGGACCTAGAAATAGAAGTGGCCAGCTGCCCTTGAGGTACTCAGGGCACAGTTCCATATTTCCTACCCCTGATTTGGCCCTGAGAAAGGAACATTTTGCAGAGAAGATAATGGAGTTGACACAATTTGCATTCTGCTCATACAAATACCAAAGGATGAAATTTAAAAGGCTCATTTTTAAAGTATCCCTTCTTGCAGTTTCACTGGCATTGCTGTATGTGAAAGATATAAGGTATTTGCATGCTGTGAAATCAGCATACAGACACTCACCACATTGGCAAGGAGCTTGAGAGGCCATCCATGCATGAACCCACCCCACATAAAGGTTTGTTGGATCTCAGGTAAGTTCACCAGTCTTTCTGATTATGTGTTTCTTGACCTATGACAGAAGAGGACAAGGCTAGATAGTTTTAAATCGTTCTAGGTTTAACATTCTCCAGTTTCACAATTCTGGCCAGGATTGCATTCAGAATAATTTCACTTAGGGCCATTATTGATCTCCTCTCCCGTTAATTCCATGGAAATTGTATGGTGTGTTGGACAAACCTTGGGTTCATCACATATATCTGCAATCTAGTCCTTGCTCTACCACAGCACTTCCAAGCTGTGTGATCTTGGACAAAACACTTAATTCTCTTTAAGTTTCAGATGTTTTAACTGTAAATGGTAACAACAATAACTTTTCCAGAAGGTTAGTTTAAAGATAAAACTAGATGATATTGAAAAGTACCTGGACAGAACTAATTTTTTAAGAGATGTTTATTCTTTCTTTGCCATGATTCTCTTAATATCTTGTATTTTCAAGCATCTAAATATATATAAAAACAAAATTACAATAAATAAATTTGTATTACATACATAACTTTGTTCAGTAGATCCTGGGTTTTTCCCATTGGAAACTTCATTTTTTCACTTTCTTATCTGCTCCTTGGTTGTAATTTACAGCATTACTTTATTCTACAATGTTATGCTATGGTGTTAAGCTCATCAATCTTGGTTGCAAATGACAGATAATCAGTTTAAATTACCTAAATTGGCGGGGTGCACTGGATATTTATTGGAAAGGGGGGGCATGCTGGATATTTATTGGGATGACATTGTAGCGGCCTGCTAAAGGAAAATCAATAGGAACTAAATAACCAAGACCCATGGCTTTAATCTCTCTCTCTCTCTCTCTCTGTCTCTCTCTCTCCATACACACACACACACACACACACACACACACACACACACACACACACACACACACACACACACACACACACTTCCCTCTAGCAGTGATTTATCTTCAGGCTTCTCAACATTGTACTGAACATTGCTACTGGCAGATCTGGAGTCATATTCTTATAACTACTCAACCAGAAAAGAAATAAGAATTCCTCTTTCCTAGTTTCAGCATTGAAAAATAAATAATTCAGGATAGTATTCTGATTGGCCTAGTTTGATCACATGTTTATTCTCTGAACCAATCACAAAAGTCAGAATAGTGATCTTTTAATTGGCTCAACCTGAGCTACACATTTCCAGGAGCAAGTAGGGGCAGGGTCTGTTACCATAAGAAGTGGGGTAAAATGTGCAGGATAATAAAAAGTGTCAGGTGTTCTTGTAGATTTTAGAAGTGACTAATTACAGTCCTTGCTGTGGACCTATAGGAAAATAAAGTTAACATGAATCAAATAAAATTATTCATAAGAACCATACTCTACTATCTTTTTAGGATTTGAAAATTAAATGGGGTGAAGCATGAATATAAAATCTTTGTGTTTGTTTATTAACTATTATTATCTTCCCTTTTTGATCTGATAAATGGGGAGAAAATGAACTACGGATGGCTATTTGTAGAAACATGCCTTAATTTCAAGGGCATAAAGAAGACCATTTGACTTCTCCAAATGTTTTCTCACTAACATCTAAATTTCCTTTAGTGGGTCAATTCAACAGTCATAGCTTTACATGAAGTAGAGACCATCCTGGAAGATCTAGCTTGCTGAGAAATTCAAATAAAGATAGAAATAATTGAGTCCACTGCTCTTCCAAAGAGTAAGTTTCGATAAGGGAAAGAGGAGAGTCTAAATAGGGCTCCTGAAAGGGAGTGGTGTGAGGTATATAATCAAAGATATGATTGAAGATTTGAATGGAAATAGAAAAAGACTGTTTTCCTAATGGTCTGAAAATAGTTCAGCCCATTAATAACCAAGCATGCAGTGAGGTTTCTAAAACTATTCTGCATTTTCTAATTAAACCCAAAACTATTCTTGTGAAGTGTCTGGGAGCCAGCAGTAATTATCCCTATTTTGTGAATAAAGGAACACAGTGTCTGAGAGGTGAGGCAGTTTAAGTGTATCATCAAATCAGTAATACTTAAGAATAGACCCAGAAGTTAATGAGTAGTGAGTGCCTTTTTTATTTATTTATTTATTTATTTATTTATTTTTTTTTAATTTTTTTTTTTTGATGCATGTAGTGATGCCAGTAAATAGGCAAGTTGGCTGGGGAATGGTAGCCAGAAAGTTGGATTTAGCACTAGAAAATGTAGACTTAAGTGCAGTTCTCTAACTCACAGAGGGGAGAACTTGGGTAGGTCACATCCATTTTACTTTTATTGTCTGTGAGCTAGAAATAACAATGATCACTTTTATAGCCCTGTGGAGATGATTACATGAGGATACATAGTCTTGACATGGAGGAGTGACGATGGGGAACTTGAAGTCCCTCCTTTTCTTGCCAACTCTTCTTGCAATGAGAGTGCTCCTCTTTGATCAATACCAGGAGTCTGTTCAGGCCTCAATATTAGCAAGTGGCACTTCTCAAGAATTCACAAGATTTAAGGCCCATTATTGTCATAGCTTCTAATCGGGATCTCAGCACTGTGAAGTTTGGAGTCTGCCTATTAAAATAGGAAGATGTCTTTACCAAGTATACTTTTTTTGCTATGTCAGAACCTTTGGAAGAATTTAAGGAATAATTCGGGTACATGCTAAGTCTATTGTCTTGACCATTCCATTTTACAGAAAAAGACACCAAGGCCCAGAAAGAGTGCATGACATACCCAAGTTAACAACAAATTAATGAGAAGGTTAAGGATGAATGTAATATCTCTTTACACTAAGATCAAAGCCCCATCACATATCACTTTATATGTTTTAAAGACAACCTCTCTCCAGGTATAAGTAAGGAAGATAGAGTTGAAGCTCCCTTGGCAACCCAAACAGTAAAAGCTCAGGACAGGCTGCCCAGCCAACTATGTTTCTCCTTGGTAAAAGCTAAACTAGCAAGAAGGTTGAAATATGGTATCTGCAGCTTCATACTCTGCAGTACCGAAAACAGCACAGAAGACACATGGAATTGTTCCAAGATGCCAACAGAAAGTCTGGCACAAATGCCAAAGAATGTAAGTCATATACACAGACTCTTCCACATGGTTCAGCCCAGCGCATTAGAATTCCACTTGTGGTTTGAGGTCAAAGCTTTAAGTAATAATGCTCATTTGTGTTGATTTCTCTCTTAAATGCATGTCTTTCTTCCATGGCCCTTATAGAAATGGGTCCATATCAAGAATCAGGTAAATGGGGGTGGGGAAAGAAGACACAACAATCACAACAATACCTTGAACTTGTTAAGACAAGTAAACAGATATGATGTTGATGGGGGGATGGGGGAGAGGGAAGGAGGAAAAGGAGGAACTGGTAAAGAGACAGGAAAATCAACTACATTGTATATTGATAAATTAAAATTAAATATATAAATAAATAAGTAAAAAGAATCAGGTAATCCTTTATCCTAGGACTAATACCAACTTAAAGTCCTAAATAGAATCAGCATACACAAAAAACCCTTGTGCAATGTAAAGCACAATCTAAAACTTCACTCCTAAACCCAGGCTTTCTTTTAAGTTTTCTCAGTTCTCTTTATAAGAAAGAAACTGAAACATTTTTGTTTCCTTTAATATTCTCATACTAAGCTTAGTACATACAGTTCCTCCACTTATAGAGTACTAGTTGAACGGATATTCTCAGTTATAACAGCATCAGAGGGAGAAGACTGGTATACCCATGCACACCGTTAATAAACCAAATCCCCAAACAGGATGATATAATATCATAATATTTTCTGAATGATGACATAATGTTTTGCAAAATTAATCAAGGCAATTCTTTTTCTGGTCATTTCCGTTACTCTTTGTCTTCCACAATTTAGTGCATGCTCCTTGGAAGAGGAATGATTGAATAGAAAAACACAGAATGAAGAGATAAACTCTCAGCCTTTGAGTTTTCAAAATATGCTTTTGAATTGCATGATAGAGACAATTATTGAGGAAGCAAGCTTTTAAGTTGTAGAAAACTTGGCTTTGAAAAAGAAGACCAGAATCATGACAGAAATATACATAGAAGAATAAATAATCAGTCTGATAATGTTTTTTTCCATGAACTCATATTAAATAAACACTTAAAATTGAAATGTGGATGGAACCAAAGGGAAGAGAACTTGAGCTCGGTTATATTCCCCAAGAAAGTGACTTGTACAATGTCTTTCTTATCACTTCTTCCATAGACTGATTCCCAGGTGTGTAATGAAACTCCTAAATGAGTTTTAGGATTCAAGAACACAAGAAACCTCTGCACCTCAACCTGGGTGAATTCCTAGGATTTATAAAGTCTTGGTAAGCATCCTTCTGCCAGCACAGCACAGAGACCCCATAATAGCTTCCTAGCGCTGCAGTAACGAAGTACCATAAACTAGATGACCTAAAACAGTAGAAATTTATTATCTTACAGTTGTGGAGACTAGAAGTCCAAAATCACAGTGTCATCAGGGCTATGCTCTCTCTGAAACGGTGTAGAATCCCTTCTTTGCCTTTTCCTAGTGCATGGTGGTGGCTGAGAATCCTTAGTGTTCCTTGGGTTTGTAGATGCATCACTCCACCATCTGCCTCTGTCATCACATGGCTTTTATCTCCCTGTGTTTCTCTGTCTTTACATCATCATATAAGACATCAGTCATATTGGATTAGGGCCCATTCTAATGACCTCATCTTAACTTGATTACATCTACACAGACCCTATTTCTGAATAAGATGACATTCACAGATACCAAGGTCTGGGATTTATGTCTTTTGTGGCAGACAAAATTCAACCCACGACAGGGCCATAGGATAAAAATTGTTGTTTGATATGTCTATACAAAATCCCTTAGACAACTACCAAGAACTTTGAGTAGCCTAGAAGAATATTTAAGAAGAACCAATTATTTCTGTGCCCCCCAAGAGTGATATGGAAGTGGTTAGAGAGAGGGCTGGAACTAGAGAGGAATCATCATCAGGATGAAGTACACATGGCTGCCTTTTACATGCCCAGAGACCATTTGAAAACATGGATTCCTCAGCAGATGGAAGTGTGCAGATATCAAGGCCCATGGATTCCTCAGCAGATGGAAGTGTGCAGATATCGAGATGGGATAATGTCATTTAGGAGAATATCAGGATGGATGGCTAACTGAGAATTATAATATCCCACTATACTCTACTTCCATTGATGCCTTGATGCTACCAGAAGCCGTCTGGAAAGTAGATCTTACATGTACCCTAGATACAATTTGGAAAGGAAAAAACTTAGTTGATTATAAAGCTACGAACTGAATGAATAAATTCACCCCTAGATTGACTAAGATTGAATATAGTCCCGTTGGATTAAGTAAAATTCTAACCACCCCCCCAAATTGTCTTATCATCAAAGAAAAAATGAAAGTCACATTTCTTGCCCAACCTTAATTTGTGATTTAAGACTTATATGTGTTACTTATAAAATGAAAGGTGGAGAAACTCTCTGGGACCCACTGGGCAAAGCTACATCAGTATAAAACCTGTCTTACATAGGGCATGCTGCCGATGTAAAAATAAAAAACATATTAGACTGAAACACTGAAACATGGAGAGCTATAATTTCACAGGAATCCTGTAGACTCTAAAGTGTGTATCACAGAGGTAAAGACTATAATCAAACCTGGTTGCTTGTATTCTGGCAGTACCTATCATTTTTGTTTTGACAAGGAAAGATCATTTCACTACATTGATCAGGATACAGTTTCCAAAGGCTGATTCATTGCACACACAGAGCTAGTACCCCATGAAATTGTAAGCACCATATACTGTAAATGATAAAAGAAAAGATGGCATGTATGTGAGTTGGATTTACCTGAAACATTATGTAGATAAAGCCAGAATAGGTTTGCTGGTACAGAAATTAGATAAGAGTGATAGCTTTCCATATAACTGAGTCTCGGCTCTTACTAGTTGATTGATCTGAGCAAGTTACCTAATATTCAAACCTTGGTTTCCTAGGATGTCAAATGACCACAATAACGTTACTAACCTCACATAATCAAAAGGTTTAACTGATAGAACACATGTATAGCACTCTGCACAGTGTCTAGCATGTAATAGGTGTCCAATAAATGTGATTTATTTTTATTCTTTTTTTTTGTTATTTAAATCAAATGTTGTCTTTAAAATGACAAGTGAAACAAGGGGTAGAGTTGGATTCTTATCTCAGTTTTAGAATTTGTCTAATTATGTAATCTTGGGTTTGTCAATGGAGCTTACAATTCTTCATATATGATATGACTAGATTAGATACTGGTTGACCTGTAACGCCCTGTCTGAAATTATATAGTTTGTACAGAAACACTGTTGATGAGATTTAGTTGTCTTTGACTTATACCATTTTCTACCTCTACAAAAATTTAACAATCACCTCTTATTTAACCAAACTTAATAGGAAAGGAAGTAAAGCCCTGATCAGCCAAGTGAGCTACCAAGAACTTTCCAACTACTCATTCACCTTTTCCACAGTCCCAGACACACTGACCTTGATACTTATTTCTAAACATAAAGTATTACCCTTCTTTGGAATTAAATGCTTAATAAGAAGTTTCAAACTAATCATTAAGTTACTACTTCTAGTTCTGTTAGGATGTCACGATTTTTCCCACTAGCTCAAATTCAGCACTGTAGCTGCTGTTCCCCGTCCCCCTTTTATCCACGTGCAATGTATGCTTTCTTTTCTGTTTCTTTTGAATCAAAATATGGCCATTACCATACTTCAGTTGTCCATCTGTCCATGTCTGTCTTCCTGTAAGAGTCAGCAATATGAGGACAGGGCCTAAGATTGGTTTACCCTTATCTAAGGTGCTTAGCATAAAGCCTAGAATACAGCAATTAATGAATATTAGTAGGATCACTTAATAAATTAAAGAATAAGTAAATCTTATAGGATTGAATTACATAAAATTGACTTTCTGTATTAAAAAAAAATACACAAAGTTAAAAATTTCAACCTGCATGGCAAGTGCCAGTTAGAGACCTAATTTCTAACTCTCATTCAAATGGAGCAGATTTCAATATTAATGAAAGCAAGTTATATTCTTAGGTTTGTTTTTTTCTCACTTAACCCCTTTCTTATTTCTACCTTAATCCTATTCCAGGACTATGTCTCAAGTTTTATTCTTTAATTCATTTAATCGTTCATTTAAAGATATCTATTGAGTGAATTTATTACAGGGGACTGTGCTCTCTCTCTAGGGATAAATTTGGGAACAAAACCAGATGTGGCTCTTGTTCTAATAGAGCCTTCAACCTAGTTAGGTAGACAGACATTAATCAAATAATCACACTTACATATGCAATTATAAGCTGAAAAGGAAGAAATCTGTTTTAGGAGAGTGCATAATGAAAGAACTGATCCTAAAGTGGGGAGTATCAACAATGGTTTCCCTGAGGAAATGAATCTTACGTTGAAAACTGAAGCATAAATGAGTGAACTAGACTTCGTACATGCTGCAGTAACACTTCTGTTTATAAAAATGGAGCCACTAGATACTGGTATTCCAAGCATAGCTCCAAATCAATCTAGCTATTATAAATATTTGATAATAGATTGAGACATAGAAAAGATAATTTTTGACAGTGAACAATGCATACAAAATAACAGGAAAGAAAACGGTACATGTGAGAAACTGAGAGAAAGTCAGTGTGACTGAAAGATCTTTAGTAAGGCTAGAAAGTTGTGCAGAGACTAGACCATCTGAGTTCTTGCAGCCATGTTAAGGATTTTCATCATACTCTTCAGAGAGGTGAAAAGGTGTTAAATGTTTTCACCTGGTGAATGTCTTAATCATATTTGCATTTTTATATCAGTCTGGCTGCAGTATGTATGATGGTTGGGGCTGAGAAATGTGGAAATTCAGTTAAGTGGGCTATTGCAATAGTTACTGTGAGAGATCAAGTATTATTGACTACATGGTGGTAATGGTGGCAATGACAAGAACTATAAAGACTTAAGAATTATTTAGGATATACTTTTATCAATAGATAATGATGAATTAACTTTGAACATTAAAGATGAGAACGTCAGAAATAACAGGAAAATATTTTTTAGGGAAAGATTATGAGATCAGTTTTGAGCATGTTGAGTTTGAGTTTCCTTTGAAACTCCTGAATGAAGATATTGAGCACTGTCCGCAGTTGGGTAGGCATATCAGGAACACAGAGCTGTGGTCTGAGTCGGAGATCTGTCTTTCTATCTGTCTATATTTGTGAAAGGAGTTGGGCGAAGTCATTGTGACGTAGATGAGAGGTAATGCCTATATTGTGGATGAGAGGGCCTGGGAATTACGTTTAAAGTGAGATGAAAAGAGGACATGGAGGAATTTAACATGTGATGAGAGGCCAGAAGAGAATGAGCATAGAAGGAAAATAAATGAGAAGCTTTCATAGGTAAATACGAAAAAACAAAGGAGTTTGATGCCTTAGAAGCCAAGGGAAAGCTAGGTTTTCAGAAGGTGGAGTGGTCACTTGTGTCAAATTTTGTTTGTGACCAAATAAAACAAGGACTGTTGTGAATGGGAGTCTCAGTGGTCCTAACTGACCAGTTCCCTCAGGGGCAACTTAGCCCATTCTGTTCAATTTGTACCAAGGACAAGTCCTAGATGCCATCTTATACTCAAGCAGTTTATTTCAGCAGTGCTCTTATAAGATAGATAGCAGGAGCAGGCTGGTGACATGGGCCAGATACAGTCGGGGTCAGATGACCAACTGACAGGGAGGGTCTCTGTCTGGAGACCATACTCAGAGTTTGGGGGATTCTTCCCCCAACTTATACCTATATTCAATCCTGGTCAGTAACCAGGTGTTTCTTTCATAAATGAAGTTTAAGCTATCCCTGTAAGAGTAAGATTTTTAAGGTTTATGAAAGCTGTGTCTGTGGTGAGGTGGCCTTGTCTCCTGGAAATCCCCGAGGCCAGGTTGCATCATACTGGTAAGTCACATGTAGTGTCAGTTCTGCAAGACTCTTGAGTAGCCTTATGACTATCATTAAGCATATAGATCCTATAGCCACAATATATCTTTTACAGTATACTACTCTAAAATATTTATTGACTGTGGTTAATTTAGGTCATGTGTCTGCATAGGGAGAACTGTTTTGATTTAGTCAGTTTAGTAGACTGGGTTATGGAGGGAGAAGTCTGTGAGAAAATACAGACTTCAAGCATAGATAATTCATTGAGAAAATTTCCCTGGGAAACAGAAAAGAGAAAAACATAGAGTGGATGTTGAATAGATGTATTGAGAGAAGTAAGGGTTTTTTTTTTGATAGATAGATTAAACCTGTTTAAAGAGATGATAAATGATAAATAAACAGATACATAGATACATACATACATAGATTATAAATACAGAATTTTATTTATCAAATTGAAATGGAGAGAACAGAGATGAAATTATAATTTAAGATTTCTGAGAAGGAACTGAGGAAAGAATTCTTATATAACAATATAAAAAATAATAACAATACAATAATAAAAACTGATAATTATAAAAATGCCAATGAGATGATGATGGTGATGATGATGATTATTGCTGTCACTTAGTGCTTATTATGTTCTAATCACTTTACGTGTTAGATTCAGATACAGGTAGGTTGTAGGTTTGGTGGCAAAAAGTGGAAATAATTTCTTTCTGATGACTGTTATTTACTATACAGCAAGGAGAAGATCATAGACAAATAGTGATGGGAATAGTGGCCTTGTTAGGGAGAAGATGCCAGAGATCTGAGGAGCATGGGAAAGTTTTAAACAGTCATAAAAGGTGAGAGAACGAGTAAAAAACAGAAATATGGTGGAATTGTCAGGCAATGTTCTGGACCTACTGGAAGCTGATGATCATGAATTTATATTAATATCAATCTGCTTTGTGGTGTCACTTTCTCCTATATTGCTCAATTGCTCAGATTTTGTTAACGGTCAGTCAATCAGCATTCATTGATTCCTAATAAAATGTGGCGGTTTCAGTTACTGTGAGGAATGCAAACACAAGTAAGCCTAGACTTTAGCTTTTACTTAGCCGAGATAATTAAAACTTCTTGTCTTAAGATTCTGGTTCTGAATTCCGTGTAGCTGGTGTTGAGCTAATCAACTGACAAATAGCAATTATAAACTGTGGAAAAATATTAAAATATAACCAAATCTTTAAAGGCATTGGGGGACAAACAAAAGCAGGATGAAAGTATAGGTAATTCAATCTCTCCAAGAAATAAATTGCACAGAATGACTGTTATGCTTATGCAGCTTTTCTCTTGAAAGCACTCAACAAACTACATAGTAAGAGACCCATTAAACTCAAACAGAGAGCTATGTTCTTATTGACTTGAGGGATCATCGAAGTACTGAGTTCCAGGCCACAAGAGGAGCCAGCAATAGAAGGGATTATATAATAGAAAGGAGTGAGCTGGGGGTGAGGGTCAGGTGATGGAGTCTAACTGTACTTAGAAATCCTGTCAAATATTTGAAAGACCCCTGAATTGTATATGGAAAGAGAATCCAAGGACCCCAGCAGAATCTGAAAATAGATTTCAGTTGCTGATCATCACAGAAGAGTTTGTTTGAAATTTAAATATCACCAAGTTAGAGTGGCTTGAAAACTATCTTACAGTTTCACTAATTGGAAAAAAACGCTTTCATGTCTTGGGAGTAGATACTCTATTAAAGGACTAAAGACTTGCTCTAAGATTAAGAATAAAACTTAAGTCAATCCATCCTACAAAGTGTTAAAACAGACCTCCAAAAGGTTGTGATAATCAGCCAGTAATTTATGTACCTGCTACAACAAAAATCAATACTTTTAGAGGAATATAAGATTCTTTCCAATGTATCATCCATGTCCAGAATATAAGAAAAAATATCAGAAAACAAAAGAAACAAAAAACTATATACCACAATCAAGAGAAAAATCAATAAACACAAACAAGTCACAAGAGAGTTTGTATTTTGGAATTACCTGACAAGGAATTTAAACAAGCTATTATAAAAAGTATTTACAATATATAAAAAAAAGATGTCATAATCAGTGAACAGATTGAGAATTTTACCAAAAAAATGAGAAATAATAAAAAAGAACACAAGTCTAATCCTAGTAGTTAAAGAATAATATCTGAAATAGAAAATCCTCTCAATTAAATTAATAGAAGATTGTAGACAACAGAAGAAAGGTTCCGTGAACTTTAAGACATAAATATAAATTATTCAACTGGAAGAGTGAAGGGAAAATAAATTGAAAAACAAAGAGAAGAGAACCTTAGTGACTTTCAGGTCAACATTAAACTGAATAATGTGTGAAATTGTAATCTCAGAAAGATATATAGAATGCAAATGAGATAGAAAATATATCTAAAAAAGAATATATTAAAATTTCTCAGCTTGAGTGAAATACATAAACTACATACAAAAGAAGCTCAGCAGCTCCCAAGTAAGATAACAAGGGTAAGCATCCCTAGATTCATCAGGGAAGACATGTAGAAAACCAAACAGAAGGAAAAATTCTTTAAAACAGCCATGGAAAAAAGGGCACATAACAATATTAATTATGGCAGATTTCCCATCAGAAACTACAGAGAACAGAAGACAGTGGAATTTTGTAATAGGCACAGATTTCCATAACTCTATATCCAATCTAATTATCCTTTAAAAGAGGTGATGTAAAAAATTTTCAGCTAAATGAAAGGTGAGAGAATGTGTTGCCAGTAACATTTCAAAGTACATGATTAAAAATAATAAAAATCTTAAAATAATATAAACTAGTTTTTTTAGACTGAGGGGAAATGATATCAGCGAGAAATTCAGATCCATAAGAAGTAATAAAGAGCACTAGAAATGGTAAATATGTGGATAAATATAAACAACAATTTTTTTTCTTTAAAAGAAAAATGGTGGCTTTGTGTACAGTATAGAACATTATATTGTAGGACTTACAACTATTGTAGATTTAAGTTATTCATAAAAATAAGACAAAGAGTATGGGTGGCAAATGGATTTTGGAATTATTCAGTTCCAGGATTCTTTACATTTTATGTGAAGCATTGTAATATGAACTCAAAACAACTAGTCATAAATAAGTATGCACGACTTAGTCTAGAAAGCAACCAATTAAAACATGTTAAATGTGTATAAGTAAAAGACCACCAAAAAAATTAAATGGACTTAATTTCTGACCTAACATGTGGTCTATCCTGGAGAATGATCTGCGTGCTGATGAGAAAAATGTATATTCTGTCATTGTTGGATTGAAATGTTCTGTATATGTCTTTCAAGTCCATTTGGTCTAAGATACTGTTTACATACAATATTTCTCTGCTGATTCTTTGTCTAGATGATCTGCCCAATGCTAAGGGCAGTGTGTTAAAGTCCCCAACTGTTGAGGTATCTTTCCTCTTAGATCCAACAGCAATTGTTTTATATATCTGGGTGCTCTGATGTTGGGTGGATATGTATTTATGATTATTGTATCTCCTTGCTGCACTGATCCTTTTATCATTATATAACGTTCTTCTTTGTCTCTTTTTATAGTTCTTGGTTTGAAGTCTATCTTATCTGATACAAGTATGGCAACTCCTCCTCATTTTTGGTTTCCACTTCAATATGATGTCTTTTTCTATCTTTTCATTATTAGTCTGTGTGTGTCTTTATTGGTGAAGTGAATTACTTGTAGGAAGCATATAGCTGGATCTAGTTTTTTAATCCATTTAGCCAGTCTATATCTTTTAAGTGGGGAATTTAGTCCATTTACATTAAGAGTTGTTATTGAAAGGTGTTGCCTTTTTCATGCCAAAGCAATCGTAAGCCAAATAAAAAGCATAGAGATATTATACTACCTGATTTCAAACTATATTACAAAGTTATAGTAACCAAAATAGCATGGCATAGGCATAAAAACAAAAACTTTGACCAATGGAAACAAGAGAGAGCCCAGAAATCAACCCAGACACTTAAAGCCAACTGATCTTCAACAAAGGCACCAAGAATATACATTGGAGAATGGACAGCCTCTTCAGTATATGGTGCTGGGAAAACAGGATATCCACTTGTAGAAGAATGAAACTAGACCCAAACCTCTTGTCATATACCAAAATCAACTCAAAATGTATGAAAGACTTTAGTATAAAACCTGAAACTATAAAGCTACTAGAAGAAAACATAGGGAAACATTTAGGAAGTAGGACTGGGCAAAGACTTTATTGATAAGACCCCAAAAGCACAAACAGTGAAAGAAAAAATAAGCAAATGGCATTCTATTAAATATCAAGTTAAAAGTTTCTGCACAGCAAAGGAAACAATCTACAGAGTAAAAAGGCAACCTACAGAATGGGAGAAAATATTTGCAAACTATACATCTGATAAGGGATTAATATTCAGAATACACAAGGAACTCAAACAACTTCACAGTAAAAAAAATAATAATAATCCAATTAATAAAGGGCAAAGGAGATGAATAGACATTTTTTCAAAGTAAGACATAGAAATGACAAACAAGTGCATGAAAAATGCTAGTGGGCCGGTCCTGTGCTCACTCAGGAGAGTGCGGTGCTGGTAGCACCGAGGCCTCAGGTTCGGATCCTATATAGGGATGGCCTGTGCACTCACTGGCTGAACGTGGTGCGGATGACACCGTGTCGAGGGTTGCAATCCCCTTAATGGTCAAAAATAATAATAATAATAAAGAAATGCTAGTGAGGATGTGAAGAAAAGAGAACTCTTCTACACTGTTGGCGAGAATGTAATTAGTACAGCCATTATGGAAAACAGTATGGAGTTTTCTCAAACAACTACAGATAGAAATACCATACGATCCCACAATCCCTCTTTTGGGTATATACCCAAAGAAATGGAAATCATCATGTCAAAGGAATACCTGCACTCCCATGTTTATCACAGCTCTCGTTACAATAGCCAAGATGTGAAACTAACCTAGACGTCCATCAACAGATGACTGGATAAGGAAAACATGGTATATATACACAATGGAATACTACACAGCCATATTAATAGTAAAATTTTACCACTTGCAGCAACATGGATGAGCTTTGAGAAAATTACATTAAGTGAAATAAACCTGGAACAGAAAAAGAAATACCCCATGCCCTCACTCATAGGTGGAAACTAAGAAAGAAAGGAAGAAAGTAAGAAGGAAAGAAAGAGCCACAATAAAACATTGAACTTTTGGAAGGAGAGAACAGACCTATAGTTACTAGAGATGGGAAAGATGGAGGGGTAGGGAGTTAGAGAGTAATTGGGTAAGTGACCCAAAGAATAATCAAAATTTGTAATGATGAACATGCTAATAATATTGATTTGATAATCACATACTATACACAAATACTGATAGTCAACTCTGAACTCCATAAATATGTATGATCAATTATGTTTCAATTTAAAAATTTTAAAATAATAAAATGGAACATTAGAAACAAATTATCCAAGCAAAGGCAGAAAAGGAAAAACAGGAATAAAACAACAGGAGAAACAAATAGAAACAAAAATGTAAATTGACCAAACACTCTGATTAAAAACCAAGGATTTTCAGGGTGGATAAAAACAGCATGACCAACAGTCTACAAAAAGACACCCTAAATATGAGCACAGTGATTGATGGGTGGCAAGTTGCATAAACATGTTATTTAACATTAAGCATAAAAACCTGGTGTGGCTGTATCAAAATTGGACAAAATAGACCTCATGAAGGGAGTCCTACCAGATAAATAGATATTTCATAAGAAAAAAAATTTTGTTTTATATGAAGACATAACAATCATAAATCTTTATCCATCTAATAACAGAACTCAAAAACATATGAAGCAAAATCTGACCAAAATAGAGAAAAAACAAATTCCCAATTACAGATGGAAATTTTAATACTTCTCCTTCAATGATAAAACAACCAAACAAAATACCAGTAAGGAGAAAGAAGTTTTGACTGGCACTATTAAATGGTTTGACCTAGACGGCATTTAGAGAATAAACTAAACTATAGACTGGACCACAAAACAAGTCTCAAAAGTTTTCAAAATTCAAATCCATAGAATATTCTGACCAATATGGAGTGAAATGAGAAATAAATAAGAATAAGATACATAGAAAGTTCCAAATATTAGAAATGTGAACAACATAATTTTATTTTTTAATTATTTTTATTGAAATGTATTTGATTGTACTATCTATGGGGTACCACATCGAATATCAATACCTGTGTTTAATATGTGATGCTCAAATCAGGATAATTAGTATGTTCAACATTACACACTGTAATGAATTTTTATGGCCCTTACCAATTTCTCACTAACTCTCCCTACCCCTCCCTCTTTCCCACTTTGGTAACCACAGTTCTGTCCTCTACTTTTGCAAACTCAACACATAATTGTGATTGTTATATCTTTCTTTCTCTTTTTCTTTCCTTTGTTTCTTTAATTGTATTTGATTATTTGTTTGTTTGTTTATTTATTTATCTACTTATTTTTAGCTCCCACTTATCTTTTTGATATTAGCCAATCTCAGTGTCATTTTGATTTGCATTTCCCTGACGCTTAGTGATGTTGAACATTTCTGCATGTGTTTGTTGGCCATTTGTATATCTTCCTTTAAGAAATACCTATTTAGCTCCTTTGGCCATTTTTAATTGGGTAATTTGTTTGTCTTTGTTTCTGTTTTTGTTTTTTACTGTGAAGTAGTTTGAGTTCCTTGTATATTCTAGATATTAATCCTTTGTTGGATGCATGATTTGCAAATGTTTTTTCCCATTCTGTAGGCTGTCTTAGCACTCTGTTGATTGTTTCTTTCACTGTTCAGAAGGTTTTAACTTGATATTTGATATTATGCCATTTGTTTGTGATAAAATCACATTTGTTCAATAAAAGCACGTTGTTTGTGCTTTGGGGGTCTTATTCATAAAGTATTTTCCCAGTCCTACCTCCCAAAGTGTTTCCCGTATGTCTTCTTCTAGGAGTTTTATGGTTTATGGTCTTATCCTTAAGTTTTTCATCCATTTTGAGTTGATTCTGGTATATGACAAGAGGTTTGTGTCTGGTTTCATTCATCTACATGTGGATATCCTGTTATCCCAGCACCATTTACTAAAGAGGCTGTCCTTTTCCCGATGTATGTTTTTGGTGCCTTTGTCAAACATCAGTTGACTGTGAGTATCTGGGTTTATGATTTCTGGGTTCTCTATTGTGTTCAATTGGTCTAATTGTCTGTGTTTATGCCAGTACCATGCCATTTTGATTACTATACCTTTGTAGTATAATTTGAAGTCAGGTAGTGTAATGCTTCTGGCTTTTTCCCCCCTCCGGATTGCTTTGGCTATTCAGGGTCTTTTATTATTCCATATGAATGCTACAATTGTTTTTTTCTGTATCTGTGAAGAATGTCATTGGTATTTTGATGGGGATTGCATTGAATCTGTAGATCACTTTGTGTAGTATGGACATTTTCACAACATTAATTCTTCTAATCCATGAACATGGAATGTCTTTACATCTTTCAATGTCCTCTTTAATTTCTTTCAGCAGTGATTTCTAGTTCTCATTATAGTGATCGTTCATCTACTTGGTTCAATTTATTCTTAGGGGATTTGTTTGTTTGTTGTTTGTTTTTTGATAACTATTGTAAATGGACTTGCTTCTTAATTTCTCTTTCTGTTAGTTCATTATTGGAGTATAAAAAAAACACTGATTTTTGTGTGTTGATTTTGTGTCTTGCAACTTTACTGAAGTAGTTTATCAGCTCTCAGAGTTTTTTGGTGGAGCCTTTAGATTTTTCTATATGTAGGATCATGTCATCTGTATACAGGAACAGTTTGACTTCATCTTTTCCTATCTGGATGCCCTTTATTTCTTTCTGTCGCCTTATTGTCTCCTATTTAATACTTCCAATTAAATAGGAGTCATGACAGTGGGCATCCCTGTCTTGTTCCTATTATGAAAGGAAAGATTTTCAGCTTTTCTGTATTCAGGATGATATTGGTGGTGGTTTTGTCATATATGGCTTTTATTGTGTTGAGATATTTTCCTTCTATATCTAATTTGTTGAGGGTCTTTATCATGAAGCAATGCTTACTTTTATCAAGTGCCTTTTCTGCATCTATTGAGATAATCATATGGTTTTTGTCCTTGATTTTGTAGATGCGATGTATCACATTTACTGACTTGCATATGTTGAACCATCCTTGCATTTCTGGGATGAATCCCACTTGATCATGCTGTATATTTTTTTTGATGTGTTGCTGTATTCTGATTGCTTGTATTTTATTGAGGATTTTTGCATCTATGTTCATCAGAGATATTGGTCTGTAGTTTTCTCTTTTTGTTGTGTCTTTGTGTGGTTTTGGTATCAAGGTGATGCCAGCCTCATAGAATGAGTTTGGGAGAATGGCCTCGGTTTCAATGTTTTGAAATAGTTTGAAGAGAATTAATTCCTATTTAAAGGTTTGGTAGAATTCAGCAGTAAAACCATGAGTCCTGTGCTTTTCTTTGTTGGGAGAATGCTGATTGCTTCTTCAGTGTTATTGCTTATTATTGGTCTGTTCAGGTTTTCTATGTCTTCTTTGTTCAGCCTTGGTAGTTTGTATATGTCCAAAAATTTAGCCATTTTCTCCAGGTTTTCAAACTTGTTGGCACATAGTTGTTTATAGTAATCTCTAATGATTCTTTGTATTTCTGTGGTATCAGTTGTAATGTCTCCTCTTTAATTTCTGGTTTTTGATATTTGGGTCTGTCTTTTCTTTTATTCTTAGCCTGGCTAATGGTTTGTTTATTTTGTTTATCTTCTCAAAAAACCAAATTTTTCTTTCATTGATCTTTTATATCATTTTTGGGTCTCTATTTCATTTAGTTCTGCTCTGATCTCAGTTATTTCTTTCAATATACTAATTTTGGGATTTGATTGTTCTTGTTTTTCTACTTGTTTGAGGTGTAGCATTAGATTGTCTATTTGAAATCTTTCAAATCTTCTGATGTAAACATTTATTGCAATACATTTCCCTCTTAGGAATGCTTTTGCTGTATCCCACGGGTTTTGGTATCATGTGTCTTTATTTTCATTAGTTTCAAGAAATGTTTTGATTTCATGTTTAATTTCTTCTTGGACCCTAGGTCATTCAGGAGCATGTTGTTTAACTTCCATGTGTCTTTACAGTTTCCAGAGTTTTGCTTGTAATTGACTTCTAGTTTTAATCTATTGTGATCTGAAAAGATACTTGAGATGATTTCAATTATTTCAAATTTGTTGAGACTTGATCTGTGACTTAACATTTATTTGGTCTATTCTGGAGAATATTCCATGCACTGATGAGAAGAATGTATATTCTATAGTTGTTGTGTGAAGTGTTCTGTATGTATCTGTCAGGTCCAGTTGATCTAACATGTAGATTAAATCCTCTGTCTCTCTGTTGGTTTGTTGCCTAGATGATCTGTCTAGTGTTGAGAGAGGTGTGTTCACTATTACACCTATGAAAGATACCCCAATAAGAGGTGTATTATTGAATGCCTTTTCCTTTCTCCTCTTCTTCTGGAACATCCACGATTTGTGTGCTGGTTTGCTTAAGGTGGTCTTCTAGCTCTCTTAGATTTTCTTCATATTTTTTAAATTCTTTTTTTTTTTTTCCTTTTTGTCTGCTTGGGTTATTGTAAAAAAGACTGTCTTCAAGATCAGAAATTCTTTCTTCTGCTTGTTCTAGCCTGCTGCTTGTGCTCTTAATTGTAGTTTTTATTTTGCTGAATGAGACTTTCAGTTCCAGGAGTTCTGCTACATTCTTTTTTACAGCATTTATCTCTTTGTAAATTTCCTCCTTCATGTCCTGGATTGATTTTCTCATTTCATTGTGTTGTCTAACTGAGTCTTCTTGTATTTCACTGAATTTCTTTAAGATTGTTACTTAGAATTCCCTTTCAGGCATATCAAGGCTTTTCCTGCTGTATGGGATCTGGTATTTGACAATTATAATGCCCCTTTGGTGGTATCATAGTTTCTTGTTTTTTCATGTTTTATCCCAACATTGCTGCCTACTCATCTGGTGATTGCTTCTTCTGTTACTGTGGGATAGCTTTTGTAGAGAGAGATTCATTTCTATTGATTTTTTGTATATTTCCCATTGTGTGGTGTGTTTTAGTTTTGGTTCTGGGTAGGCTTAGTAGTTTCATTAGTTCTAGGTAAACTCAGTATTCCCTGGAGATATCCACAGCTATGTTTGTAGCTGAGACTGCATGCATGGCTGAGCCTGCATAGGTGGGTAGGAGCTGTGTGGCCTTTTGGGGTGTCTGGGGCCATGCAGGTGGGTGGATGGCTGTGCTGACATGTGTGGCAAGGGCCACATGGTTGGCTGTAGCAGCTTGGACTGCACAGGTGGCTTGATGGCTTGGCCCACACAGGTGGGTGGGGACTTGCAGGCAGTCAGATGGCAGGGCTCATGCAGGCAGATGGGGCCACATGGGCATCTGGGTGGTTGGGGTCACATGGGCAGGTAGAGCTCCACAGGTGGCCAAGCAGTAGGGACTGCAAGGGTGGCTAGATGGCTGGGCCCACACGAGCAGGTGGGGCCATGCAGGTAGCCAGAAGTCAGAAGCTGCACAGGCACCTGGTGCCATGCAGGAAACATGGGTCAGATAATGAGGTGTGCTATGCATGATGATCTCCTCAGCAGGGAGAAGGTCCACAGATCTGGCACTAGACAATAGCACAGGCAACCATGGTTGTGGTGGGGAATGGCTGTGTCAGGAGCAGGAAGAGGGTTACCCCTGGGAAGTCTTCATGACTGAGTAGATTCTTTCCACAACAAAGGAGAATTCCTCAGGACTGATCCTGGTGTGAAAGACATGGCAACAGCTGAAGCAACATGCCTCTTTCTCCTCTACACCACTTTGCTTGGTTTTCATTCTCCATAGGGTCCTCACAGGGTCCCACTGCCCTCCCACAGTCTCCCGCTGATGTTCTCCCTCACACTTAGTTGTCCTTTCCTTTCTCTGATTCATTTCTGTGGGAGGATCATATGCTGAGCACCTCTAGTCTGCCATCTTGCCCAACATAATTTTAAATAGCAACTTGAATTTAAAAAGAAATTACAAAAAGACTTTGAAGTTATTGAAAATAAATGAAAATTAAAATACAACACAATGTTTAGCTTTAAATTCTTACACTAGAAAGAATGTTCAAAAGGAATCATCAAAGTTTCACCTTAAGAAGCTAAAAAAAGAAGAGCAAATTAAACAATATAAATTGAAGGAATGAATAGTGAAGATTAGAACAGAAATCTATAAAATAGTAGAAAAATAAAATAGGAAATCAACAAAGCTGAAAGGTATTATTTAGAAGATTGTGAAGACTAATAAACAGCAAGCAAGAGTGAACCAAAAAAAAGTGGACATTATTAAGATTGGGTATTTGAAAAGTAATCATCACTAGAAAGTTACAGACATTGATGGTAAGCAGACAGTGTAAACAAATTTACACTAATAAATTTGACAACATACAGGACACAGACCAAGGCCTTAAAAATATACAACTTTTTGAAATTGAAACAAATGAAATAGAAAATGTGAATAGTTCATATTTATAAAATAAATTGAATCTACAATTTAAAATCTTCTCACAAATAAAAATTTAGGTCTGGCTGGCCTTACTATAGAATTTTATTAAATAGGCAAGTAAGAAATAAAGCCAATATCACAGAAAGTTTTCAGAAAATAGAAGGGAGAATATTTCACAACTTGTTTGTTGAGGCCAATGTAATCTTGATACCACAACGTGATGAGATACTACAGGGAAAAAAGTGTACAGAGTGTTATTTCTCATGAGCACATGTAGCAAAATATCAGCAAATTGAATCCAGCAATAACATAAAATGTATTCACTATTATAACCAAGTAGGGTTTACCTAAGGAATGAAATGTTGGTTTACCACTAAAAATAAATAATAGATGGAGAAAAACTTTTACTGAATTCATTGTGTAATAATAAAAACAAACAAGCAAATAAACTTCTCAGCAAAGTAGAAATAAAAGAAAAATGTTTCAAACTGTTCAAGAATATCTGTTATTAAACTATAGTTAATTCCATAATAAATGAGGCAACACTGAATGCTTACTCATTAAGATTGGGAACAAGACAATATTTTACTAGAGGTATTAGCAAGTTGCAATAAGTCAAGAAAGGGAAATAAACGACATAAAGATTAGGAAGAAAGAAGGAAAAATTTCTCTAATCATAGACAACATAAATGTCATTTTTGAAAACCCTAAGGAATCTACAAAAACTATTAGATAAATAAATCTTATTTAACAAAATTGCTGTATGCAAGGTTAATATGCAAAAATCAATTGTATTTCTTTACACTGTCAACAAATATTTTAAAAGTTAAATTTAAAATACATTTCTAATTATAGTGTTAAAAATAATACTTAGGAATAAATTTTAAAAGATATGGGACTAGTATACTAAAAATGACTACATTACTAAAAGATGAACTAATAAATGAAGGGATATGCCATTTCATGGATTGGAACGCTAATATTCTTAAAAGATTAATTTCCCAAAAATTGACGTATGAAGTTAATTAAACTAAAATCCGTGCCCTGACAGCCATTTCACTGGTGTATAAGTACCACGTGCAAACTTATTGGGCCACTGAAACTTGCTCAACATCCATTTTAGATATTAAACAAATTATCAGGTTGATTCTAAAATGTATACGGAAATACAAGGCCATAGAATAACTAAAATAATTTTAAAGCAGAAGAAAAATGGAGTAATCACACTATCCTATCTCAAAACCTACTAAAAATAATTTATTATTGTTGTCAGAAGAGACAAATAGATCAACTGAATAAAGTCCAGAAATAGACTCACACATATATAATGTAACTGATATTTGACAGGGCATCACGGCAATTCAATAGGAAATAAAAATCTTTTTCAAGAAAAGCTGATTAATAACTAAGTATCTATATGAATATCTCACCTCACATGCAAAAATTAAGTTGATATGGATTGCAGACTGTGATTCATTACTGGCTTGTAATGGGGAATTAGAAAAATGGTCAACATCAGTCTACTTTGTGATACTATACAGGAGAAACACTGGCAATCTTAAATAACCTTATAATAATTAAATCTCATCTTTCAGCCCTGATCAGCCCATATTTCTAGTATTTTTGTCACTTGCGACTACCATCTTTAAAAGCACACTTTTAATGTAAAAGTAACACTAAAATTTTTAATTATTTTTTTTAAAAAAAGCAACACAAATTATTCCGAAGTTTTTAAAAATGCTCTCATAGGGTCTAATAAAAAATGTTGGAAGTCCTAGAAGACAATTTCAATGGAAATGTGTAGAGAATATTTTACTAGATTCTTTCAAATTTTTGTCTCCAACATCAAGTCTCTTCCTAGACAAACACATTGTATAGAAATTCACCCTCTCCTGCCACATGCATGTATACAATCACTAATTCCAGTCATTTTGTAAGAGTAGAATGATGGTTCAGACTTTAGAAGGAAAAATATTCAGTAAAACAGTACTCAGGGAACCCACAAGGCAGCAAGGTCTAGTGAAAAGATTCTGGATTTCAGGTTGCAATTACTGACCAGTTTTGGACTCCATGAGTCTGAACATTTTCATTTGTAAAATGAAGATAATATGTCCTACTTTAAGGCATACTATAAAAAATAATTAAATGTGGATGAATATGAGAGATATAATGTAAAACAAAAGAAAGACATAAAGGATCCATATTGTATGATTTTTTTATATGAAGTTCAAAAACAGGTAAAACTTACTATGGTGACAGATCAGAATAATTGTTGCCTTCTGGAGTGGCGGATTTTGATTGGAAAAGGACACTTGGGAAACTCCTAGGAAACCTGGAAATGTTATATGTTTGGATCTTGGTAGTGATTACAAGAGTGTAAAGGTTCACTGAGCTGCACATTTAAGACTTATGCATTTTACTGAATGTAAGTTATACCTCAACAAACCACTCTGCTTCCCCTGTTGAAAAAAGAAAGAGAGTTAGTAAAATGACATGTATAAAGCACACAATGCTTGGCAAATCTTTGGAACTCAGTAAGTGTTAGCTACCTTTCTCTCTTTAAAGAAGAGATTAAACCAGGTGCTACGTTTGACAAGAATATTGACAGATAAGAAAGCATCTAAATAGAAAGAAATGCCATAAAAATAAATCAGTATATATGCTTTGTTGAATTAACATAGTGAAAGGAACTGGAGATATTGCTTTGGAGAAAATACTTAAGGTAAATTAACAATAGTTTCCAAATATTTGAGGGTTTCTATGCCAGAGAGAGTGGATTTCTTTTCTGTTTCTAGAACGGCCATAACTAGTAAAGGGAAAAAAATTCTCATCAAGCTACCTCCTAAAATAAAGTTCTCCCCACCATGGGAGGTATTTGAGCAGCAGCTAGAGGACCATATTAATGATGTGGTAAGAGGGTCCTGGCTCAAGTTGTTGAACTCTATGATTCTAAGTAACAAATGTAGAAGTCTCAGAAAGAGGCAGAATGTTCAATGTCATTGGAGCATCCAAAAAAGCATGTTCTACAGCAAGTGTCTTCAAATAACATGACCCACTTTCCTGGATACTTAGAATTTTCAGGTTTGTGAATTTACAATGGAAAATTTATAGTTGAAGACATTTTTGTCCAGGTGGAGGGGAAGTTGGAAGAAAACAAATATGAAGGAAGCATCATTGTGTTTAGCTCTGTCAGATTGCAAGAGAGAGAGGAAGGGTGGGGTGGGGTGGCTCATACTATCTCATCTGGCAATGGCTTATTATAAGGATTACTGGAAAGTGAGAAAGCACAAAGGATCATTTGAAGGTGAATAGGCAGTGTCCATGGAGAAATGAAACATCATTCATAACCTTCTAGAACATGGGCTTCATAAGCTACTCAGAAATCCAGTGAAAACTTTCTTTCATTTTGTCTTAATCATGTCTTTAACTAGGTAAACCTTCAATGTCTCCTTTAATAAAGCTCTTTACCCTAAAGAAAAAAATCTAAACTAAAGTGCACTGAAGCAGAGATAACCAGCTAGGAAAAGTAAATGTGAAAATTTTACTCAGGTAAATTCTTCCAATAATAACAATGAAGTGGAATAAACAAAATATATGTGTTTGCTATAAAAACTGGGTGCATAGTTTTGTGGCTCAAACTACAATGCCATATGAAGTAAATTAATACAGCTATTTTTTTCTATGATAACCAACATTTTAATTTAAAATATTTAGGTTACCAGAGTCTGATCACAATATTTCATTCACGCAACATAATCCATCTGCTGTCTGGGTATCAACTTTCAAGCCCTCTCCACCACAGATCAAGTCAGTAACTGTTTGTCTTGAAGTCTTTGATAAACTATGGTAAGAAGTGAGAGTTTTATAAACTCTGCCATAGCTTATGAATGTAGAAGAGAGGGGACAACAAAGATCTATATTTCTTTGCAGATAAAAGAAACAAGTTGGATTTTTTTTAAAGGCACAAGTCAAGAGCATCAATACTTGGTCTGATTTTATGGGCAACAGGAAGAAAATGATGGACTGCTTTCATTGATTTATAAATGTCTTTTCAGAAGGATCAAATTTTTCATTCAGTGGGCATAATGAAGTATTAAAATGGAAATATCCTTTGGAAGAAAACACAAAAACTTAATTGTCTACTGACATGTAATGCATCAACATAAAGAAGTTATTTTTACCCTATTTAGATGACTTCCAAAAGGATATCTAAATTTTTCTATAATGGACCCAACATGTTTTCAAACAGGCATAGCTTTAAATCATTAATATCAGACTCATTCTAGAAAGCAGGTTTTAGAAAGGTTTTGAGAGAAGGAAAAACCCCATAAGGATGCAAAAAACTTGAAAGTGTCTAGTGGAGTGCTTTGGTAAGTTGAGAACAAGAATAATACACAGAAGGGAAGACAGGATTTTTTCCAATTTCCCTTTTTTGCCCTCAGTATTGGCCCCAATTTAAGAAGTCTTAGACTGTATTTCAGAAGAAAGGAGTTACATTAACTCTTAATTTGCTAAGGTGTCATTAGTAAATGAAGACCAAAACCACCAAAAGGGATACGATTTTATTACATTATGAAGGCAAAGGTGTATATTAAAATGTATTAGTTAAAAGAATGAAAGCTATAGTTTAAACAGTATAGTTACATGCGAAAGCATGTCTGGAAAAATACTCTGAAAGAAACTTTTATACATATAGAATCAAACTTCTTATACCCACTAATTATAACCTCATATTGCCTTCAAACCAACACTTGAAACTTTCCTTCATTTCTGAAATACCCACTGCACTTCCAGCCTTCTTACTTGCCCTTTGTGCCTGAAGAACATTTACTCTGAGTGTTTTCTTTAGATATTTCTAGGTGCTACTAGGGAAATTGCTTCTGAATGCCATTTCAATTGCTACAGTGCAGGATTTAATGAGAATAAAACCATGTATTGCTATTGTTTCATTAGTTCTAGAATAGTTATTGGTTTTCGCATTCTTCAAGAATTCCCATGGTCTTCTATCTATGGAAAAAATATGAATCAGCCTTAAGACTTGATTATAGCCACATATAACAAAGTTACTTTATTGTTTTTCATTGAATGATAAGTTCAGACATGTCAACTCACCTCCATGAATATGAACAGTAAATGTGTATGTGCTTATTGAGAATAAGAGACAGTAATTATACAAATTGCATTTAAAATACCTTGGGTTAATATATTTCAGCATATTTGAAAAGATTTGAAATCATGTTTGAATAATTGTTTCTTAATTACATTTTGAATTAATATATCTATCAGATATTTTGAGCTAAAATAATATTCTCTATTAAGTATAAAAAATATTTCACATTTACCCTATTGTTAGAACAATAAATGCGATCATTGTATTCATTGCATGATGGTCTAGGGGATATATAGGCACATTTCTCATGAATCAATTATCAATATTTTCAAATTCTCCTCAAAGCATTTTGACATAACATGATTATGACCTTTACTTGGACATTTTTTATGCTGGAAGGTTCTTTCCTTATTTTTTCTCTGCTCAAGAAATGGCTTTCTTATTTTACATAGTAATAATGATCAGAAACTTATTGGGCACCAATAATTAGTAACCACTCCAAGCATATTAGCACTAATTAGCCCTAAAAACCAGAAGTTATTTTAAGTAATAAAATAAGTTATTTTAAATAATAAAGCCAGCATTAATATTGATCACCATGCTAATTAGTCCTAGTAGTAAAAGTAGACAATTTGATCAACAGCAATTAGTTTTGGCTTTTTTACCCACTGTAATCATCCAAACTCATTTTAGCATAGTGCTAAAATCAATGTGTTTCCTATGATTTACATCGTTATTTCTTTCTTTCATCACCCAAATAAATTCTGGCCTAGGCATCTATAATAGTCCAAGCACTATTGATTGAATCTTTTATAATAATGTCCCTACTGTTGGTTTAGGAATCAAGCAATGTAAGGGCAAAGGTCTCATAATAATGTCACTGAATAAATTCCAAAGCTTTGGGAGTTTCCCATGTCTAAACTCCTTTCAGCTAAGTCACAGTACACACCATCATGATCATTAAAATCTTACTGTAGTTCTGGATCTATTCTAAATAATAGTTCATAAACCGAAAGAAGTTAAAATTCTGTATTTTCTTAGCGGACAGTGAATGCAACTTTACATATAGTTATCATGATATTACTTTTTCATATCAAGATTCTCATACATAAATCTTTTCTTTGCCCATATGTAATAATAGGCATGTATATAGCATGCATATATATCAGTGGAATAAAGCAGTTGGCAATTTTCACCTACTTGTATTCTGTGATTACTTATGCCTGGAAAGTCTTTGCCCGCTGTCGACCTGGAAAATATCTACTTATCCATCAGGATCACCTGACCCAGCACATTTTCTGGATTTTGATCTTGAAGTAACAATTTAGGGCCAGAAAGTGCCTTATGTAATATGGGGAATATAAAAATTGGTAAAATTCCAGTTTGACTCTAAAGATCATATCAGACTGCCTGAGTTTGTTTGTGAGTTTCAGGAAATTACTCATATTTTCTATGCCTCAGTTTCCTAATTTTAAAATGTGAACAAAATAGTACTCATCTCAGAGGATTGTTTCAAGGACTGTTTAAGAGTATATGTAAATAGATGGCAGCCTTATAACACCAAGGTCACAGGTTTGGATCCCTGAACCAGCCAGCCACCAAACACAAATAATCAAACAGACAAAGAATAGACTTCAAAAGAGAGTCTGATACATAACGAATGCCAAAACATATTATTCATAATAACATAGTCATAAAATTAATGTATAAACATATTTAAGAGGAAATATTAAATGTACGAAAAGAAAAGTACAAGGGAATTGCATTAAGGATTTAAACACAAGAAAAAACTATGGTAATCAGTAATTTAAGTTTCTCTATCTATATATGATAATCTGGGCTACCCAAAATTAACATTAGTTAATATTAAGAGACTTGATTTTTTTTAATATAAATTTCCTGAAGTATCTTTTTCGGGTGTCTTATTGAAGCTTGCTGGGGTGGGGCAAGTCAGTGCTTGGTGAGCAACATTTTCTATTCTTGTTTCTCTAACGTATAAAATAACTTACCTCATTGGAACTATGTCTATTCCAGCACTATTTTCATCCCACATGGCAGCAGATGAAAATGTATTCCTATTTTGTTATATATGAATTTTTCTACATATTAGTGATTAATTGTGGTATAGATAGTTGCATAAACAATTAATCAGTCAGATCATCAAACTATGTGTATAGATGATACTAAAGTCAGATATTTTCCTTAAGCTGCTCAGATGGAGTGACTCACCAGGATTCAAAGTTTATGCCTGTTTATTCTCAAAGGTTACTCTGTGAAGAAAAATCAACACAATATTTCACAAACTCTAGGATGCATTCACTTTTTGACACATAATTTGTTATTCCTTTTCTCATATTTTCTGCCATTATTCAGATAGCATTTGTAAAGGCAAACTTTAAAATAACTTAACGCCAATACTTTAGATCCAAACTCATGAATTCAAGTCAATACCCAAGTGCAATGCATGCTTCAGTCTCTAAAAGTTTTCTGTTTTGCCACTGAGACTGACCCATGCATTTATTGAAGTCTTTTTGCAGCCTTTACTGCAGTAAGTATTTAAATTGGACTGATAAATGTGCTACATGAGAAAAGTACTATAAAGTTAAGGAGTTCAATCAAATGAGTTTGTAAAATAAAGACAAATGGCAACTATTAGAGAGTCTTCTGCACTCACTTGAACCACAATGTCCACTTTTAAATTTTGTTTAGAAACTGTCTCGTTTGCAGATGTACACATGCCTTAGGTGGTAAGTATAATATAACAAATATGCTGTGTATACTGGGACTATGGATTCATATTATTTCTAAGTCTTTTCAGTGAAAAAGCCAGGACACATGTACGTACACACACCTACTTAAAATTAAATTGATACAGATTTGGGACAACAAATTTTACTTTTATATTTGATCTGTATCTCCTTTTTTCCACATTGAGAATCTTGGTTTTCTAAGTTAAAAGTATAATAGAGTTAAAATTTCCCATGATTATTAATTTGTTTTATCTCATATTATGAGTTGATTTTTGTCCTCCAAAAGATATTAAAGTCCTAACTGCCAGTACCTGTGAAGGTGACTTTATTTGGAAATAGGGTCTTTGTAGATGATCAAGTAAAGATGAGGTCATGGAAAGACAGAAAGAACCTCATATCAAAGCCAAGGAACACTTGGGGCTACACAGAAGCTAGGGCAGAGGCGTGGAACAGAGTCTTCCTCCCGTCTCTCAGAAGGAACCAACTGTGCTCTTAACTTGGTTTTAAAGTTCTAGCCTCTGGAGATGTAAGACAAAGTTTAAGCCACCCAGTTTGTCATATTTTGTTATTGCATTCCTAGCAAACTAATGCATCCTACAATATTAAAAAAAAAAAAAACAGATTTGGAACTCCAATATTAATACTCCTCTCATGATTTCTGAAACTAGTTGCATATTTTGGTATACACTCTGCATATTTTCCCCCTTTTTTTTAATATCTCATGACTTCAACATCATAAAAACATATGACCATTATATCTCCCTATCAATTTTTATTTGGTCTTCCGTTTTATCAGTAACTATACAGTTGATACTCATGACTTCGATCATCTTGGATGTCTGAAGTTAATTACCTACTAGATTCCTCAGGAGATCATTGGGAAAATATTCTCTAATTCATTTCCCTTTGATCATTTTTGATTCCCTTACATATGGAAATAGGTTTTGCTGGATACGAATCTTTGGCTCAAATTTTCTTTCTTTTGAGTATTTTAAATGGGTTAGCTCTGTGCCTTCTGACATAAAATGTTGCTGTTGACAAGACTGGAAGTCATCTAATTTTATTTTCCTTAAAAGTCACTATCTTTGTTTCCCTAGATGTCCAAAGGATATTTTTTTCTAGTTATTTTACTAGTTATGCTCTAGGATATCTCTTGATGTTATTCATTCTGGGTCAGTATTCTCCTTTATGTGGTATTTTTCCCCCAGGATGTGTATGTGTGTTTGTGTGTGTATTTAAATATGTACCTATGACATATAAATGATAAATTTTAATTTTTAAGGTTCTTTGTTTTAGGTTTCTTCTGATACTTCTATTATGTATATATTGTCTCTTCTTAACCAATCTTCAAATGCCATTTTCCATTTTCTCTACTCCTCGCCTATTTATCAAAATTTTTTTAAAAAATCTATTTGCCCCAATATGTGTGAGTCTATTTCACATCTATCTTCTCTTGTATTCTGGGGCAATAACAAACTTGATTACTGTACATTTACAGTAAGCTTTGAAATCAGTTAAAGTAAGTTGGCAACTTTGTTCTCCATTTTTCTGAAGTGTTTTGGCTCTCCTAGGTACTTTGTACTTCCACACAAATTTCAGAATAAGCTCATAAATACTCATCTACAAAAAGGCTTGCTAAGATATCTATTGAAATTGTGTTGAATCTATAGAACAATTTAACATCTTAATGACACTGAGTATATCAATCCATGAACATGGTAACTCTTCATTTATTTAGACAGTCTTTTATTTCTTCCAGCAAAATTCTGTAGTTTTAAGATTTTTAAAATAATTTGTTAAGTTTATTCCTAATTATTTCAGTTTTTATTCTATTGAAACTGTTACCTTAAAATTTTAATTTCCAATGATTCATTGCTGGCATAAAAAAATACAATTGGATTTTCTATCTTGACATTGTATCCTGTGATCTTGGTAAGTTAATTTTTTTAATTTTTGTAGCTTTTTGGAAGATTTCTTATGTGCCCCTGAAATTTTAAAAATGACTTTTTTCTTTCAAAACTGTGTGCTGTATGCTCTCTCTCTCTCTCTGCCTCTCTACCTCTCTCTCTCCCTTTGCCATTTTTTCATGGACTTGAATGTTTCCTACAATGTTTAATAGAGGCAGTAAAACAATATATACTTATCTTGTTTATGATGTTAGGAGGAAAGCATTCGTTTTTCACCATTATGAATGATGTTAGCTGTATATTTTTTGTAGATGCTCTTTATCAGGTTGAGAAAGTTTTCTACTATTCTTAGTTTGGAGAAAATGTTTTTCATGAGTGGATATCGCATTTTTCAAATAATTCTTCTGCATTTATTATGATGATCATAGTTTTTATTTCCTTTCTCAGTTAATATAATAATTTGTATTAATGTATTATTTAAAACAAAGATAATTTTTGATGATGAAGATAAACTGCATTTGGTCATGATGTGATATTTCCTTTCTATATTGCTGCAATTTGATAATATTTTGTTAAGGATTCTTATTACTATGCTTATGAAACATAATGGTCTGTGGTTTACTTTTCTTTTGATCTTTTCTTGGTATCCAGGTAAAGCTGTCTTCATAAAATTTCTTGAGAATTGTTTCCTTCTTTTCTATTTTCTGAAAGACTTTGTGTGGAATTGTTATTAATTTTTATATGTTTGGTAGAACTAATTAATAAAGCAAGAAGACCCATAGTCCTTCTCTTTCTGAATTCTAGTTACATGCATTTTGTATTACTTGATAATTTTTCCATCAGTCACTGGAACTGTGTTCATTTATTTTTCTTCTGTATAATTAATTTTGGATAGTTTCTCTTGCTATATTTTCAAATGCACTAATTTTACTTTTCCAGTGTCTAATCTGCTTTAATTTCATTTAGTAATTTTTTTAATAAATATTATATTTCATCTCTAGTAATTCCATTTTCTTTAATTTTGAACCTTCCATTTAGTTTCTCACTGTATTCATATTTACCTTAATCTTGAGCATATTAGACATATTTGTAATTGCTGTTTTAAAATCCTTGTTTAAAATTTAATTATCTCTGTCATTTCTGAGACATGACTGATATTTCTCCAAGTAGGGACAACATTCTCCCATTTTTTAGTAAAACTAATACTTTTGATTAATAAATATTGATTGAGTGCTAGGCTTGGCAAATATTACATTACTTAGTATATAGATTTTGTTTTCTACTTTTAAGAGGTGTTCAACTTTGTTCCGACAGGCACTTAAGTAACTTGCAACTCACCTTTATTATTTTGAGACTTGTTATTAGTTTTTGTTGTGGAGTTTAGAATATCCTCTACTCTTAATCTAGTTTGCTCCTAAAATAGGACGTGACATTTTGGGGAATCTCTGTCATATACCCCAGGTGATCAGTGAGGACTCCAGATCCTGGCTCAATGGAGCTCTAACATTTCAATAATCCTGTGCTTTGTAATGGGAGCTGAGAATTGTTAAACTTAAAGCTACCCTGTCTAATCTGCCTAATCTTGTGGAGTTTCACACTACTTATTACCCAGCCAAAGAAGACCCAATGCAAATTTCTAGACTTTTCATGTGTAGCTCTGGAACTAAGCTTTACAACTCCCTAAATTTTGATCCCTGTTTCATCAGCTCAGTAAAACTGCTATGCTCTGTTTAGATACTTCTTCACGCACCACGGTCTGTAATGTGTCACAGGCAGAAAACCAGGGTGATTGTGTAGCGAACAACTTTTTGCTGCTTTCTAATATCTGAAATTGATTTTTCATGTATCTTATCCTATTTTCTAACTAATTTTTATACAAAGAATGTAATTTCAATTCTTTTTAAATTTACCTTAGGCAGAAGAAGTTGTCTATTCTACCTGTCTTTATTTTTTAAAAATTTCTTCCTTTTCACATTCCTTTCCTCTTAAGGCATTCTATGTTCTATTTATTTGCTCTTGCATTTCTCTAGTTTAATGTTCATTTATCAAATGCTTATTTTATTTCTAATTATTTAAAGAGTTTTGTCACCTAATTTCTGAGTCTTAGTATCATTTAGTTAATTTAATAAATGGTAGGCTACAGTTTGGATCTCTTTTGTGTGTGCCTTTCTGAAGTGCTTTCATGGTAGAAATGTTATTTTACTGTTGTTGTTTTTTGTTTGTTTGTTTGTTTTTCTTATAATGACTTCAACTAGAATTTTTACCTCAATACTTTTTTATGGTTCAATATATTTCCCAAATTTTTCAATGGAGATTATTTAAAGATAACTTTTCCAGTTTAACAAAACTTTATTTTCTTTTGTTTTCATACAGTGTTAAAAAAAAAAAAAAAAGACTCCCTGCTTTCAAAAATTTTCTAGCTTTGTAACCCTCCTCTAATTTTACTCGGTTTTTCTCTTTCTTTCATCTGTACTGTCCCTTTCCTACTCGATTTTGATACCACTCCGGCATTTTTTTTTTTTTTTTTTGTAAGAGAGACCTGGCTAGGTAAGTTTTAGGAATCACAGAGACTAGTATTCTTCAGCCCCTTCAAATCCCACCAGTTTCTCATGTATTCACCCAATATGGAATCAGGCAAAACTCATCCCAGATGAGTTCAAGTCACCTATTGGGATTTCCTAAAATTATGGCCTCAAATTCACCAACTATGATTTCTAATGAACACCTGTTGACCCTTTTCCATATCTCCTGTTTTCAAGTTCTGCACAGACTGTAATATGACAAAGACTGTGTAAGTATTAGTGGTTTATCCCCAATTTCCTGTAATCTGTGATTCACAGGGATACCTTGTCACCTAGTTGTGTTGCAAATGATGTTAATGCTTTGTTGGTCTTAATACCTGGTGTTGTCTCTGTTTTTACATGGGAATTTGGAGTCATTCAAAATCTATGCTGCTACTAACTCTATATCCCTCAAATCCTCCACATCAATATACTCTTTAGAGTGAAAGTTGGTAATATTAAAAATTTTTCTGTGACAAAAGGCATAAATTGGAACTACTCTAGTCAAACTGAAACATATAGCCATTTTACCTATAGTCTAAAGATATAATTCACAGTCCGTAAATTGGCACACAATATCCTTAAAGATTTGGTCCTTACTTACCTCTTCATTACATCTTCTTCAACCACTAACTCAAATATATTCTATGCATTAATCATAATGACTTAGATGAAGTTTCCCAAATAAAGAAATGTTTTTTGTTCTTGTCATTCTTAATTGCACCAAACTGAGTAAAAGAGTAATAGAGATGTTTTAGTATGAGCCACTATAACTGACAGACATTGAACAAGTCATGATTTGCTAGTCCTGGTACTAAGTCTTAAGCACTCTTGATGGACACAGGAGGGTAGAGGGTGTGTTACAGTGTTACATTATCTTTACCTGCTTTGGGTGGGGCTTAAGATTCCAGACCTCAGCCTCTCCAAATTACGTTACATACTGTATATCCTTAGACCAAAAGCTGAGCTCATGTGAGTTAATGGTTTAAGCACTAGAAACTGCTTTTCTCTTGTATTACTAACCAATTAGTACATGGAAGCTAAATTTCACACTCATCATATTCAAGTGTTTAAAAGTGGAAGCTTATGTATTAAGAGACATCTATCTAATCTCTCATCTTAGATCCAAAATCAAGATACTCCCATTGTGTGGGAGACTCCAGTTGGCAAAGAAAATAACATTAGTGACTTCTCTTGGACAACACCGTGACAATTGCTTAGACTCTGTCTCTGATAGCTTGCTCAAGGGGAGGATATCAAGGAACTGAGTGGGTTTCAGAGCATGAAGTAGAAAAGGACATATATCCTTCAGGCCAAGCCTGTGATTATTGCTCAATTGGTTAAGCTTTTGTTGTGTTTCTCTCTACATAAAAAGGCCTTTCATGCCCTTGGTCCTTCTTATTCAAAGATGGTACAGAAGTCATAACTCATTGAGTATTGGTTTTTCACTCTTAAGAGTAGTTTATTATGAAGATAGATATTTCAATCTTAGTGAAGCAGTTTGTAAGCACTGAAGTAAAATAAGGACGAGAGTTTATCTACTTTCTTCATTTAAAGAAAACACCCTAAGCCTCAACATTTTAACTTTATCGATAACTATTTCTCCTTCCCCCAAGGCAAAATAATAAAAATATTATTTAAGAAATCCATCTATACTGCCATGTATATGCCTTATGTATTCTGTAAATTCTATTTAATCTACTTTTAAGAACCTTTAACCACTTTCCACCTAGTTCTTCAAATTTTTAATAAAGTCTTTGCTTACCCACCAAGATTCTGATAATTTTCCACTTTCCATATATTCATAGCACTTTGTACATACATCTGTAAACTCTTATTTTATTGTGGTAAAGTGATTTGATTTGATTTTTTTTTTTCTCTTTCCTACTAAGATCTCACTTCCTTGTTAATAGAGGGTATACCTTATTTGTCTTTACATCTCCAAATATAGCACATTGCCAGACATATAGTCAGCATTCAATATATACATATATGTTGAATTATATAATTATTAAATTAGTCAAAATAATAATTAAAGCTTATGTTATTCTGTGAACATTGATGAATTTAAAACAAATTTACAAACAATATGCTGTTATTTAATCCACCTCAAGTTGAAGAAACTGAGGTCCAGAGAGGTTAAAAAAATTGCTTCCCATAACACAGTTGATATGTGGCTCTATAATCTTGACAGAGTTAAGAAAGAATACTTTAAGTAGATGAAAAATAATTTGACATAGAAATGGACATGCTTAGGAAAAGCAACTAGCACATTGTTTCAATCGGGGTCGATTTAAGGAAAACTGAGATTTTACCAGGCATTTCAACAGAAAGAATTTAATACAAGAAATTGGTTACACTGGTGTTGAAAAGAGAAAAGAGCCTAACAGTAAATCCAGACATAGTAATTGCAGAAAGTAGCTCTCATATGTATTTCTTAGGAAACAAAAAAGATGGAATTGCCAAAATTTAGAAGTTCAAATAAGAAACTCTACAGAACTATGCTCAGACCCCCTGAGATGCCACCTGCCTGCTCCTGCTACCTCTGAGGGGGCATCTTCTGCTAGTGCTGGGAGTCCTGAAAGAACCTGAAGCTAACTACTTGTGCTGAAGTATTACTGACAAAAGTAAAGAAAGAAAGAAAGAAAAAACAATGTTCCTTCTGTCCACCTCCTCCTTTCATTCTTCCTCTATTGTATCTTATTGAATGAACCTAACAGAAGCCATTTGGCAAGAAAGTCTGAGAAATGTAATTTTCAGGGTCCCAGCCCCAGCATCACAAAGGAGAGTCTAGAAGTATGAGTTTGGGATTAAGGCAATAGGAAAATAACTGGTATGCCCAATTTGGTTGTAATCTGAATTTTTGAACAGAGCTTAGGTGCAATGGAAGGATACAAAAGGGAAAAAAACTCATTTTTGCAAATATCTACTAAGTATCAGACAGCAGGTTAAACTCTTTAAAATACTATCCATTCAACAAATATTTGTGGAGCATATACTATTTCCAGCCACTGTAAAAGACCCTTCAGCTGGAATGGTGATAAGATAGATATTATTCTTCCTTTCACGGAATTAGAGATTTTAAAGAAAAATGGGCAAATAAATATGTGATTATGATAACATATGTACTTATCTAACTTGAGTCATGTAACAACCTTAAAAGAAAGTCAGATAAGGAAACTAAGGATAAAGAAGTGATTTAAATATTTCAGGACTATAATTACCATGTGGCAAGACAGAATCTGAATTTAGAAATGTAGGACTCCGAGATCCGTGTCTTTTCCCAGGGCACTGCTCTTCTTAGTGGAAAGGGAAGTCTGGAATGGCAGCTTAATGTCTTGCTACTACTGAGTTCTGCAGAATCATACAGGAAAAAAACCAAAAAAAAGTAAAATATTAGACCAAACTTTTATTTCTTAGCTTCCTTAAAAATTGCAAATGGATATCCATGCCAAGGGAAAATTAATTTTCATTCGTTTTTATCAAAGTTCGTATACTCTACACTTTCAAAACCACATTAGACCCCTGTTTCTTCACTTAGGACTATCTAGCAACTATCCTGTTGATCAGTAGCTTTAGAAAAAAAACTTCATTTCCTCTTGATTCTCTGAAAAAGCATGGTGTCAACATTTCAACTGTAAGAAGCATTGCTAGAGGCTAGAAAAAATTTATTTTATGCTAGATACATGAAATTGGTTGTTTTGGTTTTTTGGTTTGTCATTTAAAAATCCTATTAGCTATTTCTTGTAACAGCCTTGTAAATTATGAGATTTATGACCTAAGTCACTGGGAAAAGAGAGAGAGCAGAGTTCATTAGGGCTGAAAAGAATCTTTAGTGATTCAGAACACTTGATTTACACATAAAGAAACGGTGATGCTAGAGAAGTTAAGTGACTTCTCTCAGTCTCCCATTACAAGCTTCTTAGGGGAGAAAATCTACAAAGTCTTGGGATCATGACTACAGGTACAATCCCTTTCCACAATTTCATATAAAACAGTCAGTTCTTTAGAACAGGAAAATAAGTTGAATGAACTGATACAAAATGTTTAATAGCACTCACAGTCCTCAGTAAAGAAATGGTTTAGAAATTCCTGGGGACCCAGCAAGTAACCACCAGTAATCTCACCATTTGAAGTGGATGATTTGAAACAATTTTGGTTGGGAAAAGAAGTTCAAGGTTAATAGTTTAAAATGGAGAACACAGGTGGAAGGGATTGCAGGATGAGAACATTTTAGCAATGGAGCTTTGGGTAGAGCCACAGAAGCAAAAAAAAAAAAAAAAAAAAATCACACCAGCATCTTGTCATGGAACTCTGACGCTTGTTAGTACACGAGAAGCTGAGAATGTTATGGGAAGATGGACGTGGCCAGGGTAGAACTTCTTGATAGGTTGTATATGTCATTATGTGAGAACTTCATAAAAAGAGAAAAGTTAAAGGCTAAGTTTTACAGCCCTATATGCAACTCCTGGAAGTTGTATTGACCGTTCATGCTATGTTGACCAGTGTAATAAAGTTGCTTGATATTTCCTCTTTGCATTTCCCAAGTAGTCCCTGAGTGAACATGGAAAAAAAATTTAAGTACTGAGAAACTAATACCTGGCATAAGCAAACAAAAACTAAGCTTATGTCATAAAAAAATTCTGATAAAATAAAAAGAGACCAGAAGCAAAAGCCCATATGAACCCTCCTGTTCTAAAACAGAGCAATGATCTCCACAAGAAGAGCCCATTTGTTCGGTAGAGCCTCCAAATTAAGCCCAATTTAAAACAAATCTGTTCTGTGTCTTACTTTTGAGTCAAAGGTAGCTAGGATTCAATCCTGGATCCTACATTAAATCAGCATGACTTTAAAGACGTTACCTAACTTGTCTGAGTCTTACATTAAAATAATAATTAGTAAGGTTCTTAAAGATTTCTTATGACATTTACTGAGAAATCTGGGAAGAAATTCCTAGAATAGTGCCTGGGATATAATAGGAATTTGACACACCAGCATTATTGAAAAGAGTTTGTTTCAATCTGACCCAAAAGACAGAGATATGGGCAGTTTGCCTTCTCATGTTCAATATAATTCAGTCCCTTTTAGTACCATCTTTGGACATTTTTATGCAGAAAACTAGGAAGTGAGAAATAGTTCTCATTCTGAAAAAAATAGATGAAAAGGTGTTATCAGATAGAGAATGAGAGGAGATGAGGAATGCTGTGGAGATTCACCGGTCATAATACTCTGCACGTCAGTTGGCTCTCACTTGTTTCTTGCTGTTTTCCTAAGGGTGGAGTTCTTATCTGATATAGGAAGGCAAGCCAGAAAAATGGCATTTATGTAGGTGAGGTAAGAATATGTTAATTGGCTTGATTTAATCCTTCCACAATGTAAAAGAACATCATAACATTATATTGTGCCTCGTAAATATAAACAATTATTAGTTGTCAATTAAAAATAAAAGTTAAATTAAATTAAATTTTTTTTGAAATCATGAGAATTTATAAACGAAGGGGAAAATTCTCCAGGGATAGGTTTACTTCTTTATTTTCTTCTTTTAAGAAGAGAATAAAATAAGTTGAGTTTTATTCGTGCATTCATTTATTCAACATTGCGAAGCAACTACTGTGTATATTGAAGATTCAATGGGAAACAAAAATAGGTGTGTACCTGACTTTATGGAGCTTACAGTCTAGCGTAGGAAACAAATATTAATCAAGCAAAATCCCGCAAATATGTTATTATAAGTTGTAGCGAGTTCCATGATGAAAAAATACAGAAAACATAGAGGGAATATTTCTAGGGAACCTGAATAAATCCAAAGGTCAGAAAGATTCCCATGAGGAAGAGACAAATGTGAGAGATGTAGAGGAATTAACTAGGAGGAATGGTAGGGAGAGAATATAATGTATGGGGGCTTCAGGGAGCAAAGAACATGGGAACATTTGAGGAACTACAGGAGAGGCAATTAGGTTGGAACACAGAGAAAGGGGCATAGAGGAAAATAGGGTCTCAGAAGTAAAGAAAGAAGCCAGATAATTTAGAGCATGTAGGTCTTAGTAAAGATTTTGTTCCTTATATTTATCGAAGAGCTTTAAGTAGGGACATGACATTACTGAAATTGCATTTTTAAATGCTAACTCTGATTATTCTTAAAGAGTGTTCCAGAGGGAGATAAAAGTTGTGCTGAGAGAATTATGAGGCTCTCACAATTGTTCAGGAAAGAAATAGGGTATTTAAACTAAAAAGATGATGATGAAAATGGAAAGAAACAGATGGATTCAAGAGGTGGAAGCAGATTTATTTGCTTAAACTTGTTGATGGACTCGATATGGAGGGCCAAAGGAGGTGGAATGACAGGTGAAGGTTTTACTGGGTCAGAAGAAGGAGAGAGAAAAGACAACCATCATCAGGAAAGTACCACTGTAGGTTGACATTATGTTCTGACTTCCACCTGTCCTGGTTCCTCCAAGGAATCCTAACTGGAGAGAGTAGGAGAAAGTATATGTAAGTAGGAAAGGTTTGGCCTAAGTATACTGCCTTTCTGTGTCTTTTTCTGCTAGGTGTGGAAAGTTTGATGGCCTGAATAATCTTCTGAGTAGACAGAGGTAGTTTGTGGTGGCTAGCCTGCACAACATCCCCAAAGAGCCTCACTCCCTTTTATTCACACATGTACAGTCCTTCCCACACTGAATGTGGGCTGGCACCCCACGTGACCGATAGAACAAGGTGGAAGTGATGAGTTTATTCAACTAATTTGTAAACATTAGTATATTCCAGGCACTCTTAAAAGCAATGAGGAGACAATACTGAAATGTTCAGTGAGTCAGAGAGTGTAGAAGAAATGGTAACATTTTATATTTTAACATTTGACCATTTTAATGAGTATATATACTGCTGAGGAACAACTGAAAATATGGGTAATCTAAGTAATACTTGTATTTCTGGCCCTGCATAATGCCCTGTACCTAGTAGGTACTATGTAAATGTTGAATTAAATTGATTTGGCAATAGAGATATTATTTATCAATTAATTATAAATAAGATAAATGAAAAAGAGGAATTCTATTCTTCATTGGGATTTACATTCTGCACTTCATACTGTCAATGCAGCTATAACTAATTAGTCTTTATCGACCTCTATGATTTCACACCTACATAGAGTAAATGGAAACAGGCCAGTACCTCTGATGTCAGGTTGATAACAGCTCCTTAGAACTCCACAAATTTGGGAATTAGTCAAATAGTTTCTGACATTTGGGTATAGATCATCCTATTATACATTTTGATGTTTGTTTTCCAAGGACTATTATTTGTTGATAATGACTTGGCCTTCTCTAAAAAGAACAAGATTGACAGTGGCAATCAGTATTGGGTGGAGAAATTAAATAGTGGTATTACACACATACACACGCACCACAGGGTTTTAAAAATCCAATTAAAGGACTGCATTAACAAATAAAGCATTCATTTTCTACACAGGTAAATTTGAGAAGGCTAAATTTGTTTCCTTAGATGTATATTAAGCTTAAGAGCTGAAGGGAATATGCTAGTCCCACTCTAACCAGTTTGTTCTACCTTGAAGAATTAGCACATTTTCTTAATTTAATAGTATGCGCCATAGGATAATATATGTAAAAGGATTAGAACCTATATAGTATTGCAGGATATTAAGTGTCTGGAAAAGTGATGGAAGTGAAAATTAATAAATCCTATTTTTAAGCAGGTAGTAATGATCTACATGAAGGGGTGAAGAGAATTTTTAAAAATCACGAGATGTATTAAATTAGAACTGTTACCAGTGCCAAGAAAGAAAGGGAAGTCATATAAAAGGAAAAAGAAAGATTAGACATATGGGGCAAGAAATAACAAGATGAGATGAACTTGCAAAGTGCAAAGTAATGCATAAAAAATATAATGATTTAGAATATAAACCTATTCGATGGGAGAGAGATAATTAGGAAGTTGCAAGAAAGAAAAAAAGATTAGGCAACACAATGGACAGCAAATTGAATAAGGACAATAAAGTGACTTTAGCAAACATAGAAAAGGTGTCATTGGCTTACATATGAAATAATAACTCACTGTAGATTATTAAGTCATAGTATGTGATTCTATACACTATATTTTACCTTTCTGTGTATGCAAATACCTACATCCTACATATGCTGCAATCTCTGTTGGGAGCATGAAGATCCTTAGGGAGAAAACCAAGAAAAACAATTTAGCCAAAATGTAATTTGTAAAGGTATTTTAAGTTTGAGATACAAAAACAGCAGAATATTGAAATTCATCAGTGTCCTGAGAATTTCTTGAGCGTTAGGAAAGCATATAATTTATCCATAAGATGAGATATAGCACGGCTTCTCCTGAGTTAATGTGTAAGGACACAATGCTTCTCTGAGTTGCAGAGGGTAGCCACAATTCCTCCCTCACCCACTAAGGACACAGTCCATAAATTCAATGCCCATGATTCTAATCTGTGACTTAGTGAAATGACAAATTGTAAATTACAATCTGTTATGGATCTTTGGGGTCATATGCAAGCAGTCTTACCTGATAGATGTTCAAACTTTTTTAGCATGATTACTAAAACACAAATTTCAGGCTCTGGGACACTGCATTTTTTTTTATTGGTTATGAATATTCATGGGGTACAAAGCTGATTGTCACCACTCGTGCCCAAGATGTGATGGCCAGATCTATACTGGCAGCATGCCCATTACCACAAATTGTGATTATACCCCCACCCAATTATCCCCAACCTCCCTCCCCCTCCTCCTTCCCCCCACTCCACTTTGTATCCCTAGGTGTGCTCTCTCCCTCTGCAAGTCCAAAGCACCACTGTGGTCTTTCTTTCCTGCCTTCCTTTCTCTCTTATCTCCCACATATGAGTGAGCACATGGCGGTATTTATACCTCTGTGCTTTGCTTATTTCACTCAGTGTAAGTTTCTCCAGGCTCATCCATGTTGTTGCAAATGGAAGAATTTCATTCTTTTTTATGGCAGAGTAGTATACCATAGTGTATATATACCACAGTTTCCTTATCCAATCCTCCATTGATGGACATTTAGGTTGGTTCTAACTCTTGGCTATTATAAACAGAGCCACAATGAACATGGGAGTGCAGGTATCCCTTCGACTTGATGATTTTCATTCCTCTGGGCATACACCCAGAAGTGGGATTGCTGAACCATATGGAAGATCTATCTGTAGTTGTTTGAGAAACCTCCATACTGTTTTCCATAGTGGTTGTACTAATTTACAGTCCCACCAAGAGTGCAGGAGTGTTCCCTTCTCTCCTCACCCTCACCAACATTTCTGATTCTCTATCTTTTTGATTTTTAATAAGCACCAAAGATTATTTGGATACAAGCAGTCCTCAGCCTACACAAGGGGTTAATATTAAGTGTGTAATTTTAATGGGATATGCTATATCTCGATCCAATAGAAAATAGAATGATACATCACAGCACCTTCCTTGGTACCAGACTGGCAATTAAATTAATTACAGGTGAGTTGAAAACAAATGAAGACATTCTTGAAGGTTTTGGTGTAATATAGGACAAGAAAAGGGTAGAATGATGGCCTCTCAAGTTGCCTTCTATTTCAGGTATACAAAAATTGGGTTTATGAAAGTGGTACTGTTTTCATAATAGTAAAAAAAAATTATCCTTGTAAGACAGTTCAGCTTTTTTTTTTTTTTTACTTTTTTATCTGAAAGGCAAAAATGCCTCATAATGTAATATAGGAAATCATCCTTCTTCAGCATAACAAGTAATAATTATAGTTCTATAAATCGACTTATAGAATTTCATTAATCACAAAATCAAAAATCCTGACTTATTATTATTGTGTTACAGTGCATAAACAAATCAACATACAATTTTTATTGTATTGACTGTTTATGTCAGAAGAAAAGTACCTAGGAGGTCCTTGGATAAATGTCTCTGTGTTTTCTGGTTCCTCCAGTGGCACTGTTTCTGTTATTAAGGAATATGAGATGCGTTAGCATTGCTTTCTGCATTCCCTGACTAGCATCTCAACATCAGATATAAACCCACTCTAACTTTGGGACTCCGTGGTAATGAATAAGCTATTAACTACATTGAGAAAGAGTGTAGCAATGTATAATCTTGATAATTCTGCAGCATAGGATATTAAATTACAGTTCCAATTGAGCAAAAGAAACCAGCCAAAGAAGCAAAAATAACAGTAAGTTAAATAAAAACAAGGCCCATTTCTCCATACATAAAATTGAGAAGACCCATAGCTCAGGGCAAGCAATTTAATTGAAGAAAGGCAGTGTACTTATTTAAATTAACCTCACTTTGCTTATAGTTCTGTTTTAGGAAATGCTTTGATGTCACCAATATCTTAGCTAGGGCTGCTCTGTGTTTCATCTTTTAGAAATTATCCTGCATGTGAATTTTTATTAGGTTTTTTGTCCAAAGGTGGCACCAGCAAGACCTACTCCTTCATTTCAACTGTAAGTTTGGTTTATAAAGGGAGATTTTTCTCACTGCTCCTCTCACAGGGCAAGTGGCCTCATTACCAGCCATGTAGCCAGAATCAGAAGCAGGATTTAAGGCATTTGTGCTAACATATTACCTCGGGTCATCTGGAAGAGGAGGAGATGGCGTGAGGATCCAGGTCTTCCAGGGAGAGATAAGAGCCTCCAACACCAAGTGCAAGACAGAACCTGAGTTGTACGGTAGAAAAGATGCAAGATATAAATGGGGCTGTAGCCAGACATAACAAGTAGAGTTCATTCCAGATGTTTGCTGCTAACAGCCTTGAGGTATCTTTCATTCATAGTGACTTTATCACTTCACTTTACCACCCCTTATGATTTATGGTATATCAGAGGTAGAAGAGCAAACTAATTTTTCTGAGTCCAGTTTAATGAAAATGTGTTAGATGGAGTACATAAGAAATTTACAAAGCAATGTGCTTACTTAGTGCCTCTGCTCTCCAAGGATTGAGAAGAGACCTGACCAAAAGGTCAATAGTCATTCTTGTCCAACTCTAGAAATGAAAAGTTATATTGCTCCATTGCTTCACCAGAACATCTTTTAGAATTAAAAAAGATATGTGCAGTGATCCTGGCATACCATCTTCAGTGACTGATTTTTTTCTTTTTTTTAATGTCGGACTATCAGACCATCTTAGCTGCGTCAGTATGGGGTTAAGAGATTTTACAGAAATTGAATAAGAAATCTGCTTTGAGATTTCTTAAGTGTCTTGAGGAGCTTAACAGAAGGACAATGGATAAGAAAAGCAGAATCCAGTCAAGCACCCTTGCTTGTGGCAAGGCTTGCTTTTAAACCCCTTTTTTGATTCAAGTATTGTGCAAAATATATGATAAATAGTGAAACATAAGGTTCAGATATTAGTCTATGCATGGTAAAAAGATCAAATTGTAAAAATAGACAGCTATGGTTAAACAAAATAGACAGCTATGGTTAAACATTCAAATTGACCCAAATATCAAACAACCTTAAGGAATCAAGCAAGGCCTCTTACCTGAATTTTTAGAATTCCTTAGAGAAATAATAAGTGTCTCATAACAGAAATTTAGAAGTCCCATAAAGGAATAATTTGGGGTAGGCAACACTGCATATAAAATTCCTGTCAACCTTAAAATTTCAGATAAAAAACCAGAGGCATAAGGATCCTTTCCAAGCATTTCAAGAGACTACGAAGTGCTATAGAAAAAGCACAGTTCTTCTGAGTTCTGTTTTTCTTTTTAGATGTTTGAGCTCAGATAAATTCCTCTGAACTTCAATTTTTTTCTTCTAAAAGGTAGAAATAGTGGGAACAACCTATCTACTTTTAGATCAATGTTGTGAAGATATAAGAGAAAACCAAGGTATATAAAAGCACAAAACTGAAGTGTGCTACACAAACCCGAGTTGTTACTGCTACCTGAGCTAACAGGCTTGTTTCTACGCTCTGCAGAACTCTGGCTGTCACTTTCTGCAGTAACATGTAGCAGTCTGGCTCTTACACATCTAGATTCTTCTAGACATTCCCTCCTTATCCTTTGACCACTTAATCTTGAGCCTGTCCACACAAGTAAATGTCATCTTCATTGCACTTCTTCATAAACAGACAAAAATAAACTTGCAGATGATTATAGGTGTGGTGTACGTTTCTCTTAGAAAGTGATACTGTCCCTGGTGGCTTCTGAGATCTTGTGAGTGTCTCATTCGTGGCTAGACTTCACGGTACTTAGGAGACCTACATGCCAGGGCTGATCCCTCTCCACCCCCTATCACCTTCGACCAATTAAGTTTGCTCAGTTCCATAGTCATAGACTTTTCTTCTGACCCCAGCTAGTCATCTCAAAATGATGGCCCAGAGTCAAAAGACATTCCAGACAAGACATGCTGGAAAAATCTAATTTCCATAAGGAAAAGAGAATGATAGAGAATCAATTTTAATGTAAGTCCAATTTCTTGAGCACTGCTGTGGGCAAGCATTGTTACAGTGCTGTGACACATGATGCAAGATAATAATTTGAACTGTTAGTTTAGGTGTTTTCTTTCCCTGGATTGTGCCCTTGTTTTAATTCTTGGGCCTTTTAACCTTCATCAAAGGGTGAAGAAAGAATTTCTGCTTGTTTTCTTCAAAGGAGTTTGAGAAAGAGTGATTTGATTTCAGAATTTCACACATACTAAGGAAAAAATACTGGATGCTCCTGAGAGAAACATGGAGAAAAGGGTATTTGTACATATAGCCTGTTTAGTAGAACCAGTGTTTCTCCCCACACCTTTATTAGTAAAAATATTTTCTTTGGCTTGAGTAAGAAACAAAAGAAAAGAGAAAAGTTGATAGATTTTTGGAGCGGAGAAAACCTGTCCCTTAGTTTTCAGTGACAAAGGCAACTAGACTGAAGAAAGGGGTCCCTAGGAGATGGTTCTATAGAGAACGGAGTTGGAGATTCTACACTCAGGCTTGGCAAGGAAGAGAAAATTTGAGAACCTTGGGATCTGAAGGGGAGCACACTGATGCCATGAATGTCTCAGAGGCATCAGAGTTAACTTAGAACCTCAGACCAGACTTCTTTATCTCTCACCAAGACAGCCAAAATCTTAGCACTGTATGATATGCTCCAACAGTGGATATGTCTCACCAAGGAAAGTGAGAATAAAATTTCAGGTACAAATTAAACTGAGTTTTGGTTTTTGTAGTTCTACCAGCCCAATAAGTGAAGATTTCAGAGTTAGAAATTATGAGTTAAACCAATGAAAAAAGCTCATTTTCTCCTAGATTCATACCCACTAAGTATTTAATGCCTCAATTAATCCCTATAACAGCACTACAAAATAGAAATTCCTCTCTTTTTTTTTTATAGATGAGAAAACCTAGATAGAGAAATTTAGGTAGCTTCTCAAGATAGTGCAGGTATTTTATGACAGTGCTGGGATTCAGCCCTAAGTCTTTTTGAATACAAAGCTATCTCATTTGCTATCTTATGTTACCCATACCATGAGTTTGAGTAAACTGGGCAAAATTCAGTATTGGCCAATTACACCACTGGCTGTTTGTAGACAAACCTGGGATGCACTCTCACACTTCGTGTTAACACAGAGACAAAGCAAAGAGAGATTTTTGGTGTTTGGTCACAAAAGTAAACCCTACCTAAAATATACCTTATAAACATTTATGCTTGCCTTTTGTAGTTGCAATTACAATTTTAAAACATCAACTAGTTTTTTGTTTTTTTTTTTTTTGACTTATCCTATGCTATGACTTTATTTTTTTTTATTTTTTATTTATTTATTTTTTTTTTAATTTTATTTTGTCGATATACATTGTGGTTGATTATTGCTCCCCATCACCAAAACCTCCCTTCCTTCTCCCTCCCCCCCTCCCCCCCAACAATGTCCTTTCTGTTTGCTTGTCATATCAACTTCAAATAATTGTGGTTGTTATATCTTCTTCCCCCCCCCCCGGTTTGTGTGCATGTGTGTGTGTGTGTGTGTGTGTCTGTGTGTGTGTGTGTGTGTGTGTGTGTGAATTTATATATTAATTTTTAGCTCCCACCAATAAGTGAGAACATGTGGTATTTCTCTTTCTGTGCCTGACTTGTTTCACTTAATATAATTCTCTCAAGGTCCATCCATGTTGTTGCAAATGGCAGTATTTCATTCATTTTTATAGCTGAGTAGTATTCCATTGTGTAGATGTACCACATTTTCCGTATCCACTCATCCGATGATGGGCATTTGGGCTGGTTCCAACTCTTGGCTATTGTAAAGAGGGCTGCGATGAACATTGGGAAACAGGTATACCTTCGACTTGATGATTTCCATTCTTCTGGGTATATTCCCAACAGTGGGATAGCTGGGTCGTATGGTAGATCTATCTGCAATTGTTTGAGGAACCTCCATACCATTTTCCATAGAGGCTGCACCATTTTGCAGTCCCACCAACAATGTATGAGAGTTCCTTTTTCTCCGCAGCCTCACCAGCATTTATCGTTCAGAGTCTTTTGGATTTTAGCCATCCTAACTGGGGTTAGATGGTATCTCAATGTGGTTTTGATTTGCCTTTCCCGGATGCTGAGTGATGTTGAGCATTTTTTCATATGTCTGTTGGCCATTTGTATATCTTCCTTAGAGAAATGCCTACTTAGCTCTTTTGCCCATTTTTTAATTGGGTTGCTTGTTTTCTTCTTGTACAGTTGTTTGAGTTCCTTATATATTCTGGATATTAATCCTTTGTCAGATGTATATTTTGCAAATATTTTCTCCCACTCTGTTGGTTGTCTTTTAACTCTTTTAATTGTTTCTTTTGCTGAGCAGAAGCTTTTTAGTTTGATATAATCCCATTTGTTTATTTTTCCTTTGGTTGCCCGTGCTTTTGGGGTCGTATTCATGAAGTCTGTGCCCAGTCCTATTTCCTGAAGTGTTTCTCCTATGTTTTCTTTAAGAAGTTTTATTGTTTCAGGGTGTATATTTAAATCCTTAATCCATTTTGAGTTGATTTTAGTATACGGCGAGAGGTATGGATCAAGTTTCATTCTCCTGCATATGGATATCCAGTTGTCCCAGCACCATTTGCTGAAGAGGCAGTCCCTTCGCCACTGAATAGGCTTGATGCCTTTGTCAAATATCAGCTGACAGTAAGTGTGTGGGTTGATTTCTGGATTCTCTATTCTATTCCATTGGTCAGTGTGTCTGTTTTTATGCCAGTACCATACTGTTTTGGTTATTATAGCTCTGTAGTATAGCTTAAAGTCAGGTAATGTTATGCTTCCAGCTTTATTTTTTTTGCTCAGCATTGCTTTAGCTATGCGTGGTCTTTTATTGTTCCATATAAATGTCTGGATAGTTTTTTCCATTTCTGAGAAAAATGTCTTTGGAATTTTGATGGGGATTGCATTGAATTTGTATATCACTTTGGGTAGTATGGACATTTTCACTATGTTGATTCTTCCAATCCAAGAGCATGGGATATCTTTCCATCTTCTTGTATCCTCTCCAATTTCTCTCAGCAGTGGTTTGTAGTTCTCATTATAGAGATTTTTCACCTCCTTGGTTAACTCAATTCCTAAGTATTTTATTTTTTTGGTGGCTATTGTAAATGGGCAGGCTTTCTTGATTTCTCTTTCTGCATGTTCACTATTGGAGAAAAGAAATGCTACTGATTTTTGTGTGTTGATTTTGTATCCTGCTACTGTGCTGAAATCATTTATCAATTCTAGCAGTTTTTTTGTAGAGGTTTTAGGCTGTTCGATATATAGGATCATGTCATCTGCAAACAGGGACAGTTTGACTTCATCTTTTCCAATCTGGATGCCCTTTATTTCCTTCTCTTCTCTGATTGCTCTGGCTAGTACTTCCAACACTATGTTGAATAGGAGTGGTGAGAGTGGGCATCCTTGTCTAGTTCCTGTTCTTAAAGGAAAAGCTTTCAGCTTTTCCCCATTCAGGATGATATTGGCAGTGGGTTTGGCATATATGGCTTTAATTATGTTGAGATACTTTCCCTCTATACCTAACTTATAGAGGGTCTTTGTCATGAATGAGTGCTGAACTTTATCAAATGCTTTTTCAACATCTATAGAGATGATCATATGGTCCTTGTGTTTGAGTTTATTAATATGGTGTATCACATTTATTGATTTGCGTATGTTGAACCAACCTTGCATCCCTGGGATGAATCCCACTTGATCGTGATGAATAATTTTTCGTATGTGTTGCTGTATTCTGTTTGCTAGTAATTTAGTGAGGATTTTTGCATCTATATTCATCAGGGATATTGGCCTGTAGTTTTCTTTTTTGGTTATATCTTTACCTGGTTTTGGTATCAGGATGATGTTTGCTTCATAGAATGAGTTTGGGAGATTTGCGTCCGTTTCAATCTTTTGGAATAGTTTGTAAAGAATCGGTGTCAATTCCTGTTTGAATGTTTGGTAAAATTCTGCTGTGAATCCATCTGGTCCTGGGCTTTTCTTTGTTGGGAGCCTTCTGATAACAGCTTCAATCTCCTTTATTGTTATTGGTCTGTTCATTACAACTGATTCATCTGAAATACAAGGAATCATTTGAGACTACTATAAACAACTATACGCCAACAAATTTGAAAATCTGGAGGAAATGGATAAATTTCTGGACACACACAAGCTCCCAAAACTGAACCGTGAAGACGTAGAAAATCAACTAGTTTTTTTATAGTCATTTTATAGCCTAATCTCTTCATGGGGTTCTGTATGGTAGAAGTTCAGAAGGAACAAAGCCCATGAGGGATAAAGATCCATCTGTAGTCATCGAGTAATATTCTGAAGCTTAGAGGCCTGGCCAGTCTGAAACAAACTTTGGCAAGCCCCCTGAATAGAGGATGTAACTGGGAATAGTTCAGGGCCACTCCCTGGGGCTCCATACGCATCAGAAGGCTGGTACCAAATGGTCACCCAAAGAGTGGCTAGCAGAAAATGGCACATTACACACTAAGACCAGGGGAGAAACAAGTTGCAAGACAGTGGTGCGAGTTGGAAAAATAACATGAAAAGAAGGAGGTGAGCTCTTAGGGAGGGTGCCAAATAATAATTTCTGAAATGCACAAGCAAGGTTGAAGTGTGGATATGGGGTATTGGAAACATTGGAAGCAAACAAGCACAATCGAAAACAGGAAAAAATGAAGGAAGGAGAAAAGGGATGAAAGAAAAAATGTTAGCCTTTCTTTACCTAAGAAAGCCAGCCAGTTAACAAATTTCTGAAAAGGGATATTGTTTTAGTTCTTGTTGTATCCATTATATTAAGCCATCAGGTTAGAAAAAAAATTTGTAGTATAGAAATAAAATTATTATCTGAGGAAGGGAAAGATAGTACACAAGTACATACTGAAAATCAGGCCAATCTGATTTTTAATTCCACGTCTGACACTTTTAAAATATATGGCCTGATGGGTTCTTTCATAATCATTTTTAAACATTAGTTTTTTCCACATGTAATATGGGGCTGTTACATAAGTGATAGTTAATATTATTATTACTACTAAAAGCTATGTTCGAACAAACAATACATGCTGTGTGCTGTGCTGAGCACGTTAAATAAATTCTCACACAATTACTCTACTTAATGAATGAGGTACCATAGTTAAAGCTCTTTGTAGGATGCCGTTCTCATACTAGTGCTTAATAAGTGGTGGGTTCTTTTTGGCTACTTAATTCCTAATCTTAAAAACACTTTTCATGAATATTGTTTCATATTGCAAGCCAGCTGCCATACAGAATCAGGAACCATGTAGTGGGAATGAAGAATTTTAACTCTATTTCTTACATATATTTCAGGTAAAGCCTCCTTCTCAAAGAGATGCAAAATGTGTAGACTGGCTACAAACACCTTGAGATCAGACAGGATTCATAACCACTGTGCATCCCAAGGTAGAATATTTATGCATGCAGTCCTAGCTCTGATGTCCAGACAGAATTTTTCTTTCTGCTATCCATTGGCTGAATGAAAATATGTTCTCTACTTTTTATTTTTACACACGTTCTTACTAAAAGGTGTGTGAGAAAGTTCTTGACTGAATGTTTGTAATTACTACACTTTACAGCAGGAAATAGAACGCTCTCTCTTTAACTCAGGAATAGCTAATTCCTTTTCTTCATGAAATGTCGCCTTCTCAGAAAAGACTCCCTAGGCAACCAATCTCAATTAAGTTTCCCTGTTAATTTTTATATCATTGCCTTGGGCATTGCTTTTAAAGTACTTATCAAAATTTCTTCTCAAAATTTCTATACTATTTTATTTAGTTGTCTGCTTACTTGTATTTGTCTTTAGCTCTCCCTACCAAGTAAATTCTTTGAAACCACATCAGTATTCTTCAGCATTCAGAAATATTTACTAAGCACTTACTAGGTGCCAGGCATTGTTCTAGGCACTGGGACACAGCACTGAACTGACATTCTGGCAATGCGAAGCAGACAGACAACAAAAAACAGCAGGTGGTGATACTGTGAAGCACATGGCAACGTGAGGGAGTGAAAGGTACGCCAGGCATGCAAGGAGAAGTTGTTAGGATAGATCCTATTTCATCAGAGGTAATCAGGGAAAGCTTCCTGACAAGTTGGCCCATGATAATAACTAAGAGAAGAGAATTCTAGGTAGAGGGAACAGTAAGCCTGAGAGTCTGGGATCTGCTTGCTGAGTCCATGGAACAGCAAACAGGCATCGTAGAGAGAGCAACGTGAACAAGGAGGAGAGGAGAGTTGACACTGGGAGGATTGTGGAACACCAGAAAGACTATGGTAAGGCCCTTGATTTTACCCTGCGTGAGATGGGAGCAACAATGGAATTTTGAGAAGAGACAGGATCTGACATGTTTTAAAAGGATGGCTTTTGCCTGTTGTACAGAGAACAGCCTGGGAGGGTTAGTCAAGGGAGAACAGTCAAGAAACTATTGCCATAGTTTAAGTGGAAGATCATGGTGGCACAGAACCAGTGATTGTCATAAAGGTGATGAACAAAGGTCAGATTTTGTATACATTTTCAAAGTAGAGATGACTGAATTTGCTGAGGGATTGAATGGGGCCATGACAGAATAAAAAAATCAAGGGTGACTCCAAATGTTTTGGCATTTGAAGTTTGAAGATTAGAGTCACACTAATCAAGATAGGAAATATTGTACCTGAAGAAAAGGAAGTTTGAGAGGTGAAAATTAAGTTTGAGATGGGAGACGTTTCAGCTGCAGAAACACCAAGTAAATGTTGACCGTACAAGGGTGAAGTTCAGGGAAGAGTTTTAAGGCTGGAGATGTGTATTTGGAAGTTATCAGAATATAGATAGCATTTAAATCATTGGGATTCACTTATGAGGAAGGGAAACAAAGTAAAGATCTGAGGATGGGCACTTTAGCATTTAGTGTGTGGGAAGATGAAGAGGAAATAGAGGTGACTGAGAGATTCATCTCCAAGGTGGGAGGAAATCCGGGAGAATGTGGCGTCCTGGAAAGCAAGGTTCCAGGCAGCTGATCAGTTAAGTAATATGAGAGCTGAGAATGGAGTGCTGGGTTTGGCAATATGGCAGTGCCTGATAACCTTGATATGAGTGGTTTTGTGGAACAGTGGCGATAAATGCTTGGATGAGCAGTCTCAAGAAAGTTTGGAAGGAAAGGAAGTGAAGTACAGACAACTCTTTCAAAGGATGGATGCTTTAACACACTTAAAGAAATGGGGCTGTGGTGGAGAGAGACGCGAGGTCAAGAGGATGTATTTTGTAAGTGGATCCCACTTTTTAGAAAGGGATAAGTATGTTTACAGAAAGAAGAAAATTGATCATGCCAAGGGGAAGGGGGACAATCACAACAGGAAAATCCTTGAAAAGGAGAGAGGATATAACACACTATCCAAGAGAAGGAGTAGCTCACAGGTAGGAGCTGGAAGAGTTCTTTTACTGTAACAGGAAAACAGGGACAGTGTTTGGGGACAGATGCACATGTACTGGTAGATTCAGCGTGTGAGTACGTAGGAAGTTTCCACCAGTTCCTTGATTGAATCCTCAGCATCTATCACACTGCCTGGCACATAGTAGGTGTTCAAAGATGTACTGAATAAATAAATACACTTTATTAATATCTTCTTCCAGAGAACTTCCTAAGAATAATTCTCTGTGTGGGACTCTCCTTGCATTCTAAGTTAAACCCGCACTATAAAACAGAAGAGAGTGAGAGGAAAAGAGATAAGCTTTTCAAATAAGCTTTAAAGATTTGCTTCATAACTTCCACCCTTTGCCTTTCTTTCTAAAACAAAGATACGGATAGAAAGGCATGGGATGTTGTGATTTTATCATAGAAGTAATTGGGTATCTGTGACTCCTTTTACCCTCTCATAATACCGGCTGGATATATAACTCTTGGTTTTCTCATTTTGGCTACATTCCCAGAACTGTATGTAAAGTGTTTTCCTGAAATATTGAAAAGGAACCTACACTTTAAGTTCATCATCTCTTTGCCTGAAAAGGGACTTATTCTTTTCCTGTTGAGATTGCATTTTGTGTGGGCTTTTCTCTTCCTTTGCTACTAAAGTTAAAACTTGGAAACTGCAAGTTGCATACAAGTCAAGCATATTGCGGTAAAGAGATACACACACCAATAAGGAAAAGAAAATACAGATGACTGGAATGCATTTTTAAGTGAATTAATGGGAGGAGAGGGGGTCCAGTGTTCACTGAGATTCTACTAAGGACAAGGCACTCTACATGTATTATTTACATTTAGTCATTACAAAAAAAAATCTGGAAAGTAGGTATTATCCACATATTATAAAGACTGGAACAGAAGTTAGAGGTTTTTTAAAAAAAACAATTATTTTCCACTTTTTAAGTACATTATTAAAAATATATCTGTACCAGATATATTGTTAAGTACTTCACATGCATTATCAGCTTTAGTGTTAGAATAACCCTGTAAGGTGTATCATTTTACCCCATCTTAGAGGATGAGAAAACTGGAGCATAAAACAATTTTAATAATTCGCTGAAGTTAACACAACTGCCAGGGGCTCAAGTCCAGATGTGACTGTGTTTGAAGACACAGCTTTCCTGTCCTACCATGTTGTCCCTCAAGGGAGGCAGAACTGCCAGGGAATTGACCAATACATGAGCATAAAGTAAAACATAATTAGTGAATAAATTCTGATAAATAGCATCATTGTTTAGCAACACGTAAGTTGATTACACTTACTAGCTAAGTCACAGTCAATAACATGTAGTTGCATTCCTCCAAAAATAAAGAGGTTGTTCTCTTTTATATCCTAATGTCTCTCAAAACATTCTGATTTGAACATTAGCAAAAATGTATCAACATAGACAATTCTTACAACTCAATCCAATATGGGAAGGAGCTGCCCTCTTTGATCTCTTAACAAGCTGGATTATAATGGAATGTAAAGAAAGAAAACCTTATCTATCGTATGTAAATGTAGATGTGTATGCATATACATGTATTTTTTCCAGAGTAATTTCTTCAACAGGCAAACCTGGAAGACATAGTAATTAAGAACACAGCCTTTAAAATCAGAACTGAGTTGTAATTCTGCTCTCACCAGTTGCTGGGTATGAGACCTGTACAAGTTAGTTATTTAAGCTAAGCCTCAGAGTCCCCATCAGTGAGGAAGGCATGACACTACCACCTACCTCACAGAATTAACTGGGAAGAGCATTGAAATAATCCATTTGGCACAGTGGCTCACATAGAAAATGTGCTCAATAAATTGTTGTTGCTGTTGCTGTTCCCAATGCCACTTGGAAACACAGAGTAAGGCATTAATGGTCACTTTAGAACCTGTGACAAGAATGAAGATTTGACCTCAAGTAGAGTGCAGGCTTTTAGAAAGGTTCTGATGATTAAACCTGATGCAGATAAATCACAGTGTAGGCCACATGATTAAATTGCATTTTCATTTAATTGTATCTCAGGTGCCAGATACTGTTACAATTTCTATCTATGCCTCAAGGAAAAGCTTGTGTCCTGTAAGCCCAATGAAGTGAAAAGGAGACAAAGATGCTCAAATACAGCCAAGACCTTAATAAATGTGAACAGGGTCAATGTACTCTTCCAAGAATATATATGTATGTCCAGACAAACAATTTTCTAAAATTATTTGACAAGCTGAGGAATTTGTAAGAAAAGAAATTTTAAATCTTGGTTTTAGTTTTTCTAGCTCAAATCCAAAGGAGTTGTAGCCAACTCCCTAGAACCTGTGCAATTACCACAACTGTGCATTTAGGTGAGGAACTCACGCCAAGTCTTAGAAAGAAATGTTATTTTCTCTTTTCAAATATCATGTCATAACTATACACATCTTTTGCCGAGGGCAAAACCCTGGGGAAATATCTTTATTCTTGCAGAGATATTTCTCCACAAGTACAAATACTATCCATTTTTATATGTTTCTATTCCAAGTCATCTCCTTCATAAAATTTTCCCTGGTGTTTCACTCAGGTGTGAACTGGTTCTCCTTCTCTAAATTCACACAGTATTTTATGTCTCTCTCTTTCTCTCCCTTTCTTTTTCTCCTTTTTTCTTTATCTCTACCTCTGTCACTCTCACTGCATGAGTTTCTAAAGGGTAGGGACTATCTTTTTATGTGTCTTATTTCTACACAGATCTTCATACAAACTCCTGATGTGCATAACTTCTTCTTTACATTCGTATTAAGCATTTAATGTGTTCTAGACACTAACATAATAATTGGTTATGTTTTATTGAATGCTTTCCTTTTGTCACAAGTCTCTGATAAGGGCTTTTGATGCATTATCTCATTCAATTTCAAAACTACCCTAAAAAGTTCCCAATATTAGACCCATTTTGTAAACTGGGAGGCTAAGACTTAGACAATGTGAGCCATGGACCTGAGGTCCCACAGTGGCAGTGTTTTACTCAGTCTCTGTTACTCTAGAACCCATGCTCTCTTGCCCACTGTGCTATGCACTTTCACTGAAGGCACTTGATAAATACTCTATGAACAATAGATAAAATTCAAGGACTATTTTTGTTATGCTCTTCTCCAATTCTAAGATGAGATGTAGAAAAGTGATCATATTTTTAATATGAAATTTCTGTGTACAGAAAGAGTATGCAAAGACTAATTAACACTTAAATATTTACTTGTCTTTTGAATAACACAGTGATGCATAATATATCTTGGATACCACAGAGAATGTTCAAGTTTATTCTTGTGGACTTGTAAACTGCCATTTACTTAGACTTAATGAGTTATGGAGGCCTTAGCCTTGCATTTAAAATCGCAAAGTGAAGGAAGAATTGTCTGGTATTTCCTTTGGGTGGTCAGACCAGTTGCTCATTTCCTGCTCCTCTCTAAGAGAGGTTTTAAACATTTCATAATCACTTAATTCCTTAAATTTGATCCATATTCTGAACAGGTGTTATTGCTTACCAGTAGTATGGAATGAAAACTTGATCCAGATTGAAAACAACAACAACAGAACATGAAAACAGGATAGATGTAAGCCTTAAACAGGTCAGTCGCAAAGAAGAGAGTGTGGGTAGTTTAGTGAGTTATTCATCCAGCCTGCTCTCCAGCACAGTGTACTCTGAATTATTTTCTTTACTTGTGTCCCTAAGTGGGAATTCAATGAGGCAATACTGTAGTTCCTTCAAAGATGGGTTAAATATAGAAAAAGGCAAACATGTTTCTATTAACACTAGCTGATATTCTGTAAGGAATATGTGAAAAGCCTATGCTTCATGGAGAAAGAAAATTGAAAGTGAGAAGGTTACTCTTGAGAATATAAAACACACATGTTAATTTCCTCAAAGGGATGCATGAAGGGTTAAAATATGCAAAAAAAAATTTCAAAGTTTGAGCCCTAGCTTTCTCTAAAAACCCTTAGAACCATACATGATGAAATATCCTGAGAACCACAGTTGCTTGCTGGGCTCTGGAGTCAGATTGCCTGGCTTCTAATCCAAGCACAGCGTTTCTTAGTTGCACATCTTTAATGTGGCTTGGCCTCAGTTTCTCAAATGAGAGTTGTGGGAGCACAGTATCTAGCAAATAGTAAGTTCTCCAAATGTTAGCTATTACTAGTGTTATTGTCTAACATTTTTAAGTGATCAAATATTTCTAAAACTTTACTAATAAAAAAGCCAAACTGCTTAAGGAAAATGAAGACCCGCAGATATTGCCAGTAGAACTCATAATATGATCCCATATTCATTTTAAGCAAAGCAAAGGTGATTGTTTACGGGGAAGGAGGGAGTGTGTTAATACTTTTGGTTTTTGTATTTTTGTTTTCTTTTTAGAGTCCTTGAATATGCCTAAAGAAGGATCAGTTGTAACAAATCTCAGTGTTGCATGAATGACAAAATTATCACCATAGAGTCATGCCAGAAGGTGAGAAAAAATTCCAGTCCAGAAACAACTGTCTACAAGATGTGTGTTCTGAAAAGTTTAGTGCCTATCAGTTCCATTTAAATGCTCTAGGAGAGTTCATTGCTTATAGGAGGTTATTCCAATAAGGTCATCTTCTATCCTTCTCTTCCTCCTCCTCCTCCTTCTCTCTTTCTCTTTCTCCCACTCCATCTTCAATAATCTATGGTCAAAAGCCTTGGATAACACAGCCCAATGCCCGCTCAGCAAAGGTGTTTAGCAGAGAAGTGTCTGAGAAGGAGCTTCCAATTGGATGGACATCCTAAGGCACTCCGTCTTATCTGGCAAATATTCTTGTTTCTGTAAATACATCAAAAGTTGCCTCTATGTAGCATTATCTATCATACATACAATTCTCACCAATCCCAACTTTTAAAAACATTTGGTTTCCAAACAATCTGAGATCGATAAGAATTAATACGATTTCTAAAATTTTACTTAATCATATCTATAACTTCTCATCAGTGCTTCTAATCAAATACCTAAGTACGAGGGGTTTTTAAATATAATTCTAGCTCAAAATGAAAGGACTTGACCTTTTTATCACCGTGCTTAACTTTATCTCAGGTAAATGTAACTATTCTTAAAAGTTTTTAAAACGATTAAAGAGATCATGTAACACTAAAATCTACCCCAAATATTGCCTTAAAGGACTGAGGTTTGAAAAATGATAAACTAAATTCCAAAATTCACACAATAATGGAATTCTTCAGTAGAATAAGGCTACTTTTGAGATAACAAATGGTTTTATGCAAAGTAACAGCACTGACATGGGCTGTACTGATCTGTGTTTCATCTCAAGAGGAGAAAGGGAAAGAAATCACACTTGAGAGAGCTATGAAGCTTTCTGAGATAGAATGTTGTTAGAGTGCTCTGTAATTGATGAAAATGACTCTTGGATGAGTCTGTTTACATGTGATTGGTGCACCATACTTAGCCATCATGAAAATAAGCCATTGTTTCATGAAAGATGGGTGGAGATTTTGCAATCATTTTCCAAAGTTAAACTCAGGCTACATATAGCATCAGAATTTTTAGTTGATTTTTGTTTCTTCTTTCTTTTCTTTTCTTTTTTTTGCTGCAATATCCCTTATAGCAATGTATGTGGGAGTTGCCCAAGGTTTGTTGTTGTGTCTCTCTTTTAAGATTTTAAGCCAGGATCTGCAGAATTTTTTAAATTGCCTGGCTGACCATAAACTCTAAGACTCTATTGTGATTTTACAAATAAAACAAATAATTTCACTCGGTCAGTAAATAATGAATATGTCAAGCATTGTGATAGGTTTTGGAGATACAATAAAGAACGTGACCACCATGGAATTTCTGTTAAAAAAACAATCACTGTTTTTTACCAGAATATACCAGAGGAAATTCTTATACCAGAGGAAAAACAGAGGACTATGGTAGTCAGTATTGTCAAAAACACTCTGCCTCTCCTCCCAAGCACATGGAAGATTACGTATCCTGCCCTGCTAAGCTTAGTTTGTGGCCGTGTGGCTTATTTTGACTGACGATATGGAATGGAGATGTTGTGGCTCACATCTGGATACAACCTTTAAGAGCCAGGGTGCAATTTACCATGCTCTTCTTTTTTTCCTTTCCACGGTGACATTATTTCCAAGGGTGGTTGATCTGGAAACCTGGGTCCTGAAGTGAAGTCGATGCAGAAAAGGGTTCTCAGCAGACCCGTGTTAAACATGTAGCATGAACAAGAAACAAACTTTTAATGTGTTAAACCTCTGAGATCTGGGGTTTGTTCATTAGTTCAGCATAACCTAAGCTACCCTGACTTGAGTACTGTGTGGGACATACAGAAGGTGCACCTAATCCAAACTTGGGAGAAGGGGGCAGGAAGTACCCCCTGTATATGACATATATACGCATGTTGTTTCCATAATTATCTTATCACCTACTCAATTGTAAATTATGAGGACATAGTACTTTGCACAAAGCATTTGCCCAGTAAATGCTGGTTTAAGTTAGATGGATCAAAAATTAAGCTGTAGTTCTAGAAATTCAATGTTGTGCTCTTTTGCAGTGACTATTAACCAGAATACTGGTTTTAGACAAATCCTGGCCATGCTACACTATATGATTAAGAAATTTTACATGTGTTTCTTTATTTCAGTGGGTATCAGATCCTTCATCAGCTAAACTGAAATAATTACATGGAAATATTTATCATAATCTTAGTTCAAAACAGGTGATCAGCAAAATAGCATTTTTCTCCCAGAATCACTGTTATCTGCCTCTTTCACAGTCCTGTGATGATAAACTTGAAACTAGATATGAAAACCAAGACATCGATTTGTTTCCACAACATTGGAACAAAGACTGAAAAAACTGAAAACATGATCACTTTTCACTAAAATTAACGGACATCAAGTGCCTTTCCCTTAAAACAAATTACAGTTGATACAATATTGGTAAAATTAAATATTTTGTTGCAAATTGGACTCCAAAGATACTTTCAGGTTATCCATTGTGATATTTGCCGTTTGTCTTGCTCAGAAATCTCTAAATCTGTTTTCTCTTTTGTCAATATTATCAGCTTCTGGTAGGTCAAAAAATGTACCTGCTGGCCTAGGTCTAATTTAATTCTATGCACTACTTCAGATAGTTTGAAATCAATAGGAATTTTGCATAAGTAATTTTACCAGCATTGAGTACTTAATGATTAAATAAGATATATTTATATTTTTTCAAGTATCTCATGTGTCTTAAGCACTATTTGCTAAGTGCTGCTTCAATTCCTCCTACTCTTCATAAAGCTGAACTCTGACTGCCTGTCTCCCATGAAATGATTTATAAAGAAATCTTCCATCATGCTTGCTGATAAGAATGCTTCCCATTGCACACTGTCGCATCTTCAAATAGATATTCATCGCAACCAAGAAATAAAATTTTAATGATTATGATGCCATGATTTATAGTTGTTAGCTGAGAGAAGATTAATCCAAAGAGACTTGATAAAGTCTATGCCTGAAAACATGGCAAAAAGTATTCAACCAAAGCAAAACACTTTGGAGTTGTGTTTCACCTTTGATGGACTCAGGCATACACCTGCAGATCAAACAAACTGAAGAAACCGACTAAGCCTTTGTAAATTTTCTACATCTTCTTATTGAGTCATCAAAAGAAAAAAAATTCAAAAAATGACTGAAGGCTTCTCTAAATGTGTATTTGAGGGGTTCAGGAAGCTCTCGGTAAAATTTGTTCAGCTAATCTAACTGATGCCCATTTTGAAAGGTGTTGATCTGCTTGTGTGTTAAACATCTAAGGAGAGACAGCATTCAGGTTTTTCTCAGCTTGAATCTGCAGATTCAAGCTATCCACATACAATTTGGATATGAGCACAAGATGAGCAGTTGTACTTTTCTGATTCATCTGATTTTAATGGAATCATTGGGGGTTGACAATGCAGCTGACTGGTTTCTTGCTGCATTAAATTGTCCCTATTCTGATTGGCTACATCATAATATTACACACTATGTACTATTTGTCACAGCATGTTTCCACATTTAGTTCTCTGTAAGTTTAGGCAAGTTAGCTATTTTCTTAAAGCCTTGATTTCTGATCTCAAAACTTGGGGATATGACCACCACTAACAAACATTATTAGGGTACGAAATTGTAAATAGAAGCTATCATTGATAACATATTATCTCACCAATAAAATGATGATCATGTGTTGTGAAGTTTTTAAATTCAGAAGTCCTCTTTGAAGCATAGTCCAATTCTGCTCCTGGAGTAGTAAGTGTGTGTGTGTGCACAGGTTTTGGTCTGGATTACATTTAACACAATATCTTCATTTAAAGGAGACATTACACGGGCATCAGAGTTTTATTTCATGACTCACCATGTGTCCCAATGCTAAAGATACAGATTATAGCGTGAGAACTGGAGTAATTATAGCCTTCCAAATCCTAGTCTCTCAAACTTCCTCATTTCACAAGGCACCATTAGTTTACTTTCTCAAAGCTGATTTCAGCATTTTGGCAGATGTTTTATGAATGTTGTAAATAGGTACAAAATGGAGAATATCCTAATATTGAGAGTAGTAAATGTCATTGTCATTGTCAAGAGCATAAGGCTCTTCTCAGTACACATTAGAAGAAAGTACTCTCCAAAGAGAATGCTTAAGAGTTAAAAGAGAGTAAATCACTATTGTAATAATCATAAAAAAGCAATTGCATGCCAGTGTTAGATATCCTCTGGGTAACCAGGTGCTAATAATTTTACTATATTAATGAAGATGTGAAGTCATATTGGTCTCCTCATTTGGATGGTATTTACTTCAACATTAGGAAAGCTTGATGTCTTCCTTTTAAACTAAGTTATTAACTTGACCCTGTCATTTGAGAGATAGCAATCCTTAATTTAAGGGTAATTTACAGTGGCATCTATAACATTAGGTACAAATGGGACATTAGCTAAGGATGGAGGAGAGGACATTCACACATTTTTATGGTCTATTATGGGTGCCAAAAATCAATCCTGTGGCACAGACAGTAGATATACACATCCTGATTTGTTCCTGCTCCTTCTCAACTCACAAACCCCAGACCATTCAGATCATGCAGAGAAATGCAAATGCAGAGGTCCGAATTGTTTCACATGAATTGCAAAGGTCTAAAGCATTATTTTTCCACAGTGTTAAAGATTAGGTCAGTAATTCATCACATTCTTACAACATAGCCTTTTATTAGGTTTAAGTCAATTCTATTTTGATTTTTATGAAAGAAGCCCATTTCAACAAAAGGTTGATAGGATAGGATCACTAAACTATATAATTCCTTCTGGGGTTTCAGTATTTCAAACCAGAGCAAGTATGAGTGCTACTAGTCAGTAGAAATTTCCAAGGAAAGCTCTCATGACTTTCTCACTGTGGTAGAGAATGAGCAAGTACCTGCTATTCCATCATTTGTCCCAATCCTTTCCTGGCACTAGTCACAGCAAGGGTAAGAACTGTTTCTATTTACTTCAGTGTTTCTCAGCCCTGGCCACATATTAGAATCATCTGGGATGTTTTTAAAAAACACTGGTGTTTGAATCCCATCCTAGGCCAACTAAATCAGCACAGCACTTCAGTGGGACACATAGACTTTTAAGCTCCCTGAGTAACTATTTCTGAAGTTCAGCCAAAGTTGAATACCTTGACCTACTTAGTTGTTGTGACATGAGAAGCAAGAAAAACACTCTAGACCAAAAATGCTCCTTCCAAAGTTTGCTGTAGTAGCTGGTTTTCCACTATTAAAACAACTCACTCTAGGACTCCTTCAAGCTGCATTGTCCAATAAATACAGTAGCCACTAGGTATGTGTCTAGTCCAAACTGAGATGTGCAGTAAGAATAAAATGTACACCAGATTTCAAAGACTTAGTAGGAAATAAAGAATGCATAAATATCACAATAATAATTTTAATGTTGATTTCATGGTGAGATAATATTTTGGATATAGATTAAATAAAATATATTAATAATATTAATTGTATTATTTGTTTTACTTTTTTATTAATAGGTAATTTACACATGTGACTGACTATATTTTTATTGGAAATTGCTATGCTGGGGAAATAATTTTGATGTGGTAATGACAGTAAGCTGGGAAATTTATACTGACTTGTTTACAAATTAGCCTGTTTAAAACTGTTAGTTCCATTACTATAGTGGCTGAGCAAAAGACTTTGAGAAAATGGAAAATATGACAAATAAATGCTGCTGTTGAAGAGAAGACTGAAAAAGTCCAGATCACAGAATCTGTCTTCAGTTGGAACAGGCTGCAAAGTTGGGCTATGTTGCTAGTAACGTGAATGAGATAAGCTCTGCTTGCTCCACAGCTGCAAGTCGTTCTTGTTTTCCTCCTCCTTTTAAAGTTAAGCAATGCGTCTAAAGACCATATTTCCTTTTCCATATCATAGTGGAAATACTATGAGCCTCTTCATTTTACAGATTTGGGCTATGTTTGGGCTCTTACAGTGCTGCCCATGTGCTCTTAAGAGAGTCACTTTTCTTCTCTGATCATGTGTTTTTCCATAGAGAGAATAATACTGTTCTCTGGATTAATTAAATATTATCTTATGTACAATAAAACAAAATCCAGTGTCTGTCACATAGCAGAGTTCAATCAATGGCTGTCAAATAAAAAGTCACCTTTACTGTGCAGCCATAGCTATGCATTTCCACCCTCTGTTTTCCATAGAACATCATCTACGCTCTAATTATTTGGTGACATATCTGTTTCCCCCACTAGACTATTGTGAACTTCTTGAAGTCAGGTCCTTTCTGATTCCTCTTTGTAAGCCCAGTGTCTAGTACAGAACGTGGAACATAGCAGGTGCTCAAAGATCTGCTGCATAAACAGAAGAATGGGAGAATGGCTGGGTGTTCCTGGTTCATCCTTTGAAATCTATGGGGATAGAGTACAACAAAAAAAGCAATGACTTCATAAATGGTAGCATATCAGTAGTATCACAGTAAGGTAAAGAAAGAAGAGTATAACATCTGTTTTTCTGCTCCATTTTGTATGGCAGCTCACCTGGCCGTAGCCAGCCATTTGGCAAACAGTTCATAAGGGGCTGCACCATCATTGCTGGAGGAACATAGAAAACAAACACCCCTAGCATGGTACTACTAGCCCATAGCCTTACGTGAAAAACATAACCCAAGAAGCCACTATTCCCACTGTCTTTAAGACTTGCCTTCTTCTTCTAAACATTGGCTCTTCTCCTAACCACACTTAACTACAAGTCTTTCTCCAACCAACCCTGTACACTTTCTTCTATACCAGCGCTCAGGCAAATGTTCCCCTTAAAGTATTCCTTCTTTTCTTTCTCTCCCTTATCTACCATTGCCCCCTACTTGGGCCTCAGTAAATTCTGTGGCCTTTAAGATATAGTTCAAAGGCTACTTTCCACTGTCTTTCCTAATCAGACTAATGTAAATGATCTCTATGAGTCCTGTCCTCACACAGTATATAATTCACAATTACAACTGGCAATTAGAAAGCTCTTCTTGGTCCATTAGTTATTTGTTTCTGTCAAGTCTTATAGAATATAAGATCCTGAAGGGAAGAAACTACATTCTATCAAACTATTCATTGTGATACTTGGTTTAGGGGCTTGTACTTTACAACAATTAAGAAAACTGTAGAAGGACTGAAGTGAATCCTAGGACAAAATATTTAAGACAGAGGACAGTTTTTAACTTTTTGTATTACACAGATCAATTCTGATTGATCTAATATCTCATACCTTCTGATTATTTCCAAACAGAAAAATTCTAAACTCCCTTTGAACAAAAATGATGCAACTTGGATTCCATGTAATTTGTAGGCAGTGGCTGTCATGAAACCATGTAAGGAATGGAAAAGGGTGGAAGATGCCTGCTGTCACCAAAAGCGGGATCCTGTGAATATGTCTAGGCATATTGAGCAAGGTAATATTGTCATGCCCTAAAAATTAATCATCTTAAATTTTTTATTCAACATTAACCTGTTGAGGTATAGAAAAATTCACTGTTTCAGTAAAAAGTTGAATCTATTTATGTTTAACATATGAGATGAATTATAATCACTCAACCCAATATTTTTAAATAATTGAATTTGTCTTTTTAGTATTTATTAACTCCTAATTAGATGTCATTAGCCCACTCTCATTTAAAATAGATGTAACTATAGGAATTGTATTTTCAAATCTCATTCTAGGAAAACAGCATTACACTATGCATTATTCAGTTTCAAAATTTTATCTAACATGATTAACAGGTAACTCTCATATCCACTATAAATTTGGTGGTATAGCCAATAGCAGCCAAAGGTGGAAACCTTATGTAACTGATAATAGTTATTTTTCTGGTGTAATTCAGCAATTTTTTTATTGTTGCTTGCTTACTGAGTTCAAGGCTGCTTTCTGCCTGACAGGCCAGACTCTGCAAGTCTGCCCTGGCCAGAGCCAAAAAAAAAAAAAAAAAAAATTTAAGCATGAAGCCCCAAATTTATTGAACTAAAGTACTTTCAATATAATTATTTGCTTCTGTAACAATGGGCTTGAACACCTATTGAGATCATTTATTCACTCCTACCTTTCCCCGGTTATTCCTAATTGCTGAGGGATCTTAGCATGTTACTGTGCTTCTCTAAAGTTCCAAAACCTTCTACTACAAAACAGTCATGATAATAATATTGACTTCTTAGGGTTGCTATGAGGATTAAATGAGATAACTATTTAGGATATAGAATACAAATAATGTTCAATAAATGTTAGATATTGATTGCTTCACCAAATACAGGGAGAATAAATAAGTAGAAAAGAGAAAAGGCCAGAGTACAGATGTTTAAATATCTGAGAAAACACCTCCTTGGTTAAATTGATTTCTAGGCATTTTATTTTTTTGGTGACTACTGTGAATGGGCTTGCTTTCTTGATTTCTTTTTCTGCTAATTTGTTACTGGAGTATAGAAACACTGCTGATTTGGGGGTGTTGATTTTGCATCCTGCAACATTACTGAAATTATTAATCAGCTCTAAGAGTTTTTTGGTAGAGGCTATAGGTTTTTCTTTACATAAGATCATGTCACCTGCAAACAAGGACAGTTTGACTTCATCCTTTCCAATCTGGATGGTCTTTATTTTTTTCTTCAATAAGAACTACAAAACACTACTGAAAGAAATTAAAGAGGACACAAAGTTGTGGAAGACATACCATGCTCTTGGGTGGGAAGAATTAACATCGTGAAGTTGTCCATTCTACCCAAAGCAGTCTACAGATTCAATGCAATCCCCATCAAAATATCAGTGACATTCCTCACAGAAATATAAAAAGTAATCCTATCATTCATATGGAACAACAAAAGACCTTGAATAGCCAGAGCAATCCTGAGCAAAAAAAATAATAATAATAAAGCCAGAGGCATAACACTATCAATTTCAAATTATATTACACAGCTATTGTAAACAAAACAACACAGTACTGGCATAAAAACAGACACTTAGACAATGGGACAGAATAGAAAACCCAGGAATCAGCCCACATACTCACAGCCAACTGAACTTTGACAAAGGCAACAAGTACATACATTGGAGAAAAGACTGCCTCTTCAATAAATGGTGCTGGGAAAATTGGAGATCCGTGTGCAGAAAGAATGAAACTGGACCTGTACCTCTCACCGTATACCAAAATCAATTCAAAATGGATTAAAGACATAAATATAAGACCCCAAACCATAAAATTACTAATGGAAAATATAGGGAAAACACTCCAGGAAGTAAGACTGGGCAAAGACTATGAATAAGACCGCAAAAGCACAAGCAATGAAAGAAAAAATAAACAAATGGGATTATATCAAACTAAAAAGCTTCTGCACAGCAAAAGAAACAATCAACAGAACAGAAAGACAACCTACAGAATGGGAGAAAATATTTGCAAACTATACATCTGACAAGGGATTAATATCCAGAACAGCTATACAGAAAAAAACAAATAATCCAATTAAAAATGGGCAAAGGAGATGAATAGACATGTTTCAAAGGAACACATACGAATGGCCAACAGGTACATGAAAAAATGCTAAGCATCACTATTCATCAGAGAAATACAAATAAAAACCACATTAAGATATCATCTCACCCCAGTTAGACTCACCATTATAAAAAAGATAAGAATAACAAATGCTGGTGATGGTGCAGGGAAAGGGGAACTCTTCTACACTGCTGGTGGGACTGTAAATTAGTACAGCTATTATGGAAAACATTATGGAGGTTCTCAAACTACTATAGATAGAACTACCATATGATCCAGCGATCCCACTGCTGGGTATATATACAAAGGAATGAAAATCATCATGTCAGAGAGATACCTGCACTCCCATATTCATTGCAGCTCTATTTAAAATAGCCAAAATATGGAACCAACCTAACTGTCCATCGAGGGGTGACTGGATAAGGAAAATGTGGTATATATGCACAATGGAATATCAAGCCATAAAAAAGAATGAAATCCTGCCATTTGCAGCAACATGGATGAGTCTGGAGAAAATTATGTTAAGTGAAGTAAGCCAGACAAGGAAACAGAAATACCACATGTTCTCACTCAAAACTGGGTGCTAAGAAGGGAGGGACGGAGGGAGGGAAGAAGGAAGGAAGGAAGGAAGGAAGGAAGGAAGGAAGGAAGGAAGGAAGGAAGGAAGGAAGGAAGGAAGGAAGGAAGGGAGGGAGGGAGGGAGGGAGGGAGGGAGGGAGGGAGGGAGGGAGGAAGGGAGGGAGGGAGGAAGGAAGGGAGGGAGGCAGGAAGGAAGGAAGGAAGGGACCACAACAATATGTTGAAATTTCAGAAGGAGAGAACAAACCTAAGAATACTAGAGATGCACAGGAGAGAGGGAGAAGGTTTGGGGAGTGATAGGTCGGGCAAAGGGCCTTATGAGAAGTCACAATTTGTAATAATGAATATGCTAATAATAAATAATAAAAATTAAAAAATAAAACAATAAATAAATAAATATCTAAGAAAAAATCACCTAAACCTCAAAGCAAAAACTGAGCAGTGGCACCAGTGAAAAGAATTTTCAGAGTCAGCCATTTCTGGGTCTGCATTCCAGATTCACAGTTTACAAACTGTGTGATATTAAACAGATTGCTTAAGTTCTCTGAGCCTCCATTTCCTTATCTGTGAAAAGGAGCTATTAATAACTGCCCCATAGGTTGTGAAGATTACAGGAGATAGCATATGGAAAGCTCTGAAATTTAATAAATGTGAGAGGAAAATGTAAAAGCATCAAATTAGTGCAGCATTTGTATGTGGGCCGGCCCACCACAGCTGCTGATATGAAAGATGCTCTTTTCACTTGGTGATTCTCCCTCCAATATAGATGAAAATAGTAGGCCTTAATACAACCAGACTATTTTTAAAATAATCTTCTGGCTGAGCTACAGCTGTGCCACCTTGTTATCACTGCTTGAGTCAGGAATGTGTTTACCTGTTGAATTTTTAGACAGGACATCAGTAAACAGGCAGAGCACTTTGAAAAGCTGATTGTTTGGTGAGCATTCCTGAGGGAGAAGCAAAGAGGGCTGGACGAATTAACAGGATGAAGCACAGAGGTCAATGTTGTCTGGAATCAGACTTTAAAGAGATATGTCTCAATGCTTCACTCTGATAGAGTTTGTGAGATGTCTTTTCTAAAACACTCACAAATCCTTCCTCCCGTGCCCCCCCCCCCCCCCGGGATTCTTTTATGGCTCCAAAAGGCCTTTATCTTGTCCCACCCTTTCAGATAATGCCAAAGATATGATTGGCTTTATATCTCACTAATTTGTTCAACCCCAATCTTTAGACATACTGAATATCTAGTAAATGTTTATTGAATAAAAGAAATAATATATTCAAAATAAAATAAATATATAGTCATGATGGTACAGGAAATTGGTACAGCTTCTCTAGAAAACAATGGAGAATTTATAACAAGGGGTATTAAAATATTTAAATCCCATGACCCTGTCATTTTACTCCCATGACATAACTCAATAGAAAAATAAAGTTATGTCTATGATGATGTTCTGTGCTGGACGATATTACTTGGAAAACTGAAAATATTTAACAAAACAGAATTGCTTAAGTAGATTATGGCATCTCATCATAAAGTGACATTATGTCTACCCTAAAAGAAATAATTATGAAGACATTACTGTAATATTTTACAAAACAATTGGTGACTGTACTAGCATACAAAACCCCCAATTATGCTATGTTAATAAAAATATAAAATACATATAACCATGCAGAGCTACTATAAAAGAATGCAAAAACATAAAAAGTTGTTGATTCAAAATAGTAAAATTACTGGTACTTTCCTTGATGAAAATTTTCTTTAACTATTGTTTTATTTTTAACAATTGAAGACAAGAGAAGAGCCATAAGTACCAGAAAACATTAAGAACCAGAAAAAAAAAAATAGGAATGTTACGTACCATTGTGTGTGTTCCTGTGTATCAGAACCTCACAGAAGCCACAGACCTAACATAGAAGTCATTATGCTTTGTGATGATGACTTTGTTTATAGTCTTTCTTCCTCACTAGATGTAAGCTTTGCGAAGCTCTGGGAAGGTAGGGACTATGAATGTCGTACTTAGTGCTTATCTCCTGCATTTTTATAATGACACACACATTGTAAGTAACATGAAATTTGTTTGATCAATGAAAAGAAAGAAGGTGTGCTACCCGAAACATGTTGTTCTCATATATTGGCTATTATCTAAAAATCTACTGCAAATTCATCTTTTTACTTTGAAGAAATGAATGGTTTAAACTATTAGTCATTTACAGATGCTGTTTTCTGAGAACTGACTTTGATAAAGGGAATCAGAATCCTTAAGTAGAATGGGAAGTACACTAAAGGTCAGTAGAAAGCATACCAGAGATAAATTTTGTTTATTTTACAAACATGTGTAGGTATAGTCCCTCTGAGTTGAATTTGTAACTGTTGCTAACTCAGTTCCACTACAATGTATAGCAAGCAACCTACAGTAAAACCAGTATTTAAATCAACAAATACTGAATCCTCAATTCCTCAAATATAAATTGAGCATTGTATTTGTGGTATTTGCTTATAGGTAAAAAGTAAACCACAGAAAATCAATTAATATTGAAAAGATTGAAATATTATTATTGAAAAGATTGTCATTTAGTCTTGGACATCCTCTAAAAAAACTAAAGGATGTCCAAGACTAAATGACAACCTTTTAAATCTTTCATTTCTTCCAAATTCACAATCCAAAGAGTTACAGTCTTGAGCTCTAGAAATTTGAGTCTAGAAAGGGCTTCAGAGATGAATAATCTAATTTTTCCAATGAACAAATGGAGGACCAAAAGGTGAAGTGATTGCCAGTAATTTATGTAACCCAATACTCAAATATTAAATGCAACTTCAAATCAAGGACATTTTCTCATCTACCATCAATAAATTCTGGAGTGATGTCCCTGAAATATTACAAAATAAAATGGTATCATGGAAAGATTTGATTTTGCTTACGAAATTGTGTACTAAGGCAAGGAAAACACTTTCTTTCAGTAAAGAGACAAAATCCATACGACCCACTCACAGCTTTGTAGTAATGTCAATAAATATTTTCAGAAATTGTAGTGATAATAAAAATATTTTTAAAACATCTTTAGTTAACAACAAAACAACAAAAATAACATTCCCTCATATCTTAATTGCAGATATATTTACATGGGATTTCATTTGGAAGTTTCAAGCTTTCATAAATTCTGTTCCCAATGTCTACACTGCTACATGGAGTTAAAGAAAATGAAAAACCAATTAAAAACTAAAACATAATTTCAATAACATAACATCTCTTAAAACCTCAGTGCCTGGAAAGATGAAATAAAACTAATTTCGAGGTGATTTTTCAAGCAGTGAGCTTTTAATGTCATCCTTTTTCTAATATATAAATTCTTTGATTTCTAGTGGTCACTGTTTGATTGAAAGTAATGCATATTGTGTCTTTAAAAACTAAAGACATAGCCAATTCATTTCAAAAGATTACTTTGAAGATGTCTACTTAGAATCATTTCTGATGTTCAAAGAAATAATATCCACATGGAACTTGGGTACATATGTCTCTATCAATAGGATAATTTGCCACAAGCAATTATAGAGTGTACATTTAACAGAGTCCTGCCTTCAGAATTTTCGGACTGCTAAACCAGTTTCCCTTGTCAGTTACAACGGTGTAAGTTACAGGGACAATTAAGACCTATTAAGCTTAAACGACCCTTCCAACTTCCTCAGTGATATTTTTACATTTAAAATGATGAAGGACCACTAAAGACAAATGATTTGCAGAAAGTATGATATATGAAAGTAAAAATTTTGAATTCTAATAGCTATCTCTGTAAACATCCAGTCACAACTATTTTTCGGGTAATTTGTATATATCATATAAAATTATGTCTGAACACTCCAATTGACTTTAAATAAATGTATAAATTGATATTTAAAAGCTTGATTTTGAAACAATGTGGAAATACATTATTCTTAAGTGTTAATTCTTAAATTATTTTTTAAATAAAATAAAAATTTGATAGAAAACTAAGTTATTTTCTGCTTTATAATATTATGTATTTTCAGAAATAATTATTTGTAAAATTATTAATATTATTAATTACTAATTAATATTAGAGAAATATTATTTATAAAATTAAACAAAAATATGGCCACTATCTATGTTTTCTAAACTATGTAGCTTTTTAATTTATGAATTTAATAATCTGTTCTTGAACCTAATTTCTAGTTTGCTTGTGCTAGCCTAATGTTTCCCAAAATATAAACATGTAATTATAGAAATTTACAAAAGAAAAATTGGTTTTCATGATCCAGTAAGTTTAAAATATTATGGTTAACATTAAGTAAGCTAGTTTACTGTAGGACCTTTCTATGACTTTAACATGCTAATATGCATCACAAATCTTTTCTGGGGTGTATTGCATAAAACATTGCCTAAGAAGAGGTGACCTTAGTCTGCTTTTTTATGAAGCATCACTCTAGACTAGAATTTGCAGAAAACATATCAGTAAATGTGGATTTAATTACAAATCATGAAGTGACTTATTTATATTCGTGTATACGAGTATATATGTGTATATATCTGTGTGTAGGTGTCTACATATAATTTACGTTCCCAAGTGTGGCAGAAGCTGTTAGTTGTTGATGGCAATATCTATTCTATCCTTCTTCCTTGATAATATTCAGTTTTTAGCTGGGCACACTGCCACGTAAAATAGTCTACGTTTACCAGCACACTTTATGTGTAAGAAGTGTGATATAATAGCTTTTGGGAAAGCATAAAAGATAGCTGATATGTGCTCCTTGATGCTTCTGTGTTTTTCTTCCATGATGCTACCTTAAGCCCAGAGATGTTATGTATCTGGAGCAGATACATGCTGCTGTGGGATTTCCTTTATTCACTCGCCACTCTACCATCTCCAGGATGTGACCCTCATCCACACAGCTCAAAATGCCTCCTTGTTCTGAGAATTTCCTTACCCTCTGAACAAGGCTTAGACTTTTAGCAGCCGTGTGTCTACATTGTAATGTAGTTATATTTACTAATATCCACTAGGTTAGTAAAGTTCTCACTCCCTGAATTTGAGAATCTGTTATATAGAAAGAGGAGATTTTTAATTGACCACCGATTGGAATGAAAGCTTGCTAGGGTTGACCCACCAAATCACATTCCTGGGCATCCCTTAGTTGCCCTGGCTTCCTACTTCTTGAGGCTTGACTATTCAATAAATTTATTGGATGTCCTTTCTCTGACTAAGGCAGCCAGAATTGGTTTCTGTTATTTACAACAAAAAGAACCCAATTAATACTATTAGATTTGATTAAGATATAATGAGTTTGAAGGAAAGATACAACACAAAGATAAATTGCATCTCTGATGGTTAATTTTATGTGTTAACTTGAATGGGCCATGGAGTGCCCAGGTTAAACATTCTTCCTGGATGTGTCTGTGAGGGTGCTTCCGGACAAGATTAGCATTTGAATCAGTGGACTCAGTAAAGTAGACTGCCCTCCACAGCGTGGTTAACTATCATCCAATACGCTGATGACCTGAAGAGAACAAAAGGTGGAGGAAGGAGGAATTTACTACTTTTTTATTCTGCCTCACTTTTTGAGCTAGGAAATCTCATGACAACTTCTCCTGCCTTTGAACTTGGATTTACACCATGGGTTCCTCTGGTTCTCAGGCCTTTGTACTCATGCTGAATCTCATAGCCAGCTTTCTTAGATCTCCAACTTGCAAATGACAGATCGTAAGACTTCTCAGCCTCCATAATCCTGTGAGCCAATTCCTCATATTAAATCTCCTTTTATATATATCTTCTATTGATTCTGTTTCTCTGGAGATCCCTGACAAATACAGTATCTAACAAACCATTGGTTAAACAAAAATAAAATTTAAGAAATCAGCCCATGAAACATAGATCAGGGAAGCATTTGTATTGATGCAGCAATTCAAACCCCTTCCTGTTCCTATTCTCATTCCCAGTGCTTCCAATAATCCTGGCACTCATAAATAAACAACTTTATTATTTAACATGCCTACAAACAGGTTATCCTGTCCTCGTGTGTCTCTTTCTTCATGAGCATCTGCCAGATTACCTTCCCAAAACCGCATTCGTCATTTCAGCCAGAAAAACATCAATGTCTTCCTCTTGCCCATCAAATCACTTTCAAATTCACCTCCTGGCTTTTTAGTATTTTCATCATCAATCTCTGTACTAAATGTCTATTCAAAAAGATCCTTGTTCAAATTCCTGTTGATAGGCCTAACAGAGCTTAATTATCACAATATATTTGATGATTTTTTTTCTTTTCTCTGAGGAAAAAAAAAGGTGGAAATAATTTATGACTGTTAATTATTCCCAAGTCACATAAAATCTGTGTGCAATTTTGTGTGAAAGATACATTCCACATACTTGCAATAAATGGACTATGTAATAGTTGCAGAATCTTTGTGAGAAGTCACTGTTAAAAATTTCTACCAGCTCGTAGTTAAGGTAATTACTGAAAGGAGAGAGTAACCTGCTCACTGAAATTTCCTCATATGAGATAATGACCTGTTTGGGGAAGTCATCACTGTCAATCATTTCTACCACAGAAAAGGTTATAGAAAGGACCAACATCCTTTCTTTTCTTTAAAACAGCAAAACTCTCTATCCACTCTCCCAAAAATGTCATAGTCCCAATTCTTCCACTTTAAAAGCAGAGAGCTAGCATTGAAACCAACTTGGCAACATCTGAAAGCTGCATAGTAAACTTTCATGCATTGGACAAAAAATTAGTAGAAATGCATTTTACTGATCATCAGGTCCTTTTTATTTTAAATTTTTGCCTCATTGCTTATATTTTTAAAAATTGAAATTAGGCCTACTCTTGTAAAGAGAGTCACTCCAATTTTGACCAGTATCTAACACCGCACCCTACTTTCATTCTGAGCCAACTCTAGGAGAAAAGTAATTGGGGCAATTACTCTGGATCCTAAACTTTGAGGATATCTAAGTCTTAGGATCTTACCAAAACAAAAGTAAAAACCTTTTATAGATTCACTCATCCCACTAACCTGTCAAAATCACAAAGATACTACTGTAGGAATTCTATCATTACTCCAGTCTTCTAAAATAGCAGCTATTATGAGGTTCCCTTTTCCCATTCACTGCTAATCTTCATGTTACCTTTAATCTACTGCTAAAGTGATGAAGCTAACCAGGTCATGTTCTCCTAGCCATGAAAAACGTAGGGCTGGCTTTGGTAGCCCAAAACTTACGAATTCCTAACAATAACCTTGGAACTATTGTGCTCTTGACCAGTCTGCAAATTCTTTTCCAACTCTAGCCATGAAAAACGTAGGGCTGGCTTTGGTAGCCCAAAACTTACGAATTCCTAACAATAACCTTGGAACTATTGTGCTCTTGACCAGTCTGCAAATTCTTTTCCACCTCTAGCCATTCTTTATGCCGTTCTCTTCCTACTAAATGCCCTTATTCCACTCTCTAGTTATCACAGTCAAGCCAGTCCTTCAAATGGCCAGTCCTATCACAACTGGTCCTAATCTCTCCAGCCCATATCGGCCTCTTTCTGTTCTGTTACCCCATTGCACTCAGAGGAAGAACCTCACAAACTACCTCTACTTTCTACTCAGTTTTCTTTATTTGTTATTTCTGTTTTGTTTTGATTTTTGGTTTTTTGTTGCTGTTGTTGTTTTTACCAGATTGTAAATGCCTAGGTGAAAAATCTAGACTCTGCCTTCCTAAAGCAGCAGGAAATCACTGCTCAGTCAACATCTTTGGTTGGACAATGAAAGGAAATTGCTTTTGTCATCTTAGTCATTGGTATTGATTCAATGACATGCCACATCTGCCTCCTCTCTTCATGGCCAGTACAGATACTACGTACTATATCTCTGTTTGGAATACTCCATGTCCCATACTTTGTGTTTACCCTTCAGGTCTCCAATTAGGTCTTACTTCCTCAGAAAAGCATTTCTTAAGCCCAAGACCAGTTTCTTTATTTGTCTACTGTAGCATTTTTCACAATTGTAATTGTATAATTGGTAATTAGTTAATTACTGCTATTCTGTGGTTCTCAATTATGGGTGATTTTGCCTCACACAGCACATTTGGCAGTGTCTGAAGACATGTTTGGTTGTCACAACTGGGGTCAGTTGGATGCTACTGGCATCTAGTACGTAGTTGCCAGGGACGCTGCCAAGCAACCTACAGTGCACGGGAAAGCCCCACACAACAAAAAATCATACATCTCAAAATGTCATTAAAGCCAATATTTAGGTATCCTGACTAGCTCAATGGCCTAATGTCATTATGCATGCTTTGATGTTCATCTCAATCTATTGGAAATATCATAAGACCCAGCTGTATAAAATTCTGAGATACTGAGGATATTACCTACCACATGCAACATTGTTCCCTTTGAAAAGAGCAAAAGTTTTTTTTCTGAGGAATTGTCATAGTTTTTTATTTTGTAAATCTTTTAAATTATTGTTTTTCTCTGTTATTTTGACTGCTGAAAAATTAGAACTAAATTTGTATCCCACCTATAACAATAATGTATGACTATATGATATTAATTTCTACTAATTTTATTGCTAGTTTTATTATTTCCTCATTTTTATTTTCTTTTATCCAAATGTATTCAATTGTTTCTTTCCTTCTGTCAGGCATGTACAAATTTATTTTTAATGGAGCAATACTCTTACACTTAAACAACTTCCTATCAATCTCAAGGGGGGACAGCCTGTCACTAAACAATGTGCTTTGGATCAATATAGCTTCAGAGAAGGAAATAATAGAATAAATTTATTAATATTTGCAGAGTCAAAGAATAATAACAATGGCCTAAATAAGAAGTGACCTAGGAGGTGATATAGCCAAATCTTTCATTTTACAGTGAAGGGAAAGTTGATTCAAAGAGATTAAATGCATTGTCTGAGTTTACACAGTAACACCAAAATTGCACCCAATTATCTTGACTTCCATTTTTCTGAAAGCTATTTGAATGAATAAACAATAATATAAATTTCTGCCTCCATGTTCTTCAGGTAGCATAGACTTGTGGGCAGTACAAGGAACTACCATGTAGGAAACCAACATCTTAAACTTGAAGGTGCCTGTGATTTGTATAGGAAGAACATGACACTTTCCACTTTAGATTCTATCACCTTAAGCACCTACTTCTCCAGCAAATGACAAATACAAATGTTAGTGATTTCTACAGTATCCTTGGAGAAATAACCACTTTAAATTCATAGATTACTGTCTGATCCTGAGACAGAAGCAGATGCAGGTGCCTCTTACAGAACCTGTTTCAGAGATCACTCTTTTTAAGAAAACTCACATATGTCTAAAATGCACCTCTCTGTAAGTCACACAGGGCATGTCTTACTATCTTAAGTAAAATATGATTAGCTATTCCCCTTAATGTAACATGTTTCACACAACATCACGTGTGCTTTTCTTTTTGTTTTTCCCCACTAATTCATAGGTTTTTTTCAATTTTGGAATTTATGCTGAATTAATCCTGTCATTAATTTCTGTTATAATTTTACATTAGAAAACAATGAGTTCAAGACTTGTCGTTGCTACTTTCCTAGCCTTTAATTCACACTATATCCTAAAGGCAGAAACTGGAACTATTTTCTTATCTACTATATTTCTAGCACAGGGTCTCTTACAAAACAGGTATTCAGTGAAGAGTTATTAAGTGAAATACTTAAAATATGGACAGTCCCCTTAAAATATACTGACAGACGTATCAGTATTTTTCATTCCATTACAAAATATGAAGGGACTTCAAAAAGTTCATGGAAAATGGAATTAAAAGATAAAAATAAAAAATGTAATAAAAAATAAAAACTTTATTTCTCAACATAAGCTCCATCAAGTCCACAACACTTTTGTAAGCAATGATACCAACCATTCTGTGCATCCCTAAAGAACTGAGGGTCCTAGGAATTTAACCATGATGAGGTAGTCATTTTTACATTATTAACTGAAGAAAATGGGTGCCCTTTAAAGACTTTTTAAGATTGATGCTGTGGGTTGAATGTGTCACCAAAGTTTCATGTGTTGAAGACTTGATATCCATTATAACAATGTTAAGAGGGTGGTAAATCCTTATATGTAATTGAAAGGTGGAGCCTTGAAGAAGTGATTAGATTGTGAGGACTGTACTTACATGAATGGGTTAATCCATTGATGTTTACTATGTGGTAATGGGCCTGGTTCTGATGGCTTTAAAGGAGAGCAAGTGAGGAGGTTGTCTCTCTCTTGCTCAGCCATTTGCTATGTGATACCCTGAGCTGCTGTAGAAAAAGGTCCTCATCAGATTTGCCCCATGGACTGTGGACTTCCCAGCCTCTGAACTGTAAGAAACAAGTTCATTTTCTTAAAAATTACCCAGTTTCAGGTATTCTGTTATAAACTATAGAAATAAACTAACACAACTAGGAAACAAGCAAAATGTCAGAAGCCAAATCAAGACAGTAAGATGAATGCCTAATGGTTTCCCGTCAAAACTTTTGCAGAATTGTCCTTGTATGATGAGGGGAATGAGCAGGGGCATTGTTCTGGTGGAAAAGGACTCTCTGGTGAACCTTTCCCTGGCAACTTTCTGCTAAAGCTTTAGCTGATTTTCTTAAAATACACTCATAATAAGCAGATGGTATTGTTCTTTGACCCTCTAGAAAGTCAAGGAGCAAAATGCCTTGAGCATCCCAAAAAAATATTGCCATGACCTCTGCTCTTGACCAGTCCACTTTTGCTTTGACTGGACCACTTCCATCTCTTGGTAGTCATGGCTTTGATTGTGTTTTGTCTTCAAGATTGTACTGGTAAAGCCATGTTTCATCTCCTGTTACAATTATTTGAAGAAAAAATTATAAGGTATTTGAATGAATCAGAAGTAGAAAGAGTATAGAGGGCTTTTTTCCTCTAACACTGTACATTTCAAAAATGTGCCATGGCTCTAAGAGCCTGTGGAACAGGCACACTTATCTTTATTAACCTTCTTAAGTGTTTCTGGTGTGCTTTTGGTCCCTGAATTCTACCATTTACCATCTGAGATACTGAAATGTGAGGGTAAATTACCTACTGGGAAACAGCTTATTGATCTGTTAATAGCAGAATACATACCAATACACCCCAGCACGCTCCCCATCTAATCCAAGTACTTAAATAAAAACTGGACTGAAGAATGTGGCTTAGGCTAAAGGATTTTGTGTCCTCCTTTCAAAATAAAGATGGTCATGGCTGCTTAACCTAAAAAGTCAGAAGGGAAAAGGAGCATTCCCTCATGAGTATGAACCTGAGTCTAAAATTTAAGGCACATAAATCCCACCCACTAGTAAAATTGAGGTAATGAATCCCCATCTTCTGACAAGTCTATCTGGTGCTCACTCCTCTTCTACTCCTCTTCGACTTGGAAGAGAAAGGGTAGACATGAAGAGGGGTGAGCAGAGGGGTAGAAGCCTGGAACCAGGCTGAATGTTGCAGAAAAGGAGTTAAAATATCCCTTACTTCGAAAGAGATGAAACAGGTTAGCAATAAAACTAGTAATCTCATATCTAATCATAGGATAAGGGTTTTAAAAGTAATAAACAACTTCAAATTTTTTTATTGTTTTGCTTCATTTCAAAATAGGCAGCATATATAACTAACCCTGTAAATTGATACTAAATAATAAGTTGATGATACAACTTGTATCCAAACATTTTAAATAGAAAGTAACTCTGCCAGTATCTTATTGGCAAGAATTCTTTTTTAAATTTCCATTATTAAACTTGTATTAAGAAAAACTAAATCACTGTTTTTTTATTAAACCAAAGCATTTATCTAATTTCACATTTTATGATGGCCTGATTCAGAAGCATTGTCTCCTGATTAATAACCCACATTTTTTATTTATAAACCCAAACCACCCAAATGAAAAGTACTTCCAAATCTTTATTAATTATATAGAAATAAAGGACATTTAAAAATAAATTTGACTTAAAATACAACCAGTTTTTGTGTATAAACCGAACAAAAATATTATAAACTGAATTAATTAAAATTTTTTCTTCTAAAAATAATCAAATCTTTCATAACAAATGATTATTTCCAGGAAGCTAAAAGACTGGCTTAAAAAATCAAACACAATTTAAAATGTTTACTTCTGACTATCATCCAGTTTTGTTTTTCTTTCAGAAATGGAGATACGTATAAATCGTATGTGTTTCCTCTCCCCAGTAAAAATGTCAGATCACGTTGTCACTAAAAATAACGCTCTTTTAGACACAATTCCACATACACAGTATAAGGTATTTCCATAGCCATTTCTTTATATTTCTAATTCTTAGAAAACTGTCTTCTTAGAATATTAACTAAGCAAACCAGAACTGAAAATCTTGGGGCTAAAATAAATCTAAATAGCTATAACTAAATGGTACTGATCTAAAAAAGTATTTTTCTTATATGAGCAACACATTATAGATACTTGGCATTCTAGAAAATATAACAAAAGTTTTCCCCCTATTCCTACTTCAGCTGTTTCCATGTGAGCTTTTATTGCATAGTTTAAGAGTAGGTTAGCACTTTCGTTATTAACCACATTTCTCAAGATTTCATAACAGTGTTGAAATTTCTTTTCTACCTTTCTTGCTTCATATTGCAAGAAAATTCAATTATATTCTTGGAGACATGAGCAGACTCATTTAAAGTGTTTTTATATTTCTCTTTTACTATTTTATATTGAAACCAAAACAAACTTTTCTTCCCACAACACAGGAACTAAAATTTCAAGACTCAGCAGGAATAATCAAGCTTATTTTATAATCATTACATAGTCTAACTTTTCTCTATTTCAAATGAATATTTTAAGCAAAAAAAAGACTGAAGAGTAAGCTCAAGAATCATGTTTTTTAAATTTTTATTAAGTAAAAAATTTACTGTCATCCTTTTTTCTCCTTCTGCTGGAATGGCAAAATTTTTGAACCAAGTTGGCAGTACAAAAGAGAATAACTGTAAAATAAAGAAATAAATATGATATAGATAGTTTGTGAAAGATCCCTAACAGATTTCAGAAATAATTACTGATAGCATTTTTTGACACTCTGGAGATATAAAATATAATTTATATAGATACATAATGTCACATATTTTTAATATCTAGCAGACCTTATGCCCCAAAATGTGTAAATATTACTTTCCTTTTTTATATTTTTCATTGTACGTGTTTATGGGATATGGTTTGTCTCAATACATGCATATATTGTATAATTATGTAATCAAAATAGTTAGCATATCTATCACCTGAACATTTATAATTTCTTTGTGGTTATAACATTCAAGATCCTCTTTTCTGGCTATCTTCAACTATACAATACAATATTATTAGCTATTGTCACCCTAGGGCACCAGAACTTATTCTTCCTATCTAGCTGTAAATTTCTACCAGTCTACCAACCTTTCCCCTCTCCCACTCCTCTTCCTTTCCCTGCCTGTGATAACCATTAATCTACTGCCTATTTCTCTCTTTGTTTCCCTCTTTTTAATTTATTTTTCTTAAGTGACCCATGCTACTTGTATATATTTACGAAATACAATATACTTGGGTACATTCATAGTGTGTGCAATGATCACATCAGGGTGCTTAATATATCCATCACCTCATACATTTGTTACTTCTTTGTGTTAGGAACATTCAACATAATCTTGACTAGGTATTCAAAGATACACAGTACTTTGTTGATATCTGTAGTTTCTCTATATTACTATAGAACACTAAATCCCATTTTTTCTATCTCTGTAATATTTTGTATCCACTGACCACCCTCTCTCCATCCCTCACTGTCACTTCCCCCAACCAGTCTCTAGTAACCACTATTCTACTCTCTACTTTTATGAGATCAAATATTTTAGCTTCCACATATGATTGAGAACGTGGTTTTTTCTCTCTGTGCCTGACTTATTTACTTAACATAATTTTCTCCAAGTTCATCCATGTTGCTGTGAAAGGCAGAATTTATTATTTTTTATGGCTGAGTAGTGTTCCATTGTGCATATATACCACATTTTCTTTATCTGATCATCTACTGAAGGACATTTAAGTTGGTTCCAACTCTTGGCTCTTGTGAATAGAGCCCTGATAAACATGGGAGTGCACGTGTCCTTCTGACTTGTTGATTTCCATTCCCTTGTATATATACCCAGTAGTGGGATTGCTAGTTCCGATGGTAGTTCTATCTGTAGTTGTTTGATAAATCTCCATACTGTTTTCAATAGTGACTGTACTAATTTACATTCCTACCAACAATGTATAAGACTTTCCTGTCTCTGCATCCTTGTCAGCATTTGTTATGTTCTATCTTTTTGATAATAGCCATATCTAACTAGAGTGAGATGATATCGCATTGTGATTTTGATTTGCATTTCTCTGATGATTAATGATGTTAAGCATTTTTTCACCTGCCTGTTGGCCATTTGTATGTCTCCTTTTGGAAAATGTCTATTCAGTTCCTTTGCCCATTTTTAAATAGGATTACTTGTTTTTTTACCATTGAGTTGTTTGAGTTCTTTGTATATTCTGGATATTAATCCCTTGTCAGATGCATAGTTTGCAAATATTTTCTCCCATTCTGTAGGTTGTCATTTCACTCTGCTGATTGTTTCCTTTGCTGTGCAGAAGCTTTTTTTGATACAACCATTTGTTAATTTTTGCTTTTTTTCCTTGTGCTTCTGAAGTATTTTTGATAAAAAGTCTTTGCCCAGACCTATGCCCTGAAGTGTTTTCCCTATGTTTTCGTCCAGAAGTTTTATAGTTTTGGGTTTTACATTTAAAGTCTTTAATCCATTTTTTAGTTGATTTTGGTACATGGTAAGAGAAAGGGGTCCATTTTCATTCTTCTACATAAGGATCTCCAATTTTCCCAGTCCATTTATTGAAGTGACTGTCCTTTCCTCAATGTATGTTCTTGGCTCCACTGTCAAAAATCAGTAGGCTGTAGGTACATGGATTTACTTTTGAATTCTCTTTCTGTTCCACTGATCTATGGTCTTGTTTCTGTGCCAGTACCATGTTATTTTGATTACTATCACTTTGTAGTATATTTTGAGGTCAGGAAATGTGATACCCCCCCACACACACGCACACTTTGTTCTTTTTGCTCAGGATTGCTTTGGCTATTCTTGGTCTCTTGCTATTCCACATAAATTTTTGAACTGTTTTCCCTATTTTTGTGAAGTATGTCATTGGTAGTTTGATGAGGATTGTATTTAATCAATAGCATGCTTTGGGTAGTATGGTCATTTTGATGACATTGATTTTTCCAATCCATGAGCATGGGATATCTTTCCATTATTTTGTGTTTTCTTTAATTTATTTAATCAATGTTTTATAATTTTCATTGTAGAGATCTTTCAACTCCTTGGAACATTACTTTCTTACAAGTATATTTGAATATTATGACTACAAAACCCTTTATCTCTTTAATGTGTTAATGTTAATATAGATATTACCAACATGCATATAGAAAAGGAAAAATGCCCATGGATTCATTTCAACTTGCAAAAATAAATTAAAAATAGAAATATATCCTTTTCACATTTGTGCAGTGCTTCATGCTTTGTGCAGTTATCATGGACAGTGCCAGAAGGTAGATTAGAATGTGAAATGAAGAATGAGGGTTGTAATGCGTAAAGATATTCAACCATCAGTAATTCTTCATCACAAATGATTCCTGGGTCGGTGGGTGGTATAATGATCAATATGAAACTTATTAATTATATTAAATTTAGTTTTTGTTTAGCAAAAATTTTCTCATTTTTTAGATGTTTTGAGATTACATACTGGAACACCAACTTCAGGAAGTGTGCTGTTTGGATAGGTTTATTTATTGTTATTATTATTTTTATTGTTATTATTTGAAATACCAGATATCAAGTTTATAAGTGTTTTGCTTTGAACATTGATGATTTTCATATCAAGAAAAGCACTTGGAGTCGATTTCTAACAATTACATCTCAGTTTTAACAAATTTATATATTCTTTATTTTCATTTAAATATCTAAATGAAAGCCCAAGTCTAGTCTAGTTCATGACTCTTTTTAGAACATGCAATACTTTTTACTTTTGTGTAGTTGAAGAAAACTTTCAAAGTAGAATGTGAGTTTTAAAATTATATTCCATTAAGTGTTTTCTTTTTTCTATAGTGGCTTTAAAGTTAAACATAGAAGACAGATGATATTATTACTTCCCTTCCATGTTACAGGAGTTCCTGGATGAGCCGAGTGTTCCTGGAAAAACTAAAAATTAACTTTAGTCTAAGAAAATTAGGTTTATGTTATAGAGTAAATTAGTTTGCTTTCAATAGTGAACTGAAAATATTTCTTTTTTTTTTTTTTTTTTTCTCTGCATTGCCACATCAGACTACAGGAATAAACCCACCATGAAATTCAAAGATCAACTTAAATTGTTATGAAAAAACAGAATCTCTTCGTACCTGTCATTTAAAATTTAAATGTGGTAACATCTTTTATTTCAATTATATGTCTAAGTTGAGTTTATATAGCACAGACACACAGCAAGTAATCTCTCCTGAGAGCTCATTGAAAGCTGACAAAATTATTTCTGGGGTAAAACATTTCTTTTCCCCATAATAATCCTGTCTTAGTAAGTTATATATGTTTGAAAAAGCTGTTCATAGATTTTTTTTAAACCCAATAACAAATTGGGAAAGTGCAAAAGGCCGCATCAGACTCAAATCAAAATTTGTTAGAAGTATTGATTACGGTGAAATTTTTTTATTAAGCCACTTTCAAGGATGAGTTTTCAGTAAAAATCACTAGCTTAATCTCTAATCCATAATAGGATAAAACGATATTGTGTCTGATAAAGCAAAACCCAAAATGGTGGGTTATTTCACACGTGCATTTTGGATACAGTTAATACATTCAGCTCTAAGGTTATTTTATATTTACTACAATATTTAATAATGAAAATATTATGAGACAAATACTTCCAAAAAGACCTACATTACACTAAATTATAATAATTTCAATGCCCTTACTTCAATTTTCTTGATCTTTGTTGATAATTAATATGAAGCTATGAAACCCCACAATTCTTATAATAGCCAAGTCCTTCCAATATTCTTTAATGACTTTCAATTATAATTCTGTTGGTAAAAAAAATTTTTTTTAATTTTCCCTGCGCTGACGTGTGGTTTAGCTGTGGGGAGCCTCAGAGAGAACCGGGCACCGTGAGCAGCGTTCTTACCAAGTTGGTCTAAAAATGAAACAGAATCCGGACGTGGTCCCTACACTGACGGTTACAATAAATTTCAAAATCCGAGCAGGAATTTGAATAGTTTCTTAGAAAACGAACACAGAGTCCGTGCCGGGTGCGGTCAGCAGGGTTGGACGACCGGGCCGCGCCCCACAGGCCCCGCATCACGGGTGCAGCCGCGGGGTGCAGCCCGGGCCCCCGAGCCTGGGGCTGTGGGCTCCGGCGCCAGCCGGAGAAGTGCGCGCCCCGAGAAGTGCGCCCCGAGAAGTGCGCCCCGGAGTGGCTCCGGCCCGTCTTTAGAGTGGACAGGCCCTGGGGCCTTTCCCAGGGATGCAGTAAACAGGAGAATTTAAACAGACAACCAACCAACCAACCAAAGCGGTGAACCGCACAAGCACAAGAAGTTCAGCCTCGCTCCCGCTGGCCTCACTGGCTCTTCACAGACTTGGGATCTCCGAGTCAGCGGCTCTGCTGTTCACTTGTGCAGGCTGAGAAGTGGCTCCCCACCATGTGTGCCCCCTAATGCTGGGCCCTTGGGGTCCTTGTAGAAGCCCAGCTCTCCTTTGCTGAACACGCAGTTACAGGACTTGGGATGATGAAATAGGGGTCAAGTTGAGTACCTCGACCCGGCTCAACTTGGTGCAAAGTTCCGAGCGGCCCCTGCTCCTGGTGCACCTCATGGAGGGCTCCACCACCCTCTTGCACAGACTGGCTGCCAAGCTCAGCATCCCCACCTGCGGCCTGCAGTGCACTCGAGCTGCACCACTGGACAGCACCCAGCGCCTGGCTGCCTGCTACATCGACTGCCTCAGACATGTGCAGCCAGAGGATGGAAGACAGGTCCCCACGCATGTGGACGTTCACGAAGGCGTGTCCAGTCTTGTCTAAATTATATTCCACTCAAACAAGTGCAAATGCATGGAATGACATAGGACATTTTGCCAGTCAGGAGTGGAGTTCAGACAAGACTTGGTGTGTAAAACTGTCTCGTCTATGAACCAAGCATTTACTATATACTTCATGAAACAAAAGCCACGGAGTTTTAAGTACCCTATAGTTTTTGGCCAATATATAAACTAAACTATATAAAAGATATCTTTTTTTTTTTTTTGAGCTATTCTTTATTAGCTCCAGGTATATGAAACCTGTCCCATAATCTATTTCAACATTTGCCGGTCTTTCTTTTTAATGACTTATTTATACTACACACTTTCATTTTTCATATGATTTTAAACTTGTTTGTTTTTCTGACTACAGCAGTATGTGCTTGTGCAAAAATTCAGACAATTTAAAAATGAATTTATATAAAAACCTCACTCAGTTCCCTCAATACTTTACCTTTCTTTCTACAATCTAAGACCATTTCTTGGGTCTCTGTTTTTATTTTAATTCAAATAGCAAACACAAACTAAATCCTCCTGGTCAAAATTTTTCACATGTACATAAAAAGAGATAGATTGTTCATAGGCTTTCTTTTGACTGGAATATACACAGGATTGATTGAGTTATAGGTATTCATGTCTAAGGACACCCCTGTACTTGATTTTGATACTATGGTGGCACTGTGGATGTCCTTAATCCCTACTCTTTTATAATAATCTCTCAATGTGTTACCCTCCTTTCTGTCTCAGAATGGCCAATCCAATTGTTTTCATCCCCGTGACAATTTCAATTCATTGGTAATGGACTTCCAGAGAGCTACCTTGAGAAAGATTCTGAGAATACACCCAGGCTGCATAGGAAGGAGTTCTTTGTTGGATTAGTGAAGTCAGCCCTGTGCCATTGCTCCAATCCATCTTCTATACTACTGTCAGAGTGATCTTTCTAAAGCATAAGTCAGATCATATTAGTGCCCTGCTCAAAAGTCTTCATTTGTTCCCAACTGGCTGGCAAATAAAGTCCAAGATCTTTGAATATTGCCGTTCAAAGCTTGCCCATAATCTGGCTTCAAACATCCCTTCCTGCTTCTCTTCCGTTCCACACCCCTTGTAGAATTACACTACTGACCATCTCTCATACACTATTGCATTTTCCCTATCTCTCTACCTTTATTCATACATAGCCATTGGCCCAAAACTTATTCATATATCAAAGCCCAGTTCAAATGCCATTTGCTCTATCTGAATTTCCTGGACTTTTTCAGGTGCTATTAATATCCTTCCTCACATAGTCTTTAAAAAAATATATTCTTTCATGGCAAACAGCTCATTCTCCAGTTGTTGTTCTGCACTTTAAGGAACATGTCTTTTCTTTAACCTTTGGATCTCCCTCAGACTTAGGGTGCCTCAACTTAGTAGGGATTCAACAAAACTGTTTAATAACGAATTCTCATGAAGCATCCATAACATCATTTTAATCAGCATAGGTTTATAAATCTAATTTTAGCAATCTAGCATGAATTTTCTACATTGCATTTTTTCCTTATAAGTAGTACACATTGTGACAGCTAAACAGCTAAGTATGAGATATGAAGTAATGCAGTAGTCAAAGAAGTGCAAAGCAACTGAAAAATTCCTGTGTTTTAACTGATAGGGTAGGTATTAGAGGGTGTGGCTATTTTGAAACCAACTCCTACAACGTGCTTCCTTCCCCAGGTGTCAGAATCTATTTAAATGAAATATATACCATGTGTATGGATACACATGTTCATATTCAAGCGCGCGCACGCACACACACACACACACACACACACACACACACACACACACACACACACACACACACACACACACACACAATTAAACTTACTGCCACCACTAAGTCTTGCCTGAATTTTAAACCAAATCTTCTGAGATCTTTTAATGCTGGGTCAATAATTTGGCACATTGAATTTCCAACCTTAGTGAAAGGAAATATACATGAAAACCCTAGCAATGTTTCTGACATACTTACTGAATGATATATAAGAATCTTAAAAGGTTCTACAGTCTTGCTAATCAGAGTGTGGTCTGTGGACCAGCAGCATGGCATGACATGATAGGAGTGTGATAGAAATGCAGTGTCTCAGTCCACAGCAAAGTCCTACTGAATTATAGAGCCTGCCTTTTAAGAAGATCCTCAGGTCCTTCATATATATAGATTAACATTTGAAAAGCAGTAGTCTAAAAAACTAGAATCACCTTAAAGTTTTAGAAGATGTTAATACATGGATCACCACCTGTAATATTCTGATTTAATTGGTCTGGGTGCATCCTATGCCATGGGATTTTAAAAAGCTGTCCAAGTATTTTATTATGAAACTAAGGTTGAGCAAACTTTGGTGGGTATTGGAATCAGCAGGGAAACTTGGTAAAAATCTGAAGGGTCAGATACTAGGCTACTTTACAAATTTGGGCCTCTGAGCTCAAATCAGTTCTCCAGGTATTTCTGACACACACCAAAGTCTGAGAGCAGCTGGTCTAGAGAAATCCTGTTTTAGGAGGTTTGGAAGTCTTCAGTGGCCAGTTGATGAATACTGATAAAATACGTATACAGGCCCTGTGGGGAGCAAAATTCCAAAGATGCCTCCCCAAGATTCTTGCTCTACAGTTATTTAATAAAACCCTAATCTGGATACTACTATGAAGAGACTTTGCAGATGAAATTAAGGTTACTAATCAACTGACCTTTAAATAAGATTATCTTGGATATCTAGGTGAGCCCATTATAATTACAGAAGGCTTTAAAAGCATGAGTCAACCAGAGAGGGAGCAAAAGAGGAAAGCAAGAGACAAATAAAAGAATATCTATGCAAGAAGGCCAACATCAGACTAATTAATAGACTTGAGAGAAAGATCACAGAAAATAGAGATCAAGAAATAACATGAGGGACTTTACTAAAACTAAAACGCATTTGTTTCAAGATTGAAAAGGCCCATTGAGGACAATGAAGTGAATAAAAACCACAATATATCCACACTTGGAAGCATTATACTGATATTTCAGAACACCAGACAATCAAAATTTCCAGGAAGAAAATCAATCCCATTACATACAAAAAACTGAGTATTAGAATGCTATCAGTCTTTTCAACTGCAATTCTGGAAGCTAAAAATCAATGAAGCAGCACCATTAAAATTATATGAAAATGATATTGAACCCAGAATTCTATCCCAATTAAAATAGCGATTGTTTATTAGGGTAGACTCAATGTTTACCTTTGAAGTATTTTGTCTTAGGAAGCTATTAGGGATATGAGTCACAAATCAAGAAAGCAAACCAAAAAAGGAGAATACGTGAAATCCAGAAAAAATGGATTCACATATTAAGGAGAGGTGAAAGAAAGTTTTAGGATCAGAAAATGGGTGTTTCTGGAACACATCTGTGCAGAGGGCCTAGAGATCAGTCAATGTAGATTGGAAGAAAGGGGCAGAGAACTCCAAGAAATGTGCCTGCAATAGGTAAAAAGAAAGAAATAAGAAAAAGAAAAAAGAAAAAAAAAGAGATTGCTACCCCAAGGGTTTGACCAAGATTTTGCTGGTTTTCATTATCAACATTGTAGATCTGTTTAACTCAAAACTCTGAATATGTTTTACATCGGTCAGTACAATTCTGTTTTTCTTGGTAATGGAGCAAACACCTAAATTAACTATCCTTTCCTCAAATAATAATAATTCTCTTATTGAAATATTTTTGGTTTTTTAAATTAAGAAATAAATCAGCCCAGACCACAATGATGCATTCTTATACACCGATTCCTCAGTTTTTTCGAGAAATTTCCCTCAGCAAAAATAGATTCACTTTATACTTATTAGTTCTTAAGTTTTCTGTAGTTATTCCTATTTATTCTGTTCATTTAATAAAGAAAATTACTAAGGATGTCTATTTTGAAATGAAGTAGAGTTATAAATACACAAAGAAAGAAATCAAATTTATGACAGGAGGAAAAAAGGAGAAAGTTGCTCTGTAACAGTCACCTCTTGCTCAAGAAATGTAATGTTATTTCATCTTGTATTTATAAATTCAGTAACCAAATTAGTTATCAAAATAATCATTAATCAACCTATGCTTCTGTCAGTCACACTAATTGAAATGAGTGCACCATTTTGATCTCCATTTCTTTACTTTATTTAAAGATTTCTCTTCACCTGGAAGTCTCTTGAGATGAGAAACATCACATTGTCGAGTTGGCTTGAAAAGGTTGCCTCTCACCCACCTTCACATCAAAACAATGAGGCTCAGCCATTTCCTTAAGGGAATCATGCTAAATAAAGCAACGTTGGAGCATTATGTTCTCCGGGACAGAATAAGGAAAGATGGTAAAATTCAAACATATCTAATACTACATAGTTGCTTGAAAGTAAGACTTATTTCTCTTTTGTGACTTCTGACACATAATATCTATCACACTTTGTCAAGAGAACATTCCCAAGTTACACTGCAAGGCATGGAATAGCCTAAATGTTGAAATCATACTTTAGAAAGTGGCACAATGAAGAAATGGTTTTGTTTTTCTATGGGATATAGCAGAAAATTGGATTAAGTCATCCCTAAACAATTTATTTGAAATCATATGATCTATTTTAATCTGTGTAGACAGTATACTTTCCTAACCTCTGACCAGGTCTACTCCTTTGGCCCAAATCACTGAGATAAAATAAGTGAAAAGATCCATTTCTGATACAGACATATATTCGGTTGTTTTCGTAAAAGCAGGGAAATTACAGTAGGATGGTATATTAAAAACTCTAGCCAATGGGTACAAAATTACAATTAGATAGGGAAAATAGTTCTAGTGTTCTATTGCATAGCAGGGTAACTATGGTTAAGTTTTGTATATTATACAATATCTGGAGGAGAGGCTTTTGAATGTTCTCCCCACAAAGAAATGATAAATGCATGAGGTAATTGATACCTTAACTGCCCTGAGAGATACTCTCAGAGAGATAAACTTCCAGACAGTAGAATCGGACCTTCAAAGCCTATACTGTTTTCCTGTGCCACGCAGGGTTGTTCTGAGATTGCCCATATCATCTGATCCAGACATGATTTTAAAAGAAGGAAAATCCATTTGGCAAGTTTTTCATAACATAGATTCAGTTTTAGTCATAGAAGCGGAGCGAAATCACTTGCTTCAATATATTGTTACATTGTTTCTATGACAACTAATATTACCAACATTTTTAAGTGGCTAACCAAATTTACAGAGAACTATTGAAGCTTGAGGTTTGTATTATTTTAACAAGTCCAGGTGGGGCATAGTTTCAATAATGTTTCTCAATACATTAATAACTCTATCCTCTAATTGCCTGGTGTCATATGGTTAGGTTTCAATTTGATTATAAGGATGCACATTAACACAATCATAACAATTCTGCTACCATAACTTTAGACAAAGGTTTGCTAAAAATATAAGAAAATATACTTTTACAGGAAAAAAAAAAGTAAGGGATCTAATTTCAATTATAAAAAGGAACAGAGAAGAAAATAGTAAACATATAGCATCCAATAACAAGTCAATGCAATATTAGAATTAATTTATTGCTATAATACAATGAGACTATTCTCCAAGTGAGAAGTATGGGAAAAAAAGTTTTCTTAAGTATTGAAACATCAGTGGAAGGGAAATGGCTATTAGTCCCACGCCTGCTAGACAGTAAATCAAGCTATAGATTTCTGTTTTATTATTTTTAACTAATGACATAAAAGTCAAAAAATAAAAATAAAAGTGGCCTAATACTGTTTTCTTGGGGATTTGGAGAAAACTGCTAGGGAATAGCAGAAACCTCAACCTACTACATTTATCAGCTACTACAATTCCATGTACTCCACACTCCAGATCATTTGTTCTTAAGACTTTAAAATTAATACTGAAATTAAAATTTAACTTTAAATTATGAAATGTATGGGTGACCAAATTCTCTACGTCAAAAATTTTTCACCTTTTTAGATTATAAATCCTTTGGGGATGCTGATTTAAGTTTTTGACTCCTTACCCACAGAAATGCTCTTCAGCTCATGTACATACGGTGTTACATACCATTCCAAGAAATGTATAAATACCCTAATTAAGAACTTCTGCCTCCCATCTGTTTGAAGCAGAGAAATATTTACTGGGGCCTGAAATTTCATATGCATGGAGTTATCCCTAAAATTTTCTGATTTTTTAAATTACCATGTTATGGATTAAGGGTTATCTCAAGCCATAAGATCTCTTTACCTACTTTCTTGAATTTTCATAGCATTTGATAACTAGCATTACTTTACATTAATTGACTTACTGAGAGTCAGCCGATGTGAATTTTCCTCTTCTTTCTGCATTTTTTCCTACCTTTTCTACCTTCTACATTTTCTACTTCCATTTCAACACCTACCATAAATTACCAATCTCTTTATTTACACTTATATCTCCCTGACTAATTTATAAGCTTCTTAAAAAGCTTATAGGGACAAAGTCTTGGTCACTATTTTATTCCCATTGCCTAGTCAGTCTAGTGCCTTATACATGATAGGCATTTGATAAGTATTTAACTATGTGAATAAATGTGCTAATTGATAACAGCTTTCAGTAAACTTTATCAATACTCTTCACACTCACCATCAAGCATTTCTGCCAGATTCATCTTCAATCCATCTCCTGATTGGATTTTAAGTTTTATTTTTAAAAATCAGGTTATTCAGTCATGAGAAGTGATTGTTACGTAACACAAATTTGCAAGTCCTTAAATATTTTGAACTCACCTACTACTCTCATATTTAATAAGTTAACCACACACATAGCACCGTTTTTGCACATATTAGTGCCAGTACTATGATTATTACTTTATAATACCTTTAAATAACATCTTTTCAGACTATGTTTCAGATTTTTTTTGCAAGCTAAGTTCTTTGTGGTTAGAATTTTTATTCTGTATGTTCTTTATAAGGCACTGTCTCTAGCTCTGTCTCTATAAATAATTAATAATAATAATTTTACGCATTCCGGGCAAAATGTCAGAGGATATTGCTGAAATTGGCACAATTTTTCAGCAAGAGTCACTGAACCAGATTAAAGACTTTCTAATCTGGAAGACAATATAGCAGGCATGGTAAAAGAGCAAACTTTATATTAAGCTTTAAGAATAGTTTTCTGGGAAAAAATGAATTATCGATTCGGAGAACAAACCCAAGTGAAACAACATACATAAATGTGAAGTTTCCTAGGAAAAGAATAAACTTAACATATTTTTAAAGGGTTTATCAGTTTTTTAGTTTCTCACTCATGGTTTTAGTAGAGAGAGTGAAAAAGCCTGCTTCCACCCCGACACTGCATCCTGCCTTCGGAGCCCAGTCAGTGCTCTTCTTGGCAACAGTCTAATCCAGACAAAAAGAAGCATCTTTTTTAGAAACAGAATGAAACAACAAAAATAACTAGAAAAAATATCTTCAATGTGAATCTCTCCAAGACTCCCAGATACTAAGTGGCACAGGAGTAACTCCGAGATCTGTCTGAATATGAGAATCTTTCTCTTTGCACTGACATAAGATACCACCCACTAAATAGAGGAAGTGTAGAAAGGCAGCAAAATAGATAGCACATTTGTTATAAAATATTTCAAAGTTGACAGTGATGGAGATAGAATTTAGAAAAGGAGACAAAAATTTACCCTATTTGTTTCTGATCTTACTATGGATACTGGATTTTAAGTTCCACAGTGAATACATAGCGAGCATGAAGGGAAAACAAGTTGTTTAGATTTAATTGGTAAAAATGGTTTCAACATGAACCTAAAGTCCAGTAAGAAGACAAGAATATCCAGGGGTCAGAATGAAAAAAGAGAAGGTTGCTTTGGAAGTGAATGATATAAAAGACGGTTGTTATATTTAGTTAGGACATGTGAATCAGAGACAATGAGTGAGGCATGAATTCTTAATATGGTTGATCATGAGATGTGTGATTTGTGATGTTTCTTCATAATTAAATAAAATTTATTATGATTTCAGTGGCTGAGAATGACCCTGTGTACATCGTGGATCAAAAGTAATTCTCCGCTTTTTTTTAATAGAAAGAAAGGAAAAACAGTTCTCATCTAAAGGCCGTTCTTCTTGGCCCCAGTATTTGTCTTTTCATTACTTCTTTAATAATACCTCTTTTCCTACCTTATCAAATATAGTTGAGCACATTCAGAGTAGTTAGATGCATAGCCAAATTTGACATGAACATTAGGGAATCTTTGGAGGCAAACTACACACTGATGCTCCCCTTCAATTCCCCACTCTAAAAGTGTCATTTCCACTCTGCTAATCCCTACTGGAGATTGACAGTATACAACTGAATGCCAAGAGCAACCTCCATCTTTCCTGAGAAGTTCCACTACAAGGTACACCGACTGACACTAATTTCATCAAAATTTAAAGGGAAAGATCAAAGAAATGTACCAAGAAATAATGGACAATCTTGATGGATATGATTGATCAGTCTTGATGGATATGATATCGTTTAGGTGAAATTCTCTAAAGAGGCTGCATCTCAGAAGCTGGATCAAGTCTAAAAATACAGAACATAGTATACAGAACCAGAAAGGACAGTGGTGAATGAGATCTCCCAAAGAGAGAATATAGCCTGATGCCTAGTACCTAGCAGAGTGTAAGTGCTCAGGAACTCTCTGAGATCAGCTGCCAAGTTGAATAAGATCTTTGGCAATCTCTGAACAAGTCTAAAAATTCCTCACTTTTGTTAATAGAGTTCCTGTTAGAATCAGGTCTCAACAAGAAATGAGAATGGCCACTCTGTGAAAATGTTCAGGCTCAGAACATAGATAGATAATGATGGTAAGGCAGATATCTGGGTAAATATGAGCAGCAGACAAGGACAGAAGTTCCAGCAGTAACCATTGTGTGGCAATAATCAAGCAGATGAGAGATACACAGGGGTGCATAGCCACAGACAAGTTAGGTAGCTGGCCACAGGACCTTGCTAAAATTCAAAAAACTTATTTCCTCAGAAGCATGGGAAAGTAAGTCAGCCAGGAAATAAACACATCTGAGGAATGCCTTGGCACTGTTTGTCTATTCTTTCAAAAAACGCTTGAGTGCCTGTTATATGTCAAGCCCTCATCAAAGGCATGGGATGGTTAAGTCTGAGGAAACCTAGACCGCTAGGCTCTGTGTGTCTAAGAGGTCCTGGTTTGCAAAGAGAGGATACTTCCATGAAGGAAGAGGGATGGGCATACAGTAAGAGTTCCACTAAACTTTAAGCAGTTCAGTTTGGGCTCCTTGCACCAGTAGACCAGCAAGCACAAAGAAAGAGTTACCATACTGGCAGGCATAATTAACCGTGATCATCAGGAAGAAATGGAAATGCTGCTACATAAGGGGAGCACGGAGGAATGTGTTTGGAACTCAAGTGATCCATTAAGGCTTGTTACTTTCTGGTCCAGTGTTGAAGCTTTTACTGAGCATGTGACTCTTGAGAAACTACCTGCAGAAGGGGAGAGTCAGCCATCTAGGGGAAGAACACTCTAAACATAGAAACAGCAGTGATGAAGGCAGAAGTATGCTTGTCATGTTCAAGAAATGTGGACTGTAGTTGGAGCAAGGTAAGCAAGGGGAAGAGTAGTAGGGGATAAAGGCAGAGAGGTAACAGGGAGCCAGAACCTGTAGGGTCTTGTAAGATTCTAAAAACTACCCTCTGAAGTTATATAAATAATAATTATAGGAAGAACTGATGGCTCTTGCCATCATCTAGACAGAGGGTGATAGCAGTAGGGACAAAGTGAATCTGGAAAGAAGAGAACTTTGTGACAGAAAATAAGGTAAGAATATAGTCTGAAGATCTGAAGTGTAAGGTCCAAAGGGAATTACAAGAAGGCCTAATCCTCCTTCTGGGGCAACCTTGCTCCAGATGTAGACAGAGGAACTGAGTAATAAGCCTGGCCATCCACTTGTAACCAGCAGGGGTCTATAAAATTCTGCCCATTCACAACACAACGAACTTTTAGGTGAACTATTTCAGTTCTTCTCTCCTAGACTCCATTATCTCTTTCTCCCATTTCTTCCCATTTGAACCCTACTAATACCTGAATGAGTCCCTCAGTATTACCTCCTTAATGAGCCTTCTTGAGCACAACAGTGGGATTTGCTTTCTTTGTAAGAATCACATTTTCCTTTGATTTCCATACCATTTTCCTTAAGACGTCACTCACCAAACACTGAATGTGCATGTATCCTGTGCCAGGTTCCACATTAGATGGTAACCTCTCTGACAGATTCTTATCATGCGCTTTGAACATGGTAGGCCCTTGAATAAATGAAAGAATGTATAAGGAGTTTGGCTGAAGATGGGAGCAGAACTCATGTGCTAATTTCTAAGTAAATGCTTCCTCTTCTACTCAGTATCTCAGTAAACTCAAATGTCCTTTCTTCTACAGATGAAGCAAATTAGCTTTTTAAAATATGCCATAAAATAATAAATGTACATCAGTTTGGATAATTGGATCTACTTCATGCATCAGTTTTTCAGAGTAAGGTAATTCACGCCAACTGAACACTTTTAAACCACTTAGTTTATAGAAGGATGAATTATGTCTACATTAATTCAGCTGCCTTTATATGCAACTTCTGGAATAAAACACAGGTATAATTAAAATAAAGAAGGTACAATAGAAATAATTCCCACACCACCTTACTTTGGCCTCATTCTTCATCTCTATTTCTGAGAATCATTTTATTTTCTTAATGCTCTAAAGAAATAATGTTATCTGTTATTGAGTATTCACCAGGCTCCAAGTGTTTTATATGTATAATCTCTATCCTTAAATAATCCATGGAAAGAGCTAATATTTTTCATATTTTACTTGTTGAAGAAAACTGGGCCTAGACACCTTGAGTAATTTTTCCAAGATCATATAGATAATAAATGATAAAACTTGAAACAGCTTTATATCTATACTTTTCATAGTTGTTCACATGAAGTTCCAAACGTTTACTTTTCTGATCCTTAGGAAATAAAGCCTCCTGTGCTGAAGGCAACAGCAAATTCTCATTCAAAAATTAGCTCGTCCCTTTCCTTTTTCTTCCTGGCCCTAGTAACTAAACGTACTTGGAAGATGTTACCTTTGTATTAGTACTTTAGGCCCTAAATTGAAAGCAATAAATCAAAAGTAACTTTGTTTTATTCAAAATGCTAGAATTGCATTAAGTTACTTAAAGCATTCATGTCAAGCAAAGCTGATTTTCATGGAAAATAAATAATAAAATCACACTATATATCTAAAACTATGCATTACTACTAAAACGAATACCACCAAGACCCAAGAAGTGGGCTACATATTTTCTTGTCATTTATAGGAGGAAAAGTATGCATAATTCATTCATTTTAATTAATTGCCTTAGAGTAACAATAAAAATTCCCAATTTTAGTAACTCTCACATAAAGAACATTTTTAAAGCATTTTGTGTTGAAATTTTGAGAACTTGTCTCAATAAAATATGAATGATGTCAAGTACATAGCAACAGATGGTGAATGAGGTTATAGGAAATTCATACAGAAAGTGCTGTATATATAAAACATATGTCCTAGGGATTTATCTCATTCCTGATTATTTTTCATCGATGTTTATACCTTATAGGAAAATCTAACTCCCTACATTTTACTTATGATAGAAATGAGGACCACAGAGTTTAAGTAATTTGCCAGCTTAGCAAGAATTAGACTAGAACATTCTTAGAGTGGAATCATCCACTGTCAGTGTCCGTTAGTTTTGTGAGTTCAAACATGACTCAGGGGATCACTCATGCTATGACCCTTCAATATATCAAATGTGAGCTTACATATAATTTTCCATTCTGTGTCCATGCACTCAATTTCATATTTAGAACCCTTCTCAGAGTTCCTCACTTTCATTTCATTGTTAATAAGGTGGAAATTTTTAAATTATCTACAAGTTACTTGCAAAAAATTTTGTGAGAGAAAATAGTCTGAAAAAAAAATACTGTACCTATGAGTTCCTGAGCCCTTTGCTCATCCTGGAAAGATTCAATACTGCTGGTAGTAAGTAGCTAAAATCCTGATGGCCAGATGAGAAGCAAGGGGTGTAAGGTAGAGTTGAGAAAGGGTAAGTGAGCTAGAGAGGGATTTCATAGTACTGAGAGTGAAATATTCAGTATCCTGAGGGTAAGAGCCTCTGGGGAAGCTTTGGAGAATGAGGCAATTGGATAGGAGAAATCAGAGACTTTAAGAATTAGTGCCATGGGTTATAATTCAGATCTCCTTTACCATGCTTCAGGAGATGCCATTAAAGTTTGAAAACACTTTGCTTTTAGTTGCTGGACTGTACTTATTTGAATAGGATAATACAGGAAATCCAATGCACTTGAGCCCTAGCTGATATGCAGTACACGTGATTACCCAAAATGGAGATGTTACCATTGTGACAACCATTTTCATATAAGTGATTTGTTTTATTCTTCTGGCCTAACAAATCAATTAACACTATGAGCATACTGCCATTTCAGTGGCTCATATTATAACTGTGATGACATTATTCCAGAGGGATGGTCCTTAAGGTATTAATAAACTTAGTGGGAAAGGGACAAGTGGAAGTAGAGAGGGTTAGGGGTGGGACATAAATAGGGAAAGAAAAGCCTGCGTCTTCTCCATTCTTAACCAAACCCAATATAGCTAAAAAGTCCCACTCCTTAGACACTGATTCCCAGACTTCAAATCTTCCCCTTGGGACACTAAAGTACTAGTGTTGGTTCAGAATCTGGGGGGAAAAAAAACCCTTTTTCAGAGAGGAGGACTAAAAGGAAATCTCAGGCCATCACATTCTAACTCACCTGAGGCCAATCTTGCCGTGGGTTCATTGTGATCATATGCCCAATCCCAGCACCTGTGCCCTGGCCTCATTCAATGAGGCTGACATCCTGCCTTACAACTCAACTCAAGTTCTTAGATTATGGTTTAGGCCTTTTGAGCCCAGGCCTAACCATTCTTTCCCCATTTGACCATATCTCTGAATTTTACCTCTAAATTCTGACCTAACCCCTAACCTAACCTACATTCTTCTGGGGTCTGAAGTCACGCCACTGACCTCTGGGGACTTACTTCTAGGTGAATGCTATTATCTCATCTCTACAATCAGAGATTTGAGACAAATGATTTCTAAGGTTCTTGCAAATCCCAAAGCCTATTACTTTAACCAGATGCCAACAGTTTACCCAATCAATGGCTTTTCTCACAATTTTGGGTTCATATCAAAAAATCTGTTTCATTATTATAATCTAGGATTGAGACTCTCCTTTGGCTAACTGAGACAAAATTATAATAGAGACAGAAATATGAGTATGTCTGAATTACAATGCAGGACTTGTGACAATCAATGAATTAATGTAAGATTTGTGAATTTCTTTGAGCCATGTAAAAAAGAATTATTGTTTCATTATTATTGTGGAGTTATAATTTCATACATTTTGACATCTGAATTAGAAATACCTGAGGCCTAAGGGAAGAAAATCTCATTAAGATTTATGTTATCAATAATAGAAATAGTTTGAAAAAATAATGACCTTGCTAATTTCTGCATAAATACCATGTACTTTCCGGTTTGTTCTGTTATAAAGTTTTATCTAGTACCAATGACACTTTTGAGTTTGGCAATTAATATAGTACAAAAATGAGGAATATTAGAAAGCGTTAAGATCACATTCTATATCTTGCAGACATCTTTAGGAGGTGACTCTTTACTGAAGAAAGAACTCAAGTGTGACTATAAATGCCCTTGATGGTGGGGGTAAGAGATAGCCTACAATATTAATATCTACCAATAAATTAACAAATGATAATTTAATGCATTACTTCACTATTACCTTTTACTAGATCTTCCCAAAGGGGCTGGAGGAAGTGGCCCCATTATCTGATTGATCTTCATGTTCCAAATCTGTCCATTCAACTATGATGGAAAAATAAAGAATTTTAATTCTCTGGGTCCATAATCATCATCTCCATCAAATCAAGCTTAATTAGCACTTTATAATATTTAAAACATTTTCACATTCTTAAATTATTTGAGCCTCCCAAAAACTGTTTGAGATAAATATTATCGGTATCCAGGAGGCTTGATGAGTGATTAACAAAAGTTGCCTACTAGTAAATGGCAGACCTGGGAATAGCATCAGGTTTTCTGGCTCTTTGCTGTAATGGTACTACATGATTCAAGTGGTAGGTTTCTGTAGGTGTTCCTTATTAGGTTAAGGAAATCCCCCTAGATTTTTCCCCTACATTTTGATAGGTTTTATTATGAATGGACGTGGAATTTTATGTAATGTTTTTTCTGCATTGAGATAGTCATATAATTTTTTCTCCCTTAACCTGTTTGTACCCTATGTTCACGAGGGATATCGGTCTCTACTCTTCTTGTAATGAACCTATGTGTAATTTGTGTAAGGATTATTATGACTTCACAAAACAAGTTGGATAGTATTTCTTCTTCCTTTTTTCTCTGAAAAAATTGCGTAAGATTGGTAATTTTTCTTCATTAGATTTTTGATGGAATGCACCAATGAAGCCATTTATGCCTGGACTTTTCTTGAGGGGAGGGTTTTAATTACTAATCCTATTTATTTAAGAGATAGAAGGGCTATTTTGATTTATCATTGCTATAAGCAGGAGGGTAAGTCTGATGTAAGGTACCCCACATTACAAGAATTTGACCTTCAGAGTGATCTTTTGAAGAGCACATACTGATCAATTTATGCCTCTTATTTAACACACTCGGTAGCTTTCTACTGTTAGGCTAAAATTCAAAAGGCATAGTATGGTGGACAAGATTCTCTATGGCTCCTGTTCTCTCCCCCAGCAAAAAATGCTCTGTTCCCTGATCTCTACATTCCATGTAATTCTTCAAAGTATCATGTTTTCAGTTCTTCAAAGTAGCATGTTTTCTATTAACTCAGGACATTTTCATATGCTTTTCTCTCTGCCAGAAATGCATGAATCCCTCCTAACTTCCTTTACCTTGCAAATTCCAGTTCATACTTCACATGTATATGCTATCCTGCCTCAGAGAAGCAGTCCTGATAGCTCTAAATCAGGTGTTTCTGTTCTCTACTTTTGTAGATCCTCACTGATTTTCTCTCCTTGCTTCTGTGACAGTTTACAACCACATACTCATGTAATTAATGTCTACCTCTCCCACTCAACTAAAATCTCAGTGAGGGCTGCAATCATGTCTATTTTGTTTAGGATGGTAACTAGGGACCTAGTATAATAATAATCAGCAAATAGAGCCTAATTATTTAATGAACAAGTGGATAAATGAATTAATGAATGTAATATGGATTTTGTATATTCCTGTCTGTTTTCATTTCCCCACCGTCATATTCTGCTGGCCACTGTGATGATCTTATTCATTTTAATACTTCGGTAGAATATAATGACTCTATGCTTTTCTCATTTTAGCTTATAGTTTTTAGTGTTCTAACACTAATACAATGGACTGCATTATGAGGAGAATATTATGACCCAAATGTGAAGATTTTGTTGTACCTGTGTTCTCTGTGGTATTCTATATGGCCAAAGACCTACATTGAGCACAAATATTAGCAAGCTGTGTGATTTTGGTCTTGGCCACTAGCCACCTAATTAATCCTAGTTTCTTCATTTGAATCTGGAACGAATAATGTTACATTTCACTGAATAATGTTACCTTTCACTGCTATGTAACATGTGAAAATGTTTGATAAACCATATGTGCAAATGTTTGATAAACCATAAAATGTTACAAAAAGTTAGGAGGTTGTTAATGACAATCTTTATCATCATGAAATTAGGAATGTTTACATTGAAAGTATGCATTTCTTTTTCCTTTAAGTATGAATTCAAGATGTGTATACAACAAACTCTGCAGGAAAAAAATATTTCTATGCCTAAAAAACATACTGGGCAAAAATATTTCCAAATTTTCTCTAAGGTATATGGGTTTGCACTTACAGTGAGAGAAAAATAACTTGAGAAGAGAGAGGGAAAGAAGGAGCATACTATTCAGATTACTCTGATCATGTCATTAGTTTCTATTAATATTCTATTGTTTCTATGGGTTATCCCACCTCCCCGTATTTTTTTCATAAAACTCTGGTTAGTGTACTAAGAAATCTCCCCAGCATATCACCATGACGGCTCCTTTTTCATTTGGAAATCAAGCCACCACAGCTTGTATTCTCATAGAGGGTCCTATCCAGAGACAGGAGAAGGACAAGATATTATGTTTCTCAGTCATTCCTTTCCAGATCCTGCAATTCTGTGATATGCCGGAAAATGAAGTGACTCAAAGCACAGATATTATGTTTCTCAGTCATTCCTTTCCAGATCCTGCAATTCTGTGATATGCCGGGAAATGAAGTGACTCAAAGCACGGAATCCAGAATAATAAATTAAGTGACTGCTATGACGCAGTTCAAGCAAGATAATAAACCCATTCTACAATTTTACCAGCAAGCAGGCAGCACTGACCTTGGAGTAAAGCCATAACGATGACCAGAAATAATTTCAGCTGCCATCAGCAACATTACATATTCATGAAGTTATGTTTATTTGTTCTTTGCATCAAACATACTTACAAATTAACTAAGTACTTAAGTTGTCTTTGCCCTCTTTGACATCAGCATGAACAGCAAAAATGCACATTACAAATCTTTTAACTACAGAGAAAAGAGCTAGTTTATAAAATTTAAATATGATGACAAAACTTCTGTCTTTCTCTTCCTACTCTCCCTACCATCAATTAAGTCCTACAGATTCTTCTCACAGTTTTCAATGTATTGGTATAAACATTTCTTAACATCAGTTAATTCTAGAGGCAAAATCCACATAAAATTTAGAAGAAAAATGAGGAGAGGAGAAAGGAAGGGAAAAAAACTATCTCTGCACATTTAGCTGGAAGGAGACAAATGCCCTGGAATGAAACACATTTCTATGTGTTGAGTTCTCTCTTCTAATTATAAATGTGGAATTTTAAAAAGAAAAGAGCACAGTAAAGTGACAATGTCCCCAGAGAAGCAGGCAGGCTGGTTTCCAAAAGGCTGTGAGAGGACATTTTCTTTATTGAATTCATCCCAGCCCAAGGTCTGCCCTTCAGTTATACAGGCTCAGAAATCTAATTTATCAGATCTGAAGAGAAGAGAGCTGTCCACATTAACAAAGCTTATGTAACATTATCAGCTCATTGCTCAACAATTAAAACTGTAACAATCATGCAGAACCACATGACCAGAATATTCTGTATCTTATGGACAGATCTGCATTGGACGCTAAAGCATCATCATAAAAATGCTTGGAGAATAGGAACTCAAAGACAGGAGAGTTGCCTGGGTAATTTGCATTTTTCATGCCTTCAGGACAAGATAACTCACCTCATGTATCCATATTTCCTACATGTATCTGTTTGTGAACTTGGTCAGTCTGCTATTTGGTCAGCACTTTTCTTATTCCTTTCTAAATCTGTCTCACTACTGGGACTTACACCATAAAAATGTAAGGGTGGTTTCAGTTTACTCTGGTTAGTCATAGTATTTTTTTTTTTTCCATCATAGTATATTTTTGGTAAATTCTCTTCACTATCTTGGAACTTTGGAATGAATTTTATGCCACTCTTCTATAATTCATATCTCAGCGCCTAGATCCAGAATTCACCGCTTGTTTAGAAGAATAAATATATAGAGAGTGACACCATTTCCTGAAAGTGGGTCCCCTATGAAGCAGGCACGGGTCTTTGGGTGGATCCTTGGAACCTGTCAGGGGCTGAGGAAGTGGAGAAGGATGGGAAATGTCAGCTAAATGTGCAGCACAGGCAGCAAGGGCCGGGAATCCCAAAGATGTTTTCACCACTTACAATATTGCTTGAGATTGGCCTTAAAGTGTAAACAGGACATTTCAGAATGAGACAGCCTTAACATTTTAATGTTCTACCCTCTAGCTGTGTTCAGGGAATATTCCTAAGTTAGATTTGGAGAAAAGTTCTTGGAAGAAACACCCCCTGCCCTTTTTTATTTTCTTATTTTACTTTTTCTTCTCTTTCCTCAATGTGAATTTTAGGAACATTCTGAGGGATGATTAGAGAAAATCGAAATAACAAAAGTAAGATAAGACTTAAAAGAAATGGAGCAAGGCAAAAAAAAGTTCTCCAAGCTTACAAATTAAGTTGCTACTTCGGTAAATTCTCTTTCTTTCACTGGGATGGAAGTAAATCAGAATTTACTAAGATTCAACAGAAATTTTCCCACATCTGAAGGATAAAATTGGCCAACATAAAAACCATATCTCAAAGGACTTTGCTAAATTAAACAACAAATCCAAAAGAAAACATTTTATATTAATACACAAAGAAATATATGCATACACCATAAGATGAAAAAAATCCAAGAACTCAGCTATAAATTCAGTAACAGAAAGGGATACAAATTATGAAGTTTAATCTGCCAAACTTCTGTAAAGTAAACAAATTCCATTTTGCCCTGTGAGATTTTAGTGCAGTTGCTGGTTCATTTCTTCTTTAAGTTTTATTATTTTTTTAAGATAATTTAACTAATTCTCAATGCAATTTAAGAAACTAGGTAAGAGCAATGTACATACAAATAGAAGTTCTGACAATACCTAAATTGAGCCATGCAGGATTATAGTCTGTTCTAGCTCCAAGTCAGCCTATAGAAACTTGACTCATCTTTTATTAGTCCAATAGGGACAGCCCACCTATCCTATTCTAAATGCAGATTGCTATAACTCATAATAATGAAAATCAGATCGGAATTCGATTTTCAGATCCAGGACAGGAGTGCCATCACTACAGTAATTTATAGCAAAAAGAGTTCGTGGCAGTCAGGGAGATCCCTATATGGAATGATAGAAATCACTTCCCTGAATCTAGCCTTTACAAACAGATATAGATTTACAACTATAATTCAAGTAATTTTCTGTAAGTTGCTCAGATTTGGACTCTGAAAAATTATACATACACTTGAGTAAAAACTTTCTTCTTAGCAAGACTTCAAAAAATTTAAGAGGAAAGAATTTGGGTGGTGGTTGGACATAATTTTTTTCTGCTCAGTAAAGTGATGCAATGGTTAGGGTCATGGACACTGCAGTCATGCTGCCTGGGCTTGAACCCTGGATTTACTAGCTCTTAGTGTCGAACATTAGGAAAGTTAACAAACTTTCTAGGCCTCTGTCTTCTCATCTGTAAGATGTTGATAGCAATAGTACTTAAGTCAGAGGGTTGTTATGTGGATTAAACAAGATAATTCATGAAAAAGTGGCACATAGTAAGTAATCTATAAAGGTGTAAGCGGAAATATTCTAGAATATATAGGTACCTCAAAAGAACTTTACTTAGAGATTTTAATGTTAAATAACTAATAGAAGTGAAATACCAGTTGTGCTTTTTTCTCCAAGGACAAGTTGATATTGGTATAGACAATTTATATATCTAAAAGGAATAAATACGTATTCTCATATTTTGGGCCATTTTCCTGAATGGAGCTCAAAGCTGTGGCACTTGAAGTCAACAATGATGTCTTCTGGAGACCACAGTCTTCTCTTCCACAAAGATAGTCAATAAATGGTTCCCTTCTTCCATGAAGAGGATGAGAATTTCCAAAGATATGAGAGACATAATTGGTGAACAGCTAGATTTTCCTAATCCAACTTGACTTACTTAGACCCACACAGAGTCCACATGGTGAATAGGAGAAATAAATGAAGAAAACCACTGCTCATTTTATCTACATATAAGTGTTTAATCAATTCTCTTTCTTGCCATAATCTTCAGGCTAGACTACAGTCTCTCGTTCACTGACACTCAGCTGGCCTGAGAGAAAGGAAGATGGGAGACAAAGACTGCACAGCTAGCAATGAGAGTGTAGAAACGTGAGAAAATAGCCAAGAAACAAGAAATATCCCCACAGAAAAGCAAAAGTAAATCACATATCCAGAAAAGATAAATATATCTTCACCTTCTACAAAGTCCATATGAGTATCATTTTCAGTGCAAGGTGTCAGTTAATGGGGTTTCAGCTGTAAAGCATGGAGATAAGACCATGTACTATGAATTGAATGTGTCCCCCAAAAGTCCGTGTGTTGGAAACTTGATCCCCATGTCACAGAGCTAACAGGGTGGGAAATCAGATTAAGATATTTGAAAGGTGGGACCTTTTAGAGATGATTGGATCATGAGGACCAAGGTCTCATGAATGGATTAATTCATTCATGGAGTAATGGGTTAACAGTTTAGTTGGTCGTCACGGGGAAAGCACTGGTAGCTTTATAAGGGAGCAAGTGAGCATGTTAGCTAACTCTTGCTCATGCCATCTTCACCATGTGATGCCCTGGTCACCATGGGACTCTGCAGAGACTCCCCATCAAGAAGAAGGCCCTTGCCAGGTGTGTCCCCTGGACCTTGGAATTCTCAGCATCCAAAACTGTAAGAAATAAATTTTATTTCTTTACAAATTGCCAGCTTTAAGTATTCTGTTATAAGCAACAGAAAACAGACTTCGGCTTGGCAGTCTTCATGAGAATCACACATACTATGCGGCCTTGAATGTCCACTAAGTCTCAATTTACTCACATGTAAAATGGGTAATACTGACTCCATCTCAGGGTTATTGTTACAATTAACTGAGATAATGTATGTAAAATACAACAGAGAGCTTGGCACATAGCATGTTACCAGAATGGGGTAATTATTATTATTACTATTATTATTTGCTATTTTAAATATCTAGGAGGATATTTAATGATGCTTTCTTACTCTTCATTATTAGTGACTAGCCTCCTGCTAGATTTTTAAATTAAAAAACAAAACAAAAACAACTACAATCTAAAAGCAAAACAATACTCAACATAGGGGAAAACAGTGAATCAGTAATGATTTTGAGAATCTATAGCATGCTTGTTTCCATTTAAATGCCATTCAACACAAGTACAATGCTGTCATGGAACTTAAAAGATATATATGTGTAAAATGGGGCAAGTGGAGAAATGAATTCATATAATTCATAACCTGGAGAAAACACAAAGATCTAACTCTACCCACTCATCTTTGAGATGAGTAAATTCATGGCTAGCAAATGGGTGTTTTGGGATCACAAGACAGTTTGTCACCAACACCAGAAGCCAAGTATTTGCCAGTCATTCACAAAGACAAACTGTGTTCCACACAATTCATTCCTACTCTTAATGATCAGCTACAGTAAAGTTTCTTGTTAGGAAGAGTAGACTCCTTGAAGCAATTCTGGAGCGCCCATGAACACAGACAAAAGGAGAGTTAGGACAGTGACACTTTTATACTAGATTTTTGGGATGCTTGAGATCATGTCATTTCCCAATATCATGGCAAGGCAATATTCCTAGTTTTATTCCCTTGACTCAAAGCAATGAAAGAAAGCCAAGCATAGAAGATAGTGTTTACCTGAATAATCGGAACAGCTTCTTATGAGCTGTTTTATTTACTCTTTGGGTAAATATATTTATTATTCATTCAGTTTACTTTTATACACTACATATTTATATAACATTTTAAGTGCACATGGTTTTACAAGTGCTTTCTAAAGCACATTGTATGCTGACAATAATTATCAGAAATTGAAGCATATAATAAAAAAATTATATGAAAATTCATAGAATTACAAGCTTCTTCTATTTTACTACTGATATAACCACTGTGGGATTTATAGAATGCCATTACCAAACCATCTCAAAGAACAATGATTTTTCTATGTTATGTATTTAGAGTCAAGCACATATCTTTATAGTAAACTTGCAAAATTGGGATTGATTTATTAACTAATAACTGCAAAATATTTCCAGGCAGTTATTTAAGCTCAGTGAATAATACCATATACGACAAACACTTATTTTTCTCTTACCATGTGCCAAGAATTGTGTTAAGTAAGCACTCTGCTTTAGCTCAGGGGTTCTCAGTTGCAGCACTCTTGACATTTGGGGCCAGAAAATTTATTGTTGCTGGGGGCTGTCCTATGCATTGTAGGATGTTTTGCAGCATCCCTCGACTCTACTCTCTAGATGCCAGTAGCACTCTCTGCCCAGTGGTAGCATTCAGAAATGCCTCCTGGCATTGTCACATGTCCCCTTGTGGCAAAATTGCCTCCATTGAGAACCACTTCTTCAGCTCATTGTATTCTCTCAATGACCCCATGAGGGAATATATTACTGTCTCCATTTTCTAGGTGAGGGGACAGAAGTTTAAGGAGTTTAGTAATTTGCTCAAAGTCACACAGATAGAAAGTGGAAATCAAATTGACTACAGATCCCAATAATTTAATCATTGAATGATATGACCTCACTCAAAGAGGCAGATGAATATTAAGTGCTGTGTATCCATAGAAATCTTCTCGGTGCCATACTGAAATGAAGAGACTCTGCTCCTTTGAAAAAGCGCACATACCATTTCCCTGGAAAGATTTTACTCTCGTAGACAATGCATCAGTCATTTTGAGTTATGCTGTAGCCACAAAGGAAATGAAAATTTCAGTGGTTTAAAACACCAAACATTAGTTTCTGGATCCCATTATATTGTCATTGTGAAGTGGCATGGGCTCTGCTCCATCGCTCCAGGATGCAGATCAAAGAAGAGGAGGACCTCTGGAGGATGTGCCAGTCTCTGGCAGAGTGAAAACAGAACCATATGATGGCTCCTGGAGTTTTTGCTCAGGAGGACACAGATCCCTTTCTTCAGTTTAATGGTCAAAGCAAATCAGGTGGCTAAGAGTGAAGTCAGTGGGCATCTACTCCTCCGTCAGGAATGAGCTGGTAGGGAGGAGCCAGGTGAACAGCATTCTAGTAAAACAGGCAGTAAATATTTTTGAAAAATAATTCAACATTCATGCAATTACATTGCAAAGTGATAAGAGGCCATATAGAAAGACAACATGCTTTTTATTCAGAATGCCCATATCTGTATGTTTTCTAGAGACATCTATTTAAGAAAGTAATCTTAATGTGGCAGCCAAGCACCAGAAACGAAAGAGCTACACATTCAGTGTTTCAGAACATCAAAACAGTAGCACATATCAAGGGTATCACAGGACACATGGATGCAGTATCCTGACTCTTTCCTAATGGCTTAGTCTTTGGGAGACAGAACAAGTTCCTTTTCTTCTCTGTAAATCTGATCTCTTAAGTGGGAGCTCTAAAAACTACTCTATTTCTACCTGATTTCTAGGTTATTCTGAGTAAGGAGCAGATAAACTTCTTCAAGGATTAGAAAAAGTGCTCATGCTTGGTATTTGGTGAGAAAGCATTTCATCAATCATGGGGTGTGTGGGAGGATCCATCACAGGCTATTTATTTTAATGTTTTCACCACAAACCTTCCTGTCTCCATCTCACCTCACCTTCCCCACTTCCCTACCCTCCCTTTCACCGTGTCGTGCTGGTGCACTCTCTCTCTCTCTCTCTCTCTCTCTCTCTCTCTCCACACACACACACACACACACAGTAATATACTCCACAATTTCACAATTTCTCAGGAACTTTTGATTAAAATTCATAGAAGCCACTTTGAAGCAAAAAGTTTTTTTTTTAAATGTTCTTACATATCGTTCTTTTAGTGGAGTTGCATAATAAATACATTCAACTTATAGAGTTAAAGTATACTTGAAAAGAAAAGAGACGGGGGGATAGAGAAGTGGGAAAAGGAATAATTGGAAAAAGTACAAGGGGAGTGTGGGATTAAATGTAATGGCAACTGTGATGTTCCACCCACGGACATGTAAATTCTAATTTTCCTACTCTTGAATTTGAACTGCACTTAGTGAATTTCGTGATCTATAGAATGTGACAAAAGTGACATTCTAGGCCTTCTGAGAGTAGTTGGTTATATTTTTTTAAAAGTGTCAGTCCAGGTCTTTTGGAGCACTTAGTGTTATGGATCTAAAAATTGTGTTTCCCAAAATTATGCTGAAGTCCTAACACCCAGTACCTGTGGATCCAACCTTGGAAATAGGGTCTTTGCAATTATACTCTAGTTCAGATGAGGTTACACTGGATTAGGGAGGATCCTAAATTCAAAAGGATATCCTCATATGAAAAGAAAGATCTGGAGACACAAAAGCACAGACAGAGGGAAGACAGGCATATGAAAGCAGAGGCAGACATTAGAGTGACACAACCACAAGCCCAGAAATGCCACAGATTGCCACCAGTGTTAGGAAGAAACAAGGAAGGACTCTTCCCTGGAGGCTTCAGAGGGAGCCTGGCTCTACTGACACCTTGATTCCAGAATCCTAGCCTCCAAAACTGTGACAGAATAAATTTCTGTCATTCTGAGCCACCTAGTTTTGGGAAATTTGTTACGATAGCCCTAGGGAACAAGTGCATTTGGTCTTGGGATGCTCCCTCTGGGAACCCACACTCCATACTGAGTCACAAGCCACATGGAGAGACTACACGTGGGCACTGATAAACAGCCCTAGCTGAGCTCCTAGTCAACAGCCAGCATCAAGTGCCAGATATGCCAGCTGAGGCAACAGGTTGTAAGGGAAGAAGTCATCTTGGAAGCTCACACGCTGTGAATATGAGACGATCTGCTAACCCCTTCGAGAAGTCCTGACCCACAAAATGATGAGCAAATTAAAAGTGTTGTTTTAAGCTTCTAAGTTCTGGAGAAATTTGTCACATGGCCACAAATAAATGGAACAGAATCCAGTACCTGGAAGTGTATGGTTAACATAATAAAGACCTAAAATATGTAGCCTTGGCTCTGGAACTAGGCAGGAGGAAGAAACCAGAAGGAATTCAAGGAGCCTACTGGTGAAGGTTTGAAGGACAATGAGGAAAATATTATTGGATACCAAAGCAAAAGGACTCATGGGTATGAAGTGGCAAAAGGTTTGGCAACATGGTGGTCAGCCTTAGCATGGAAAATGAAACTTTGCCTCATGAACTCTTGGATTTGTCTGGGGAGATTTGGGGACATAATGAACAAGTACCAATTGGCCCAGCAAAACCTTTTTCAAATTTCTGACCAGGAAAATAATGAACAAAATAAATGATGCTTCAAGCTTCTAAGTTTGGGGATAGAGAAATGAAGGAACAGAAGGTAGGAAAAAGGAAAAGGGGAATGTGCTAGCTGAAGGATGTAACTAATCTTTGACATTCTTCCAATTGAGAGCTGAAGTCTAATTTCTCTACCCTTGAATCCGGACTAGAGTTATACAGTGATTTATTATTCAGCAGTGAATAACCAGAACAGGGAAAAAGGGAGAAAAGCAACAAGGAGAGAAGATCAGTTTAAACAGTGATTGTTCTGTGGTGAAATAAAATGGAAATGTAACTCCGCCTCCTAATGCTTGAACACTTCACTGTTGAATGTTATCCAAATGTTTAAAGATTATATATACAGTTGCAACACGGTCATTAACATAAACCAACTAGTTTACATATGTTTGACCAAAGAAATAGTTACTAGTTTAATTATGGATTTAAAAATCTGTGTTGTATTTATTGAAAAATGGCATTTTTGTTTCTAACATGGTATCTCCCTAGGGATTTTCAAGGGTAACCCTCCTGCCTTAGGCACTGACTTCAGAACCTCAACTTTGCCTAAAATATGACTTCACTATATTCTCTTAAATAGAAAGGATTGACACAAATCAGAACACTCCTGACACAGTGTTTAAGAACTGGATAATAAAGACACACCTTAATACTTGTATATGTCTTTATAGATAAATCTAATTATTCCACAAACTTTTAAAGTGGCTCACAAGTGATATATTCAACACTCTATTAAAAAATATGTAAAAATCCAGGATCAGAGAAAACCTAAAGTAGAATAAAGTAACAAATCATGTAGAAATAGTTAAATTAATGCTACCTAGTTATTAAGTTGGACTTGATTCTGATCTTACAGACTGTATAGAAAAGGGAAATATATGTCGCATGTTTCTCATTGGCAAAGAGAAGAAAATATTTCAATTATAAAGGAGAAATAAAGTTATTCAAGTTATAGAATTTTGAAAATAATATTTCTTAGGGAATTTCCACTGAGAGCACCATGATCTCAACATCTCTCCAGTTAATGCCTTATGCAGAAACTGGTTTCTATTCATGTGTTTGTTCAGGCTTTTCTCAATGAATGAGAATGTAATTCCAAAGCTCAATTCATTCATAGCACTATAAGACCAGAAAATGTATCCAAAGATGCAACTCTATGTTTTTCCTCCTCTTCCAGACTATGAGCTCCTCAAGAAAAAAAAATCATATACATTATATATATATGTATATAAACTTGTTTTTCTTCACATAGCTCTATACCTAGTACCATACAATGTAGCACTTATGGAACATGGTGTCGTACCTTAGTTCTGTTTTCTGAAAGCACATCTGAGGCAAGAGTCCTGATTATATTTTTAAAAATTCATTTTCTCTTAAAGTTGCACTGCTTCATCTTTAGACACAACAGAATGACAATGTTATTTTTTTATGCTGTATCAAAATACATGATAATACATAAAAGTGATACTTTTATATGGAATTCTGGAAAACAAAAGGTTAATACTACTGCAGGGGTTACCTGGATGCACTTCTCTTTCCTTTTTCACAATGCATTTCAGTGTGAAATGTTCACAGCCTATAGCTCATACAAAACTGAAGAAGAGCCCCACTTGCTAGAATATTGAAGGACAAGTGGTTCATGCTGGTTAAACATTAAAATATCACAGAAAGTTTGAAAAAAATCAAGACCACCAGCACCATTAAAAAATGGACATTATCAGTAGCAACTACACTATTAAAGCTGAAGTTGGGGTGGGTAGAGAAAACCATTGCACGAGTTTGGTAGAGATTTGCAAGAAGATCTTCACAAGGCTATTTAATGCTTAGGCAGCTGACTTTTATTAGTATCTCAAGGGGCAGATCTAACTAAAACTCTCCCCAGTCTTCACTCTATCTTGTGCTAAAATGGAATGGAACATCTAGACAAAGAGATTTAACGTCTTTACCATTTGTGGGAAAAAAGGAAAAGAAAACCCTGTGAAGAGCAGCCTGGGAAACAGCACTTACCTTCACAGGAAGGAGGAGTAATTTGTGCCTGCTGAGTGCGGGGAAAGCTGATTCCATTTATCTTACAGTTTCATGAGCACTCTGGGTTCCAAAGAGGGCAAATTTGACTGGAAGAAAAATTTAAGTGTTGATAATGTGGAAAAACAGGTGTATCCCCCTCAAAACAACTGGTCCTTTTCTGAGTGTACACTCAGACCAGTGGACAAGGGCAAATGAGAACTAAAGGGCGAAGACTGAGCACTTTCCCGGAGGGAGCTTATGCTCTCATCAAGAAGAGATGGTATTAATAGAATGTCCTATCTAGAAGCCTCCTAAGAGACATCTGGTCTGATGGCTTTCAGATTCTGCTCTTGTAAATTCTGGAAGAATCACTCACTACCATGGGAGAGGAAGGAAGACCAGAGCAGCAGAAAAGTCTCCAGCACCCGCTACAGCTTTAAGCAGAGCACTTTCCTCCAATGTGTCTTACACATGAATTTCTTTAGAACATCTCCTCTTGTATTTGGGTCCACTGACAAGAGAATTTGAAGGCCTTTTAAGAAAATTAGTCATTTGTAATGTATGTCTGTTGCTTTGCTTTCCCATCCTGTATTTTCTCTCTTTGGGTTCCCTACTTGCCTGAAGGCATCACAGTTCCTTTATTGTCTGTGATTTAGGAGGAACCAGCCCTACCATTGGCCACAGTAATAAAAATAGCTCGTCAATTAGTTTGTTTTATTCAAACTGGTTAGAGAGAAAGAGTACGTGACAAGGTAGACCAAATAGAGCCAAAATTCAAGGGCTTTCATGACAGCTCTCAGGTTAGACATAGCTTCATCCATTAAGACTATTGAGAGGATAGAATTAGGCCTAAAGCTGCTAGAAATCACCTTCCTGAGAATGGGGTACAACCCAGAGAAAGAGCTTGCTGTGTTCTGCTTTATCTACAGCCAGAACTAAAACACATTATCCCGCAGTTTTAGTCATATAACAAATAAATTCTGTTTTTCCTTTATGAGTTTTTCTCTCCTTTTTAACCTAAGAACAATGGCTCATACCTGATGTTGAGTTAAACAATGGAGAGAACTGAGGTCCCCATTAGGAAAAGTGATTTGCCAAGAGTCCCAAATATACCCAACTGGAACCCAAGGTTTCTGACGGTTTCCATTGGCTTCTTCCACTAGAATCTTTAAAAGTAGTCGGTATTTCTAGAAACTGGGATGTGTATCTAAAAATTATGTCTTGTTTTAAATTCCCTAGAGGAAAACATAATCTGAGGGAAACATGTAGTGTTTCCCATCATTGTGTTTGTGAATTCAGGTTTTGATACGTGCTGACTTTAATATCACGATTTTATTCTAATGGAGCCTTGTCAGCCCAACACTATGGTTCAGGCACCCTCAGAAGAAGAAAGCCCCCTGAAGCATCAGGCCCTTGTGGAGGCATGTTGGCCTTGTGAGAGCATACTTTTGCACACCCTAAGGCATTGAATCCATAACCTTCTTCCTCAAGGGAACAGAAATATAGTCACAGTACCACATGAGAGTTAAGCAAATTACTTCATGAGAATTGTATGTATTAGGAACCTAAATTTGCACATCTCAGGGAAAATAGTTCAGAACTATACCTCCCTTTGTAATTTTACTTTTTTAAGGTAAGAAAACTTTATAATTTTACAAATTTATATGCTAGTAAATCATAGTTCAGTCTAGCTGTCTGACTGACCTTGAGCAAAATGTTTACTTCTCTGTGTCTCTTTTCTGAGTGTTTTGGCTAGAATGAATTCTCTCTAAAGTCCCTTTCAGACCTAGTCATTTCTGAAGCTATGCACTTGAAGCACATTCTAAACTGCACAGATGTAAACTGTGGTGAAGCTCTGCTTTCTACACTGTAGCGGATGCTGCGGATTGATTAATTATGTCCCTCAAAGTCCACATATTAGAAGCTTAGTTCTCACTGTAACTGTTGAGGGTGAGAAATCCTATTATGGTAATTGAAAGGTGGAGCCTTGAAGAGGTGATTAAGTTGATGGTTTAATGGTAGTCGTGGCCGTGGTTCTGAGGGCTTTAAAAGGAGAGCTCATGAGAGTCTCTCTCTCTCTCTGCTCCACTGTTTTCTGTCATGTGAGGCTTCTCCATTGCTGTAAGCCACCACCAAAGAAGACTCTTACCAGATGTGGTCCCTGGACTTTGGACTTCCAGCCTCTGAAACTGTAAGCAATAAATTTTGTTTTCTTAGAAAGTATCCAGCTCCAAGTATTTTGTTATAAGTAACAGAAACAGACTAATACAGTGGGAATGGAAATGAACATTGAAACAGGGCATCTCAGTGCAGAGGTCCCTTGCAGAAAAATCTGCTTTACAAATTTTTTCACTTATTTTTTTCCAAAAACTGTGTGGAAATGTCCAAAGCAGATTAACAGTTTCTACTGAAAAAGCAATTCTTACAAGTATTAGAAGAATAGAAGCAAAACTTGAGATTAAAATAAAAAATCTATCTCCATGAAAAAAAGTTGATCTGAAATAAGTATATTTATTAAAACCCAGGGGCCATTTTCATTCTACACTCAATACAAAATTTTCAAAATTTCTAAAAAGTCTATAAAAGTACATTATTTTATTAACTTTTGGATGGAAATGTAATTCCCCAATAGTCACTTAGTAAATAGATGGAATATGATGTTACTTTTGTTTGACAAATTTGTCATTGTTTTCTTTATTTCACATAAAATAGAAGCTTGATTGATTTAAAAAAAAAAAGTTTTAACTTTGGACACAGTCATGTCCTTAAATCAGAGGTTGACTGCAAATTTACTAGTTAACCAAACTCTCCAAAGCTCAGCATATAATTCTATAATACTATATTTTTTACATATACTATACACTGGAGATAATAGCTAACTGATGGAATTGTCTGAGGATTAAAATGCCTGAGGATTACCCTGTGGTAGACATCACTAAATACCAGTTTCCCTTTGCTGCACTGTAATGTAGCTTTTTCTCCAGGTGCAGTCAAATGTCTTAGAATTCACTGACTTATTATTTGAAAGATACTATATGCAGTCATCACTGGCCCCCACACTGTTTCCATGGCTTAACATGATGGCTGGCCTCTCTGGGAAGGTATATTGAGCTCTTACTATGCACCAGGGACTATGCAGGAAACATTCACATTTGTCATTCTATTTAAACTTCACACTATCCTGAAGCTATTAACACTGCATTGTTCACATGGTGTCAAAGGACCTGCTAAAGACTACTCACTATCCTGTGGGTGTCTTCTCTAATCACACCTTCTCATGTTCCATCCAGCTCTCTTGTTTGACACTTTATTCCTTTTTATATTTTTTCCAGGTGATTAAAGGTACTAAAAATATCAATCCCTAATAAGTGAGAGAACCACTGTGGTATAAAAATATTTCAAGTATTTAAACTCTCAGCCATACAGCTAACTACGGAGAGAAGTACATGGCACACAAAATTAGTTTTGGGTGTCCTTCATGCTCTTCTTTCATCCCTTATCCCAAGTTTCAAATGCCTGATTAGATAGAGTTCTCTTTCTTGGCCTAAATCCTCCCTTTTTCCTACATCCATTTGAGACATCTGTCCTCTCCCTCATTTTCCTTGCTCACATGTTTTCCCCTCTCTCTCCTTTGCCCTTTTTCACTTGTTTCTTTTTGTGAGTCTGTGTCATTCTGTTCTTTTGAAACTGTCTTACATGGAATTCCTTCTCTCCCTCAAATTCTTGATAGCTTTTTTTAAGCCCAACTGTTTTTGCACATCGCCCTCTGATTCATGTTATAATTCAACTTTAGCATCAGAATTTATCTCACAAGAAAGGACCCAGCAAAGGAATATAAGGTGCAGGGTGTAACCAAATGGAAACTGTCAGAATGGCATTAGATAATGAAGGAAAAAACAGAAAATTTGGAAGAACAAGAGAGACATGACAGAAAGAAAGGACTTTAGTAACTGAGACAGAGAGTTAGTTATCTTATCCTGGTTTTTATCTATTTTCTCTGAAAGACCCATGAATCCCCAAGAATAACTGGCCATAGGATTGCAGAAGGAGACAATTGGTAACGCTCAGCTTAAATGGGCAGAAAGAGAAGAGAGAAACTTGTTAGTGAAAGCTACTTTAAATACCCTCTTCAAAATAGTCTCAATTTAGTCATAGAAAAGGCTTTTATAAAATTCTCAAACTGCAATGGAAATGTAGGAACACTTCTTCATCTCTTATTAGAACAGCCTATTTAGAATTTAAGAGTTGAGAGAGTTAAAACCAAACAAGAAAATGATTATTCTCGATAGAAGCTTTTGATACAATCCACTCAGAAAAAATATTTACTTTGCCCATTATTTACTATTAATCACAGATCATATTAAAATTGTAGAAGACAGTATATTGCATTTTCAGTTGATGGAATAAAAAGAGATTTCTTATCAGTGATCTATCCACTCATTGAAATGCTTTCTTTAAATAAATTCACTGAAATTTCAGGAAAAGTTATTATCAATTTGTGATTTTAATTTTTCATAACATCCTTCTGGTGCAGTATAAAGTTAGAGGCATACACAGCTCAATTCATCAAGAGAATACAATAATTTTAAATATATATGCACCCAACATCAGAGCACCTAATATATAAAACAAATATTAATAGATCTGAAGGGAGAGATGGGCTGTAATACAAAGGTACTTCAAAGAAGTCGTGGAAAAATTCATATTATCTCTTAATTCTATTTTTCTACAAACTTCTTGAAGTACCCTCATACAACAGCAGCAGGAGACTTCAATACCCTACTCATAGATCATATGTTGATCTTGGACTTTCCAGCCTTCATAACTGTGAAGAATAAATTTCTGTTGTTTAAGCCACCAATGTATAGTATTTTTGTTATAGCAACCCAAAATGACAGTAGTAATTTTGTGAAATTAAGAAAACTTGTATGAAAATAAAAATGTGTGTGTATATGTATTTTTTTTTTACCAAGACACAGAATATCTGTATAAGTATCCATACAAGAAACTAGTTAACTTCAGAGGAGAACCAGATAGCTCAGAAACAGGGTTGGATTGTAAACTTACTTGCATTTTATATCATCTATATATTTTTATTTTTGTGCTGCATGCATAAATTTTCTTCTGAATGTAAATAGTAACTAAATAAATTTTAAAATGACTTATCAGGGCAGGCTGGAATATGAAAAACATGAACATGGAACATGGTAGTTGATTGGGTGATGCAGTAATAAAACTCATGCCATTGGTTTCATTGTCATTTTGACAACACACAGGACCACAAACCCCAGATGGTATAAATTAGTGTTAAGATAGTATACATTATGACTTCCAAAATACTATGGGTTTTCCACCAAACAATTCCCTCACTCTATTCCAGAACACACACACACACACACACACACACACACACGCACACACACACACACAAGAATTTATCTCAGCTTAATCAAGAAAGTATGGAGGTCATCTGGTTGAATTTTCTGTATCCAATAACTTTTTAAAGACTTTTTTAGGGAATTTTTATGTTCACAGCAAAATTGACAGGAAGGTACAAAGATTTCTGCTCCACACATGTATAGACTTGCCCATTACCAACACCCCTCACCAGAGTGGTACATTTGTTGAAAGTGATGAACCTACACTGACACATCATTATCACCAAAGGCCGCAACTTACATTGTAGTTCACTCTTGGTGTTGTACATTCTATGAGTTTGAATAAATGTATAATGACATGTATCTAACATTATAGTATCATATATTTTCACTGCCAAAAAATACCCTCTGTGTTCTGTCTATTAATTCCTCCCTCCCCACTAACCCCTGGCAATCACTCATCTTTTTACTGTCTCCATATTTTTGCCTTTTCCAGAATGACATATAGTTGGATTCACACAGTATGTCACCTTTAGAGAATGGCTTCTCTTAGTAAAATGTATTTAAATTTTCTCCATGTCTTTTCTCCATGGCTTGAAAGCTCATCTCTTTTTATCAAAGTATTTTCAAATTGCATTCTGTGTTGCCTTAGGGACCACTTGAGTTATAAGAAGGTAACTATGTGAATGGTATCAGCTCATACTACAACTAGAGCTGCTCTGTTTTATATAATGAGTTTTCATCAGAAATTTTCATCTAAAGAAATGATCCTAAACAATGTTTGAAGGCCAAGGAGGTGAGAATCTCCTCTATAACATTCTGATAAAAAACAATCTTACTTAAGCAGAAGGATCTTAAATGCTAGGGAATTCACCACCTCATTATGTGCTTGAATAGCTCCAACTTTTAGAAAGTTCTTCTTAAACTAAGCCAAAATCTTCCTCCCTATAACTTTGATCAATTGGTTCACATTCTTGCTTTGGGCTATTTAATTGCTGGTAGAGATTTTTGTTGCTTCCCTGAAGGCAAAAGACTTAATGTTTTGTAACTACTATTGATCTTTGGCCAGCTTTGGCCTGTAGCTGGGTAGCTAGGTAATTTATTTCTCTTTGAGGTTCTCTGATACTATTTCTGGTTTACATTTTCTGTTTTATTTCTTGAGTCTTTCATTTCTGTATGTGAAGAAATTTGAACACATGATTTTTATTTTTTGGTCTATGAGTTATACTTTTTTACATAGGTACCAATTAGTTCTTAATTAAGTGTGCAGGTGAGAGGACACAGATACATATTTATAGCTCAAATGAAAGCTTGAGGTGATTTATATTAAATATTATGAAAATATTCATAACATTAATATTAGAAAATTAAGTAATGAAACAAGCTGCCAGATAGGTTGCATAATGACTGTCACTAGAGGTATTCAAGGCAGAAATAGCCACCTGTTCGTAAATGATGATTTCGAGTTAATTACATCTTCCGGTCATCATCTGTGGATGTATATCTACACTACCATTTTCAGGTTACTTGAAATTTTAGTGATTCTAGAAGGCTCAATTTAAGCAAATTCATATGAATAGATGCCTGAACCATTCCATCAGTAGTACTTTTTAAAAGTTGTCATAAAATGCTTAGAATTTTTACTTCTAAACAATCTTCGGAGATAATTTGAAAAAAAAAATGGGGAGAAAATGCTCACTGTAGCATTATGTATAAGAATGCATAACTTATAAACATCTTAAATGTCAAGACACAGTAAAATGTTTTAATAATATACAGTACATCCATGCAAGGAAATACTGGGTAACCATTTAAGTTGTGTTTATAGTTTGTGATAATATAGAAAAATCTCACCATTATAATAGTAAATAGAAAACCAAAGCCTTAAGTTGCATCCAAAATATGGGAAAAACTGCATAGAAAAGAAATGGTGATGCAATTCCAGTAAAATGGAGGAATAATTTAACATAAATCACCTCCTCTGTTACAATCACATAGGAAGGCTCGATAAAAATATATCAACAATGGAGAAAAATAATTTAAACCAAAACTAAAATTTAGCAAAACAGGAAAGAAAAATCCCCAGATGCTAAAATAAAAAACACTCTTAAAGCCAAAGTAATCAACTCTAGCTGATGCTGGTAGATCCAGAACAACTTGCCCCTGTAGGCCCTTGGAACAAGGGGCCAAGTCTTCAATGCTTATACAGACATGCTAGGCTCAGGTACAGAACTGCAGATATGCTCAAACCATGAAGATGAAACTATGGATTCTCCATAAAGCTAGGAATCTAAAAAGTTAATATGAGGATTTCTTGTCTAAAAAAAAAATAAAAAGCTGTATACAGTCTCATAGAAACAAAAAAGAAACTCGCTAACTGCTCTGGGCTTAGGGAGGGTAGAGGGAGATGAAGAGTATTTTCTTCAGACCTTTCCCATGCTTACACAAGGAAACCAAATGCATATTACCACAAAAGTGTGTAAATCTTGGTGTTAGACAGGAGACATACTTGGGGCCCTAGCAGAAGGGAATAACAACACACCATGTAGGCGTTCATCTATTGCTCAAGGTACACAAGACTTGTAGAGGAAAAAACAACCCAAGTGAAGTTGAGTCCACAGTAAAAAGTTACAAACACAAAATAAAACAAATGATTTCATAAAGGAGAATTAGCAAATACAAGAAAAGGAAGTGGCACTAAAAGTGTAAGAAATAATAACATGAGAAAATAAAAGCAGTAAGTTTAAAGTTATTAAAATGATTTTTAAATGTCTAAAGGCACATGAAATAAAATGATCACAAAAATAATAGACAGATTTAGAAAGGTACAAAGAGACATTCTAGAAGAATATATAAAAGGGCTCAAGAAAATAATACAGATAATTTGTGGGCTGTTGGGCTAATTTGAGGAAATCATCCAGAATACAGCCCAGGAAGATTAGAAGGAAAATTTATAATAAAAATTAACAGGCATGAAGTGTTAAATGAGAAGTTTCAAAATCCTAATGGCAGCTCTAAAAAGAGAGAGCAGGAAAATTGGGATAAGCAAATAAACTAAGAAATAATAAAAGAGAATGCTATTGAAATTAAGAAAAATGTAAGACTTTGGGTTGAGTTCCCAAGAATAATTGATCAAAAAAATTTATTCCTGAACACTCACACTATATTTTGTATGCAGAACACCACAGGAGGTAAAGAAAAACATATAAAATACTATCAGAAAGAAAAGACAAATCGTCCTTCCTACAATGAAAAGACAAAAGATATCTCAAATCAAACTAAGGAGCCACAAGACAGTGGACTCATATCTTCAAAGAACTAAAAAGAAAGAAACACAAACCTAAAGTCTATGCCTGCCTAGACTATCATTCAAAAATGAGGGCAAAATAAAAGTATATTCAGAAAAAAATAATGACTAGGAAAATTATTAATTGCTAATAGTAACTATAAGATATACTATGGAAAAAGGGAATTAAATCCTTAAAGATTGTGTGGGACTGAAGAAGTAATGCATGTGCAGAAACTGATAAATCTATGGATAAAAGTAAATCTGTCATGACTATAAATATCAAAATACCCACCTCAAACATAATGCCAAATAAGATTGAAAGTAAGTGAATAGAAAATGATGAACAAAGAGTTAAGGCTAAAGGCATTATCAGGAGAAAAGAGAAATGTTTCATAAAGATTAAAGAAATGATTCAGCAGGAAGACATCACAATCCAGAACCAAGATGGACACAAAATCATAATGCTAAAAACATGAATAAAAAATCCACAAAACAGAGTATTCTGGGAAGATAATGGAGTAAGAAATATTAAAAATGTACTTACCAACCTAGACAACAATTGCACTCGTGAAATCTGTCTGCTGTAAGTATGTTGGAGCTCTTGAATCTATTGAAGGCTTGCAGCTTCAAGGGGAAGTCTTGAATAGTACATTGCCGTTAAATTTGGTCAATTTTAGTTCTCAGCACAGTAACGACTTCTAATTACCCACCCTTAGCCCCATGGCAGGAAGTTCTGCATGTGTTCCTGAAGTAGCCTGCACATAGCTTGCAGAAACCAGTGTAGACATAAAAAGAACACTGTCCTCTAAGTATCAGGGATCTGTGCTCTGATCACTGACTGCTGCTTCTGATCACAGAAGTTCAAACAAGGTGGTAGCCGTTGTTGTTGGCCCTCTCTTCACTGTTTCAGGTCCTTCTCCCCTAGCTGAGGTGACTTTGGGGGACTTAAAGGACCAGCAGCTTCCCCCCAAACCCCTACTATTATTTTTCTATTTTTTCTCTTTTAGAAGCTGGACATTAAACACTAGGACAATCAAAAGCAACAGTAGATGAGGGAAAACTAGAAAGTCACTGGGCATAAGCACAGGAGGGTTCAGGCTCAGAAAAGACCTGAGAAATCTTAAGTTTATACTTTCTGCTGATCCTCAACACAAAGACAGCCTAGAACAATTAAAATAACACCAACAAACAAAAAACAGTGAATCCTAAAGAAAGAGGAGAATCTCATTTCCAGAGTTAGCACAGCATTAAATTCAAATGTCCAGTTTTCCAAAAAAAAAAATCACAAGGCATACAAAGAAATAGGAAAGTATGTCCCATTCAAAGAAAAAAACATAAACCAACAGACATTCTCCCTGAAAAAGACCTGATGATAGACCTACTAGACAAAAATTGTAAATAAAATGTTTTAAAGAGGTGCAAATAACTAAAAGAAGAAGCAGAGAAAGTCAAGATGACAATGTATGAGCAAAATAGTAGTATCAATAAAGAGACAGAAAGCCTAAACAGAAACCAAAAAGAAATTCTAGATCTGAAAAGTAAAAAGCAGAAATGAAAAATTCACTAGAGGAATTCAAAGGTATATTTGAGCAGGGAGAAGGAAGAATCAGCAGATTCTTCTGCTAAAGATAGGACAATGAAAATTATCAAATCTGAAAAGCAGGAAGAAAAAAGAGTAAAAAAAGTACACAGTTTAAGAGACCTATAGGACATCATTAAGCAGACAAACATATACATTATAGGAGTCCCAGAAAAAGAAAGAGGGGAGCAGAAAAAATATTTGAAGAAAGAAGGGTTGAAAACTTTCAAAGTTTGATGAAAGATATGAATAAAAACATCAAAGAAGCTCAAAAACTCCAAGTAGGAGGAACTCAAAGATATTCATACTGAGACGTGCTATAATCAAACTGTGGAAAGCAGCAAGAGAAAAGCAACTCATCCTCATCACATACAAGGGATCCTCAATGAAGCTGTCAGTAGATTTCTCATCAGAAACTTTGGAAACCAGAAAGCATAGAACTGATATATTCAAAATGCTCAAATAATAAGAATGATGATGAGGAGGAGGAGGAGGAAGAGGAAGAGAAAGAAGAAGAAGAAAAAAACAAAAAACTATCAACCAGGAATCCAGCAAAATTGTCCTTCAAAAGTGAGGGAGAAATTAGTACATTACCATATAAACAAAAGTTGAGGGAGTTTTTTACTACTAGACCTATCCTGAAAGAAAGCTGAAGAGAGTCCTGCTGGTTGAAACAAAGGGTACTAGATGGTAACTCAATGCCATATAAAGAAATAAGATCCCACTAAAGATAAATACATGGATAATTTTAAAGGTAATGTTATTATAACAACAGTTTACAGCTACACTTTTTTCTACATGATTAAAGAGACTAATACATTTTTTAGAAAACAACTATTAGTCTGAAAGCTAGTGTTATTATAACTTTGATTTGTAACTTTACATTTTATTTTGTACATAATCTAAGAAATAATGCATTAAAAATATTAGTTTATTTTTTTAGACACAGAAGATATAAAGATGACAGCATTTTGTGACATCAGCAACTGAAACGGATGAGATGAAGCTGTTAGAAAAGCAGAGTTTCTATGTGTTATTGAAGTTAAGTTGGTATAAATTCAAATTATACTATTAAAATTTTAAGATGTTAAATGTAATCCCCATGGTAAGAACAAAGAAAATAGCTAAAGAATGTACAGAAAATGAAATGAAAAAGGAATTCAAATGTTTCACTGCAAAAATTCAACTAAATATAAAAGAAGACAGTAATGCAGGAGACAAGGGACAAAAAGGCTATAAGGCATATAGAAAACAAACAGCAAAATGACAGATAAGTCTCTCTTGTAAAGTAATTACTTTAATGTAAATGGAGTAAACTCTTCAAGCAAAAGACAGATTGGCAAAATGGATTTCAACTATATGCTATCTACAAGAGACTCATACAAAAACACAAATGGGTCAAAAGTAGAAGAATGGAAATATATATTCCATGCAAACAGTAATCAAAAGAGAACAGAGTGGCTATACCAATATTAGACAAAATATACTTTAAATTTAAAAAGCTTACAAGAGACAAAGAAGGACATTATGTATTAATAACAGATTTGATATGACAAGGAGATACAAGAAATATAAACATTTATGCACCTAATAGCATACCATCAAAATATATAAAGCAAAATTGACAGAATTGAGAAGAAAAATAGACAATTCTACAATGATAGAGAGTTCAATACCCCACTCTCAATAATGAATAGAACATCAAACAGAAGATATGAAAAGAAATAGGTACTTGAACAACACAATAAATCAACTAGAACTAACAGACATATACCAAACACTCTATCCAAGAACAACAGAATACAGATTCTTTCAAGTTCACATGGGACATTTTTCAAGATACATCATATGTTAGGCTACAAATTAAGTCTCAATAGATTTAAAAGGATAGATATTATACAAAGCATCTTCTCTCACCACAACATAATGAAGGCAGAAATCAATAAGAGAAGAAAACTGGAAAACTTACTAAATTGTGGAAATGAAACAACACATTCTTAAACAATCAATTGATCAAGGAAGAAATCACATGGGAAATTAGAAAATAATTAAAGATGAATAAAAATTCAAATGCAATATTTTAAAACTCATGAAACACAGCAAAAGCAGTGCTAAGGGGAAAATTTCCTGTTATAAATGCTTATGTAAACAAGTAATATCTCAAATCAACAACCTAACTTTACAACTTAAGGAACCAGAAAAAGAAGAACAAATTTAACCCAAGCAAGCAGCAGGAAGGAAACAATAAAGACTAGAACTGGGATAAACAAAGTAGAGAATAGAAAAATAATAGAGAAAATCAATGAAACCAAAAATTTATTCCTTTAAAAGATCGATAAAATTAACAAAACTTGACCTAGATGGACTAAGAAAAAAAGAAAGAAAACTCAAATTACTAAAATCAGAAATGAAAGAGGGGACATTACTACTGATTTTACACAAATAAAAGGGATTGTAAGAATGTGCTATAAGCAATTTTATACCTACAAATTGGATAACCTAGATAAAATGAAAAAATTCCTGGAAACACAAAACCTAACAAATCTAAACCATGAAGAAATAGAAAATCTATACACCTGTATCTTGTAAGGTATTGAATCTGTAATCAGGAAAATCAATTCCATTTATAACAGCATCAATAAAATAAATAAAATACTTATGAGTTAACTTAGCCAATGAAGTAAAAGGCTTATACAATAAAATCCACAAAATATTTTGAAAGAAATTAAAGAAGACATATATAAATGAAAAGTCATCCCATGTTCATGGATTGGAAGACTTACTATGGTGAAGGTGTCAAAACTACCAAAAGTGATCTACAGACTTAATACAATCCCTATCAAAACCACAATAATTTTTTTGCAGAAATAAACACACACACACACACATATTTTAAAATTTATATGGAATATCAAGGGACTCCTAATCACCAAAACAATCTTGAAAAAGGACAAAGCAGTACTCACACTCCCTGTTTTCAAGACTTACTACAAAGCTGTAGTAATCAAAACAGTGTAGTACTGACATAAAAGCAGACATATAGACCAATGGAATAGAAAAGAGAATCCAAAAATAAACCCTCACACATATAATCATATAATTTTCAACAAGGACACCAAGACCATTCAAGGGGAAAAGACAACCTTTTTAACAAACAGTGCTGAGAAAACTGTATATTCACAAGCAAAAGAATGAAGTTGGATCCTTACGTAAGACCATATACAAAAACTAATTCAAAGTGGGTCCATGACCTAAACGTAGGACCTAAAACCATAAAACTCTTAAAAGAAAATATAGGGCAAAAGCTTCCTGACATTGGATGTGGCAATGATTTCTTGGATATGACACCAAAGTCATAGGCAACAAAAGAAAATCAACAAATCGTACTTCATGAAATTTTTCTAAATTTATGCATCCAAAGATACTATCAACAAAGTAAAAAGGCAACCCACAGAATGAGAGAAATTATGTGTGAATCATATATCTGATATGAGATTAATATTCAAAATATGTAGAGAATTCCTAAAACTCAACAACAAAAACCACCCAATTCAAAAATGGGCAAAGGACTTAAATAGACATTTCTACAAAGAAGATATACAAGTGGCCAATAATCACATCAATAGATGATCACAATGCAATCAAAACTATAATGAGATACCACTTACCCCTGTTAAAATAGCTAACAAAAAAGAACAGAAAGTAAAAGTGTTGGTGACAATGTGAAGAAATTAGAACTCTTGCATTGTTGGTGGAAATGTAAAATCGTATAGCCACTGTGGTTAACCATATGACAGTTTCTCAAATAATTTAAAATAAAGTTACTATACAATCCAACAATTCCACCTCTGGGTATACATTCAAAAGAACTGAGAGCAGGATCTAAAAAAGATAGTTGTACACGGATATTCTTAGCAGCATTATTCTCAATAACTAAAACATGGAAGCAAGCCAGGTATTCATCTATAGATGAATGGATAAGCAAAATGTGGTATATACATACAATACAAAATTATTTAGCATTAAAAAAGAAGAAAATTCTGACATACACTACAACATGAATGTACTTTGAGGACATTATGCTAAGTGAAATAAGCCAATCACAAAAAGACAAATACTGTATTATTCCACTTATATGAAGTACTTAAAGCAGTCAAATACATAGACAGAAATTAAATGGTACTTGGCAGGGGCTGGAGGGAGCAAGGAATAAGATTTATTATCTAATGGCTATAAAGTTTCACTTGTACAAGAAGAAAAGAGTTCTGGAAATGGATATTGGTGATGGTTGTGCAATAATATGAATTTGCTTACTACTGATGAACTGTATACTTAAAAATGGGTAAGATAAATTTTACATTGTGTATTTTACCATGATAAAAAAAATTGGAAATAAAATAAACAGAACATGATTGTAGGACTAATAAAGAGGAAATTCCTTCTGAGGGCCTCAGGCTCTCCCACTTAACTCTCAGTTTCACATTTTGTAGGGGATGTAGAAAATTGTAGTGGAATTGTTGAAAAATATAACTTTAGTATATGCAGTTCTGTAACAAATGCTTGCTAAAAACATTTTAAGTAAAGCAGCTTCTAAGAGGCCATATAAAGGTCAGGCCTGAGCACACCAAATATTCCAAGGAAGGGAATGACCCCCACCCGATCCAGGAACTGACTAGTTCCTTATCTAAAGGCCACCTGGCCAGGCCCCAGGGAAGATAAACGATTGAGAAATGCCAGCTTGCTAAAACCTACCTGTAAATCTAAAGGTGCCACAGATCTATCGGGGTACCAGGCTGCTAAAGCCTACCCATAAATCTAAAGGCGCCACAGATAACCTGTCACTCATCCTGTCACTAAAAAACTGTATAAAAGATGCTTGTGTTGTAAACTCGGGGTCGCTTCTGTCCAGGAGACTAAGTGACCCTAGCATGCTGGAATAAAGTCCCTCTTGCTTGATTGCATCGGTCTCAGTCTCATGGGCTTTGTGAAGTGAGCCGTCCCGGTCTGTGGGATTTGTGCATGGTGCACGGGTCTTACAATTTAAAATCATAGATATTAAGTTTATGTATTAAGTAGCAAATATATTTGTAAAAGGAACATTATTGATAACAATGTTGCCATGCTTTATCATTAAGCACTTACAGAGTAGAATTAATATTTGATTCACAAATCAGGTTTCTAGAGGGAACAGTGATAATGAAAACTCTTCACTATGAACCAAACTAAAGACATCAAAACAAGACATGGTCGTTGATTTGCAACCCCTCAGCTTCAGAAGACTGAGAATCTGTCAGCTCAGCCTGCAGAGGAGTATTTCAGACTTTAGTCTCCTTTTTGCTAATCTTCCCTGCATCTGCTATCGGACCTCTCTCTCTCTCAACAGGTTTGAGAACATTCAGGGAGATCCATGTCTGCTGAAAACCCTCTGCCTTCACTCCCCAGTTCCAATAGCCGGCTGTATTCCTGTTCTGAGGGCTATTTGGTGAAATTTACATTACGTGAGTGACCCCAAGTGCCTGTTTTCTCCCAATTTCCCACTTGATTAGACCAAGCCTGTGGGAGGAAGCAAAGTACTTACTTCTCATTTTAAAGGCATAATTTTTTCCATGTTATTCTCTTCCATCTTATAACTATAGAATTTCTGCTTCATTTATAAAACTATGTGAAATCTGTTCTTTGGTATACATAAAATCTTTATTTTGGCCTTGTATCTGTCCATTTTGTGAATGTCATTTGTGTCTTGATAAAAAATGAATATGTTCTAAAAGTCAGTTACAAGATTTTAGATATATCCATAACATCAAGCTTATTTTAAAATTTTAAAATTCTGTAAATTTACAGTTTCATCTGCTACTTCTATTAGTCATGACTGAAGGACAGCGAGCCAAAATGCCAGGTACCAATCAAGCTTTATTAAAGGAAAAGAATCTGCCAGGCTGTACTCAAAATGGAGGACAGCACCAGGCCTGGGGGTGGGAGAGCTTATATAGACTGTAGGGAAGGCTGACGTAATCAGGGAGGGGTCTGGTGCTGGAGTGGAAGATAAGGCTGGCGGATGCAATCAGGTGGAAGGTTGCACCCATGCGGAAGTAGAGGACTTTCTGTTTCTCAGAAACCACAAGGTTTCTCATAAGGGAAAGGCTGGTGGCCACTTTGTGCTCAGTGTGTGTGAAAATGTCACCGGTGACGTTCAAGATCCATCAATGATGAAATGCCTGTTCTCAATGAGTATGGATTTGGTTGATAGAGTCAAATTTTGATGAAATGTTAAGCTTGATCTAATGCATGTGTGTAGAAACTTATACCTCATTAAAAATAGTTGCATTCTTTTCAAGCATACAAGAATTATTCCTAAAAATTGAGTATGAACTATGTAACAAAGGGAGTCTTAACAATATAGTACTAACTAGCTTACAGAATAGGTTTTTTGGTATTAATGTTATAAATTAGAAATTAACAACAAAAAATTAGAAGAAGACCAAAAAAACCTTAGAAATTAAAAAAACACTTTCAAATGTTTAATGTGTTAAAGAAGAATTCACAATTGAAATAACAATGTACAGTCAGCTTTTTGTTCCACACCTGGATTCAACCAACTGCAGATCAAAGTTATTCAGAAAAAAAAATTGCATCTGTACTAAACATGTACAGTTTCTTTTTTCTTGCTGTTATTCCCTAAACAATACAATACAGTATAACAACTATTTACATGGTATTTACATTGTATTAGGTATTATAAGTAATCTACAGATGATTTAAAGTATATGGAGGATGTGCACGATTGTATGCTAATACTATGCCATTTTATATCAGGAATTTTGGTATCCATGGGAGGTCCTGAAACCAGTCACCCACGTATACCCAGGGAAGACTATATTCAAAACAATGAAACGCCTTGTATCTAGTAATTTAGTCTGTATTTATAGGGAAACTTATTGCCTTATAAACATACATACAATGATAGTCTAATCAATAAATAATGTTGGGCTAATTATCAATATATGTTGAAATATAGTTCTCTAGCTCAACAACAAATAAATCAGTAAATTCAAGATATATTAATCAGTTAATGTGAAAATAAAAAGCACAAATTGTGAACTCTCAGAAGACAATATTGGGGAATATCTTCATGCAATGGGACAGGGATGGGTTTCTTAAAGAAGACATAAAAATGAAATAAATTTTTCATAAATTGGGTTATATTGTTTTTAATGTACTAAAAAGACATCATATGTCAATTTTAAAATATCAATAGCAGACTGGGACATAATATTTGCAATACATAAAAATATCAAAATTACAGTCATGTACTGCATAATGACATTTCGATCAATGACAGACCACATATATGACAGTGGTCCCATAAGATTATAATGGAGCTGAAAAATTTCTATGGCCTAGTGATGTCATAGCCATCTTAATGTCACAGCACAATGCACTAGATACATAGGAACAATAGACCATATAATATATGTGTGTGTGGCAGGCTATACCATCTAGGCTTGTGTGTGTACACTCTGTGAAATTCACACAAAGAAGAAATCACCTTAACAATGCATTTCTCAGAACATATCCCTGTAATTACGTGACACATGACTGAATCGATCTGTATATTGATTTAAATCATTATAAAAGTCAAAGAATGCTGGAGAAGAGAATTGTAAGTATATGGACAGACAGATCACAAAAGAGGAAACAAAAATGACTGTTACATATATGAAAAGATACCTCCCTAGTAAAATGAGACATGTAAATTAAAATAACAATGAGATATCACATCACTACATATAGCCAAAAATAAATAAATAAAAATCTGAAAATACCACTTGTTGTCAAGGACGTGAAGAAACACACCATGTCTTACATAGAAGGAATAAGTATATATTTTATAATTTCTATTGAGAACAATTTGGAATTATCAAGTAAGTTGAAAATAGCCACTGTGTGCACATTTGCACAATGATATTCATTAAAGCATTCTTTAGAATACCAAAAAAAATTAAAAAGTGAAAAACAAATTAAGTATTCATCAGTAGGGAAATGAATAAGTACAGAATATTTATACAGTGAAATTCTTCAGTTCAGTTAAAATGAATGAATTACATTCACCTGATTAAACAGATGAATATAGAAAACAACGTTGAATGAAAAAAGTTGCAGAAATATATGTACAATATCACTTACCTAAAGTGTAAACACACACATCAGAATTCTATCTTGTTTGCTCATGATTACGTGGATCTGTGGTAAAATTATACATACATACCTCAAGTTTGTGGCTAAATTTTGGTGTGGGCAATAGATAGTGTGCAATGAGGCTTTCAATTATATTTGAAATTTTGAAAGTAAAAAACTTAGCTGAAGCAAATATGGTAAAATGTTCACTTTTGGTAAATTAGAGTTGTGGATACATAGAGTTTTCTTGTGTTATGTATAATCTTTTGTTCATTAGAAATAATCCAGAATTTTTTTAAAAAATATTTTAAAAAATAAAGAAAAGTAAAAATTTTATTAAAAATTAAGGAAAGATTTCCTTTGGTAAAAGGAAGTACACCAAAATGTTATTAGAAGTTGTTTCTAGGGGAAGGAATTACAGATTTATGTTTTATTCTTCTTTCTAGATCTAAATTTTTCTTATTTTTCTTGGAATGTTTTTCTTTTATTATTAGAACAAAATTCATTTTCTTTAAAAAGAATACATCTCTAGGGCTCTCCTCTGATGTCTTCTTCTGAAACTAAGCTGCCATCACACTGAAGGTGATGTGCTTGAGATGGTATCTTTTCTTTGAAAAGTTAACAGAAGTATATTTTAGATTCTTTGTAGTCCCATTGTGAAAGCTGCCTTTACTCTGCTGACATGCATGCTAAGACTGATTATCATTAGAATCAGTAGGGCAGAATGAGTTCTTGGTATTGAAATTTAGGCCCTTTTGAGGAGTAAAACTTCTCCAAAAACTGCAAATGTTCACCTTTAGTGCACCTTTTTTCTTCTCATTCCTAAAGATTACTTAGAATATGTAATTTAGGCAGTCTGGTTTGCCTGGTTTTGACTTCTACTTGTTTGCTTGGAGTTATAGGGAGGACTTTCATAAGTGTTCGTCATGATACTAGGCTCTTAGATTCTGACTTTTTTTAAGTGGTAAAACTTTTATACTGAATAAAACACCAAACTCAACATGTCAATGGAGAAAATGGATTTCTGATTGGCAGAAAGCATAGCTGTGTGTCCATATCTTCTCTAGCACCCAGTCATGCTTCTTCGACACAATTCAAACCTAAATTAGTTACATTTTAGAAATTTTTTGCAATAGCTGTATCAAAAAATCTCATTTGCTCCATAGGCATTTAATATACCACTGGATGGTTATTGATTTTTTTTTTCAAGGTCTTTCTTGACATTTTTAAGAAGAACTGTCACCCTCAGCATTTCTTTCCCTAAACTGAGAAAATATGATTTTATCATGTGCAATGGACTTAGGCAGCAAGCAAACCCTTTAGACTGACTAAATATTCTCAAGATTCCTTGGGATCAATTAAAAATGGGCAGTGTAACATTATGAAGAGAATTCTAAGCTTGCTTTCTTGGAATGGAGGAGAAATAAACAATGAATTTCCCCAGTTTCATCAAGAGCTTTATAGAAATCTTAGAAGACTGAGACCAATTGTTTCTATAAGAAAACAGGGTTATGAAACTTTTACTTTTCTAAAAATCCTTAGGCTTTGTTTTTTCAAGATATCACTTCCTATAAAAAGCACAAACACACACACACACACACAGAATCTGAATTAAATATTCTATTGACATGTTTTGGAAAAAGAGAAGAATAAGCTAAGTGTTTTGAGATTCAAACCGACTGGTCCATGGTTTCTAATCATTGCAAACCTGATGTTTTAAATCATTAAGCCATTCCTTCTAGCTTACCATGGGAATATATTTCCATATAGTTTGCTGTGATATATTGAGAGAGATAAGAATTAGAATTCATCTGCCATTTAATTCTTCTCCCAAAATGACTTAAAAAGGTCATCTAATATCCACACTTCTTCTGTTTCAAGACTATTTTTATGTCATCTATCAGAAATCTTTGTATCAAGGTTATTTATTTGACTAGACTCTCATGATTTCAGCATCATGGTTATATTTATTCAAATAAATCCAGAGTTCCATCTGATTCTAACCAACAAAGTAGGGGAAAACAGAAATGGTGATATTGAATAACTCTAATTTATCATAAAGTAAGTCTCTGTATTTTCATTACACTGAACAAACCACAAAATATTATAGGGTCTATTTTTAGTTTTAATACTAACCTACTCTCAAAGCTTATTCCAAGTTATTGAGGCATCTCTGATCTAAAACAAATTTTCTTACATGAAGTTTTAGTTTCATTTATTGACTTTTCTGATAACATAGAATTTCTTCTCTATTTCCCTGTTGATTCCCCACTCCTTAACCCCTGAGCCTCTGGGTTTAAAAAAAAAAAAATGTTAAAAGAAATAGAAAAAAAAAATAGAAATAAAAACCTACAGGAAACCTGTGGTTCAAAAATTCCAGGAGGCTCTAGAGAAATTCCTAAAACAAAAAGGACAGAAGTCCTGAGACAGGAATCTAGTCAGAGTTGAGAGCCAAGTATGCTTCATGAGCTTTACAGGACTTGCAACGAGATGGATTTCAGAGCAAAAGGCAGAAGAAACCCTATACTATATATTTGCTTCATAACCCCAAAACTTAGCATGTACCTGATACAGAACAGATTCTCAATAAATATTTGTTAAAATAAAAAAAGAATAAATAAATGAGTAAATAAATAAAAATTAAAGCAGCAAACTATAACGTAAAAGATCTCTCTAAATCCTAGAACCCCCTCGCAATACCCTTCTTTTCCACTTAATAGGGATTTTCTCGTTCAAGTTCTAATGTAGTGACACAGTAAGGGCTGAAGCAATAACATATTCCTCCTAGCTTATAACCAAAGATCCAAACTTTTAGTATGAGGAAGTACACCCAAACTTAGTAAATGCTAATTCTCAGGCCTATTACCCACGGATTCGGATTCAGTGATTTGGGGATAGGACAGAAATCTACATTTTTTAATAAAGACTTTAAGTAATTAGGATTCAGATAGACTTGGAATCACATTTTAAAAAACAATGAAATAGATCCTCATTAAATATTGAGTGAATGAATGAATGATGGATGTCAGCCCCGGTTAGACTCCACACCTTCACCTTCGTTGGGAATAGGCCAATGCTTTCAACTGGAAGATAAAATAACAAGAAATTATTAAATGCTGATTAGAATCATTTACAATTGTTTGCCCCGGAAATAATCTTTACAAGCCACTAATGACAATCAGTTTTATAATTCCTTCCCCTTGAAAGTAGAAATAGCTTTGACCTCCATGGCTCTGCTAAATATCTGCTCAGGAGAAAGGAGTAAAACCATGTGAAGATATCGCATCAGGCCTCTGATGACATGCTGAGTCATGTCCTCCACCTTGTCTTTCTATTTAGTAAAAAACAAAAAGCTAACAAAACAAAATTTAAAATATTACCCATTTCCCCCAAAACACAGCATAATCTTTACCATAAATAAAAATTTAGCTAATGAAATGATCTTATTTACTCTTATGTTTTAACTGTTCTGGGCATCCAAAATAATGGAGGCTGTTTCCTGGGTCTTACAGCTCTCTTCCTCCACTCATTAGGGCCCGTAATTTTCACGTTTAGCAGGAATTTTCAGGTGGAAATTATCGATAGGTAGTTTTTTCAAATCAATTGCATTTTAAAAAGAACTAGAATATGAATTCTCATCATACTGTTTTAAACCAGCCAAAATATATCAGAGTCCCCCAGGTATGTATTACACGGATATTTCCAAGGGTAAAGAAGGCATGTGTCACCTTTCAATGTGCAGGCAATTGCACATGAAATACATCTGTGGCTTGTTGCTGAAAAGTCACAACTCTGGTCCACAGATCGGCTTAATTTAACCATTTTTCAACATGTTAATACATTTCCCTGTTTTAAATTCCTGCTTAGTGGAAACTTTCCCCATTGAGCATCTGATTTAATTTTGTCTGCTTGGATGCCCTTTAGGTAAAGGACACCATTCAATATTGGAATTAGAGGCATTCTATTCATTTTTCCCCCTGCAGCCAGGGAAAGAGAAAGGAGAGCATAAAGAGGCAGAGACTGAAACAACCCTAGATGCAGCAATTCTCTAGCCGCTGAGCAATGAGGTTTCATATGCTGCTGGAGGACCCATTCATCTTAATCCATCTGGAAAGAAGGCTATGTGCAATATTTCACAATCTAAGTACTTTCTGACAAATCTATTAATTATGCACTCAAACAAATTATTTACTGCCTTTGGAGAATTGCTACCGGATTTTCTCTTGTGCCAGATCCATGTTCTTTTTTCTACTTTTAACTCATTGCCATCATTGGCACGGTCATATTAGTACCCTATTTTTACTCATCCATTATTTTAAATTTAAGTGTGGTCACTTGCAGAGACAAGCTAAACAGAGGGTTAAGGTAATATGACACCTAGTAGCCCAAAAGCATTTTCCAACTATCTCACACTTTTTATCTTCTGTTCTCCTCTACCAAAGTGTATGGAAGATGTCTTTTCTGCATGCTAAGCCGAGAGATGAGACAATCAGCTCCATGGCTCACCGATACTTGTCACCCACAACTTTCTTTCCTCAGTCCTCCTCCTCAACTCATGAATAATAACTTTATGAAATACACATGATGTTTAGAGGAAGAAAAAAATACAGTCACAATTTATTTTCACTAATGAAAGAAAGTGAGCCAAAATGCCAGGTACCAATAAAGCTTTATTAAAGGAGAAGAATCTGCTGGGCTGCACTCAAAATGGAGAGTAGCAACAGTTGTTGGGGTGGGAGAGCTTACATGGGCTGTAGGGAGCCAAGGGCTGGCTGAAGCAGTCAAGGAGGGTATTGCAAGAGAGGGGCATTGCACCCATGCGGAAGCAAAAGAGTTTCTATTTTGCAGAAATCAGGAGGCTTCTTGTAAAAGGAAGGGGGGGTTGGTGGCCATTTTGTGCTTGGCCTTGCCTAAAATGGCACTGATTGTGTTTAAGATCTATCAACTAATTTAATGATTGCACTGAAGTTCTGGAATATAACTAAAAGATCTCAAATTATTTTACTTTAAAATAATTCATTTTCTAGCCTTAGAAATGCTGCATGCAGGGCTGACCCCATGGCTCGCTTGGGAGAGTGCGGCGCTGGGAGCACAGCGTTCTTTGGATCCTATATAGGGATGGCCAGTGCGCTCACTGGCTGAGCATGGTGCGGGGTAACACCAAGCCAAGGTTTGCGATCCCCTTACCAGTCACAAAAAAGAAAAAAAAAAAAAGAAGTGCTGCATGCAATTATAGAAAAATATTGAAAATAATTAAAAGAGATGAACATGAAAATCACTCATAGTACCACCAACATTTTTGTATGGATGCCTTGCTAGCCTTTTTATATATGTTAAAAATGAGTGTGCTACACATTGAAAAATACATGTGTATATAATTCTGTATGGAATTTTTCATACATATTTTCCACATTATAAGACTTAAACATTTTTGAAAAAATATAATTAAAAACAAAAACTTCTTCCAACCCATAAAACTTCTCCACAAAGTTAGAAGAGAAAGAAAACAATTTAATTTTTGAATAAGCATTAAATCAGAATGTGATGTACATCACAGGCAATCTGCTAAGAGATTGCAAAGACAAAAAGCAATCTACCCTTTTAGATAGCCAACCAGATACAATCCATTACATACCAATTTTCAAGGAGAACAACAACTAGTCTTCAAGTGGGAGAACTTGACATCACCATTGGTCACACATAGCTTATGCTAGATTCACCTGGTAATTGTGTTAGCTAATTGGCTTTACTCAGAGGAAAAACAAACTTCTCATATCTTCTTACCTGAAGGTATTTTTTGCAACTTGGAGCAAGACAACCACAGAAATTAGGCTCCTTCACTTATGCATAAACTAGCAGGTAGGGGTGATTTCTCCCTTAATGTTTACATTTAAAGAGAGGGATTCCAGGTCCTTTAGAAAAACATTCCAAGGTCATAAAGCTGACAAAAATTCTATCTAGTTTCCAGAAGAATTTATATACATTTCAAAGAGTTCTTACTTTTTAAAAAAAAGAGAGAGAGAGAAGAAAGTACTTGCAATTACAAGTTTTCTAAAGTGAATGCTCTAAAAAGAAAAAGCTCTTATTTTCAACAGGGAGAATTAAGCCTTTTGCTTTTAATTTGAATTTGTTCTTACAACATACACATAACTTTAAAAATCTTACAATATTCTGTCATAAAAATGTAGAATAATTTATCTATCCCCCATTATTAAACATTAACTTTAACAAATTATTTGAAATAATTTTGTAATATGCATTCTTATGAATAAAGCTTCCAAGCACTTTTACTTTTACCACCATATGATAGTGTTCTTTTTGGAGCAAAGAGAAAAATATCAAATATTGCCTTCAAGAACATATATATGCATGCATTGGAGACACTCACAGGCACGTACAGTTAGCACACCTCCAATAATTTAAAATGCTTGTAGCAAGTATATCCAGTAATCAGCTGTATGCATTCAACAACAGAGCAAATGATAAGAAAAAAGTAAGATTGAGATTCTAATCATCAAATCCTAATTTCCAAACTGAGTTTTTTAAGACTACCCATAAATTGATCAACTGTTCAAGTTATAGGAATATGGAGCATTTATGCTCCATCTCCTGACTATTAGAGCAGCTCCTTCTGTGAAAGGACCAAGCACTCCATATTTGAATGGCCAATAGCCCTTCTAATAATGGGAAGAAATTATTTTCCAAATGGCAGTTGGGTGTCTTGGAAAAGTGAGTAGACCTCCAAGATGAGAGTAGAGTGAAATATTTTATTTTCCTACATTAGAGGAGAGTATGTGCCAAGACTTTTTTTTAAATCTTTCCAATAACATTTTGAGGTAGGTAGACTTTTTGCCATTTTACACCTAAGGAAACCAAAGTGCTGCAGGAGACGGGGGTCATACAATAAGCAAGTGGCAGATCCAGGATTAGAACTCATCACTGTCCGATTTTAAAATCCCTGTTTTCTTCATTACAGTAGAATGGCTTACAATAACTATGCTTTATGCTCCTAGCTTTGAAAAGTATCTATGTTACATGTATTATGGTTTTCTAATTACTAGAAGAAAAGGAGAACACTGTAAGAAATGCAAGCACTTTTAACTGAATGCGTAGATGGAATGAAGAGTGACAAACTTTATTTGCCCAAACTTCTTTTTCTAGTCTCAGAAAAAAATAAACATCCTTCCAGCCAGGATAATTTGCTTCATTGAAAAAAATCAATGAATTCACAATATTTTCATGAAATATTTCAGTTTGTTTTCCTGAGATTTAGCAATGACCAGATGCTTGCCTTAAATTAACCAAAGAAAAAAGTGAAATGATAAAATTTATAATTAATAATTCATCTCAATATAGCAGCATAAAATTGGTTTTTACTTCTTAAAAAACTTTTATCTAAGTACCAAATTACATAAATTATGTTGGACAGAAGGTAGTCATGGCAACTACAATGTCTTTACCTTTCTCTATTCTAAAGAATGTCACTTCCTCAGTTAATATAATGGACAGTCTTGCTTTCAAATTCTATTCTCAATAAAAGAATATGGTTTGCTAATATTAATACAACCTCTGCAAAAGATGGAAAAATGTGATAATTTTACTTTTTCAAGGATTGTAGTTAAAAGTCTTCTTTGATCACATATAGAATTCCAATCAAGTCGTGGTTGATAGCAAAATAGTTCAGTCATTGAGACAATATCCCCTGATTTAGCTTTCCCTGAGAGATGTAGCACAGTGGCCTAACTGGTCCAGGTATGAGACAGAATATGTCTGGAATGAGGAGTGTGAAGGTGGGTGACATCATCCCCCTAAGTATCTTTTTCCTTGATTTTATATGTGTGTGTATAATTCATTATGTAAATATATATAATTTAAATATAAATTTATGTATAATAATTTATGCATATATAAATAAATACTAAACATAATTTTTCTGGAAAAGGATGAAGGGGTTATGCAAAGGATCCATGAATATGTGAATAATGCAAACACTGGCATGGCCTATGTACATCCATACTGTCATCCTCAGTTCAGACCAACGGACTAGTCTGGAGCCTCAAAGAGGAGGAAGAGAATCCAAAAATGAAGAGGCATTTCCCCATTCAGGATGATATTGGCAGCGGGTTTATCATATATGGCTTTAATTATGTTGAGATACTTTCCATCTATACCTAACTTGTAGAGAGTCTTTATCATGAACAAGTGTTGAATTTTATCAAATGCTTTTTCAGCATCTATAGAGATGATCATTTGGTCCTTGTGTTTGATTTTATTGATATGGTGTATCACATTTATTGATTTGCATATGTTGTCAGCACCGCACTCTGCCGAGTGAGCCACGGGCCGGCCCTTGATTTGCATATGTTGAACCAAACTTGCATCCCTGGGATGAATCCCACTTGATCATAGTGTATAATTTTTGCATATGTGTTGCTGTATTCTGTTAGCTAATATTTTATTGAGTATTTTTGCATCTATATTCATCAAGGATATTGGCCTGTACTTTTCTTTTTTAGTTGTAGCTTTACCTGGTTTTGGTATCAGGGTGATGTTTGCTTCATAGAATGAGTTTGGGAGAATTCCCTCTGTTTCAATCTTTTGGAATAGTTTATAGAGAATCGGTGTCAATTCCTCTTTGAAGTTTTGGTAGAATTCTGCTGTGAATCCATCTGGTCCTGGGCTTTTCTTTGTTGGGATCCTTCTGATAACAGCTTCAATCTCCTTTATTGTTATTGGTCTGTTCAGATTTTCTACATCATCTTGGCTCAGTTTTGGTAGTTTGTGTGTGTCCAGAAATTTGTCCATTTCCTCCAGATTTTCAAATTTGTCAGCATATAATTGTTTATAGTAGTCTCTAATGAGTCCTTGTATTTCAGAGGTATCAGTTGTAATATCACCTTTTTCATTTCTAATTTTTGTTATTTGGGTCTTCTCTCTTCTTTTTTTAGTTATCCATGCTAATGGCTTGTCAATTTTATTTATCTTTTCAAAAAACCAACTTCTTGATTCATTGATCTTTTGTATCATTTTTTGGGTTTCAGTTTCAGTAAGTTCTGCTCTGTTCTTAATGATTTCTTTCCATCTGCTAACTTTGAGTTTGGATTGTTCTTGTTTTCCTAGTTCTTTAAGGTGAAGTATTAGGTTGTTCACTTGCCATCTTTCCATTCTTCTGAAATAAGCATTTAAGGCAATAAATTTCCCCCTTAGTACTGCTTTTGCAGTATCCCACAGGCAGAGAAGAGAAAGAAAAAAAGGGCATCCAGACTGGAAAAGATGAAGTCAAACTGTCCCTGTTTGCAGATTACTTCATCCTATATATCAAACAGCCTAAAGTCTCTACAAAAAAACCCTTGGAGTTGATAAAGGATTTCAGCAAAGTTGCAGGATACAAAATCAACATGCAAAAATCAGTAGCATTTCTATTCTCCAATAGTGAATGTGCAGAAAAAGAAATCAAGAAAGCTTGCCCATTTACAATAGCCACCAAAAAAATAAAATACTTAGGAATAGAGTTAACCAAGGATGTGAAAAATCTCTATAATGAGGACTACAAACCATTGCTGAGAGAAATTAAAGAGGACACAAGAAGATGGAAAGATATCCCATGCTCTTGGATTGGAAGAATCAACATTGTGAAAATGTCCATACTACCCAAAGTGATATACAAATTCAATGCAATCCCCATCAAAATTCCAATGACATTTTATTCAGAAATGGAAAAAACTATCCAGACATTTATATGGAATAACAAAAGACCATGCATAGCCAAAGCAATTCTGAGCAAAAAAAAAAAAAAAAAAAAAGCTGGAGGCATAACAATACCTGACTTTAAACTATACTGCAAAGCTATAATAACCAAAACAGCATGGTACTGGCATAAAAATAGACACACTGATCAATGGAATAGAATAGAGAATCCAGAAATCAACCCACACACCTACAGCCAACTGATATTTGACAAAGGCACCAAGCCTATATACTGGGGAAGAGACTGCCTCTTCAGCAAATGGTGCTGGGATAACTGGATATCCATATGCAGGAGAATGAAACTAGACCCATACCTCTCACTGTACACTAAAATCAACTCAAAATGGATTAAAGAATTAAATAAACACCCTGAAACAATAAAACTTCTTGTAGAAAACATAGGAGAAACACTCAGGAAGTAGGACTGGGCCCTGACTTCATGAATATGACTCCAAAAGCATGGGCAACCAAAGGAAAAATAAATAAATGGGATTATATCAAACTAAAAAGCTTCTGAACAGCAAAAGAAACAATTAGCAGAGTTAACAGACAACCAACAGAGTGGGAGAAAATATTTGCAAAGTATACATCTGACAAAAGATTAATACACTGAATATACAAGGAACTGAAACAACTTTACAACAAAAAAACAAGTAACCCAATTTAAAAATGGGCAGAAGAGCTAAATAGGCACTTCTTAAAGGAAGATATATGAATGGCCAACGGACACATGAAAAAATGTTCTACATCACTCAGCTTTCAGGAAATGCAAATCAAAACCTCACCCCAGTTAGGATGGCTAATATCCAAAAGACTGTGAATGATAAATGCTGATGAGGTCGTAGAGAAAAGGAACTCTCATACATTGTTGGTAGGACTGCAAATTGGTGTAGCCTCTATGGGAAAAGGTATGGAGGTTCCTCAAACAATTGCAGATAGATCGACCATATGACCCAGCTATCCCACTGTTGGGAATATACCCAGAGGAATGGAAATCATCAAGTCGAAGGTATACCTGTTCCCCAATGTTCATTGCAGCACTCTTTTCAATAGCTAAGAGTTGGAACCAGCCCAAAAGTTCATCATCAGATGAATGGACAAATGAAATGTGATATATCTGCACAATGGAATACTACTCTGCTATAAAAAAGAATGAAATACTGCCATTTGCAACAACATGGATAGACCTGGGGAGAATTATACTAAGTGAAACAAGTCAGGCACGGAAAGAGAAATGTAACATATTCTCACTTATTTGTGGGAGCTAAAAATTAATAAATAAATACACTAACAACCTGGGGAGGGGGAAGAATATACAACAATTACAATTCCTTGAAGTTGATACAACAAGCGAACAGATATGAGGTTGTTGGGAGAGAGGGAGGAGTGGGAGGAGGGAGAGAGGTGTCAGTAATGGGCCACAGTAATCAACCACATTGTATATTGACAAAATTAAATCAAATTTAATTTAATTTTTTTATGAAGAGCCAGACCACTTTGATGACAATCAGGATTGCCTTAGCATACAAGGACCAAAACATGAATTGAACATGGGATGGGTGGGCGGGAGAATCGGTCTTGCCAACAAAGCATCAGCACAAGAGTAGCCGTGCCCACTGGATGCCACAGAGTGGCAGGCCCAAGGCGGCTCCCTCACTGGCCCTGGAACAGACAAGAGTGAGAGATTAATTGTTCATTAGCAAGTGGAGTTTCAGAATTAATGAAATAAAAGAAGTATTAATGGGATATGATTTGTATGTACTCTCCAGTCAGGCTTGGGCCATGAAATTTATATAACCTGTTGTGCTTTCATCATCTTTAAACCATTGATTTTCTTCAGACTTTTCTTGTGCCTGCTGCCAACAAAATGTTTCTAACTAATGAAAAGTTTTCAAAAGAAGACCACAAACCTGCATCCAGACAGACACCCCACATCATCATTCCTGTGGAAAGCAGCCCTACTGAAGAAGCCTGAGACAAAGTAGATCTCATTTCCACGTATTGTTCAATCTGCCAGCCTTGTTAAAATCTTTGAGGGGAGACTGAGAGAGACAGCTACAGAGAAGGACAGGATCAACAGCACCTTCAGTGTCCCAACCTCAAGTGCCTACCAATGTCATCTGAGTAAACTTTCACTTCTCCTCGCACAGAAGAATGATTATCACTCTGTAACAGATGAGGAAGTAGGGTTCAGGGGAGTTTACCAACTTTTCCCATAATTAGCCTCAGAAAGGCCCCTGTGACATCGTCCACAGCAGGCTATGTTTTCTTCCTTTTGTTTAGGGAAGCCCTCAGAGCAATACCCTAACACTAACCTGAACCCTAGCCTCACTCCCTCTATTTTACCATGCTTCTCTTCCAATCTGAATACATGAGATTCATACAGATAATCTTTTTTTTTAAAAAAAAGATGGCCGGTAAGGGGATCATGACCCTTAACTTGGTGTTGTCAGCACCACGCTCTCCCAAGTGAGCTAACCAGCCATCCCTATATAGGGATCCGAACCCATGGCCTTGGTGTTATCAGCACCGCACTCTCCCAAGTGAGCCACAGGCTGGCCCTCATACAGATAATCTTTAAGCGAACAGCCTGCATGATGGTATGACACACCATCACGATGCTTAGAGCCCAAATATTCTGAAAATTTCAACAACCATAATATTTCATTGTGTTGGAGCTTGGAGTACGATGCCCAAAAATATGGTGCTTTGACATGCTGAACTAAAGAAGCAGCCTCAAGGTCTCCCTGACCTTTCCCACCACCTACTGTCTCTCCCAGAGCACAGGACAAGGCTGTTCTCTGAAGTTCATTTACCTACCCAGAAACCAGAACTGCTGAAAAAGAACACAATTGCCTTTGATCTCCTCCCTAAAATTTCATTAACCAGAAAAGATTAAAACTCATATCACAGAGGAAGAAACTGAAAATTAAACACTACACCTAGAGCCCAGATGAACTTTCTACCAAATTATTGTCTGTTCTCTAGTTCTATTCAATTCCCAAAAAGAATTATTTACTAACCATTGCCTGTGCATTGCACCCATTTATTCTCCATAAAAATCATTTACTACCCCTCAAAATTGCCACATTTCTCCCCACTCTTCTTCATAGAAGAAGGGTATATAAGCATCTGGACTTCACCGGGTTACTGGGTAGTCATTCTCCTGTGATTCCCCTGTGTTTATGCACGTAAGTAAATTTGTATGCCTTTTTCTCCTATTAATCTGCTTACTGTCAGTTCATTTTCAGCAAACTTATAGAGAGTAGAGGAAAACCTTTCCCTTGGTCCCTACAATTGCAAGCAAAAGAAATTGTTCCTGGCTAACTTGAACAGAGAACAAAGTTCCTTTTAGGCATACGTGGTAGCTTACATCGTCAAAAAGACCCAGAACAGCCATGGCTAGAAGAGAACAGTGAGGTTAGCTCTGGGGAGCAGAAACAAACGGGCCATCTCGCCAAGGCTGTGCTGTCAGGGTGAATTAGCTGCAGACTATTGCTATGGTTGTGTCACTCTACTCAAGATTCAGATGCTGGAAGAGAGGAGGACTGTGGCCCAGCCTGGCTCACAGGGGAGGGAAGGCTCCCTCATTGAGTGCATGTGGGCTGTGTGCAGCCGGGGAGGAGATATTCCCCGCAGGAAAATCAGAGTGCTGGGCTGGTGAAAAAAAACAGATCCCCACTACAAGAACGAAAGGTCTCCAGTGCCCTCACACGTGTCCTCCCTTGTCACATTACAGCAAGTGGTTTCTGCTTACTCATATCCCACACACAGAGCCCACTGAAGCGGGGGCTGAGCCTTGGAGGACTCTGCCTGCCTCACTCTCACCAGCACTACTTCCAGCTTTGATTCATTCTTCTATCTTCCCCACCAGAACATGATCTATATGGTAATTGATTTCACTGTTTTGTACTTGCTGCCGCCCCCTCACGTCCTATATCATCTAAGCTGAGTTCTGAATCAACAGCGATGAACATTAGGGCCCACCCATCAGGCAGAGAGAGAAAGGAATTCTACCCTCTCTCCTTTCCTCCTTACAGAGGCAGTCTGCCCAAGCACAGTCCAGATATTGCAGACTGTCGTAAACCCACTGCCAGCATCTGTCTGTTTTAGAATGCTGAATTCTACAAATCAGAGAGGGAGAAAATCAGCATACAGAATGTGTAACTGAAATCGAAGAGCCAACAGGTATCACTCTGGAAGCACACAAAAGCCCTTCTACAAAGATACTCTGTTATTGACATCAAGTATTATAGACTGTCCAGAGATAATAGTTTAGAAATTTCCTGAACAATGAGACAGAACAATGTGATTCTGAAATAGAAATAATTTGTTTGAATCACCCACTTCATTAAGATACCAAAGGGTTTTCAACTTATTAATGTGACATTCAAAATAAAAACATGGGCAAGTGCTGCCCTTATTAATTAATGTAAGTTTGTATAGTGGGAAATAAAGAGATGGTTTTGCCAACAAAAAGAATAAAATATAGAATCTGCTTTTACCTGGTAGCCTCTAGAGCTGAATGCATGACATGTTTTTAATTGCCGTAAACCTGGCTTCGGACAGAGCTTTCCAGGGAATAATTTGTAGGACAGACATGCACTCTCTTCATTGTATTTACCAGATACTGCAAATATGGTAGGAAAACCTGGAGAGCCTGCAGGACTGGAGAGACAACACATACGGACCTGCCAATCTACTTCACCTCTGTCCTGGCAAAGTGGTTTCAACCATTGCTCGATGACCCACAATTCTGAAAGAGGCCAGAAAACAGGCTAGAAAATTTTGAATATTTCTATTAATAAAATGGAAGTGTTGTGATAGTGCTCATTTTTAATTTCTACTTGATTTTTATTTCTGAGGAGAGAGCAGAAAGACTAGCAAAAGGAGAGGATTAATAAATGATAACTAAACAAGAATTTGCAAAAGATGGCTAACATTTAATGTTAAGTGGTTTCTATGCCTGTGACCTAAAGTGTTCCATCTCTCTAAACTTGAAAAAGACCTGTGAAACATAAACAAGGTCCTGTTTGAGCAAAAATCAGTGCAGGGCATGGGGGGAGGAGTATAAGACTGACTTATTCCAAGTGTAGAATAGGCAATTGAGCCAACCTTACTAGGATTTAAATTGCCAGGTTGACCGTACTGCCATCTTGGTTACATATGCAACAGTACAATCCTACTTTTTTTAGAATGACATATACATGACCAACCAGTTATTGTGAATATTTTCTAAATGTTTTCATGTTCTTATTTTCCTGAATGAGCCTCCAGGTTAAAAATGGATGCAACTCCTGTTACTATTAGAATAAAACTATATCCTTCTTTTGGGTTCTAAGCCCACAGTTAACTAGTCCCAATTAGCCCGTCTCATGTTGTCTCTCACCACTCTGAACTCTCTAACTTAGCCAGACTGATATACATGTTATGTTCCACATACATTTAGGTCTTTCCAGACGTTACACCTTTGTTTACGACATTTCCCATACTGGGAGTAGCTTTCTTAATTCTAATTCTTTGCTTTTTCTTAAGTCTTAGTTCAAGGTTCACAGATTAATTTCTGTCCTAATTTCCATGAGCCTAAACTCATATTGATTTTTAAACTCTTACCACAGTTATTATCCTTTCCATCTGCTGCCTTTATGTGTCCTGTAGCTATCCATGCATGGATTGCTTTTATCTTCACAAATAGTGTATGAGCATTTCAAGGGCAACAACCAATATGTCCATTACTTGGTGGCTCTAAAGCACTGAACTATGGAGGGTACTGCAGTACATACTCAGTAAAGTTTTGTTCAATGGATAAGTAGACCTCTTTGAGTGAAAACAGGTTGGCAATGTGATTTGAGAACCTATCACCCTCAAAGTACAGGTTAGGTAGAAGTGGGAATGGAGGTAATAAAAAAAGTAAGTGGAAAATACTTTCCCACCTCCTGAGGGACTCACACTTACTTCTGGAGACACTAAAATCCATGGGAAAATAACAACACATAGATCAGAAACACAAATGCACATTTCCACCTTGGGAAAATGGAAGCTAGCTAGGTGTATTTCTTTGACCCAATGTGCACAGGTGCCTCTGCATCTGTGGGGAAAACAGGTGAAGCTGCAGAGACTGATGGAATCCACTGATACAGGGAAGTCTTAGAGGGGTGGGAAGCTGCAACAGGCTTTGCTGTGATGAATCAGGGTCACAAAGCTTTTGTAGCAGCCCCTACACAGAGTATGGCTGAAGACAACTGAGGGCACAACCAACAGTGTGATGCTGTCGGCTATGACCCAGGAGTTCTTCTGTTAATGCAGCTCTAGGAGACCTTAAGAAGATCCCTAAGAAGACTCATGTTAGGAGAGGAATCTGCCACACTGTTGTGAACTGCCCTGTAGAGGTGGGCAGAGAGTAATTGTGCTGTCCAGTGGTACAGAAATACTGGAGAAAAGCCAGTACCACTTTCCTTCTGGATACTCTACTCAGGTTGGAAATGCAAAAAATATGGATGAAGGCTTCCTCTGCTTTTTTCTAACTCCATTAGAAAGTGCTTTGGCCTGCCTTATTTTTTAATAACATACTAATCACCTCCTGACATAGTATTTATTTATTTTCTTGTTATCTTATTTCTTCTGTTAGAATATGAGAATAGCTATTCAGTGTGTTTTGTTTTGCAGCTTCTAGAAGGGAACTGGGCACCAAGTAAATGCTGATGAACATTTGTTGAATAAATGTATTTTTTAAATTTTAACATTTTTTTATATTTGTGGGGTACAATATGCTGTTTCAATACATGCATATACTGCACAATGATTCACTCAGGATAGATAGCATAGTTTTGTACCCATTACCATTAGTCCACAACTCTTCCTCCTCTCCTCCTCCCCCTCATCTCTGGTAACTATTATTCTATTCCCTACTTCTATGAGAACATCTTTTTTTTTTTTTTTAGATTCTACATATGAGTGCTATCATGAGGTATTTGGTTTTTTGTGCCTGACTTAATAACATGATGGCTTCCAGTTCCATCCATGTTGCTGCAAATGATAGGATATCATTTCTTTTTATAGCTGAATAATATTCCATTGTGTATATACATCACAGCTTTTTTATCCATTCATCTGTTGATGGACATTTAGGTTTGATTCCACCTCTTGGGTATTGTGAATAGTGCTGAGATGAACATGGGGGTGCAGGTGTCTCTTTGATATATTGATTTCATTTCCTTTGGGTATATACCCAGTAGTGAAATAGCTGGGTCATAGGGTAGATCTATTTTTTACTTCTCTGAGGAATCTCCGTACTATTTTCCACAATGGCTGAATCAATTTACATTCCCACCAGCAATGTAAGAGAGTTCCTTTTCTCTTCACATCCTGGCCAGCATTTGCTATTTTTTGTTTTGTTGACAATAGCCATCTAACTAGAGTAAGGTGCTATCTCAATGTGGTTTTAATTTGCATTTCCCTGATGATTAGAGAGTATGAGCATTTTCTGACATGCCTGTTGGCCAGTCATATGCCTTCTTTTGAGAAATGTCTGCTCAGGTCCTTTGCCCATTTTTTAATTGGGTTATTTGGGTTTTTTGCCATCGAGTCATTTAAGTTCCTTATATATTCTGGATATTAGCCCCCTGTCTGATGTGTAGTTGGTAAAGTTTCTCCCATTTTGTAGGTTGTCTGTTCACTTTGTTGATAGTGTCCCTTGCTGTGCAGAAGATTTTAGTTTGATATAGTCCAATTTATGTATTTTTGCGTATATGTATTTTTGACTGTGCCTTTTGTAGTCTGGCTCAAAAATGCACTGCCCACTCCCATTTTGTGTAGTGTTTTCCCTATGTTTTCTTCTAGTAATCCCATAGTTTCAGGTCTTAAATTTAGGTCTTTTATCCATTTTGAGTTGATTTTTGTGTATGATAAGAGATAGGGATCTAGTTTCAATCTTCTGCATGTGGATATTTAGTTGTCCCAGCACCATCTTTTGAAATGTATTGTTTTTAGATAATTGAATTAAATAAATTAATAGTAGTTCAAAATGTTTTTCAGTACATTTACAGTTTACTTTGTAGAGTACTCCACCATTCAATACATAAAGCTTCAACTCTATCTGACACTCAAAGAAGAAACCATAGATTGTCTTCAAGGTAGTTAGGATAATTAAATAACACAGTATAGCACCTGTAATTGAAAAGTAGTTTAGCAAATTTTGTTTATCTTCACTATGTAAAAGTTGGTTATACATATTGAGTCATTCTTATCATACCCAAAATAAATCAGAGTCAAGGGGCCAGGAGGAAAAAGCACTCGGGTCACATAACACCTGCTAAAAGAAGAATTTTTCTACAAGCCCAGCTGCTAAAACAGCCTGCTATAACCCTAAGATAATTTTACTTAGTAGCTGCTGAAACAACCTGCCATGACACTAAGACTAATTTTATCTACTGCTATAACTCACCAGTCAAAGCCTGCCATCTCCCAAAAACCTCACTAGTGCCAATGAGCTTTCTTTCAATACAATATGTAGCATTTCTCTTTTTAATAAGACTCCCAACCCTTTCTTTGTTCTTTGATCATACCGAAGACCACCCTGGTCTGTGTGTATGTCCTGTTTTCTCAAGTAAAACATTTTTCTTTAAGATCGTCTGTATATTTTTTTGACCCTAACAACTGCTAGGTACAGTTGACTTCTTCCTCTCCACCTTCCTTAATGATAAAACACCTCATTATTTCTCTTCAATGGTTAACAAATACCCTGTTTTAGGCATCTGTGTCACTACAGCCTGGAAACAAACCTCTTGATAAGTGCCCCAAAATTGTGCTTAGTAATTTAAATAATGAATCCCGCAATAGGCATTCTCTAACAGGACTGATGACACATTTTACGGTTATGAAATAACAATTCCTGTATCCTGACTGGTGGTAATATGAACTGCAAATGTGTTAAATTTATTAATATCATGAATAAGCAGCCTTTAAACCATTGCTATTATCAATTACATTTCTGTTGTGCTGGAAGTAAGATTGTGAATGACTTTCTGCTTTCGCTTTTTCAATCTCTTCTTACCTACAATGGTTAAGAATAAGAAATGACATCTAATCATGATAAGCAAAACCTCAGCTTCTCTCTCTCCTATTTTTGAAACTTAATGCTGACTCATGTGTCCTTCATCTTCTCATCTCTTTTCTACCTTCAAAGTATTTCAATTCCATCTGACAACTGCCTTTCTGGTTTTCCTATGTTCTTTTTTTGTGGATCATTGACCAGAAAACAGTGGTTCAAAAAAAAAAAAAAAAAAAACACGAGATTTTATTAATGGTTTTGAACATTATGAGAGGAGGGAGCAGATTTTTCTCCTCTTTTGTCTATATTTTAAAGCTGTATTTTCTAGTGTGCAGAGGTGAAATTTATATTTTAATGGAATGCTATACATATAATGGAGGGAGTTGGGGAGAACATGGTTCTGTAAAGAACAACTAAATCAAAGACATTTTGATTCAGTTTTTCCAAAATTGGTCACACTACCCCCATTTACTATGGTCTTTATGCTCATCCCCAATATCTATCTAACAATATTTCACTTCTGCTTTTACTGACTCAACTGCTCAGAGATTTTTTTTTTTAACATTAAATGTCTCTTCATCTTCTCAGATTTCACATACCCGCATCTCCTCCCTGGAACACTTATTTCTGTTTTTGTAGCCTCTTCTGACTCTGCAATTGCAGGAGCAAGCACATGTAGAACCAAAGCCTGACAGCACAGAAAGACTGCCTTTGTCAAACCCAGGACTTTCTCCTATCCCATTTCCAATATGTCAAAACACAACTTAGGTGAAATGTCTCCTCTTCAACTCCTTAAGCAAAAGATACTAAAATCTTCTTCCATATTATTCCATCATTTTACTCATGCTGTCACTATCATCTTTATCAAATGTATAAGAATAAATACTTCTTCCCATACCTTCTGTTTAACACTCAAGAAGTTTCCCTTTAGAGCAGCACTGTCCAGTAGATGTTTCCACAGTGATGACAAGTTCAGTCTGCTCTGCCCAATATGGTAGCCACTAGCCACTAGTCACATGTGGCTATTGAGCCTTTGAAATATGGCTAGTGCAATTGAGGAATTAAATATTTAGTTTGGTCTAATTTTAATTAATTTAAATTCACAGAGCTGCATGTGGTTAGTGACTACTGTACTTCCCGGCACAGATTTAAGTAACACTCCTGGCTGCTCTCAGCACCAGCTGAGAAACCCTGTATTTCCCCTTCCCCCTTCAATGGCTGAAATATCTTCTTTTATATTTCACTTTTGTTAATGGTTTTATTTGTTGGTTAATTTAGAATTTTTTTCTACCTCAGACTATTTTTTCCAACATGCTTTCTTTTTTATTTTGTTGTTGTTGTTGTTGTTGTTGTAGTTGTTGTTGTTTGGTGCTTTTCCATATTAGAGATATTCCTCAAATATCTATTGATCCTTGGCTTTTTTCCCCCACATAGGAGAGTGTGGAAATTAACAACTAAATGGAAGTCTGTGCTTAGGGGTAGGGTTTGTAGGTGATGATCTTTATTGCACTGTGAAGTGACTGAAACAGTGTTTGCTTGTTTATTTTTTAAATTAGAGAATCCCATGTCAGTTCCTTCAGGTTATCAGAGGCAGTAGAAAACACTCTCCCAAGATGTGGCTGGAAGATATACACCTAGCAATCAGTGTCCAGAGACTTGACAGAGGAAAACAACAGGACAGGGTTCTTCAACCTTCAGTATATAATTTTGCACTAACTTCACGTGTTTTCTATATAGGAACTCTGTGCTTCCCTGTTCCCTGTGTTTTACGAGTGCGGAGATCCTCTGCTATCTCTTGCCAGAAAATAAACCTATTTATTCTATCTTCTGGCTGGAGACAATTTGGGAGTTATAACTGCTTCTTTAACAGACTTTCAACCATTTCTTATGATTTAAGCTTCACCTAAGCCCCTCAAAGGTCCCTTTGTATAAAATGGGTGGTTTCTCAGAACTCCCTCCTGTCAAGTTATGAGTCGGTTTTCTGCAGTCTTCTAAATTAGTTACCATATTTTCTCTCCTCTTCTCTTTTTTTATGGGGTTGAACTGAGGTATATATGTGTTCTATCCACCACTTTTAACCAGAAATATATCAATCTGTCTTTATTTATTTAAATGTGAGGGACTTTGGGGGGGTGGGGGAATAGGGACTAAGTCTTATCCATCCTTGTGTTTCTGATTCATGGTACACAGAACATGGTAGACACTCTAAAATACTCACCAAATGAATGAAAGGATCAATGGAAACATAGATGGATGGACAGATGGATGGACACATGAAGGAAGGCACCTTTTTGGTGGTCAAAAAGATGCTGTGATCCATCACCCATGGAAGGGTGAGCTGTGTTTTGAAATAGCTTGTCTTTGGAGTCGTCTTTACGCCTTATGAAGAGATACCTCTTCTTTCCAGTTCACTAAATGAGTTCCTGGTTTAAATTATAGGACACTGATATTGACTAGGCCCTGAGTGTGATTATCTGCTCTTTTTCAATGCTTTTTCCTCCTATGAGGGCTTCACAGAGTCCTTAGCCCTTACAGCAGCTAGCTACCTGCTCCAGGCATCTTGTTATGAATAGCATAACAGAAAGTGGAGATCATCACTGCCTCTCCTGGAAATTTGTGGAGCAATGTTGCTACAGTAAGAGACAGTGTCTTGCAATGCAAATTTCATGGATTTTCTGTGAAGCATTGTAAGGTAACTGTACACTTTTCAATGATTTCTGCTCTGCATAAGAGTTTTTGATTGCATCTAGCATACAGTACCATAGCGGCAGAATTCATGAATATTTTACTTATAGAAGGAAAGGGAAAGCTAGCCTGCCTAAATAGCTTTTATTTTCCAAGGTTTTAGATTTAGTTTTCTTTTTTTTCCCCCCTCACGGGTTCTTTTTTTAAAAAACCCTACATTAAACAGCTGCTTTGAAAGTTTCCCTTTCCCTTTAAGTGTTTTCACATTTACAGACTGTGCTCCTATGATCTAATAAAATTAAGCTATCAGGAGGAAATCATCACATCAGAAAGGGCTGGGGAAGCATTGTAAAGCACCAGACATCTCGCTAGAAGAGCATCTCTCGGGAGTTTGCTCTGGGAGAGAAGCGGTGGGTGGAATTGCTGAGCTTCTTGGTCTGTTAAGCTGATGCCTGCCTTCCCACACTTGTCTTCTTTACATAAGCATTTTTTCCTTTTAAGGCAGCCGATGGCAGCACTGGGAGAGAAGCCGTCAGGCACACTGGTCAGATCTAAATATTCCAGGGAAGAGATAAAAATAAAACACTGTACCTGAGTGAATAACTTCCTAACATTTAAAATCTTGAGCTGCTTTATAAAAGTGCTTTCATTTCCCACCTTATTCCCCACCCCCATTTTCTGATGTACTTGTAAATTTTAGCTTCCAGAACATAGAATATGTTTCAGATTGTTAATAGGTAGAAAAGCAAAAGGATGGCTTCCCCCTGCCACCCCTTTTTTTCAATGAGGTATTTTATCCAAACTAAAAATGTGAAGTCAGCCCTCAAGTACAAATCACTGGGAATTTACACCATGATGACTGCTCATGAGAACATATTTTTTCCTACTCAAGTTAAACCTCTTGTATTTTCAAGGTGTGGCTGACTGTTGTTTCTCAAGAAAAATGCATAGCAGACATAAGTGACTTCTTTAGACAACTAGTTCTCAAACTTCAGTGTATCTGAAATACTTGGGAGATTTTGTTTAAAATGCAGATTTTGGGGCCCTGCCTGATATTTACCAAATTAGAATATCTGTGATATTTTGAGAAATACATAAAGCCTAGTCCCCAAAATGTAACAAGGGGTAAAAAAAGAAATATAAAATATTTTAGTTTGGTGATTTAAAATAGTACACACTAAAGAAATTAGACAAGAGGGCCGAGCCCGTGGCGCACTTGGTAGAGTGCTGCGCTGGGAGTGCGGCGACGCTCCCGCCGCGGGTTCGGATCCTATATAGGACTGACTGGTGCACTCACTGGCTGAGTGCCGGTCACGAAAAAACGACAAAAAAAAAAAAAAAAAAAAAAAAAGAAATTAGACAAGTCTAAACCTGGATAAAGTCTTCCCCACATCTCCACTACCCCTCACTATTCTCTTTCTATCGTCTTTCTTATGCTCTTTGTATGTTTATCCGAGGTTTGTATTTTATTTGAGCTTGAACATGCCATTCGCTTGTTATTACTCAAATGCAGCACAAGATTGAGGATGAAGTAGGCAGCCCACCAACATGAAATGAGTATCTGACTCTGGTTAGGAGAACAGACAAGGAGTGGAGCTTTGAAAGGAGACTAAGATATGATCAAAGTTTCTCATGGCTTTGGGGAAAATTCTATAATAGAAAGAAGTGTTGGTGATTTTATGGGACAGATTTTCATAGTAAAATGGATTTGGCTTCATTTGACTGGATCATCTTTTAACATAGACAGATGCCCAGGTTTCTCTGTTCTTTGGTTTTCTCTGATCACACATGGGATATACTCTTCAAGTCGCTATATAATAGCAAAATGAAAATCTTAAATAGGTTGTCACAAAGAGGTTAATGATGACCATACATATCAAGAGCTATAATTCTTGGCAGGTATTTACAAGAAAAAGCACTTTTACATTCTGAAATAATTGAGGAAACGCCCTTTTTGTTTTTCTTTCCTCCATCTTTTTCTTTTTTTCTCCTTTACATAGGTGTTTTAGCTGTAACGAGGTATAAAAATACTGATCCAGAGTTATCTATAATCAATGGTGTTTTGTCTCACGGCTAATGCCTAGAACAATAGCACCTGACTCAGAGCATTCTTGTGGGAAGTAAATGGGACAATACTTGAAAGGCACATAGAATAAAACCTAGCATACAGTAGAGTTTAGTAACTAGTCACTGTACTAGTGATGCACTCACAGCACATGAAATGAGTTTCATTGTGTTTCCAGTAAGAAGTTTAGGTCAACCCCTTGAAGTTCCAATTTCAAATGGAAATTGCTGAGAGATAATGCAGGACCATTCTAGAAATAAATGAATACCCTCAAGTCAGTAATTTCATAATAAATAAGAATATATGTACCAGATTTTTCTCATTTTGGATATCACTAGGGAGCTTATGCCATCTAAGGTCCAATGTAAAAAATGGTAGATGAGTATTTCATCCAAAAGTTAAGGAAGACAGATATGCTGAAGAAAGACACATTTTGTTGGCCATTTGGAAGCTAAAAAGTAAATCACCCTCAATTTAAAATACATATAACCCCAAAATACCTAACTTTCTTCTTTTGAGTAACTACTTTGATCAAAGAACCTAGTTGATAATCTTGTATGTTTAATGTTTCTAACCAAGCCAAAGGCACCTGTTTTTCTCTCATTCCTCAAATACGCCAGCTGTTAGTTATCCACAATAAATGAGATTTCACATTTTGTGACAAGCCTGTTAAAGAGAAAGTACAAATGCTAGTCTGCAACAGAGAATAATAATAAGCTATCAAAAGACTTTTTCTCTCCAATATACATCATTATGTTTATCATATTCATTCTCTTTCTTGGAATTCTATGTTCTAAGGAGGATAGTGGAATTAACAAGAGGATACATCAGAAAACATTCTCTAGAAGAAATTTCAGCTTCAAAGCACCACACTCTGTTATATACTTATTGCAATATCCATTTGCCACTACTATCAAAGCCCCAACCTGGGCCATTTCCAGCTCCAGTATCCAGTTGTACGTGAGAGAAACCTAGGAGTTTTTCCTCACATCTTTCCTGCTCACCATCTATCTCCAAGTCCTGTCAGTTTCATCTCCTATATATTTGTCAAACCAATCCATCTCGCCCCGTCTCCATAGCTACCATCCTAGTAGAAGTCACTTTTTTGCTTACCTGGTTTACTGCAGTATGGCCATAACTGGTTCATCTGCCTTCCCTGGCTCTGCAACAATCCATTCTCCATACTGCAGCTCAAATGCTCTTTTTGGATTGCAGTCTGGATCATGCAACCCTTAACTACTTCTTGTTTTCCCTAAGAAAAACATAAAAATCCCCAGCTTAGCCAATGCCCTGCAATGTCTGCCCCTACCTACATTGCCTGCTTCTCCAATTTCCATCTGGTTTTATCCTCCCATTGGCTTTCTGTAATGATTTCAACAATAATGTATGCTTAAATTGTATCATAAAATAGTTCCTCTTCCCCACTTTACCTAGCTGTGGGCTAGTTAAGATATGGATGTTGAATGAAAATTCAAAATAATAAATTTGGTTCACTGGCTGAAAAATTAAGGTTTGGGCATTCATAAACATTAAGAAACATGCTGAATCAAAAGTTTATTTCTGCATTGCATGGTTATAGAATGAATACACTCTGTTCATGTGGAAACCAAGAAATAAAGAGTGGCTATATTTGTTACAGCCCATATTTACCTAACTTTGTATGATCAAATGAATCTCATTCAAGTAAATAGAGGCTTTCAAAGCACCTTATTTGTTTTACAGAATAATAAAAGTGTTTTTTCTTCCAATTAAACTTTTCTAACACTCCTTAAATATTGTATTTGTTAGTGAACTTGGGTGAACTGCTTCACTTCTCTGAGTCTTTTCCCTTCGGTAAAATGGGGTTCATAAGACACACAGGTTTGTTGTAAAAATTTAATGAGATTATGTACATAAAAACATAACATAGTATAAATTCATGGTATATGATTTCTTTCCCCTTCCTGTTTTTTTTTTTTTTTCCCTTGATTGCTTTGCTAATACGACTTTGAAAAGAGAAAAGTGCACTTCAACTAGTTACCACTCAGAAACACAGAATATTTTTATTCTGGAAAGGATGTAAAGATCATTGAGTTCAACATCCTCATTTTACGGATAAGAAATCTGAGAACCCAAGTGATGCCCCAGGTCACAGAGCTAGTTAGTGAAACAGTTTAGACCAAAAAGAATATCTTCTGAATCTCACTTTAAGCCATTTTGTATTATATCATGCTAATTTGGGAAGTTATTTTTTCTCTCTCTCCCTCTCTTTTTTGCTCTCTCTCTCTATTTTTTGTTTTGTGTGTTTCACTTTAAAACTAGTGACCCCAGATTTATGTCTACATTTGGAATAGATTTTCATAATTTTCAGAAAGGCAATCTTAACTGCAAATAGATTATGCCCAGCAGTTCAGGCCTTGAAAGAAAAAGATCTAAGCTTGATTTCTGCTATTTATTAGCTGAATAACCTTGGGCAAGTCACTTAATTTCTCTGAGCTTCAGTAACCTCATTTGTTAAACGGGAAATGTAACACCTATCTCAAATGGTTACCATGAGGATTATATGTGAGATAAACTGTGAATGCAAAGAGCCAAATTAGAATAGTGCTGAACACCTAGTAAGTCTGCAGTATGTTAACTTCCTTTCCCTCTCCCAGAATCAGCAGAATTGAACTCCCAAATAACCATAGCATCATACTTTGGAAGTTTTCTTATGAGATCACCTAAGTCAAGGTATAAGAAATGATAATGGGAGCTTGTATCGTCGTGATTGCTAATAGAATTCAGAATATCAGTTCAAGTTTGTTTTCAAAGTTAAATAAAAATTCAGGCTTTTAAAAGTGTCTTTGAAATGAATTGGCTTTTTTCTACTCCTATTTCCATTGAAAAATCACACATAAATTCCTCTTTTTTGATAACGAGAGAAAAGAGAGCTATCAGCAGGAAAATTTTACCTATGATTGATGCTTCCAGTCAGCTTAAAAGAGCAAATATCTCAGATGTAAAAATTCTGACACATCACTTTCTGACAAAACTACATAAAACAGCCATAAGTTTAATCCATTAATTCAACTCTACAAAATGACAAAATTAAGTCTTTGATATTAATACCCTTCAAATAGTTCCCTTCCTCCTCCAATTTTCCCACACAGGTCTTTTTTTCCCCCATTCACTGGATGGGACTGTATGTCACTCTGCTTTTGAGAGTGGCAGGATAAACAGGTACCATACAAGCTTACTTCTTGGACATCAGATTGTGGTGCTAAATCTTGCAATCACGGGGAAGCAGAGATGGGCTAAAGGAGGTGAGAAATGGAATTGCTTTCCTCCAAGATCCCCAGTAGATGTGTAATATTTTAACTTGCACCTTGATTATCTCTCTTCTTTCAGTTTCTCAGAATATTCCCTTCTTTTTATTTTAAGCAGCCAAACTTTGTAAAAGAGAAAGATGAATATACTTCAAACACCATTTGATGGCTGAGAAAACTGAGGCAAAGTGGTAGAGTGAATTATCTGGATCACTCAACTTGTTAGTAGCATTGCTACAAATAATTCTTCTATTTCATAATTCAGAACTCTTCTCTTTTTGACCTTATAGGGAAAATTATGAGCCCTAGAGAAACATATAGTGAGGATGAAGTGCTAGAAAAAAAATTATTGGACAGGGGGAGCTCCAAAATCTCAGAGACAAGCTTATTGGAAGCTTTCTTCTCGATGGATATTGAAATGTTCAAGATTTATAACAGGAAAAATGTTGGTGAGTGAGAAGTAAGCCAGTTGGTAAAAACCTCAAAAAAATTAGTGGAAATGACCAGAAGATCGAAAATGGCTGGAATGGTCAAATGGCATACTTCTCAGGAAAAAATAAATGGATATTTGCTCTGATGAACATCAAATACTAAAAGATAATACAATGTGTGCATTTTCAAATAATATTCAGACTATCTACAGTTTGAACATTACATTTATACTTAACTTTAACACAAAAGGCATCTTCTCCATAAGGCCCTTACTACTAATGTGACCAGAACAAGATTCCATTTTACTTCCATATAACTTAGATCTTTGGACCTGCAGTACTTTCTTTGAAGATGGCTTGTTTTTTGTTTGGATATATTTGAATTTCTTTTTACTTTTAACATATCCAAAGCATTTGTTTACACCTCTACACTCAACTTCATTTAAAAAATTTAAGCTGGAAGAAAAGCAATCATAAAGTTCAGCAGAAATTAAGGAGAAACAGAGCAGAAAAGAATAATGGGTTTGGAGATAAGAAAAAAAAGCTTAAACTTCCAGAGTACAAGAACAATATTTTTTTAGACATAGAATATTATGTGCCTGGGCTGAATCCTAGGTGTATGTGTCAAGGCCTCTAGGCCTTAGCCTTGACCCTCCTTTACAGGGTGAAGTTGGTGAGCATGGGGTACACCTGGACTTCAACCTCATTTCCTGATTTGTGCTCTGACTGAATGGAGCTTAGCCCTCTCAACAGGATTACCAAAAATCTTTTTGGCCCTTCCCAGCCCCAAATTCTCAGAAACTAGACCTTGATCCCATATCTCTCATTACTAGTCAGCAAGCGGTTTCAAACTTGATTTGACCTTGATTTGATATGGGATCAAAGTTTGCTCATTACTAGTCAGCAAGTGGTTTCAAATGGGATAGACTGTAAAAACTCCTAATGCCTTTCTGGCTCCAGTTATTATCACCATCTGAAGACTCTTATTCTAACCACTTGTCCCATCGGACTCCTCTGAATAAGGGATAGATCCAGGTCAAGTCTGAGCTCACCACTTTCTTCCCAAAGAGTAGCTTGTACTGGTGGACACTCCCTCTGTGGACAGCTCTAAAATCCTGATGAATTCTCAGTTGCATCCTCCAATGGTTTTGCACAGGACTGGCTTAGCACTTGGACTTGCCCCCTACTCTCATTGTTTACTCCCTGCTGAGCTCCCAGATGTGTCTCTGGGTACAGCCTGTCTAGATTATGATATGCTAGACTATTTGATACTTTATATCTTGTTTGCTTGGTTCCAGAGTCTTGGTCTGTCAATCATTTCAAAGTCGGAAACTTTGCCCCAACCCAAAGTAAACAGCTGTCTATCTTTGTGCATTCTATCTCTGACTGACTTCATAGAAACATCTTGTTAGAGAAAAAGGCAAAAAAAGGAAAAAGAGAGAAAGAAGAATAGAAATTTTAGAAATAAAAATATACAAATTTTCTTTTCAAAAGAAGGAAATAAGCATATATTAATTTATAGATATGACTCTATAATCAACATATAATAGGAAAGAAAACACGCTAAATCTCATAGAGGCAAACATAATTTTATCAGCTTCTATAGGTAAGGTGATGTCTGATACAGTGTCAACTCCTCACAATTCATCTTTTGTTACTTTCAAAATGACCGTTTTAAAAAGGATTCTTTTTAAATGATGACCTCAAGGCTTTTCAAGATGGCGGCGGCTGCGGCGGCTGGCGCGGAGTAGCTGAGGTGGAAAAGGTGGCCACTGGGCCTCAGGAAGCCGGGAAACTTGTGGACCTTGCTCTCGCCATCTCTTAAGGGAGGACTGCTGCTGCTGACCGGTCGTGGGGGGTGACCGCCACTTTGCCCCCGGCAGGAGAGGCTGCCTCATTTACAGGCAACAGCTTTGAAGTGTGGAGCAGGAAAAGAACTGTTTCTTAGCTGCAAAAGCAAGTCTCGAAACAGGGAACACGGCGCCAGGGCTGCTGTGGATGCAGCCAGGATCCCCCAGGAAACCTCTATTCAGGATTCGAGGTTTCAGGCCGGCATTAAAGAAGATTCCTGGGAGCGCCCGAGCCGCGCCGCGACTGAACAGCCCGAGGCGGCAGCGGCCGAGAACTGGGAAAGGCAGCAAACCAGAGACAGAGAGCGAGCACCCGACCTGGCACAGCACTGTGAGTGATCCCTGGCACAGCTCTGTTCGGGGGGTGGATGCCCACGTGGCTCCCGCCTGCACCACCAGTCCACTCACCGCCCGGTGCTGCCTCCATTTTCCCAGGTGCGGGCAGCTCCGCCCTGCTCGGCCATCACTGAGCCCTCCCACTTGCTTGGCCTGGCGCCGGGCTTTCCGGAGCCTGCGGACCGGCCTCCGCTCCCACTCCCTCCGCGGTTCTCTGGCGGGGCTGGTGGCGGGGGGGGGGGGGGGGGGGCGTCCCGGGCCAGTGTCGGGAGGGCAAGGAAGTACGGGCGGGCCGACTGTCACTCCACCATACCCTGGACTCCGGCCCCAGGTAAACTCCCTGTTACTGGGAGGCAGATACCATCTCTGCGACCACCAGTTTGGAAAAAAGCCTAACGAATTTCTGGTTGGGAATAGTGTGGTAGGAGAGTTCCCAGGTCCGCTTGAACCTGCCGGAGACCAGGCTGCAGGTGGGCGCTAGACTCGGTTTATACTGGGGGGATACAAAGGTGAACAAGACCCGAGAAAGATCTACATAGTGCTACAAAGGCACCCAGAGAGACCGGTCGTCTGTGCCCAGCAGAAACCTGGTAGACTTCCTGGGCGAGGCGGTGCCGAGCAGGGTCTTGAAGGCCCAGCTGATAGACGAGGGGTGCAGAAGACACGCCCCAGCCCAGCACAGTGCACACAGAGTGGGGAGACGTGCGGCCAGGGAGGCGGAGACTCGACAGAAACCACACACCCTGTGGGGTCGCCACTGCACGATCTAACAGCCTGGGCCAGAGCACATGGAACAGGGAGAAGTCCTGCACAGGAAGTGAAAGCTCAACAGAGATCACACACCCTGTGGTACGTGATCCACCAGCCCAGCAGAGTCCAAGCTGAACAGAAAGGTGGCTCCCCAGAGAAGCCCAAGACCCGAGGCAACCACACACACAAGGCACTAGAGGCCAACTGAGCAGTCACAGAGGGAGCCATACGAAATTGGCAACCACAGCAACATCCTAGTTAGTCATTAGTCTCAAACCGGTGGACTGTGAAACCCCCGGCCACAATGAATAAGCACCAAAAAAAAGATACCAGAAATACAAAAAATCAAGAAAGTACACCACCAAAAGTTAATAAATCTCAAACTCTAGATCCTATAGAACAAGAAGCCCTTGAAATGACTGACAAGGAATTTCGAGTGATAATTCTAAGGAAACTGAATGAGATACAAGAAAACTCAGCTAGACATCATGATGAAATGAGGAAAAGTATACAGGATCTGAAAGAGGAAATGTACAAGGAAATCAATGTCCTGAAAAAAAATGTAGCAGAACTTGCTGAACTGAAGAAGTTATTCAACGAAATAAAAAACACAACGGAGAGTTTAACCAGCAGGCTTGTTGAAGTTGAAGAGAGAACCTCTGAACTTGAAGATGGGCTGTTTGAAATAACACAAGCAGACAAAAAGAAAGAAAAAAGAATCAAAGACATTGAAGAAAATCTGAGAGAGATATCAGACAACCATAAGCGATCAAATATCCGAGTCATGGGTATTCCAGAAGGGGAGGAAAATGGAGATTCCATTGAAAACATATTCAACAAAATAGTGGCAGAAAACTTCCCAGGTATAGGAAAAATCACAGATCTTCAGATCCAGGAAGCTCAACGATCTCCAAATGTATTCAACCCAAAAAGTCCTTCTCCAAGACATGTCATAGTCAAATTGGCAAAACTCAGAGACAAAGAGAGAATCTTAAAAGCTGCAAGAGAGAAGCATCAAATTACCTATAAGGGAGCCCCAATCAGGTTAACATCAGACTTTTCATCACAAACCCTAAAAGCTAGAAAGGAATGGGATGATATTTTCAAAATACTAAAAGACAAAGATTGCCCACCAAGAATACTCTACCCTGCAAGGCTATCCTTCCGAAATGAGGGGCAAATAGTATATTTCTCAGACAAACAAAAACTGCGGGAGTTCACTACCACAAGACCACCCTTACAAGAAATCAAGGGATTACTGGGTTTGGTTCCTGAAAAATAACTACCACTGCCATAAAAACCCAAGAAAAATCTAAACCCACTAGTATAATAAAAATGGCATTCATGAAGAGAAAACAAGCTAACAAAAACACTATCTACAACCTAAGGAACCAACAAACACAGAAAACAAACAGTAAATCAGAAAGCAAGGAACAAAAGACACCTAAGACAACCAAACAACCAATAAAATGCTAGGAATAAATCATCACCTTTCAATAACAACTCTTAATGTAAAAGGCTTAAATTCCCCAATTAAAAGACACAGATTGGCTGACTGGATCAAAAAGCAGGACCCAACTATATGCTGCCTACAAGAGACCCACCTCACCCATAAAGATTCACACAGACTAAGAGTGAAAGGATGGAAAAGATTTACCATGCAAACAGAAAAGAAAAACGAGCTGGAGTAGCTATTCTTATATCTGACAAAATAGACTTTAAACTAAAAACCATAAAAAGAAACAATGAGGGACACTACTTAATGATAAAAGGACTGATCCATCAAGAAGACATAACAATCATAAATATGTATGCACCCAATGTTGGAGCAGCCAGATTTATAAAACAAACTCTATTAGACCTAAAGAAGGAAATAGACACTAATACCATAATAGCAGGGGACCTGAACACCCCACTGTCAATATTAGACAGATCATCTAGGCAAAGAATCAGTAGAGAAACACAAGATCTAAACAAGACTCTAGACCAATTGGAATTGGCAGATATCTACAGAACATTCCACCCAACAACCTCAGAATATTCATTTTTCTCATCAGCACATGGGTCATTCTCCAGGATAGATCACATATTAGGTCACAAATCAAGTCTCAATAAATTCAAAAAAATTGGAATTATCCCATGTATCTTCTCAGACCATAATGGATTAAAACTAGAAATTAATAACAAACGAAACTCTGGAAACTATACAAACACATGGAAATCAAACAGCATTCTACTTAATGACATATGGGTCCAAGAAGAAATCAAGCAGGAAATCAAAAAATTTATTGAAACTAATGAAAACAATGATACATCATACCAAAACCTGTGGGATACTGCAAAAGCAGTATTGAGGGGAAAATTTATTGCATTAAATGCTCACTTCAGAAGAATAGAAAGATGGCAAGTGAACAACCTAACACTTCACCTTAAAGAACTAGAAAAAAAAGAACAATCCAAACCTAAAGTTAGCAGACGGAAAGAAATCATTAAGATCAGAGCAGAACTGAATGAAATTGAAAACCAAAAAACAATTCAAAAGATCAACGAATCAAAAAGTTGGTTTTTTGAAAAGATAAATAAAATTGACAAACCATTAGCATGGCTAACAAAGAAAAGAAGAGAGAAGACTCAAATAACAAAAATTAGAAATGAAAAAGGCGATATTACAATTGATTCATCTGAAATACAAGGAATCATTCGAGACTACTATAAACAACTATACGCCAACAAATTTGAAAATCTGGAGGAAATGGATAAATTTCTGGACACACACAAGCTCCCAAAACTGAACCGTGAAGACGTAGAAAATTTGAACAGACCAATAACAATAAAGGAGATTGAAGCTGTTATCAGAAGGCTCCCAACAAAGAAAAGCCCAGGACCAGATGGATTCACAGCAGAGTTTTACCAAACATTCAAACAGGAATTGACACCGATTCTTTACAAACTATTCCAAAAGATTGAAATGGACGCAAATCTCCCAAACTCATTCTATGAAGCAAACATCATCCTGATACCAAAACCAGGTAAAGATATAACCAAAAAAGAAAACTACAGGCCAATATCCTTGATGAATATAGATGCAAAAATCCTCACTAAAATACTAGCAAACAGAATACAGCAACACATACGTAAAATTATTCATCACGATCAAGTGGGATTCATCCCAGGGATGCAAGGTTGGTTCAACATACGCAAATCAATAAATGTGATACACCATATTAATAAACTCAAACAGAAGGACCATATGATCATCTCTAGAGATGCTGAAAAAGCATTTGATAAAGTTCAGCACTCATTCATGACAAAGACCCTCTATAAGTTAGGTATAGAGGGAAAGTATCTCAACATAATTAAAGCCATATATGCCAAACCCACAGCCAATATCATCCTGAATGGGGAAAAGCTGAAAGCTTTTCCTTTAAGAACAGGAACTAGACAAGGATGCCCACTCTCACCACTCCTATTCAACATAGTGTTGGAAGTACTAGCCAGAGCAATCAGAGAAGAGAAGGAAATAAAGGGCATCCAGATTGGAAAAGATGAAGTCAAACTGTCCCTGTTTGCAGATGACATGATCCTATATATCGAACAGCCTAAAACCTCTACAAAAAAACTGTTGGAATTGATAAATGATTTCAGCACAGTAGCAGGATACAAAATCAACACACAAAAATCAGTAGCATTTCTTTTCTCCAATAGTGAACATGCAGAAAGAGAAATCAAGAAAGCCTGCCCATTTACAATAGCCACCAAAAAAATAAAATACTTAGGAATTGAGTTAACCAAGGAGGTGAAAAATCTCTATAATGAGAACTACAAACCACTGCTGAGAGAAATTAGAGAGGATACAAGAAGATGGAAAGATATCCCATGCTCTTGGATTGGAAGAATCAACATAGTGAAAATGTCCATACTACCCAAAGTGATATACAAATTCAATGCAATCCCCATCAAAATTCCAAAGACATTTTTCTCAGAAATGGAAAAAACTATCCAGACATTTATATGGAACAATAAAAGACCACGCATAGCCAAAGCAATGCTGAGCAAAAAAAATAAAGCTGGAGGCATAACACTACCTGACTTTAAGCTATACTACAAAGCTATAATAACCAAAACAGTATGGTACTGGCATAAAAACAGACACACTGACCAATGGAATAGAATAGAGAATCCAGAAATCAACCCACACACTTACTGCCAGCTGATCTTCTACAAAGGCATCAAGCCTATTCAGTGGGGAAGGGACTGCCTCTTCAGCAAATGGTGCTGGGATAACTGGATATCCATATGCAGGAGAATGAAACTAGATCCATACCTCTCGCCGTATACTAAAATCAACTCAAAATGGATTAAGGATTTAAATATACACCCTGAAACAATAAAACTTCTTAAAGAAAACATAGGAGAAACACTTCAGGAAATAGGACTGGGCACAGACTTCATGAATACAACACCAAAAGCACGGGCAACCAAAGGAAAAATAAACAATTGGGATTATATCAAACTAAAAAGCTTCTGCACAGCAAAAGAAACAATTAAAAGAGTTAAAAGACAACCAACAGAGTGGGAGAAAATATTTGCAAAATATATATCTGACAAAGGATTAATATCCAGAATATATAAGGAACTCAAACAACTGTACAAGAAGAAAACAAGCAACCCAATTAAAAAATGGGCAAAAGAGCTAAGTAGGCATTTCTCTAAGGAAGATATCCAAATGGCCAACAGACATATGAAAAAATGCTCAACATCACTCAGCATCCGGGAAATGCAAATCAAAACCACATTGAGATACCGTCTCACCCCAGTTAGGATGGCTAAAATCCAAAAGACTATGAACGATAAATGCTGGCGAGGCTGCGGAGAAAAAGGAACTCTCATACATTGTTGGTGGGACTGCAAAATGGTGCAGCCTCTATGGAAAATGGTATGGAGGTTCCTCAAACAATTGCAGATAGATCTACCATACGACCCAGCTATCCCACTGTTGGGAATATACCCAGAGGAATGGAAATCATCAAGTCGAAGGTATACCTGTTTCCCAATGTTTATCGCAGCACTCTTTACAATAGCCAAGAGTTGGAACCAGCCCAAATGCCCATCATCAGATGAGTGGATACGGAAAATGTGGTACATCTACACAATGGAATACTACTCAGCTATAAAAACGAATGAAATACTGCCATTTGCAACAACATGGATGGACCTTGAGAGAATTATATTAAGTGAAACAAGTCAGGCACAGAAAGAGAAATACCACATGTTCTCACTTATTGGTGGGAGCTAAAAATTAATATATAAATTCACACACACACACACACACACACACACACAAACCGGGGGGGGGGAGAAGATATAAGAACCACAATTATTTGAAGTTGATACGACAAGCAAACAGAAAGGACATTGTTGGGGGGGAGGGGGGAGGGAGAAGGGAGGGAGGTTTTGGTGATGGGGAGCAATAACCAGCCACAATGTATATCGACAAAATAAAATTTAAAAAAAAAAAAAAAATGATGACCTCAATGATGTTAAGTGAAATAGTAGAATATTAAACAGTGTGTGATGTGCTCATAATTGTTTACACATCTGTCTCTCTCTGCAGATGGGTCAAAGAGATGCAGGAGAAAGAAGATAAGCCAATCACATTCTGTTAATTATTTCAGCCATCAATGAGATAAGTCACTCCTTTTCTAAGGAGTGGAATGAATGGGTGTGACAGAGAGACCAAGAGTGATACTCCAGCAGAGTTCCTCCATAAAAACATGAGAAAAGGAAAAGCATAAGTGTTGGTATGGAAGAAAAGATTGCTCCTCCACTCATCCAACCATCCCAGGAATTAAGCTGTAGACTACTCAAGATGTCAATTGAAAAATTGACAAATCTTGTCAAAATTGAAAAAGGACAAATCTGCTTTGCGTGATACAAGAGGGGTATTGGTATTTTGGTCTCTAGAATTGAAGTAGAAAGAGAATAGAGAAGCCAGATGTGACAGGTAGGCTTATCGTGATGGAAAGTAGCTAAGCTGATTGAGTAAAAAGGCCAGTGAAATTCCATGGTGTAGGATGACTAAAAGACTTTTAAAAACAACACAATGATGCCAAAATTTTTAAAAGGTATTGGCATTATTAATATGTTTCTTTCTTTACAAATATTCAGTAAGGTTACTTTACTTATAATTGTTTTTCTGTGAGTAAGGTTGAGTATCTGTACACATGTTTGTATATATGTCAAAGCAAACATGGAATTTTGCATTAGGGTTGATGGAATGAAAAGTAACATTTTGTAAGAAATAAGAGCCAAGAGATCACAGCAGCCATGAAAATGTCCCCTTGAATTTTCAGAAATATTGAAGAGGGCTTTGGGCCTTTCTGAGCCACAGAATTGGTGAGAGGGGTTTAACCCAATTTAATCTAAATCTTGACAAAAAGTGAAAACCCGGGTCATTTGTAAAAATGAGAGCCAGAGAGAAGATCAACCAGGGGAGGGGGTGGAACTGGAGACAGTATGTATCAGAATCTATATTCACATTTTTAACTAGCATCCTAAGCACAACTTCAAGTATTCTGTCAAGAAAGGTATGAAAGAAGATCATCTTATATCAACTAATCAGAAATCATTTTATTTAGTTTAAATTCATCAGATGTCTACAATGTTTCATTCACTATGGTAGACATGGGTCATACAACAATGATCCATAACCTCCTGGAGAAGCATCAAAATTACTTCATGCTTAAGCTCATATTTCAAATAGGTAGCATCATGTAATGCAAAGTAAGCACGACTAAGATGAGGAAAACTGAGTTCATAGCCCAACTAGCTCAAGGTAAGTAGCTGTGTTACCTTCAGTATTTCTTATTATTTTTAGGCCTCATCTTTTTCATTTTCAAGATGAGATGATTGAATGGATGCTGTCTAAGATTTCTTACCACTCTGAGGGAGAAGGGAGGGAGGTTTTGGTGATGGGGAGCATTAATCAGCTATAATGTATATCGACAAAATAAAATTTAAAAAAAAAAAAAAAAAAAAAAGAATTTGACTACTCCAGGTATCTCAATAAATCTTCAAGATTCATCCATGTTAAAAAAAAAAAAAAAAAAAAAGATTTCTTACCACTCTAATACCACAGGAAATATAGTTTGTTACTTGGGGCTTTGTGAATCAGAAATCTATGTAAAATTCTTAGTATTTCATCATTTTAATAAGTGGCCAAAATAAATGGACAAGCACCAAAACAATCCACTGGTCCTATTTTTTAAAAAATGCCACTAAAGACAATGCAACACATAATCGAAAAGTAAGTCTCCTGAAAATGGATTTTTTTTTAACCTGTATTTGGCAACAATAGTCCATATGCTAAACTGAGAACTTGAAAATAGAAAAGACAAGGAGAACACTAATATAGTTTAAACACTGCAATGAACCAATACCTATGGCAAGTGTTTTGTACATGTTTTCTTATTTATTTCTTATTGCATTCCAAGAAGTAGGGGTTTTAAATACCTCAATGTAAGAAAACAAGGAAATTAAGATAAGAAACAAATAACCCATACAACCTTACACAGCTGGAAAAGAGAAACGGGAACCCAAGTTTTCTGACTCCAGTGACCATGCTTTTTTTACTATATCAAACAACTTTCCCTATGGAAAGGTCATCTTACATTTCCTTTGATCTGTCTTTTCTGCATATCTCTTCTCTTTCTGTCTCCTACCTCTTCCAAACATAAGGAAAGAAAGACGAAATTGCAAAACAAACCACAAAAAATGCTATTAAGCATGGGAATTTTTCATTTATTTGATTATGGTAGAAAAAAGGAATATTTAAAATTCTAAGTAAAGCATTTACAAAATTTCTTTAGAAGATCTCAATGAAAGGAACCTTTCAATCTTCAAAAAAAAATTACAAAAACTAAACCCATTTTTGCATAGGTTTTGCAAACCTATTTGTGCATTTGTGACACAGCTGCCCTAAGAAACTTTCTCCCACCTGGAATTCTAATGGAGCTTAGTACTAAATACATCCAATATGGAAGGTAATTTAGACCACTCTTATTATCCACCCCCATTTCCTTCTCCTAGGAAGGCTATGAGTGGGGAAAGGAAATAATTGAGCTTCTCTCTGATTTGGAGTTTAAGAAAAATGAGTTGGCAAGAAAAGTGTCTCGATGTTTCATGTTCTATAGGGACCAAGCTGCATCATAATCTTCTCGTGTCTCAGTGGAAATTTTGACCTCTGCTGCCCTCATAGCACATTCTGCAGTAATTTGTCATCACCATTAAACATTAGGTAGAGAATAAGGCCCAATATCAAAAGAAGAATTGTCAAGAGATTTGCAGGACTTTGGAAAGTGAAGAAGAGGTCAGGTGCTCACAGGGCAAAAACAGTTATGAGTGAGTGGAGAGATAAAAGTAGGTAAGGCACAAAAAGAGGGAAGAAAACAAATATGGGATAGAAAGAGAGAGAGATTGAAGGAAGAAAGAGAGGAACAGAAAAAAGACAAAACAAAGGGAAAAAACACTAGATGTTAAGAAAAATAACACTTGATATCCTGAAATAATCTAATACCGGTATTCTCCATTAAATGTCAGTCCTTATACACTATTTCAAAACACATCCTTCATTTATGTAGCACACACTTCATGTTATATTCTCATTTTTCTGTTGCTGCAGTATGTTTCAGCAGGCTAAGAGCAAAGATATGCTTGCAAGCCATCCTGAAAGCTAATGCAGATAGTAAAAAAGTCAACATTTTATTCCCTATTATGTTAAATCTTTATTAAAATTTATTCAAATTTATTAAAAACTTCAGATATGAACAGAAGTGCCAAAAAAGCATAAACCATATGTATGTCCCCTCCACTGATATTAAAGAGATGATTAAAAGTTGCTGTATTTGATTCAGGCATCTTTTTAAAATAAAGAATTACAAATACAACTAAAGTCCAACTCATTATCTTTCCAAACTAGCCTAAACTACCAATAAATGCTCTCTGGAAGTTGGTTTGCAAAATTCCCATGCACCTTTACCTTCCCTTCAGGTCCTCCCACACTACAGCTTTGGGCTGTCTAAATACATGTAGAATCCATGATAAAAGAGGTGGATATATGTGATCTGTCCATGCTGCCCTCCCCTCCTCTAATTCCCTCCACCTTAAGGATATGTTTTTATGGTCTTCGCCTTTAGTGCAACAGCGTAGAATGTCCCCATAATTTTTCCATTAAGCCCAGATTCAACGTTCTAAAGATAATAATAATTATATAAAATCTTATATTATGCCTTTTTCTTATTTATATACTTCATTTTTACTGTTAGCCAATGTGTTTTGGGATTCATTTGTCTCTTCAAGATATCTATATATAGGTCAGCCTTGATCTATCGTGTGTTTGTAAATCTTAAGATGTCCACTGTAACAGAACACATTCTTTTTTCTTGTGTTTATAAGTTCTTTGCATACTGGCAACACATCACAGTGCATGATACATTGTAAGAACTCAGCAGATGTGCTGAATAAATTAATGCACCAAGTGCTTTGTGTAAGTGAGTGAATGAGTCAAAAACTGTAACCATTGCTTACAGAGCCAGAACCCAAACTTAGGACTTCTCAAACCAACCACACAGTACTTTTCATTCTGCCAAAATAAGTATCAAAACAGGTTGTAGAAGTTTGAATATATTGTTCACATTGTTGTTGGGATGTCAAGGGAAAATGGTTTTCCAGATCAAGACATTTGATTTATTTTTAATACCCCTTCATTCTATCTTTCATATAATCTCAGGTCACAGAAAAACTCATAGCTGAAATTCTACATCAGCTAGTGTCAAATGATTCCTGTATTTTTTTTTTTTTTTTAAGATTTTAGTTTTAGGAGTGAAACAAATGGATCATGGAGAATGAATGCAGTAGATCATTACACAAGCGATCAGTCAGCATCTTTGCCTATGCGTTAAGGCTACTGAGTGAACAGCTCAGATTTATAATAGCTGAATTTCATGCCAGCATAAAAACCACAACCTAGCCTGAGTTATCATGAGACATTAGGAAGAAAGTATGGTGATAATATATCCATCCAATTGCTACATAAACGGAAACACTATGAGAAAGTTGGCTGAGCACCTTAATAACCTAATTCATAATGTCTCCAAAAAGCCATACAATGATTTAGGGGAAATAATGAATGCCAGATAAAGATATATATAATTTAAGATATGTATGTATCATACATATTTCAGTTTTTAGACTTAAGCAGTGTATCAGACTTGTCTGGAATTGTCCACTAAGAGATAAAATGTTCTGATTTTTTTCCTGCTGCTGCCAAGTCATCCTTATACAGTTTTATTAAAGTTCCTAAGTTTGAAAATGTAACTTCCTCATATTTTTCTAAGGAAATTTCCGATGTAATGAAATTACACTCATTTCTAGATAGACAAACCTGTCCTATCATACACTAGCTACTGTCTTGGGTAAGTTATTTAATTTCTCCAAGGTTTAGTTTTCTCAGTATATAAAACTGGCTTGATTACACTGCAGCAGAGACGAGGCAATATGTTCCCCCAAACCAGAGTCTTTGTTATCTTGGACAGATTGGCTGACTGTATTTCCCAGTCTCCTCTGCAGTTAGGTGGAAGAATGTGACTGAATTGGCCAATGAACTGTTGGTGGAAGGTAGATAAACCATTTATCAGCCTGGACCTTGTTCTTAAAACCTCTTATGTGTAATCCTTTATTCTTTCTTATACTTCATTTACTTATTAATCAGTTGTCCAGTGGAATACTTCAAGATCTTTGAGGGTGGTGGAGACATAAATTGGAAAAAGCCTGGATTCTGAATGATTCTATGAACACAACTTGCTTGTTCTGGCTTCTGCTATCCAACCCTCACTGACCCATATTGGACTGTCATATGAGTGAGAATTTTTACTGAACACAAGTTTACAGTACTCAACAATCTACTGATATATTGTGATTATTCTTTATGGCAGTTAGCTTACTCTGACTAATACAAGTACCTACTTTAATGAGCTATTGAGGCATGAAATAAGTTAATTACAATAAAAAACTTGGTACAGTTTAATACAGTGTCTGGCACTTAGTATCAGGTGAGTGCCTCTTCCTCTCTGCTCAGCAAGGAGGCCAAAACATGTACAGCCTTTATATTTCAGTCTTTATATTCTTGAGTCTTTACATTCTAGACCTTTTGCAATCATGTATAAAAGAATGAACACCTTCTAGGGATAGTAACTCACTTTACAGTGATAGTAGTACAGTCATTTCTTAAAGTATATTTGTTTATTATTGAAATCACCATTTCTTTTCATCATTTTATTCAACTCTTTTTGACACAGTCAGATAAAGAATTTGAAATACAGTTTGGAGAATCAATGTGATTCAGAATATGATTTGAATTTATGCCATAAAATGTAAACCCTAACTTTAAATTCTTTCTGGACACATTAAAAGAAATCTATGACTCAGAGATACTTTGTATAACTGTAACACAGGGCACACATGATAGCCAGGTGGCTATTGCCCTCCTGTACCTGTAGACAATGAGGGGGATAGTAAAATGCCTGTTGTTAATTTAATTCTTATTAAAATACTCATATGTGCAAATAAATTCCAAAATAAGCTGGGATGCTTTGGTGTATTTAAAAAAATTCTCTGTAGCAAAACCCAATTTAAATGGAAAATAAGCAGTGGTGGAGTGGAGCCATTGATCTAGGCTGAGGGAATTTACGGTCTGAAACGCCCTAAAGATTGTTTTGAATTACCCTGGGAACATTTCACATTTTGAAATGAGCATCTGAGGAGTTTTATATATGCATATATATTTGGTGACTTGTTATCACTAAATCAACTCTTCTTTTTAGAGAGTGATTTGCAAAAGCTTTACAGTCGTAACCTCTACATTTAAAACAGAAATGCTTCTGAAAAGTTGGCTGTACCTTTAAAACCCAAGTATCAGTGTCACTTTACCATGGGGTCCCATTGTCCAAATTTCTCTTTTATTGAGTGCCAGCTGTGAGCCAGACTCATAGACCACACTGCATACCTATTTTACTGACTCCTCATGACAACCCTATGAGGTGGACAGCAGGATCAATTGCTGTGCTACACATGACAAAACTAACACTTAAAGAGGTTCACTGACTGCTGATGACTCTAAAGCTAAGATCTTTCTCACCCAAATGAGGCTTGTCTATAATGAACATGTAGGTTATGGATTTGCTATGATACATTTCTATTGTACATGCAAAGTTGCCCCTTCCTTCTACTCTGTCATCAATGGAATGTGTGTCTGTGCATCTATGTTCCTATCTATTGATGTGACTCCCTCCCCCTTATCTCTTCCACACGTGACACTAGGTAGTATATCTTTACACTATGTGTGCGTGGCAAGAGAACACCTTCTGGAGCTTCATGGAGCTTTGCTTGTTAACTCAGAGCAAACTCCTATACTGCCCACAGCTCTGGAGACTGTCCTTGCCTCTTACCCGTTACCATTCAGCAGCTTATTCCCACCAAGCCCTTCAGCTTGCCTGCTCCTGTTGAAGAGATGTTCTCATCCCCAAACATGACTTTTGCTATGTTCCTTCTCTCACCCTTTTGAGGCAACACCTGAGGCAGTGATGTGGACTCCACAACTCAAAATGTGTACAATTGCTTAAAAATTCCAAATTCTTTCACCACCAATTTAACATTGCATATTGAATTGGGTCATGATTACAATCAGTTTTATTGTAAGACCTAAAATTCTAAGTGCTGCCATGACATCTTTGAACTTCCCAGGGCCCAAAGCCATAACCATGAGTTTCGCTACTCTTTTCAGATGTGTTCCCCACACAGTGGGAAAGGGTCCACAAGGTTAATCTATCAGCCAGACCAGCTTCACTCCACCTGGTCTTCAATCTAACAGATCTCACTTTCCTGCTAGCCCATGAAATTATTCAGATAATCCAATCACATCCTCCTGTAGGAACCAGGTGGCACCCCAACCCTCTGTGGCTACAAAGCCTGTCTCCAATAGTCCTTTTGGGTTCCCTTTTGTAGCCCCGATTGGCATGCAGTATCCTCTTCTCCCAGACGATGTGTGACTAATCAAGTGCTATCAGTCTCATCTGTTGGGTGTTGTGTGTTTACCCGTTGTATCTGTCTGTTTTTGTTGCTTATTGTCCGGGGCCAAAGAGCCGGGTCATAGCTTGCCCAGGGTCATGAAGCCCTGCCAATAGCCCTCTGACACTAAAGATATAAATGCTGTGACCTTTCCGCCCTTTTCTCCTTCTTACTGCTTGCACAGCCCTAGGCGTAGATCACCGCTGCTTTGCTTTAAGATAGCTGAGAAATGTTCCATTTCCTGGAACGATTTGCCCTGTGATTTTTCCCAGAAAACATCTGCATACTTCCTTATCTGCTGATTCCCTCCTGCTGTCTATATAAATTGTGACCTTCTGGCTAATAAACGAGACTTGATCAGAATACTGTCTTGTCTCCATTTCTCGCGTCTCTTGTCCCATCCAATTCCCACTCCCCCCTCCAGGGTCTGCGTTGAATATCCCACGGGTCAGGACAGCTTATAACAAAATACCTGGAACTGAGTAATCTATAAGAAAACAAAATTTATTGCTTACAGTTTCAGAGGCTGAAAGTCCAAAGTCCAGGGAACACATCTGGTGAAGGCTTTCTTTGGTGGTGACTTCAGTGAGGTCAGTGTATCACATTGTGAAATGGCAGAGCAGAGAGAGAGAGAGATAGCTCCTCATGTGCTCTCCTCTTAAAGCCTTCCAAGCCATGCCTCTGACTACCATTATTAATCCATTCACATGGCACAGTCCTACAATCTAATCAGCTCTTCAAGGACCCACTTTTCAATTACCATAGTAGGATTTCTCATCCTCTTAACATTGTCACAGTGGGGACCAAGCCTCCAACACATTAAACTTTTGGAGGGACACAATTCAGTCCATAATACCCATATTATACTACTTAGAGTAGAGGAATCCTCCTGGACCAATGAGGTAAATAGAAAATGATCAGAACAGTATTTCCCAGCATCTAGATTTTACAAGCACATTTGAAAAAAAATAAAAGCTTATAATTTTCTATTTACTATCAATTCATGATAGAAAGGACCTTTTAACCACCAAAATTAGAACTTAATCTCAGAATAGTTCTTTAAAATGAACAATTAATTTGAACAATTATATTTAATCTCATGGAAAACTCCTATACTGTCCTTATTTTTCTCATTATGCTTCACATTGGTGAAAGCTTCAAAACAGATTTGTGCAGTCTATAGACAGATATATGAGGAGCACTGGTTCCTGTGTCTTGAGTCGTTCACTATGATTGAAAACAAATTGACTTTGCTGCTGCTCTTGCCCACACATACATAAGACACTGTTCCAACAGCTGCCGGGTTTAGGAAAACAAAGGATGTAGTATTTGAGCTACTATGAGTATTAGTCACAAATCGAATTGTAAGTCAACCTAAGGGTCATCTCTGACTTGTGGCTACAACAGCCAAAGCTATGGATATTGCCTTAAACTCACTCCCTGTGTAGATTTCCATATCCATTTAATTCATGTGAATAATTAAATATGCAATTTTGACCTCAGAGCAAAAGTTTTTGGCAAATAATCAAATATCTTATCAGGGTCAAGGCAAGGTTACTTTAAAAACTGTCCAAGAAAACCATCTAACACAATTATACACTGGAAAATTATATAACCATCAAAAAGAATGAAATAGATCTGTATTTTTTGATATGGAAAGAGATTCTACAAAGGTTGTAAACTGAGGAACAGAATGGATAGTATGCCCCAACTATACAAGTATAAGAGAAAAGGAAGATTATATATAAACATGCAGATTGTCTATATATGCATAAACATTTTCTGAAAGAATAAAAGAGAAATGGTTAAAATGCTACCTCTTGGGCTATGGACCACTGACTATCAATTAAGGACTCACAAGTGCCCACAGCATAGCCAGTCAGTGGTGTTGATTAAACTATATCCATAAAGTTTAGATTTTAGATTTATGGAGTAGCTAAGTTGGCATCTTCTTATGAAAATATGAGTTTAAAATAAATTATTACCAGAAGAGAGGTCCATCCAACATCCCAAAGGGCTAGGGTAATAATGGAAGTTGAAGGTAAGGTCAGTTGTTCTAACCAAAAAGGAGGTTTTGGTCTACTCTAATACTACCTAGAAAGCCCAAACTTACAGAACGTAGTACCTGAAGAAAACTCAGAGAATAGCCCCATGGCACATGCACAATATCTGGGTTTGTATAACATCATAACCAGTGTTACAGGGCACACTCAGCTCCTGGCTGAACCTCCCCAAAACTGACTCCAAACTCACAGGTCTGGCTGCCTGCCCCCAGACAAAAGCAAACCAATCAAAAAGCAAATATTGGTGAAAATGGAAGTCAGCTTTTATTCAGGATATCAGAGACCTGAGGAGACATGTTAGGTTAACTAATCTCTCTGGTAACCCTGAAGAAGAATGGCCACTAAAGCCATCTCAAAGACTCAGATTTACTGAGGGGGTTTTAAAGAGGGGGCTGAGGGAATGGAACATGGGAAATGAAAGGCAGGAGGGAGGGGCATGTGAGCAGCGAGGGCTTCATGGAAGCAGTCAGGTGCAAAGTTTCACCAAGACTCGGTCTGGTTTCTCCTCCCATCTTTATCTCAGGGCCCAGGTAATACGTACAATCTGCCAATTCAGGCTGGCTGGAAAACGACCTTACATTCATGTAAATAATGTCATTTTGCCCCATAACCAAGGTCCAATATGTCAAATAACCATAGGAAAAGATGGACTCAGAGAAATACATGCCAAGAAAAAAACTGTCTTTTTAAAATTTGCCTACAGCCTACATGGTTTTAGGTCCCAACATGGCTTCTGTCCTGCTCACTCCAACACCAGTATACTCGACAAGGTAAATTTTATTGTATCACGCAATTCTTGATTATTTTAATAAGGTAAACTGTTAAGAGAGCTTTGTTATTACTATCCATTCTCAATACAGAATTTAAAAAATTTAGTTTTCACTAAATAGTTAATACTGAGCAGATCTTCTGGAAAGACAAATTCAACTACTTAAGGATAATCCAGATAGCAAGATCATATCATTCAGGTAACTTGGGCTTTTTCTGTCATGGGCAATTTGTTATTACAGAGGCCATGCTTGTAGTTCTCTTTTTAGTAAAAAGTAGTTTAATGCTTATTCTGGTTACCAACTGATGCATAGCAAACCATCCCAAACTTTTCGTAGTAAAACAACAGTATTTTGTGGTTGTAGTAAAACAACCACAGAGAAGACTCTATGGTTCAGGCATTTGGACAGAAAATAGCAGGGATGACTTGTCTTGGCTCCATGATGTTTAGGGCAAGAATCACCTGGAATGGAAGTCAGCAAACTTTTTCTTTAAAGGACCAGACAGTAATTATTTTAGGTTTTGTGAACCACATACAATCTCTGTTGAATAATTGTCTTTTTTTTATTACAAAAATGTAAAAAATTAATTTTAGCTTTTGAATGTCACAAAAACAGGCAGCAGGCAAAATATGGTCCACAGGCTGTAGTTTGCCAACTCCTGATCTAGCGGCTTTTTCACTCTCGTGTCTGGCATCAAGAGTGGGATGACCTAAAGGCCAAGTTCTATTGGGACTGTTGACCAGAGGATCCATTCATAGCCTCTCCATGTGGCTTGACCTCCTTAGCTAGGTTCTGAGAGAGGAGAGTGTCTCAAAAGAGAATATCCCTAGAGTAAATGTTTCAAGAGAATAGGAGGAAACTGCATGGTTTCTTCTCACCTAGCTTCAGAAGTCACACAGTATTTCTTCCACCATGTTCTATGCATAACAAGTGAGTCACAAAGGCCAATCTAGATTCTAAGGAGGGAAAATTAGTCTTCACTTCTTCATGGGAGAGCAGCAAGATCACAATGCATAAGAGTTTTTGAGATGGGATGTATTGCTGTGGCCATCTTTGGAAAATACAGTCTGCCAGAACCCTTCTCTTATTTACATATCGTTTTATTCATGTAAAGGTATTCACATGTCAGCACTTGCCGGCAAGGCTACATTACCATCTTGCAATCAGACCCTTTATGTATTTCTATAATTCACTGCCTAGATCCTCCCACATGAATTGTTTCAAGGTCTAAACTTTTCTACTTAACTCTTTTTAGGATAGCATTTATGTTTGATAAAATGTTTGTTATTAATCAGAAGCACCTCACAAGAGGAAAAATTTTAAAAGTAAAAAGATTAGTCTGGAGAAGTTATGACTTCCAGCTCAAATTGCTATCCCTCTTATTTTTGGTTTTTACTAGCATCTCTTTTCCATAGACCTTAGGAATGGTTAATATCTCCAAGTCATACAAAGTCTCTTTTCAAGTCGATGTACCTTATATTGCATGCAGCAATTCATAAGCCTCATTTTTTTTTTTATATTGGGCAGGTAGGTACAGCTCAGTCACTCAGTTTTTAAAGAGACATTTTTTTAATTTGGAACATAAATTAAATTAAATATTTATGCCAGAGCTGCCAAAACAAAGACAAATAGCTATAGCAAACAATTCTCTTAATAAAATTCAATCACTATAATGCAAACTGTTGTCAAAAGGGCAAATGCAAGTTAACTTTCAAAAAAGTTTTGCTTCATGATCCATGGAATTAATAACTCATGTCATGAACATAAAAATAGAGTACATCTTAATAGTCTGTTACTCCTTTGGGTTCTTGCAAGTTGTTTTTTGTTTGTTTGTTTGTTTTGTTTTGTTTTTTTATTTAATGTCCATCTTTCTTGCAAGGGATCCTTTCAGAGTTAAAAACATAATTATATTTTCTCATCTAATTAAAACGTCAATCAGTTATTTGGGCATATTAAATATAATGGCTGTTACCCAAGTTTTCTTTTCATTCAGATTCTGATTATTTTGCCTTGTCACTCAAAAAATCTATGCTTTGCAACTTGTCCAAGATTTTTTCCCCTCATTAGCATAAAACATCTTAGAGTCCTGCTGGTAGCACTTTATCTAGTGCAGGAAATGATTTGGATAATAAACAGCTGGAAACCAAAATGTTATGTACTGGCAGGGGAGAAAAACAGATTAACAATTATACAAAATGAATATAAACTTCCTTTTTCTACCATTCTTGCAATTTTATATATTGAGTTTTAGAGTTGAAAAAAAAAAGCTCCAGAAAAGTTTACTAGAGATAGTCTATTAGACTTTGCTCTTTCACTGTTCCTCTCTCCCTTTTTTTTTTTCTTACCACCTTCTCCAATTTTCTACTTTCCTCTCTCCTCATTGTCTGTTCTCTCTTTAAGATGTGGTAGTTGAACCAAATAATATTTAAAACCATATTTAGCTATAATATGCCTGATTTGCATTAACTTCTTAATATATTTTAGAGATTGCAAAGTAGCAAATATGTTAGAAAAACAGGCGTGGGGCTCACATTTTCATCTTTTTTTCTCCTTTACTCATGATTCTCTTATTTCTGTGTTCTTTCTTTTGCCTCCTCCATTTCCTTTCAAGCTACAAACATGAAGTTTCTTTTTACATAGCTTAATTTGATTTAAAGCAACTAAATGTAAATGTTACCTATACATAGGAAAATATATATATATATAATTATAGGTATATATGTGTGTGTGTGTGTGTGTGTGTATATATATATATATATATTTTTTTTTTTTTTTCTGAATCACTTGTCTTGCCATTTCTCTTCAGGCCGTCCTCCATTCAGGGGAGAGGGGAAAAAAGTACTTGAAGAAAATATTTGTGTATTTGAGATCTTGCATCCTGAAGCTCCTGTGTCTAACTCTTCCGAAAACGACACCTTTCCCTTGGAGGAGACTACCATCTGAAAGAAAAATACCAACATACCTGCTGTGTAACTGCTGAGCCATTATAGGGATTGAAAATGAGCAGGACAATTGACAAGTCCTTAACTGCTGGCCAGGGCTAAAATTCTAGCACATAGATGAAAAAGTATAAAGCCAGTACTGTCCTGTGATGAAACCAGATGGTCTCTGATCCACATGATGCTCCTAGCTTCTCATAGGTGATTGAACCCTGAGAATTATCACCCCTAATATATGGAAAATATGATTGAATGAGGTTTAAGCAAAAAATAAAGCACTAGGATCATGAATATTATGTTAATATTTGAAAAATCACTCATTGCAAGAGCAGTGTAAAGTAGCCAACTAATTCATTTCCATTACTCATGCACAATATTTATGATGAAAAGTTTGCTTCACATTAGGTGGACTGTGGTCTAGAAAAATGATAAGAAACAGTTATACCTTAAGGAAAAAAAATAAGTGTTCTTCTCCTCTCAAGTCTGTGATTCGGAACAGCACCTGCTTTGGAGAACAGCTGTTATCTGAGATAAACGTCAATGTACTGGCACTTTTTGTCTCCAAATATTTCAGGAGTGGCTGCCCCTCTCTTTTTAATTCCACTTCCGCATTGGCACACACAGACTTAAAGGTGAAACACCACACAGATGTCTTGGTGTGCTGTATTCTGGTTCATGGACATTTTGTGTAATTTTACTGACCTCGGGACTAGTCTCCTTGAATCCTGATAGAATTATTCAAGGATTAGGGCATTCCAACTATAGACTAGTTTGTCCAGGAAACTTAGTCATGCTTAGTCACAATTTCCAAAATAGAAACCATTCAGTGTTAAAGAAGTTAGACACCCTCTGTTCAGAATAGCCCCTTAAACAGAGGGTCAGTTCCAAGAGAATCTAACAAGAACTCTTTTGTCAGAATAGATTCCAGATCAAATCCTCCAGCCACAGTGTGCAAGCTACAAATGTCTGCCTCTCCTCATAGGAATTTGGACCTTCCCTATCTTACATGAATCTAGTAGCTGACAAGTATTAAATTAATTACTTCATTAAATTGTCTTTTTAAGAAGGCATTTTCAATAAAATAAGTGCCTCTTGGTTTCTCATCTCCAAATTCTTTATTTATTCAATCACTTCCTGAAAGCTAATATTCAACAAATTCTCTCATCTACTCCATCTTCTTATTTAAAAAAGACTAACTTAAATATTTATCATAGTATTTTTGAAAGACAGACCAGTAAACATAAATATGGCTAAGGATGTGAACTCAAATAGTAATTTTATTGTTTGCTGATAATAGCAATGAACTATTGCTTACTCAAATTTCATGCAACACTTGAGGTCTTCATAACCTCATTGGGTACATAAATAGATTAATGTAAGGATTACCATATAGTAGGTGCTCAGATGATACGTACTGAAATTTTTTAGTTTGAATTCTGTTATTCACCTGACATTTCATACACTTCTAATTCAAGCTTCCTTGAGATTTTATAAGAGGAAATTAAAATAATTTTTATTGGAGAGTATACTGCTTGTTTCTTTAAATAATTTGAAGTCTTTCCCAAGCCTTTCAATTCCCTAGTACAAAAACTGGAGGTATGTTGCTGTTAATTGCCTGTTCTGTGGTGTTATTTGGGTTAAATCTATGTTTAGGACAGGTACAACACTTTTATCTAAATTATTCTGCCACTAACAATCCATTAATGAGTTACTTGAATAAATTAGTCAATTGCTTATCCTATATTGACCCTTCAATTTAGCAAAATAATCAAAATTGACACATTCAAAAAGTGGTAGACACTTTGGACAAAGAGAAAATGTCTACTGCAAGAAGCTTCAGAGCTGTCCATCAATGTTTAGGGGGAAAAAAACATTTAAGTAGATTTCTTGTTGTTTTTCATAAAAATATATTATACACTTTATTATTTGTATTCTCTATACCAGAGAGAACTTTAAAAATAGTTGCAATGCCCATAGCTCAGGGAAAACCAGTTACCTAGTAAATACTGAATGAATTTGTTGAAGAATTTGAATGAAGAAATGCACGGACTCCTTTTTATGCAAACATCTAAACAGTTCCTGCTAACAGATTCCACAATATTAGAACAGATGCTAATCTAGTCTTTGCTAGATATCCATTACTGAGCTGTTTCTGAAAAAACAAACAAAAAGTATTTTTTGAGATGAGGAGTTCTATTTTGGATAATTGGAGTACTAAATCAGAGGTTAAAAATACAGGCTTTTTTGAGTTTGACAGACTTGGTTTCAATTTCTGGCTCCATCAATTATTTCATATGTAAATATAGCTTTGCTGTTTAATCTCTTTGAGGTTATTTCATCACTAGCCAAATAGGAAAAAAAAATTATCTACCTTATAGGATTATAATTTATGAGTATAATACTCATAAATTAAGACAGTACCTGGCACATAGCAAATACTCTATAAGTAACTTCACAAATTTTTTTTTTAAAACGCTTAAAGCTAATGTATAGGGCAGGTAACTAGTCATAAGGTAGTTAATAAATATAGGATAATGACTAGAAGATAAAGCAAGTTCTCCTTCTAAAGTTTTAAATTTTCTAACTTTCAGAGATGTTTCAATTTCTAAATAAGTATGTGAGAAATACTTACATTTCAATTTCTAAATAAGTATGTGAGTAATATGTATTTTTAAAATAAAATATGCAACATTCAGAGACTCAAGATCTGAAACAATTGGGTAATGTATTTACCTATAAAAATAAATCAAATGAAAAATTTGTATTTCAAGTTCATTAAAAATGAATAATATCAATAGCAATAAAATCAAGAGCACCTGTATCTGTACACCCTTTGAATGTAACAAGTACAGAAAGTGACCCAGGAAATGACAACTGCAGCCTTTATTAAAACTGAAGTATGTTCCCAGGCATGGCAACTGAGCTATCCATTCAAAAACATGTAAATGGATTTCAAAATTCAGTACCAAGCTTATTAGTGTTCAGTGTATTCTCTTATTGGTTGTCCCTTCCATCAATTTACCAAGCCATCTGGATCAAGCCTATGCCCAAGCTCAAAGTACCAGATTACAAGGCCAGAGGATGAATGGCCCTCTAATTCTCTTCTGTGTTCACCATCTCTACCTATGCTACAATGTCTTTATTCATTTACTTCGGTTTTTCAATGCTATTCAACAGGATTTTTTTTCTGTCTTTTTTCCTCCTACCTAGGAAATCTTTGGTTCTTATCATTTTTGTTTTTCTTTCTATTTTGCTTTCTTGAAGGTCAGTTAAACCTCTATTCAATGCACCTATCTTTCATAAAGATTATATTGTCTAAACAATATAATTACTGTAAGAATATAGTTACAAGTGTATCATAAAATCCTGAGCAAAGAGACTTACGGCTGTTGAGCAAAGGAGTTGGAGCAAAAGTGGGGGATTTGAACACTGGAAAGGATAGGAAATTCACAAACTAAACATTGTGGGACGTTAGCATTTCTCTCTCCAGCTAAGCATCTATTACGTGCATGCTAACTAGAACACCAGAAAAGGGGTGAAACAGCTTTGGTGAGCCATCTCAGCCATCCACCACCTTTGAGAAAAGAAGTAGCTCGTTTGAGTGCTTTGTGAATAGTTAACACAGTGAGATTTAAGTCAGGCCTGTGTTTGTGCAGTGCTCATTGGCCTTGTGATTACACAGTCCTGTCTCCTAAGTGCACTCACTGTTAGCAGTGGCTTTACCCATACAGTGTCAAAACAACTATTCTTTCCAATCAGTCAAACTACAAATCAATCCTAATTTGGGGGATCAGTTTAATGGTTCATTAGAAACTGAATACTTTGGTAAAAAGAGCTATATCCCCTGCCCTTAGCAGACATGAGTTGTTTTTACTGAAGGAAACACATAATTCTAAAAGAAACACAAAGTGTTTGGAACAAAAGACCATTATAAAAAGATTGCTTCAAAGAATTAAATCTCAATGAGGTGGTATATTAAAAGCATTATCGCAACTGGGTGATTTTAAAACTAAAATAAAGGAAAAGAAGATATTTGTCTTAAACCCTTCTGGCTAGGGAAACACTCATGATGATTCAATATATTCCAGGGTGCACCTCATTTGCTACCAGGGGTCAATAACTAGAGCTATTACTCAACTCTGCTGTCAAATGGCTCCCCTCTAGAGCCCACAAGGCATGACAAAGTAGAAGAGAAAATCATTGCAGAATTCAGTATAAAAATAAAATATGTATTTTTCTAAAATATTGATTTCTTTATTGAATAATACAAAATTAGATTATCAAATACAGTTTCTCACTCAAGCATAGTAATGTCCATCAGTGAATGCTGTGACCACTTTTGAATTTAATCTTTCTTTTAATAAAATTCATACAACATTGCTCACATGTTTACTGAGTAAAGATCTATAGGTCCAAATTAATTGTGCTGTATTAAATGTGAGTATTAGGATTACTATTGGTCAAAATTTTGATGATTTAACATGTAAGAATATCATATTTACTGTTTTTTTGAGAAATAAACTGCCTTAGATAAATACAAACTTTTCAAAGCTAAAAGAAAAATATTACTCGCACCCCCCCCCACCCAAATTAAAGTACGAATTAAATTAGCTCCTGACTTATTTTAAAATCTTTGTAAGGAAATTCTTATCTGCTTTTATGATTTTAAACTTAAGAAGTTAAAAAATTGCTATTGCTTCATTTTTCTATTAGAGACTATCATCAGGGACAAACTTCACCTTGCAAGGTTCAAAGAGTTTAGAGACCAATTGATCAGAAACATCAACGTGAGAAACATCCGCTTTCATGCACTAGTACCTGATTTAACGAGCAAGGCTAGAAAGGAGCAGGCAGCATGGTCAGGTGACAAAGTGAGAGTCCAAAAATTAAAGATGCATAAATGAGGTACAACAGATTCTTCCAATCTCTATATATTTAACTGAAAGGTAACAAGACAGCAGTGAAGGATGTGTGAAAAATGACTAGGTGCAACCCAAAGAGCAGAGAAAAAATGCTGACAGACTGGAAATGGCAAGAAAAGATGAATGGGACACAATGACAAGATGTGTTTGCATGGTGAGCTTTTTTAGCACACAACTTATTTATTTTATGGCCATATTAGTGATACAATTGAAATGTTGTGATCTGATTACATCCTTGAACATTCGGATTACATTTCTTTTATTAGAAGCAATAAACCAAGTCCTTTTTAAAAATCCTTTTTTTTTTTTATTCAATATAAAATAGAGTTAAATGCACATGGGGAGAAAATAAGAGCATTTCACTCAGGGGAACTCAGGGTTGCTATTTGGAGAATTTCCAGAAGATTAAGTTACAGCATTGGGAATTTATGGTTTCCGGAACTTTAGAAGCTTATTTCGTGACTGTATTTGAACCCTGGGGTTGATGTGTACTTTGAAAAATTGTTCTACTAACTACATTAGCTCTCTGTATAATGAAGAATCCACGCATAGAAGTCCATAACAACTTAGTGGCAGTACTCTTTGCAATTTGCTGAGTTAGTAAGTAAAGTTATTCCCTTTCTGTCTGATTAAAGAATCAATACCTTCTTTCTTTTGCACACCCTACATTTTCATCCCATGACTCAAAAAATATATATATATATTTTTTTTGGCAGCTGGCCTGTATGAGGATCTGAAACCCTGACCTTGGTGTTATCAGCACCATGCTCTCCCAAATATGCATTTAGTTTCCACTTTTAAACTTCTGCTGAATTATTTTTATAATGTAGATAAATATTAAAGGTATTAAAATAGATGGACAAATTAGGGCCAGGAAATAACTCGTTTAGTCCAATGATATTTCCAAAGCACAAGATTCAACAAATGTGAGATTACAGCACCAGCAATGCTGTTTATGTGGTACTTATATTTTGCAATCTATTTGTAACAGCCGTTCTACCGCTGTTATTCCTGAAAGGTAAGTTACTAGTATAGTCAGCCTTTCTAGTCTCCCTCTAAATATGTGGGAGGCTGTGGAAGAAATAACCATCACATTAAAACATGACATCCAAATGCCTTATTTTTCAATTTGGAGAAATACAAGCACATAATGGTGTTCTGGGAGAACAGAAATCACAGGATAATTTTAGCACTGCTTCGTGGAACAACAATTTTATTCAGTGGTATGAAACTTAACTTCTCTTTTATATTAAAACAGGCATGACTATATTCTGGGTGAAAATGCAAAGTATGTATGAATTTTGAAGATAAAGCCTGACTTTTAAAATGTAGTGGTGTTAATATTTCACCTGCCAGGGCCCCAAGGTATGCTTTCATTCTGCCTTCAGAAGGGCCCTGGGGCCACAGTTGAAGAAGCCTGGCTTGAGGGGCTCTTTAGAAACCCGGCAAGATGCACAGTGTTTATCTTTCTGCTACTTGAAAGAGACCTTGCACTAGTAGGGATGAATGTAGGCAAGGCTTTGGTCCTTCCTCTCATATTCCTCAACTGAGAACCATGGTGATCTGGTTAGACTTCTAATGATCCTCTCAGCTCTGATCTGTGATCTGTACAGGCAGAAGCAGGAGGTGCAGAGCTACTAAAAACAGGGAAAGAGGTACATCATTTACATTGTTTGAGGAGCTGGTGAGAGAGAGCTCGGATGGATTCATTTCACAGTTGCCCTAAATGTAGACAAAATTATTTTCACTGGACTGAGCTGGACACTGAGAATCAGAAGTATATCGTGCCAATGTCCTTCGACATAGTAGTGGCTTGACTCCCCAATTGTCTGTCTTAACCACTATTCATCACTGTGTGAGTAAAACTCGTAGATATGGAGAATCAGGGATCGATGCTACTTTGCCTGTTAGGGACCCATGATTGGCAAGTTTGTTCCAGATAGGCTTAGACAAATTCAGACACTAGTTAATGCCATGAATTCAGAGGCCCAACGATCTCTCTCCACCAACTCTTTAAAGAAAAAGAAGTGGAGAAAGAAGAAAGGCTACAAGGGAGGAAGAAAGGAAGGGAAACAACTACCACTCTTCACGTTTTCTCATAAAGTGCCACATTTTTATATGAAATTTTGAATTTCTTAAAAATGAAAATGCTTGGGATGGGACAGACTGGGTTCTGAGATACTATCAGTTGTGTGTACTTACTTTGAATAAATTTCTGATTCTTTCCAGAGAGAAGATTTTTGAAAAGGAGGGAACCCGATGCAGGGTTCTCAGACTGCAGTGCTCAGGTCCCAATTCTCATTACCACTCTTGATTGTGCCTACAGCAGTGACAGAAAGCACAGGTTGTGTCTCTGTGACCAGTGGGTCAAGGACAGTCTGGGAATTAGATTCTTTTGTTTACAAGTAACAGAAATGCCTTTGAGCTGGAATACACAAATAAGGTTTAATTATTATAGGAATGCAGGGTGTCTGGGGAAACTTTCAGACAGAACATGAACAAACTCCTCATGGGCTATGGATAACCCAGCAAGTCCTCTATCTCTCAGCTTCTTTCTTTTGTTCATTTGTTTCTGTTTCTTTATTTTTTTTTTAAATGACCAGTAAGGGGATCTTAACCCTTGACTTGGTGTTGTCAACACCACGCTCTCCCAAGTGAGCTAACCGGCCATCCCTGTATAGGGATCTGAACCCAAGGCCTTTGTGTTATCAGCACCACACTCTCCCAAGTGAGCTGCTGTTTCTGTTTCTCTCTTCTTCCTCAGTGAAGACCAGCTTTCTCTGTTTGCATAGGGTAAACCACTATTGTCAAGAGTTCCCTAGCATACATCTCTATTCCAGAGTCAGCCATACGCTAGAATAATTTGAATGCTGTAATTTCTTCCACTCAGTACCAAACCATTAGCCCTCTTGGGCCACTTGAGACCATGGGGCAAGATCATATTGGGGAGCCAAGCTGCTCTTTTATAACCATGTAAATGGTGGAAGAAAGGAAGGAATTACTAGAAAAGAGAAAATCATTGAGATCTGGACATACAACCGAACTGGGTTCAGCTCTAAAGAAGAAAATAGTCACCAGTGTAACCTGGATAATTCACGGATCTATCAGAATTAGGTTTTTTTTTTTCCATAAGTTTCCTGAGGCAGGATTTTATTACTCAGATGGCCAGGCTGCAGCACAATTCCTCAAACCAACTCTAGAGAATAACTTCAATGCTGTAGTTATATTGAATTTATTTATACTCTTCTTTTTAAAATGTTTTGAAGCAGTTTACAAAAAGGAAATATGATTCTCTTAACATGGATAAGGCTATAGAACATTAAAATAATGCAACTAAAGTCACTATCAGTTTGGGTGCTAAACCTCACATTAAGACCCACAAATCCTTACTTTCTAGTTGTGTAACTTAGAAGAGCATATCAAATGGAGTTATTTGAGATCTTCAATGCACTGATCCATCTGTCAAATAACCAGTTACATGTCTGTAAAATTTATATGAGGTCTGGAGAAATATTTCTCATGTTCAGTAAGAATAAGAGCCCCTGAAAAATTGAACTCTCAAAGAAATTCTATCTGCAAAATATTTTTAGTTTGACAGTTAAAAGGCTGTGCAATTCTATTATGAGCCCATATAGTGACAGAAGGTGCTTGGCTCTGGTTACTTTCATTCATTTATTTACTCAACAAATACGAACTAAACACACCTACTCTGTTCCAAGCACCGTGACATAAATAATAGGATGGACAAGACATAGCTTGTGATCTCAAAGCTCACAGTTTACTGAACAAAACTCACAGTTTTCTAAAACAAGACCACATGTTTGACTCTAATAAATGAAGTACAGAGAAACAAGAAAGCATAAAGAAAGTCCTGGCCGGGATGACTCTAGGAAATGCTCACCTCAGAAGAGTCTTCACAGTGGTCTAATAGAGAGAAGCAAAGATGTGAGGAAAAGAATTTCTGGCAAGAGGTACATCAACTTTGAATTACTGGTGTGTTGACAGAAGGAGGCAAGTTGAGGGAACTATAAATAGTTAAATGTGACTAGAGTATAGTGTTTGAGAGAAGGCAGTGAGCGATTGTGAGAAATGAAGCTATCCTCTTAAAAGCCCATTATCTGTTCTTAATATATATTCACTTGGGGATTCCACTAAGGAATGAGGTGTACTGAAAAACAGCACCCTATCAATTTCCAATCTAACCAATGCTTCTGTAAAACTCAAGGTCCCTATTTGCAACCAGGATCCCTGATCCACCTTCCCGGATTCCATATAAGCCTGTAACCACCAGTGTCACCAGTGTTCTCACTGACTTAGTCAAAGGAACTATATTTCATCAATGACAACTCTTCTCAGAATCAATTCTCCCAAGACTCCCAAACCACCTAAGGGCTTTGTTGCTTCAGGATACAGTGTAAATGAATGGTAAGCAACGTTATCATGTCAGGGTTCTCCCCATATTTCTCCACTGATGAGTATCACCCTGCTCCTTCCTCCAGTGTGTTTCATGGGAGGCCTCTACCGCTATGCCCACCCTGTCAACTGTTCAATTTTTCCATAGTTTTTCTAGACTCCATCCATTCTTAAAATTCTTCCTCAATCTGAGTTCTGAATCAATAAACTACCAGGAGCTTCACTCTCATGAAGTTCAATGCTCTTTAATTCAACTCACAAAAATACTTCGGTCCATCCAAAAAAATTCCATGACTCCAAAACCTTCTGTACCTCAGTAGCCCAGCTCAATATCCGTTATATTCCCACAAATTCTTTTATGTCCACCCTCTTCAGGCCCCAGGTAGAAGTCCTCCATGCATTATATAATTATACCTACTAAATAAGTAATAAATTTATTTTCACATTTTATTTATCAAAGATAGTTCACTTCTATCTTAACAGCTTTCTGCCAAATAGACCTTCTAATCATCATGATTAATGTAAGTACCTTTTCAACATTGAATTGATATCTTTCCAGCTTTAAAAAAAAAGTGACTTGACCTTTTTTTTGCCTGGGCTAACCTCATCATAAAGAATGTAAAATTTCTATCAGAACTTTTCAAATGCACAATTTTCCTCCCTTTGCTAATATGGCAATTCCAGACTCATTAATCCCTTTGTGACCTCAAAACTGTATGAACATGCAGAAATTCCATGAGTGTCATATTTGAAGAATATGAGAGTTTACCAAAAAAGCTAAGCCATCTTTTTTCCATTTCTAAAGAGGACATATGGAATAACATTAAACCCAGAAAGGATAAAACTATTATACTAAGTCCTCTTGTTTCTGTCCTTGAGGGAAGGATATAAATTCTCTATGCCTAGAGTTCTTTCAAATGAAAATAGTTTACATATCCAAGATTGCTTATTCAGATTAAACTCTACCTTGACCTAAGAGATATATTGTTCAATTAAATTATCCCAGGGGTACAGCTTTACCTTTCTTCTGGTGGGCTTTTCCCTTGTCCTGGTGGTCTTCATCCCTCCATTGCCTTCTCTCTCTCAATTTCAGTTGCTTCATCACCTACCCTGTAAGAACCCTGGCAGAAAAATAATATAAAGTTCTAGAAGTATCTTGCTCCTAAGATTTAAAATACCACCTTCATCTGAAAGTGTTAACCAAATGTTAGTATGCTTTAAAGATGTCAGAATTGTAACCAACTTGGGGACTGAGGTGGACCATCTCAAAGATATTCAATCTCTTATTACAACAGGGAAAACAATCCCAGTGGGGGGGAAATTCTCCAAGTATACTTTGAGCTGAAAATGGTTCTCAAAATTATTTTTTAAATTTTAAAAAATTACTGGGAGAATAGTAGTTTAAACTCTGAATGTACTGCAAACTATAGAGGGACACACTACTGCCTTACCTTATCGTTTACTCATCAGGTATCACCTCATTTTGACACAATCTGTTCATTTTATTTTTCAAATATATTCCTTAGGCCCATCAGCAAGTATAAATAGTCATTATGGTTCAGAAAATATTGATGATGGCTCTAAAAACCTAACACTAGGTTCAGTGAGTTAAATAGAAACTTACTAAAAAATAAAAATAAACAATGAAAACTAGACTTTGGGGCTGACCAGATAGCCCATTTGGTTAGAGCACACCCAAGGTCATGGGTTCGGAACTCTTTACCAGCCAGCCACCAAAAAAGAAAGAAAGTAGACTTTTGCCAGGCAGGAACTAAATTAAAAGAACAGAAGATAAATGATAGAAATGAGATGCCTACGAGATACATCTGAGAAGAAAATGTAGAGGTTTTGAAAACAACGAAGAACATTTTCCTTGAACATATTTATGAACAAGTTATAGCCCTTCAGCATTTTCCAAAATGACATGGAATAAAACTTACCTGACAGAGGCTTCAAAGATTATTTGTAAAAATCTGGTGCTTATCCTATGGTACTAGAAAAGCCATTTTGAGGAAAGGTATCAGCCATTACCAGTATCAAGAGTCCCTCAAATAATTTGTTAGAGTAAAATCTGTGTAAAGATACCTCTATTTAAGACATATAAATGTTAGAATGCATACAGTTTGTGTGTTTTCTTTTTTTAGCTGTATATGGACATGCTCATCATATGCTAATCCCAGAATTTCCACATTGATTATAATGACTTCATTTGATTAGGGCAACTAATATCTATATACTGTCAAGTACTTCGGTAAGCACTTGCTACATTTTATTTGATCCTTACAACAATTAGACAAGATGGAATTTATGATTCTCATTTTACAACTGGAAACCTGATGCTCAGATTAGTTAAATAAGTAGCCAAAGAACCCTTGGCTATTCAGTGATTGAGCTGAAATTAAATCTATTTTCTAAAGCTAAATTCATGACCCTTCTACTCTATCATATTGTCTCCAAGCCTCTTGGAATTTTGCTAACAGTAATTACAAAAATGTCTAAAAAAGTCAAAATGACCACAGAGCCCATAAATCTAAATAAAAATTTCTAATATTTAAGTTATATTATGATCAAACTGTATACTTGATTTACAAATTTCATTCCAAATTTTTTTTTCATTGTGCATGTTTATGGGATAAAAGTTGTTGTTTCAATACATGCATATATTGTACAATGATCTAATCAGAATAGTTAGCATATCTATCACCTAAACATTTATCATTTCTTTGTGGTTATAACACCTAAGATCCTCTTTTCTGGCTATCTTGAAATATACAATACAATATGATTAGCTATTGTCACCTTAGGGTATCAGAACTTATTCTTCCTATCTTTTCAAATTTAAGAGAACTAACAAAGAAATCTTGATTTTCTATTGCTAATTTATACTATTTTTACATGATTTTTCTAGATTTTTGTAAACTAGTTTAAAGTATGATATATATATAAATAAAATAATTTCTTTTATTATATTATAACATACATTTTAAAAGGTCATAGATTCTGCTTTAATGAAGGAAACTTCTAAAAGATATCTAAATTATTTTTTGGAGCTATCTTTTTGTTTTATATTGTTTTAAAAGTCACCAAAAGCTACAAAATAATCTTTTTTTTTTTTTTGGCATGTTATAGAGATTTTGTTGTATTAGAATAATCGATGTGAGCATGCATGTGTAGTGACAAGATCTCCTTCCCCGTATTCTACAGGAGTAGACAGGAGTACTTTTCTCAGAAATAATTACTAGGACTTCTGCATCCCTCTTGCTCAGATTTTTGAACATCAGATTCAAAAATGAAAAATCATTTTGGTTTCAATTTTCTCTTGGCTAGTCACATTTTCATACTTAATTATGCTTGAAATAAATTCAAGTTATACTAAAGATCACAAGAAATCCTAGATCATAAAGAAATCATCCCAAAATATACATTTTTTTTGTCCTATAGAGAATTCATCAGTAACATTTAAATGAGACAAAAAGCACAAAAGTTTTAGAGGTAATTTTCCTAGAGTTTATTTAATCCATCCTTCCTTGACCATGAGCACTCATTACAAAAAGCATTTATTAAGACTAAATAGAATTTAAAAATATAGATTACCCTGAGCCAACAGTTATGAGTCATCTAGAACTAGATGTATTCAATATTTGTTATGAAGTCCAGACTGATAAAAATTTTAAATGAAAGGTTATGCTTCAGAGAAAAAAAAAAATCTACTTAATGTTATATAAAAAAAAAAATCAAATTTACCTCCTCAGTGCTAACTGGGAGCAGCAATCATATGCTCTGGTAAGAAACACTGATTAATTCCTAGGTTCTCTGCTCTTTTCTATGAAATAAGTTACAAAACTACCAATATAACCAATGACAATGACCCTTTAAATAATATGATATTTTAGCTGTTTTGTTCAAAATGTACGATCCTATATATTTTTAAAACCATTCTCAAAGATCATTCAGCTCTATATGATATAACTAGGTCATGAAATAGTGCATAATCCAAGGCATTTAATACAAATACATAAAAAAGAAAGACATCTAAGTTCCAATTCAGTGACAATATTAAGAACCAAACAATTGTTTCTTCTCCACTGCATCCAAACACACAGGTTCAAAGTCATTTCTAATACAAGATTTCATTGCATTGGGTGAAGAAAATGATTATCTGATGTCGTAGAAATGAGAGGAGAAGCCGACCTATCTTGTCTTTGTCCAGCTGGTGTGGTGCTTGTAACTCATGCTCAGTGGATCTGCCAAATGAAGCTAAACACTTGTAACAGGTCTTCCTTGTGGTCTTTGAACACAAGAATCAAATCCAATGCTTTTTTTTAAGTATTTAGTTCAAATGAACATGGGATCAGAGTTAAGAGCTCTGGCTCTAAAATCACATCATTAGGAGTACAGACACCAGATTCAATACTTACTAACTTGTAACTATAAGAAAATTCACTATCCTCTCTAAGGTTGAGTTTGTTACTTTAGAAAGTGGGAGTCAAAATAGTATTTATTCCAATGAGTTGTCGTAATAATTTAATTCAATAAGGCATATAGAACATTTAGCCCAGTGTCTGGCACAGAGTAAGTATTCAGTAAACAGTAGCCATTCCATTGAAATTTGGTTCTTTTTTTCCAATACTATTTTTGTGTGTGGTAGTGATTGGGGGAGCACAACTCCATTGTACTTATTTTTTAAGAAATACATTAGGTATTCTGATTCATTTGTATTGATCTTTCTAAAATTCTTTTCAATTAGTTTTCACCTTTACTGTTGATAATACAGTTCAGCTTTCCATCTGATGCACTTAATTTTGTGTGGAGGGGAAAGGATTAATTCATTTTTTTGTATGCATGATCTTTAGGTAGAGTACTTTATGCTCTGTTTACACAGATCAAAGGTGAAGTGAGTAATAGGTGAGTTTAGGCACAGTAACATCTTGCTAAGAATAATTTCCTGATAAAAATGATTTTTATTTTATTTAACTCAATAAATATTGCCTAAAACTTTCTATGTCACCTCTGTAGGCATGTACTTATCAAAAGATCAGTGGTTCCTGAAATCGAAGCCCTTATATTAAAACAGAAATATTGAAATATCTGCTTATTGATTGGAGCAATCTAGGACTTACGGGCATTTAGCCATAGAAAGCCACCTATAAATAGGTAAAATAAAAACATACATTCACATATATATAAACATATAAATTTTTCATATTTGCTGTTTCTGGTAATATGCACAGTTATTGAAAGTCTTCTGAAACATATTTGGACTTTATTCAGGGAGAATATTAAACATTATAGTTGTATAAAGGTAATGCAGTAATAATAGTAGTGAATATGTTACTTCCTTAGTAACATAAACAGCATTCTATAAGACTTAAAATCTGAACATGAGTAGTAATTCACATTAGGTACAAGTCATCCTTTAATGTAGCAAAAATTATAATCTGAGTCCTCTTCTCTCAAAATCATTTTGGCACTTGTCAAACAATAATCAAAAATAGATTCTATTTATCTCATCAAGATATAAACTTATTTACCTCCTAGAATAATCCAAATAGACAGAATTCTATGTCTAACAATATTGAGTATGCTATATTGTGAATTCATTAGAAAATAGAAATCATCTATTTCAGTTATGATATGATGTGATTCAGTCTTTTCAATTTTTTTCATAATGTCCAACTACTCTCATTAGCAAATGTCGAGGAATCACTGGAAAAGAGTAAAACTATAGTTTCCATAAGTTGTGAAAAATCATGGAAAAAGTTACTTTGAAAAAAAAAAGAATAAACAATAAGTTAGATTTCTTAACATACAGCAAAGATAGTTTTCTTCAACAAATGCTAAATAGTTAAAAATTGAAACCATAAGCAGTGCTTTGATTTAATTTTTGTTTACTATCACCTAGATGTATTTGGGAAATAAATATTAGCTACAGGTTCTAGATCTTTATTTTTTAAAAAGTTATGTGGTAGATTCAGAAACAAAAATTTCTATTTTTTTTATTTCATTTTTTATTTATTTATTTTTTTATTGAAACATAATTGATTATACATATTTGGGGAATTCAATGTTGACATATGTTGATCAAATCAATATTACTAGTATATATATTGTTACAAACTATGCTTATTCTTTATGCCCCATGTCCAATCTCTCCCATCCTCCTCTCGCTCCCCCCTCCCACCACTGATAACCCTGGATTTCTTCTCTCCCTCTGAAAGAGTAATGGTTATGCTGTTGATTTGTTGCCTAGATGATTTGTCCAATGCTGAGAGATGTGTTCACGTTCCCAAATATTATCACAGAGCAGATTCTTCTTCTGTCACTCTGGAATGGGCTTTGTGGAGAGAGACATCCTCCACTTTTCTTTGGTCTCTGCTGGTGACTCTCTTTATGTCAATGCACTCCAATGGCTGGTGGACCATCTGCGTGGTGGTTATAAAGTGTAGCCATCTTTGCGGCAGCCATGGTTACTGTGGTCGCTGTGGTGGGCCACCCACACGGAGGTGATGCTTTTGGCATGCTCCCTGGCACTGGTGATTTGCCTGGTTGTGGGGGGTCCGGTCCCCAGCTCTATGCCCTGGGCCCCAGGCAGGGCCCCAAGGCACTAGCAGTGTGCCTGGTTGTGAGTGGGGCGGTCCAGTCTCCAGATCCATGCCCCGGGTCCCCTGGTGGGCCTCGAGGTGCTGGTAGTATGCCTGCACCAGAACTAATTTTTTGTCTTTTGCTTACTTCTAAAATGGGGAACTTCCTGTGGGAACCAGTACTTGAGCTGTGTGGTTGAGCTACACTGCTGCTTTGCTGCTGTTTCCCTAGGGAAGGCTTTCTGTGCAGCTCAGGGTTTAATGGTTGACCTTATAGGTACTTCCGGCTCTCCAGAGACCCAGTGCACCTGGGTTGTGTAGAACCTGTGATCTGGGCCTGAATCTTTTCATCAAACTGCACCCTATACAATTCTGTATTCTTGACCAGTCTCCTCTGAGTGGTCCTGTGCTGATTGGTGGGCAGATCGGCTTACCTTGCTGTGCCCCACTGTTCTCCTGGTGGGCCCATCTTCCCCACCACCCATGCTGCATACACTTCCCATGGGACATGCACTGTGCTGGTCCCTTGCAATGACTCACTGGCCTCTGAATGGCTCCCTTTTTCAGTTGTTCTGACTCCTCACTCTTGTGTGGGTCCACGGGAACCCTATTAGAGGTCTTGCTGTCCTGTGGCCCTCTTCTCCCAGGCCTCTTCTAAGCAACCCCATCTGAAGGGCACAGCTGTGGCTTCTGCCGGCTCCTGCTCCATGTGCTCAGCAGCTCCAGCCTTAAAGCGGCCACAGCCCAAACTGCTCTGAGAAGTTTTTTCTTTCTCTCATAGTGGTTTCTCCTGCCTTCATGAACTCCATAGGTCTCTCCTCCTCTTCCCCTGAGCTCCAGCAGCCCCAGCTTGGCTGTTGTTACATCTTTATAGTTGTAAATTGGTTGATTTGTTGGGGAGAGTGACTCTGGGGACAATGTATTCTGATATCTTGACCAGAACCCCCAGAAACAAAAAAATTTTTAAAGGTTAATGTTTAATCATCATAGAGATACCATTAACAGGCATGATATTCTATAGCCAAATTTACCTCAGGCCAGACTTTGCCTTTTCAGGCTCTGATTTTGACAGTACACCAAAAGAATATAAAATCATACAAACCTACATTAACCAGTTCAATTCATAAACCTGATATGCAAACCAGAATTTTAATTAGTTAATGTATGATTAAAAACATAAATGCAATACTAACTAGTGAATTCTAAGACTCCATTTGCTGAGCCAAATAATCATTCAGTGTGTGCTTGGAAAGTATGACCTCAAAACAGGAGTTATATGAACTGAATCATGTTGGCCTCAGGCTAATCCCTTATAATAGAAAAATGTTCTCCCATTGGAATATCTAAAATCCTCTGGCTAGGGCTCCCTACATCCATCTCCCTAGGAGGCATGGTCTTGTTAATATTGCCTTCATAATAGACTAATTACCATTTTCTAAATCTCTTTTAATTTATAGACTATGTTTACCTCAGTAAATTTCCTATCTAATTTTTTTTAAGTTTTCTATTTCTTTTAGTTATATTAATACATTTTATAAAGATTCAGTCTATTCTTGCCAACCCAGAATCTTATGTCTTTATAGCATGAACAGAGATCTTTAATTTTCTGCTTCAACAATATCTTTTTAATTATTTCCCCATAGAAAAGCAGCCATGTGGTTTGTATAGAAATATGCAAGGGATTACCCAACCCCAGTTTCAAGTCCGATCCCAGAATTTCTAATCCAATCAGGATATCCACCTCCTCTGCCATATTGATTGGTGCAAACAACCCAGCCCAAAGGCAATGATCAAAATGCCTCATTCCCACAAAGTTGCTGTATAAAAGAGCATGTGAACAAGTTAAAACAAGTGTGAAGTAAGGGGCGGGGTGCTACTAATCTTTGCAGAGAAGGTGTCTGGCTCTTCTCAGAAAACCACAAACGTTTTCCCTTTCAGAAGGTTCGACTTGTTGTAACAGTTTTGATACCACAGAGAGAACCACTCCTCAGGATGATGCTCATCCTGCAAAAGTCAGAGACCTAAGGCAGAAATTGGTCTAAGATGACATTGTTGATATGCTAAATCAAATCAGCCCAGAGGTCAAATTGTGGAGGATTTGAGATGCGTTAACAAAATTTTGGGTGCTTCTTTCTTTAGTAAATTGAGCTTAATTGCCCTGCCTTTGACTGAACCTAGTGACTCATTTCTAATGATTTTAATGTGGAAAAAGTGACAGTATCTAACTTCCAACACTAGCCTATAAAAGGCATTGCCTCTCTCCCCCCCCCCAACCAGTTCACATATTTGAGAGAAAGCCAGCTGTCATGATGTGAGGACACTCAAGCAGCCCTATGGAAAGGTCCACATGGCATGGAACTGAGGCCTCCTGCTAAGAGCCGGGGAAGAACTGAGCCCTTTGCCAACCACAATGTCAGAGAGCACTCTTGGAAGGAGATTTTCCAAGCCCAAGCAAGCATTCATGTAACTGCAGCCCTGGCCAACATCTCAATTGCAACCTCATGAGAAACCCTGACCTAGAACTGCCAAGCAAAACCATTCCTTAATTACTGACCCAGATAAACTATGAAATAATAAGTGTTTATTATCTTAAGCTGCTAAATGTTCACATAATTTGTTATGCAACAATAGATAACTACTACACAAACTTACCTTGGAATGTTTAATCTAAGGAGGTAATAATTCTTCTTTATTGTCCTAATTACTTGAATTGTACCTAAGTTCTTTTCATTTTTAAATAGAGTCCTAAGTGTTACAAGGGAATATGATAAATATTTACCCTGGTCCATTAAATATTAATATTTTAATTTAATTTTAAAAGAATATCATCATTTCCAAATTCTTAAGTAAAAAGAGTGGAAAGAAAGCACTTTCTTGGTAGTAAACAAAGTACTGGGAAGGAATAGGAAGGAAATACCTTTTTTATAACAGTAAGTCACCATAGAAAAGATTATATCTGAGGCAAAGTAACTGAAGAAAGTACAGATGTCTACCATCTAAAATTCACTCTCTCTCTCCCTCTCTCTACCAATTTGGTATACTGGTTTCTTGACAAACAAGTTATTGGTTCTAATTCTGAGGCCTTAGGTGTCTCAGCTTCCCATCATAATCACATTTGGGCAAAAATATTATTGACAGATTACCATGACTGAGACTTAAAGTCCAGGAAACTCAAATCATGCTGAGAATGTTTGGCAGAGGGCTTAAGGCTCTATTATTCTGAGATAGGAGCATAGAAAGCTGATCTGCAACTAGGAAATCAAGTCAGTTGGTCAAGTACCAGAAATCCAGATCAAGGATAAGGAAAAGAAACATGATTATCCAAACATCTAAAAATTGGTACAGACTAAGTGGACTGATGTTCAGTAACCTGATATCTTGAGACCGATTTGGAACCCAGCTATTAGGATTCACAAACACTAAAGTGTAAGCCATTTGGAGAATGAAGAAGAAAACTTCAGTGTAACAAAGGGATCCTGGGACAGACAAACAGAATTAGCACTGGCTCTAAGCTGAGCCAGCAGGTGTGCATTCAGCAGGTCCATCTGCCAAGATAAAAGAAAAGATGGTGAAAAAAGGAAGCAATAATTTTACTGACATTTGCCATAAAATTATATTAATTTTTGCATATTTTTATTGACTTTCTTAATATCTATGGTACATCTGTAAATACTTGTATATTCATTAGAATCACAAATGATATTATCACATTTTTACTTTTCTTGAGGTTTCTATTATTTGTATCACTCACCAGTTTTCTTTTAGGAAGAATAATGGTTTACATTTGTTTTACTATTCCAAGCCAGGACATACACTGAAAAAAAAAATTGTTTTGTTTAATTGACATAAAATCCATCTAGAATAGATACTATTTGTTTTCTCCATTTTAAAGATGAGGGCTCTATAGATCAGAATTCACACAATTCTAAGCAATGAAGAGAGGATTCAAATCCCAACCATGTGCCTTCCAAGACTTTATTGCTTTCTTTACTTTCTGAGAGATGAAACTATCCTATAGATAAATCAAAACTTTATCCAATGAATTAGTTTCTGGAAAGAAAAATTCTATCAATTGTTTAGAAAGTTGAAAATAAGCATTATTATAGTGCTTTGCCTTTATATTATTTTTATAGTGACAGTGAAGCAAAATCCACAGTTTTCTTACAACCTAGATGATCACTTCTCTTTATTTTTTTCTTACCCAAATAGTGCTTTGACATATAGCATGTTATCAAACACTTATGGTGAATACTGCTATTCTTCCTCTGCTTTTTTCTAACTCTTCCTTCATGCATGCATTGATTCAACAAATATTTATTAAGTATTTGTTATGAAAAAGAATTGTTAAAGGAAGTGGTGACACATTAGTGCATACTGTGAGAATAAGAAGCAAGAGCCTTATCCTCATTCATCTTATGTTCTAGTGGGAAAAAAAATTTTTTTTTAATCTATTACAGATTATAATACATTCTACCAAAAATCAGAGTGATAGAATAGATAATGTCATTAGTGAAATTTTCTGCAAAAAGGGCATTTACATTGATAACTGAAGGATGAAAAGGGAACCAGCTCTGAAGAGTGAGATGACGAACATTTCAAAAGAGGGAAAATCAAAGAAAAAGTTCCTAAGCAAGAAATAGTTGGATATATCAAGGTGATGCCTTGCTTTATACATTCCTCTTATATGAATTACACTCAGTTCCTGGCCAGGTGAGTTTTATTTGGACATGGTAAATCATGGTACAACTCCTCAAATCTTATTCTTTGACCCATTGCATAGCAACTGTGAGTATGGGAATCTTGATACAAATGGTGTGGCCCTGTCTCTGAGCAGGAGTAAAATTTTGTTACTCAACCTCTTTATACCTTCATCATCCGAAAAAAATGATAGTAATGGGGTGGACTTCTTAGCATTGTTATGTATATTAAATGCGTTAATACAAGTAAAGTGCTTAGAAAAAACATTGCTTCTGCAGTGAACTTAAGAAATGTTGGTCATTGTTAGAATGGCTATTATCAAAGAAATGAAAGATAAGTGTTGGCAAGGATGTGGAGAAATGGAAACCCTTGGACATTGTTGTTGGGAATGTAAATTAGTACATCCCTTGTGGAAAACCATATGGAGGTTCCTCAAAACATTAAAAATACAACTACCACATGATCCAGCAATCCCACTACTCAGTATATATTCCAAGGAAATGAAATCAGTATGCCAAAGAGATATTTGCACTTGCATATTTATTGTGGCACTATTCACAATAGCCAAGATATGAAATTATCCTGTGTCCATCAATGAATGAATGGATAAAGAAAATATGGTATGTATAAAAATTAAATACTATTCAGCCTAAAAAAAAAAAAAAAGAAATCCTGTCATTTGTGACAAAATGGATAAACATGGAGGACATTATGTTAAGTGAAATAAACCAGGCACAGAAAGACAAATGCCACATTATCTCTTATATGTGGAATTTTAGAATGAAGCAGAGAGTAGAATGATGGTTACCAGGGGTTGGGGAGATGTTGGTCAAAGGATATAAAATTTCATTTAGGTAGGAGGAATAAATTCAGGAGGTCTATTGCACAGCAGGGCGACTACAGTTAATAACAAATCACTAAGAGTAAATCCCTGAGAGTAGAATACTCATGTTTGCATATGCAATTTTTTTAAACTAGAAGAGTCTTTGCAATAAGCCTCTTTTAAAATTAAGGCTTTATAAATTAGAGCTTTTCTTCTGGATTACTAAAATGAACTCACATGAGATCAGGACAACAATGCAATCAAAAGACAATCCAAGCTTTAAGTAGTATCTCCTTTTTGTAACCTCATATCAATATACTGCATTTAAATTAAATGTAATTCTAGGAATAAATTTATTTGTTCAAACCCTGCATATGACTACATTAACTCAAAGCAAAATAATAAAAATATTTTCCATTCTTTGATGCATGTGCGAAATTTATCAGTGCTAAAGGACAAGTATATTTGAATAAATACATTCATTTTCAGCAACTAACAACATTCTGTTTCCCCTACTCTGTTTGATTTTTAATTTGTATTTTTATGTCCATCATATATAAAATGGGTTTCCTGTTGCTCTTATTTTATTAAACGTCTGTAGTGGTCGAGCACACATTTCACATTCAGCACAATACATTAATAAAGAAAATTTACATATTCTAAAATTAACATAAATTCTGTTGCTACTGATGTATCCTATTCATCATACTCAAAGCAGGTAATGGGCTGTTTGTTTATGCTGCAAAAATGGAAATGCTGTTCATACATCTCAACTGCAAATTCATTACTCTGATATTTTTATACTTTTCTCTTATGCATTTGTCTCTTAGTAGTATATCTTGACTAGGCACATTGCAACAGAAGGTTAAAGCAATTGTCCGTGGACCTTCGTGGCTGCCCTCCAATTTCCCTGGTTTCTCTCTTCCTTGCCTCCATTCCCCATACTCCTCCGCTCATGCCTTCTAGAGCTACCTGTTAAGCACAATACCACGTGGATTCCTTGCTAGGTATTCCCAAAGGTCTAAGAAACCTGGACTATTTCCACTTTTGTTTTCGTTTAATAATAATAGACTTTATTTTTATAGCAGTTTTACGTTTACAGAGAAATTGAGCAGAAAGTACAGATACTTCCCATGCCCTCCCCACAGCACATGCAGTTTCTCCTGTTATTAATAAGTTACATTACTGTGGTAATTTGTTAATATTAGGAACCAGTATTGATATTTTAACTCAATTTTACATTAGGATTTCTTTTTGTGTTGTACAGTTCTAGGGGTTTTGCCAAATGAATAATGTCATATGTTCACCATTATAGTATTGAACAGAATAATTTTGTAGAACATTACTTTTGGAGGCTCTGTGTATATTAAAAAAACAGACAAAAAGAGAAATAACAAAACAGAGTTACAAAAATGGTGGTATATCTAAAATGCTTATTTTCAACAATTTAATGATTTGCCTTTGGCACACACACAAAAATACAATGCAATTTAACTACACTATTTCAAAATAATTGCAGGGCTTACAAAAATTAATTAAAAAATTGAAACACTGAAGGCACTGGAGTTCAGAAAAAGACACACGACTAAAGTTCTATGATGGAGATGTTAGCCTGTTAGGGTATTTCTGGGACTTTATATGTACCTTATTAGTACATAATGTTAAAAGTCTAAATTCAACACCTTTCATGGATGTGAGGCCAGAAATAAATGATACTCTTGTCCTGGCTGTGATGAGTTCCAAGTCAATCTGAAATCAAGAGAGCAACAATATAGTACCTCGTGATGGGTATGTTGTCCTTTTCTATTTCTTCGTCCTGACTTTCTATTGTATATAAGATATTATTTTCTTTTTATTACAATTCTCCTTAAATCCTTTATCAAAAAGAAGCATGGTTTTTATCACTTATAAATCTTGAAATAGTATTTAAAATTAGATTTGAAAAATCTTAGCAATATTAAAATATCCTCTAGAAATTGATTTTTACTTCCTGGTCACACACAGATTTGCTTAGTGACAATTAAACATAATTAATTACAGCAATCTTCTTCCAATTGCAAAAGAGATTATTATTACTATTAATATTATTGTAGTTAATATTTATTGAATGCTTACCATGTGCCAGACACTGTACTAAGAATTTTATTTGCAGCATCTCACTTTATTTTCACATTATCCATATAAGTAGATAATACTATTTTCCTAATTTTTTAGACATAATATCAGTTGCATATTTAGTAAGTCTGAATCCCAAAAAGAAGATTAACAATTTTAAACTCAGTCTCATGGGGAATAAGAATTACATACCTAAAATAACTGTTACTGCCTAGAGTGGACTTGACTCTCCCAATCTCAATTAAAATATAAACAATAAATTTGCCTAACTGTTAAAAAGCATGATTATTTAATATAAAAGTCTATGCATAGAAGGTAAATATAATAAATAAAAAGAAAATGAAAAGTTAGCATAAATGTAAAAAAGAGTTAAAAAGTTACTTGAAAAAATAGCTTGGTTTTGAATATTACAGCCCAATTTCCACCCACTTTTTCAAATCTTGTCATATCAGTGTGGACATATCTTTCGAAGTTAAACAGAAAGAGAACCAAAATTGTATCTGCCCTTCAGGTTGTTTCATTGTTTCCTACAAAGGGTTGGGAGAAGAAATGGCCATGCTGAGCAGGTGGAGAAATCTTACAGCTCTGTCATGTCGTGAAGAAAAACTGAGAAAGCAGCACCACTTAAGATGCTGCTCAAATCATATGTTAAATCTGCAAAGTGTGTAATGGACCAAGAATCCTGGGGGACACTTTCTTTCTTTTTTTTTTTTGTCCTTTTTTGTGACCGCGCTCAGCCAGTGAGCGAACCGGCCATCCCTATATAGGATCCGAACCCATGGCAGCAGCGCTGCTGCGCTCCCAGCACCGCACTCTCCCAAGTGAGCCACGGGGTTGGCCTGACACTTTCTTTTTAAAGACATTCTTTTGTGTTGACTTTCCAAAAGAGTCACGGAGCTGGCAGGGTTGTAGGTGGAAGGGGCATATGTTACCTCTCCAAATGAGAAAAGCATCCACGAAAGAAGGATCTTTGAGTAAAATGGTAGGTTTTAAGATTAGAAATATAAATTGATCAGGATGCATCACTGGCAGCAGAACTCGAGAAAAAAGAAGACTTTGACTCTCCCTGGCAGCATTAATGCAAAGCCATGTCAAGTTCCCATTAGGTGTTGGAACTTTGATACATAAATCTAGACTTGGATTAATGAAAATCAATTGCTACAGTTGTCCCGAGGCAATATTTTGTTTAAGTATCCATTCTCCACACATGGATACTTTTATGAATTGCTGCTTTTGTAAATACAGGGTAGCGGTCTAAACATTTTTAATTGAAATATTGGTTAATTTATTTCAAGTCTTTGCCCATATATAGGTTGGGCTCCTCTCCACAATTACAGTATTTACCTTATTTCACAACACTAGTAAGTATTTTTGTATAATTTTGCATAAGGTGCATTAACTATTAGTAAATCTTCCATAGGCATAGAGTAAACCAGTTATTTTAGAATTCCAGACAAAATGACCCTTGACTGGGAGCCAGAAAATCTGGTGGTAAGCCTGGCTCTGATCTGACTTAGTCATGTGATCATGGGCAAATCTCCTCACCTCTCTGAGGACCATTTCCCTTATATGTAAATGAGGTGATAGGATTAGATCACAATCAAGGGGAAAGGAGAAGAAAGAGAAAGAACAGATCTTTATTTAAACTCTAAATATACACAATTTACAAAATCAGTGTAAGAAATCACCATTCACTTTCCTAGACAAATATCTTAAGGAAAGGCATAAAAAACCTAATGCTCATTTCATTAATTTTACTAACTAGCATATCTCTAAAGCAGTAAGACAGTCTGGTAAGTAGGGCCCTCTGGCCCAATCCATTTTGGAAACAAATTAAGGATACGGTGAAAAATATGCTACCCACAACAGCCCAGCTTTAATGTGAAAGTTCAGTGTTTAAAAAACAAACAAGCTTGTTGCTTTTTATGGGTTCATAACCACCTAAATGACTTCTCAGTAAACTTTGCATTGATCATCACTATACAAAAGTTGAGGCATTTAATGTGAAATCTACTCAACAATGGTGTGGCGTGACCTGAAACTAAAAAGATGCATTTTTCCTCTCAATAAAGAGTCCTTTATATTCTCCATCTATAAGAATGGAGTACAGCAGTAACTCCAACTGATGAATTTGAAGTAAATCCAAAAGGGATAGTTAGCAGGCATGCAGTTACAAGATAAAGAATTAATGGTTCTCTGGGAATATACCCAGAGGAATGGAAATCATCAAGCTGAAGGTATACCTGTTCCCCAATGTTCATTGCAGCACTCTTTACAATAGCCAAGAGTTGGAACCAGCCCAAATGTCCATCATCGGATGAGTGGATACGGAAAATGTGGTACATCTACACGATGGAATACTACTCAGCTATAAAAACGAATGAAATACTGCCATTTGCAACAACATGGATGGACCTTGAGAGAATTATATTAAGTGAAACGAGTCAGGCACAGAAAGAGAAATACCACATGTTCTCACTTATTGGTGGGAGCTAAAAATTAATATATAAATTCACACACACAAAAAAAAAAAAAACCGGGGTGGGGGGGGAAGAAGATATAACAACTACAATTACTTGAAGTTGATATGACAAGCAAACAGAAAGGACATTGTTGGGGGGGAGGGAGGAGAGGGAGGAAGGAGGGAGGTTTTGGTGATGAGCAACAATAATCAGCCACAATGTATATCGACAAAATAAAATTTAAAAAAAAAAAAGAATGCAGGTTTCAAAACACTAAAAAAAAAAAAAAGAATTAATGGTTCTTGGAAAAAATGGCATTGCTCCCATTAAAATTTGGAGACGTGTTATTCATCGCTCTGCATACATGGACACTTAATACCTTCCTTTTACACTGAGGGGAAAGTTGAATTGCGTTGATCGTTTAAGTCCTTATCAGTAAACCAGAGCTTTCCAAACCACAATGTAGAAATTGCTGTTTGAAGGTAGCAATTTGAAATTCAAACTTAACCTCACTGCTAAACATTTGGTTTATTACATGTAAGAACTTTTATAAACGTGTTCTTCCATTATGTTTCTAACTTACAGATTTAATTTCCTCCTTGCACCTTCAGAAACAGCCTCCTCTTTCTCTCTCACCCATGTTTCATGAGAAATTACTAGAGATATTCTTTTTCAATGTGGAAAAACGTTAACAGAGAGAATAGCCTGTTTGGGTAAAGGGCTTTATCAAACCTTTCTTCATTATAAAATTACTGTTAGAGTGTGTCATTACATAAAGACTTAATTCAAAACTGTTAAACATTACCACATAAACAGCCCAATATTTTAGAATTTAAGTATCTAAGGAAACCTTCAATAAGGACTTTTTGTTTGCTTGTTTTTCAAGAGAGAAAACAAAAAATTTCTGGGCGGAAGTCAACTTAAAGCAAGAAGTTCAAACCTACTCTGACGACCTCAAGGAGGAGGGGAGATGTGGGTGAAAACATTGTGCTCCCAAAGTTCTCTAGTCCAGACTTTTCTGCCAGAAATCCATGTCAAAAACCAGAGAAAGAAAACAGGAAGGGCTTGGGCCCAAAGTTATGAAAAGTCCAAGAGAGCACTGCTTTGTGGTGTCTAAAGTAGAAAGGGGCACAGTGGGGAAAGGATGACGTTCTCACTTAGGATGCACAAAACCACAACATGGCAAGAGCACCAGTCTTGGAAACCAGCAGAAGGAGAGGGTGACTTGACAGGAAGCCACCCTCATCTGCATCCAGAGGGAAGCAAAGCTGCGGAGACGTCCCTGAGCATGGCAGTTAAGGAGGTTGCTTTTCCGCGTACATGTAAGGCCTGGCTGAAAAAATATATATCTCTGAGCTTGAAAATCAGATCAAAGCCCCTATGATGAATTTCTCCAATAGCCATTTTTTCCTGAATATTCTCCCCATGATTGGAGATTTTTTGACCCAACTAAACCCTTTTCTTGTTGTTGTTGCCATGTTTAAAGGACAGCTATGTTATCGCTTAAGTGTGATTACTCTATTCTTCCACCAATAGCTCTTTCTAACTATGTGAAAATTCTTACCAAGACCACAGCTTCAGCCCAGTTCAAGCTCTTCCTTCAAGACCCCATAAAGATCTCCTGGGATAGATAATAGTGGTATGTCATTGCTTAAATTTATTCTTGGACAATGACTATGGCTAAATGAGTGTCATGAAGTGAATGATTCTCAAGGTTTTCTAAAGCTTCAAAGTAATTACAATATTATAATCATTGTACCTTTTCAAATGGTATGAAAACTTACAACAATTACAATTGTTGATTATTTCAACTTCTGATTACTTGGTGCATCGAAAACAATTCTTATTCATTTTTTATGGCTTCACTCTCAATTTTATATACAATGCATACCCAGCCAATACCTTGTTTTTTGCTATTTAATAATTAAACACCTCTTTGTCTTGTAATCCTATCCTCATCTGACCTTGGGTACAAAAATAATAGCTTACATTTATGGAGCACCAACTATGGGTCTACAACTATGCTAATTATTATTCATATATGAGAAAACAGCAGTACAAAGAGGGCAAATAACTTATCCAAGTTCATGCAGCTAGCAAGTTTCTGAACTTGTATTCAAACTGATGTCTCTCTGACTCAGATACCTGTATTCTTTTTCCTGTATCACACGGCTTCTTAGTTTAATTTGCTTTTCCACAAAGAGAAAGTGTAATATGGATTTCTAAAAGTGATTTAACCCTGGTCTTCCTGGGCTACAACCTTATGCTTTCTAGAAACATTTACTCCTCCGTTACTTCCTCTACACCCTGTTTATTTTTCTCCTCTTCTTTGTCTTGTGTCTAGCTCTCTCCATTGCATATTCTTCCTTCTATACTGCCTCTCTGAGATATTATCACAGGTACTCAAATATTTTCTGGCCAGCTGGTTGTACAAAAGTTTGCAAACAATGAAATTTAGCTATATCAATTCTTTTCCTCCTTTCAGTGGTATTTAAAATTGAAGACTTGGCTGGAAGAGTCCAGAGGCAGAGAGATGTTAGAGAAGCCCATACTTTTCTTGACCTGTGTGGCCAAAAGTAGATATGATTCTCCTTGGTTTAAAATGAAGAAAGCTTTCATTATGTCTTTCACAATTTATAGAAAATCTAAGTAAGCAGGAAACAATTATTACAGTCCTTGATGTGTATATAAATGTACAGCTTTCAAAATTCCTTCAGATAGTCATTTCCTCTGATCTTAACAATGATTATGAAAGGGAGACATACAAATGGCCAACAGACAGGAAAAAAATGTTCAACAACACTAATCAGTAGGGAAATGCAAATTAAAACCACGATGAAATTTCACCTTACACATGTCAGGATGATTATTATCAAAAAGATGATAAGCAACAAATGTTAGAGAGAATGTGGAGAAAAGAAAACTCTTCTACACTGTTGGTGGGACTGTAAATTAGTACAGCCACTATGGATAACAGTATGGAGGTTCCTCAGAAAACTAAAAATAGAACTACCATATGATCCAGTAGTCCCACTTCTGGGTATTTACCCAAAAGATATGAAATCAGTTTGTTGAAGAGACGTCTGCACTGACATTTTTATTGCAGCAGTATTTACAATAGTCAAGTTATGAAATCAACCCATGTCCATCAACAGATGAATGAAGAAAATGTGATATATGTATACACAATGGCCTTACAAAAGAAAGATAGTCTTTAAAAAAAAGAAAATTTTGTCATTTGTGGCAGCAAGGAAAAAATTGAAGAAAATCATGCAAAGTGAAATAAATCAGATACAGAAAGACAAATATTGCATGTTCTCACCTATATGTGGAATCTCAATCAAACTCGAAGCAGTGAGTAGAATTGTGGTTACAGAGGCTGGTGGGGCATGGGGAATAGGGAGATGATGGTCACAAGGTACAAAACCTCAGTGAGAGGAATATGTTGGTTTTTTTCTTTTGTTTTTTGTTTGTTGTTTGTTTTGTTTTGTTTTTAGTTTACTGCACAGAGTGGTGAATACAGTTCATAAGAGTATTGTATATTTCAAAATCGCTAAGAGAAAATTTCAAATGTTCTCACCATAAAAAATGTTAAGTATTTGAGGTGATAGATGATATATTTAACTAACTTGATTTAATTATTGCACATTGTATTCATCATTTTCTACATTATAAATTTGCACATTTATAAATTATCAATTTACAGTGGGAAAAAACACAAAAAACAGGGTTTCTTAAGCCCTAGGGAACCATTGATGGATTTTAGAACTCCATGATGTTCAAGAAATTATATACAAAATGTTTTGAATTCCACATATTTCTGACAAATTGTTCCATGGTTCTTATCAATTTCCAAAGTTGTATATGACCAAAAGAATTTAAAGAACCACAGATATAAAGGTAACAATATACTGACAAAATAGAATGCTTGAGCTTCTACTGACTCTCATGTGATGACTGTCATATAACTTGTTAATTTCTTGGCATAGATTTATGGACAATCCAATGGGAATATTAAATATTTTTTTCTAAAGACTGCATATATTTGAAAAATCATGAAAGTGATTTGAAAGAAATCTGAAAGTGGCAACCCAAACTTTTATTATCCTGCATCAATATAAATTTCTCTTTTCAAAATGACACCTTATCGTAGCTTCAACTTTTTGAAGAAACAGTTATATATTAGACATGTATCTATTTGCTTTAGCAATTCTGTTACCTAGAACATGCTCTCATTTCATGTTCAATGTTATTTGCAAAAGAAAATAAAATCTCACAATTTCTCTCAGAGTACAAAACAAAGAAATCCGATGCTTCCTTTCATTTAAAAAACTACAATGTATAATGATGTGTCTTTTCCTCTTTGCTGTAGCTACAAGGAAGTGCCTTAGCTCTTTACTTATAACCATACTCTTATGCAACTACTTTTTCCTACCCCTCTCTTCTTTGATGTTCACAATCCTTACACTTTTAGAATGGAACATTCATAAGTATAAATAATAAATATAAGTAATTAATTCTGTGGTTATTTGTTTAAGGTCTGTCACTAACAATAGAGATTAAGCTTTGAAAGGGCAGGGACTGTGCATGTCTTATTCACCACTGAATCCCCAATGTCTAGGATTGTAAGCCATTTTGAATAAATAGACTTAATGAGTGAGTGAGTAAATGAATGGACTGCTAGTGCCATTGGGAACCACATAACTGAACAAATGACTTGCGATGTAATTTCAGTGATTAAGTTCTGAGTCAGATCAAATAAAGACAAGCCCTGAAAATGGGAGTTTCCTGGGAGCGACCAGACAAACAAAACATGGGGAAAAACAAGAAAGTTTCATCTATATGTAGGAAAAAAAGTCAATAGAAACTGACTCTGAGAGGGTTGAAATGTTGGACTTAACAGACAAATACTCCCAACTAGCAATTGTAAATATGTTCAAAGAATGAAAGAAAATCATGTCTAAAAACCTAGAGGAAAGTATGTGTCAATGTCTCAATAAATACAGAATATCAATAAATAGAAATTTATTTTAAAAAGAACAAAATAGAAATTCTGGAGTTGAAAAGTTTAATAACTGAAATAAAAAATTCACCAGTAGGGCTCAACTGTAGATTTAGTCTGACAGAAAAAGAATAAGAGAACTTGAAAATAGGACAATAGATATGATCCAATTTGAAGAACAGAAAGCAAAAACAATGAAGAAAAATGAGCAATCTCTTAGATCTGGGTGACACCGTCAAGTATATCAACATATGTGTTACAGAAATCCTAAAAGGAGAAAAAAAGTGGCAAAAAAATATTTGAAGAAATAGTGGCTGAAGACATGCCAAATTTGATAAAACTACCACTGCTTTGGATCTACCTCAGAACAAATGAATCAGAGTATCTGGAGGTGAGGCCCAGGTATCAGAGTTTGTTTTAAGGTACTTAGGTAATTACAGTGTGTAGGCAGAATTAAGAACTACGGATCTGAATAAATGGTCCATGGTTATGGTTGCTTATTAAAATAGTCTGTTGAGGGCCGACCCCGTGGCTCACTCGGGAGAGTGCGGCGCTGGGAGCGCAGTGGCACTGGGAGTGCCTAGTCCACGTGTTCGGATCCTATATGGGGATGGCTGGTGCGCTCACTGGCTGGGCGCGGTGTGGGCGGCACCACAACAAGGGTTGCGATCCCCTTACCGATCACACACACACAAAAAATAGTCTGTTGAAAAATACTGGTGTAGAGTCTTGCCCCCAAAGATTCTGAGTTAACTGCTCAGGGGTGTGCCCTAAGTATATGGATTTTTCAAATCTCTCTAAATCATTCTAATGTGGAGTCAAAGTTGAGAACCACTGATGGAAAGGAAAGCATGATTGCTTTATGTAAAATAAAAAGAGATCAGAATACCAACATACCTCAACTTTAAAAAGCATTTTAAAATACCTCTATTCACAATAATTTTTTTTTTTACCTCAACCAAAATGTCATTGCTTCCAACCACCATCTTTTTGGTGAAAAATGTATTTTCTATACAAACATGATTATTCAAAGCAAGATTTCTTAACAGGAAGAGTTAAAGTTTTAGCTAAATTATTCACATAACCTATTATAGAGTGAACTGTAAAAATAATTCAATAAACACAAATATCATAATACATTATCCCAGCATGAAAAATATTAACTTTATAATACAGGGCTTTATAATACTGTTAATTTCTTCTAGAGAACACATTTCTATTTTTTTAAAAAAGGAAGCTAAATTTCACAGGGCAAAAAATACCTTAAGTGAAGGTATTCTGTTGACTACATTACATAAAAATATTCTTACATTATATCAGCTATCAAAGATATCTCATCTTGCAGAAATAAAAATGAAGAATTGATAAACAATTTTCATTTTGATTGAGTTTCAATCAAATACATCCCTCAAAGCACTACCCCAAAGCCCATTACCTTACTCATGCCTCCCAAATGGAGAAAATGTCTCCACATTTTGGATGAGATTATGGAGTTTTGAAAGTACAACCAAAGTAATGCTGATTCCTGATATTTCTCAAAGGAATGAAACTCCTGCAAAAGCTTTATTGTGAACTTTCTAGAATTGAACATGTTGCAATAGAATTTTAGTTGTTCTTACAATAAAGAAAATGGCAGAGTCTCAGAGAGTGACTCGGGTGCTGTATACCCTAAAGTAGACTAATCCTACCATTTGGGCATCAGTCCATAGTATTTTAAATGCCAGATAAGCCCATTCATCTGTATTTAACCCACTGGCTATGATTTCAATCACTCAGACACAGTAGCTGTCTGCACCACTTGCAACTCCCGCTGTGCTCACCTCCACAGGGAATAAGCAAAAAATTGGGTATGGTGGGAGGCCATTGTAAACTGACACTAGAGTTTTGCCCTTCCCAGTGCTGATCTCTGTAACTGATTAGGTGGAAAGGCACGGAAAAGCATTTGAGCTGGGAGGAAAATGCCTTGTTACCTCTAAGAGTTCACACTTCACTGGGTCTGACAGACCTCTGTTAGTTCTAGTGCCTGAGTTGCCTTTTCCTCTAGAGTTGATAATAGAAAAAAATTACTGCCCCACATAGTGTCTTTTTAAAATAACAAAATGAGGTAAACAAGAAAGTAGTTTATGAAAAAATAGCAATAAATTAGGTAGACAAAACCTTGGTAAATTCGTAGTTTCCCATTACTCTTACTGTAATTTTTAGTACTGAGAGTTTGGTTTTAAAGAAAACCTGCTAGCACTTTATTTTTTCTCTTTTGCATTTCCACACTTAAAAAGTCAAGTTGAGCCTCTTGAGACTTGTGGTCTAGATGGTCGTGATTGTTTTAAGCAACTTTATTATGAAGGCAAAACAGAGCAGCAGCATGGTTATATCCTCCTACATAGATGCCTAGGGTGAGCACATTTTCCCCTGGGTTTCTGTGGGATGTGGAAGCATATTCCTTCCATAACAGCATCTTGGGCTGTTAAAGCCCACAGAAGAACTGCTCTCTGGAGACATAAGGACTGTGAAAACCAAGGGAATGAAGTCAGGAAAAGATGGCTGCATAGCAGTAGAGCCAGAAAGAAAGAAAGGGGGGATTTAAAAGCCTCAGGAGGAACCACGCTGTAAAGAGAAGAGAAAAACTTCAATAAGGAGTGTATTGGGAAAAGCAAACTGACTCTGATCATATGGGAAATCAGTTTGAGTAAGCTTCTCACACTGCTTATTTAGAAGGCTGAGCTGTGCCCATTGCCCATATATTATACAATCTAATAAACACAGATTCCTGCTCTGCATCATAAAGAACCCAGAAGCAAATGCAACCCTGCAAGTTAGACCAAATTCAGCTTAGTCTGAAGCCTACCTCCTCTCGGGGTAGGTATCTAACTTGAACTTGGAAACATAATCCTTCATTCACTGTTCTCTCTAACCCTAGAGAGAATCTGTGCATTGTTTGCTCTTAAAGAACATTTTCAAAAGAACATACTGAATTTAGTGCTGCATTTTGAATTGTAAAATATTAAAAGTTGCAAATCAAATCAGGAAAGTATGGGAGAAAATACCAATAAACTTTTTTTTTATTTCCTTTAACTATAAAATATAGCTAACCGAAACAACACACTTTTACCCTGGCATGCCCTTCCTCTATCTCTTCACACCTTAGCTCCTTATCATCATTTAAGACTCTATTTACATGCCAACGCCACCAGTCTAGAGCATCTGCCTTGGGTTTCACTCTCTAAAACATCTTCATTTCCTTCATAATTACAATTATTTAATAGTTATCTACCCATTAAAATGCAACCTCAATGAAAATAAGAACCACGTTTATCACAGACCCTCATACATAGACAGTATGTCATGAATATTTGCTAAATGAATTAATACATTTAAACAAGAAAAATGTATTTTGTGGCTCTTCTGGACAGACCGTATTTCTGGTGGTAGTAACTTTAAGTTCTAATAAACAATATTAGATACAAGTTATACTTTTATTCTCTTTTAATATTTAAAACACATTGATTCCTTTTTCCATAAATTGAACTGACTTTTTGAGTACCTATAATGTAACAAATGTTGTTGAAGATTTGGGGAGCAACAGAGATGAACATAACATAGGCCCTGGCTGGAGGGACCAGAAGTGATAAACACTCTAGTCGTCATACAGGATTTCAGGCAACATGCCTGGCCCTTTTATTACTCTGTGCCTTATACATGCTGACTCGCTTTCTTGGAATGCCATGGTAGCTTCATGATTAGTTTGAAATACCTTCCTAATTCTCCCCAACTTACTGCATGGTGATGATACATGCTGCATTTCAAATACTCACACAGAGAAAATAGCAGAGGCTTTTACAACAGCTTTCTTTAGATGTAACCATGGACTGTTAGAATAAAGAAAAATCATGCTGAAAATATTGATAGTCCAACTTCTCTAAAATAGTATGTCTTTGAATTTCTGATGCAAATACATGAAGCTTTGAAGATGTTAGGAAAACAAGTTTAGATTACTATGCTTTGAAATTAGGCAGTAGTTGGGGGTGAAGGGTTAGAAATGGTTAGAAACGTCTCTTATTCTGTGATCTTAACTGAAAGCAATTTATCATTTCAAAAGTGTAGAATATCAGGCAATTAAGAGTTTCTGCCTTTAAAAGTACATAAATGTTTAGATTTTAAATTCTTTCTATTTCCTTAGTGAGAACAGTGCTGAGAATGCTACTGTAGAAGCTTTAACTCTTAAAAAAAAAGAGTCTTGTGTGAGCTCTCTCCATAGGGATTAATGCAATCCTGCTATTTATAAAAAGAAATAAAAGAAAAATAATGAAACTAATTTTAACTACAGAAGAAAACAAAATCACTAACAAATGCAAATATATATAAATTATAGTTTAACAGAAAATATTTATCCAATACCCTTAAAGGCTTTGCGTGTTGCTAGAATGGCATACAACAATGAAAATTACAAATGTGGCTTTCCACATTTCAGGGGACCATATAACATATTGTCCATCATTTTAACAGCTTTTATAGACAACTGTAACATATTTTGGAAACAGACAAGAGCCCAGAACCTATTCTCCTGTCAACCACTAATTTACTAGAAGACAAACTTTCTGGAGCTCATTCTCATCTCTAGAACGTGGATGATTTTCTCTCCTCCTCATGACTTATTTTGAAGATTACAATTACCTTTGAGGGCTTTGAAAATGGGTAAAAAGATTATGCATTTCTATGCTACCCTACACAATCACTTTCAAATACCTTTTTAAAAAATGACTATTTTAACAATATTTCATCCATGGTTTTCTTTCTCTAAAAAGTACATATTACAGTTAATAAAGTTGCTCAATGTATTTTAATGAATACCTTTTAATAAATTTTTTGAGAACGTGAAGACATACGACATCAGCATATAACAATTACCAGTATCCACCACATTTAGCTCTCACGGCTCACCACGTGACTTAAAGGATGGCAGGCATCAGCTAAGCAGACTATGGGGACTTCTCCTCAATGGACTGTCACTACACAGAAGCACTACTCTGTTTAGCCCTTGGGGCAGAGTTCATCCTTTTTTTTTTTAATTTAATTTAATTTAATTTAATTTTGTCAATATACAATGCGGTTGATTATTGTGGCCCATTACCGAAACCTCCCTCCCTCCTCCCACTCCTCCCTCCCTCCCAGCAATGTCCTTTCTGTTCACTTGTCATATCAACTTCAAGGACTTGTAATTGTTGTGTCGTCTTCCCTCCCCACCCCCAGTTCATTTGTGTATTTATTTATTTATTTTTAGCTCCCACAAATAAGTGAGAACATGTGATATTTCTCTTTCTGTGCCTGACTCATTCCACTTAATATAATTCTCTCTCGGTCCATCCATGTTGCTGCAAATGGCAGTATTTCATTCTTTTTTACAGCGGAGTAGTATTCCATTGTGTAGATGTACCACATTTTCCATGTCCACTCATCTGATGATGGACACTTGGGCAGAGTTCATTTTCTAAAATGGCAATGCCTACTTATGCTGCTCATGTACTAATCTACCATGTCAGATCTCAGTCTCCACATCAAGGTCCCTCAACAGGAGGCTGTGACTCCTTCCCTCCCTCCCCAATTTCTCCAGCCAGCACATGTTCAGTCACTTAAGGCTCTCCAAAGATCCACACTCCGCTCCAAGAGTAGGGAGTGTTTCACCATTCTCCTTCCTACAAAGTCTTCCTTCCATCATTTAAGCAACAGTTGAGCCATTTCTTCAGTGGCCCATATGAGGGAAAATTCTCTTCATCTTGCAGATTTCTACATCTATAATAGAATGACTTGTTCAAATGACAATTGTCTCCTACTGTCCTGTAAATTCCTTAAGGTCAGATGCATGTCACTTTTTTCTTTTCATTTCTGTAGTGCATTGCCCATTATTTTCAATATAGCAGTATTGAACAAAACTTTCTCAAATAAACATCTGAACGTCTCTCTCTTCTACAAAGCTTTCCCTGATTACTTAACAGGGAGGTGGTGAACAATGTGTCTACCTCATCTAGACATGGATTTTTTATTGTTATCTGATTTAACACCTACAGTAATTGCTTCTACCCTACACCACTCCTTCAAGTCCATTTACCATATAGCAGTCAGAGTGATCTTATTAGAGCATAAATTAGCACATGTCCTCTCACTGATTAAATTTCTCTGATGGTTTTACTCAAGCACTTAGAATTAAATTCAAACTCCCACCACAATGGTCTTCTTGATGGTCCTGTAACATGCAGCTAATTTTCAAATTAGTACATTGAACTGACCATCCTCTCAGCCTGAAACTCTCTGCTTCCAAATATTTACTTGGCTACTGTAAACACCTTCTCTGAACATGGGCTCCAAAGTAGCTGCCCAAGACATTCTCTGTCACAGCATCCATTTTATGTTCTTAACAGCACTTATAATTTTCTGACATATTCCAAGTTATGGATTTAATATCTGCCTTCCCCCTCCCATGTTAATCCCATGAGACTAAAGACCTCATCTGTTTTACATATTTCCTACAATATCCCCAGTATCTAAAACAGTGCCTGGCATATAGTAGGCACTCAATATATGACTACTGGATAAAAAATGAATGAAGCTGTGTTTTGCCTCCAAACTTCAGCAAATTCCTATTTTTTTTTTTTTTTTTTACCATTTTGTTCTCAAAATACCTCTATTTTTACATTCTAATGGGAGTCCTAAAGTAACACATACAGAAAACATGGCTTAATCATCTTTGGATCTATTCAGCCTAGCATGTCAGGCACACGGTGTGTGCTCAACATTTATGGGATTCCATATTTATGAAACTAATTCATGTAATTATTTATTTTCATGTATGTTCAGAAATTATATGAATATGCATACCCAAATGCAAATTCCAACATACGAATGTTTTACTACTGAAGTTCATTTTTCAATTTGTCCTTTTTGGCAGAAAAAGATGAATTCTGAGTTTTAATTTTATAAAGGAGAAATTAGATTCCTGGGTTAACTGCTAGGGATCTATTTAGCCTATCAACTTCTGAACTATCCAACAACCTGACAACCACTTACAAAATTCTTATCAACTCTGACCTCAGCATTGTTTTGGTAAAAAAAATACACCATGCTGATTTACTTCGATGATCTACCCTTCTTTTTCTTGGACTTATTTGTGAGTATAATTAAAATTATTTCTTAAGTAGCTACCCATCTCAAATCAAATCTATTTTTTGAAATCACTGCACATATACACATACAAACACACACACTTTTTCTCCATTGTTCTTGCATTGGTTTCTTTTGGCTGTAATATTGCAATCTTATTTGCTAATGATATGAATAAATCTTGCAGCTATATGCAGTATTTATTTTTCCTTTTCTATCATGAAATTAATTAAGATGACTTGGTCACTTTATCCCAAGACTCTTATCACTTTCATATTACTAATTAGTTTTCCCTTGCAGTCAGAATTAATTTCAGAGCCTACATTTCACAATTACTTTTTCTATTTTATGAATAACGAAATTGTCAAAAAGGCAAATGAAAAGTATTTTTTAAATTTCCTTTTAGAAATGTGAGACTTCCATCAAGTGTCCAACTCAGTGAAGTCCTCTATTCGAAAACCTTCCCTTGCCTCTACCCCTTCTGGAATCCAGGTTAGAAAGGCCACAATCATAACCCAGGCTGCATGTCAGTGCTAAACAAGAATCCTTTGGTTCTAAGGAACAAAGACTCACCAAATGAGTTCAAGTAAGGGGACTCTGAAAGGATGCAGTGGACTCTCAGACAGCACTCAGGCCATGTAGCAGGATGATTAACTGAAGAGGCTTAGAAGTCAAGCACCTTGGTCCAAATTCTATCTTCACCACCTAAAAAATATGTAAATCTGAATAGCCCTGCTCTTCTTAATAAAATAGAATCTCTAGCATTCTATAGAAACATATGTGTTTTATAAGTATAAAATAATATCAACTTTGTAGATTATGAACCTTAGTAATATATAAAAATCATATCTGTGAAATCAAACTTGTGAAGCTACAAAAATTCTAAGAGAGGACTTGATTTTTAGAATCTTATTCTAGACTGAGAATCCTGGCAGCCCATCAGAGAATCCAGGACCCTACTTTGAGAAACATTTTCCCTTCAAGAGGAATAAAACTGAGTAGCTGAAAGTATGGGCTCTGGAGTCAGGTAAACCTGTACTTAGATCCATGCTCTAGCATAAACAGTCTTCATACATTTAGGTAAGGTATTTAGACTCTCTAAACATACTTCCTCCCTCATAAAATGGGAATAATAGAATCCACTTCCTAGATTTATTTTGGCAGGCGAGAATTCTACCACTGAACCACCAATGCGCGTTCCTAGATTTATTTTGAGCAATAAATAGATGACACCTGTGTTAGGGTAGAGCAATGACTGTCCTAGAGTATTGGCTACTGCTTCCATTGTGCCAACACACAAGATTCAACAGAACTTCCAATCTCTTGGAGCTCTATAATCCACCCTATCACCATCTTTCTGCTTCTCTACCTAGATGTCTCTTTCTCATTCTGCATCATCACTACCTCTCTAAGACTGTAAGGTATTCATGAGCAGAGATTGCACCTGAAAATTTGCCTCAAAGATCTAGGAAAACTGAATACAAACTACTGAATAACATTATCACAGTGGGAGATATATGGAAAAGTACCTAGCCTATAATTAATCCTACGTTTTTTCTAGATCCAACATCTTTTGAAGTTCATAGCATTCAACAGAATTTACTTCATAATATTGTTAGAGAGAACATGTCTCATAATCATTGTTTCCTGGGATTGAAAGTCATGTAGAAAACTGACAACTTATCCCATAATAAAGCTATTGTCTCATAAAGGAAATTCATCTTTCTCCAGTCACATCAGTGTTCTTTTATCAAACCTAGATGTGTGTTTAAAAGCTCTATGAATCTTTAGCATTCAAATTATGTTTTTCTTAAATTTCAGGCATAAGATAAATGTTGAGAAAAGCACACGTATAGCAAATACCTCCTGCCTAAGACTACTGAGACTGGTCACCTCATGCTAAGCCTGAACATACAAATTGGAAGGATATTGCCAAAGCTACAGAAGAACATGAATAGACACCCCAAAGGATTGGAAGTTTTAAGGGTTTTAAGAGTACAAATTAGGAAGATTAGCCTTGAGTCAACTTTTCTATCTTAGAAATGAGAAGATTAAGGAAGATCACACTGATCCAATGGTAGGCCTTTTTTAAATCTCATAAGGAAGAAAATAGATTGAGTCCAGTGAGTTGGCTGAGCTACTATAGAGAGAAAATAATTCAGAAGAAGTCACTGACTAAAGGTGATAAGGGACCAGACCTTAGGCTATTGGGACACTTTTCTCTACAAGAAAGATTGCTAGATTCTGACACCAAAGTAATAAAAAGATTTTCTTAGAATAGTTTGGAGGTGGGGGGGTGGGAAAGATATGTAAAGATTTCAGAATTTTAGAGGACAAATTTGAAGTGAACAGATATAAAACTAATAATTAGCATATATAGATCCAAATACCAAGTACATCTGCATTCACTATTTATTAACAAGCAACTTGCCCTATTCCTAGGCTCTGAGGGATGAAGTAGTGAACAAGAATTTCTTATAAAATCACTGAGAATCAAGCATTATGAGTTCATGTAGGTAAGTGAAGACACTGAACTTCGGAAAGATCAAAAATATCCACAATCGCGTAGCAAGTGAAAAAACAGACCTCCAACTTGAAATTGAGTATTTTTCCATTTGCACAACGCTTGTCCAAATAGTAGGGTTAGGTACCCATTATCCCCACTGATTAAGAGTACAGATTCTGAAGTCAGAAGACCTGTGTTCAAATCCCATTAATATCTGGTAATCTTAGAGTACCTACGTAACTCTAAATATCTCACTTGCCTCATCTGTAAAATGGGAGTGATAGTATGAATTTCATAGACATGTTGTGGGGATTACATGTGATAATATTAAGTGCTCAAAACAATATCTGGCATACTGTACACATTTGAGAAATACCAAATATTATTGTTATTACTACTATAAGCACATTTAATTTCATTTTGCAAGCTAAAAGCTACTTTGAAAGTAAAAGTCTGACAAATGTTAGTGATCGGTTTCAACTTTTCTGATGTGCCATGATTATAATACAATACTAGTAGTTTGCATTGACAATAAAGATCATTCGTATCTAAAAGGTTTGAATGTATAAACATTTGCAAAGTTTCAGAAATAAAGACCACAGACACAAACTTTTAAAATAGAACTGATGTTTATCATAGTCTGCACAGGGAAAGAAGAGGTGGGAAAAGAACACGGGGTCTCCACTGGGCTCTAGGGGTCCTACTAGCTCTGTAGTCTGTAGAATGGTGCCCTGTGAAGGTGTGCAGCAGACAACTAGCAAGACTACATATACCTAATGACTCCAAGAACATGGCATTGACTTAACCCATGGTTAAGTTGTCTTGGTAAATGCAATTTACAAGTCTGACTCCATTTTTAAAAAAGTTTTAATTGGCACACAATAATTGTACATATTAAATGGGGTACAGAGTGATATTTTGATACTTTATACAATATGTGATGATCAAACGAGGGTAATTAGCTTACCTATCCCTCAAACATTTATCATTTCTTTGTGTTGAGAACATTTGAACTCCTCTCTTCTAGCCATTTGAAAATATACAATAAATGGTTAATTATATTCACCTAGCACTACTATAGAAAATTAGAATTTATTGTATCAAGCTGCAAGTTTGTATCCATTAACCAACTTCTTCCTATCCTCCCCCCTTCCCTGTACCCTTCCCAGCCTCTGGCAACCACAATTCTACTCTCTACTTCTATGAGCTCAACTTTTTAAATTCCTACATGTAAGTAACAACATGTGGTATTTATCTTTCTGTGCCTGACCTATTTCACTTAATATAATGTCTTCCAGGCTCATCCATGTTGCTGCAAATGACAGGATTTCATTCTTTTTCATGGGCTACTAGTATTGCATTGTGTATATATACATTTTCTTTATCCATTCATCTGTTAATGAACACTTAGGTCGATTCCATATCTTGGCTATTGTGAATAGTTCTGCAATAAACGTGGGGGTGCAGATATCTCTTTTGTATGCTGACTTCCTTTCCTTCAGATAAATATCCAGTAGTGGGTACGGTGAATCATATGATAGTTCTATTTTCAGTTTTTCAAGGAACCTCATATAGCTTTCCACAATGGCTATACCAATTTACATTTCCCCCAACAGCATATAAGAGTTCCTTTTTCTCTGCATCCTTGCCAGCTTTTGTTATTTTTTGTCTTTTTTATAATCACCACTCTAACTGGGTTTAGATGATATCTCACTGTAATTTTAATTTGTCTTTCCTTGATTAATGATGCTGGACATTTTTCCATATATCTGGTGGCCATTTATATGTCTTCTTTTGTGAAATGTCTATTTAGGAAATTTGCCCATTTTTTACTCAGATTATCTGTTTGTTTGTTTGTTTCTGTTGAGTTGTTTAAGTTCCATTAATATTATGGATATTAATCCCTTGTCAGATGAATAACTTGCAAATATTGTATCTCCTTCTGCAAGTTCCCTCCTCTCTCTGTTGATTGTTTTCTTTGTTCTGTGCAGGCTTTTAGTTTGATATAGTCCCATTTATCTATTTTTGCTTTTGTTACCTGTGCTTTCGAAGTCTTTTACATTAAATCTTTGCCCAGACCAAAGTCTTGAAGTGTTTCCTCTATGTTTTCTTCTGATAATTTTATAGTCTGGGGTATTAAATTTAAGTCTTCAATCCATTTTTAATTGATTTTTGTATTTGGTGAGAGATAGGGATCTACTTTCATTTTTCTGCATATGGATATCCAGTTTTCCCAGCACCACGTATTGAAGAGCCTGTCCTTTTCCCAATATATGTTCTTAGCTCCTTTGTCGAAAATCAGTTCTACATCTGATTCCAGTTTTCATGTTTGTTGACAGCTGTCAAGCCCCACCCCTCCTCTTTTCCCCTTGGCACTGGCAGGAAGTTCAAACAACACTCACCCCATTCCCACAGCCTAACCACTAGAAAAAACCCAAGCCAGTCTCCATTCTTTGTTGGCTCAAGCCATTTTTAGATCTTCTTAGGAAACCCGCCCTTTTCTCCTCACAAGCCCTCATTATGTGAATAATAAACTGTTTAATATCCTTTTAGTGCAGGTATGATGTCATCAGTCTTGATGTTAAAACCAATGTCAAGTGTGAGGAGGAAAGTCCATCCAGTTTCTGAATGATGTCACAACAGTATCTTAAATGTCATAACTGTTCTTTTGGCCATCCTTTGCAAAACTGGCTCACTGGCTCAAGTAAGTGATTTAGGGGAATCTTTAATAGATATTTCATTCTTTAGAGTTAAGGGTCTCTTTATCCAAGAAATACTTTTTTATAGAGTTTTCCAAGAACCACTTCTCATTTTTCTGTGGGCATTTGTTCTTATGGACATGATACATTTCGCATTTGGGGGTGGGAACTTTAGAGAGAGCTATCTTTGGGACAAAGTGAGAGTTGAGGATAGACGGAGGTTTCTTGGGACACAGGGGAGCACTGGACAGGGGAATGTTGAGACAGGAAAAATATGTCCTAGTTTTCCTGGGACAATACCAGGTTTCACTTGTTACCACAGCGTCATTATCTACGATAGCTCTTTCGTACTCTCCAAAATGCCCTGACTGGATAATAGGTTATATGTAATTCTTCAGAGAAGGGTTTTGATCAAAGGTATCTTTAGACACAGGGTGGACCATGGTACATCTACAGAGGAGGACTGAGTGGGGTCTTTATTAGAGATACTATAGGGAGAACTCTTAAGAGAAATGACTATTAATAAAAAACTGTTTCCTGTCCTCAACTTAGAATATAGAAAGAGATGGGTGTGTAACTATTATCATGGGACTCTGACAATTGCTATGACTGATAGTAATAGAGCAGTGCAAAAATGCACATGAGCTCAAGAAGTGCCTTTTCTGATACGTTACAGATATAGATGGGAGTATTACAATAGACAGACATTCCAATTTCTGCTCCATTGCTATCTAACTATATGACCTAAACAACCACATAACTTCTGTAAATCTTAGCTTTGAAATAGACATAGTAATTCTTGCTTTCCAGAACTGTTATAATGACTAAGTAAGCTAACATAGGTAAAGGTCATTATAGAACAACTGGCACAGAAAAGGCAAAATATAAACTATAGCTCTTCCATATTATTATGATGATATTATCATCTCCACCACAATTATCATTATTATTGTTGTTATTGTTATTATTAATAGCAACGTTATCCAGGTCAGAAAGTTTTTCTAAGTATTTTTCTATGCCTGATTTAATAAGGAGAAGGAAAACAATTTTGCAAAAAGCAGCATATATATCAAACATATTTTTTGTTTTAAAGCTATTGATTGAGACTGCAAATTGATACTGTATTTCTGAAAGGTAATTTGTCAAATTGTATAAAACCCTTTAAAATGTAAATATATTTTGAACCAGCATTTGCATTTATAGGAATTTATCGTTAGAGAAAAATCATACCTGTACATAAAGAGTCAATATGTATAGTAATTTGGGACATAGACTTTGGGGTCAGAGAGCACAAAAGTTAAATACCACACTTACTGGCTGTGCTATCACCATCAACTTACAGAAAATATCTAAGCCTTAGTCATTTCCTTTCTAAAATAGGGACAACTATATTACATACTTTATGGGACTATCAGGAGGATTAGATGAATTATTGGAATAAAGAGTAGTGTATAAACTTTCAGAAATGCTCAGAGTTATTTTTATTAGGCATAAAAATATTCACTTCAAAATTATTTATAATCATGAACAGTTTAAAAACTAGCCTAAATATCTTACAATAGAAGAAATGGTTAAATAAATTGTTATACATGTAATTACAGAGATTTTTTTAAATGTTTATTTTATGTAACTATATAGCATTTCAAAATGATATGAAGGATATGATCATTCTTGTTCTTAAATAAAACAGTTTGAGTGTAAACATCTAAGAGTGGCTATTTATCTTTGGTAGAATTATACATAATTATTTGTTCTTGTTTTCTCTATATTTCAAAATATTATAATAAACAGGACTTACTTTTATAATCGGAAAAAGTTTAAAGTTATAAAATAAAGAAAACCAAGAAAACAAAAAAAAGCATTTGCTTTTCTACAATATTGTGATTGATTTTTAATTGTTTCATAGGGCATTTTAGTATGAATAGTGCCTTCAGTCCAGGTCAAATCTTTAAAATAGTTCAGAATTCCTCAATTAGTTCAACCCAAATCACTATATTTATGAAGAATTTGTCTCTGAATTCTATTTGGCACCATATCAGTGATTCCACACTTATGAAACAGGTGCAATAATAATGAGAGGAAGGTAGAAAACCTCTCAAGCAGAAATAAAAGTGTTTTGACATCATAAAAAGGATAGGCTGTGTAAAATTACATAGCTATGTAGATTACATTTCTACTTAAGACATAGGCATACTGTCTTGTCTACTAACTGCAAAATATGATAGAATTTGAGAGAATAAAGAATTATGCTTTCGCTATTTCTGGAATAGAGAACAGTAGCAAAAAATAAAGAAGAAAACTCATCCCAAAATCTTAGCCAGAATAACTACATATGACAGCTTATTTCTTACCCATGGAGAATGCACAATAGATTTTTAAGAGCAGTTTAAACACAAATATAGAACTCTGCAAACAAAGAGAATATACACTTAATGGAAATAAAGCATATTCTATTCAGAACAGGTCCTTATAATCTTCTGCCATAAACAGTCACACATTGGATGAATTCATTCACCCACCTTTGTAGAAAGGCAGAGAAAAAAACAATAACTAAAAGTATCCTCCAGAGAAATGAGTCATAGATAAATACGGAAGTAACTAATTTGGGAGATGTTTTCACAATAGCTCCAAATTCTAGATTATGAGTTTGTTGTTATGTGTCACTTATCACACAATCCTTCTAAGGGAACCATTTAAGATTTTTAAAATAAGAAGAAGGAAAGTAAAACAAAACCAGCTGACAAACTCCAGCATGCACAGACAACGAGAAATGTGAATTTAAAAATTCGTATTCTTTCATTTATTCTTGTTCTCATACTCCCTCCACCTATTTAATCTCTTTTCACTGTACATGTCAGTAGTGGATGATATAACAACAGAATTTGCATAAAATTCTAGTTTTGTAATCTAAAGAAAAGGCAAAAGTTTTACCCCTCTATCTCTTCCAGAAAATTTACAATTTCATGCAGTATGGCTCAGACACTTCCATTTCTCATGACAAAGTATGTTGGTTAAGGATTGCATTAGACTCGAAGACTTGCCCTAAAGCATACTCAGCCTAAAAGAGCTCTACATCAAACAAGTTCTGTGCTCATAATTTTCATGTGAAATTAATAGAGTAGAGAGAGAGTAGGAAGACAGATCAAGCCCTGAACTTAGAAGGCATCCCCTGGAATAGAATTCTGCAGGTCACACTATCAACTCCTATGATTTTCTCTTTTAGAAAAAACCACTAGGGCTGATCAACGGTTTGGCAGGTAGAGCCACAGTAATCTCTTCTATTTTTAAAACTACAGTTGTCTGTTTTGCTCATATGACAAGCAATAGGGTCAAAGAATTGTGGTTATTAGAGTTGAGAGGTATCTTTTAAGTCACTTAATCCACAATTACTTAGCCCAGCTTCCCCATTTTAAGGACAATAAAACTAAGAAGATAAATAACTTGTGTACACAGAGAATAATAAACACTGTTGAGGATGCAGAGAAAGGGGAATCCTTCTACACTGTTAGTGGGACTGTATTTTGGTGCAGCCCTTACAGAAAATGGTATGGAAGTTCCTCAAGCAAATTCAGATAGAAATGCCATATGATTCAGCAATTCCACTGCTGGATACATACACAAAGGAATGGAAATCATCATGTCGAAGGGATACCTGCACCCTCATGTTTATCGCAGCTGTATTTACAACAGCCAAGAGTTGGAACCAACCTAAATGTCCATCATCAGATGACTGGATAAGGAAAATGTGTTATGTTTACACAATGGAATACTACTCTGCCATAAAAAAGAATGAAATACTGCCATTCGCAGCAACATAGATAAACTTACAGAGAATTATGTTAATTAAAACAAGCCAGGCACAGAAAGAGAAAAACCACATGCCCTCACTCATAAATGAGAGCTAAATAAATAAATAAAAAGAAAGAAAGAAACCACAATCACAGTGACACAGTGAACTTTCAAAAGGAGAGAACAGAACTGAGGTTACCAGAGATGGGAAAGGGAAAGAGAGTGGGAATAAGGGAGGAATAGATAAAGGGTCACAAAAAAAATTACATTGTATAATGCTAAATACTAAATACCTAGATGTGAGCATCATATATTGCACACAGATACTGATATTCAACTCTGTACACCACAGTTATGTACAATCAACTATGTTTCAATTAAAAAAAAGAAGTAGATATAAAATATATCTAAGAAGATATAAAAAGTAGTTATAAAAATATCTAAGATTTAACCAAGAATACATAGCACTTCTATGGAGAACATTTTAAAGCATTATACTTAGACAATGACCTTAAAAATAATACTTGTTTATATCTACAGAGGTAGAGGAGGACAAAATATAAGATTTTTAATATCGTTTTAACATCTAACACTAATCCATCTGTTTTCCCAGCACCTGGATCTGAAGTTTGAGGCAAAGGCCATAGGAATTCTTATTCACACCACCAAGGCAAGTAAAAGTATTATTCAAACACAAGGTACTCAACAAATAATTCTACTAAAGGTTGAATAAATGAAAAAATACCTTTCTCTGATATACCTAGATAGTACCTTGTCTATGTATTGTGTAACATATTCCAAATGAACAGAACTAATACAAATAAAGAAAGAAATTCTAAAGTTTGACACAAGGTTTCATAGAAAAAAAAAATCACTAAAGGAACCAAATGTTATTTTTACCCTCAAATCAGAAAAATAGTAGAGGAAATGTTTCAACACATTAGCAATATTCAGCGGGCCTTACTCTACATAAAATATAGAAGCAGTTCTCTAAAAAAATTAAATTCTCCCAATCCACACATATCATCAGTAATTATTACCATCTTAAGAGATAAGAGAATTCAGATACAATTTGAGGAAATCAAATAGTTCTTTCCTATAAGGAAAAATCACCTAGTTTTACTACCACATGACTCAAACAAAGACTGCATTCTAGTTAATGGCTCCCTCTACACACACAGTATTCCATGTAATGGAGCTTTCTGGGAATAAACTGGATCATCCATTTGTGGTCAGTATATGATAAATCAAAAATCATTAATAACATAATATTTCCACTTTTGATCAGAGTCTGTTGACTTCTAGTTGTGTGGACAATATTTGTCAATTAAAGGCAAAAAATAAAAGACCTCTGTAGAGTAAACTGTGCTCAGTAGATTCAGCATGGATGAATGCCCTGAAAAGAAAAGTTTATTGGTGTTGACCACTTGAAAACATAGCCATCCAGAAAGCTAAGGCAGACCCAACCCAGAATGGACATGAAAAAATCATCACTGATATACATGTGGAGGAATATAATTGATTCTGTAATAATCATTTTCTCTAAGGGGCTCCATACTTAGGATTTGATTAATAAACTTAAAGTTTCTACTGATTCTAACTTTTCCCAATAAAGAAAGTGTATAAAAAGTAAGGATAAGTGGTGTACAAAATTTACTTATGATTACCATCAAAATTAATTTCTTAATCTTTCATGAGAATATTTTAAAATCTGCTTTAGGATCAAGTACCTGGCCTCCCAAACCAAAAAAAAAAAAAAATCCAAGTATTCCTGTGTATTAACATAAATCAGTGTCTTTTTAGTTTGTCATCAGTGAAATCATTATGTTGCACCCTATGACTCATTCTTCTTCCTATTATCAACTCAGTCATCCAGGTTGAGGGCACCCCCTCCTCTCAGAAGCAGACAAGGGAGTATGCCAAAAATACCACTTCCATGTGGGTGGCCCACCATAGACACCACCACAGCCATGGCTGCCACAAAAGCAGTAGCTACAGCTACCATGCAGGTGGCCCACCAGACACTTGACAGCATAGACACAAGAAGAGTCACCAGTAGAGACCAGAAAAAGAATAGGATGTCTCTCTCCTCAAAGCCCACTCCAGAGTAATAGAAGAAGAAGAAGATGCTCTACCAGATCACCAGACATCAATGTATAGATACTAGAAATATGAAAAATCAAGAAAATATGACACCACCAAAAGAATACAGTAATTCTCAAATACCAGACCCTATGTAGCAGGAAACCTTCAAAATGACTGAAAAGGAATTCCAAGCAACAATCTTAAGGAAATCCTCTGAGATATGAGAAGATCCAATTTGACAATATAATGAAACAAGAAAGAAAAATCCAGGATATGAAGGAGGAAATTTACAAAGAGATTAATACCTTATAAAAGAATGTAGCAGAACAAATTGAATTGAAAGATTCACTCAACCAAATAAAAAACACAATAGTTTAAGCAGCAGTCTACAACAAGCAGAGGAAGAATTTCTGATCTTGAAGACAGTCTTTTTGAAATAACCCAGAAGGCCAAAAAAAAAAAAAAAAAAGGAAAAAAGAATTTAATAAATAAGGAAAATCTAAGAGACCTAGCAGACAACCTTAAGTGCACGAACATTCAAATCATGGGTCTTCCAGAAGAGGAGAAAGGAAAAGGCATGGGAAACCTATTCAACAATATAATAATGGAAAACTTCCTAGGTACAGGGAGAGACATCAACCTTCAGATCTAGGAGGCTCAAAAACCCCCAAACAGATTCAACCCAAAAAGATCTTCTCCGAGACACATTATAGTCAAACTGGCAAAGCTCAAAGACAAAAAGAGAATCTTAAAAGAAGTAAGAGAAAAGTGTCTAGTCACCTATAAGGGAGCCCCTATTAGACTAACAGCAGACTTCTCAAACTCTACAAGTCAGAAGAAAATGGGATGACATATTCAAAATACTAAAATAAAAAAGCTGCCAGTCAAGAATACTATACCCAGCAAGTCTATCCCTAAGAAATGAGGAAATAATGGTGTATTTTCCAGACAAAAAACTGCAGGAGTTCACAACCATACCACCAGCCCTACAAGAAATCCTTAGAGAAGTCCTGCATCTGGAATCCGAAAAAGGATAATCACTGCCATGAATACACAAGAAGGAACAAAAACCAAATAGAACAAAAATGCAAATGAGAAAGAGAAACTAAATCTTAGCACCACAAAAAACCATAATGACTATGTAATAATGTCACTGCTTTATTTCTGATTTTAGTAATTTCAGTCTTTTTTTCTTGGTCAGTCTAGATAAAGGTTTACAAGTTTTGTTGACCTTTTTACAGAATCAACTTTTGCTTTTATTGAGTTTCTACATTGTTTTGTAATTCTCTGTTTCATATATTTCTATTGTACTCTTTGTTATTTCCTACTTATATTTGCTTTGGGTTTGTTTGGTCTTCTTTTCCATTTTATTAAGGTAGAAGTTAACATTACTGATTTGAGATTTTTCTTATTTTTAATATAGATGTTTACAAGTATAAATTTTCCTCTAAGCACTTCATGAGCCCAGCATCCTATACATGTTGATATGTTGTACTTTGATTTGATTTTTATAACAAAGTACTCTCTAATTTCCTTGTGATTTTTCTTTTTACCTATTGTTTATTTAGGAGAGTGTGGTTTAAATCCCACACATTTGGGAATTTACTAAATTTCCTTCTGTTATTTTGGTCAGAGAACATACTTTCTATGATCTCAGTCTTTTTAAATGTATTAAGACTTGTTTCATGGTCAAAAGTAAAAATAAAATAAAATAATTTTGAAAAATAAATAAATTACTTAATTAATTAATTCAGTCTTTAATGCCAGAGATCTGGAAGTCATCTTAAGTACTAGTTTGTCTTTCATACCACCCTTCACTGTGCCCAATTGCTAACGTTTATCAGTTCCATTTCTATACCAACTCTATACACTATTTTCTAATCAGAACTCTCGTCTATGTTACTTCCTCTGATGCTCTAGCGCAGGCCCTCAATTTCTCTTTTCAAGACAACTGCAGTATCTCATGGGTCTTCCCTCAGCCACATCCACGATGGGTGTCCCCTCTACTAAAATACTTCCCTAATTGATTTACTCCTTTTGGAAAATCCTCCAGAACCTTAAAATTCTTTACCTATATGATAGATTCTAAACTGCTTAAAGATGACATGTATATTCCTTCATTCTTTGGTCCCCTCCTAAATCACCAGTCTCATCCCTTGTCATACTTATACCTATTCCTTAAAATTAAGAATCTGTGCAAAGCTTTCTGTCTATTCTTTCCCACCCTCCAGAAGTGAAGGCAACCATCCCCCCATTTAAGTATCCATAGAAATGTACAGCACCATAAACACAACTAATCATAACTCTATCAAGACTATCACAGTGTATTTCAGATGACTGATTATATGTGTTTTCTAAAACATGAGTGGCGAGTGAGTTTTATTTCTACTGTGTGCTCATTTTAATCAGTGTTTCAGATGACCTGGAATCATCATTGAGAAGCTTACCTGAGCCAAGCTATTTCTACCATTGGAACCAGGAAGGGAAAGAAGGATGTTTGAACCAGCTATTTGTCATTCTTGCACTTACTGTCAGTCTTTGAAGTTAGGAAATGTGCTCTATTTCTTCATTCTCAGTGCCTAGCATAGTGCTTACTGAAAACAACAACATCAAGAACCACTCATCATATTCCGTAACTCCTCACACAGGAATTCATGTTCATTCTTTGCTGGTCCTTTGAAGATATAACTTGAATGACTTGGGGTTTCTTTTTTTCTTTCTTAGTTTATTTTTCTTTCATTGTACATGTTTATGGGGTACAGTATGACTAAGTTATTAAGAGGAGATATTAATGTGTCATTATGGACACATTATAGTGAAAGTAACACCGAAGGCAATCCAAACACAACACTTATTTCTAGTGGCTGTGCAAAATTGTCCTTGGACAGTTATTTGACCCTTCTCAAGCTCAATTTCCTCATCAGGAACATAGGGATAATGAAATCTGCCCTGCAAAGTTGCCACAGGGATTAGAAATAAAAAGCATCATTACATAGTGGGCCTTCTGTAAATGATAACTATTAGTATATGCTATTTTGGTTCACAGCAAATTTCCATAGGGAGAAATGCACATTTTAGGATCTAAGGAGATAATTTGAGTCCCTTTTAAAAGTCATTTTTCTGCTCAGTTATGCAGGTTGTTTTGTTTGTAACATAGAATCAGTGAATATAAATAATATTTATTACATCTTTATTTTGCCATTGCCTTAGCCCTGAGCTCACACTGCACAGCAGCCTCAGGGATGTTTATTATTATTACATTTAAGAATCAATGAATAATTGATAACAATAAAACACTTTGCTTTTGTGTAATGTTTTTCATCTATGGATTTTGAAAGGTTAACATTTTTAACTCTTCTCTTTCTGTATTTCTCATTGTAGCTTATATTTACCAACCTCAAAGGAATTCTAAAAAGAATGACTTTTCCAGAATCACTCAAAGGATTCCTATGTCATCAAGAATGTCATTATCATGCCATTTCCATAGGTTCTGGCTGAAAAACATGTGTATATTTGCCTAGGTACATCAAGCAGTTTAGGGGATAGAACACTGACTTGTACAGGCTAGAGGCAAGAAATGATAGTGAGTAGAACCACACAGTTGCATCTAGTACATGCCATCCAGTCACTTGTCACCTATAAGGTTTCAAATTTGAATTCACATTTAATTTGATCCTATTGGGTGGGTGTTATCATCCTCCAGTAAGGAAGTAGAAGGTTAAAAAGATTAAGTCACAAAGGTCACACAGCATGTTATGGAATAGGGGGTCAAGCCAGGATTCAAATGCTAATACTAAACATAACAAAAAGAGCAACATGATTGAAGTCTAGCACCATTAATTGATGTCTAACATATGCCATGTGTTCTACAAATTCATAAGCTCTTGGGTGGCTGAGCTGAGGTTGAAATCTAGATTTCTCTGATTTCAAAGCTGATGTTTCCCATATCACTTACTTTCCTCTAAAAGTGGATGAATTCAAAGATCTCAAGCCCCTTTACCATTCAGGCCCTAACCTTCTTACACAAGGACCTTCCAGCTTCCCCAAAATAGTGCTTCAGCCACTGCAGGGTTTCAGTGCTGTCATCTGTATTCTTCCTTCTATAGAGATATTTAATGATCTACATGCCACATCAGATAAAATGCAAGCAAACCTTTTAAGGATGTACTTTAATTTACGCAAGTTAGTACAATGCCAGACAGTCTGACGTCAACAGAAGCTTGTAATTAACAAAGCCATAAACCCAAAATTTGTATTACAATGGACAATTAACTCAAAATCATTGACATCATGTAATCACATCAGAACAAGAAGGAAATGAATCATAGCTTTACAAAAGTGTCGCCCTATCCAGTTAATGAATGTCTGCATTATTGTTATCATTTTTATTACTTTTATCATCTGTCACTTGAGAAGCACTTTGTCTTGTCGGTAGTTTCCAATTCCCATTTCCACCTCACTACCAAAAAATCCTATGCAGTTCTGCCTCTATTTATCCCCACCTTAAATATTAAGAGAATATGGGTCCAGTGCTGATATCAACTGCCACAAAAAACATCTCTTCTCTCTTAAAAAATGGGGTTCTTCTAGGTGACAGAGATGATAAACAGGGACAAATAACATCAAAATATTGCCACATGGATGAACACATCATGGGAAGAGCTTTTCTGCCCTGTTAAAGATGATCTGAAGAGCAAGAACTATATACCAGAAACTATGACTGAGAAATCATGTCCTTATGAGGTAATCAGTAGTAAGTTAAATAACTGTGCTTCTAATAGAAGCAGCTGCTTTGTGATTCAGCAACCTCAGAATCAATGAGCCTTGTGTGGAAATGTTCCATAAACAAGAGCAAAGGTCTGAGTTATAAATGTAAACAATATAACACAATTTCCCTAAAATATTGACCACCTTTGCCAGCTTCCAGTTCCTTCCACAGTTCTCTTGAAAGAGCTGTGATTATTTAACTGGACATCTTTTTATCAAAACACTTGAGTTTTATTTCTTCTCTTTCTTTGAAATACTCAGTTTGAAAGTAGACTTTCAGGGGAAGATTTTAAAACAATAATATACTACCTGTTTCCTTAAATATGTAATGGGTGTTTGGAGCTCTAACGACAACAGCAACAACAACAAAGTTTTTCTATTTCATAGGTCCTCAGGACCTTAGAAGAAAGATAAAGGTTCATTACTTGATATAAGGAGTTCAGACTTGCCTGTGTTAATAATATTTTCCCAAAACAATCTCCACAAATTTCACACACTGAGATTTTTTTTAGTTAAAAAGGATTACAGCACCATTTAAAGCAAGCAAAAGATCATGTGACAGTCACACAGAAGGACCATTACCTTGTCAGTCTGCCATTCCCCACATATCTTTTTTTCCATTACAGAAAAAGCCATAATTCAAGGTGTGCATGTGTGTGTTTGTGTCTGTGTGGGGGGGTGGGGGGGGTCCTGGGGAGGAAATGAGAGAATCAAATCATAAAATAAATAATATCCTCTTGTTCATTTCCTAATTTCATGGAATATCCACTTCCCCTAAAGTCAAAGTGAAACAGAAAGATAGTTTGCCATCTCTGATGGCCAGAGTAATGAATTAGATTAGCAGGCCCACAGGCACATCAAAACAGACTCCTTACTAAGGCATGCCATGATTTCTTGGCATACTAATACTACGGAATATTTTATGAAAGTTTATTCGTATCACTAACAGTATGTTTTAGGTGAGCTATGTGAGACAATATTACATAGTTTCAAGTGGTTACCAAATGCTTCCATCCCCTATCATGAATCTGGTCCACACACACTCAAAGATTTCAGAATAATGCAACTAGGGCAAGGTCTGCAAAAATCAATATTCGTAACACACAAGCCACATGAAGAAAGGACAAGGGCTTCGTACATCTCGGCTGCTATTTGCAGGGCTCGAAGGAAAAATACAAATAGAGACCTACATAACACATGTCTAACTATTTTTTAAAAATTAAAATTAAACATTTAATTACAGCTAATCATAATTCTAGTATTTAATGTCCATATAGTTGCCAGGGTACAGGTATGATAAAGAACTGAACTAGTGCACATTTCATCTAAACAGGTATGGCCCAATAGAATTTACTGCAATGATGAGAATATTATATATCTGTGTCATCCAGTACAATAGCCACTAGCCAATTGTGGTTAGTATAACTGAAGAACTAAATTTTAATGTTATTTAATTTTAATTAATTCTAATAGCCACCCGTGGCTCGTGGCTACCATAGCAGACAGCAAGTTCTAGACCTATGATAATGTTTCTCAGCTGCCGTATGCAACATTGTCAATATTGTGCTAATTCATGAGAACCTCTGGAAACATGCTTAGGAACAAGAAGATAAGCAAGAAAATGGATGCTTACTATTTCTGGGAAGTTACTTCATTATGCAAGATCTTTTACGTTCATGCTAACACAGAAAGACTTGACACATCAATTGATTTATCTTTTATCTATGAAAGTGCTTCTATTGTTCAAGCCCTTCTCTCTCTTTGAAGCAGAGTCCATCTGCAACCTCAGTAGCAGCCCAACCCATAAACATTACCTACCTGTAGAGTCAGTCACGTTTTGTTTCAAAGACACAGGGCAAAAGATAAGGAGGAGCCATACCCCGGAGCCTGAATGGTGCTAAACATGAGATGGAATGCTTGGGATTAATGCTGGATCCAAAGTGACAGAGGTACCTCTGTGCTTCTCATAAATTTGCATGTGTGAGAGAGAGGTAGAGAGAAAGCAAAAGTCAGAAAGAGACATAGAAACATAAAAAGTCTCTCTAAAATGTGGAACCCTGGATGGGGACCCTTTTGCCTACATGGTATTGCAATGGCCCCATGCAAAAAACAATTAGAAATTTTGGTTTAATAGTAACATGTTGTATAAAATTAGCTTCTGAGGACATTTGTGCTTAGAACAAAATGGAAAAATGTATCTTACAGACAAGTGGTAATATTACCAAAGTAAAAAGCAGAAGGTAAATACGAGTTTTTACTGCCTTCCCCATGAGAAATAAAGACATGTCCATTATGATGTCTGATACGCTCAATATAAATCATTTCCTGTACGTGTTTGTGTGAACATGATTTGGAAAGCAAAAAACAAAGTGTAAAGAAAGGACAATAAAAAGAAGTGTATGGAAAGAAAACAGACTAAACTATCAATCAAAACTTTGGGAGGTCAAATCATAGAAACAAAACATTTTCCTAAACTCTAGTGTTGATCACGCATTCAGGTAAGTCTAGGGGGCTGGTCCATGTTGTACACCAGTGACCACTGTCATATGAGCACTTGTAGGTGGTTTCTTTGGCCAGTTTTGGTAGGCATGAATAAATCCAAATGTCCCCCTTCCGTCCCTTCATTGTTCTCATGTCCAGAATCTCCATACTGTGCAGCAAGTTGAAACAGGTTTGATCTGATATTGGCAGTCCAAAATTGCCTCAGCCCTGACCCAGAATGTTCCTGATCTATATCCAGAGAAGATATAAAGAGAGGAGTCACCGCCACCCTTTGATAAGAGAAGCTGACAATACAGTCTTCAAAGAGGGAGCCACACACTTGGAGGAAAGTTCCATTAGGATTACGCTAACTGATGTTTCCAAGGAAGACCATCCACAAGTTCAGTTTCCCTAAGACTCCTCATTATTCTCAGGCCAAGTGAAAACTCTCTAATAGTATTTACAAGGCTCTTCATCCTCTGGTCCCTGCTTATCTCTACAAGTTCATCTCATCTCCAGCCATACCACTTATCTCTCTTATTCAAACACACAATTGTCTCTCCCCACCTCCCACCGTCATTTCAATGCCTTTTGCTCAGGCTGTTTCTTTGGCCTGGTGTCATCTCTCTCCATTTCTAACTTCCCCCTCCCTTCTCTCTGATCCCTACTTGTCTTCCTTCAATCTGGGTTAGGTTTTCTTCTGTGTGCTCTCATAGTACCCAAGATTTTACCCACTGGAGCAGTTATTACTTTCTAAAATAATGTCATGCTTCTGTCATCCTCTGGGTAGAATTTCTATTATAGCAGAGGCCATATATGTCCTATTCATCATTGTATACCCAGAGCCAGTAAAATGTGTGGAACATAATAGAAGCTGACCTTTATTACCCACTTGCCATGTGCCATACAGCTCTATTATAATCCCCATTTCACAGATGTGAAGACCTGACCACAGAGAAGTTAAGAAACTTGCCTAAGGTCATGTAACTGGTGTGTGGTAGAATTAGGATTTAAATCCAGTCATCTTGATTCAGAGCCTATGATCTTATTCATTCTGCTCTGCCATTTCCTAGCACAAAAGTTGTTCAGTGAATACTCTGAGGGGAAAGGAAGGAAAGGAGGGAGGGAGGGAAGAAGGAAGGAAAAGAGGAAATCCCTAAATGAATGATATTTTGGCATATTTCTAACATGTATCATGTCCTTTTTAGCATTCCAAGGCATGAAACTTACTCCTTTTCTTATTCAATTTCAAAAATTGCAAATGACAAAATATTTCAGCTTGGGGTCATTCAATGTGATCACTTGAATCTGCTGCAAAAGTCAGTTACCATAGTAGCCCTGAAATTGCTATCCTTAGAAAACTCTGCTTGCAAACATGGCCCTTGCCTAACATCTGGGAACTTGACTGGTACACAGCTCTCTACACTGATATAAAACTTTTCTTCTTCAGTGGTAAAAAGCAGCTCACTGTGCCTAAATTGTTTTTGTAAACAATGTGGCTTATGCTGAATACCTGCTTTCCTTCAGGGAGTCTGAAATTTTGGTACATGCCAGTCAGAGGATGCCTTTGTGAACAGCCTGGAGAAAACACTGGGTGCTGAGACTTTAATGAGCTTCCCTGGTAGACAACACTTCACACATTGTCACAAGATATTGCTGGAGGAATTAAGTGCATCTATTGTGAATCTGCCAAGAGAGGACTCCTGGAAGTTAGCCCCTGGTTTCCTCCAGACTCTGTCCATGAGCCATTACCCTTCACTTACCTTGCTTTGTATCTTTTCGTTGTAATAAATCTTAGCCCTGAGTGCAACTATATGCTGAGTCCTGTGAGTTTTTTAGCAAATCACCAAACATAGAAATGGTCTTGGGGACCACCAACACAAATCTCTTTGGTTGGGAGGAGGGCATAAGCAGGAGAAAAAATTAACAATGGCCAAGGTCTCCAAGCATAGTTGCTATGAAAGCATAACAATTTCACTGGGTTTAATCAAAGCAATACTCCACTGGAATAATCAGAAGTACAGAATTTAGACATAAAACTCCTGTTTTTAAAGCTCATCTCTGTCAATATTAAGGTAAATGGCCTTGTGCAAATAACTAAACATCTCAGAGCTTCGTTTTCTTATCTGTAACTTGGGAAGAACAATGCCTACTTCTTAGAATTATTGTGAAGTTCAATTGGAACAACATACAAAAATGACCCTAGGTCAGTTCCTAGCATGAAAAATCACTCAATAAATATGCAGCTATTAATTGAAGGACTCTGAAACATTTCTATTCAACAAAGTATACCTATTAAAGAACATGATAATTTATTTAATGTTAAAATATGAAACATTTCTGTAAGTTTAACCAACTACACCAACCCCCAACACACACATATTGTCATGCTTTAAAAATAACTGTATAAAAAGAACAAACAAATAAAGCTATTTTCCTGCCAGTCAGTATAATTATAAGCCAAATAACAATCAACAAACCTGGTAGCTTTTGTTCAGGTGCCAGCTCCATGGCTCTCACAAAACGAGACTTTAGCATTTTATTAATTGTAAGACAGCACTAAATTTACTTCCCACCTGACAGTTTTAAACATGCAGTCAAATGGTGAGTTAATTAAGTGACAGTGTCCACGTTACTCAGGAAGATGAAGCAATAAACGGCTTCTGTGCCAGATTAAATGCCAGAATAAAATTGAGGTGTCTTTGATAAACCACTGGAGAGGTTGCTAGCAACTCTCTGCTCTCCTAGAATCTGGACTGCAGCCCCAGAGACTGTGAACACCTGCAGATCCAGCAATTACTGAGGTGCTTTTCAAGGTGTGGTATGTGCGAGTTGAAAGTCAAAGGTGATAATCTCCAATCAGGCTGAATGCCCTACATTTTGATGACCATCTGACTCTGAGATGAACACTCTGAAACACATTCCTCACCTGACAAATGAGAGATCTTGGATGAGGTGGGTCATATTTCAGACTAGTATACGGTTTGGGGGAGGCAACTCAGATTCTTCGTGAAGTGTGGGCTGAGCAACCACACTCTACTCTGTCCACAGCCCCACACTCTACCAGCAGCTCTAGTTACATGTTATTTAAAAAACTAGTTTCTCATCGCTTCTCGGCCTTTTGGCTAAGATCAAGTGTAAAAAACTAGTTTCTCAACAGGAAGGAAGGCAGGAGGGAGGGAGAGAGAGAGAAATATTAGACTAGATAATCTACTATTTACATCTGCCCAATTCCAACTTTCTCGGAGTTGTGAGACTGGAGCCTTCCCTCTTCACTCTTTTGTGATAATCTTTAATACTACAGACCCAACATCTTCCTCAAGGAGACAGTGATCCATTCCTAACGCCATCACAATGAGAGGGGGTGGGGAGAGGACCAATGGGGACAAAGAGAAAGAGAAAAACAAGAAAGGGGAGATGGGAACCAACAGACGTGGTTTCTGCCATTATTATATTTGTTACATGATATATGATACTTTATCTAATTTATTCCTTTCAACAACCTGTGAATCCCATTTAATTTACTCTTTACAACACCTTTGCACAGCAAGTGTTTTTACTTTGGTTTCACAAGTGAGCAAAGTGAGAGATTAGAAAATGTAAGATATATGAAAAAGGTCACAGAGCTAAGCGGCAAAATAACAATTTCAATTTAGAATGCTCTGACTTGACAATCTGCTGAATTCCTTCTACTCAAAAAAATATATAAATGTATATATATTTGCTCTAAGGTGTGTGTGTATACATATATATATATATATATATATATACTTATATACACATATATATTTTATACACACTTTACAGCAAACTTCCTTTACTTGGAAGTGCCAGTGTCTTCAAAGGATGAGATATAAAAACATATGTGTACATGAATACATAGAAAAAGAATGAAATATTAAAAATACTCACAATGGTTATCCCTGGGAAAGAAAACGGGGAGAGGAGGCTAAGAAGAATTTTCACATTTTATTCCATATGCTTTAATGTTACTTGAATATTTTGTTTGGATAATGTAACTTAAGAAACAAAGAGAAAATAAATTTTCGGTTTATAGAAAAAATAAGGAGAAAATACAATTTTCTGTTTATAGAAACATACATACCTTTGCATCAGTCTGACCAAGGATTATAAATTAGACTTGAAAACAAATTTTCTTACCAATAGGCTACAAGGCTTCCATTTTCACATTCAACTGTATTACTAATCTGCTTAACTAAATCCTGCCCTAAAGTGTTAACAGTGAATGTGGATTATGGATAAATATAATCTAGTATTTTCATTCACAAATTTTAAGCACCTAAGACTTATCCCCTTCCCTGTGCCCAACCTACTTCTTCCAGGAGGTGTGAGGTGTTTGGTGTTTATTAGGCCACCCATAAATATTTCTGAAATGACACTTCTGTCAATACATCTAGGAATAATACCAAAGCATAGTCTCCTGCCTTCCACAGTTCCTTCTAGATACAGGTTTTCTCTCAAAGGGAAATCCTTCAATCCTCAGTCACAGTTGGAACTCAAAAATGCAAAATGTCTCAAAATTTAAACATTATGATTTTTAAAAAAGAAGACAGGATTATCTCATTACCATACTGTCAATTCCTAGAACAAACAGGAATGTATTATTACATTAGTCAAAATTTTTTTATCACATTTTAGTTCAGATGTGCTTCCCCATCTAATTATTACAATAGCCCTGTATTGTTTTAGCCATTGAAAAAACCACCATTTAGTGTAATTAACTACTTTGCTCAAAATCATTGAGTTAGTAAACAACAGAACTGAGTCTTGCATCCAGCTGTTTGGGCTCAGAATTTCATAGCCCAACAACAAGCTAGCGTGATTTCAGGTGGAGGAGAGAGGGATGACAAACCATTATCTTCTCAAAGCCCCCTGAAGGTAAAATTATGATGCATTGATAATTCACATTAGCAAGAAGCTGACCAGATAAGAACAAATAATCAGATTGTGGTTACCTTAGTTAATTGTCATATCTAGCAATTGGAATGAAAACCTTACATTAGAAAAGGAATCTATAAATATTGCCTCCTCGCAAGAAACTCAACTCCACAAATATCATAATAGTGGCTGATGATTATCTTTCTTATCACACCTCTTTTGCCTAATTATAGCATTTAGAAGTTGGCACAGAATTAAACAACATATTTTTTTCATTCATTCCACAAACATTTAGTGAGTGTGCTGTATAGTTCAACCACAGCCTTAGGCACTGGGGTACAAAAATGAATTAGACATAACCCATTGCCTCGAGGAGCTCACGGTCTAGTGAAGGAGGCTGCCATCAACATCTTCACTGCCCACCAGCCAGTAGCTACACACAGTAGGAATCAATATGCATCTGTGAATGCACCAAATGTGACGATGAAATTATGTGGTATGAGAGAATAAAGAAGAAATGTGTGATCATCTAGGGCAGTGTTTCCCAGGGAGGTCCCGGGACCAGCCAAGTTCTCCTGCATAGGTGGGGCTCATTTTCTGAGCCCATTACTCAGCTACGCTCTGTAATTCTGCTCTTTGATCACCATTCTCCAGCTTCCACCCCCTAACAGCTGAGACCCTGGTGGATAATTGGATAATTTTGATAGTTTCCCAAGCTGCAGTGTGATTTAAATTAGGAAACCCTGAAATCCAGGGATGGAGGCAAGGGATGGAGGGAAGCATTCTGTTTTTGCTTTTTAAAGTGTCTATTCCACTGGGATTTTTTAGCCTAGTAAAGGAACTGAAACTATGCTCTTATTTCTATTAAGGCAGTAAAAATCTCCCACCTGGAGTATGCCAAGTACAAAATACTGGCAACTCCTATATCTGAGGCCAATTTTAAAAATCACACTTATGTTGCATTCTGAAGGCAAGCAAAGTAATCGCTAAAAGCTGTGCTGAAGGATTAGAAACTTATTTTTTGAGTCCATACAAATATAAGAGGAAGCACGCTTTTTCAAAGCTGCATCTGTAACTTACAGATAGTTTCTCTGGACTTCCAGTTGAACAAGGTAGACGGGATACACATATTTATAGTTCTCTCCTCCATCCAAAAACCCACTAAAAGTAACATAGAAAGATAAATAAACTAGGAACAAACAGAACAAGGGAAGACAAGGGAAATTATTTTAACAGATGACAGATGTCAACAAAATTGGGAAGATGATAACAAGCAGAGAAAAGCAGAGAAAGTTAAAAATCTAAGCACTATCAAGCAGATTCACAATACTAAGAAAGCCTGGGAATTTGTGGCCTGATATCTCTGAAAGAAGGACAGGTGACAGGACTGAAACGGGGTAGAGGGAGGGCTGTTAAAATTTTGTCTCAAGGGCCGGCCTGTGGCTCACTCGGTAGAGTGTGGTGCTGATAACACCAAGGCCGCGGGTTCGGATCCCATATAGGGATGGCCGGTTTGCTCACTGGGAGAGCGTGGTGCTGACAACACCAAGTCAAGGGTTAAGATCCCCTTACCGGTCATCTTTAAAAAAAAAAAAAAAAGTTTGTCTCAAGAGCAGTTAAATGATCAGTTTTACCCGCTCTGTGCATCTGACTTATACAGTACCCACAATCTTCAGTGAAAGACACTGAAGGGTCATCTCTGGAAAAATTAAAGTTTAGAGAAAAGGGCTCCTGTGATACAACATCTAGTCTCTGTCTGTTAACCTATAGTAAGTCCCACACCTCAACAAGCCTCTCTCACTCACATAAAATGTTCTATCAACTATTTAGTAGCTCACCTTAAATATGAGTAGACAGCCAAGGAGTCCCAGATATTTGAGTAAAATGTCTAATATTGAAGACAGAGACTACAACAGCCAAATATAAAAAAGAATTCAAAAGAAACAGTTAAAATGCAGAGAACAGGAAGAAAAAACTATAATATGCTTAAAGAAATGAAAGATTATCTGTATCTGTACAAGAAGAAAATTTTACATTTAAAAAACTCAGAAAACATAAGAGATTTCAGAAAGAAAAAATAATTGTATAAATAAAAGTTAATAGTACATTAGAAGACAAAACCGAGGTATCTCTCAGAAAACAGAGCCAAGAGACAAATGAAAGAGGAAATAATAGTTAAGGAAATTAAAGGATCAACTCATTAAATTCAACATTCAACTTTCCAAAAAGAGAAAACTGAAAAAAAAAAAAATCAAGTAATAATATATAAAGATTTCTCCAAAGTAATGAATATGAGAGCCACGCCAAAGCACATCACTTGAAATTACTGTACACTGGGAAATTAATTTTCCAAAAAGCTCCTAAAATTACAAAGTAGGTTGTATACAAGAGGTCAATAATCAGAAGGGTATAAGACCTCTAGACAGTAACACTAGAAGGTAAAATTTGTCAATGCCTTCAAACTTCAGAAAATTGTATCCAAATTACATTTCCAATCAACTATCAATCAAGAATGAGAGTTGACTAAAGATATTTTCAGGTATATTCTGTTTTTAAAATGACCTCTCAGAAAATTACTTAAGGATGAAAGGGTACACCAGGAAAGAAGACACAGAATTCAGAAGAGAGAGAAACAAAGACAAGAGAGATGACAAAAATTTCTAGGATGGTGGAAAAGGGAAGGTCCCAGGATAACAGCTGTTCAGTCAGCCTAGGGATTCACAAGCCTCTTAGTTGCCAGGAAGGCTCAGGGGTTTAAAAAAAAAAAATGGAACTGATATATTACTTGATGTCTTTAACCACATTTGGTGGGAGTTTACATTCTTACACAATGTTTGAAGGAATAATTAGTGATAGATATATATGAATCTAAGCAACTAGAGAGCCAAGATAATTATTAACTATGTTTTACAATGGACTTATAAAATGGCTTAGCTGAGAATGATGTCTACATTTTAAAATTCCAGAAACATAATAGCAACATACAAAATGCAAGAGAAATATCAGAAGGAACTTTTAAATAAAGGAGAAATTGTCTCTTGGGAAAAGGGCATACCCTCCTCTGTGGAGAAGGTATGTCTAGGAACTGCTGGGTTTTCTAATATGCCTTGTAGAAGTACTTGATTTTCCCAACTGTAAGCATGTATTATTTTAATTAAAAGCATTGATTTGTGCAAACCTTCTTAGATACGTCATTTTAAAGATTTTGATGCATCTGTGTGCTGCATAGCCTTTCTCCGCTGGAGAAGGATGCTGGTCTACAACTGATCCCTTTTATTGTGGTCATATTTCCCTGATTCTTCCTATATCCAGGAATTTGGGATTATATCATGGCTTGTTTTAATACAGCTATTAATAATAATATGTTTAAAAGGTGAAAATGTGGTATAAATGGCCAAAATGCCAGACAAAAGGGGAAAGCCGGTGCAAACTGAAATATGTGATCAGCCTAACCATGGAGCAAGTTAGAGGATTTCAACCAGTTGAGGATCTGGCAATCAAAGTGCAAATCCTTTAAAAGTACACTGAAGTTCTTTACCTGTCTTGAGGCTTATAAGATTCATTTATTCGATATTTTTTAGGGCTGGCCTATGTGTCAGGCACCGTGTTATGTCAGGGGTGTACTAAAATGAATAAGATTGTCAACCTTCAAAATAACATTTAAGATAGCTTGATGAGAGGGAGCCATGGTAACAGGGTTAGTGGGGGATAAAAATTCCAGGCAGAAGGAATAACATTCTTGAAGACATTGTTGTTGAAGAGCAAAGTCTTAACTGGAAATGCCGCTTGATGTAGATATTTGAAATTTGTAATTTTTAGAAACAACTTTATTTTTGAAAGTAATTTTGAGTAGAACTATTTTATAAGCAATCCACCAATGTATTGAACCTAAACCTTTTGGGGGTATATATAAATATTTTAACAATTGTATCATCCAGGTATTTAAGCTCCTTCTTTTACTCTAAGAAGTATACTGCTTTGTATGATAACTTACATCGTTCACCCTTTATAGAGTGACATTTTTACAGAGAAGGATATAGTTTTAATTATGGAGATGAGATATTCCCCATAACTGCTAATACCATCATATAGAAAGAATATTCCTGAACATGTGTTTGGTGCTAGCCCATGCTCAGATTTACCAAAAGGTATAATTCAGTTTTAAAGAAGTCTTCTTAGGACTCAGTGAGAAGGGGAAAACGTAACAAATGACCCATGGACTTCAAATCTAAATAGTACATTTTTAATTTCATCTGCCCACAAGCCAACCCAAAGAATTCCATTATTCAGGCACTCCTGCCAGATACCAAACCTACACTTTGGAACGTACAGCATTTGTCTTGGTAAAACAGAGACAGAAACATACTCTGCCCTGCCAGCCTCCAGAGAACTCAAGACAATGTGAAAAGCTTACTTTCTGTATTTCAGAAGGCTCCCTGTTGCGTTCAAGAAAAAGGCGGGGTTATTTTAGGAATTTGCAATTCAGATTATACACATTCTCATGATGCCAGACTATTGGAGTAAAATTGTTAATGCCTTAACGAACATTTAACCTAATTAAAATATTTGAAAAGGGTAGATAGCCCCCCAGTGAGTTATTTCCTAGTACAGTCATGTTTCACTTAACGACAAGAATATGTTCTGAGAAATGCTTTATTGGTCAATTTTGTCATCGTGTGAAAGTGTGTTATGAAAGGGAACAGTACTAACATATCTACACTGGCCACTAGTTCCATGAGCACAGGCCCTCCAATTATGTTACTAAGTCTCTCTGTGCCTCCTTTCTTCATCTGTTGAGTGGGGAGTAGAATAATACTACCCCCACAGAGTTATGAAATTAAGTTACAAGTAGGAATTGTGCCTGGCACTCAGTGAGTGATAGCTAACTGTTATTTTGCTACGGGCATGGGTGGGAATCATTTAAAAATGCAAGAATTCTAAAGTAGACAACAACCCTTTTACTTGAGGCAAGAACTAAGTGTCAAATGTTTGGCTTTCTATCTTTAAAGGTCTGAGCTACCTTTGGGAGGGTCACACGGTTGGTAAGCTAGGCATTCCTCCTCAACATATTTTGCAGTAGGTTTATTTATACCAGCATCGCCACAAACATGTGAGTAATGTGCTCAGCTACAACATCAATAGGCAATAGGAATTTTTCAGCTCCATTATAATCTTATGGGCCCACCACCATTGCATATGCAGTGCATTGTTGACCGAATCATGGCACATGGCCATAGTCAAACTGGCTCTGCAAATAGTGGAAGGTTAAAAGGATTCATCTCTGAAGGTGCTTCATTCATCCCTGCTTCCAACACATTATCCCAGAACTATCCAACCAGGCATACAGTCACTCTAGCCAGCAAGATATGCAATTTATTTCAAGGAGATTTTGGCTCTCTGCTTGCTCTGAAAGAACAGTTAGCATAATACACGACAAAGAGAGAACTGGGAGCAAAACCTGACCCTTCCACACTAAGCAATGCTACACACAGTGAGATGGGAGATCACTCACTTTCAGCACTGCACAGGTGACCTTAATGTTGTGGACAAAAGAACAGTGGCAGGCGCAGAAGTCAGAACTGCCCAGTAACAACACAGCTGAGTGCCAGATAGGCAGGGCTGCCTACAGCTGGCAATATGAGCAATGCACCTGTGAGAAACGCCAATGGTCAGGAAACAGAGATAGACCTCTCTCAGCCATAGAGGAGTCTTCACCCAGCCATGTCCACCCAAAGAAAGAACACATGAAAGAAAACATTGAAACTGGTCAAGTGGACATGCCAGGAATAGGATACCAAGAGAGCTATGCAAAGTAGGAGTAAGCAGTTGCCGATGTCTGATGGCTCTGGCAACCCAAAGCAGAACTGGAAAACAGAAACATGTAAAGCTACAATAACCAATGGGGGGGGACATCAAGTAGATTCAAACCTCAAAGGGAAATACCTAAAGAAAAATTAAACAAATAAAACTGAAGCAAGTAAAATTTCTAATGCAAAATAAATAAATCTACAAATATTAAGAAATCAAAACACACTCCTTTGCCAGTTTGTTGTGTATGTTCAGATGGAAGCGTCACAGAACTGGTCTTGGTGACCGGAAGAAAAAAAAAAGAGTATGTGCTGGAATATGAAGATGAGGAAAGAGCTTGGACCCATAAAATGAATAAAAAAGGATAATTAGCACATCAAAATTGTTTTTTTCTAAAAAAAATTCTTTTTGGAGCACCTTAGCAGGACCACCTGGGAAGCACAACAAAACAGTTTATCTTTTCCATGCTTTTTTTATTTGTGTTTTCACACAAACTGGTGCTGAGAAATGGCAAGCTTTATTCCCTACAGTTTTTCACAGTAATAGCAAATGACATGTAGTTGGTATTATGAGAGTCATGCAAATCCTGAAAAATAAATGGGTGAGAGGAGAAGGATGAAATTTTATAAATCATCAATATATGACTATTGACACCTTATTTTTTATTCATAAAATATGTAAAAGTAAATTTAAGTGTAAATTCTTGACCTAATAAAAAAATACTCAATATTTCTCAGTAAAAATATAAAATGAGGCCTATGTTTTCTGCCTGAAAGTTGAATGACAAACTGAAAATCACCTTAAGTTTAACACCCAGCTTTATTTAGATCAACCTTTACCAGAACAAATACACAGAGCTTATAAGCAACTCCACATCAAGCTAAAAAAAATCATTGCACAAAACCCAATTGAATTCAACATAGAAAGGCAAACAAATATAATTAGCTATCCATAGCCATCAAAGATCCTTTTTACTCTTCATAACTAAATAAAATGAATTGATTCCCCATTCTGTGCACTGTGGTATGGTCTCACATTCTCTTAGAGGATCTTTACATTTGGGGTGAGTATGGGGCTCCTTGTGATCATTTCTCTGTATGACTTTCTGTACTTGTTGATTTCTAGGTACTTTCCCATTAGTCTTGCTCTTGTTGCTACTTAAACTTGGTTATTGTCCCTTCTGTTCATTCATCCAAGCGCAACCACTACGAGGCCAGTGCATGTAGTCAATTTGTATTGAAGATTTAAAGACATCGTAGGGTAACCGGATGGGAGCACAGAACAGTGCCCAACATGAAAGTATCAGCTAACACTGTCTGAACATCCCTTGGTCAGAGTCACCACAGGATTATGGCTTAAGAGTCATACTTTCACTAAGCCCAAGTCTACTACCATGATGTAAACCCATTCTTGGAAGACATATTTTCTCTTCTCGGCATTCCAAGGCCTAATAAGCCCATGTCTCCTCTTCACAGGAACGATGCAAAATGATGTTACTTTATTAAAGATGACAGTCTAGCTTTCAATCCCTTTTCCACATTAGCCTCCAGATGTACCATTACATACCTGCAAAATCAGCCTTGTGGTGTTTTGCTAAATAAAATAGCTGCCTACAACACATCTCCACTCTAACTACAAGGAAGATCAAACAGAACCTTGAAATGAACTTTTCTTTACCTTGCACCAAATTAAATTCTTATTCGGAGTATCCTCTCTCACTAACCAGGACTCATATTTTAAACAGCAGTAAATTTTTACCTCTGAGTAAAGTCGTTCATAAGGTTAGTCTAGAAAGTCCTTAAGTGCTTGAGAAATTTTTTTCTTATCATAGAGTAAATGAAAGTGAAGACTAGAAGAGGTCTTAAGTTTTTCTTACTTTCTATATTTTGGGGGAGCTACAGAAACAGAGAAAGAAATATAGAAAATAAAGGAGGATAAAAGCCATAACAAAAATCCCAAAATCTTGGGAAACTTGGTATCATGAGATATAATTATTACAAGATTCAGAGCAAATACATAGAATTGTAATGAAAGAGACTGATTCAGATGCTGCACCAATAAAAGGCCATTTTGGTGGATTATTTCTGGAGTGGCAAAGGGGAGCGGGCGGGGTCATTTGCAAGGACTTTCGCCTCATTGGCTTTTGCTTCCTCTAGGGTCCTTTTTGGCTGACCTGTCATCTGTGGTTCAGTAGGAGAGGAGTTATTTTCACTTTCTCCCTTTTCGCTTCATGGCTCTTGGCTCTTTAGGATGGTGTTTAGCTCAGACAACAGCTGGCTACTGTCAGTTTTGTGTAGGGTTATGAAATACAGCACTTCAGTGTTTATTTCAGAGATATTTTTGAAAGCACTTCTGTTTGGCTTCCACCTCTGACTGCCTGGATCTCTGTGTTTACTCATTATGAAAAAAAAAATGGAAAGAAAAAGACAAGAGGATCTCTGTGACAATAATAATATTCTTCAAAAAGCAGGCTGCCGTGTTAGAGAAAAAGAAATTAAGATAATGGAAAGGCTAATGCAATCTGCGCCTACACTGTCTGGTGGCCTGGAGTCTGATGAGGATGTCTGAGTGAGATCACATGGATTTCTTTCTGAAGCTTGAGCCGCCTGATTTGTGCCTCACTTACTCACTAGCTTTCCTCCTTGAGTGTTTCCAGTGGCTCTACTGCTGGGCTCCTCTTTGGCTGATTATTTCTTCAGGTGGCCTAGACAATGTCTAGGTAACATTCCTTTTATATGTAATTTTCAGGCAATCTCTTCCCTTTCCTCTAGGCTTTCATTGCTTCTCTATCCATAGAGGAACCTTAAATAATAAAAGATGATTAAGATTGGAACCAGACATACATGGGTTCAAATTACAACTCTGCCACCTCAACCAACTACATGAACAGGGGACCTCTATGTCCATTTGCAGAACCTCAATTTCCTCACCTTACGTTAAAAAAAAAAAAAAATTTTTTTTTTTTTTTTGGTCTATTTGACCTTTTCATCCACACGTACCAGGAAAAAAAGTTACAAAAAAGTACATGACCTAAGAGCAAAGAAAAATTTTAAAATTAGATGAGAAGAAAATCATTGACCACCCTACATACGTGTGTCTATGTTTTCAATATGCTAAGTCACAATTTTTCATAATTCTGATTTCCAATAGCTTGAATACTCAAAAATTTCCAGAGCTGTCTTCTTAACAGAGGGTCAGTAAAGGTTTGAGAAGCTGGGAGATTTGGAATGAACCAAATCTTTAACTTCAGAAGACTGATGTTAAATTCTTAGCCCTGAGTTCAACTCTTAGCTCTGCCACTTGCTGACTGCGTGATTTAAGGAAGTCACTTGACCTCTAAGACTCTTTTTCTTCCTCTGTAAAACAATATTAATAATGTCCATCTCTTAAAGATGTCATAAAAACTAAACAGGGTGAATTGTGTAAGGTTGTAATTCCAGACAGGAAATAAACATTCAATAAATATCAGTTTCCTTACATCAACCAACTATAATTTCACAAGTATTCCTGGCCAAAAAGGCAGTTTCAGGGCTCATCTTAGGTGGACATATTGATCATCTTTTAAGAGACCAATCTTTAAAGCTACATACATCAAATTCGTATGACAATTTACAAACCACACCAAGATACTTTTCTGTCAGAGAAACAGAAGTACCCAAAATGAACAGAAAACATACAAAAGAAATCTCAGCATTGACACAGCCTGTCTAATCATGGATGCTTTCCTTATCCCAGAGCTGAAAGCCTGTTTTCAGGGACCGAGGTGGGGTTGAGGCAGTAACGGACAAATTTTTGTACTACTGTGGTCAGTGTATCTGGGACCCTCTCTCTATGCACTTTGCCTTTATTTTCTCCATTTTTTTCCTTGGAAGTCAGGGACACTTAAGGGGAAGATTTTTTTAATAATTTTTACCAAAAATGGCATCTGTAGTCAAAGCTACAGAATCAGAATTTCAAGAAATTGTTTCCTACTGTCCTTTCCACTCTTTGCAGAGGACAGTTTTCCAAACCCTGAGACGGTGAGAGTTCTCATTGTTTAGCAAATACACACTGCCCTCTGTTGGAAAAATGTCACACTTCCACTCTGCTAAAAGTGCAGAAAAGACCCACCTAAGGATTAGCTGCAGCATTTAAGTAAAATTGGTGGAAAATGGTAAATTTCTTGTTGAAACTTTCAAGGGCCTTTCCCTCCTAGTCAGAACAAAAGAAAAGAATCACAAGATACCTACACAAAGTCTAATGATGCTAAAAAGCCTATCCCAGATAAAATCCTTGTGGGAGATTTTCTTAAGGAAACAAATAAAAGACACATATTTTGTTAAAACAAAAGACTTTAAATCATTTTTGCTCATAGTTTTAACCTTCACTGTGATTGTCAAAAGTAGCTGAGGCAGCTGACTGACTGCACTTCCTATAAGACTGAAAAGGGTCTCTTTCTCTTGCAAAGGAACTGAAAACATCTTGCTCATGTTTTGGCTTTTGAGGACTAAAATGTTTCTGATTAGAGTGTAACATCAAGGAACAATGAGATTTATACTTGCTATAGTGTTCTCTAACGTTGCCACTCTAGTGTCTTTAGTACTACAATTTTAAAATCATAGTTAGCACTTAATTCCTAACAGTACTGTTAAGCAAAACCAACTAGACACAGAGACTCAGTTCCAATGTCAGGCTCTTAGCAACTGCAAGCTGCAGGTGAAAATACATGCTTTCAAAAACAAAGAAAAAAATTGAAAAAAAACTTAACCAAATAGTAAAGGAATAACATTAACGTGTAAGTTAATAAGTGATGGCATTCAGTAAGCAAAGACAAGATAAAAATGAAATAGAATGCATACAAATATTACTCATATACTCAAAGAAGATGATGGGGAATCTTCAAGGGAAATACAAAAGAATCTCTCTAGAGAATGGATTTTCAGTGATGTTAAAATCCTTACTGAGCAATCTGACTGCAGTCATAGACTTAATTTTAAAATAAACTCACAGCATGCTTTTTATTATACAGTACATGTTATGGTAATGTGGATGTCTCCTCAGTTTGTTCAATTGTGTTGACTCCAGGAAGCGCAAGCCAGGCTTTCAAATTAGAGAACAGCCTTCAACAAGGTGATGCATTTGTAGCCACTGAGTTACAGCACCTTTTAGTAATTCCAAACAAAATAAATCCATTGGAAAGTCTTAACTAACAACTAGAATTGAGGATCTATTTACATAAAAAAGTAATCTTATAATTTTTCTTATACACAGATCGATAACAGCACCACCTGCTCTCATAACCAAAGATGTAATAAATAGCACCCCTGTTCCCAGGAAGGGTTCTGAACAAATTGATAAGCCAAATCCTTACCCTGGAGAGCTTGCCCAGGAGGAGCAGAGGTGAATGGCTGGAAGTGGGCAGCTCATTCCCAAGAGGAAGAAGAGCTGGGCTCAACTGAGTATGCCCAGATTATCCTTACCAAATTAACAAATCAAATAAGAAATTTCACGTTTGCATGTACAAAGGCAGGTGTAAAGTAAAGCGAGAGGCCAAAAGTGGGTTAGAAAATCTCTCCACATGGAAACCTGAAAAATAGAAAATGTTTCACTCTAAAATTGTCTACCTTTGTCCCTTTATCCTCTTTGGGCTTAACTGCTAAAACTATAGCAAACCAGGGTATATTTATCTCCAAAGAAGAGGTGATTATGCTTCTATTACCTCCATAAAGCTGTTCTCCCAATACCAGCCCCAGCACTTTTGGGTATTCTCTCACAGTTACTGGTGAACAGCTCAGATTTTTTCCAAAGTAGGTTCTGAATCATATTATTCATTTAACTAATTCCAAGGCCACTTTACATATGGGGTTGAAAATTCAATCCATATTGGATTACCCATTTCTAATTTTGTCCAGCTATACTATCCTCATTGAATGTCAGAAAATCTGCAATTAGTTCAAATGACAATATTAAGAAAATATGCATAACAAAACGCAGAGAGATTCCCAAATTTAAATTAAAACTCCCCTCCATTATCAAACTCCCAGAGAGAGATCATAGTTAAAAAATTAAATCCTCTTGCAAGTTATAGTGTACAGATGTTAAAGTTCGAAGAAATTAAAATCCCAAATTAAATTATCTTGTTATTGTGAGTTAAAGTTTAAAATATAAAATTCCTAGGTTAAATTAGCATCTTTAAATGACACTCTCCAATCTCTTATTGTGTTCACTTGAGCCATGGTTTTTCAAAGTCTGGATAGAAACAGATTCTTTCAGCAGTTTTAGTTTGTACTGTTACACACGGGAGTGGCTGTGGCTTTCAGGAGATATTAAATTCATTTAACTCTTAGAATTTCTTCTTTAGAAAGTCCATGGAATTGATAGAACACAAAAGTTATTGTAGTATTGACTCTATATGCACCACGTTTAGAAATCACAGCAATTCCCTTTCCCCAAAATGACTTCAAAATTATCTTTCCAGAATTCAGTACTATTACCAAAGACCACAGCAGAAAGTCAATGGTATCTGAGGGAAAGAGGACAGATGGCGAAAACCTTGGCTTCTGCTTCACCTGGTTGTCAGTCAGTCAATGCCAGTTTTTCAGAATCCTTAGCCTGTGAACTTAACTCCAGAAATCAGAGATTAATTTTGGTATTCCATTTATAATATTGGAGACAGGAGTCATTCTATGCATCCTACCACCTCTCAGAGAGAGGCTTTATCTTAACAAATTGTAGAAATCTACAACTGTGGCAGCCTTACGCACAAGGTCTTATCTTAATTGTTTTTCTTTCCCATGGAGTTTATTAAAACCTCTTAATTTCCATCCTACATAGTTCCAAATTAAACATCGGTTTTTCCTAGTGACGTGGCATGCTTGCATCCATGTAAAGAGACACTGTCAGTTTACATGGTTTCACTATGACTTTTTTTACTTCAGAAATGGGTCTCCTGTAAGTAATTAACCAATCTGGAGCCAACTTGAGACCCCATACAGGAGGCACCTCTTGAGATGTGAAAGCCACTTACAGCTAAGCACAGTCCCTACATTTTCCTCCTTGGCCCTGAATACAGAATGGAATTTGGGACAGACCATTAAGGCTGCACTAACATTTTAAATCTTGAAACCTCTTAGTGCTTGGAGGTGCCTACAGAAGCCAGGTAGCTGTCTTACAGTTTCAAAACAGCAAATATTGTTCTGTACACCCATATCTAAAAGTCTCGAAAGCTGTGTTTTCCTGAAATAATACTTTTGCCTCAGACCTAGCTGTAGCTCCACTCTGAAACCCTCTCTTGCTGAGGTCCTGTGGCCCATACCTTTGCTTGTTTGCCTGCACATGGAGATGACCTGCATACTGTAATTCAGTCCTTGCCTCCCCTGTGCCTATGCACCAAGACCTCGGTGGTCCACTGGCCCCCAGCAAGGCTGTGTCAAAATTTTGCTCAGTCTATTCACACAGCATTTAGGTGGGCCCCCTGTACACTTTGGCCACTGCCAAGTACTTTTATAATAGCTGCTGACTTATAGTCAATCGTCAAGGTCAGAAGACCATGTGACCAGTTTAAAGCCTCTTGCCCAGGCTACAGCAGTTAAAAGCAAACAACATGACTGTAAAACTCCCCCTGGCCTAATATAAGCCTCTGCAAACTGCCAAGGTCACAATGGTCTGCCTCACCAAAAGCCTTTCTAGAGTGTATCTTGCTCCCCTATTTTCAAGTCTTTTATTTTTAGCTCTCATTGTTCCAGTCAGTGCACCAAATGTTAGCATCTCCAAGAAGTTCCCAGTAAATAACACAATCCTTCCTCACCCAGATCCTGAACAAATTGAGTGGGGAAAAGAAGTACTCTCGTAATACTTCATACAATGTGAGAAAACTGCTGGTTACTGATAGGGCTCTCTTGACCGTAAGATTTCTCAGGGCAGGGTCCTTGTGTCATTGATTCTTATATCTTCAGTACTCAGCACCATATTTGGCATTTATCTATCTATGCCTCACCTTTAAAAAGATTTAAAGTGACATTGAGGTTTGAAAAATAACTCATAAAGACAATGGAATTAAAGGAAAATGAGAATAAAAAAATAAGAGCAACCTACAGAAAATATTAGTATATAAAAATATGACCTCCAAGATGGAATTATTTTGAGCTTCTGGCACTTGGTCCAAAAAGGAAACAGAGACACCTACATTCTTGCTACTCAGTGTGATCAACTGGCATCTCCTGGAAGCTTGTAGGTACAATCTTATCATATACCTAAAAAAGGACAATAGCTGGAAATATTTGGAAAACAGCACTAATAACCACCTCAGTTTGTATGTGTAAACATACGACATAAGATAAGAATAAGAGGTGGACCAGAGCAAGAAGTAAACAAAAGATAAAGAGAAAAAGAAGTATAGGAGAGACAGCTAGAGATAAAAAGAAAGGGAGACACTAAAAAGGTAAACAGTGCCCAGATCATGCAGGGGGCTTTGTAGACCATGCTAAACACTTTGGACTTGATCTAGAGGTCAATAGACAGCCATTAAAAGTTTCGTTTGTTGTTGTTGCAGTTGCTAGGAATAATACGGTCAACCACTTCAGAATTTTCTCCTTTACAACATGATAGAGCTGGATTTGGTGTCTTGTGTGCAGAATCATGTATCTCCAAATATGGACATTTCTGAGAGTGAAAAAAGAAGAGTTAAAATTATTCCAGGACAATATGCAATGACTTAATAATTCTTACAAGTCCCCAAATCCTATTACCCTTTGTCCCCTTTTCTGTTGACCGGTGCTGTCACCATACCACATTGCCCAAGAGGCCACATTCTACTTAGTACAATGAAGGAGTGAGAGCCAGTGTAAAATGTTACTCTAACAATTTTCTTTCATTTCATAACTCCTTAGTCACATATTAGAAGCCCATAAAATTCAACAGCCCATAAAAATAGACAGCTTGATTTTATAAAACTCTCTTTTACCACAACTGCTCAATATTAAACCCCTTCACCTTCATTCTGCCAGAGTGTAAGAGTGGTTTTTAAAACAAATTTAGTGCATGGATTTGTTTTAAGAATTTTTGGAAACATGAAAATGCCTTAGAATAACAAAGCATAACAAATGGAAATTATTTTCCCATGACTATTATTTCCAGATTGGGGTTATTGTGTCTTGATTCATCCTAAAAGACTTTTCCTCAGTGTATATTTAGTCCACTTAAGCAAGAGGCTTAGACCAGTCCCAGTAAGTCTCACTAGGACCAGACATGAGTGAGATTTTTTAATATGATACTGACAATTTCAAATAAAATTATTAAAAATGCAGTGTCAAACCCTGATTGATTTTTATTACATGTGAATAAAAAACACATTGCAGGATTTTCTACCAATAGTTTTTCCAATCCATTGTGGAAAAATTCACCCAATATAACATTGAGTGATCCAACAGCAACTAAAAGACAAGACATAAAACTGTAGAAAGAATGTGATCTGAAAATGTATATAAAATACAAAGTACATATATAAGTAGTATATTTATATAGATATGCAAAAATTTACAATGGTGAGATTCTGGATAATTTTGATTTTCCACTATTATCTTCAGTATTTTTAATTATAATCTGTTATCAGCAAAGAGTTTTCTTTTAAGCTTTAAATAGGGAAGGTGGCACTTCTCAAAGTTTAATGTCCGTACAAATCAACTTATGAGATCTTGTTAAAATGCAGAATCTGATTTACTAGTCTGGGCTAGGACATGAGAGTCTGCATTTCTGAAAAGCCCGCAGGTGATGCTAATATTGCCCATCCAGGGACCATAGTTAGAATCAAGGCCGTAGAACTCTAGCTCTCTAGTGTGGCTGCACCTTAGCAACATTTGGAGAGCTTTAAAAACAATGGCGTGTAGGTCCCACTGCCAGAGATAACAATTTAATTGATATGGGTTGGGCATCAGGAATTTTAAAACTTCTCAGGAAAAACTAATGTGCATTCGATTTTGAGAACCACTGTTACAGAAGTTTACATTCCAAAAGGTTTGATTCTATTTTCATACCATTTTACTGTAGGTGGTTCTTATATAATTTTTATCTTCTGTTTGATAGCAGGACATTAGGCTTTGTATTATGGACATTAAGATGTGCATGCTTTTTTAACAATGATTGCTCTTGAGTTCTCCAAAAACAGCAAATTAACATCATCCCTCAAAGCTCCATCTCCAAAACGGCTTCTTTGGAGTAAAATCTCAGTTAGCCAACAGGATGTTCACTGGGAGCTGAACTCAACAGTACATGCAAAAGGACCACTTTGTCAAAGAAGGCATGCTATACATCACAAATATGAAAGTTCCCTCAATTTTTCTCATTTGATATTCAGCTTTTACTCACCTTAGAATCGGCAAATATTATCTCTTTTTTGTTGTTGTTGTGCTTCTGATATTGAGCAAGTCACTTAACTTTTCTGGGGCCCATGTATGAAATGAAGGGATACCATACCATCAAGTGATTCTCACATTCCCTTTTGATTCAAAGTTCTAAATTTCTCACCTTCTTTTCCTCTTCCCCTTCTTACTTCTCCTCTTTGTCATTAATAATGTCATCAACATTATCATATTGAATGCTCTCCTGTACAACAGAGGTTGTCAGACTTTAGTGTATATCAAAATAATCAGTGAGGAGTACTGAAACACAGATTCTGACCACCCGCCAAGGTTCTGTATAATAGGTTTGCTGTAGAGCCTGAGAATTTACAATTCTAACAAGTTCCTGAGTGATGATAATGATGGTGATGGTGGTCTAGTCCACAATTTGAAAACCACTGCTTAGAGCATTCATAAAAGCGAAATTAGAATGTTTTGCAGTAAGGACTAATTAGCATGGTGGAAAGGAAGAAATGCACACTTAACTCCAAAAGCAGTAGGCATTTGCCCAAGAAAGCACATTGCCTAAGGGATATTAATTAGTCTTTACATGTGTGTTTTTAAAAAACCCTGCCTGACTGACATATCAATCTATTTGGAGAAAAGTCCTCTTGCTTGTGGTTACATGCATGTAATTTGGTACCAACTACGAGACTATAGGATTGCTGCCCTCCTCCAAATAAAAACAGGCTGAAATGAAGCAACATTTCCCTCAATTTGACAAACTCCTCGTTGCACAGCAGACTTGAGCTGGAGAAAGCATAAGCAAGCAAACAAATGAACATACAAGAAAAATAAATCCAACAGCACTATTTGAGGATTCTTCCAAAACTTCGTGGAAAAATAGAATTGAAAGATAATATGAATCTTTCCTTGAACTTTATGAAGCACCCTTATATGTTAACTTAAAAAACACCTGCTCACACTATACAGTCATAAATTACCTCCAGAAAATGAGAAATGATATCCAAGTTCTGACACATTCTTTCTCGATATGTATCATTCAGACCATTTAGACACAAATGACCTGACTCTCAAGCTTTCCTACTAAGAACATTATGATGAATTTTTTTCTTTCGAAATTTTCCTTTTTTATGGAGATGGAAAAGATAGGAAAAACTATATATTATTAGATATTGGCCAATCTATTATCTTAATTTTCTTCATAGTATATATATTAAGAGGAAATTTTAAGCACCAATAAGTTCACCATTCCTGTGTGAAATCACTCCTTTGTGTTGAGCTAAAGAATAAAATATATTCACAAACATATGCACACACATGCATATGTAAGGAATATACATACACATGTAGATAAATGCATGAGTTAAAAACACACATATATGAATGCGTTTTCATGCACATACTGTCTTTCTAAGAAATTTCATGAAGGGTGAAAATGAAATAATCCAGTGTCTTGTTTCCTCTAGCCGAGTGTGTCTTTGCATATTTCAAGGCTTCCCAGGAACACGCAGGAGTGTAAGTCACACCTGGCAGGACTGAGTCAGCACCAATCTGATAACTGCTGCTTTATTTCTACAGGAACCCCTTCCACGCCATGCTTGGTATTCTCCAAACTTATCTGAAGATCGATGTTATTAATATTCCTTATTAGGCCATTGTAATCGACACTGTTTTCTTTCATAGAAAATTGTTTCAAAAATAGCATGAAGTCCTGAAAAGGGTTTAGATGAAAGAAAAAAATAAAATAGTATGGAAATGGCTTGAGCCTTTTTATTATGATTATTTTTTAAAGGAGGATATTAAAATGTTCACCCTGAAGCTTTATCAAATGTTTTGGAGATTCTTTGTACCTCTGTTCAGTAGTTATAAATTTGAGTACTCCATGCTGCTTCCACCATGGGCATTTTTTCAGCAACTTTATATGAAGAAGAGGGATTTTTGAGCTTCGTTGTCATGGTAACCCTATATTCAGGTTGAAAAGCTTTATTGAATGTTTTGGGTATTTCTCCATTGCAGCCTTCATTTAATAGACTTTGATGTTCAAATGTTTGAATACACTACTTCATCTCTGATAGCATTGTTTGGCTTTATATATACATACATACATAAATTCATATATATGCATTTTTTAAAAATGTTTAGGTACCTCCAGGGAAGAAAATTGCTAAGTATGATTTTTCTTTCTCTTCCTCTGTCCCTCTTAGTACCTAAGATTTTTCACTCATGAAAAGCAAAGGAAGATATACAGATACAATCTCAGATATAGGTAAAATAGATGTCCTCTTATTTGTATCTCAAAACGGTATCACACCGTTTTCTTGAAAAGCCCATACTTTTTCCCACATTATTTTCTTTATTGGAAAGAATGGAGATACTGCACAGGCAAGGGGCGATAGGGATCAGAGGGGATTGAAAGGAGATATGAGGAAAGCACAGGATGTCATGACGGTGCCCTTAACTATTTGTCCTTTTTACAAAGACTCATGTGTCCCATCAAGGGTGAATTAGAGTTTCAAGGTAAAAAGAAGTTGGCTGTGTAATATGTTAGGATGACACTGGATTAGATAAAGGATTTAATTACTTCCATGCATTGTAACTTCTTTGAAGGATGAAAGAGTGGCACCCAAATACTTTGACCAGGAACCTGGGGGGTGGATCACCTACAGAGCACACTTTGTGGAACACTGCTTTTAAATATATTATTAACAAGTTTCTACTTTTCTAAATGTGAACAGAATCAGAAAAAGATTCCTGAGTGAATCAGCAAAGTGACACTTAAATCCCATCTCGCCTTCCTCCTTAGACTTGAGAAGGTAGGCATCTCAAAACAAGATCAGCGCACCTGTGAGGAAAATTATAGAGCCCTTGGCAATAGGCCCTCCATCTACCAGAAAATCACCTCTACACATGTAGCCTCAGGAAACTGACAGCAGCAACTGCAAACGGCCTCCGAGAAGGAACTACGGGAAGGATAGGAAATGCGTGGCCTGACTTACCCTAAAATTCTTCCCCAGAGTGATTCTATAAAAGCAAACTCATTAACTACAGGGCAGGACGTATATGAGCGGGACATTTGAAGGCCTCCCTCATATGAATGCTACTGTTTTCCCCACTCACGTATTTTAAACAGTAATTTTAGCCTTTTATTATCCAGCACAGTAACTACAGTAATGGGAGCCTAGAGAATAATTTTCAATCAAATTAAATTTTCTCTGAAATTTTAAAGAAAAAGTTATCTCATTACTAAAGCTGATCTTATACCTTTTCGGCTGTTATTCGTGGAGACTTAATATTCCCATTCTAGTGCGAGTCAATCAGAAATCATTACTTCCATCATTCATTATACAATGTGTTGGACTTTTCATTCTGTGTCGAAACCCCCCAATAAGTACAAGTTTATTGTGATAATAAGGAGAATCATTTAATACTTAACTGTATCCAACCCTTCAATAGATTATCTCTGCCCAACAGCGTTATTTCATAAATACAATTTCAAATAAAAAACCATAAACTCATATCAGAGGAAACAACTATTGTTTTTATTTACATCAACATCTATAGCTGCAGGGAGTTATTCTTCCTGATTTCATCTTCCAGTTCCCAGTCAGCATCTTCCTCACAGTTGTGGGATAGGCCTCAAGGAATGAGGGGGAAGGTTGGTGAAGGAAGAGTCGGAAAGGACACAGTCAATCTGACTGTGGCCATTTTCACACCACAACATTTGCTTTGTTCAGGGAAAAGGCATCTCTGTGACAGAACCCATTCCATAACTGAACTCTTAGTTACAGGGTACTTCAGGGTCTGAAATCTGTCTACATCAATTCTAATCTTCTTACCTGAAAGGGCCAGTTTCCCCAAAGGTCATTAGTTGAATCTGAAGAGTACACATACTCACATAATATAGCTTTCTTCAGTCTCTCTGAGTGACTGATTTCTCTATCACAGTAAGTTAAAGAAGTCAAGTGCAGAGGTTGTTGGTGGTGCCCAAGACAGACTCCCTTTCTTTACCAGATTGTAAATTTATTCTCCAGGTGGTGAGAGTATTGTACGCTAATGGCTCACAGTTTCCCCCTTCTCTGGAGAATTTTGCTTAGAATTAATTGGGCCTATATGTGGGGATAATCACCCCAATCTGCCTTGGGCTGTCCCAGTGTTAGCACTGTAAATTCTTCATCAGGGAAAACCTCTCAATCCCCAGCAAATGGAATGGTTGGTTTTTCCCTCCCTCCATCTCTTGTGACTAACTGATACAAGAAGACCACAGGGGTTGCCTTGAGGTACAACCAATGCCATAGCACAATTCCTGCTCCGGACCTCCTGGTGTAATCAAGCTGAAGCTAGACTCCAGCTTAGATGGCAAGATTTTTTAGCTCTCCCCTTGCCATATCCTGCTTCCTTCATTCTCTTTTTCCTTAGAGCACTCTTTCCATAAATCATGTGTTCCCAAACCCTTGTCTCAGCCTTAGGAGCCTTATCCTACTTAACAGAGAAAGTGTTTCAGTAGTAAGAAATGAACTCCAGGACGACAGTAAAATACAGTGGAAAGTATGGGTTTTGAAGTAAGATTCACACAAATTAACATACTACTTTTTTTCTTTGAAAGATGCATAACTTTAGGCAAGTCGTTAAAACCTCTCTTCCTCAGTGTCCTCATCTTTTAAACGGTGATAATAACATCTGACTTACAGGGTTTTGTGATAATTCAAAAATAAATAACATCTTGGGCATATACTCAGTGCTAAGTAAATAGCACCTTTTGTGAAAATCTTTAGCATTTATCTAAAAGTGGGTGCTCAGTTGAATACTTAGCAAATAGTAATTGTCTTAACTTACGCACCTTAGGTAGACATTCTATTGTTATAATCTAAAAAGCATTTACTGAAAAAAAAATCCATTACAAATCTGATATCAGATATGAATATGTATTTTAAAATCTCACCAAACTACAAGACAATTCTGATCTGATGATTTCCTATCTTTGAAATTTGATTATATGAGTAAGTCTTAGACCTTTAAGATATATCATCTTTTTTTTTTTTAGAATAATCATATATTTTAGGAATAATAGGCAGGCCAATTTTGGATATAAATCTTATAATCAAATTATTATATTATTGTAACAGCTATTTTTTGTTGTGGTGGTATGAATACACGAGGTCTACCCTCTTAACAAATTTTTAAGTGTGTTGTACAGTACAATGGTACTTCAAATAGTTCATGGAAAGGTTTGTACTATCTTTCTTTTTTTATTGTAACATAGTTAATTGTACATATCTGTGGGTATAGAGTTGAATACCAATATTCATGTGCAATATGCGATACTCAAATCAGAATAATTATTATACTCAACAGTATATACCATCATTGCTATTCATGGCCCTTTACCAATTCCTCCCTCCCCCACTTTCCCACTTCTAGTAACCTCAGTTCTCTCCTTTTGAAACTTCAATGTATTATTGTGATTGTTGTATCTTTCTTTCTTTCTTTTATTTATGTTTACTGTTTTAGCTCCCGCTTATGAAAAACAATAAAAGTGGAAGAAAGAAACATCAGATATTCAAAATATCTGAATGAAAATTGATAAAATGCCAGAAGTAAGATAGTACCTTTGGGTAACAACGCTAAATATAAATGGATTAAATTCCCCACTCAAAAGACACAGACTGGCTCATTGGATTAAAAAGCTATATCCTACTATTTGCTGTTTACAACAGACTCACCTCACCTGTAAAGACACACACAGACTAAGAGTGAAGGGATGGAAAAAGATATGCCACACAAATGGAAATGGAAAACAAGCAGGGGTAGCTATTGTTATATCATATAAAACAGACTTTAAATCAAAAACCATAAAAAGAGATAAAGAAGGCCACTATTTAATGATAAAGGGATCTATCCAGCAAGGAGACATAATAATCATAAATATATATGTACCCAACATTGGAGCACCCAGATATATAAAGGCACAGAAATATTTGTATCATCTTTTAATTCTATTTTTCCATGATCTTTTTGAAGTACCCTTGTATTGTTAACTATATGCACAATTTTGTACAGCAGATCTCTAGAACTAATTCATTTTGTATAACTGAAACTTTATACCTATTGAACAGCAACCCCCATTTTCCCCTCCTCCACCCTCTGGCAACCACCATTCTACTGTCTGTTTTTATGAATTTGACTATTGTAGATACCTCATACATGTCAGTCCAATTCTGCTGCTTATAACAAAATACCTGGAACTGGGTGATTTACAAAGGAAAACAAAATTTATTGCTTACAGTTTCTGAGGCTGGGAAGTCCAAAGTCTATCTGGTGGTGGTGACAGTGACCCAAGGGTCTCATATTGCAACACAGTGGAAGCAGAGAGAGAAGAGAGAGGGAAAAACAAACTCTCCTTTTCTTTTAAAGCCCTCAGAACCATGTCCCTGACTACCATTTTTAATCCATTCACTACTGCATGATCCTACATTCCAAACACCTCTTCATTTACCATAATAGGATTTCACACCCTCTTAATAGTCACAGTGGGGGTTAAGTTTGTAGTATATAAAACTTTGGTACACAATTCAGGCTTCAATGAATTTGGGGGGCACATAATTCAATCGACTACATCATATGAGTTGAATCATACAGTATTTGTCCTTCTGTAACTGGCTAATTTCACTTAGCATAATGTCCTCAAGGTTCATCCATGTTGTTGCATATTCCAGATTTCCTTCTTTTTTTAAGGCTGAGTAATATTCTATTTTCTGTATATATGACATTTTCTTCATCCATGTATCTGTCCATAGACATTTAGATTGTTTCTATACCTTGGCTATTGTGAATAATGCTGCAATGAACACATGAGTTCTAGAATCTCTTTAAAGTCCTGATTTTAGTTCCTTTGGATATATACACAGAAGTGGGATTGCTGGATCATATGATAGTTGTTTTTAATTTTTTGAGAAACCCATTAAATTCTGCCACAGTTTTTTATGGATTTATAAGTCAAGACCCTTACCTAGAATAATGGTTTTGATATCAGATTGGTATTCTCAAAAAGTAATCAATAATAACTGTTACTTACTGAGTTCTTTCTCTGGCTCTTTGGCATGTGTATTACATACATAGGCCTTTTAATTCTCACAACCCTACAGCAGCAAGAGTACCAATGTTACCAAGAAAGAAACTGAGACTCAAGTTAATTAGGGCCACAGAGAAAAGGGAGAATGAAAGGAAGAAAATAACAGAGAGGAGGAAAATCAAAATGCAATCACAAGACTTTCTAGAAATTTCTCCTTAATTGGAGATAATTAAAATCAAGCCATCTTGCAATCAATTTAACTTGTGTATGATCACTTCAAGTTTAGAGATAGGCCCTTTCCCTTTCACTATTGACTTCGGGGAATCCCATAATCATGATTCATCCTGGGAATTATATCAGAATTGTTCATGAATTTATCTTCCACTTCTGATTTCTGCTCCTCCCCCAAACCAGTAAAACTCTCTTACAGACCTCTTACTCTCTATATTAAACAGCACTCCACCCATCAACAATGTTCACTGGGAATGGAGCAGAACACTTGGCATTCTAGTAGGTTTTACAGCAACCCTCATATGGTAAATTCAAATACCAATTTTAACTAGAAACTAGGGACTTAAATACCAACTCTATTCAAAAACAGAAGAAGAGGAAAAGAGTGCTCAACACTTACATGTAGAGTCCTGAGACTAGTTTTTTTTTTTTTATAGAGTCTAATTTATGAACTTATAATTGACTAGTGAGCATCATGCTTTAATTATGATTTTGAAAAGACTCTGGCAATAGACTACCTCTGACAGCCTGTGACATGGTGTGGGCTTAGGAGAATAGGTTTATACAGGCAGTGTCAATCACCCAGAGCCAGCCATTTTAACTGCCCGTCCCAATTGAGGCAGCAACATTCAAAAGTACAGCAATTAGAATGAAGAGATGAAAAGCACTAGAGACATTATGATGGCAGTCAATGGCCAGGGGAATCTACAGAGACAGCACAAAATGTCACCTTCATGCAGATGGCTATTTTAATACTAAGGCAAACTAAAGTCCTTTAAAATGGGGCCACATAATTTGTTGAAATGTAGAAGAAAGCATTAATTTAACAAAGGGGCTCACACATTTCCCAAGGAATTTAGAAATTCAACTCTAGATTTCACTATCATATATGACAATGACCTCCTAACTCGGAATATAAACTTAATATTATATACAGATCATTATTTAATTTTATAATAACCACTGGATGCTGAGGATAGAAAATTAAAATTTATTAATATATTCAGCAAAGTTAAGTAGTTTCATTGCTGTCCTTTTTTTCAATCATTCAGTGAAGAGAGAAGAGAAACAAGGTTATAGTTGAAAAAGCGTTATATTTAGAGTGACAATGTATAAATTGACATCTTGATTCAATTTATTCTAGCTTTGAAATCTTGAACAAGACTTCAAACCTCAGTTTTTTATTGAAAAGTGTAACAATAACATAAGATCATTGTGCAAATCACCTGATGCCTGGCATATGTAAACTATAAAAAGACAAATAAAACAAAGAATGATCATTATAAACCATATTAATTATTTATTGCTGTGTAATAAATTATTCTAAAACTTAGCAGCCAGAAAAAACAAACATTTAATATCTTCTACTTTGTAGAGGTCAGGAATCTGGTAGTGGCTTAGCTGGATGGCCCCAGGTCAGGGTCTCTCACAGAGGTTGCACTCAAGGTGTTGGCTCTGTTGGAATCATCTCAAGGCTCAACTTGGAGAAAATCTGCTTCTACATTGCCAATCGGCTTCTCCCAGAGGGAGGTGTCTGAGAGAGCAAGAAAGAACACCAAAAAGGAAAACCACAATCTTTTTATAACCTAATGTCAGAAGTGACACCCCATCACTTTGGTTATATTCTGTTTGTTAGAAGCATGTCATTTAATTCAGCCCACACACAAGAGTAAGAGATTATACAAGGGTATGAATACTAGAACGAAGGGCTCATTAGGTACTATCTTAAAGTCTGCTTACCACAAAAACTATCCAGCCACTGAAGAAACTTGACTGAGCTTATCATTCAATTCAGTCAAGGAGTAGATGAAAGTAAAAATAAAAATGTATACTTAGATTCTTTCCATGATTTTTACTGGGTTTGAGATATGTAATTAATTCATTCAGTTGATATGTCTGTACATACACAGTGTGTTAACCTACTAACGTTTTGAAAGCACACATATGATTTTTTTTCTCTAGCATTTTAAATGCAGACAGCTATCTATTTATAAGCAACTTTCCGAAGTCTAAGGGTCAATTACTCATTTCACAGAGTATCCACAAGTAAGCTTGTCAACCAGATGCTATGCTTTAAATTTTTTTCACTTTCTCCTTTCCTTAGCTAAATAATTGTACATGCGATTTGCATTCAAAAAATAAGTGGAAAAGTAAGTGGTTTAAATTCTGAGCCTGCCCTTTCTGTCAATTTACTCAGAGAAGCTCTCTTTGTTTACCCAACTTTTAATTAACAACAAGGAAAAATTTATACTCACCCTTTTGGAGAAAAAACCTAGTCAGCTAAACCTATGCCACTTGCATCCCCAACATAAAATGTCTGGAATAGAAGTTGAGTTTAAATCATAGTGTACTAAGAGTTGAGAAAGTTAAAAACAATAATCAAATTCAATCTTGTTTTACAGGTAGAAAAAGTGATACGCCAAGATGAAAATCAAGTGGAAATGCTAGAAATGAAGATATGACACACACCCCCCGCTTGGACCCAGAGGGAGGAAGCACCAGCCCCCACAAACTGGCCTGCCCTGCTGAGGTGAGCCTAGGAGCCCTGTGTGGTGCTGTGGGCTTATTCTATGACCACAGATTCTGGAACAGGACCCAAGGTGGTGTAATATAGCCACCACCATACCTACTGTCAAGCAAAGACAATCCACCATCACAGTAGCAGCCCAGGCCACTCCACAAGTAACCTACTGCTCACTCAACTACACTGATATTAAGAGACACCAGTAAAGCCTGCAAATAGAGGAAGAAATCTTTATCCTCATAGCCAACCCAGTGTAATAGAAAAAGCAAACCCTCTACCAAATGACCAAAATGATGGATCTGGGACATGACCAGTGCCATTTTGCACACAATAAGTACAAAGTGGCTGCCAGCCCCTCCCTTTGTAAGTAACCTCATGATTTCTGAAAAACAGAAACCCTTTTGCTTCCACAAGAGTGCAGTTCTCCACCCTGGTCACATAGCTTCCACATTAGCATAATGCTCCTCCTTGATTGTATCAGCCAGCCCTTGGTGCCCTATATAAGCTCTCCTACCCCCATACCTGATGCTGTCCTCCATTTTGAGGGCAGCCTGGCAGATGCTTTTACTTTAAGATTGGTACCCAGAGTCTTGGCTCACTTTCTTTCACAAACATCAATGAAAAAATACTAGAACTACAAATAAACAGGAAGATATAACACCACTGAAGGAACACAGTAACGCTCAAATTTCAGACTCCATGGAACAGGGAATCCTTAAAATGTCCGAAAAAGAATTCTGAGCAATGTTCTTAAGAAAACTCAAAGAAACAAAAGAAGACTCAATTAGAGAACACAATAAAATGAGAAAAAATATCTGAATATGAAGGAGGAAATTTACAAAGAGATTAATACCTTTAAAAAGAGTGTAGCAGAACTCCTAGAAATGAAAGATGCACTCAATGATATAAAAAAAAAACACAACAGAGAGCTTGAGCAGCAGGCTAGAGCAAGCAGAAGAAAGAATTTCAGATCTTGAAGACAGTCTTTTCAAAATAACCCAGGCACACAACAAAAAGGAAAGAAGAATTTAAAATAATGAGGAAAATCTAAGAGAGATAGCAGACAAACTCAAGTGCATTAACATCTGAATTGTGCATATTCCAGAAGGGGAGGAGAAAGGAAAGGTGTTGAAAACTTATTCAAGGAACTGTAATAGAAAACTTCCCAGGTGTAGGGAGAGATACAGACCTTCAGATCCAGGAAGTTCAAAGGTCCCCAAACAAATTCAATCCAAAGTGATCCTCCCCAAGACACATTATAGTTAAATTTGCAAAGTTGAAAGACAAAGAGAGAATTCTAAAGCAGCAAGTGAAAAGCATCAAGTCACCTATAGGGGAGCCCCCATTAGACTAACAGCAAACTTCTCAACTGAAACCCTACAGGCCAGAAGAAAGTGGGATGAAATATTCAAAATACCAAAAGAAAAAAATTGCCAGCCAAGAATTCTTACTCAGCAAGGCTCTCCTTCAGAAAGGAGTGAGAAATAGTGTATTTCCCAGACAAACAAAAGTTGTGGGAGTTCACCACCACAGGACAAGCCCTGCAAGAAATTCTCAAGGGAGTCCTTCACCTGGAATTTGAATAATGATAAACACTATCACAAATACACAAGAAAGAGCAAAACCCACTGTTAAAACAAAAATGCCAATGAGAAAGAGAAAGAAGCTAAATCATGCCACCTTAAATTTCCAACTAACATTGAAGAACAGAAATAAAAGGGGAAGTAATGATCAAAAGATATTTAAACCATCTAAACAAGAAGCAATTAAATGACAGGAATTAAACAATACTTGTCAATAACTACCCTAAATGTGAATGGATTAAACTCCCACTTTCAAAAGACACAGACTGACTGATTGGATTAAAAGGCTAGACCCAAGTATATGCTGTCTTAAAGAGATCCATCTCACCTATAGAGACACACACAGACTAAAAGTGAAAGGATGGAAAAAGATATACCATGCAAATGGAATCCAAAAACAAGCAGGAGTAGCTATTCTTATATTGGACAAAATAGACTTTAAACCAAAAACTATAAAAAGAGACAAAGAAGGCCACTATATAATGATAAAAGGATCTATCCAGTTAGAAGATATAACAATCATAAATACATATGCATCCAATACTGGAGCACCCAGATATATAAAACACTCTTAGGCCTAAAGAAAGAAATAGGCCCTAATACGTTAATAGAGGGTGACCTGAACACCCCTTTCTTAGTGCAGGATAGATCTTCGAGGCAATAAATCAACAAAGAGACACAGGATTTAATCTGCACCTTAGACCAACAGGACCTGGCAGATACATACAGAATATTTCACCCAACAACTAAAGAGTGTACTTTCTTCTCATCAGCTCATGGAACATTCTCCAGGATTGACCACATATTAGGTCACAAATCTAGTCTTAGAAAATTTTTAAAAACTGAAATCATTCAAAGTATCTTTTCAGACCACAATGGACTAAAACTGGAAATGAATAATAAGCAAAACTCCAAAAACTATACAAACATATGGAAACTAAACAATAGACTCCTGAATGACCTATGGGCCCAAAAAAGAAATTAAACAGGAAATCAAAAAAAAATCTTGAAACCAATGAAAATAAAGATATATCATACCAAAACTTGTGTGATACTGCAAAAGCAGTACTAAGAGGAAAATTTATTGCAATAAATGCGAACATCAAAAGACTGGAAATACTTCAAATAAATGACCCAACACTATGCCTCAAAGAACTTGAAAAACAACAACAATCCAAACCTAAAGGTAGTAGATGGAAAGAAATAATTAAGATCAGTGCAGAACTAAGTAAAATAGAGAATAAAAAAACAATAGAAAATATCAACAAAACAAAAAGTTGGTTTTTTGAGAAGATAAATAGAATAGAGAAACTGTTAGCTACTTAACAGAAAAAAGAAGAGAGAAGACCCAAATAAGAAAAATCAGAAATGAAAAGGGAGACATTACAACTGATACCACAGAAATACGAAGAATCAATAGAGACTATTATAAACAATTGTATGACAACAAATATGAAAATCTGGAAGATATGGATAAGTTTCTAGATGCATACAAACTACCCAGACTGAACCAAGAAGAGATAGAAAACCCAAACAGACCAATAACAAGCAATGAAATTGAATAGGTAATCAGCAGTCTTCCAACAAAGAAAAGTCCAGGTCCAAATGGATTTTCAGATGAATTCTATCAAACTTTTAAAGAGGAGTTAATACCAATTCTCCTCAAACTATTCCAAAAAATTGAAACAGATGCTACTCTCCCAAATTCATTCTATGAGTCCAACCTAACTCTGATACCAAAACCAGATAAAGACACAACAAAAAAAGAAAATTACAGGCCAATATCCCTGAAGAACACAGATGCAAAAATCCTCAACAAAATCAGAATACAGCAACACATTTAAAAAAATCATACACCATGATCAAGTGTGATTCATCCCAGGGATGCAAGGATGGTTCAACATACGAAAGTCACTAAATGTGATACATCACATCAATGAACTCAAGGACAAAGACCATATGATTATCTCAATAGCTGCTGAAAGAGGACTTGACAAAATTCAACATCCCTTCATGATAAAGACTCCCAACAAATTAGGTATAGAAGAAAAGTATCTCAACACAATAAAAGCCATTTATGACAAACTTACTGCCAGTATCATTCTGTATGGGGAAAAACTGAGGGCATTTCTTTTAAGAACAGGAAAAAGACAAAGATGCTACTCTCACCACTTCTATTTAACATAGTACTGGAGGTGCTAGCCAGAGCAATCAGGCAAGAGAAAGAAACAAAGGGAATCCAGATTGGAAAAGATGAAGTCAAACTTTCTCTATTTGCAGATGACATTATACTATATTTAGAAAAACCTAAAGACTCTATCAGAAAACTCCTAGAGCTGGTTAATAACATCAGTAATACTGCATGATACAAAATTAATGCCAAAAAATCAGTTGTGTTTATATACTCAAATAATGAACTAACAGAAAGAGAAATAAAGAAGGTAAGTCTGTTTACAATTGTCATGAAAAAAATAAAATACCTAGGGATTAATTTAACCAAGGAGATGAAAGATCTCTACAATAAGAACTAGAAACCACTTCTGAAAGAAATTAAAGAAGATACAAAATGATGGAAAGGCATTCCATGCTTTTGGATTGGAAGAATTAACAATGTGAAAATGTCTATACTATCCAAAGCGATTGACAGATTCAATGCAATCCCCATCAAAATACCAAGGACATTCTTCACAGAAATAGAAAAAAATCTTAACTTTCATATGGAACAAACAACAAAAGACCCCAAATAGCCAAAACAATCCTGAGCAAACAAAATTAAGCCAGAGGCATAACACTACCTGACTTCAAATTATACTGCAAAGCTATTGTAACCGAAACAGTATGGTACTGCCATAAAAATAGACACTCAGACGTGGAGCAGAATTGAGAATCCAGAAATCACCCCTCAGGCTTACAGCCATCTGATATTGGAAAAAGGCAACAAAAATCTACATTGGGGAAAAGACTGCCTCTTCAACATGTGGTGCTGGGAAAATTGGATAACCATATGTAAAAGAATGAAACTAGATTTGCACATCTCACCATATACTAATTTGAACTCAAAAAGGATTAAAGATTTAAGTATAAGACCTGAAATTGTAAAATTACTAAGGGAAAATATAGGTGAAACACTTCAGGAACTAGATTTGGGCATGGACTTTATCAACATGTGCCTGAAAGCACAAACAACAAAAGAAAAAATAAACAAATGGGACTATATCAAACTAAAAACGTCTGCACAGCAAAGGAAACAAACAGAGTGAAACAACAACCTACAAAGTGGGAGAAAATTTTTGCTAACTATTTATCTGACAAAGGATTTCTATCCATAATATACAAGGAACTCATACAATTACACAGTAAAAAAAACAAATAACCCAACTAAAAATGGGCAAAAAAGCTGAATAGACATTTTTCAAAGGAAGACATACAAATAGCCAACAGGTACATGAAAAAATGCTCACCATCACTAGTCATCAGGGAAATGCAAATTAAAACTACTTTGAGATACCACCTCATCCCAGCTAAACTGGCTATAATCAAAAAGATGGTAAATAACAAATGTTGGCGAGGGTATGGAGAGAAGGGAACACTCTGGCACTGTTGGTGGGACTGTAAATTAGTACAACCACTATGGAAAACAGTATGGAGGTTTCTCAAACAACTACAGATAGATCTTCCACACGACCCAGCAATCCCACTTCTGGGTATATATCCAGAAGAATGGAAATCATCATGTCAAAGGGATACCTGCACTCCCATGTTCATCGCAGCTCTGTTTACAATAGCCAAGATATGGAACCAACCTAAATGTCCATTGATGGATGATTGGATAAGGAAACTGTGGTATATATACACTCTGTCATAAAAAAGAATGAAATTCTCCCATTTGCAACAACATGGATGAGCCTGGAAAAACTTATGTTCAGTGAAATGAGCAAAGCACAGAAGGATAAATACTGCATGTACTCACTCATAAGTGGGAGCTAGAGAGAAAAAAGGAAAAAAAGAAAGACCACAATGGTGCATTGGACTTGCAGAGGGAGAGAACATACCCTGGGCTACAAAGTGGAGGGGGGGGGATGTGGGGAGGGCGAGGGAGGTTGGGGATAATTGTGTGGGGGACACATACTACAAACACAATTTTTGGTAATGGGTATGTTGCCAGTATTAATCTGGCCTTCACATCTTGGGAATGAGTGGTGACAATCAGCTTTGTATCTCATGAATATTCATAACCAATAAAAAATAAAAAATTTTTTAAAAAAGTGTGCTTAAGAAAATAGAAAAAGAAAAGAAAAGAAAATATGACGTAGAAATAAGATATCTACTCAGAAGACTTCAGAGAATGCTGGAAATTACAGAAGAAAGGATCAGTGAACTTAAGTTTATTTCAACAGAAATTACATAAATTGAAAAACAAAGTGATAAATGGTTGGGAAAAAACCCACCACATCTGGAATCAGGAAGACAATGTCTAATGGTACAAACATATATATAGTTATAGTCCCTGAAGAAGAGGAGAAAGATAATAAAACAGAAGAAATATTTGAAGAGATAATGGCTGAGAATTTTCCAAATTTTAAAAAAATAAACCACAGACTGAAAGTGACACAAACTCCAAGCAAGATAAATTATAAATTAAGCTAAAAATAAAATCATTCTTAGGCACTTCGTAGCCAAAATGCTGAAAATCAAAGATAAAAACTTAAAGCTGGAGGGGAAAAAGGCATATTAAGTACAGGGTGACAACAATAGCAATGGTAGCTGAGTTTTCAACTGAAGTAATTAAAGCCAAAAGACAATGAAGCATCAATTTTAAAGAACAGAAAGAAAAAAACAGTCTGCATGAATTCTGCACTGGCAAAAATATTTTCCAAAGTGAAGGTGAAATAAAATGAAGAATTTTTTCAAAGAAGCAAAAACTGAGATAATGCATCTTCATTGGGCCTGTTGTACAAAAAGTGATCAAATAATTGATTCAGGCTGAAGGAAAAAGATACCAGATGAAAGTTCAGATCTGAGAAAAAAAAAGTTACTTCATATACCTATACTTTCATTGATTTATATTCTTAATATGTATATTTTATGCAATATATTTCAAAGGCAAGCCAGATAGAACATATAAAAACGGTTAATTAGGCAAATAGTCTGGATTTATTTTCACATTTTACATTCAATATATAATTTGTAATTCTCAGCATTTTGTGGTCTTCATAGAAGTCACAGTGTGTTTCACACTCACACATATCATCCCAATTCTCTCCAAAGTTATTAATTTTCCATGTGCCTCCTCTGCTCCTTCCCACTGCCTCCTACTCATTAGCTCCAAGACTGTTGTTCCAACACTCTTCCAAACTACTTTGAAAGTGTCAGAAAAGGCCAGATAGTACATAAGGAGATTCATGCTACCAAGCCATGAAAGGAATGATTTAGCCACCAAAGGGTACATCCCTGACCTGGGAAAATAGAAATTTCATTTTAAAAATTGTCTTTCTCAATATAGAGTCTCTTAAAAAATTTTATCCTTGGAGTTGCTATGTGGTGGTTTCAACAATGAGGCAAAAAAGTTAAGCTCATATTTTATTATTTGCTTTAGTTTTTATCCTTTTCAGTTTATGTCTGCTGCCTTAATAATGTGTTTGACATTAAAATTTTCCAGTTTATCTCTCATATGTTGTTTATTCTCTAAGTCCAAAAGATTAGTAAAAGTTAGTAAAATAAAATTAGGCCTATAGAAATTTACTTAAAATTTCTAGAATTTATATGAACAAATTTTAAAACAATATGTGATTATATTAAAACAAATTTTGAGCAGCATTATAAAATTTCAATTTGTTTCATAGTTTATTAAAAATATTGTTCATTCCCACTTTTTAAAAAATGTCTGTGTGTCTGGCGTCCCCAGAGTATGTTAAGTTAACCTTCTTAAAGGGACTCAACATACCTAGTCTAAGCACAGAATTTATTATATTCACCAAAGTCTTTATAGTGCAAATAAATATATTTATATATATAAATATATATAATAGGTCTTTAATTTGGGAATTCATAAGAAAAATAAGTCAGGAGGAGTCATGTCAGCAAGATAGCTGAAAACTAGTTTTCTACCATCATCTCCCCACAGTGCACCAATTTTGAAAATTACTCATGGGCAAGAGTACTTTTGTGGGAGTCCAGGAATCCAGTGGAGAAGTTCCAGAACACCATTTCAGCAAAAAAAATATGAGAATAAACACATTAAAGACAGTAAGAAAAGTATCACTTTACCTGTGCCACACTTCCCCAAAAGTGACACAGCTCAGTGCCAAGAGAAAACCCCTCAGCCATGATTTCCTCCAATGGGGGAAAGTGAGTGTGTATTAAGTGAGCACCCAGATTCTCCACCTGTACAGGACAGTAAGCCAAAGGTCCACCTCTTTCTTGCCCCACCCAGAACAGTGAGGGGATGAGCAAGGCTAAGGTGGCTAGAAGAGGCTGGGAGCAGGAAAGATAAGCAGAGACTCATAACAACCTTTTGAAACTCAACAAAGGCTGCTATTCCATCAGCCTCTTCTTGTACACAATCAGAAGACCCATTCAGATGTCTCTTAGGACATCCTCACTGTGGACCTCCCACCAAATGACCCACAGGCACTCCCAATGCTCTGGGTACCTCACCTCCCTCACTCACTGTCCTGTAGTCAGCTTCCCACATGTGCCCCCCCGGAAGCTGAGTGCAAACATTAGCAAATGGATTATGAGCACACAAATTCAGCCAGTTCAACCCCTTGGGATTGGGAGAAGGCACACAAATTTGAGCATTTCAGAGCACTGCCCTAGGGAAAATAAATGGAGGCTCTTAGCACCCAGGTCTTTGCAGGATCAAGAGAAGGCATACAATCTCACGAATTTTCCCCCACAAAATGGAATAAGAGGGCACATACAGAGAAAAAATCTGAAAGAGTCTGAGAATCCCTAACTAGGTTGACTGGTGAAGGTGTTTCCCAAAAGCAATCAGTAAAGACTAGAGAAAGTGACTGGTTCATCAAATGCAAACACAGCAATGCAAGACTTCAAGTTACATGAAAAACTAAGAAAATAGGACACCAGCAAAGAAATATTATAATATTTAATAACCAACCCCCAAAAAGTGGAGATCTATAAATTGCATGGCAAAAAGTTCAGAATAATGGTTTTGATGAAGTTCAGTGAGCTACAAGACAACACAGATATATAACTTAGTGATATCAGGAAAACAACACACCCACTTTAGTTCTAAGCATACATATAGGGTGAAAGCGAAGGGCTTTTAAAAAAAGATATTCTGTGCAAATGGAAACCAAAAGAGATCCATCTAAAACCAGCAGTATACACATTCTTCTTAAGCACACACAGAACATTATCCAGAATAGGTCATATATATTAGGCCACAAAACAAATCATAACAAATTTAGAAGATTGAAATTATATTAAGTATCTTTTCTGACCACAATGGTAAGAAACTAAAAATCAATAACAGGAGGAAACTTGACAAATATGAAGAAATTAAGCACCACACCCCTGAACAACCAATGATTCAAGGAAGAATCTAAAGGAAAATAAAAAAATAACTTGAGACAGATGAAAATAGAAACACAATATAACAAAACTTACCGAAGCAGCAAAAATAGTTCTAAGCAGGAATTTACAGCAATAAATGCCTACATTAAGATCTTTTTTCATTTATATCTCAAATAAAAACCCAATTTTACACCTCAAGGAACTAGAAAAAGAACAATTTAAGCCCAAAATTATCAAAAGGAAGGAAGTAAGAAAGATCACAGCAGAAATAGAAAATAGACACTAGAAAAACAATAGAAAATACCAACAAAATAGAGTTAGTTTTTTGAAAAGGTAAGGCAAATTGACACACCTTTAGCTAGACTAATGAAGAAAATAGAGAGGACTCAAATAAAATTATAAACGAAAGAGGAGAAATTACAACTGATATACGTCCCATAAGAGACTACTTTGAACAATAATATGCCAACAAATTATAACCTAGAACCTAAAAGAAATGGATAAACTCCTAGAAATATACAATCTATCAAGACTGAATCATGAAGAAATAGAAAATCTAAGCAAATGAATTATGACTAATGAGATTGAATTGGTAAACAAAAATATCCTGACAAAGAAAAGCCCAAGACTAGATAGATTCACTCGTGAATTTTACCAAACATTTACAGAAGAATTAATGTCAATTGTTCTCAAATTCTCTCAGAGAAAATGAAGAGGAGGAAACACTTCTAAGCTCATCTAATAAGGCCAACATCATCCTGATACCAAAGTCAGACAAGGACACTACAAGAAAAGAAAATTACAGGCCAATATCCCTTACAAAAATTGACGCAAAAATTCACAACAAAATACTAGCAAACTGAATTCAACAGCACATTAATAGAATCATACACCATGATCAAGTGGGATTTATCTCTCAGATGCAAGGGTGGGTCAACATATGCAAATCATAAATGTGATACACCACAAAAACAAAATGAAGGATTAAAATCATATAACCATCTCAACAGATGAGAAAAGCCATTTGACAACATTCAATGTTTTTTATGATTAAAAACTCTCAACAAATTAGGTATAGAAGAAATGCACCTCAACATAAAAAGGCCATATATGACAAGTTCACAGCTAATATCTCACTCAATTGTGAAAAGATAAAAGCTTTTCCTCTAAGTTCAGGGACAAGACAAGGGGGACTTATCAATTTTATTTAACATAGTACTAGAGGTCCTAGCCAGAGCAATTGTGCAAGAAAAAGAAATAAAAGGCATCCAAATCAGAAAGGAAGGAAATAAAATTGTCTCTAAGGATGACATGATCTTGTATATAGAAAGCCCTATGGACTCCACTAAAAATACTGTTAGAACTAATAAAAAAATTCAGTAAAGTTTCAGGATACAAATCAACATGCAAAAATAAATTAAATTTCTATATGCTAACAATGTGCTATCCCAAAAAGAAATTAAGAAAACTATCTCATTTACATTAACATCAAAAAGAATAAAATACTTAAGAATAATTTAACCAATGAGGTGAAAGACTTGTACACTAAAAACTACAAAACACTGATGAAAGAAATTAAAGACACGAATAAGTAGAAAGATATTCCATGTTCATGGACTGGAAGAATTAATGTTAAAATATCCATACTACCCAAAGCAATCTACAGATTCAATGCAGTCTCTATCAAAATTCCAAAGGCATTTTTCAAATAAATAGAAAAAAATCCTAAAATTTGTATAAAACCACAGGACTCTAAAAAACTAAGGCAATCTTGAGAAAGAAAAACTAAGCTAGAGACATAACTCTTTCTGATTTCAAATTATATTGCAAGACTACAGTAATAAAAACAGTATGGTACTGGCATAAAAACAGACACAAAGATCAATGAAAGAGGACAGAGAGCCCAGAAATAAACCCACACATATACGGTAAAGTAATCTTCAACAAACGCACTAAGAATATACAATGGAGAAAGGACAATCTCTTCAATAAATGGTGTTTGGAAAACTGAATATGCATATGCAAAAGAATGAAATTAGATGTAGATCTTATACCATACCCCAAAATAAACTAAAAATGGGTTAAAGTCTTAAATGTAAGACCTGAAATCATAAAACTCCTAGAAGGAAAAATTGGGGGAAACTCCTTGACTATGTTTTTGGAAATGATTTTTTGGATATGATACCAAAAGCACAGGCAACAAAAGCAAAAACAGAAAAGTGGGACAATATCAGATAAAAAGTTTCTGCACAGCAAAGGAAACTATCATCAGTAGGAAAAGATAAACTATGGAATAGGAGAAAATATTTGCAAACCATATGTTTGATAAAGGTTTAATATCCAAAATTTATAAGAAATTTATAAACTCAATGGCAAAAAAACACAAAAGATTAAAACATGGACCTGAATAGATATTTTTCCAAAGACATACAAATGGCTAACAGGTATATAAAAAATGCTCAACATCAATAATCATCAGGGAAATGCAAATTAAAAATGCGAGATGTTACCTCACACCTGTTACGAAGGCTACTATCAAAGTCAAAAGATATTAAGTGTTGACAAGGATGTAGATAAAAGGAAAACCTTGTACACTGTGGGAATGTAAATTGGTGCAACCATATGGAAAATAGTGTGGAGATTTCTCAAAAAATTCAAAATAGAACTCCAATATGATCCAGCAATCCCACTTCTGGGTATATATCCAAATGAAATGAAATCAGTATCTGAAAGAAATATCTATACTCTCATGTGGATTGTAACATTATTTACAATGCCAAGATCTGGATAGACCTAAGTGCTTCCAATAATATTGGATAAAAAATGTGAGAGAGAGATATATATAACTGTGCCATATGATATATATATATAATGATAATAATATTTCGTTATTCAGCCTTAAAAAAAGGAAATACTGCCATTTGTGACCATATGCACACCTGTAGGAAATTATGCTAAGTGAAATAAGCCAAACACAGAAAGACAAACAATGCATAATATTACTTGTATGTGAAATCTAGAAAAGTTGAACTCATAGAGAGCAAAATAGTGGTTACCAGGTGCTGGAGGTGGGAGAAATGGAGCAATATTGGTCATAGGGTACAAACTTTCAGTTATAAGATGAATAAGTTTTGGAGATCTAGGGTACAGCATTGTGAAAGAGTCAATAATAATGCATTGCATACTTGAAATTTGCTAAGGAAGTATATCTTAGGTGTTCCCAACAAAAACAAAAAAGGTAATTATGTTAGGCAATGCACATGCTAATTAACTTGATTTTGGTAACCATTTCACAATGTATAGTTATATCAAATCATATTGTATACCTTAAATCTATAAAATTTTTATCAATCATACCTAAATAATGCTCAATAAATGAATAAAAAAATAAATACAGCTGTATAAATATAACAAATCAATTATGATGAATAACTAAAATCCCATGTCCACTGAACTGAAGGGTTAACATATATGTAGCATAAATTATCTATGGTAGAATGTGTACTAATTCTACAACTCTCTGGTTAATCCCCTGTGAAAGGATTAGATATATTTGCCACATGAGTTACTGTGCTACAAAGTAAAGAGTATACTCCTCTATCTCATTTTCTGGCCGGGCCCTGCAACTTTGTTTGGATATGGCATGATGTATATCCAAACAGAAGCTATAAATGAGCTTGCATAGTTTTTTGGTCTCTTGCATGCCTTCCCTATGCCATGAGAACAGTATAGTCACTATAGTCCAGGTAGAGACTGCTCTGTCATCCTGGGTTCAAGAATGAGAAGACATAAAGAACAGGGATGAGCAGGGCCAAACAGACATGCAGCCAATCGGCAGACCTGTAAACAAAAAAATACTTATTGTTTTAAGCCACTGAGATTTAGGGGCTGTGTGTTACCACAATGAAGTTGACCAATAGTGTGTGCATACATGTGCGTGAGTGTTACATACTTTCTTAACGTAACTGCAGAAAATTCTCGCTCTATCCTCATGAAATTAATTCACATTTAGATATCAGCAAGCAAGTTCCTCTCACAGAAAAGAACAGAACAGCTAACAGACATACATCAATGGGAGCATCAGTGGAAGAGTGTAGGGTATAACGAGGACGGGTGAAACCCCTGTGGAGCACAGAAGCCCAGGATGTCGGCCTAGAGAGGACGGGGAGGCACACAGTATCAGCCACCACATCTCCAACACCAGATGAGTGCAGAAAGAATTCTCCCTTATGGTGAAAAGGCAGGCTGAGGACCCACACCAACCCCCATCCTTAACACAGAGGCCCTCAAATACTTTGGCAGGGTAAGTCCGGAGCCAAGTGTGGGGAACATAACAGAATAAACATGCTGCATTGCTCTAGAATGCTAGCACAAACTGTGCACTCCCCACCTCCACCCTCCTGACACAAGCTGATGCAGGATGGTGCCATCTTGAAACCACAGCCATTACAGGAGTGCACCCTGCTCTGGAGCCAGTAGCCATAGCACTTCCCCAGCCTTAAGGCTCTGCCCTCATCCCAGCACACTCACACAAGAGGCTGCAGTACCCTGATCCCAGTGGCCCAAAGCCTGGGCTCACAGCAGCTTTGACTCTACTTCCTCAGTCTGGGAGGCCAATCCAGTCCTGCTGAACTGACACATCCTCACATCCCTGCCAGATATCAGACAGGCAGACCTCCCTCAAGCATATGACTCCCATTCCTTCCCCTACCTCCCAGCTTTGCCAGCTGACTGAGTTGTGCATGCCTGAGCCCTCAATCCAGAAAACAGCTCATGGATCTCTCCCCTAATGAATATGCCTTCAGGCAGGTAGAAGTAAAGTGTATCTGCCCCTCCCAGAAAAGCAGCAAGGGATTCCATCCTGATCAGTTTCACATAGCAGCCTTGCCAACAGTTTCAGAAGCAGCTGCACTGGACCCCTCACTGCAGGCCTGCCTAATGACCCTGCCCACAACCAAAGGCAGCTGGACTGGGACCCTCCCTGCAGCCTTGCTTAGCATCCTCGCCTACTTCCTAAGAAACTGCTCAGCAGCTCTGCCCTTTGCTGTCCAGCTCCTGAACTTCAGAGGGAAGCATGACCTTGTGTCAGCCTCAGGAATTGGCATAAGAGAAGGGCAACTAGCAGACCCACAGTCAACTAGCTGAGCCAAAACACATCCATGCTCCTGGCTCAAGGCAAAAGCTCAGCCATCATGCCCCTGGAAATCTTTCCCTGAGTCTTAGAGCCATCATGAGCACATGCATCTGAGTGAGAAACAGCTTAGCTGACATGCCCTTGGCAGGCCCACCCGTTAGAGAGGCAGAATAGTGATCCTATAACTGGCACACCAGTGCTGGAGACCCTGGTATGCCATACGCCCACATCCCCAACTTAAGAATCAGTCCAACAATCACATCCCCAGAGAGTCAGCTCCTCAGATGACTGACCCACAGGGTGCATGTGCACACACCCAGCCTGTGAACCAGCCCAGAGACAGCATCCGGGCAAACCTTTGGAACTACCACCACAAACCTCCAAAGCATAGGTCTCTAAGTCACTCACATACATAGGGGAAGTGGATTACAGCTGATGAAACTACATGGAGTTTACACAGTAGTGTATGCAGTATATCCACTCAGAGCAAAGCCGTTGTACTCTTCCCAACTGACATCCTAGGCACATTTGTAGGTCAAAGTCTTTTCACTCACAAGCCACTCTACAAACTCAATAAGGTGACTGTTCCACCAAATGCAGAGATATCAATGCAGGGAAACAAGAAATATGGAGGAAAAAAGGTAACATGACAGGGCCGAGCCCGTGGCGCACTCGGGAGAGTGCAGCGCTGGGAGCGCGGCGATGCTCCCACCGCGGGTTCGGATCCTATATAAGAATGGCCGGTGCACTCACTGGCTGAGTGCCGGTCACCTAAAAAGACAAAAAAAAAAAAAAAAAAAAAAAAAAAAAGGTAACATGACACCACCAAAAAAAAAAACCAAAACAAAACACGGACTTGAATAGGAGACTACAGTTAACAACCAAGTACTGTATATCTTTGAATAGCTAGTCAAGATGATTATGAATGCTCCTAACACGAAGAAGCGACAAATGTTTGAGGTGATGGATATATTAAGCACCCTGATATGACCATTGACACAGTATGAATGTACTCAAATATCATACTGTGCTTCATAAATACATACAATTATCACGGATCAATTAAGAAAAATAAATTTAAAAGAGAGAAAAAGAAAGTAGAATAGTGGTTACCAGAGGCAGGGAAGGCGGGGGTGGGGAGTGGGGAAACATTGATAGACTAGAACAAAGTTACAAAGTTACAGTTAGATAGGAAGAATAAGTTTTGTTGTCCTAGGGTGACAGTAGCTAATAATATTATATTGTGTATTTCAAGACAGGGGAAAAAGAGGATCTTGAATGTTATAACTGCAAAGATATGATAAAAGTTTAGGTGATAATTATGCTAACTATTCTGATTAGATCATTATATAATTATGCATGTATTGAAACAACAAACGCCACATAAACATGTACAATGAAAAAAATAAATTAAAAAAATAGATATCGAGTAGTAAATTCTCAACAACTTTTCATAACTTAAAGTCTATTCTTAATTGTAAATAATTTAGGGAAGTCCCCCATGCTTCTAATAAACTTTATAAAATTCCAGACTCTATTACTTAGGTATCTAAGTAAAATAGGTATCTCTCCATTTGTGTGTTCGTCTAACTTTCCATTCTTTCGCTCTTCTGAATGTTCTATGAAGTATTTCACTGTTATGGGAGAGGGTGTATACCACTCCGACCTTTGTTGAGAGAGATTATTTTCTTGAATAAGTCTGATATAAAAAGTGTCCTTCTCCTAACGTTGGTGGAAGTCATTTGTACCAAAGATATTCTCTTTAACAACATTAAATAGTGCCCCCCGATACAACACACCCAGACAGAGGAAACCAGGAATGTATTTCTTAATTACTTCACTCACTCAATTGTGTAATCTATGTATACAGTTCTGGCTGATAAATTCTTAGAATTCTGTCAATATTCTTGGCATTTGGGCAACCATTTTTCCATGACATTGAATGCTCAAAGGTCCAAATAATTTTGAAATCTTTGGAAGAGTTGTTATTAGCATTGTAGCCTTGTACTTGGTCTCCAAACCAAATGACTCCACATTTAATTACCAACGGATTTAAATGAAATGATTCTTTAAAACATGCAGTTGGCTTGAAATGACTTCTTCCAGTTACAATCTGTCTTAATGAAAGAGTGTAGATCAATTTTCAATGCTATATACAACATTCTCATTAAATTTCTATACATTGTCTTTTAGTCTGTTAAATGAGAAAAACTATGTAAAATACCTAGAGCAATAATTGCACATATTCAGTGCCTAATAAATTCCTTTCTCCCACACAATTTCTTAAAAATTTAGCATATAACCTTAAAGTTCACCAAAGTGATACCTTCTGTCACCCCTCCTGTATATTAATCAGCAACTTTAAAACAAGTCAATATACACCACCAGTAAGCATAGTGACATTTAGGCAAACTATGTACAACCACACAAACGTCCTGTTAGGCAAGAAGCTCTGTTAGTTGGTTCCTTTATAATTTTTAGATGAAATGTGTTTTGAGAAGCATCTACAACAGCAATATGTATTCCACATTTTGGCTCATTCTAGGACAGAAAGATTGATATTTCTGAGTATTAGTGAACAAACGGATTATGCTTTTGTCTTGTGGCATGAAAGACTCTTGAAAACATGTCTCACAAACTTCTTGTTAATACTGTTCACTCTTATCTGAAAAGTAAATTATTTTACTTCTTCCCACTTGATATTACCTAACTTTTATAGTAACTTCTCCTCTAGGCACTATGTCACTTAGTGCCCCCAAGTGCCACATCTTGACTCAGTTTTATATTTCACCTGTTATCCAGGAAACAAAGTAGGGAAATATTCAATATATCAAATGGGAATGCTATTGCCTTCACTCTTTATTAATTGCCATCCCTCTGATTTAGATGCATGGGTTCTCACTCCACTTTAGCCACTGAGATGGGATGCTCTGGTGCCTCATGGTTCCCCCTGCAGAGGCTCCTATATCACAGAGCCATACCCAGGCCAATAATTAGTCTGGCTAAATTGATAGGAACTACACAACCAAATATCAGGATCCATGTTAATGCATGTGAATCAGGTAACTCTTCTGTATTATCTAGCTTTCATTTTGTCTTATATTTTTCAGCCCTCCTTTCTGGCTAAGAATATTTAGGAGCCTTTCCAAAAAGATTGAATGCTTTTAAAAATTAGAGTTTCATTTAATGTTGACCCACAAACTTTTTAAGAAAAGAAAAACAATAAGGTTTCAGCACTGAAAGATGTTTACTTAGCAGAAAAACTATCTGACAAATCATGTAGTCAATCAGCCTAATTCTGAAGCACTGACTGTGTGTACACTGGGGCCTCAAGTATCTGGCAGAGTGGTTTCTTTTTTAAAATTCATGACATCATGCTCTCGTATTCAAGTTTGGCTCAACATGAGAAATCTCCTTCTTTGGATGAACTAATTGGAATATTGGCTCTGTGAGAAAAAGAATCCTTCCAAATCTCTTTATGAGGAAATTAGTATCTTGGACATGATTTTCAGTTCCCTAAAGGGAATAACATCTCTTGATAAAGAAAATAAACTGCTTTCCCAAATCTGTTAAAACAAGTTCAGTATTCTGCTTTAATTATGGTGTCAAGTGCTAGTATGGAAAGAATGTTCACTGGCATGAGTAATATATGAATACATAGACACAAGACAATGAGTGTTGAGTCAGTAAATAGGAAAATTCATGTTTTTAAATATATGTCTTATTTATTTGGGGAAAAAAATTATTTTAAAAAAACAAAAGAGTTAGTAAAAAACCTTACAGTCTTATTAAAATATAAGATTTGTTGTAGAGTGTGGTACTGTTGGAAAACTTGCTATGTTATATCTATCTCTTCACTATCAATGATTACAATATTATATCACATCCATAAAGCTCTTTCTTTTGTTCTGTGGACTGGAGCTACATATATCTCTATTTACAAGACGGAGATTAGCAATATTACCTCTATAAGGACAGCTCAACTTATTTTCTCTCTCTTTTCACCAGCCTCACCACAAATTTGTCCCAATGTATATGTTTGGGGAGGAGGGGTTTACAACCTGTGCTCACTAAATATTAAACCTATAATAAACCACCACATTCCTTATTACCAAAAAAAATTTTAAAGTACTTATGTCTGTCAGAGAAAGTACAGATTTTCAAATAAAAAGCAAATACTTCACTGCAAAATGTTAAATAAGAATGTACTTAAAGAACTCCAGCTGGTTAAATTTAGAATGCTAAACAAAGCCCAATCTAAGAATATTCTTTGGCTTTATGCCCACAGCATTTTTATCTGATTGTAAATTGGACATATTTTCATTGATTTTAGAATTTTGTCTCCCAGTGTTTTGTTCTCTTAAGAGACTCAACAGGTTCTGAGTAGTGTGTAGGCACCAACAGTAACTCCCTACCTTCTAAGGACATGTTGTCATTTCCAGTCAATGATACACCACTGCCCTCACACCTTCTACCTAGAACATTTTCTTATGCCTAACTGTGACTAGAAAGGTTAACAATCCTTTTCGATAAATCAATCTTATTGAGGTATAATTTACACATAGAAAAATGCATCATTTTAAGTCAACCCTTCCCTTCAATGAATTTTTACAAACATAACCACAATCAAACTGTAGAATATTTTCATCATCCCCAAAAGTTTTCTTGACAGTTAATACTCCACATCCCCCTCATCCCAAACAATGACTGATCTGCTTTTCGTAAATACAGATTTATATACAGTATGTGCTGTTGGGTACTTAGCATAATGTCTGTGGCAGTCATTCATTTTGTTGAGTATATTAGTAGTTCATCTCTTTTTATTGCCAGATAGCATTACATTGTTTGGATATATCACAATTTGTTTACCTATTCACCTGCTGATGAACATTTGGGTTATTTCTAGTTCAGGACTATTGTGAATAAAGCTGAGATGAACATTCATGTGCTAGTCTTTGTGTGGACATACATTTTCATTTATCTTGGATAAATACATATTTTGTTAAATTTATCTCTGAGTATTTCATGTTTTGATGCTATCATAAATGGCATTATTTTTCCAGTGTTCACTGCTAGTATACAGAAATGCAATTGATTTTTTATATGTCTTTGTGTCTTGTGATCTTGGCAAATTCACTTCTAGCATCTTTTTGGTTGATTTCTTAGGACCTTCTACATAAAGAATTATATAGTCTGTAAATAGGGACAATAGCTCATTCCTTCTTTTACAGTCTAAAAGACTTTTATTTCTTTTACTTCCATCATTGTGCTGGCTAGGACCTCCACTGCAATTTTAATAGAAATTCTAAGTATTGAACATCCTTGCTTTATTCTCAGTGTTAAGGGATTAGTATTCCAGGTTTTACCATTGAGTACGATATAGCTGTAGCTTTTATGTGGATGTCCTTTATTTGACTGAGGAAGTTCCCTTTTATATTCTTGTTGCTGAGTGTCTAATTTTGTCAAATACTTTTTCTATACCCAATATGATAATTCTATATATTTTTTAATTTTTTTGAAATATGGTCACTTAAATGACTGTCATTGTACATGGACATGTACATCATATAAAATATTGCTGAGAAAAACATTCCTCAGTCATGATGTTTTATTCATTTTTATATGATACTGAATTTACTTTGGTAATATCATGATAAAATATTTTGATATTAATAATATGATAAAAATTTTTGCATGTATGTGATAGTTAGGGCTTGGCAACCTTCTTGCAACCATGAGGAAATGTACAAGAGATTTTTAGAGATATAAACTCTGACATCATTAAGCTTCTAAAACAATATCAACAACTGTCCACCTCTGAACTGTTTTGTGAATAAATAAATAAACCCCTATTTGAATAAACCAGAACAATTGAGATTCCTTTTACTTGGAGCCAAAAGCATCCCAAATCGATTCAAATGCCACTTGGAAAATGTTGGATTTTAGTACTACTCAAGAATGTATAGGAATCCCACTTCACTGTTTGTTTTGTTTTGTATTTAATGAGCAAACAATCAAAGGAATAATGAGTGTCTACTTTAATTGTCTTATTTAATTTCATAATAACCCCACTTCATAATAGACACTACTATTCTTATTTTATGGAAAGTGAAACTGAAACTCAGAGAAATTAAATGATTTGCACAAAGTCTTCCAGCTTCTAAAACCTAACGCCAAGTTTTAAGTCGATTTTTATCTAACTAAAAAGTTCACTTTTAACTATGGCCTCCTTTCCTGAATTTTTTGCTAAACACCTACGAATTCACATTTGGGAGTCTGCATGGTCCACTTCTTTAGACTTGGTACTTTGGAAAGGAGTGAAAATTTGTCCAGTGGAGAAACTGATATGGAACAGTGAGGGACTAAAATCCCAGCCTGGTAATCCAAAGAGAAGTATTTAATAATTGTCAAGGAAGTAAAGTCATATTAATATTATGCCTCCTGTATAAATATATGGAAAGAGGATGCATTTGAAAACTGGATAATAAAACCTGTGTTATGGTCTCTTGAGATTTCTGGAAAGGAATTACTAAAAAATAATAGTCAATAATAATTTAATGCTACTTTCCAGGTTTTGAGAATTTTCTTGCTCTGAAACAATGTAAATATAACATCTGTTGGCTTTTTGCTATACAATGTTTTCAACAAACCTTTAAAGGACACAAAATTATGCTATTAAACTCTGAGAGGAAAAAACAGCTCTCAAAAATAACTAGGGTTGTAGTTTTTCAGGGCAGAATTTTGTCACGTTGAAATGGTCAGGCTTAGTGTGATTACATAAATACCAATACCAGAAAGAATAATGAATTTGAGAAGGGTTCAAAGGACCAAACCAAGTCTGACTGAAACATTAGAAATACAACAAAAAGTGACACATAAAGACCTGGAAAGAATGTTCCACAGAAAGAAATAAACCTTAACTTGAATGTAATTTAAAAAAAAAAAAAAGTCTAAATGCACTTATGGGCATTTTTGAAGATGCAGTCATGTAGCAAAACCTGTTTAAACTGATAAAACATAGCCTAGCGTTTTGTACACAATCAGAAGAGTAGACAAGTGCTTCCTCCAATTAACGGGCAGAGCCTGCTCCAATAGTGATTAGACTTTCACTCAGTGAGAAATGTAGGAAACCAAAGAGTCCTGGTAACCAAATACTAGAAAATAAAAATGAAGTGAGGCAGGAAATTTCTTATAGAACTGTAGTTCAGTAAAACTTTTAAGAATAATTTGTCTCTAGCCTTTACCTCTTTAAAATAAAAGCAAAATTAATTTGTGTTACTTTATTTTGTAGAATAACACTTTACATTTTATAAAGTATTTTTAGAAACATTATCCCATTTGAACTTCTTAACCGCCTTTGAGGTAAAGAGTATAATTACCATCTGACAGATGAAGAAACTAAACTCAGCAAAGAAAATAAAACTGTAAAATTGCTTATTCTTATGCTATGACAATAACCACAATAACTACAAAAACCACAAGACTACCACTTATTGCTAGATGGCAGAAATTATGATAAGCACTTTAAATATAATATCTCATTCAATCTTAATCAGAACTTTTCAAGCTATGTAGTACCAATCCCATGTTACATGTGAGGGATATTGAAGATGACACAAGTTAAATAACTTGTTGAAGGGCCGGCCCCGTGGCACACTCGGGAGAGTGCAGCACTTGGGAGCGCAGCGGCACCGCGGGTTCGGATCCTATATAGGAATGGCTGGTGCACTCACTGGCTGAGCGCGGTGCAGGCAACACCAAGCCAAGGGTTGCGATCCCCTTACCGGTCACAAAAAGACAAAAAAATAAATAAATAAATAACTTGTTGAAAATCACACAGCTGATTGGATATAGACTCAGAATTCAAGCCCATGTTGTCTGTAAATCCTGTGCATTAAAAAGAAAAACTTGTCCCCACCATATTACTCTTTCCCATATTAACCCTTAACCTATTATATTAAAATTATCCCTTAACCTATTATATTAAAATTGCATATCTATTCATTTTACAAATACTCATTTACATACATTATGCACATATACTCACATAATTCGAGTAGTGTAGGCATGACTTATGTATATCTTAACTTTTAAAAGGTTCTATTTAATACCTAGATGGGGTAAAGAGTAAAGGAATGAATTAAGTGTTTTCACTTTTATCATCCAAGGCTATTTGTCATTTGTTACAAAATCTTATGCAAATAAGTTTGTATTTGCAACCATATGCTTAAATTTTAAAAGCTCTTAATTTCACACCAGGGAACCAGGATAAACAAATTCTATTATGTTCTAAAACGTCTGATAAATAACAAATTATTTGTTGAAGTAAAAGAAGTCGAAAAAGAAGTACAATTTGATTTTGACCACTGCTACATTACTAATAGTACCAATGTAGCTTTTCTATTTATTTCCATGTTTAAGGAATGTTTATTTCATAGTAAACATTGGGCTACGCAGATGAATAAGAGGTGAGACAGAACCTTTGTCCTTGAAGACCTAGGGTCTAATGTATGAGAAATCCATCATGGGCAATTTAAGTCATCAAGGTCAGTGCAACACTAGAGATGTCAGGGTGTGCTATGGACTGCATGGTTGTGTCCCCCAAATATTCATCTATTGGAACCCTACACACCAGTGTGATGGTGTTTGGAAATGGGGCCTGGATTAGTCTATTTTCTGCTGCTTATAAAAGAATACCTGAAAGTGGGTAATTTAAAAGAAATGAAATTTATTTCTTACAGTTTTGGAGGCTAGGAAATCCACAGTCCAGGGGGTACATATGGTGAGGGTCTTCTTCTGGGTGGTGACTCTACAGCAACTCAGGGTAATCATATCATTGAGAGAAAATGGCCTGAGCAACAGTAAGCTCACCTTTGCACTTGCACTCCTTATAAAGCCATCAGAACCATGCCCATTACTCCATGAATGGATCAATCCATTCACAAGGGCATAGTCCTTACACTCTAATCACCTCTTAAAGGCCCTCTTTAAATACCATAATTGGATTTCCCACTCTCTTAACACTGTTGCAGTAGAGATCAAGTCTCTAATACTTGAGCTTTGGGGGACATATTTGACCCATATAGCAAGGCCTTTGGGAGGTAATTAGAACACTAGGACAGAGCACTCATGATGGGATTTGTGCCCATGTGAGAAGATACACTAGAGAGCTTGCTTCTGCTCTCTCTTTCTCCCCACCATGTGAGGACACAAGGAGAAGATGGCCATTTGCAGACCAACAAGAGGGCCCTTACCAGGCTCTAAACATACCATACCCTGACCTTAGACTTCCCAGCCTTCAGAACTGTGAGAAATAAATTTTTCCTATTAAGGAAATTAATAAAATTAATTAAGCCATTAATTCTATGGTATTTTTGTTATAGGAGCCCAAATTAAAACAGGGTCTTCAGGAGCTTGGAGGAAAGTCACAAGACAAAAAAGTAGACTTGAGAAAATCTTGTGGGAGATGACACCTGAAGTAAACATTTAAAAACAAGTAGAAATGAGCCAGCAAAGAAGGGAGAGTATAGCATTGTAGAAAGGGATACAACCCGGAAACCTTTCACACTCTTCATCCCATAACTCTAAGCTCATACGTGTATAAAGAGAGAGAACAACCTTTACCCCTTAGAAGGCCAATTTAATTGGGAGAACAAGTTCTACTTCCAATGAGCTTATGCTTTCATTCGTATTCAACATAAACTGAGCCTACTCTGTTTCTCTGCTATTTACTCTGCCTCAAATGCTCATGCCCTCAATCCACAAGCTCTTATTAAAAGCCACAGGTTATCATTCAGTTTTTTTTTTATTAATTATATTAAGGACAGAAATTTATTTTCAGGCAAAAGAAAAAATTCCACACTAGATACTGGAAAATATAAATATTAGACATTCTTTTCACATCCCTGAGGCTTTCCCGTAGGCATTTTGATAATAATAAAAAACCTGACTTTAGCATGTCATCTTGAATAAGCCAAATTTAGTAGTTCAATTTTAGTTGAAATTTTAACCTCCAAAATAATATGCAAAAGAAAAATGTTGCTCATCTCTGCTTAGTAAATTGGCAGAAACAAGTATTAAACAGCAGAAAGGGAAGTCCTTTGAACGATTTAGTCCCCAACTGAGAGTACTTCAGATCTAAAATGCATCATTCTCATACAGTCAACGGTAACCATGCTCTTGAGTGTCCTTTAAAAATCTCGTAATAATTGCTTATATTTGAAATACTCTACTTTTCAAAAATTGCTAATACAATAATTTGATAAGAAAATTGAAGCAATTTCAGCTTCTCTTTTTCCATCTTTTATAATTTCTGTCTGCTGACTTAGGAAATTCATAGCATGGCCGCCTTGAAATTAAGAGTCAGCTTTGAGAGAGAAAAGATACCTCCTCGTTATAGTAACCTTATATTGCTAATTTGGGGGCATAGTCCTGGTTGCAAATATGTTTCCTTTTTGTACCTACAAGTTAATTAATACATGCTACCTTTATAAGCCAGGCCTTAGACTGGCATTTAGGAAACAAAATGGAAGAATGGTCTCTGCCGTCAAGAATTTTATGGTAGAATGGAAGACAAACATTTGTAAATAGATAATATTGGCATTGGCATATCACTTTTCAATCACTAACATTGTAATTTTATTAAAACTCTATTAAACTTTGGTATATTTCAAGATTTATTCTTGTTGTATTTACCCTTAGTAATTTCATCCACTTAGAGAAGGCTTTAGATGCCAAGGTCAATAAGTCAATAACAGTGAAAAATATATATTAGCATAAGGTTTGTAATTTACAACATGTTGTCATATACATCAATTCTTTGACTCTACGTTGAGGTAAGTACTATTATTACTATCCCTATTTCACTTTTGAGATAAGTGAAGTTCGGAGGTTAAGCGACTTGCTCAAGGGCAGATTGCTATAACAACTAAAACCAAGTTATTTGATTAGAGATGATGATATAATAATTACAACACAACTAAGATATAGGTATATTCTATATGCAAGATACAGAGCTTTACATGAATTAACAACTTCATTCCTCATTTACAAAAAAACTATCAGGTTTGACCATTATGCCCACTTTACCATATGAGCAATAAAGTCAATTGGCTAAGGCCACAAAGCTGTTAATTGCTAGAAGCACCTTAGAGGTGGATAGTGTGAATTCAGTCAGGTTCTTTCCTTATACAACACTGCTTCTATCTTTCTTTCACTGGCATATATCACCGAAAAGCATAAATTATTTTTTAAATGTGAAAAAACAAAGACAAACCAACCAAATATAGTCATGTGTCACTTAACGATGAGGATACATTCTGATTTATGTGATGTTACACAATTTCATTGTTGTACGAATATCATAGAGTGTACTTACACAAATCTATGATAAACCCTATTCCTCCTAGGCCTCAAAGCTGCACAGCATGTTACTGTATTGAATACTGAAAGCAACTGCAACACAATGGTTATTATTTGTGTATCTAAACCTATCTAAACATAGAAAAGGTAGAATAAAAACATGGAATAAAAGGTATGATATGGCACACCTAAAATAGGCTACTTACCTGTATAGGGAGCTTGCTGATGCTCTGAGTGAGTCAGTGAGTGAGTGGTGAGTGAATGTGAAAGCCTAGGACATTACTGCACACTACTGTAGACTTTATAAACACTGTACAATTAGGCTATGCTCAATTTATGAAAAAATATTTTTGTTTCTTAAATAATAAATTAAGCTTAGCTTAGTATAACATTTTTACTTTATAAACTTTCTGATTTTTAACTTCTTGACTCTTTTGTAATAACACTTAAAACACATTATGCAGCTATACAAAAATATTTTCTTTATATCTTTATTCTATGAGTTCTACTCATAGAATGTTTTTATTTTTTTATTTTAATGTTTTTATTTTTTTATTTTTTAAACTTTTTTATTAAAGACTAAGACACAGACACACACGTTAGCCTAGAGCGACAAACGATCAGGATCTTCAAGACATCACTAGGCGACAGGAATGTTTTAGCTCCATTACAATCTTATGGGGCCACCATCGCATATGCAGTCTGTCGTTGACAGAAACATCATTATGCGGCATATGACTGTAATAATTTTTCTTTCTTTTTTGTCAAATCCACGATGGCTCCCCTTATTGTACCAAATGCACCAAGTGTACTCTGTTGGGCAATTAAGACACTTCCTAAGCAGACAACAATAACTTTAGCAAACATGTCCTTATCATTTATATTGCCCTCCTTAATTCTTCCCTTTCCCCTTAATTCTTCTTCCTCCTTAATTCTTTCCCTTAATCATACCATTTTCTTGACTTCATATCTTAATCGCCATGTATTCTTAGCCATCCAAATTGCAACCATCCTCAGTTATACTACTCCTTATTTCCTTTTCTTATTTAAACCATTTATATGTTTGGTATAATTTGGCATCTGGTTTTACACTCTATCGTTGATATCATATTATGTTAAGTGAGTAAATCCTTGATTTTATATACCTCCTAAGACTGGGCATATAATAGGTGCCCAAAACCTACTTTACTAATGAACTAACAGCATATTCACAAATGTTTCCATTTCAACGAGAAACCCAAAAGAGCTTCAATTTCTGAAAAACACCTACAGGAAATAAGCTTTAAAAAATAAAAAACTTCTCCTAAAAATAAAAATAGTTCAAATATCTTTAAACTTTAAAGATGTTATAAAGTCAGAGCCAAGAACAAAAGCAATCTGAGTCAACTCCCTTGATGTATCTTGACCTAAAATTAAAGGTAAGTGGGAAAAATGTAATAACACTATTTGATTATCTGGCACCATTTTGAATAAAAAGACTGAAATCAAATATTGAGACTAATTTTGTCGATTAAGTCGCCCAAAGGAAAATTAATTTGATTATTTAAATCTCAACAGTATGGCATGCCCTATATATATATAACTCAAATGCCGTTACCAATTGAATTATTTTTTCATTTTATGCTAACTCATCTTTGAATGTCAGTAAACAAAAGGAAAAGGTGAAACTTTACAGGGTTGAGGGCAACAGAGAGAGTGCTCTGATCTGTATTTTTTATTTATGGATTACCCTCTGTATAGATTTGACATTCATTCTAAAAATTACTCATTTCAGAAATGCATACCTGTTAAATAGCATTATATCATATAAATATTTTCAATGTAAATATATTATTAATAATTTTACAATTTCAAATTATGCTTCTGATTCCTATTTGTTTTCCTGCTGTGTTTTTCCTCCTTAATAACCTGTTTTACAGATTTATGCATGTGTGTCTGTCTTTCCTTGTGTTCCCTTGAGGCCTCATAATTAGAGCTTGCAGTACCTCTGCACCAAACAGGAAACCAGGAAAATTTGCTTGGTTTCAGGTTTTTGCAAAAATTTGAAACTTGGAACTGGCTTCATCAAAAGTTTTCTTGAGGTAGAAAAACCTTTCAGCAAGTTTTGTGCAAATCTGGGATGAATTCAAAGTCAACCTGAGCCAATTAATTTTTGGCAGGGAACATTGTAACATATGATGGTTGTATCTGTGCTAGATGGCTTTATATAAAAGTGGGTGATTTGGATGGATTTGGCTTTGAATGTGTTGGCTCTTTCTACTTAAAGGCACAAAATGTGATTCAGAGCTTGTAGAATTCTATCTTCTCAGATTCCTTGCAGGCAGATTCGTCTGCTGCTATTTTATTTCCCAGGCAGATATTTCTTTATTCAGTGCTTAATATTTTTCCCAATTTGTGTTAACATTGGAATTTATTTTCATTCAAAAGAAGTGAGGATCAATTAGCGACATTAAACAGGGACAAATCACAAAAGGGAATAAGTTCCAAGCTATAAGTGCCATGAGGGCAAGCATTTCTGCTCTATTTCTAGCACATAAAACAACATCTAGTACATAGTAGGTGTTCAGTGAATATTTGTTGAATGAACAAATAAGAACTCATTTCTCCAAAGAAATACCATAGCAGTAAAGGGGAAAAGAGATTCCCTAATATCTCCTTAAACTTGCTAAGCTTCCTGCTACTAAAAGTGTTTTTATTCTTTTTTAAAATATTGTTTGCCAGATAAGCACAAGATTAACCAATGAAGTCTATGACTTTTCCATGTATGCTTTTGCTTAAACATTATAATAATGGTATTGGTGGTCACAGGTAATAGCAGGAGCAGTCTTTGAAGTAATTATATGATTCTCATTACAGAAAATAATTCCAATCATTTACAGTATTTTTTACTGTTGTGTCTCACAAAACTGAACGAGACTAAAGAGGGCCATATGTTACACATAAGGTCAAGGAGAGGACATGATTACCCAAAGTCACACAATTGATTAGGAGAAAAACAAATATGTGGCCTAGGTCACTTGACTCTAAGTCAAGTGTTGTTTTTACTCTACCATGGGTAGATTTTAAATTTCTATTTCCCTTCACTTTATTTACTGCACACCAAATGCACCACAAAACATTTTTTTGCTTTAACTTATCAGTAGAATGAATCTTCGAAATCCTGAAAAAAAACTATATCACAGCTATAACCTCACCAAAAAACTAAATAAATAAATAACTTCACTTTATAAAACTTTTGTGCCTAGCTCTTTTTTGCAAATGTGTGTCCTCCCCTCAGAACTTTCGTTATCCTATTTTCATCCAAGCACCACTGAAAAAACCATGTATTCTTATGGTCTATTACTATCCCCACTTTTGATGCTTTGATTTTGCTCAAACTTGGAGGCACCAAGACATTCAGATTCACCATATCCTTTTAGTACCCACACACATGCACTTTTAAAAGCCCAGCACTTAAAACAGTAACTCTTGAAATCAATCCTTTTAAGGATCCCAAATCTTCACTGTGGGGACAGTGAGATATCACATTTGGTCCCTTTTCCTAACAGTCTCTGACCTTACACAGTGTTCCTATACTATATTTAACTCATTTTGCTTTATAAGTCCTTGATCCAAGTATGTCGACAATGCAATTTGAATGTCAATTTATTAACCAGATAGCTAATGCTACTCAATAATTAACAGTACAGTTCTATTTTGGCATCCAAAATAAATAGAAAATGAGAAGAAAAATAAGGTAATCACTGGAAAACCAGGAAAAAAGTAAAAGAGTCAATTATTTGGAACCATGAAATTAACCTAAAGAATTCTACATAGTACACAGTATTTCCCCTTTCATATTCCAAAGAGTAAGACATTAATGGACCCCACTTACCACCTCAATTTACCAGCATCCCTACATATACTACTCACCCAGTTATTCATCATGATTTTCTAAAGGAAGTACTTAGATAATGGATTTGCTCAGATTCTGAGGTTATATATTTACTCATTTATCCATCACAATATTAATAATCATTAAATATGTGCTTAGACAATACTTATACTGTCTCAGGTGCTGGGACAGTATACTGTCTCATACAACTGTGAATAAGACAGACTCAGGTCCTATGCTGTGGAACTGAGATTCTACTTTTTCTGCCCCATTCTTTCTCTTCTCCTTCTGTGACTCCAATTTCATGTATTTTAAACAGCTTAATACTGTTCACAATTCTTTAAAGCACGGTTCGTTTTTCTTCAATCTTTTTTCTCTCTGTTCTTCACATGATATATTCTATTAATCTATCTTCAAGTATACTCATTCTTCTTCCTGCCACCTTCAATGTGACAGTAAGTTTTTCATTGTAGTTACTGTATATTTAAGCTTTAGACTATCCTTTTTATTTAGTTTCTATTTCTCTGCTGATATTCTTCATCATTTTATTCATTACATATCTTTCTCAATATATCTTTCTCAATGCCCTTAAAATATTTATAATAGCTGCTTTTTTCTGTTAATTGTAACATCTGGGTAATCACAAGATCAATTTATTTTAGCTGCTTTTTTTCTTGAGTATAGGTCACTTTTTGGTTTCATATGCTGAATATTACAAACAGTAAGTTGCAGAAACTGTTACTGCTATATTTTGGTGACGACCAATTTTTTTCTTCTAGAACCAAATAACTTGGTTGGATGAAAACTCCAAACACTGTTGCCTTGCAAAGACCAACATCTGATACCTCTGCCTAGATCTTTCAACTTCCTGATGCTGGTTTTATGCTGGGCTCTGTAGAATTTATCCCAAGCATTCCAGCCAGTATAGCCAGTTTAGTACACAGCTAAGGATTTTAGTGATTTTATATGCAGATTTGGGGGCTGAGCCACTCTGAGTCTCTTCCTTGTAAAATTTCTTCCTAACATTCTCACTATTTTCCAGCCCTAAATTCAGTCCTCTGACACCTCAAGCCAGTAAGAGAGAGGCTTTCTGCCTTCAGAACTCCAGATAGGTTTGGGCATGACCTCAAGCTTCAAAATACCACATCTCACCTGTTGTACTTTATCTTTCAAGGGTAGCCTCCTCTGCAATTTTTGCCTGCTTATGGTCATTATCTGCTGCCTTCAAATTGTTTGGTAGGTATACATGATAGAGATATAGGTGTATGTATACATATAGATACATTGGTTCCAGATTTTATAATTCTTATCTACAAAGGGTTAGTCCAACAAAACTACTCCACTATTTTTTAAATATACTACTAATACACTGTCGTTTTTCTGAAATCAAGAAATGAGTCTTATTCAACTTGGTATTCTCAAAGCCAAAGATGATTTCTGTCACATATTGGCTGACCAATAAATGTTTGTTGGATTGAATATTTTTTTTTTAATTTTATTTTATTTTGTCAATATACAATGTGGTTGATTATTGTGGCCAGTTACCGAAACCTCCCTCCTTCCACCAGCTCCTGCTCCCCAACAACTTCATATCTGTTCACCTGTCATACCAACTTCAAGGAATTGTAATTGTTGTGTCTTCTTCCCTTTCACCCCCAGTTTATTTGTGTATTTATTTATTTATTTTTAGCTCTCACAAATAAGTGAGAACATGTGATATTTCTCTTTCTCTGCCCAACTCGTTTCACTTAATATAATTCTCTCTGGGTCCATCCATGTTGTTGCAAATGGCAGTATTTCATTCTTCTTTATAGCAGAGTAGTATTCCATTGTGTAGATATACCACATTTTCCGTATCCACTCATCTGATGATGGACATATGGGCTGGTTTGAACTCTTAGCTATTGTAAAGAGTGCTGCGATGAACATTGGGGAACAGGTATACCTTCAACTTGATGATTTCCATTCCTCTGGGTATATTCCCAACAGTGGGATAGATCTATCTGCAATTGTTTGAGGAACCTCCATACCATTTTCCATAGAGGCTGCACCATTTTGCAGTCCCACCAACAATGTATGAGAGTTCCTTTTTCTCCACAACCTCACCAGCATTTATCTTTCACAGTCTTTTGGATATTAGCCATCCTAACTGGGGTGAGATGGTATTTCAGTGTGGTTTTGATTTGTATTTCCCAAACGCTGAGTGATGGAGAGCATTTTTTCATGTGTCTGTTGGCCATTCATATATCTTCCTTTGAGAAATGCCTATTTAGTACTTTTGCCCATTTTTTAATTGGGTTACTTGTTTTTTGTTGTACAGTTGTTTGAGTTCCTTATATATTCTGAATATTAATCCTTTGTCAGATGTATATTTTGCAAGTATTTTCTCCCACTCTGTTGGTGGTCTTTTAACTCTGTTAATTGTTTCTTTTGCTGTGCAGAAGCTTTTTAGTTTGATATAATCCCATTTGTTTATTTTTCCTTTGGTTGCCTGTGCTTTTGCAGTCATATTCATGAAGTCAGGGCCCAGTCCTACTTCCTGAGTGTTTCTCCTATGTTTTCTACAAGAAGTTTTATTGTTTCAGGGTGTATATTTAATTATTTAATCCATTTTGAGTTGATTTTAGTATATGGTGAGAGGTATGGGTCTAGTTTCATTCTCCTGCATATGGATATCCGGTTATCCCAGCACCATTTGCTGAAGAGGCAGTCTCTTCCCCAGTGTATAGGCTTGGTGCCTTTGTCAATGATCAGATGGCTGTAGGTGTGTGGGTTGATTTCTGGATTCTCTATACTATTCCATTGATCAGTGTGTCTCTTTTTATGCCAATACCATGCTGTTTTGGTTATTATAGCTTTGTAGTATAGTCTAAAGTCAGGTAGTGTTATTCCTACAGCTTTATTTTTTTATTTTAATTTATTTTTTATTATTTTATTATTTATTTTTTTTTTTTTGCTCACAATTGCTTTGACTATGCATGGTCTTTTGTTATTCCATATAAATGTCTGAATAGTATTTTTTTCCATTTCTGAGTAAAATGTCATTGGAATTTTGATAGGGATTGCATTGAATTTATATATTACTTTGGGTAGTACGGACATTTTCACAATGCTGATTTTTCCAATTCAAGAGCATGGGATATCTTTCCATCTTCTTGTGTCCTTTTTAATTTCCCTCAGCAGTGGTTTGTATTTCTCATTATAGAGATATTTCACATCCTTGGTTAACTCTATTCCTAATTTTTTCTTTTTTTTTTTTTTTTTGGTGGCTATTGTAAATGGGCAAGCTTTCTTGATTTCTCTTTCCACATGTTCACTATTGGAGAAAAGAAATGCTACTGGTTTTTCTGTGTTGATTTTGTATCCTGCAACTTTGCTCAAATCATTTATCAACACCAAGAGTTTTTTTGTAGAGGCTTTAGGCTGTTTGATATATAGAATCATGTCATCTACAAACAGGGACAGTTTGACTTCATCTTTTCCACTCTGAATGCCCTTTATTTCCTTCTCTTCTCTGATTGCTCTGGCTAGTACTTCTAACACTATGTTGAATAGGAGTGGTGAGAGTGGGCATCCTTGTCTAGTTCCTGTTCTTAAGGGAAAAGCTTTCAGCTTTTCCCCATTCAGGATGATATTAGCAGTGGGTTTATCATATATGGCTTTAATTATGTTGAGATACATTTTTCAGCATCTATAGAGATGATCATACAGTCCTTGTGTTTGATTTTATTGATATGATGTATCACATTTATTGATTTGCGTATATTGAACAAACCTTGCATCTCTGGGATGAATCACACTTGATCATGGTGTATAATTTTGCATATGTGTTGCTGTATTCTGTTAGCTAGTATTTTATTGAGGATTTTTGCATCTATATTCATCAAGGATATTGGCCAGTACTTTTCTTTTTTAGTTGTATCCTTACCTGGTTTTGTTATCAGGGTGATGTTTGCTTCATAGAATGAGTTTGGGAGATTTGCGTCTGTTTCAATCTTTTGGAATAGTTTGTAGAGAATTGGTGTCAATTCCTCTTTGAATGTTTGGTAAAATTCTGCTGTGAATCCATCTGCTCCTAGGCATTTCTTTGTTGGGATCCTCTGATAACAGCTTCAATCTCTTTTGTTGTTATTGGTCTGTTCATATTTTCTACATCATCTTGGGTCAGTTTTGGTAGTTTGTGTGTGTCCAGAAATTTATCCATTTCCCTCAGATTTTCAAATTTGTTGGCATATACTTGTTTATGGTTGTCTCTAATGATTCCTTGTATTTCAGAGGTTTCAATTGTAATATCATCTTATTCATTTCTAATTTTTTGTTATTTGGGTCTTCTCTCTTCTTTTTTTAGTTAGCCAGGCTAATGGTTTGTCAATTTTATTTATCTTTTCAAAAAACCAACTTTTTGATTCATTGATGTTTTGTATCATTTTTGGGGTTTCAATTTCATTCAGTTCTGCTCTGATCTTAATGATGTCTTTCTGTCTGCTAACTTTGGGTTTGGATTGTTCTTGTTTTTCTAGTTCTTTAAGGTGAAGTATTAGGTTGTTCACTTGCCATCTTTCCATTCTTCTGAAGTAAGCATTTAATGCGATAAATTTCCCCATTAGTACTGCTTTTGCTGTGTCCCACAGGTTTTGGTATGACATATCATTATTTTCATTAGTTTCAATAAATTTTTTGATTTCCTGCTTGATTTCTTCTTGGACCCATATCTCATTATGTAGAATGCTGTTTAATTTCAATGTGTTTGTATAGTTTCTAGAATTTCATTTGTTATTGATTTCTAATTTTAATCCATTGTGGTCTGAAAAAATACATGTAATTCCAATTCTTTTGAATTTGTTGAGACTTGATTTGTGACCTAACATGTGATCTATCCTGGAGAATGATCCATGTGCTGATGAGAAGAATGAATATTCTGAGGTTGTTGGATGGAATTTTCTGTAGATATCTGCCAAGTCCAATTGGTCTAGAGTGTTGTTTAGATCTTGTGTTTCTCTGCTGATTCTTTGCCTACATGATCTGTCCAATATTGATAGTGGGGTGTTCAGGTCCTCTGATATTATGGTATTAGTGTCTGTTTCCTTCTTTAGGTCTAATACAGTTTGTTTTATACATCTGACTGCTCCGACATTGGGTGCATATATATCTCTGATTGTTATGTCTTCTTGATGGATCAATCCTTTTATCATTATGTATTGGCCCTCATAATCTCTTTTTATGGTTTTTAGTTAAAGTCTATTTTATCAGGTATAAGAATAGCTACTCCAGCTCGTTTTTCATTTCTGTTTGCGTGGTAAATCTTTTTCTATCCTTTCACTCTTAGTCTATGTGAGTCTTTATAGGTGAGGTGGGTCTCTTGTAGGCAGCATATAGTTTGGTACTCCTTGTTAATCCAGTCAGCCAGTCTGTGTCTTTTGATTGGGGAATTTAAGCCTTTTACATTAAGAGTTGTTATTGAAAAGTGTTGATTTAATCCTAGCTTTTTATTGATTTTTGTTTGGATGTCTTAAGTGTCTTTTGTTCCTTTCTGATTTCCTGTTTATCTTCTGTATTTGTTGTTTTCTTAGGTAGTAGATAAACTTTTTTTTTCCTCTTCCTTGTTGGCATTTTTATTTTACTAGTGAGTTTTGATTTTTCTTGAGTTTTTATGGCAGCAGGAGTTATGTTTCAGGTACCAAACCCAGTACTCCCTTGAGAATTTCTTGTAAGGGTGGTTGTGTGGTGGTGAACTCCTGCAGTTTTCGTTTGTCTGAGGAATATACTATTTGCCCTTCATTTCAGAAGGATAGCCTTTCAGGGTAGAGAATTCTTGTCTGGCAATCTCTGTCTTTTAGTATTTTGAATATATCATCCCATTCCTTTCTGGCTTTTAGGGTTTGTGATGAAAAGTCTGATGTTAGTATGATTGGGGCTCCCTTATAGGTGATTTGATGCTTCTCTCTTGTAGCTTTTCAGACTCTCTCTTTGTCTTTTTTCTGCCACTATTTTGTTGAATATGTTTTCAATGCATTCTCCTTTTTCCTCCCCTTCTGGAATACCCATGACTTGGATATTTAAGCACTTAAGGTTGTCTGATATCTCTCTCAGATTTTCTTCAATGCCTTTAATTCTTTTTTTTTGTCTGCCTGTATTATTTCAAACAGCCCATCTTCAAGGCCAGATGTTCTCTCTTCTGCTTTTGCAAATCTGCTAGCTAAACTCTCTGTTGTGTTTTTTATTTCATTGAATGAATTCTTCAGTTCAGCAAGCTCTGCTACATTCTTTTTCAGGGAATTGATTTCCTTGTACATTTCTTCTTTCAGGTCCTGTATACTTTTCCTCATTTCATTGTGTTGTCTAGCTGAGTTTTCTTGTATCTCATTTAGTTTCCTTAGAATTATCACTCAAAACTCCTTGTCAGACATTTCAAGGGCTTCTTGTTCTATAGGATCTAGAGCTTGAGAGTTATTACCCTTTGGTGGTGTACTTTCTTGATTTTTCATATTTCTGGTACCCTTCCTTTGATGTTTAGTCATTGTGGCAAGGGATTTCACAGCACACTGGTTTGACACTATTGTCTTGATAGGATCCTGCTGGGGCTGCCAATTTGGCACAGCTGCCTCAGTGTCTGCTCTGTCACCCACTGGCACCTTGGTTGTGTGGTCGTCACAGGTCTTGGGCCTCTCCAGGGGGCACCTCTCTGGTCGGCATGTACTCAGCCAGGCTGGGGATGGGGTCTGGCAGCAGCAAGGCCTACCTGCTAGGTCACATGCTGGCACCACAGTGCGTATGGTCTCCACGGGACTCAGGCCTCTCCGTGGGGATGCCTATCTGGTCAGTGTACACTCGGCTGGGCCAGGGATGGGGTCCAGCAGCAGTGGGGCCTACCTGCTCAGTCACGTGCTGGCACCATGGGGCACGTGGTCTCCACGGGTCTTGAACCTCTCTGAGGAGGCACCTCTCTGGTCAGCATGCACTCGGCCAGGCTGGGGATGAGGTCCAGCTGTGGCAAGGCATTCCTGCTAGATCGTGCACTGGAGCCACAGGGTGCGTGGTCTCTGCGGGACTTGGGCCTCTCCGGGCAGGCAGCTCTGTGGTCAGCACACACTTGGCCGGGCTGGGCTGGATTGAATATTTTATTTTGACATTTAGGTTTGAAGTTAAATTTTCAAATGTGTAATAAACCATTTATAAATAATACATATGCATTGTTCTACATGAGTCAGATTTTCAAGAAGAACTGACAAGAGATACCACTGTGTTTGAGTCTCAGAAAAGCTCATGAAAGTAGGCAGAATGTGGGTCTCAGAAGGTAGCTAATAACTTCAGAAGCTCATATTTCACAGTAGGAAATTTACTATGGTACATCTTCCTAAGCAAGAAAGGGAAAGTTCTCTTCTATTAAGATTGTGTTATCTGGGCTGGCCACTTAGCTGAGCTAGTTAGAGTATGTGTTGATAACACCAAGGTCCAGGGTTGGATACCTACCACTGGCCAGATGGAAAAAAAAAAAAAAGATTGTGTTATCTGTCAAAGGTAGGGATGTACCAATATCGGATGAGCTTTGACCTTCAAAACAACCCCCTAAGTCTTCATACCTTGTCTATAACATGACACAATAAGTCTAGGGCTGACCAAGTCTTTGAAGAAAATTCCAGTCATACCCTCAGGGTACTAATCAGTAGATTCTTCATTAAGGCCAGATCTATCTATGCTAAAAATATAATGTCAGTGTTAATCCAAGTCACAGTCACTTGGAGTTGGAGATGGAATGCACACAAACTCATCTTGAACACAGTCATTTCCTCTCAGTGGTGTGAGGATATTCTTTGTCCATGAGTAATGGCACAATTCCTTGGCATAATACATGAGAACAAACCAGTAATATTATTGGAAAGGAGTTATTTATCAATAACTTCCCAATATGATACATGGAAGAATAAAACATTAGATATTAGGGCCTTTTAAGTAAGGCTCTATTTCGGATAGGCTGTTAAGAAAACAATCAGTTTTATCATTAGGAAAGGCTTTCATTCTATTTCTGTGGAAAAAAATAACCTCCCACCTCCTGCTAAACATACTTAATTAAAGAGATCCGGATTGTACTGCTTATACTTGTGGCATATCACTTGAACTTTGACTAAGTGTCAGTCTTCTAACATTACCACAGAATCTTAGCTCATCATGAGAATAGAGGAGCTAATCAAGAGGAATTACTTAGCAATTATATTTTTATTTAGAATTTTAAAAGTGTGCATTTCTATTTTTGGAAGAACCCCACTTATAATTTCTCCACATGCATTTATCTAACGAGGTTCAATTAACTCTTTGTTGTACAGGCAAACCTAGATTTGTTGCCTCTCTTATGGCACTGTTTGATGGGTAGAAGTGTTTTAGAACACAGTGCTCAAAGCTGTGATCATCAAGTAAATTAGTCAAGGTTCTCCAGAGAAATAGAACTGATAGGATGTGTGTGTATGAGTATGTGTGTGCATGAGTGTGTGTGTGAGAGATTTATTATAAAGAGTTAGCTCATTAGATAACAGAGGCTGACAAGTCCCAACATCTGCTTGCAGCTGGAGACAATGGTGTAGTTATAGTCCAACTTCAAAAGCTTGACAAGCAGGAGAGCTAATATTTTAGTCAGTGTCCAAAAGCAGGAAAAAAGTTGCCCCAGCTCAAGGCAGTCTAACAAAAGGAATTCCTTTTTACTTGTAATAGTCAGCCATTCTGTTCTATTCAGGCCTTCAACTGGTTGGAAGGGACCCACCCACATTAAGGGGGCAATCTGCTTTACTCAGACGACTCTTCTAATGTCTATCTCATCCAAAAACTTTCTCACAGACAGACCTAGAATAATAGTCGACCAAATATCTGGGCACCCCATAGGGCAGTAAAGTAACACATATAGATAACTATCGTGCTAAGTGAATGTGAAGTAGTTAAATAATTTCAGCAATTTAACTCCATTATACATTGTCCTGAAAAGAACATGAGACTCAATTCTAACTTTTATAACCACATAAGAAAATATTTTAATAATTCATAGTAATATGTTTTTCTTAGGATCAGTTTGTGTCTGATGCACACCATTTGTACTTCTTTGCTTCCATGATGACATTATTCTCATTCTGCTATTTTTTGGCATTTATCTTTCCTATTTGCCAGCTCAGGTTGGCATAAAATTTTAAATGTGTATACACCTAACAATATACCCTCCAAATATATATAGACAAATGTACAAATTACATAAAGAAATTGACAAATCAAAAATCACATATAGAGATTTTAATGTACTCTTCTCTCTAATCTAAGCAGCCAAAAATAGGATATAAAATATTTTTAAAACATGATTAGACTCAATCTAATTGACATGTATAAAATTGCAAACCCAATAATTTAAAATATACAAACACATTTTTAAGCATATGCAGAAAATAAAATATTTGATTACCTGCCAAAACATAAAAAACTCAATAAATACTAAGTGATCAATATTTTACAGATCATAATCACCAACGATAGTGAAGTAAATTAAAAATCATTAATAAAACGATCAGATCACCAAATATATATACAACAAAATACTAATCAGCCTTAAAAAGAAAGTAAATCCTGTTATTTACAACAAGATGGATGAACCTAGAGAACCTAAGTGAAATAAGCCAGGCACAGAAAGACAACTACTGCACGATCTCACTTACATGTGGAATCTAAAAAAGCCAAACTCATAAAAGCAGAGATGAGAATGATGGCTGGCAAGGGATGGGATGGAGAGATGTTGGTAAAAGGATACAAATTTTCAGTTAGACAAGATGAGTAAATTACAAAGATCTATTGTACAGCATGGTTACTACAGTTAATAAGAATGTATGATATACTTGAAATTTGCTAAGTGATTAGATATTAAGTGTTCTCACCAAAACAAAATAAGTATGTGAGATGATGGATGTGTTAATTAGTTTGATTTAATCATTTCACAATGTATACATATATCAAATGTTCACATTGTATACTACAAATATATACAAAAATAATAAAATTTGAGAGGAAACAGACAAAAAATTGAATTAATTAAGAAAACTATTTGAATGTGAATTTATAACAAAAGTCATTGACAATGTACTTTTTCTTAAGTAGAAATTGCACTTTGAAATATTAACTATTAAAAACTAATGAATAAAAATTTTTTTAAAAAAGTCAAGGTCACCAAGAACAACCCTCATGTGTCTGGATATTAAAAGAAACTCTCTTTAAAAACACATTGTTTTCAAGAAGAGCGCATAATGGAAATTACGGCATATAGAATGGAGCAAAATAAAAACATAAATATCTATCTTGTAAGATGTAGCTACAATGATAACACAAGGGAAATACATAGCATGAAATTCATATGTTAGGAAAGAAGGAAAGTTGAAAATCAGTAAGCAAAGCATGCTACTCAAGAAGGTAGAAAAAGCGTGGCAGGATCATAGTACAAAAGATCATACAAGAAAAACATTGGCAGTCATACATAAGCAACAGCCAGTCAGAAACCACAACATATAAAAATAATGCCATTTGAAATAGCAAGAAAAAGTAAGATATACCTAAAAAAAAAAAGATTTTACAAATGTATAAATTTATTGGAGGACAAAAGAAAAAGGAAATTGCTATACTATATGTCAGGTAAATAAATATTTTAAAATATATATATTGCAATTTAAGTATCCAAAGTGCCCTTTCTCAGACAGCTATTGAGTTTAGTGAGCTAAGCAATGAAAATTTAAGCATAAATATTTTACCCCCAAAAAAGTCATTCTTGAATCCCCAGATGAACTAAGTGGTTCTCTCTGTACCTGAATAGCACCTTTGCCTATTTTCATTTCTATGCTTGTTCCACTCTTTTGAACATATGAATTTATGTGTTTATCTTCTCTGTTGGGCCATGAGTTCCATAAAGACAGAGAATGTCATATTTGTCTTTATAAACTCAGCATCTACCCTTTGTGCATTCATTATGGAAAGTATTCAGCTCATTTGTTGAAGATGTTACAAACTGTAGATGATATAAACTCTGATGAAAAGGTCTGGGAGTTAGGGAAGCTGTGTTCTAGTGCCAAATTTGCCATTTAATACTTAGGTGACTTTAAGATATCTATACTTCTCTGAGCATCAGCAACTTTATTCATAATGTGGGGGTGAGAGTTTCTGACATCTAAATTCAAGTAATAATTAAAACAAATGTTAAGTATAAAAGCAACTGAGATATTAAAAAGCACTACATAGATATGACAGAGTTTAACAACTAAACAAGTTCCATCCGTATGTGAGTTATATGGCCCAACAGCTATGAAGAATAGACAACACTCCCAAAGTACTAGCTGGGCTAACCTTTTCCCTACTGCATTTGAGAAACAGATTGTATTCTCCAAAAACAACATACCAATATATTTCCCATCCACATGGTCTTCTTACGAGCTGTTGTTGACATGCCTTCAGAGGGAGGACTCCTGGAACTTGGGTGGACCTCTTTAACAGCATTAACCAATAGAATATGCAGCAGTGAACCCGCATGACTTTCCTAGAGCATAAAAATCAACATCTCTCTTGCTACACTTGCCCTTGAAATCTAACCCCCCTAATATAAGGGAGCTGAAGCCACATGTACAGCCCAGTTAGGCTGGCAGCCGAAAGCCAGCATCTATAGCTAGACACATGAGAAAATGAGCCTTCTGATGACCCAGCCCCATCTGAGGCCAGACGCCATTAAACAAAGATATCCCCACTGTGTCCTACATGAATTCCCGATCCACAGTAACCATGAAAGATAATAAATATTCATTATTATTAAGTCATTTAGTTTGGGGATAGTTTCACAACAGATCACCAATACAACTTGATTTCCACAAATACTTCTGACCACATCCAAAGATAAAGAAGCCTCCGCTTCCTCTCCTATTAAAATGTGTGATGGCTTTAGCGGAACTCACAAGACAGAGCTGACAGATTTCAACAAAGAAGATATGTAAGATAGAAATTGTAATTCTAAAGAATGCTTGCAGTTGGAGTTTTTGACTTGGATGGGAACGGAGCAAAGAATGACAAGCTAATGAGAAACTTTAACTTGGAAAATACCAAGCCGATAATACATTTTCAAGCCAGCCTTCCCATGGCAACTTTTTGCTCAAGCATAGGCATGAAATATTTAGAATTGCTAGAACTCCACTAGGAAGGCTTTTATCCCTGCAAAAGAGTTTGTAGCCAGAAGCTGCCTGCTGGCACTGCATGCAGAAATGCACCATTTGTTCAATGCCAGAGTTTACTCTTTGACTGACACACTCCAACCCATCTCCAAAGTCTCCTTTGCTGTTATGAAAGACACCTCCCAGCAAAGGGAGGTTGTAATTGCCTCTTATTTAGGGACTAGAGGCTGTTGAAGGGTATTTGCTTTGTAATGCCAGAGACCTTCCACTAGGCAAGCATCACAGGCTCCATGGGAGGAGCATTTCAACCCAGCAGGGGAGACAAAGACAACAGAAATAAAGAAACTTGCAGGGCTAATGTGCTTGTGTCCAGTCTCTCGGTGTTGTCATTTCATTTTGCCCAGTTACAGGGACTTGTATAAAATCTGTCACAACAGGTTTCATGATATGTTTTTTTTTTAATTCCTTGTGTTTTTGTTCCATGCACATCCCCCTGAGAAATATCAAAAACGGGGAATTAGAAACATCACATTTTGTCCTAGCACAAGCCCAGCTGCTGCTAATAAAACCACACACTCCCATTTCAAGGGAAGTGGAGGTGGGGGCACATGGAGTATGTGAAATAGTTTGAAACGGTCTGAGTTACAAGAGGCTGTCAACTTAGACAGTTCTCTCCGATGAATCAAAAATGTCCCTAAGAGGCAGGAACATTGGGGATTCTGTTTAATGAGAATACAGATTCTCACAGAGCAAAATTTCATATACGTAAACTGGTTTAACTTAGTCATGACTAAGAGGGATGGCATTATAGATCAATGATTCCCAAACTTCATACAAGAACTTTTATTATTACTATGACTCTCATTATTTTATGATTAGCATGGAATATACATTGTGAACTTATTGAGTTATATAACTGTACTCAAAAACATACCACTTTCAGAAGACACACCCCAGCCCAGCACAGTGTGCACAGAGGGGGGAGACGTGCGGCCAGGGAGGCGGAGACTCGACAGAAACCACACACCCGGTGGGGTCGCCACTGCACGATCTAACAGCCTGGGCCAGAGCACACGGAACGGGGAGAAGTCCTGCACAGGAAGTGAAAGCTCAACAGAGATCACACACCCTGTGGTACGTGATCCACCAGCCCAGCAGAGTCCAAGCTGACCAAAAAGGTGGATCCCCGGAGAAGCCCAAGACCCGAGGCAACCACACACACAAGACACTAGAGGCCAACTGAGCAGTCACGGCGGGAGCCATACCAAATTGGCAACCACAGCAACATCCTAGTTAGTCATTAGTCTCAAACCGGTGGACTGTGAAACCCCATGCCACAATGAATAAACACCAAAAAAAAGACACCAGAAATACAAAAAATCAAGAAAGTACACCACCAAAAGTTAATAAATCTCATACTCTAGATCCTATAGAACAAGAAGCCCTTGAAATAACTGACAAGGAATTTCGAGTGATAATTCTAAGGAAACTGAATGAGATACAAGAAAACTCAGCTAGACATCATGATGAAATGAGGAAAAGTATACAGGATCTGAAAGAGGAAATATACAAGGAAATCAATGTCCTGAAAAAAAATGTAGCAGAACTTGCTGAACTGAAGAAGTTATTCAGCGAAATAAAAAACACAACAGAGAGTTTAACCAGCAGGCTTGTCGAAGTTGAAGAGAGAACCTCTGAACTTGAAGATGGGCTGTTTGAAATAACACAAGCAGACAAAAAGAAAGAAAAAAGAATCAAGGACATGGAAGAAAATCTGAGAGAGATATCAGACAACCTCAAGCGCTCAAATATCCGAGTCATGGGTATTCCAGAAGGGGAGGAAAATGGAGATTCCATTGAAAACATATTCAACAAAATAGTGGCAGAAAACTTCCAAGGTATAGCAAAAATCACAGATCTTCAGATCCAGGAAGCTCAACGATCTCCAAACGTATTCAACCCAAAAAGGCCTTCTCCAAGACATGTCATAGTCAAATTGGCAAAACTCAGAGATAAAGAGACAATCTTAAAAGCTGCAAGAGAAAAGCGTCAAATCACCTATAAGGGAGCCCCAATCAGGTTAACATCAGACTTTTCATCACAAACCCTAAAAGCTAGAAAGGAATGGGATGATATTTTCAAAATACTAAAAGACAAAGATTGCCAGCCAAGAATACTCTACCCTGCAAGGCTATCCTTCCGAAATGAGGGGCAAATAGTATATTTCTCAGACAAACAAAAACTGCGGGAGTTCACTACCACAAGACCACCCTTACAAGAAATCCTCAAGGGAGTACTGGGTTTGGTTCCTGAAAAATAACTACCAATGCCATAAAAACCTAAGAAAAATCTAAACCCGCTAGTACAATAAAAATGGCATTCGTGAAGAGAAAACAAGCTAACAAAAACACTATCTACAACCTAAGGAACCAACAAACAAAGAAACCAAACAGTAAATCAGAAAGCAAGGAACAAAAGACACCTAAGACAACCAAACAACCAATAAAATGCTAGGAATAAATCAACACCTTTCAATAACAACTCTTAATGTTAAAGGCTTAAATTCCCCAATTAAAAGACACAGACTGGCTGACTGGATCAAAAAGCAGGACCCAACTATATGCTGCCTACAAGAGACCCACCTCACCCATAAAGATTCACACAGACTAAGAGTGAAAGGATGGAAAAAGATTTACCATGCAAACAGAAAAGAAAAGCGAGCTGGAGTGGCTATTCTTATATCTGACAAAATAGACTTTAAACTAAAAACCATAAAAAGAGACAATGAGGGACACTACTTAATGATAAAAGGACTGATCCATCAAGAAGACATAACAATCATAAATATGTACGCACCCAATGTTGGAGCAGCCAGATTTATAAAACAAACTCTATTAGACCTAAAGAAGGAAATAGACACTAATACCATAATAGCAGGGGACCAGAACACTCCACTGTCAATATTAGACAGATCATCTAGGCAAAGAATCAGTAGAGAAACACAAGATCTAAACAAGACTCTAGACCAATTGGAATTGGCCGATATCTACAGAACATTCCACCCAACAACCTCAGAATATTCATTCTTCTCATCAGCACATGGATCATTCTCCAGGATAGATCACATATTAGGTCACAAATCAAGTCTCAATAAATTCAAAAAAATAGGAATTATCCCATGTATCTTCTCAGACCACAATGGATTAAAACTAGAAATTAATAACAAACAAAACTCTGGAAACTATACAAACACATGGAAATTAAACAGCATTCTACTTAATGACATATGGGTCCAAGAAGAAATCAAGCAGGAAATCAAAAAGTTTATTGAAACTAATGAAAACAATGATACATCATACCAAAACCTGTGGGATACTGCAAAAGCAGTATTGAGGGGAAAATTTATTGCATTAAATGCTCACTTCAGAAGAATGGAAAGATGGCAAGTGAACAACCTAACACTTCACCTTAAAGAACTAGAAAAACAAGAACAATCCAAACCTAAAGTTAGCAGACGGAAAGAAATCATTAAGATCAGAGCAGAACTGAATGAAATTGAAAACCAAAAAACAATTCAAAAGATCAACGAATCAAAAAGTTGGTTTTTTGAAAAGATAAATAAAATTGACAAACCATTAGCATGGCTAACAAAAAAAAGAAGAGAGAAGACTCAAATAACAAAAATTAGAAATGAAAAAGGCGATATTACAACTGATTCATCTGAAATACAAGGAATCATTCGAGACTACTATAAACAACTATACGCCAACAAATTTGAAAATCTGGAGGAAATGGATGAATTTCTGGACACACACAAGCTCCCAAAACTGAACCGTGAAGACGTAGAAAATTTGAACAGACCAATAACAATAAAGGAGATTGAAGCTGTTATCAGAAGGCTCCCAACAAAGAAAAGCCCAGGACCAGATGGATTCACAGCAGAATTTTACCAAACATTCAAAGAGGAATTGACACCGATTCTTTACAAACTATTCCAAAAGATTGAAACGGACGCATATCTCCCAAACTCATTCTATGAAGCAAACATCATCCTGATACCAAAACCAGGTAAAGATATAACCAAAAAAGAAAACTACAGGCCGATATCCTTGATGAATATAGATGCAAAAATCCTCACTAAAATACTAGCAAACAGAATACAGCAACACATACGAAAAATTATTCATCACGATCAAGTGGGATTCATCCCAGGGATGCAAGGTTGGTTCAACATACGCAAATCAATAAACGTGATACACCATATTAATAAACTCAAACACAAGGACCATATGATCATCTCTATAGATGCTGAAAAAGCATTTGATAAAGTTCAGCACTCATTCATGACAAAGACCCTCTATAAGTTAGGTATAGAGGGAAAGTATCTCAACATAATTAAAGCCATATATGCCAAACCCACTGCCAAGATCGTCCTGAATGGGGAAAAGCTGAAAGCTTTTCCTTTAAGAACAGGAACTAGACAAGGATGCCCACTCTCACCACTCCTATTCAACATAGTGTTGGAAGTACTAGCCAGAGCAATCAGAGAAGAGAAGGAAATAAAGGGCATCCAGATTGGAAAAGATGAAGTCAAACTGTCCCTGTTTGCAGATGACATGATCCTATATATCGAACAGCCTAAAACCTCTACAAAAAAACTCTTGGAATTGATCAATGATTTCAGCACAGTAGCAGGATACAAAATCAACACACAAAAATCAGTAGCATTTCTTTTCTCCAATAGTGAACATGCAGAAGGAGAAATCAAGAAAGCCTGCCCATTTACAATAGCCACCAAAAAATTAAAATACTTAGGAATTGAGTTAACCAAGGAGGTGAAAAATCTATATAATGAGAACTACAAACCACTGCTGAGAGAAATTAGAGAGGATACAAGAAGATGGAAAGATATTCCATGCTCTTGGATTGGAAGAATCAACATAGTGAAAATGTCCATACTACCCAAAGTGATATACAAATTCAATGCAATCCCCATCAAAATTCCAAAGACATTTTTCTCAGAAATGGAAAAAACTATTCACACATTTATATGGAACAATAAAAGACCACGAATAGCCAAAGCAATGCTGAGCAAAAAAAAATAAAGCTGGAGGCATAACACTACCTGACTTTAAGCTATACTACAAAGCTATAATAACCAAAACAGTATGGTACTGGCATAAAAACAGACACACTGACCAATGGAATAGAATAGAGAATCCAGAAATCAACCCACACACTTACTGCCATCTGATCTTTGACAAAGGCACCAAGCCTATTCACTGGGGAAGGGACTGCCTCTTCAGCAAGTGGTGCTGGGATAACTGGATATCGATATGCAGGAGAATGAAACTAGATCCATACCTCTCACCGTATACTAAAATCAACTCAAAATGGATTAAGGATTTAAATATACACCCTGAAACAATAAAACTTCTTAAAGAAAACATAGGAGAAACACTTCAGGAAATAGGACTGGGCACAGACTTCATGAATACGACCCCAAAAGCACGGGCAACCAAAGGAAAAATAAACAAATGGGATTATATCAAACTAAAAAGCTTCTGTACAGCAAAAGAAACAATTAAAAGAGTTAAAAGACAACCAACAGAGTGGGAGAAAATATTTGCAAAATATACATCTGACAAAGGATTAATATCCAGAATATATAAGGAACTCAAACAACTGTACAAGAAGAAAACAAGCAACCCAATTAAAAAATGGGCAAAAGAGCTAAGTAGGCATTTCTCTAAGGAAGATATCCAAATGGCCAACAGACATATGAAAAAATGCTCAACATCACTCAGCATCTGGGAAATGCAAATCAAAACCACATTGAGATACCATCTAACCCCAGTTAGGATGGCTAAAATCCAAAAGACTCTGAACGATAAATGCTGGCGAGGCTGCGGAGAAAAAGGAACTCTCATACATTGTTGGTGGGACTGCAAAATGGTGCAGCCTCTATGGAAAATGGTATGGAGGTTCCTTAAACAATTGCAAATAGATCTACCATACGACCCAGCCATCCCACTGTTGGGAATATACCCAGAGGAATGGAAATCATCAAGTCGAAGGTATACCTGTTCCCCAATGTTCATCGTAGCACTCTTTACAATAGCCAAGAGTTGGAACCAGCCCAAATGCCCATCATCAGATGAGTGGATACGGAAAATGTGGTACATCTACACAATGGAATACTACTCAGCTATAAAAACGAATGAAATACTGCCATTTGCAACAACATGGATGGACCTTGAGAGAATTATATTAAGTGAAACAAGTCAGGCACAGAAAGAGAAATACCACATGTTCTCACTTATTGGAGGGAGCTAAAAATTAATATATAAATTCACACACACACACACACACACACACACAAACCGGGGCGGGGGGGGAAGAGGATATAACAGCCACAATTGTTTGAGGTTGATACAACAAGCAAACAGAAAGGACATTGTTGGGGGCGAGGGCGGGAGGGAGAAGGGAGGGAGGTTTTGGTGATGGGGAGCAATAATCAGCTACTATGTATATCGACAAAATAAAATTTAAAAAAATAAATAAATAAAAACATACCACTTTGATATTTTTGTGGTTGGTGCCATATTATCGTGGGGCAAATATATGGTGTACATTAAGCATTCTGAAATACTGAGGATGAGTTGTAGATCCCTATTACTATTTCAGTGGAATATTAGAATCCTGAAAAAGCCAGGTAAAGAGAAATCAGTCAAGAAGAGTCCAAGGAGACACCTTCCTTCCCACATAGGTGGAGAAACTGCAAATGTCCAGTCCTCTCTCTTAACCTAGAACTATTAATATACCAAAGTTTCTTGAGCAAGCCAGTTGACACAGCAAAAAGTCTTATAAGAAACAAAAGCTAGAAATAAGGAGAGAAAGAATATCTATGTTTAAGAAAACTCTAGCATATAGTTGCTAAGAGCACAGACTCTATAGCCAGATGACCTGAGTTTGAACTTCAGCTCTGCCATTTACTAATTGAATGACCTTGGGAAAGTCATATAACCTTAGTTCCTGTAAAATGGAGATCCCAATAATTACATGTATCTAATAGTTTGGGGAAATTTTAAGAGATCATACAGAACATACATACAGCACTTGGAACCATGGCACATAGTAAGAAATGAATAAATGTAACTGTCTTTAAGAGGCAGTTTTGTGCATCCCATATCAGAACTAATTTTTACTGAATCCCGTCTGATAAAGTTGTAAAAACCAGCAAAGCACTATTCTAGGTTCACATAGCAAGAAGCATAGCTGAGATACAAATCTAGGCAGTCTGGCTATAGACTTGCATATGAAAAGTATAAAACTTACACAAGTGATTTTATCTTACTTTACCTACCATATAATAACGCTCTGAAGTATTCCTTGTACAATAGGGAAACTGAGGCCCCAAAGGGTATGCAACTTGCTCAGGGTCACAGACCACCATCAAGGATGAAGCAAGCCTTGCAATCCAAGTTTTTTCACCAACTGCTCTTTTCATGGTCTCCCTTCCTAAGCCAGGGTTGCTGAAACTTGTCACCCTCACTTCTTCACTTATGTCACTCATTTTCCTCACCACCCCACCCATCAGGAAATCTCAGCCACCATGAATTTCACCTTTTTCTAAGGGCTTTCCCCAATGAAAAGATGCTCTACTTGACATTAATCTCTCACTTTTCTAATCTTCCACAATACCTGCCCTCTGTAGCACTACTGCTCAAAGTGTGGCACAAGACCACACAACCCCAGCAGCACCGCAAGCTTGTCAGAAAAAGCAGAATGACTAGACCTGACTAGAATCCAGATTTTAACTGGATTCCCAAGTGAGGATTCATAGCATTTCAATGTTTGAGGAGGGTTTCTCAACATCAGCATAACTGGCACTTTGTGCCGAATATTTCTTTGTATTTGGTGGGGGTGAGGTGGCAAGGGCTGTCCTCTGTACTGCAGGATGTTTAGCAGCACCCTTGGCCTCTACCCACCACATGGCATAGAGGACCGTCCCACCCCACCCCACTGCTGCCATTGTGACAACAAAACATGTCTCCAGACATTACCAAGTATCAGTGGCAGAGGGTGCAAAATGGTTGAGAACCCCTGGTCTATATGACAAATTTTGTCTTCAATCATATACTATCAATATTTTTCACTGTAGTTTTAAAGTAGTAATTTTACATCTTTGTTAACTAGATTGTAAAGCACTCGATTATAAATGCCACATCTCCTTCCTCTACATCCCTTGTATTGGACACCATAGTGGTTGACTGTAGCAGTGGCTATCCTTATATTGTTTCCCTCTCACTTATTCTGCACACTCTTGCTCTTTGAGATCACTTGCCAAGTAAAATACCTACATAAAAGCCTTTGTTTCAAGCTCTAATTTCAAGGGAACCCTAGCTAAGTCACTTCTATAAAATCTAGAAGATAGTAGATACTTTATGCAATCAATATGTGTCAGCTGAGTGATAAAGCAAAATATCATTGATTCTAAAGAATCGATGCTCACTGGAACATTTTAGACATTTTTGTGTCTCCATTAACCATGAAAATAACTAGCATGTGTTTCTCAATAAATAATTATTAACTAAGTTAATATAAAATATTTTATCTCCTTCTGCTTAAAATAATACCTTTGTTGCCACTATCACCTTAATTTTATAGGCTAATAATTAGGATAGAACAATGCTTTAAATACTTTCTTTGAAATCAAAATAGTTAATTACTTTCTTGCCATTAGGTGTGAGAGTAAGCAAGTACATGTGAAATTTCTAAGTTGGGCACATGAAGGAAATTTTGTCTGGGATTTCCCATGCCATGATTTTTACCACCTTTTCCCTTTAAGAGGAATCACTGAACAAGGACTAATTTCTGAAATAATTTTTATCTAAATAAAGTTTCTAGGTGAGACAATACAATTGTTCCCTAGTGTTTCCGGCACTCATCCTGAGATTTGTCTTGCTGTGTTAATTCGTCTGCCATGATCACACCTGTTCTTCCATGTTAATTATTAGAACCCTTCCAATGGAAGTTATCTAAACCCTTAATAATCTAGGTTTCTAGTACATACATGGTTAATACCAAAAGGGGAGCAGCATGGAAAGAGAATACAATGCAATGCCATTCACTGGTTTAAAAAAAAGTTTCATTATAAAGAAGATGTACAGAAATCACGTAATAGCTATAAGCCTATAACCTTAACTTGCTGAGCAACAGAATTCTAACAAATATTTTCTTGCATTTTGCTTATTACAACTCCTCAATAAGGAATTTTAGTTAATTAATTAAGATAAACAAAAAAAGTTTCAAAATGATATTTCTGTGGTTGGTTAACATAGTTCATTGGGATTACTGTTCTTACATTACTTGTTACTTTTAAGATACTTGTTGCAGGAGTTGGTCCTAGGAGAGGCATTCATCATAAGCTACCTTAGCTCTAGCTGCCAATGTAATGTTGATACAAGATGGTGAGGCAACTGACAAACATTGATTCTATTTAAAAGGATGGTTTCAGCCATTTCCCCCACTGCATTTTCTCCACAGAAGCATTCTGTCATAGCTGTCAAGGTTCCCCCTACCTTGGCAAGTAACCGATCACAATGATTTGTAAAAACTGCCTTCAAACCCCAGCTCAGTGGGGCTGCATCTCACAAAAGTTCTTGGGAGATGTAAGGTACAACTGATGGATCACTTGAACTAAAGTCTGATGGTGTTCAATATCATTATTAACATCCCAAGGACAGGGAAGGAGCCTGGAAAGTGAGAACACAAAATGTGCCACAGCTGAAGATTGAGTCCAGACCAAGAAGTAGTGTGTGGCTTCAGAAAGAACGCAAACCTGGGTCACTGGGCAAAAGTGTCCAACTACAGAGCAGGCACAAATAATTCTCAGGAGAAGGAGGGATTTACACAAATAAACCATAATGTTCTTCCATAATCGGGATATGGGTTATTTAGTATATTTCACTAGTCCCTGGCTGAAATTTAAAAATAATAATAATAAAAGCCACATATAGAGTTTTTCATAGAGATATTCATTCAACTCAAAGAAATATCCTTTATTATGATTTGATTATATTTTTCTTACTTTTTTAGCCAGTTATATTAAATAGCATAAGGAATGCTCTAATATTCTCTCCCCTATGCCATAACTAACTAGAAATTTCTGCGCCTTAAGATGATAAAGCTTTTTCTGCATTCTCATCACAGTTCTTGCAGTCATTTGGCAAAAGAAAAAAGGGTTGATGATTATGTACCAGTCCCCAAATTTCTTTTTAAATTTTACTGATGTATGAAATCTCAAAGTGTGAGAAGTGTACTTTTTTAAAAAACCTTATACATTTCAAGTTTTTCAAGCAACAACTTTTTAATTCTATTCTTAAAGTCAAATGAGCCCTATACATTTACACAATACCATCCAGCTCTTTCCTGTTTTTCTCTCTCCAAGCTACTCTTTTGAACTTTCTCTAAATACAAAAAAAAAAAAAAAAAGAAAATAGGTAGGTCAGGAGACAGGAAAGACTATGAAATTGTGACAAGCAGCCAATCCATTGCTTTGGACTTTTTTACTCCAAGTCTCTATTATTTGTACATGTTAATGAGCTTCCTGGATCAGGAAATAAGAATCCTGGTGGAGAATTCGATGAAGATGTAAACTCATTAACTAACAGGTCTGAAGAGCAAATAAAAAGGCAAGAACAATGAGAAAGCAGTGAGAAGAAGAAGAACATATGAGAAGGGTACTTCTTAAATCAATAGGTCCTCAGCTTAAGTACTTACTCCTTTCGGCTCTAACTAACACACCCAAAATAGATGCAGGTTAAATGGAAAAGCTTTTCTACAATGCACCTACTTTCCTTTCATGGAATTGGCAGCCTAAATTAAAGCATATTGTAGTAAGGGTGACTGGCTCAAAGTTCTAGCACCAAAGTGTAAAAGTGATTGCATTTGTGCATTGGCAGCCAGCATTTCTCTCCTTCTACTTGACATTTTTTTCTATAAACTTGCTGTGGTTTGAATGTGTCCCCCAAAGTTCATGTGTTGGAAACAAAATCATCAATACAACAGTGTCGGGAGGGTGGGGCCTAATGTGAGGTGTTTAGGTTATGAGCGCTCTGCCCTCATGACTGGATTAATGTTGTTATTGGAAGAGCAGGTTCATTATGATGGGAGTGGGTATGTTATCAAGGGAGTGGGTCTGTTATAAAAACAAGTTGAGTTTGGCCACCTCTCTAGTGCTCCCTCTCTCTCTCCCTCTCTCTGTTTCTCTCTCTTCCATTTGACACTTTCTATCATGTTATGATGCAGCAGAAAGGACCTGTCCAGATGCAGTCCCTTGATCTTGGGCCTAGATCTTGATCAGCCTTCAGAACCATGAGCCAAATAAATTTACGTTCATTATAAATTACCCAGTCTCTGGTATTCCATTACAGCAGCATAAAACAGACAAAAACTAAACTTATTCTATTCTTTAATAGAAAAAAATAATATTGCTACCCTTTTATATTTTTTTGTATTATCACTGAGCACTAAATTTTTATATGATTATAACAAAACGTTAAAATAATTGACACATCAAAAAAGACTAAGCCATATTTGAGGAAACTTTGAAAGATATTATCTTCATTTTAAAGCTGAATGAGGCACTCAATGGATAATGCATCTGATTATGATTAAAGATGAGCAAATAAAATCTTAGAAATGTTATTTTGTCGAAGAGACACCACATTTATCGCAATTTTATTCACAGTAGCTAAGATATGGAACCAACCTAAGTGTCCATCAATGGATGACTGGATAAAGAAAATAGTGTATCAAAATATCTGGTGTAGATACATAGTGGAATACCACTCAGTCATTAAAAAGAATTAAATTCTACCATTTGCAGCAACATGGAGGAGCTTGAAGAAAACAGTGTTAAGTGAAATAAGCCAGGTACAGAGAGAGAAATACCACATGTTCTCAATCACATGTGGAAGCTAAAAAAGTTAATCTCATAGAAGAAGAGAGTAGAACAGTGGTCACCAGAAACTAGTAAGGGCAGTGGAGAGAGAAGCATAGGGAGAGGGTGGTCAATGGATACAAAATTGCAGCTACATAGGAAGAATAGTTCTAGTGTCCTATAGCACTGTAGAGAGACTATAGTTAACAACAATTTATTGTATAATTTTAAATAGCTAAAAGAGAGGATTTTGAATGTTTGTAACACAAAGAAATGATGAATGTTTTAGGTGATGGATATGCTAACTGCCCTGGTTTGATTATTGCACATTGTACACATATACCCAAATATCACAATGTATCCCATAAATATATACAATTATTATGTGTCAATTAAGAAAAAATAAATTTAATAAAATGAAAAAAAAAGTCATTCGAATTAAAACTATGTGCATAACAGAGCAAGGATTTAATTGAAAGAGGACATTCATGGAAGTATTATGTTTGGATCACTTATATAAAATAGACCTTGGCACCAACCCATGCTGTATGGAGCTAGAAGCTGTTATGCTCAAATAAGGAACCAGGTTTTACTACTCTTGCCATTTGAGGTCTCTCTCTCTCTCATCTGGAGCCACCTAAATCCAAATAATGATTTATAATAACACATTCAAGGTCCTATTAACTCTAACATTTACAAAAACATCAAAAAGAATAAGAATGCCTGAAACTGTACTCTGGGGAGAGAACAGTATACCTGGTTACCATTGCTAGTTTTAGAACACTAACGTAACAAATTATTAATTGCATGAAACCTAGTTTTGACATTACCTTCTATGTTAGTTAGGAACTGGCTCAGCTTCTGTAACAGAAAAACTAAAAATGATGGTGGCTTCCAGAAGACAGAAGTTTATTTTTCTCATGCGTAAGAAGCAGGAAGAAGGACTTCACTCTTGTTGCTCTGCTGTCCTCAGCACTCGGCTCCATCGTGTGGTTCAACCTGGCTGTTCCAGCTCCCACTACCACACATTCATTCTGGTCTAGGAAGGGGAAGTCAAGCACAGCAGGGGAGAAAAGTTGCACTTTTCACTTCTAATAACACACCATTGACCTGACATTAGTCACAGTCACACATGCATCCAAAAACTGGGGGGGGCGGGGGTTGTCACAGAAGTAGAGAGTAGAATAGTGGTTACTAGAGACTGAGGGGAGGAGGGGCGGGGGAGGAGAAGTGGTGGAATAATGGGTACAAAACCATGCTGTCTACCCTAAGTGAATCATTGTGCAGTGTATGCATGTATTGAAACAACACACTGTACTCCACAAATATGTACAAGTAAATGTTAAAATAAAAATTTTTTTTTTAAATATGTACAAGTAAATGTTAAAATAAAAATTTTTTTTTAAAAAGAGAAAAGATATGACATACAGTAGGCCCCCTTATCTGTGGTTTCACTTTGTGCAGTTTCAGTTACCTATGATCAACCACAGTCTGAAAATATCACATGGAAATATCCAGAAATAAACAATTTATAAGTTTTAAATTGCACCCATTCTGAGTAGTGTGATGACGTCTCTCACTGTCCTGCTCTGTCCCAACCAAGATGTGAATCATCCCTTTGACCAGCAAATCCACGCTGTCTATGCCACCTGCCCATTAGTCATTGACATCATCTGCTCTTGACATCCAACCATCAACATCGTCAAAAGTCAAAAGTAGCGTAAAACTACACTACAATGCCTATGTCATTCACCTCACTTCATCTCATCACGTAGACATTCTATGATCTCATATTATCACAAGAAGGGTGAGTACAATACAATAGGATATTTTGAAAGAGAGAGACCACATCTACACAAATTTTATTACAGTATATTGTTACAGTTGTTCTATTTTATTACCTATTGATAATTTCTTACTGTGCCTAATTAATAAATTAAATTTCATTATACATATGTACATATAGGAAAAAACATAGTATATATAGGGTTTGGTACTATCTGCAGTTTCAGGCACCCCCTGAGTGTCTTGAAACATATCCCCTGCAGACAAGAGGGCATTTCTGTATTACTATGTGTTCTTGGAAACAATTAGAGATATGAGGTGAATGGGTGACATGTAGTCCATTAAATGAAAATGCCTGTAAAATGTGCTTACACATATAGCAGGGTTTATTCTCCCCCACACAAAACCTTTGGGTATTAGGTTAGTGTAGCAATGATTAGCTTCAGCAATGGGTATCACTTCTGGACCCCTGAGGCCCTCATGCTTTTGTTTCTGACAGTGACTCCTTATAGACAGAGCAGACTTTGGAGTAAGACAGACCTAGTTTTAATCCTAATTCATCATTTAATTCGTGTGCCTTCAAGCAATTCTCGGAATCTCTCTCAGAGTCTGTTTTTTCACCCTTCTTGCTGGGTTTTACCATAATTAATTGAGATGATATATGTCAAGTTTTGTCACATGCTCAATAAAATAGTAACTACTACTACTAACAGCCTCATGTTGGAACTACAAGGACTTAATTTTTCAAATGAAGGAACTGTAACTGAGAGGAGAGAGACCTCTTTTCAAAATGTGCTGTCCTGTGAAATTAAAGGATCCTGAGACATACAAATCATGTAAGCCTAGTCATTCAGAGTGTCCAGGTGTCCCTCCCAGACTGTGGAATGGGTAACAAGGAGGCCTGAATGTTTATTAAAAAGTGAAAGTGAAGACTGTTTAAATGGAAAACTGGGCTATCCCTCTTCTACCCCCACACCATATAGAGCCTATTCTTTTAGTAATAGCCTCAGAACACTGAGTGCAAATCAAAACTTCTATTAGAAAATTCCAAGCTCTCCTTGAAGCTCTGCTTAACTGCATTTAGTTCACAAATATATTTTTCTACTAACTCTATAATCTAGCAGTTCACTGACATTTACAGTCTGAACTTTCTCATTTCCTCTTGGTTTTCAGGGGAGCAATGTGCAGGAACATGCTGTTTGGTTTAAAATTTCAGCAGTGGGTAATACGTGCCCATCTCTCTCCCATCCTTGGATGTTTTTCTACTCCGTTTTCTCACAGCCCTTTAAGAGTTCAGTGAGAAAATGAACAAAGTTCTCTCCTCCTTGCTACCCATCTTAAGAAGTCCTTGGTACTAACTGAGGTGCTTAAGATGGAATATTAACTCTTTCAGGCTGCCAGGAGATTCTTTGGAGACCTACAATGTTAAATACAAAGAGAGAAAAAAAAATGGTCATGCAACTTTCTGCTTACTTTGAAAGGCAAAGTTTTCTCATAAATATCTCTTAAAAGAAGTCCACTTTGTGTTTTTATTACAACCACCATAATCCCATCCTATGCTTCTGACTAGTATACAATCTTCAGAACTTTTTGGATTTTGAATTCTGTCTTCTCAAAGCACCCTACAAACGACTTCCAGATTGATCTTCTTAACATGTAATTATTGTTATGTATATGCTCCGTCCATTCAGTAACATGTGAATTCCTCCAAGTGGTCCAGAAGGTCTTTCAAAGCTTGGTTCCAATTTATCTTTGTGAGCTCAACTCCCACTGACACTCTGCACAGTGCTACACTTTACACCGAATGAGCTGGAAGTGGTAGGAATGTAAGGTGCAAGTGGAGAGCACGCATACTTTCCCACTGCTCCACCATTAAAAACGCTGCCAACAGTTGTTTCTCTACTTTTGAGTAAATCTCAAGCAGGTCCCGTAGCTTACTTAGTCATTCATGGATGATAAACGGTCCTCTAGTTTCCATCAGTCGCAAGAGCAATTTTATCTTAATAATTAAAAGTCTCACCCATGGTGATCATCTTCCACCCAGTCCCTTCCTTCAACCTAAGGCTTCTCTTCTCTCTCCAGGTCAGGTGGATTTCTGGCTCAGAAGGCTACATTGAGGGAGAAGCTGTGTGGACAACTTCTGGTCTCTCTTTCAGCTCCACGTTCTCCCATCACAAACTAGCCATGGCTCTGACTCCCCTGGAGTTGGGCCGAGTAGTTGAGGGGTTTGAAGAAAAGGACTCAGTCTTACGTGGCTGGTGCTGTGCAGGCGCCCTTTGAAGGCAGTGGAGGAACGTGGACTGGTTTTTCCCTTGCAGAGGATCTACTGGCTTTATGGGAGAAGCTTTCACTGAGTGTCTGATGGCAGCTCCCCAGACATGAGCGATGCCCCTTCTCTACCTGGCTACTTAATACTCCAACCCTCAGCCTCTGGGATTCAGGCAGTTCATCCCACCAAACTCTCTCTCTCTCTCATGGTTTTTTGCTCCTCCAGGCAGTCCTCTTGGGCAAGGTCCCTTTTAAAATAACTCTGGCCAACTCCTCACCCGCTTAGCCCATGGAAATAGCACATATATTCCTCACTCACAGCCGCAGTCCAGTCTTCATTTTTGTTCTGCTTCTGCAAACTGAAACTCCGGGAAACACACATCAAGGCAACCACATGGTGCCTCCTAAAGCACCTCTAACTGACCTGGAAATGCAAAGGATCATTTCTACTTTCCTCCCTGATGGAGTGGAAGTAGGAAATGGAAAACTCAAAGACAATTATAATGGAGAAAATTCTCCCTCATACAACCATTTCATTTCTCTTCCAAGTCTCAGATTCTACTCTTTGATAGGTGGTCACTGGCAGAATTGTTTTCATAATTTCTTAGCACATTCTGCATATGTCTGCGGCAACTCGATTTAGAATGTTGGTGAATTGGGCTCTACTGTAACGTTCCAGGCCTTTGGACCAGAAGGGACCAAAAAGTCCCATTTGAATATCCTGCTATACTAGGCTGCTTGCAGTTGGCTCAACACTTTCTGTATTTTCCCTCTTTCTTACTTTAACTATTTTGTCATCTCCCTAAAATCTTTAAAACATTCCCAAAGACAAATACACTCTTCCTACTCACAAATTGGAGAAAGCTCTTTTTTAGAAATTCTTATAACTTTCCTTGGTATTCATACTCTCCCTCATAGTTCAGTGGTTTCTAGGAGTCTAGTGATTTGTAAAGTTGTTTTATCTTTATATGGATCATAAGCTTCTTGAAGAAAGGGTTGTTTCTTCCCATTTATCTTTGTAAACCCTGCAGCTCACCAAGCCATGCACTCGAACTTTTTTTTTTTTTTTTAGTTTCTAAAAAGTTCAACTTAGAAGATCTACCTTAAGACTCAGCAATTCCATCCATAGGTATTTACCCAAGAGAAATGAACATGTGTCTGCACAAAGAGTTGCACATGAATGCTTATAGCAACATTATTCATAATAGCCAAATATTAGAAATAACCAAAATGTTCATCAACTCATGAATGAATAAACAAAATGTAGGATATACATAAAACGGAATGCTATTGAGCAATAAAAAAGAAACAAATCTCTGATACAACTACAATACGATGAATCTCAAAAAAAAGAAATGATATCCTATCATGTGCAGCAACACGGACAGAGCTGGAAATGATCATGTCAAGAGAAGTAAGTCAGGCACAGAAAGACAAATATTGCATGATTTCACTCATATGTGGAATCTGTAACAAAAACAACAAGAATTGGTTCTTATAGAAGTCAGGAGTAGAATAATAGTTACCAGAGGCGGTGGGGAGGAGGACTGGGAGGGAGGAGAAGCAGTGGACTAATGGGTACAAAACTATGTTATTTACTTTAAGTGAATCCTTGTGCAGTGTATGCATATATTGAAACAACACACCATACCCCACAAATATGTATGAGTAAATGTTAAAATTAAATTTTTTTAAAAATACGTTATGCAAAGTGAAAGAAGACAGACACAAATAATGATATATTGTATGATTTGATTTATATTAAATGTCCAGAAAAGACAAACCTATAGATATACAAAGTAAACTAGTGCAGTAGAAATAGAGATTAACTGTAAATGAGCATGAGGGACCTCTTACAGGCGTGATGAAAATGTTCTAAAACTGGATTATAGTGATGGTTGCACATGCCAGTAAACTTACTAAAAATCATTGAATTGTGCACTTAAAATGAGTGAATTTTATGATATGTAAATTAAACTTCAATAAAGTTTTTTAAAAACTGCTTGCTCAGTGGAATTAGGAGTATTTTTCTTTGATGTCAGCTTCTCATAGGTGTTAGTGCTGCTGAAACCTTGAACAATTCAAAATAGCAGAGAACAGGGCCTCTGGGCCTACGCCTTGCTCACAGAGTCATAAACAAACATATTGCTTCCATATCAAAAGCCAGCATTCTTGAAATTTCATGCGAGGTCAGATCACAGTTAGATTGAGTGCAGTTGCAATGCACCGATGGTTTTCTGGCAGTGAAAAGAGCTGATGGTCTCCCCAAGTGTCTAGCTTAATAATAAAGTGTGACTTGGGCACTGAGCATTAAAATTTCCTCTTAACCTGAAAATTTTGTCATTGTAGGATTTTAAATCCTAAATTGGATCATCGTAGCAAAGTAATTTAGAAATCAATCAGCTTCACAAGTAGAAAATGAAAAATGTGGGATCAATGTTTCCTCTAGATATTTAAAATAAAATCATATTTTAAGAATGATCAGTTCTTCAGCCACTGGTAAATATATATTTCATGTAAGAGAATAGATACAATTCATTCATCTACAATTCATTCATCGCTGGAGATGAGATTTGCGAGTTTCATGCAAGGCTTGAAGTGTTGTGTTGTTTAAATAAATGTAACATTTTTAATTATTTTAACTTGTCATATTTTAAAATGCTTTGACTATTTCATTGTTAGGCAACCATCTATAGAAATCCATCTAAATGAATTAGAGTAAACTGTGATTTGGTCTCCAAAGAATTTTCACTAAGCATTCATTTATGAGCTCAGATTACATGGGTAGTAGTTTGTACTTCAAAATTCCCAGGGTTTAAATCATTTGCATAGCAACAACAAACAAACACCATAAAATTATTAATATTCAAAAGCATATATGCAGAAAATAACTGATTTTTTAATTTTAACAACTCTAAACGTTGTCTACTGAGTAATAATGATATACTCAACACAAAAATAAAGCTGTCAAAATCGTCAAATGTCCACAGCCATTTCACCTCCTGGTCAGTTATGCAAAGGTCACAGCAGCTGGTAGGTTTAGTGTTTCAACCTCCAAAAGGCATCAGTTTTAAAACTGGAGTATTCCAAAAAAGAGGAATGAATAGCAGGAATGTCTAACAGGAAGTGAATCTTCCTACTTAACTATGCTGAGCACAAGAAAACAACAGCCAGCAGCCAGTCCACCTGGGCATTAACACACTAGTTCAAGAATTATTTATTGAGTGTCTACTGTGTGCCAGGCACTGTGCTAAGCATGGTGATACCACAGTCACTGTCCTCTTGAGGCTTACATTGGTGGGAGTGGGGGGAACATAGAGCAAACAGTGGCACCGTGAGGAGAGTGGCAGCGAGGGTGTGTCTGTCGGGAAGGGATGGCAAGAGGTCTCCAGAAAGAGAAGGTCTGAGGCAGAAAATAGCTTGGCATTTTCAAAGAACTTAAACTAAAATTTTGCTAGTGAAAACAGTGAGGGAGGGATGGAGACAGCTTATGTTGAAGAGATGGAATGAGGAGCGTGGATCGTATTCTACGTCAAAGACTGACATAATATAATTTATGGCTTGAGAACATCATTTTTCTGGCTTGATAACATATTGATGAGATCAAGAATGACAGAAGAAAGACCAGTTAGAAGACTGCAGGAAAGATTATTGTGGAGAAAACTAAAATGGAATCAAGGGAGATGAACAAAAGTAGATAAAATAGAGAGAGACGGAGAGAGAGGGAGTAAGTGAAAGAATATAAATACCTATAGATGATAGTGAACATTTGGAGTTAGAATAGACAGTATTTACTGATAATCTGGATACTGTGGATGAAAGAGAAGGAAAAGCAGGACAGTGTGCTCTACCGAAATCACCTTGGATCCTTTTTAGCCATTTTGTGTGCACTTCCACCTCCTCTTCGGTGAATCCCTGCTTCCAATAGCCAATACCTATGATTTCCTTGGACGACTGTCCTCAGGTTACTGGAGCCCACTTGGCTCACAGGCATACAAAGCTAAGAGCCTGGGAATGCACATGTCCATGGAAAAGTCTTTAACTAATGATTGGTGAGTATAGGAGTATTAAAGCTCCACCTCCCTACCTGGGGTCAAGACACCCTGAGACAAACTACAATTCCAGGTTGACTTGAGTGATCAGATGGGATCTACGTTCTATGGGAACTTTGCCTGAGATCTTGTTCTTGCTGAAGTTCCTCTCCTACCTCTCCTGCTTTCTCAACTTCCTTACCCATGAGCTCACTTTCCCATGAGCTCTCCTTTGATAAATCACTTGCAAGGAATGCTGATGTGGGATCTGCTTCCATGGACCCTAACCAAGACAAGGAGTCAACTACTCATAGGTTAATGACTCAGAAAGCTTCACAGATGATACTAGGGTAGTAGGAGAAAGGATTGTAATTAATAGTAGTGTTTTAGATGATCAGTCACCGTAAGGTAAAAATCTCTTTTCCAACCTTCTTTTCACTGCCCTCATACTTTAAACTCCCTTGTCTCTCTCACCTCAATCCTATTTGCCTGATAAAATCCTAACCCTAGATAAATCCTACTTTCTGCCTGTTCCACACTTGCACCTGCACAGTCATCATTACTGAAGAAAATCACATGACCATGCTGACTGTTCTCACTTAAAGTTTATAATCCCTTATCTAATGCAGGCCCTTCCTGGAGCCAGGAAATGCTAATACAGTTCTACATTTCATTATTTATCCCAAGTTCTTGAAAGACTATTTTGCATCTTCTCTCTTCTCAAACCTCTAACACTTCCTCCCCACCCACATCCTGCTGACTTTCTTCCTATTTCACTCAGAAAGCACAAGTAGTCAGAAGAGAACTTCCTCATGGCCCTGTCTCAGCCCCTCACATTTGCTGTTCCTCTGCCTGAAACTCTCACTTCCTCCCTCACTACCTTCATGTCTCTACTGTCACCACAACCATGAGACTTTCTCCGATCACCCTATACAGTAACTATCACTTGCTGTGCTATTTGTTTTGAACCGTAGCTCTTATTACCATTTATTATATTATATACTTGTTTTTATTTTTGATAATTTTTCTTCTCCACCCCTCTATGAGCTCCACCAACTTAACTGTCGTTTTGTTTTGTTTTGTTTTGTTTTGTTTTGTTTTTATTTTTTTTTTAATTTTATTTTGTCGATATACATTGTAGCTGATTATTGCTCCCCATCACCAAAACCTCCCTCCCTTCTCCCTCCCCCCCTCCCCCCCAACAATGTCCTTTCTGTTTGCTTGTTGTATCAACTTCAAATAATTGTGGTTGTTATATCTTCTTCCCCCCCCCCCCGGTTTGTGTGTATGTGTGTGTATGTGTGTGTGTGAATTTATATATTAATTTTTAGCTCCCACCAATAAGTGAGAACATGTGGTATTTCTCTTTCTGTGCCTGACTTGTTTCACTTAATATAATTCTCTCAAGGTCCATCCATGTTGTTGCAAATGGCAGTATTTCATTCGTTTTTATAGCTGAGTAGTATTCCATTGTGTAGATGTACCACATTTTCCGTATCCACTCATCTGATGATGGGCATTTCGGCTGGTTCCAACTCTTGGCTATTGTAAAGAGTGCTGCGATGAACATTCGGGAGCAGGTGTACCTTCGACTTGATGATTTCCATTCCTCTGGGTATATTCCCAACAGTGGGATGGCTGGGTCGTATGGTAGATCTATTTGCAATTGTTTAAGGAACCTCCATACCATTTTCCATAGAGGCTGCACCATTTTGCAGTCCCACCAACAATGTATGAGAGTTCCTTTTTCTCCGCAGCCTCGCCAGCATTTATCGTTCATAGTCTTTTGGATTTTAGCCATCCTAACTGGGGTTAGATGGTATCTCAATGTGGTTTTGATTTGCATTTCCCGGATGCTGAGTGATGTTGAGCATTTTTTCATATGTCTGTTGGCCATTTGGATATCTTCCTTAGAGAAATGCCTACTTAGCTCTTTTGCCCATTTTTTAATTGGGTTGCTTGTTTTCTTCTTGTAAAGTTGTTTGAGTTCCTTATATATTCTGGATATTAATCCTTTGTCAGATGTATATTTTGCAAATATTTTCTCCCACTCTGTTGGTTGTCTTTTAACTCTTTTAATTGTTTCTTTTGCTGTGCAGAAGCTTTTTAGTTTGATATAATCCCATTTGTTTATTTTTCCTTTGGTTGCCCGTGCTTTTGGGGTCGTATTCATGAAATCTGTGCCCAGTCCTATTTCCTGAAGTGTTTCTCCTATGTTTTCTTTAAGTTTTATTGTCTCAGGGTGTATATTTAAATCCTTAATCCATTTTGAGTTGATTTTAGTATACGGTGAGAGGTATGGATCTAGCTTCATTCTCCTGCATATCGATATCCAGTTATCCCAGCAGCACTTGCTGAAGAGGCAGTCCCTTCCCCAGTGAATAGGCTTGGTGCCTTTGTCAAAGATCAGATGGCAGTAAGTGTGTGGGTTGATTTCTGGATTCTCTATTCTATTCCATTGGTCAGTGTGTCTGTTTTTATGCCAGTACCATACTGTTTTGGTTATTATAGCTTTGTAGTATAGCTTAAAGTCAGGTAGTGTTATGCCTCCAGCTTTATTTTTTTTGCTCAGCATTGCTTTGGCTATGCGTGGTCTTTTATTGTTCCATATAAATGTCTGAATAGTTTTTTCCATTTCTGAGAAAAATGTCTTTGGAATTTTGATGGGGATTGCATTGAATTTGTATATCACTTTGGGTAGTATGGACATTTTCACTATGTTGATTCTTCCAATCCAAGACCATGGAATATCTTTCCATCTTCTTGTATCCTCTCTAATTTCTCTCAGCAGTGGTTTGTAGTTCTCATTATAGAGATTTTTCACCTCCTTGGTTAACTCAATTCCTAAGTATTTTATTTTTTTGGTGGCTATTGTAAATGGGCAGGCTTTCTTGATTTCTCCTTCTGCATGTTCACTATTGGAGAAAAGAAATGCTACTGATTTTTGTGTGTTGATTTTGTATCCTGCTACTGTGCTGAAATCATTTATCAATTCCAGCAGTTTTTTTGTAGAGGTTTTAGGCTGTTCGATATATAGGATCATGTCATCTGCGAACAGGGACAGTTTGACTTCATCTTTTCCAATCTGGATGCCCTTTATTTCCTTCTCTTCTCTGATTGCTCTGGCTAGTACTTCCAACACTATGTTGAATAGGAGTGGTGAGAGTGGGCATCCTTGTCTAGTGCCTGTTCTTAAAGGAAAAGCTTTCAGCTTTTCCCCATTCAGGATGATATTGGCAGTGGGTTTGTCATATATGGCTTTAATTATGTTGAGATACTTTCCCTCTATACCTAACTTATAGAGGGTCTTTGTCATGAATGAGTGCTGAACTTTATCAAATGCTTTTTCAGCATCTATAGAGATGATCATATGGTCCTTGTGTTTGAGTTTATTAATATGGTGTATCACATTTATTGATTTGCGTATGTTGAACCAACCTTGCATCCCTGGGATGAATCCCACTTGATCTTGATGAATAATTTTACGTATGTGTTGCTGTATTCTGTTTGCTAGTATTTTAGTGAGGATTTTTGCATCTATATTCATCAAGGATATTGGCCTGTAGTTTTCTTTTTTGGTTATATCTTTACCTGGTTTTGGTATCAGGATGATGTTTGCTTCATAGAATGAGTTTGGGAGATTTGCGTCCGTTTCAATCTTTTGGAATAGTTTGTAAAGAATCGGTGTCAATTCCTCTTTGAATGTTTGGTAAAATTCTGCTGTGAATCCATCTGGTCCTGGGCTTTTCTTTGTTGGGAGCCTTCTGATAACAGCTTCAATCTCCTTTATTGTTATTGGTCTGTTCAAATTTTCTACGTCTTCACGGTTCAGTTTTGGGAGCTTGTGTGTGTCCAGAAATTTATCCATTTCCTCCAGATTTTCAAATTTGTTGGCATATAGTTGTTTATAGTATTCTCGAATGATTCCTTGTATTTCAGATGAATCAGTTGTAATATCGCCTTTTTCATTTCTAATTTTTGTTATTTGAGTCTTCTCTCTTCTTTTTTTTGTTAGCCATGCTAATGGTTTGTCAATTTTATTTATCTTTTCAAAAAACCAACTCTTTGATTCGTTGATCTTTTGAATTGTTTTTAGGTTTTCAATTTCATTCAGTTCTGCTCTGATCTTAATGATTTCTTTCCGTCTGCTAACTTTAGGATTGGATTGTTCTTGTTTTTCTAGTTCTTTAAGGTGAAGTGTTAGGTTGTTCACTTGCCATCTTTCCATTCTTCTGAAGTGAGCATTTAATGCAATAAATTTTCCCCTCAATACTGCTTTTGCAGTATCCCACAGGTTTTGGTATGATGTATCATTGTTTTCATTAGTTTCAATAAATTTTTTGATTTCCTGCTTGATTTCTTCTTGGACCCATATGTCATTAAGTAGAATGCTGTTTAATTTCCATGTGTTTGTATAGTTTCCAGAGTTTTGTTTGTTATTAATTTCTAGTTTTAATCCATTGTGGTCTGAGAAGATACATGGGATAATTCCAATTTTTTTGAATTTATTGAGACTTGATTTGTGACCTAATATGTGATCTATCCTGGAGAATGATCCATGTGCTGATGAGAAGAATGAATATTCTGAGGTTGTTGGGTGGAATGTTCTGTAGATATCTGCCAATTCCAATTGGTCTAGAGTCTTGTTGAGATCTTGTGTTTCTCTACTGATTCTTTGCCTAGATGATCTGTCTAATATTGACAGTGGAGTGTTCAGGTCCCCTGCTATTATGGTATTAGTGTGTATTTCCTTCTTTAGGTCTAATAGAGTTTCTTTTATAAATCTGGCTGCTCCAACATTGGGTGCGTACATATTTATGATTGATATGTCTTCTTGATGGATCAGTCCTTTTATCATTAAGTAGTGTCCCTCATTGTCTCTTTTTATGGTTTTTAGTTTAAAGTCTATTTTGTCAGATATAAGAATAGCCACTCCAGCTCGTTTTTCTTTTCTGTTTGCATGGTAAATCTTTTTCCATCCTTTCACTCTTAGTCTGTGTGAATCTTTATGGGTGAGGTGGGTCTCTTGTAGGCAGCATATAGTTGGGTCCTGCTTTTTGATCCAGTCAGCCAGTCTGTGTCTTTTAATTGGGGAATTTAAGCCTTTAACATTAAGAGTTGTTTTTGAAAGGTGTTGATTTATTCCTAGCATTTTATCGGTTGTTTGGTTGTCTTAGGTGTCTTTTGTTCCTTGCTTTCTGATTTACTGTTTGGTTTCTTTGTTTGTTGGTTCCTTAGGTTGTAGATAGTGTTTTTGTTAGCTTGTTTTCTCTTCATGAATGCCATTTTTATTGTACTAGCAGGTTTAGATTTTTCTTAGGTTTTTATGGCAGTGGTAGTTATTTTTCAGGAACCAAACCCAGTACTCCCTTGAGGATTTCTTGTAAGGGTGGCCTTGTGGTAGTGAACTCCCGCAGTTTTTGTTTGTCTGAGAAATATACTATTTGCCCCTCATTTCGGGAGGATAGCCTTGCCGGGTAGAGTATTCTTGGCTGGCAATCTTTGTCTTTTAGTATTTTGAAAATATCATCCCATTCCTTTCTAGCTTTTAGGGTTTGTGATGAAAAGTCTGATGTTAACCTGATTGGGGCTCCCTTATAGGTGATTTGACGCTTCTCTCTTGCAGCTTTTAAGATTCTCTCTTTGTCTCTGAGTTTTGCCAATTTGACTATGACATGTCTTGGAGAAGGCCTTTTTGGGTTGAATACGTTTGGAGATCGTTGAGCTTCCTGGATCTGAAGATCTGTGATTTTTCCTATACCTTGGAAGTTTTCTGCCACTATTTTGTTGAATATGTTTTCAATGGAATCTCCATTTTCCTCCCCTTCTGGAATACCCATGACTCGGATATTTGAGCGCTTGAGGTTGTCTGATATCTCTCTCAGATTTTCTTCCATGTCCTTGATTCTTTTTTCTTTCTTTTTGTCTGCTTGTGTTATTTCAAACAGCCCATCTTCAAGTTCAGAGGTTCTCTCTTCAACTTCGACAAGCCTGCTGGTTAAACTCTCCGTTGTGTTTTTTATTTCGCTGAATAACTTCTTCAGTTCAGCAAGTTCTGCTACATTTTTTTTCAGGACATTGATTTCCTTGTATATTTCCTCTTTCAGATCCTGTATACTTTTCCTCATTTCATCATGATGTCTAGCTGAGTTTTCTTGTATCTCATTCAGTTTCCTTAGAATTATCACTCGAAATTCCTTATCAGTTATTTCAAGGGCTTCTTGTTCTATAGGATCTAGAGTATGAGATTTATTAACTTTTGGTGGTGTACTTTCTTGATTTTTTGTATTTCTGGTGTCTTTTTTTTGGTGTTTATTCATTGTGGCAGGGGGTTTCACAGTCCACCGATTTGAGACTAATGACTAACTAGGATGTTGCTGTGGTTGCCAATTTGGTATGGCTCCCGCCGTGACTGCTCAGTTGGCCTCTAGTGTCTTGTGTGTGTGGTTGCCTCGGGTCTTGGGCTTCTCCGGGGATCCACCTTTCTGGTCAGCTTGTACTCTGCTGGGCTGGTGGATTACGTACCACAGGGTGTGTGATCTCTGTTGAGCTTTCACTTTCTGTACAGGACTTCTCCCCGTTCCGTGTGCTCTGGCCCAGGCTGTTAGATCGTGCAGTGGCGACCCCACCGGGTGTGTGGTTTCTGTCGAGTCTCCGCCTCCCTGGCCGCCCGTCTCCCCTCTCTGTGCACACTGTGCTGGGCTGGGGTGTGTCTTCTGCACTCCTCGTCTATCAGCTGGGCCTTCAAGACCCTGCTCAGCACCGCCTCGCCCAGGAAGTCTACCAGGTTTCTGCTAGGCACAGACGACCGGTCTCTCTGGGTGCCTTTGTAGCACTGTGTAGATCTTTCTCGGGTCTTGTTCACCTTTGTATCCCCCCGGTATAAACCGAGTCTAGTGCCCGCCTGCAGCCTGCTCTCCGGCAGGTTCAAGCGGACCTGGGAACTCTCCTACCATACTATTCCCAACCAGAAATTCGTTAGGCTTTTTTCCAAACTGGTGGTCGCAGAGATGGTATCTGCCTCCCAGTAACAGGAAGTTTACCGGGCCGGAGTCCAGGGTGTGGTGGAGTGACAGTCGGCCTGCCCGTACTTCCTAGCCCTCCCAACACTGGTCGGGACGCCCCACACCCCCAGCCCCGCCAGAGAACTGCGGAGGGAGTGGGAGAGGAGGCCGGCCCGCAGGGTCCGGAAAGCCCCGCGCCAGGCCAAGCAAATGGGCTCAGTGATGGCCGAGCAGGGCGGAGCTGCCCGCATCTGGGAAAATGGAGGCAGCACCGGGGCAGTGAGTGGCCTGGTGGTGCAGGCGGGAGCCGCGTGGGCATCCACCCCCCGAACAGAGCTGTGCCAGGGATCACTCACAGTGCTGTGCCAGGTCGGGCGCTCGCTCTGTCTCTGGTTTGTTGCCTTCCGTGTTCTCGGCGCTGCCGCCTCGGGCTGTTCAGTCGCGGCGCCGCTCGGGCGCTCCCAGGAATCTTCTTTAATGCCGGCCTGAAACCTCGAATCCTGAATAGGGCAGCTGGCTGCCTTCAGTGCGGCCCCAGCCTCCGGGATCCTGGCTGCCTCCACAGCAGCCCTGGCGCCGTGTTCCCTGTTTCAAGACTCGCTTTTGCAGCTAAGAATCAGTTCTTTTCCTGCTCCACACTTCAAAGCTGTTGCCTGTAAATGAGGCAGTCTCTCCTGCCGCGGGCAAAGTGGTGTTGAGCCCCCACGACCGGCCAGCAGCAGCAGTCCTCCCTTAAGAGATGGCCAGAGGAAGGTCCACAAGTTTCCCAGCTGCCTGAGGCCCAGTGGCCACCTTTTCCACCTCAGCTACTCCGCGCCAGCCGCCGCAGCCGCCGCCATCTTGAAACTTGTTTTGTTTTTTCACTGCTTTATCTTCATCACCTAGAACAGAGTCTGGCACAAAAAGATTCTCAGTCATCATTTGCTTAGTGAATAAATTAATTTTAAAGATATTTTGAGACACCCAACTATCCAACCAAAGAATCAGTTCAAATGTGCAACTACATTTCTGCAATAGCTGGGCACTCTTATTAATCAAGTACATTATAATTATTATTGCTATTATTTATCTGTTTTAGTATTTTATTTTTAACCTAGGAATCCAGTTTGGTAAATTATATTGGAGATTTAAATTTCAAGTATTTTTATTCAATGAAACAATTATATAATAAATCATTAATTACTGAAATATTGGCTCACAAATCAATAACAGCAAACTCCAGATTTTCTGCCAACAACTTTTTAGCCAAATGCACATCACTTTGAAAAACTAAAGAGATGTCCTGAAAAGGAAGATACGCATATTCTGTTTAGTACCAGATATGGCTCCTGTGATTCCAAAGCAACTATTTTTGTCAGGTATGTATAACACAACTGGAGGCATCTCCCATGGTCAGTTTGCTACATTTTGGCTCTTCAGTATTCAGCATTGAAGAGCTTCTCATCCCTCTTTAACAGGCAAACTTATACCCACACACAGGCAGACACACACAGACTTACAGAGACACACAAACCTGATAGTAAATCTGTTTGGCAGATTATCAGAGGGAAAGAAAGGTTCAAATTATTACCACTGGCACATAAATACTTTTGGTATTTGGCTTTCCTGACATATTCAGTCTAGACACCTCACTATCTCTGTGTGGTATACCAGCTTATATTGATTATTTGGAGGAGTGTTCTGGAAAATGGATAAAAGATTTCCCCTATTGGCCTCACTGTGCCTCAATAAACCATCAATCTAAAAACACAAATAATAAGAATCATTCCATTTAAAAACAGAGTGACCTGCTCCAGATCTGAGACATCCATTTTACAGGTGGAAAAATTGCACAGGTGTTAGCGACCTGCCCAATAGATCTTAAAGCCAGTCAATTGCAGAATTGAGTGAGAGCAGAGCACAGTATACTTGTTCTACATTCTGGTATTTCTCAATCATATTATCCAGATCTGGAAGTTTTTCATTATGAAATTTTCTTTCTTGAGAAATCAAAGTCTTATTTTACTAACATGTCCATAAATATGAATTGTCACTACAAAATAGAAGTTTTGTCTTTATAACTGAGATGAATAAGAGAGCAATGGTCAGATGTAAAACAATCGAAGAACATTTCTCAGGATTCAGGAAATTTTAAGCTTGGACAACACTTGGAACATCTCTCTATCCTCTCCATTTGCTCATGAGTTGACTAGTCTGTGTCTTTAATCATTCCATGCTGTGACTCCTGTCCCACTGACCCCAGCTCACGTTCTGCATGCATAGAAACTTTCCCATTGCCCCTCTTTTTCTTTAACAGTTATACTGGGTATGGGCTTGGTACACAGGCTCTCAAACAGATATCTTGAAAGGTATGTCTGTGGATCAGATGTCTCTCCAAAACTCACTGCAAACTTAATATCCATTTGTAACAGTGTTAAGAAGGTGGGACCTCCAATTATGTATTTGAAAGGTGGGGCCTTTGAAAGGTGATTGGATCTGAGGACTGTGCCCTGGTGAATGCATCAATTCATTCACAGAGTGATGCATTGATGGTTTAATGGGTGGTAATAGGTGTGGTTCTAATGATTTTAAAATGAGAGCAAGTGAGGAGGTTAGCTCTTTTTTTCTCAGCCCATTCTCACCATATGATTCCCTGCCTCACTGCAGAAGAAAGCCTTCACCAGATGTATTCCCTGGACTTTGGACTTCCCAGCCTCTGAAACTGTAAGAAACAAATTTTATTTCTTTGTAAATTACCCAGTTTCAGGTATTTTGTATAAGCAACAGATATGGACTAATACTGGTATTAAAGCCCAATGGCAGATTTGTAAAATCTTTCCCATCCAATTCAGTATGCATTATATGCTTCCTACCATGTGAAAAGTATTTTCTTAGGACAACAAAGCTCATGATAATAATTAACAAGGTCTCTGGCATGAGAGTATTTACAACCTAGAAGGGAAAACAGACAAGAAGAGCTCTAATATGACATCAGCTGCAATAGGTGTTGCAATTGGCATTTCAGCTCAGATATTAGAAACTGGGCTGGCTGGTTAGCTCACTTTGTTAGAGCATGAGCACAGTGTTGATTAATCCAAGATAAAGGTTTCTGATCCCCATACCTATCAGCTGCCAAGAAAAAAAAGAAGAAATTGATTATCCAGTTAACATCCAAAATGTTTGATGTGGGGTTTTTTCCCTATTTTATCTCTTTTGTGGATCAGTGAATAATATAAAATACCTATAATAGAGATTTCAAATGTTTATGTTTTAATCTTTTCCATGAAGGAGTTAATTTTAAGATTTTTCCCAAAGATAACATATTAGGAAGATATTCTATAATTATTTGTTTAATGAGAGAACTATTGAATGTGATACAGCATTTGGGATTATAACTCCAAACCTAGAAGCTGATTTTAACTGAATAATCAATGAATGGATAGTTTTTATAAATTCTAGGTTTTGTTGGAGTGAGCAGAACTAAAACCAAATTGGGACATAAAACCACATGGGCTGTAGGCAAATTTAAAAGGACACAGATTTTTGCTTGGCATGCATTGCTCTGAGTTCCCTCTTTTCCCATGGTTATTTGATATTTTGAACCTTGGTTATGGGGCAAGATGACATTATTTACATGAATGTAAGGTTGTTTTCCAGCCAGACAGAGCTGCAGACTCTCACGTACTACACAGACCCTGAGATAACAGCAAAGACGGGAGCAGAAACCAGACAGAGTCATGGCAAGACCTGAGACCTTGCATGAAGCCCTCAAGGCTCATCCGCCCCTCCCTTCCACTTCTCATTTCCCATGTTCCATTCCCTCATCCCCCTCTTTGAAAACCCCTCAGTAAACCTGAGTCTTTGAGATGGCTTTAACCTGGCCACTCTCCTTCAGGTCTACCAGAGAGATGGGTTAGCCCAACATCTCTCCTCAGATCCCTGGTATTCCTGAATAAAAGTTGACTTCCATTTACACCAACATTTGACTTCTAGGTTGTTTGCTTTTTGTCTGGGGGCAGGCAGTGGGACCTGCATGCCCGGTACCAAATTTGGGGGAGCCTCAGTTACGTGCTGAGTATGCCCTGTAACAGTTTCAAGGATTAATAGAAAGGAGGTGGTGGGGATGAAACATGTTTATTACTTCTCAGAGGAAAATGCACTGGGCTGTCAGTTAGTCTGCACAAGCCCTGCACAGAGTACTTCCTAGCGCTTCCTGTTCACCTGGAGATAGCTGTTATTCTGGAGACCAGCAGCGATCGCTTGTCTCTGAAGCAGTGCAGAACATAGTCCTTGCTGAGCATGCTGATCTTGCAGCAAGATCGCTGCTGCCTCTGTAATGACAGCGTGCTCACGCCGAGAAGGCAAAGGAGCCTCCGAGCAAGAGTGCAGGAATGATGTGCACAGAACAGCCCAAGTTCTCAGCTCAAGTTCACTTCTGGTAGTTGTACTCACTAACAATCACTAAGGCTGAAACAAGCCTTGAGTGATGACAAAGGAGAAATCAATTTTTTACCCACAATGGATTTTGTTTAGAAAATACGAGGGTACTTTTAAAAGTGCATGGAAAGATTCATATCATCTTTTAATTCTATTTTTTGCAAACTTTTTGAAGTACCCTTGTATAAATTCAAAACAATGATCATATTCATTTTAAGCAACTGATAACGAGGAGTAGGTCAACAAGTGGCAGAGTAATTGAAAAAAAACAGTAGAATCAGTTAAAACTTCAACCCCTCTTTGTTTTCACACTATGGTTTTCAAATTTGTATAAGGCATTTATCACTAAACTTTTACATTTAATGAATACCATTATATAGATAAAATTAATTTCATATATCAAGGATGCAATAATGAAGAGCTACATTTCAAACATGACTTTGAATTTACCTAAGGTAAATCCATTATTTTATCCTCCAATTACTACATAATTGACTTTTTAGCCATGGTATAATTGATATCCTCATAAAAGACTTTCCATTAACCAATTTTGAAAATAAAGCTACTATAATACTTCTATACCGGGTTTGATTTTCTCATTTAAATGCCTTCTCAGCTGCAAAATGCCTTTGCTTTCAGAGCACCTGTTTCATGAACTGTGACAAAGAGAAAGGATTTTATGCGAACATCCCCTTGGTTAACCTTTGCCTGATCTGGCTTCAGTGATTATCTCACTAAAAATTACATCAAATGTTTGCATTTGAGAAGTCAATTTTCCCCCACAGATTGAAGGGGAGAGTGGGAGAAATTTATAGCTGGAAATTGAAGGGTAGAGTGGGATTTGCTGAGAATACTCTAGGATATTATCAGTAGAAATAGTAAAATTTCTTTTCATCATTATTAGAGAGACATCCTACAGATTCCTGAATCATCAGGAACACAATCTAAGAGGGGTCGATTGTGATTGTAATTCCAGTTATCATTGCCAGTTAGAAATAAGTACTTTCACATTTATTTTTATACAATTGAGAACTGAGTTTAAGCATTAGAAAAGGTGGCTTATGCAACCCACACAGTCTAGTCTTGATAAATCTCTTCTCAAGACAGCGTGGGCTTTGCAATTCTTTTGGTGACTTCCAAAGAGATCAGGGTCCTACAGAAAGGCAAGCATGGGGAGAAAATAAAGAACTTGTATGCCACAATGGTGGCATTTGGTTTTAAAATGAGGGCAATTTCTTGAAAGTAGCTAGGGCAGAAAACAGAGGCTGGTGAACTTTGAACCTATTGCACAAAGCAATAGTGAATATCTTCCTGCCCTGGTGTGGCTTAGGTGTCACCAGGACAGATATGCAAGAATGTTTTCTAAGTTCCCACTGAAAAGATAGATACCTGGCCCTTCTGTTCTAAGCAAGAGCTCAAAATGAAAAGGAAAACAACTTCAGCTCTCATATTAAATTTGAGTTATGGTGCTATAGAGAAGCTGATATTTCCAGGAAGAGTTATAACAGCAGCAAAAAGGGCCATTTGCTTCCAACTTTGAAAGAGTGACGGCCCACCAGGGTCTCCATATGGCCCACCTACCTGCGGCTCTCAGCTTTGTGCACAAAATAGCAGCTTCTTACCATTGTGTCACTTTAAAAAAAAGTGCAGCCTTGAAGAGGTTTCTTGGTATAACATTAGCAGTTAATCAGATAATTGCTAACCCTCTTGCCAATAGCCTGCAGCCATTCACTGTTCTGAATAATAAGTGGATTATTAATTTCTTCATCCTGGCCCTGAGCCCCGGCTCCTGCTCCTTTTGCCGTTTCTTGAATCCCTGCTGTGTCAGCAGCCCCACTCAGATGCTAGGGCTTTCTACCCTTCACATAAACCAAGATGCAAATTGTTGCTTGTAGACCCCACCAATAAATCCCATCTACAATTTAGAATGCAGAGATTGTGGACTCTCTTTTTTTCTCTGGGAAGTCTGTTTTCAATTGTTCCCAGGGAGAGAACATACCTAGGGATATAAAGTGGAGTGGGGAAAGAGGGATGGGGAAGGAGATCAGGGATAATTGGAGGGATAATCAGGTGGGGGACACAGGATATAACCACAATTTGAGGTAATGGGCATGCTGTCGATATGGATCTGGCCATCACATCTTAGGCACAAGTGGTGACAATTTGCTTTGTATTCCATGAGTATTCATAACAATAAAAAAAATTGTCAAAAAAAAGTTGTTCCCAGGTTATCAGAATCAGACCACAGAGGAAGAGAGCAGATGATATTGTTCATTTCTACAAAAATCCTGGTTGTTTGGCACAAAACAGCCCAGTGCTTATAGTGTCTGTGTTACAGGAGGTTTGATTCCTTAATTCCATTCATGGATCCCTCAGGTGAGCAACTATTAATTACAAGCATTGCGATAGATGCTTCAGGAGAAATGAAGATACAGATCCTTTGTTCCACAGATATTCCTGTCTTATACAGGGAAGGGACCCCTACAGAGTAACAAAAATATAAGCAAGAATGAGATAAATACAAAGGAGAAATAAAAAACTGTGCTACGAGGAACTTTGAGAAGAGGTAATCACATCTTGCTGAGGCACTCAGCAAAAGTGTAATGCGGGAGAGGGTTGTATTTTCAGCCAGGAGAGACGTACCCTGGGCACAGACTGGAAAGGAGAAAAGAAAAAAAGACCCCGGGGAGAGAGTAAAACTGACATAAACTGAAACCTTCCTTGGGTTCAAGCATTAATTGGGTTCCTTGTATGTACCCGGCACTGTGCTGGTCTCTGGAGATACAAGGATAAGTAAGTCATGGTCCCAGCCTTACAGGGGAGACAGGCAAGTAAGTTAATTATTATAACACTCTGTGATACATGCCAAAAGAAGTAGGTTAAAAACAGAGCATTTTTGACTGGAGCAAAGAGGGGAAGAGAAAATAAGCATGGAAAGATAGGTTAAGGCCACAGTAAAGGGCTACAAAAGCCAGGGTAGTGAACTAATGACTCAGGAACTAGATGTGGAATTGGAAAAAAAAGCGGGGGAGGGGGGTAGATTCGTGAAACATTTCACAGGGAAAAATCAGTGGGGATGGGAGTGAAGGAGAAAAAAAAATTCTAAGGTGTCTTCAAAGTTTCTTCGACACAACTTCCATGAAATTAAGTCTTAAACTGTGCTCTTTAAAAGTATGATTAGATTAAGATTGTCCAAATTTAACAAAAGAAAAGCCAGGGGATGGAGACTAATTCTCATATGAAAAATACTAGGAGTCAAACAATTAATTTGCAGATATGTAGAGCTAGAAAATAGCTTAGAAATCACTTAAATTATTTTCCTCATGTTGCAACTGAGGGTATAAACTAAAGAGAGATTAAATGGCTTTTCTGGAATCATACGTTTAAGAATTGCTGTGACTAGACCCTAGAACAACTTCTGGTCCCAATTCAGGGCCCACTGTTGTCACAGTTCTTTTGTGCAATTTGATCCTATATAATGGTGGCAACCAAGACCTCTGCACCAAAACCCCTGCTCTGGCTTCTTTGACCATCATCCTAGCAAGCTGGCCAGCATCCATCTCCTCTCCTCGCCTCCATCCTATCCCATTTCACCAGGCTGCTGGCGTGTTCTACCTAAACATTCATCTGATCATGGCATTCCCCTTCAGAAAGCCCTTGAGAAGACCACACTGAATCAAGTTCAAACGACCTGGCCAACTCCCAGCTCTAGTGATCACATCCCTGCCCAGCACTTCTCTTCACTGTACTAGTACCTCCTGCCTTCACACCATGCTTCTCAGCTTTGGACCCAGCCAGACAGTTTAGCAAACATTCCAGGACAGTGCATGCCTTTATGGCTTTGCTGACACTGTGTCTTCTGCCTGGATTGTCTTTCACAAATAGAAAACAAATAGATGCAGGCAAGTTTTAGAGGTGCCTTGAGAAAGCAAAATACAGTAGGACACAGAAAAGGGAGTGGCTTTTTCTCCTTGTCAGGGTTAGGAAAGGTTTCAGAGAGGGTTTCCTTTGGACACTTTGAGAGTCTTAATGATGAGTAGGTGTTTGACAGACAGGTAAAATGGGATTTAGGATTTATAGCTGCTTTTGCACTACAATGGCAAAGTAGTTGTGACAGAGGCTGTATGGTCTGCAAAGCCAAAATATTTACTGTCTGCCCCTTCACAGAAAAGATTGCCGATCCCCTTCTAGACTCCTTAAGGTCAGAGACATAATTTATTTTCTATACTTTTATTCTTAATACTTAGCATATAATAAATTCTCAGCAAATGTTGGTTGAATAAATGAATAAAAAACGAAAATATATTGCATATTTTCTAAATTAAAAGGCAAGGAGGCAAATGGAAAATTTTAGAGAAAGTCTCTTCAAAAATATTTAAATTGAGAAAATATATATTTATATTAGTTAGTTCAGCTCCCTCAATTAATATTGAAAATCTACTATCTGCTGTAATTCATTCTCCTCCTGGTTCTGTATAGCTGAGGTTGTGCTTATCAGTGTTACCACTGCATTTTTACGGAAGGACTCAAGTGCAACGGTTCAATGACAGTAAGGTAGAAAGTCCCCCCAGCTGGCAAATTTTCTGCATCCATTTTCACAGCCAGCAGTGCTAGCACTGAGCAAGATGAGTCAAAAGCTCTCCAGGGTCAAAGACTCCAGGAAAAGCCACCCACATCCTGGGTGACACACTCTGCCTGCATAACTGATCATTTGTCTGAATGTCCCTAATGCAATGGTCAGCCCTGTACAGCCTAGAGCATGAATTTATCAAAAGGAAATTTGTTCCTAAATGTAAAATTCAATACATCAAAATCCACAGGCAGACCAGAGAGAGACACAAAGTAGATTTAATATTGCACTTGGCCATCAGAGCCCAAATCCATCCCCAATCACTTACCCAAAGGCCTTCAGGGCCACAGAAGGGATGAGCAAAACTTTATTCCCCTGATGAATTTTTCAGGTCCACCCTTAATATTAAAGCTTTCAAGATGAGAAATGATTACATTTGACTGGTCCTCAAAGAATCTCATCACCAAATAGGCAGCATATATGAGCAAGACAGAGCTGGGAGGGACTTTCAACCTGGCTTAAACCAATCAGTCAACAAAATGTATTGGGCCGGAGGTTTAGATTAGGCATTCCGGGATATAAAAGAAAATCCAAGGACTTGTCCTGCTCTTAAGTAACACATATGGGAAGTGAAAAAATCAGCCGAAGAAAAATACAGAAAAGTCATACAGCCTAATAATTAGTACAAGTAGAAATGGATGGAAGGACGCTGATTGTCAGAGCTCTGGAGAGGGGGCCAGGGTTATTCAGAACGTTCTCTGTGAAGGAGGCAGAGTAAAAGGGGACTTTGAAAATGGCATGGGTTTGCAGAGAAAAATGCAAGAAGTGAACTACAAATTGATGAGCCTAGTCTGAAATCCATGGCAGGGAGTAATGAGAGATGAAAGTGGTGGGACGTGGGCAGGTAACTAATTGCAAGCAGGCCTCGAAGCATGTGCTGAGCAGCGCAGACTTCACAATAAGAATGTCTACGATTAGAGCAACGTTACTCTGCAAATCATTTTCACGCGTGTTATTTTCTCATAGTCAGCTCCTTCCATAGACTTAAATCCTCCCTGTCCCCTCAGCCCCCCACCTCACTTCGTCCTCAACACATCATCTGTCTAACCTTCAAATACATGCTGGAATGTCACTTCTTCTGGAAAAGCCTTTCCTGACTCCCAGAATAAATCAAATCCTCATCCTTTCAGAACTTATTCTCAGAATGCCCTGTAAAACTCCCAAGAAAGACAATTCGGGGATGGTATGGTGGCTGTTTCCCAAACTTCTCAGGGACTTAAGCCCCCTTCAGGTTTTCACTCCATATGCCTGATGAGTCTCCCTTGTCCTCATGGTCCAAGATGCAGCTCTGGCCAACCCTCACGTTCCAACAATCAGGACAGAGGACAGGAAGGATATCTGTCAGGTGCTCCCAGAAAGGTTGCTGGGAACCACCACATATATTTTCACAATTATTCTGTTGATCAGAATTTAGTCATATGGTCACACTTCCCTGCAAAGAAAGGTTGGCAAATGTTTGCTTTTGTTACAGCTACAAATTTCCTTACTGTGGAACATAAAGAAAACAAATACTAGGGGACAATTAGCAGTCTCTTCCACAAGCCCAATACTTGATAGTGAATTTTGGATTCTTTGATTAGTCCATTCGCTTCATTGGATTATATATACTTGTCAGAACAAGAGCTGAATCCAGCCTTCTCACCAAGGTACACTCAGCATCTAGCATGGTGTCTGGTGTTCAGTACAGGGTAGCTGACAAAAAGAAATGTTTATTGAATGAATGAACATTGATAACAGTAGGTTTAACATGCCAGTTTCACAGGGAAAGCGATGTTGAGTACCTTGTATTCTTCAGATTGTATGAGAAGTACTGGATGTAAAAGGATGAATAAAATAAGGTCGTTTTGTGGTGGTGAAAGAAAGGTTTCCAACTTGAACTTCAGTGTTATCTTTTGGATGCCACACAACTCTGCAAATTACATATGATGGGTCAAAGTGTGACCTTCCTGCATCTGAATAAAAGAAAAGGTCTCACAAAAAAGGAATGCTCTTCTGAGGTTGGGAAATCATAGTAAGGATGCAGAATGGGGAGATGTGACCGACTCTAGAATCCTCCAAGTCATGCTAATAAAATCAGAAGTTTAAAGGATCCCGTAGAAGACATCTGACCCAATAACTCTGTGAGACCCACCTGGGGAAATTTTTAAATTCCTAGCAAATCATCATCTTCAAACAGGATGCTAAGAAATTTTTCCAAAGATGCCTGTTACACACTGAATATTTGCATCCTTCCCAAAATTCATATGTTGAAATTCTAACCTCCATGGTATTAGAAGGTGGGGCCTTTGGGAGGTGATGAGGTCATGAGGGCAGAGCCCTCACAATTGAGATTAGTGCCCTTAGATCCCAGAGAGCTCTTTTGCTCCTCTGTTGCATGAGACCACAACAAGACACCTGTCTGTGAACCAGGAAGCAGGCCTTCATCAGACACTGAATCTGCCTGCACTTTAATCTTGGATTTCCCAGCCTCTAGAACTGTGAAAAATAAACTTCTGTTGTTTATAAGCCACCAGTTTACAGATTTTTGTTATGGCAGCCTAAACTGACTAAGACAATGCCCAAGTTACTTTTGTTTATGATTAAACTTGAAATTCCAGGGCCAACCCCGTGGCTCACTCGGGAGAGTGCGGTGCTGGGAGCGCAGCGGGCTCCCGCCGCGGGTTTGGATCCTATATGGGGATGGCCCGTGCGCTCACTGGCTGAGCATGGTGCGGACGACACCAAGCCAAGGATTGCGATCTCCTTACCAGTCACAAAACAAAAAACAAACAAAAAAAAAACTTGAAATTCCAGCAACAATTCAACAAGTCCTCTCCCACCCCAATTCTGTTCTTAAGCTCACTACTGAATCAGTTCTGATATTTCATGGCTTGCTTCATGGCAAACATCCAAAATGGAAAAGGAATCCACCATTTCCTCCTTCCACAGCATCTTAAGAAAAGTTTGGCAATCTCAGGGCATAGTGGCTGGAATAGATATAGGCTGTGATGCTCACAGACCTCAATTTCCAGTTATTAGGCATGAGTCCTTGGGAAGGATTTTTAAATTTTCCAAGCTTCAGGTTTCTCACTTCCTCATCTGTAAAATGAAGTTCATCACAGTACAAACTCAGTAGATTTGGCAGGTGGCAGGTGGCGGTAGGGTAACAAAATGAAATATGTAAACCATTTAGAACAAATCGTAGATATTATATCTTCCATTTTTTTGTTTGTTTGTTTGTTTGTTTTTTAGGGCAACTATACCTAGTGTCAATTATGTTTATAGGATTTAATTGAAGAATATTTTAAAACGTTTGCAAAACTGTAACCACTCATATGGAAAAGGAATTCATGTAAACAATTGGAAAAACACAAGAAATGTTTATTATCATGTAAATGGAAAAATACACATTTGACTTGGTTGGACTCATTTTTTTTTTTTTCACCTTTATGCTAACATCAAATATCTATTATCTCCATATATTTGCAGACTTTTCACCAAGACATAACAGAATTTTTTCTTCATTAATTTACATGTGGAAAAGTGGTGACTTTTTAAAGTTAGACAATGAAGTTATTGTTGAAATTTTAAAAGACTGCACGGACAAGCTCTATGTATTAGGAGTCCCTCTATATTTACAATGAATTTAGACTTTCAAGATTCAGGACCAACCATTCCTTCTTACTTTTCTGTTTCCTGCTGTCAATCAGAGATGGGACACTATTAATGACCACTTCTTTTTTAATTTCAAATATTTAACAGATAGCTTCACGTATAAATGCAAGAGGACAAATTATATCCTGCAAGCTGAGGGAGTATCTATTATTCTACATGAATGCAACCAAAGAAAATTTTGAGATGTTATTGGGCACCAAATGCAATAAAAGAACAGAGCTTCAAGATAATACCTGTCAGAAGGGGGGAAATGGGAGAGGGTGTCTTTCACAACTCCTGTGGCAGTGTACTGAAACAGAAAAGTACCAAGGGAAGATAGTACAGGAAGATTAAATATGATCTTGAACAGTGATATCCCGACAGATCTTAGGCTTTTTATTCTTTCAGACCTGAAAATTGTCAGGATTTTGAGTAAATCACAAAAGCAATTGTCATCGAGAACATTCATAGCTGCTTGAACAACTATTTTAAGGAGAGGGAAGCTGGCAGGCAGAGTATTACAGTAGGGAGTCAGTGAAATGAATAAGTATGAAGAATATAAAACACTGTTAAAGAGTAAGAGCTGCAACATTTGAGGCAATTTGGCCTCTGTGTTTACATTTATATAGAAGGCTGTTTATGGCATTGCCGTATTGTATGTTTTTACCATTTGAATGCATGATGTTGTTGTCATTGAAGGTACCAGGAAGAAAATAATAGACCAGTTTCCAAGACAGACTCCAGGTTTAACTCCCTCATAACTTTTCAACTGGCTCAGAGTTGAAATAATTTTTTTTGTAGAGGGAACTTCTGAATGACTAACAACCTCTAAGCCAAAAAAAAAAAAAAAAAAAAAAACCAATTTTTTTGAATTTAAAATTAATGACAATAGTAGCAATTGAAAGGATGCACACAGACTCTTTCCTGAGTTTTGCCTCACATCACTGCTCAGAGACTACACTCACAGACCTAGTAAAGTGAAATCAGTCTCCCCACTGATGCGATGGACATCATTCCCGGTAATAAACATTTGGCAAAGCAGAAGTTAGTAATTTCATTATAACATTAATTCACCTATCCAGATGGGATTACATACTGTGGTATTCCTTTAGAAGCTAACTTATCTGTAAATATTACAAACAAGATGTTTAGCTGTCTCTCAATGTTTACTAATCTCTTGTGGCTTTCATTTCTAACATAAATTCCTATTAAAATTGATAGTTCAGTGAAAGATTTATACGTTTTTTTTTTTTCTCTTTTTTTTTTTTAAATTTTATTTTGTCGATATACATTGTGGCTGATTATTGCTCCCCTTCACCAAAACCTCCCTCCCTTCTCCCTCCCCCCCCCAAACAATGTCCTTTCTGTTTGCTTGTCATATCAACTTCAAGTAATTCTGGTTGTTATATCTTCTTCCACCCCCCCACTTGTGTGTGTGTGTGTGTGTGTGTGTGTGTGTGTGTGTGTGTGTGTGTGTGTGTGTGTGTGTGTGTGCGTGTGTGTGTGAATTTATATATTAATTTTTAGCTCCCACCAATAAGTGAGAACATGTGGTATTTCTATTTCTGTGCCTGACTTGTTTCACTTAATATAATTCTCTCGAGGTCGATCCATGTTGTTGCAAATGGCAGTATTTCATTCGTTTTTATAGCTGAGTAGAATTCCATTGTGTAGATGTACCATATTTTCCGTATCCACTCATCTAATGATGGACATTTGGGCTGGTTCCAACTCTTGGCTATTGTAAAAAGTGCTGCGATGAACGTTGGGGAACAGGTATACCTTCGACTTGATGATTTCCATTCCTCTGGGTATATTCCCAAAAGTGGGATAGCTGGGTCGTATGGTAGATCTATCTGCAGTTGTTTGAGGAACCTCCATACCATTTTCCATAGAGGCTGCACCATTTTGCAGTCCCACCAACAATGTATGAGAGTTCCTTTTTCTCCTTAACCTCGCCAGCATTTATCGTTCAGAGTCTTTTGGATTTTAGCCATCCTAACTGGGGTTAGGTTGTATCTCAGAGTAGTCTTGATTTGCATTTCCCGGATGCTGAGTGATGTTGAGCATTTTTTCATATGTCTGTTGGCCATTTGTATATCTTCCTTAGAGAGATGCCTGCTTAGCTCTTTTGCCCATTTTTTAATTGGGTTGCTTGTTTTCTTCTTGTAAAGTTGTTTGAGTTCCTTGTATATTCTGGATATTAATCCTTTGTCAGATGTATGTTTTGCAAATATTTTCTCCCACTCTGTTGGTTGTCTTTTAACTCTGTTAATTGTTTCTTTTGCTGTGCAGAAGCTTTTTAGTTTGATATAATCCCATTTGTTTATTTTTCCTTTGGTTGCCCGTGCTTTTGGGGTCGTGTTCATGAACTCTGTCTCCAGTCCTATTTCCTGAAGTGTTTCTCCTATGTTTTCTTTAAGAAGTTTTATTGTTTCAGGCTGTATATTTAAATCCTTAATCCATTTTGAGTTGGTTTTAGTATATGGTGAGAGGTATGGATCTAGTTTCATTCTCCTGCATATGGATATCCAGTTCTCCCAGCACCATTTGCTGAAGAGGCAGTCCCTTCCCCAGTGAATAGGCTTGGTGCCTTTGTCAAAGATCAGATGAAAGTAAGTGTGTGGGTTGATTTCTGGATTCTCTATTCTATTCCATTGGTCAGTGTCTCTGTTTTTCTGCCAGTACCATACTGTTTTGGTTATTATAGCTTTGTAGTATAGCTTAAAGTCAGGTAGTGTTATGCCTCCAGCTTTATTTTTTTTGCTCAGCATTGCGTTGGCTATGTGTGGTCTTTTATTGTTCCATATAAATGTCTGGATAGTTTTTCCATTTCTGAGAAAAATGTCTTTGGAATTTTGATGGGGATTGCATTGAATTTGTATATCACTTTGGGTAGTATGGACATTTTCACTATGTTGATTCTTCCAATCCAAGAGCATGGAATATCTTTCCATCTTCTTGTATCCTCTCTAATTTCTCTCAGCAGTGGTTTGTAGTTCTCATTATAGAGATTTTTCACCTCCTTGGTTAACTCAATTCCTAAGTATTTTATTTTTTTGGTGGCTATTGTAAATGGGCAGGCTTTCTTGATTTCTTGTTCTGCATGTCCACTATTGGAGAAAAGAAATGCTACTGATTTTTGTGTGTTGATTTTGTATCCTGCTACTGTGCTGAAATCATTTATCAATTCCAACAGTTTTTTTGTAGAGGTTTTAGGCTGTTCGATATATAGGATCATGTCATCTGCAAACAGGGACAGTTTGACTTCATCTTTTCCAATCTGGATGCCCTTTATTTCCTTCTCTTCTCTGATTGCTCTGGCTAGTACTTCCAACACTATGTTGAATAGGAGTGGTGAGAGTGGGCATCCTTGTCTAGTTCCTGTTCTTAAAGGAAAAGCTTTCAGCTTTTCCCCATTCAGGATGATATTGGCAGTGGGTTTGGCATATATGGCTTTAATTATGTTGAGATACTTTCCATCTATACCTAACTTATAGAGGGTCTTTGTCAAGAATGAGTGCTGAACTTTATCAAATGCTTTTTCAGCATCTATAGAGATGATCACATGGTCCTTGTGTTTGACTTTATTAATATGGTGTATCACATTTATTGATTTGCGTATGTTGAACCAACCTTGCATCCCTGGGATGAATTCCACTTGATCGTGATGAATAATTTTTCGTATGTGTTGCTGTATTCTGTTTGCTAGTATTTTAGTGAGGATTTTTGCATCTATATTCATCAAGGATATCGGCCTGTAGTTTTCTTTTTTGGTTATATCTTTACCTGGTTTTGGTATCACGATGATGTTTGCTTCATAGAATGAGTTTGGGAGATTTGCGTCCGTTTCAATCTTTTGGAATAGTTTGTAGAGAATCAGTGTCAATTCCTCTTTGAATGTTTGGTAAAATTCTGCTGTGAATCCATCTGGTCCTGGGCTTTTCTTTGTTGGGAGCCTTCTGATAACAGCTTCAATCTCCTTTATTGTTATTGGTCTGTTCAAATTTTCTACGTCTTCATGGTTCAGTTTTGGGAGCTTGTGTGTGTCCAGAAATTTATCCATTTCCTCCAGATTTTCAAATTTGTTGGCGTATAGTTGTTTATAGTAGTCTCGAATGATTCCTTGTATTTCAGATGAATCAGTTGTAATATCGCCTTTTTCATTTCTAATTTTTTTATTTGAGTCTTCTCCTGTTTTTTGTTATCCATGCTAATGGTTTGTCTATTTTATTTATCTTTTCAAAAAAGCAACTTTTTGATTCGTTGATCTTTTGAATTGTTTTTTGGTTTTCAATTTCATTCAGTTCTGCTCTGATCTTAATGATTTCTTTCCGTCTGCTAACTTTAGGTTTGGATTGTTCTTGTTTTTCTAGTTCTTTCAGGTGAAATGTTAGGTTGTTCACTTGCCATCTTTCCATTCTTCTGAAGTGAGCGTTTAATGCCATAAATTTCCCCCTCAATACTGCTTTTGCAGTGTCCCACAGGTTTTGGTATGATGTATCATTGTTTTCATTAGTTTCAATAAATTTTTTGATTTCCTGCTTGATTTCTTCTTGGACCCATATGTCATTAAGTAGAATGCTGTTTAATTTCCATGTGTTTGTATAGTTTCCAGAGTTTCATTTGTTATTAATTTCTAGTTTTAATCCATTGTGGTCTGAGAAAATACATGGGATAATTCCAATTTTTTTGAATTTATTGAGACTTGATTTGTGACCTAATATGTGATCTATCCTGGAGAATGATCCATGTGCTGATGAGAAAAATGAATATTCTGAGGTTGTTGGGTGGAATGTTCTGTAGATATCTGCCAATTCCAATTGGTCTAGAGTATTGTTTAGATCTTGTGTTTCTCTACTGATTCTTTGCCTAGATGATCTGTCTAATATTGACAGTGGGGTGTCCAGGCCCCCTGCTATTATGGTATTAGTGTCTATTTCCTTCTTTAGGTCTAATAGAGTTTGTTTTATAAATCTGGCTGCTCCAACATTGGATGCATACATATTTATGATTGATATGTCTTCTCGATGGATCAGTCCTTTTATCATTAAGTAGTGTCCCTCATTGTCTCTTTTTATGGTTTTTAGTTTAAAGTCTATTTTGTCAGATATAAGAATAGCTACTCCAGCTCGTTTTTCTTTTCTGTTTGCATGGTAAATCTTTTTCCATCCTTTCACTCTTAGTCTGTGTGAATCTTTATGGGTGAGGTGGGTCTCTTGTAGGCAGAATATAGTTGGGTCCTCCTTTTTGATCCAGTCAGCCAGTCTGTGTCTTTTGATTGGGGAATTTAAGCCTTTTACATTAAGAGTTGTTCTTGAAAGGTGTTGATTTATTCCTAGCATTTTATTGGTTGTTTGGTTGTCTTAGGTGTCTTTTGTTCTTTGCTTTCTGATTTACTGTTTGGTTTCTGTGTTTGTTGCTTCCTTAGGTTGTAGATAGGGTTTTGTTTCCTTGTTTTCTCTTCATGAATGCCACTTTTATTATACTAGTGGGTTTTGATTTTTCTTGGGTTTTTATGGCAGTGGTAGTTATTTTTCAGGAACCAAACCCAGTACTCCCTTGAGGATTTCTTGTAAGGATGCTCGTGTGGTAGTGAACTCCCGCAGTTTTTGTTTGTCTGAGAAATACACTATTTGCCCTTCATTTCGGAAGGATAGCCTTGCAGAGTAGAGTATTCTAGGCTGGCAATCTTTGTCTTTTAGTATTTTGAAAATATCCTCCCATTCCTTTCTAGCTTTTAGGGTTTGTGATGAAAAGTCTGATGTTAGCCTGATTGGGGCTCCCTTATAGGTGATTTGATGCTTCTCTCTTGCAGCTTTTAAGATTCTCTCTTTGTCTCTGAATTTTGCCAATTTGACTATGACATGTCTTGGAGAAGGCATTTTTGGGTTGAATACATTTGGAGATCATTGAGCTTCCTGGATCTGAAGATCTGTGATTTTTCCTATACCTGGGAAGTTTTCTGCCACTATTTTGTTGAATATGTTTTCAATGGAATCTCCATTTTCCTCCCCTTCTGGAATACCCATGACTCGGATATTTGAGTGCTTAAGGTTGTCTGATATCTCTCTCAGATTTTCTTCAATGTCCTTGATTCTTTTTTCTTTCTTTTTGTCTGCTTGTGTTATTTCAAACAGCCCATCTTCAAGTTCTGAGGTTCTCTCTTCAACTTCTGCAAGCCTGCTGGTTAAACTCTCTGTTGTGTTTTTTATTTCGCTGAATAATTTCTTCAGTTCAGCAAGTTCTGCTACATTTTTTTTCAGAACATTGATTTCCTTGTACATTTCCTCTTTCAGATCCTGTATACTTTTCCTCATTTCATCATGATGTCTAGCTGTGTTTTCTTGTATCTCATTCAGTTTCCTTAGAATTATCACTCGAAATTCCTTATCAGTCATTTCAAGGGCTTCTTGTTCTATAGGATCTAGACTATGAGATTTATTAACTTTTGGTGGTCTACTTTCTTGATTTTTTGTATTTCTGGTATCTTTTTTTTGGTGTTTATTCATTGTGGCAGGAGGTTTCACAGTCCACTGGTTTGAGACTAATGACTAACTAGGATGTTGCTGTGGTTGCCAATTTCGTATGGCTACCTCCGTGACTGCTCAGTTGGCCTCTAGTGCCTTGTGTGTGTGGTTGCCTCGGGTCTTGGCCCTCTCCAGGGAGCCACCTTTCTGGTCAGCTTGGACTCTGCTGGGCTGGTGGATCACGTACCACAGGGTGTGTGATCGCTGTTGAGCTTTCACTTCCTGTGCAGGACTTCTCCCTGTTCCATGTGCTCTGGCCCAGGCTGTTGGATCGTGCAGTGGCGACCCCACAGGGTGTGTGGTTTCAGTCGAGTCTCCGCCTCCCTGGCCGCAGGTCTCCCCCCTCTGTGCGCACTGTGCTGGGCTGGGGGCATGTCTTCTGCACCCCTCGTCTATCAGCTGGCCCTTCAAGTCCCTGCTCAGCACCGCCTCACCCAGGAAGACTACCAGGTTTCTGCTAGGTACCGACGACCGGTCGCTCTGGGTGACTTTGCAGCACTGTGTAGATCTTTCTCGGGTCTTGTTCACCTTTGTATCCCCCCGGTATAAACCGAGTCTAGTGCCCGCCTGCAGCCAGCTCTCCGGCAGGTTCAAGCGGACCTGGGAACTCTCCTACCACACTATTCCCAACCAGAAATTGGTTAGGCTTTATTTCCGAACTGGTGGCCGCAGAGATGGTATCTGCCTCCCAGTAACAGGAAGTTTACCAGGGGCCGGAGTCCAGGGTGTGGTGGAGTGACAGTCAGCCCGCCCGTACTTCCTTGCCCTCCCGACACTGGCCGGGGATGCCCCATGCCACCAGCCTGCCAGAGAACCGCGGAGGGAGTGGGAGGGGAGGCCGGCCCGCAGGCTCCGGAAAGCCCCGCGCCGGGCCAAGCAAGTGGGAAGGCTCAGTGATGGCTGAGCAGGGAGGAGCTGCCAGCACCTGGGAAAATGGAGGCAGCCCCGGGGCGTTGAGTGTACCGGTGATGCAGGCGGGAGCCGGGTGGGCGTCAGCCCCCCTAACAGGGCTGGGCCAGGGGTCACTCACAGGGTGGTGCCAGGTCGGGCGCTCACTCTCTGCCTCTGGTTTGTCGCCTTCCCCAAGATTTATACGTTTTGAAGAGGAAGATATACGAATGGACAACAGACATATGAAAAAAATGCTCAACATCACTCAGCATTCAGGAAATGCAAATCAAAACCACTTTGAGATACGATCTCACTCCAGTTAGGATGGCTAATATCCAAAAGACTGAGAATGATAAATGCTGGAGAGGTTGTGGAGAAAAAGGAACTCTCTTACTCTGCTGGTGGGACTGCAAAATGGTGCGTCCTTTATGGAAAATGGTGCATCCTTTATGGAAAATGGTATGGAGGTTCCTCAAACAATTGCAGATAGATCTACCATATGACCCAGTTATTTTACTGCTGGGAATATGCCCAGAGGAATGGAAATCATCATGCTGAAGGTATACCTGTACTCCTATGTTTATTACAGCACTATTTACAATAGCCAAGAGTTGGAACAACCCCAAATGTCCATCTTCAGATGAGTGGATAAATAAAATGTGGTACATCTACGCAATGGAATACTACTCTACTATTAAAAAGAATGTAGTACTACCATTCGCAACAACATGGATGGACTTAGAGAAAATTATATTAAGTGAAACAAGTCAGGCACAGAAAGAGAAATACCACATGTTCTCACTTATTTGTGGGAGCTAAACATAAATAAATAAATATGCAAACAAATAAATGGTGGGGGGAAGAAGACACAACAATCACAACAATTCCTTGAACTTGTTAAGACAAGTGAGCAGATATGACGTAGTTGGGGGGGAGGGGAAAGAAGGAGGAGGGAAAGAGGAATGGGTAAAGGGACACAAAAATCAACTACAATGTATATTGAGAAGTTAAAGTAAATAAATAAATTTAAAAATTGATAGTTCAGTTTGGGCTCATTTTAGGTTGGGAATGGAGTTGTCTTTTCAAAAATTGTACTTCAAGGACATTCATAATACATTTGGCTTTACAATAAGGAAAATAATATGGTTAATAAATTAGATTATGATCTGATCAGCATTTTAATAAGTGAATTAAAGCAAGTCAAAAATATTAATAGTTCAATGGAAGTATATCTCAACTACTTTTTTATTCACTTAATAAGTATTTATTGAATACTCACCTTGGACCAGCCACTGGAGAGATCATTGAGTGAGAAAGTCAGGATGTCACTTAGAGTCCGTCAGGAGAATCAGAGATTAAACGATCACAATAGGAGCCTGTGGTTGTTTGTTTTTAGCAGCTTTGTTGAAGTATAATTGACATTCCATAGACTACATGTATTTAAATTATATAAGTTGGTAGGTTTTAACATATGTATATGCTGATAAAAACATCACCACACTCCAGATAGGGAACGTAGCATCACTCCCCAAAGGTTCCTTGTGCCCCTTTGCAATTCTTTCCTCCTGATCCTCCCCTGCATGCCTTCTCTCCAGGCAAGCTCTGATCTGTTGTCTGTCACTATAGGTTAGTTTGCATGTTCCAAAGTTTTGCATAAATGAAATCATACAGTATATATTCTTATTTATATGGCTTCTTGAACTCAGCATAATTATTTTAAGATTCATCCACGTTGTTGTGTGTGTATCAACAGGTTTTTTTGCTTTTTCATTTTTTTGTTTTTTACTGCTGAGTAGTATTTCATTGTATATATACCACAATTCACTTTTCTATTTACATGCAATAAATATTTGGATTGCTTCCAGTTTGAGGCTACTACAAATAAAGCTCCTCTGAAGAAGCCTGGGTTTTATTACACCTGGGCTGTAAGTGGACTTGAGAAGAGGAGTTCAGACCAGCAGTACTATCGGGTACCTGCACTTTGGAATAACCAGCCAGTTCCAAAGGTACGGGGATTTTATTTTTAAGCATCCTCCTTGTTGTTGGCAGGTACAGGGATAGACTCATCTACAGACACAAAGAGTGTTTAACAGATTCTTTGGGAAAGCCCTCTCAGAGGGTCCACATTCAGGGAAACTATCTGCATGCTGCCTAGACCCCGGGATCAACCTTCAGTTACTTGAGAATAAATGTTCTGGTCTATATACTCACATATTTAGTGCCCTCTTTAGTAAAAGAAACCACCAGCTTTGTTTAGGTTGATGTCACCAGAAACCAAGGACTGTGCCTCATACGTCACTGAATCCTTAGCTTCCATCACGGTACCCAGCACATAGAATCACTCAGTAAACATTAGCGGAAGGAAGGAAAGAAGGGAAAGGGGGAAAGGGAGGGAGAGGAAGAATAAACAAATAACCAAAAAAAAAATCAATGAAAGTTGAGATATACTAAAGGATATCTCCAACTAAATTATTCATCTTGGCTGGGAGCATTGACAAAATCAGACAGATGCTATAATTTCTTGCATAATGCTGAAAAATTTTTATAATGATTTCTATGATCTGAAAATAGGAGGAAAACCCCACAGGAAAGAGGGCCTCTTTGGTGCAATAACACTTAGTTCACATTTCCGTTAGTACTTTTCTCTCTTCACCTTATAGTAAATAAGATACCTTAACAGAATCTTACTAGACAATGAGCACAAAATGTCAAATACTAATGTATCCTCAGTTCATTGCACAGTACCTCTTGATATTCAACAGCAGTCCAGGTTAAACTACTCACTACAGATAACTAAGGATTCAATTTTCAATACTCTAGAAGTCACTTAACGGTCACCGATCTTCTGCTGTCTCCTTTATGCAAGCTATACCCCATGACATATCTTCTCTGTACTTCCCACATTTCCTATATTTGTCCATGATGTTCTCTCTGTATAGAAAGCCTTTCCAACTCTCTACATACATCCCCATTAGAAATTCCACCCTCCTTTCAAAACCCAACTGAAAAGCTACTTTGCCCATGAAGGAATCTCTAATCTGTTAGATTGGCAAGAGATCCTCTTTTCTATATGCCCACAATACTTAATTATTTTTCCTTCTTTTATGGTCCTTAGCCCATTAAGCCTTGTACTGTTATTAGTTATATATTTGTTTTATCACTTTTTCTAAATTGTAATATTCTTAAGAGGAGGAATCAGTCTTCTTCATCTCTGTATTTTCTCTAGTGGCTTTCAAAATGACCTGTAAATGGTAGGTGCTTCATAGATGTTTGTTGATTGAATAAGTAGATCAGTGAATAAAAGAATATAAGCTTTCTAGTGTTTACATTATATGAATGGTAGGAAGGAAGATGCTTCCCCATATCTCTCATCCATTATTCCCACTAATGTGAGAAAGTCCCACCCACATCACATATACTTTGGGAAAAAAACTATGGCTAAATCCTACTAAAATAAAAATGCAGTTTGGATGTAGCAAGTTATAAGTAATCAACTCTTTGACTGTAATTCATCCAAGTAATTATTCAACTTCCTGGGAGGATCCTGAAGGAATAATCACAGGTCAGGCAAGTTTTGACTGAAAGGGATGAAGTTTTGATGGCAAGGCAGAAGAGTCCAGGCACATCTATACAGACAAACGATGGAGATCTCTGGAAGAAAAAACAGATTTTAGACTCCTAGACTTAGAATCTTATGGGATAGCCAGAAAAAGAGTTATGAAAAGGAAAAGGTAAAAAGAATAATGCTAAAAGTAGCACAGCCAAGGTTATGGCTCTGCCTAGGGTCACTCTGACATAAGCAAAAATCTGAGCTCAATTTATAATCTTGCTTTTTGGTACTGAGAGGGAAATAGTTTTATTTTGAAATAGGGATACATATTGCTGCTTTTAGGAATGATGAAGTAATTTGCCACAGGCAAGTGCCTCAATGAGGACAACTAGAAAAGCCAGATAATTTACAAGAATCATGTTATTAAACCACGAAATATAAAAACAACAAAGAATAGGGGACATAAAATTTCTAAGATCAGAGAACCTTCAGACATAAGCTGAAGACCTGAAGCTGCCTTTTCCTTGGGAGTCTGGGCATGGTCTAGAGGTTTAGAACTCAAATGTTCCCTTGGCCAGGGGCCACTGCAGAGAGACAAAGAAACCGGCAGAGATTTGCTGGTTGGGTAGGTCTAGAGCGGCAAAACTGGAGACTTGAGGTGCCTCAAACATATTTTCAGTCTCCCCCTTAACACATTTGTTGAATTATGGAGCTACACATGACTTGAGGCTGAAGAGCTAAATCAAAAACCTCTGAAAAACAGAACAGAAATTTCTGTGGTAGCTGGTGCAGAGCAGACAAATACCTACCAGATTTTCAATTGACAGATATGACCCTAGAAACTAGGGACAGCCAGAGGTAAAGTGGGTCTTGCCAAAATCACAACCTAGTTTTAACATAACTCAGTCCTTGATTAATGTGATCACTGCCTGTCTCCCTCCTCCCCGGCCTAGCAAAAGAAAAGATAAATCATCTTTGGTAAAAAAAAAAATAATATTATTCCGAGTCTCTGCAGGTTTTATACAGTGTCCAACTTGCAATCAAACATTCCTGAGCAAGTGATAAGGTGTTTGTAAAATAACTATGATTAACGTGTGTTACAATTAGTTGGAAAGATGAATGGAATAAATGAAAGGACAAAGAATTTCACAAGAGAATTACAAATTTTTTAACATTCAAATGGACATTCTAGAACTGAGAAATATAATAATCAAAGTTAAGAATTCAAGGAATGTGTTTAACAGCATATTGGACAAAACAGAAGACAAGAAGTATGAACTAAAGGGTTAACAGAAAGTATATAATTGAAGCTTAGAGAGAAAAGAATGAAAAAAAAAAATCAGAAAATATAAATGGAGTCCTAGGAGTCCTAAGAGGAGAGGAGAGAAAGAACACAGGAATAAAGTAAAATATGAACAAATATGGCCCCAAATTTTCCAAAACTGATAAAAGACCCCAATCCACAGATTCAAGAAATACAGTAGAGATTAAGCAATTTTTTTGAAAATTCCATCTAGCCACATCATAGTTAAACTGCTAAAACACAGAAACAGATCTTTAAGACAACCAGAGAGAAAAAATAACCTTTGTTACTTTCAGAGGAACAACAGTAAGTCTGAGAACTAACTTATCAGAAGAAATGATGTAAGCCAAAAGTGAAATCAGCACCTTTATAGTACTTAAAGGAGACTACTGCCAACCTGACCTGTGCCCCGCAAAAACAAACAAAAACAGAGAATTCATTACGTGTAGACTTGAAATACAAGAAATACTAAAAGGAGTTTTTTAGGCAATAGGACAATGATCCCAAACACAAGCACAGAAATAAAAGGGAATTAACAGAATGACAAATTTAAATATATATAAATATAAATTAACATTCAACATATAACCTATTAGTATTAATTTTTTTAATTTAAAATGTGAGTGGAATTAAAGCATATTTAAAAAGTAAAAGGATAAATGGAGTTAGAAGATTTTAAGGCTCTAGTATTATGGCATTGAAAAAGTAATAATACATATTCTACTATAATAAATCAAGAATTCTTTCAGTTACCTCTAGGGTAACCACTTTAAAATTAACTACACAAGGGGTCTTCAAATAGTTCACAGAAAGATTCATATTATCTTTTAATTTCATTTTTCCGTAAACTTTTTGTAGTAACCTTGTATTGGTAATTACATTAAAAATAAATTACATTCTCAAAATAAAACTGATTGTCATATAGGATTTTTAAAATATTCTGCTTAGAGACACACCTTAAATATGAGGACACAGAAAGATTGAAAGTAAAAGTATGGAAAAAATATGTCACGAAAATATTAACCGAAATAAAGATAATATAGCTACACCAATATTAGACAAACTATATCTGAAGGCAAGAAGCACTACTAGAGACTTTAAAAAATGATAATTGAGTCAATCACAAGAAAAATAGCACAGTCTATTTCTGTATGCATCCAAAAACAGAGTTTCAATACATACACTTGCAATTGTCAGAATCTAGAGGTGGGAAAGGGGGTTAGCAAGAAATTGGTTAATGGACACAAAGAATGATTACATTTTATAACAATGAATATGCTAATTACCTGATTTGATCATCATATATTGTATGCAAGTATTGATAGTCAACTCTGCACCCCCCAAATATGTATGATCCATTATGTTTCAATTAAAACAAAGAAAAAAAATTGTCAGAACATTTAAAAAGTAAATAAACAAAATCCAAATATATTACCAGACATTAAAACATTTTGTTCAATAGGTGAAAATAGAAGCAAACAAAAATCCGTGACAGATTGAGAGACAGGTTTCATAAAAGAACACTAAAAAGTGAAATTTGTCATGAGAAATGTAGCATATCATATTGTAATACTAATGTATTTTCCTTATTATAATATTTTGATTTTTTATACACATGCCTTTCTGGTCGACTATCTTTGGAGAAGTCATGTCCACCCCATTTTCTTCATGATATCCTTTGAAATGTTTGAACATACTGTCATCATCCTCTGTATCCCCATTGACATTGTATCCCCAGTGTGAGGTTTTCCTATCATTACTCATTTGACATAGTTTTGAGTTTCCTTTCCAATCTGGTTATCCATCTCCATTGGTCTACACCTTTCCTAAAGTGTGTTTTCCACAATATGACCCAATACTCTCAGCTGTTCACTGACTCGCACTGACTAGAGCAGGATTCTTGCTCTTTCTCTGAGTACTAGGGCAGCAGAAGAACGTGATTGTGTTCTCCGATCACATCATTGACTGACAAAGTGCACCATCGAAGAAATCTGCTAACATCTTGTACTTATTCTCATGAAGTTGTACTCATGTTTCCTCTACTCTGTAATTATATTACTATGTTTTTAAACCAAAGGATGCAAGATTTATCTCAATTATTTTTTAATAGAAACGTACTCATTGCTCAAGGACACCAAACTCGTTTGAAAAAATCTGAAAGTTCCCATGTTCCTACTGTATTATATGTTATGATCATATCATCTACTTCTACATAGACAAAGTAAACTAGCAAACAAGTAGAAATCATCTAACTATTGGAGAGAAATTGTCCACTGCAGGAGAAAATGGAGAGGGAGGAAAAATTATTCATATTTTTTTTCCTTTTTTCTCCTTAATTTTCTGAACAAATATCAATTCTCTGCTTCGTTTTACCTGTACAGACATAGCTTGAACAAGAATTCTAATTTAAGGGAATGAAGCTGTCAATAGAACTGTTTCTGGATGAACCAGAATGTTTTAAGCTGTTGAAGCGCAACACACCAGGCACTGTATCATACTTTAGCTGAGAGCACACAGTTCAAGTTTTTCATCCTTTAAATTGAATCCAATAATTGCTTTGGTTTTGTGTTCTTTTTGTCACATCACATTTTTCAACTTTACTAATAAAATGTTGAAGAAAACCGTAGAATATTACAAATGAGCCCTATTAGTTGTACTATTAATCGCATTTAACTTTGGCTGTTAAACTATTAACATATAATATAAAGCAGCACTATTGCATTAGCAGGTTAAATGTATTCCAGTGAATAATAATAAACCATTCACAATTTACTAGGAGCTCAATTTAGCCCAAATTATATTGTTAACAATATGCCTGGTTTACTCACATGAAATTTAAAAAACCACTCTCGAGAATTAACATAAAACACCTTATGCTGTTTATATACCCTATAACTCATAGATAGAATGGCGATAGAAATTGCCAAAATTAACACTTAATCTAGCCTCTTCAGAATAGCTATCAGTGTATTAGCCTTATAAAGTGTACACCCACTTCTTTTCTTTTATCTGTACATCTCCATTTGTACTTGGGTTGTATTAATAGTGGCAAAGTGAAATATGTCATATTGACCCTGTTTGGAGATATGGTTCACCCATAATATGAACAGAGTTTGTATCATTACAAGTAATTGTAGCAACAGTCTTAGATATGGGAAGGAGCTCTAACAAAAGCTTTTACGCTTTACAAAAATCCTCTCTACAGCATTTCTAGATAAGAATCATAAGAAATGTTAACACTTGCTAAGTTCTTACTATGTATTACTTTACACTCATGAACATTCACGAGGATTTATGAGATTGGTGCTGAGACACAGAGTCACAGAATAACTTCTCTGTGATCTTCCTGCTACTAAGTGGCAGAGAGAGAGAGTCCCATTATAGTGGCAGGTTTCCTGTGCTTATCCATTACACTTGACAGCCTTTCACTACCTGTGGTTAGGCAGTCTTTGCTTAAGCAATTCTGAAGGAGGGATGCTCATTTTCTGTCTAGGCCACCTAAGGTAGTTTTGGACATCTCCAGTTCAGGAAGTCCTTCTTCTTATTGAATCTGTGTAATTGATATTTATACCTCTTGGTCCTGGATCAATCCCTCAGAGTAGCACAGAATAAATCAAATGCCTCTATTCATGACATACCTGCAAGTATATGAAAAGAGCAACCAAACCTCCTTTTTTCAAACTGAACATTTCCCAGTTCTTTCGGCTTTTTTCTTGTAATGTAGTTCCTAGACTTACCACATTCTAATTGCTTTCCCCTCCCTGAAAGCAATTGTTTCTTAACAATTTTCAGTTGTGACATCAAAATTAAACAACAATATTTCAGATATGTGCTGACCACTAGAAAATGTACCACCATTCTACCCTCCCTTGTCCTTGCCTCTGATAGACCAGCGAACTTTAGCATTTCTGATTGAGTGCTACTTTTTTTTCCTTTTTGTAGGCAACCAGCAAGTCCATGAAATGTATATACTATAATGAGAATATGGAGGTATTCTTTACAGGCTGCTTTAATTACATGAGATAATAAAGATAAGATGTGTGGTTCAATTTACAGCACATGCACTTCAAGACCAGTGCTTAGCAATAAGCCGCTTCCCTAATGAGTGAGCCCAGCTAGCTGCTTAGTCTTCCCATGTTAGTGAATGTCATTTTAGGTCTGGGAACCTGAGAAGTTCAGGTCAAATACTGCATGCATGGCAACAGTCAACTGTAGCACAGAATGTAGCAAACAGCAGGTCATACTGCTGTTTCATCCTAACCTTGAAATCAAGAAAATTCTCCAGAATATTGAGTCAACTCTTCCCAAGCCTGTGCTTGAATAGTTTGTTTGTTTGTTTGTTTTATCTTAATATAAATGATGGACTATGTATTTGTCTTTAGCAAATTTTATCTTTTGGTTTAGTTGTGACCTCCAAATCCTCACTTGGTCTTCCAGGACACTAGCTCTCCCTCTCAGAGCAGTGGTATCCTCAGTTCTGATAAGAATGCTACTTTATCATTTTCAAGACTTGATAGGAAAGGGGGAAGCAGGACCAATCTCACAGTCCTGGCTATACCACAAAAGCAGCAGCTGGGCCCAGCGGAGTCACCAGGGCATGGAACAGGACAGTAAGGGAAATGAGAAAGAGTGTCAGTGGAGAATCTGGAGACCGACTGGAGAACCAACACACTATTATTAGGCCACTACAGACACTACCATCTCAGACACATATTCTCTGTCTTTGTTATTTCTAAAAAAAAAAATCGGATTTCAAAAATCAGTAACCCAAGAACATACATATTTATCAAGATATCCTAGGAAAAGATTTATTATGCTCATGTGAATAATGTTAATAATATCAGTCCCCATTCCTTTGTGTTTACTCTGGGCCAGGCCCATCATGTAAGCCACTTCTTTCAATTCTACCAACACCCCTCTCAGGCAGATATTATTATTATGCCTGTTTTACAAAGCTGCTTGCTGAGACTCATATCCAGTAGTCTGCCTGCAGAGCCCACACTCTATGATATTCTTCCAGACTATTATTCCATCCTTTAACATAGGAGGCAATTTCCAGTCCCTATATTTTTCCTAATAGTTATTGCAACCATAGTTTCATTCTGATTTATTTTGGCAGTCTAATACATCTAGAGCATTTACTTTAACTGTATGACCTGGTGAGTCCATTACTATGTTGAGTCTCTGAATATTTCTTATTCCTTAAGCTTAAAACCTTGTATTTTCTTTACTGAAGTTCAACCTCATTCATTTGTCAATGTGCTTAGCATGTACGATGTTCTCAGCATTACACTAAGAGCTTGGGTAAGCATTTCTAAATGTGAAAAGTGTTTTGATTTGTTAACAAAGATCCTAATTATACATTCAACAGGGAGGACAAAATAACTAAACAAAGTTGTTCTCAATGAATTATATATCTAGTCTCTACTTAAAAGAAGAGAGCCTAACTCACAAACATACACACTTTGATATGTTTAAAATCACTCTGACTATAGAAATAAAGTGGATCACGAAAACCACAGGTATCTGTGAGGAAACTATGCTGTAACTGTCTTTCAAACATTCTATTATAATTTAAAGAGCACTGAAAAGATTCATAAATAAAAGCAAAACTAATTAACTGAATTCTGCAATAGATTTGTGGATTTAGTAACAGAGCTTTAACCCAATCACCTCAACCACCAAACAAATAAACAAAAAACAAGGTTATATAGGAATCTTTGCCAGCAAGCACTTTCAGATGCAGTTGTCTAACCAAGATCACCCAACCCTTTCACTAGTCATGGCTGATTCTACTATGCTTCAGGGACTTTCCTGTTAAATCAAATATTCCCTGATCACCAAAACTTCTGTTCTTCAACCTGAAACTCACGCGGTTATTGGCAGCCAGAGAATCATTCAGAGCCTCACATGGCTGCCTAATGCTCCCCAGACTCTTGTGATGTAGCTGGAGGATAGAGAGAGAGCTGCAAGCCAAACCCAGAGCCCAGCAAGTCTTGCACTCTGCCAGCACCAGAGAAGCCGTGGCTCCCCATGATTGCTCCTGGAGAATGCCCCAGAAATTCACAAAAAGAAGAAAAAAAGAAGTTCTATTCCTATCCCTTTTCCTTAGGAATGCCTTCACGTGGAGGTTTTCAGAAATGTATGCATAGAAAAATGAGGCAAAGAAGAGACTTGGCATCAGTCCCCTTTCAGCTTTTTCCCTTAATGGTGGTAGCAGAGAGACAAACCATATCGCACCATGACCAGCTGTGGGAATCACCATTTGAACTTGCTCACTTTCTAGGCTGCAGGGGTGGTGTCCCTGCCCAGCACTGAGGTGGTTCCACCAGGGGGTGGTGTTTTTGGTGTCCTCTACTCCTTCCTCCACCCCTGACTCAGTGGGAGGTCCCAACTCAGATTCTAAAGAGACTGAAAGGGTCCTTCTCAAGAGTAAACATAATTCCTTGCCAACTTACAAACAGCTTTCCAATAAATGGGACTGAGTTGTGGTTGGTTTCTACCCCTAATCAGAAAAGAGAAGAGATAAGTGACTACCACCCCATTTCATCAGTTAAATTTTTATTCATTATATTTTAGCCAAGATGACTTTCGACTTGGAAGAGGAATCAAATAATCACAACTGTTTATATGGGTATTTACTAAGTGCTGGACACGTTACTAAATGTTTTACATTTATTGCCTCAATAGATCCTCATAACCACTCTATAAGGAAAACATCATTATGAGCCTCACGTTTCAAACGGAAGGAAACTAAACTGAGACTCAGCAATGATAAGGATTTTTTTTCAGTTCACAAACTACTAAGTGAATGGACCAGAATTCGAACTAGACCTCACTAATGGCAGAGCTACATAACTTGAAGTAAAAATGCTCTCAATTTCTTACTTAATGGGATAAATGCTTAAGTAATTCAAATACAGATTGAATAGACTTTCAAATGGTAAGTTTTAACTTTTTTTTTTTTAGAAGAAAAAAGAAACTATAGGGTATAAAAGTGCTTCCAGGAAACATTATTGCTTTGGCAATTTCTCAAACCTAACTTACTCCAATGATATATTATGCCCTGTTTATTATCTACGTAGAGGACAGATAGTTAGAAAAATGTTTTTGACCCCCTACCAAAAGCAAATATGACCTCTTTTCCAAATGAGAAACCTTAGTCTGAACTTTGGGTTTTTTTGTTTGTTTGTTTTGTTTTTCTTAGTCTGGACTTTGAATACTGATTTTGGAAACAAGTTCCTAAAAGAATTAGCTCAAAGCAGCAAGTTTGTAGCTTATATGACATGAGATGATCAATGACCACATTAACTGCTAATCTAAGGCATAAAACATGCATGAGGCATTAGCATGGAAATCTAACATGCTCCCACCCCAGGTGGCACTGGATTTCTAATCTGTTGTCCCATCTAATAGGAATAAACTTAAATAGCTTATTTAGAGCTTCATTTACAAAGTTAACAATTAGAGTGATTTACTCAAAAGGGAGGAGAGGAGGAAGGAAAAAGGGAGACAGCTGGGTGGGGGTTGAAATGGGAGAAAGGAAATAAAAGTCATTTTTAAAGAGCCAAACTCAACTTCTTAGTTTAATGACTTGGCTTATAATTTTGCCTGAAAGGATATCTCCCACTCTTATGGGAGGGAATCAGGATTAGAAAAAAACATGACTTCCAGAAGCTGAGTCTTGGTTAGGGACCAAGAAATAAATGTTATTTGTGACAGGACCCTGGGCAAGCTGTTTAATCTCCCAAACAAAGATTTCTACATCTGTAACATTGGAATGATAATGGTTGCTTTGCAAGGAATAAAAAGATAACAAAAGCAAAGTGGTTGATGCAGTGCCTGACACTTGGGAGGTACTCAGTTACTACTGATTCCACCCGTTAGTGGATTCGCCAAAGTGATAAGATACAAACATGGCCCCCTCTTCCTGGTTCTGCAGTGGCAGGGTCTAATCTAGACACAAATTTTAACACAGTACTTTTCTCACCTACATCCACTGCTGGAACAACAGCTGGATAAGTATGATATAGAATATTGGGCAAATGAAGCTCAGCTAATTAGAAATAAGCAGGTATGTTGTATATCACCCTTCTGTCGGGTGACCCAAGTTTCTCCATGTACCATTTTTGTGACCTGGCTTATCCCTTTCTTTTGAAAGACCCAGGACAAGAGTCCAAATGGAAACGCATACACCTAAATATTTAAAACTTATAAAACACCTAACAACTTTTAAGGAAAAGAGATTCTATCCTTTAACTTAGGCAAAAGTACTTTCATAAGGACCTGGAAAGTTAAATTCAGATTTATAATTCTGAGACCACCTTGGAGTTCTGTGTAAGAATACGGCATCGTGAGCAGAGCCCGCTCTTCTTCCTCCTCTTCCCACCCCAACTCCGTCCTACACAACAAGAGGACTTGCACATGCATGTGTGCTACCTTTAAAGTAGTGATGCAGGCATGTGGATCACTCACATCCAAGCCCCATCTCCACCCGTCACCCCCATACACAGCCATCCCTATCAAGCCCACTGGTGTGCCCACAGACATCATGGTTGGTTCTCCCCCCAAGAGAAAGATCCCAAGGTAGAAGCCTATGTGAGCCCCAGAAGCAGGCTCAGGAACGCTTAGGCTGAGAATTCCAGGGTCTTAAGTACCCAAAGCACTGGACAGAATTTGGGGAGTCAGGCTCCAGGTGGCCATGAGGATTCCAACTGGCTCTGCAGACACACTACACCATGGAGAAGGGTAGGGCCAGAGCCAGACCTGAGCTCTCTACTGCACAGAGACCAACGCTGGGGTCCCTCTTGTTCTGGCTTAATAAAACCTACTTGCTTAGTCAAGTTCATTTATCTCCTTATTGTCCCAGGTGCTATCCCAAAGAGCAAGGTGCTAACATTGCAGAGGATCTCAATACTATCCACAAAGTGGCTGCAGGGTAGGACAGTACTTCCACAATAAAAAGTGTGGACATCATTATTATCCCTTCTAATTTCACTTTCTACATTAAATCAGTCTTGATAATTAGCAGGTTCCACCTTCTAAACAATTAGCTATACTGGTAAATAATCAAGAGGCAGGAAAAGCTAATTAAACTTCAATTTCCTTCACAGAATCTATGGAGAGTGTTTTTATATATAACATACTTTAGGAAATTTTTTTTCATAGAAAGATTTGTTCTAAAGGGTTTTCGTGCCCATCCTTTTTATGTAAAAGCTTGGTCTGCCTCACATGTCTAATAATTCTTGGCAACTTTAGCAGCACTAAAAGGTTTTCTGGGCCATGGAGAGACATTTTACAAGTGGAATTAAACTCGTAATACTCACTTTCAGAGGGCTGTGAAACAAGCTACTACCCACAGCTTGTCATCCACTCATGCTGCTGCCCAACAGGAAAGAGCCAGTAGTGAAAGTGCTTCAGGACACCTGCCCCAACCTTACTGAGGTTCTGTAGAAAGTCAGAACCTTCACTGAGGGACAGATAGCACCACATGGTTATGACCAGATCCCTCCATGAGCAGACCTTGCCTAGTTCCTCTCTCCTACCCATCCATCCATCACCCTTTAACCCCTCAAGGGCTCTCTACTTCCAAAGCTCTCAAACTATGTTGCAATCACCTGGAGAGCCTTTAAAATCCACTGTAGAGATTCTGATTTAATTGTGTAGCCCAGGCATGGGGATTTTTTAAATCACCCCCAGTGACTCCAATGCACAGTCAGGTTTGAGAATGAATGGTCCACCACAGCAGCCAATCCTCTTGCTCTTTGCTGAGCACATCCAGTAGTCTCACACTCCTATGCCCTTTCCTTCTTCTTCCAATGCCCTTCACCTACCTGGAAAACTGCTTCTCATCCTGGAGGGCCCAGTCAGGTGAAGCCCTACCCCAGGAAGTCAGACTTTTCTGTTTTGGATTCCCAGAACACCTCCTGCATTGTCTTAATAGAGCTAACAGAGGCCATATGATTTATCAACCAAACCAACACACTGTTGAACGTCAAGGAAAACACTATTAATAATTATGCTGACTGACAGGTGTCAACTAGGACCATATCAGGCAAACTGGGACACAAGATCACCCTAATTTTAGCACCTGTTATATTAATCAGTAACTGTACTAGCTTGCCTATCTTCTACCCTAGGCTGTGAGAGCAATTAGGCAGACACCGTACTTATTCATTTTTCTAACCTCAGTACACTGCACAGATTAAATGTCAAATAGTTGTTTCTAGAAGAGGCCCTCTATTTTATAATGGTTAAGTGCATGGACTCTATAGCCAAAGAGCATGGGTTCAAATTCCATCTCTGCCATTTATAATCTGTGTGACGGGACAATTTGTTGTCCCTTAATGGCTTCATCTCTGAAATGAAGATGATAATGGAATGTACTTAACTGGGTTGTGTAAAGGTTCAAAGGAGCTGGTATATGTAAACAGCCAGAACAATACCTGAATATAGGAATAATAAGGACACTAAATAAATGTTTCTTATCACTGGTAAAAAGAATGGATAAACCAACTGAATAAGTTCCAAGTGGCTTTTTTCTCTGGAACTCCTTCGAATGATCATGCCCATAGTTAATGTCCACAATAGTAATGGCTAACCTTTCCCAATGACTCGCTAGTAGCAGGCATGATGAAAGGCTCTGCATACGTTATCTCACTGACCAGTCACCCAACCCTGTCAGGGAAATATATCTATCTATTATCCCAAGTTAACAAGCAAGGAAACTGAGGCTCAAAATGAAGATTTCCACAGTCACCGTACTTTTTCTATAAGGAAAAAAAAAAAATCATCTCTCACAGAGTTTCTTGTGATTCCTATAAGAAATAAAAGGGCTTCTGTGAAGTCCCAGTTATTACACAATGTACCTAATGTTCAAGGAAATGAAGACTGAAAAGGGGATGGCAGTGAACTCTGTGCTTTGGAGGGAGCTCTTGTGCGCTGCTTTTTGAAGTGTCTTAACTATTCATGAACCAATATTATCAACAAGGCAATACATACAGAGCAGTATTTGGGGTACTCTGGGGACACACAAAATTACAAAATCTTCCTCTTACCTCCAAGGAATTCAACATCTAGCTGTGGACATGGAGAAAATATTAAATAGCATTATCGGATTTTTTTTTTTTTTTTGCCCTTTTTTTTTAAACTTTTATTTTGTCGATATACATTGTGGTTGATTATTTTTGCCTCTTACCAAAACCTCCCTCCCTCCTTCTTCTCCTCCCTCCCCCCCAACAATGTCCTTTCTGTTTGCTTGTTGTATCAACTTCAAGTAATTGTGGTTGTTATATCTTCTCCCCCCCCCCGTTTTTGTGTGTGTGTGTGTGTGTGTGTGTGAATTTATATATTAATTTTTAGCTCCCTCCAATAAGTGAGAACATGTGGTATTTCTCTTTCTGTGCCTGACTCGTTTCACTTAATATAATTCTCTCAAGGTCCATCCATGTTTTTGCACAAGGCAGTATTTCATTCATTTTTATAGCTGAGTAGTATTCCTTTGTGTAGATGTACCACATTTTCCGTATCCACTCATCTGATGATGGGCATTTGGGCTGGTTCCAACTCTTGGCTATTGTAAAGAGTGCTGCAATAAACATTGGGGAACAGGTATACCTTTGACTTGATGATTTCCATTCTTCTGGGTATATTCCCAGCAGTGGGATAGCTGGGTCATATGGTAGATCTATCTGCAATTGTTTGAGGAAACTCCATACCATTTTCCATAGAGGCTGCACCATTTTGCAGTCCCACCAACAATGTATGAGAGTTCCTTTTTCTCCGCAACCTCGCCAGCATTTTTCGTTCAGAGTCTTTTGGATTTTAGCCATCCTAACTGGGGTTAGATGGTATCTCAGTGTGGATTTAATTTGCATTTCCCGGATGCTGAGTGATGTTGAGCATTTTTTCATATGTCTGTTGGCCATTTGTATATAGCATTATCAGATTTAAATAGCAGTAATAGAGAGAGACTTCTGGAGCAATATATGATTAATTCCCAAATAAGTGGCACAATTTGTACCTGCCACAGGAGGTCAGGAAAGGAAGGACTTCTGAAGAGGAGAGACTGAGAGGGCATGAGAATTGTGTCTTCAAACATTTATTAATTCAACAAACATTTACCAACACCCACCATGTGTCAGAAACTGAGCTGTGTGGGGTGGCAGGTGGGGGAGGAAAAAGTGCAAAGAATAAACACTAAATAAACATAAAGGAAGACCTAGAAATTCAAGCAAAAAAAATTCAATCAAAATTTTAGGAGGTAGGAGATGGGAAGCTGCGGTTGCATTAGGGAGACAAATAACATTTTCCAGAAAAGAAATATTTAGATATAAAGCTGGGAAGCGAAATGATTGCTTTTTGAGTTGGTGTTATTCAACAGAATTCCAGAAAATAAACAGATTGCATATTTATTGATGAACTTCTTGAAGAAAGGAATACAGCATGTTGTATTATATACTAGTTGAATGTGCCTGGAACCAAGAAGTACTCCAAATGTTTGCTGTGTGAAAAACATATATGTCCACACACACATATGCATGTGCACACAAACAGAAGAATGTCCCAAAGCACAATCTACTCCTAGTTCATATTCATAAGTGATCTCAAAATTAAAAGTTTTTTTTTTTGTTTTTTCTTTTTCTTGTCTTTAATGCAGCTCTCCTTCCAGTCTCTGCAGGCAATAAGGACAAGCTGACATAGCCCCTGGGGAAATATGAATGGTATATAGGGAAGAGAAAACAACTCTTTTTGGCCCTGAAGTAGGCTTACACTTGCCAGAAGGGAGATCTGAACATTTAACTGTCTAATTTCATTAAAAAGTGCACACATCCTAAGGAAGAAAAAACAAGCTCCAGAGGAAGAAGTCATAGAATTTGACATGAAGCATCATGAAAAAACTGATTATATTATTTGTGCATGTGTGTATGAGCATGTATACAGTATATATGTACACAGTACATACATACATACAATATATACATGTACATATACATACACAGTATATATAGTAGATACATATTACATATTATATATGTATATATTATAAACATATTATGCATATACACATATATGTATATATACAGTAGATATAGTAGATATTTATCAGATACATATTATATATAATATACGTGTTATATACATAGTATATAAGTATATATATAAAATGAATTTTAAAAGTTCATTAAAGATTTGTATTGTCTTTCAATTCTATTTTTCCATGAACTTTTTAAAGTATTCTTGTATATAAAAATATATACTATATAACAACCTTCCTTTTATCCATCAATGGGTTAATGAAATAATTGATCAAGAGGCAGTAGCACAGAGTGATTAACGGCACGAGCTCTGAACTACACTGCCTGTCATTCTGTCCTAGCTCCTCAATGTACCAGCTGTATGAACACTTTCCCTGTGACCATCAGCAACTTGGCCTCTCTAAGGCTTAGTGACCTCATGAATAAAATAAAAATAATAATGGAACCCACCACACATGATTATTACGAGGATTAAATGATGTAATTCATGTACAGTGCTTAGCATGTTGATGGCATGTCATAGAATGCAATAGTAGTCTAAGAACTATTACACCTATATCAGATATGATTTCAAAATATAGGAAAAAGAAGACATTTTGAAAAGTTTTGAAGTGATTAGATGGGGCTGACTATTTTTAATGCCAGCTATAAATTTACTAACATAAACAACCACTTCTGGGGAGTTTCAAGATGGCGGCGGCTGCGGCGGCTGGCGCGGAGTAGCTGAGGTGGAAAAGGTGGCCACTGGGACTCAGGCAGCCGGGAAACTTGTGGACCTTTCTCTGGCCATCTCTTAAGGGAGGACTGCTGCTGCTGGCCGGTCGTGGGGGCTCAACGCCACTTTGCCCCCGGCAGGAGAGGCTGCCTCATTTACAGGCAACAGCTTTGAAGTGTGGAGCAGGAAAAGAACTGATTCTTAGCTGCAAAAGCGAGTCTTGAAACAGGGAACACGGCGCCAGGGCTGCTGTGGATGCAGCCAGGATCCCGGAGGCTGGGGCCGCACTGAAGGCGGCCAGCTGCCCTATCCAGGATTCGAGGTTTCAGGCCGGCATTAAAGAAGACTCCTGGGAGCGCCCGAGCGGCGCAGCGACTGAACAGCCCCAGGCGGCAGCGCCGAGAACACGGAAGGCAACAAACCAGAGACAGCGAGCGCCCGACCTGGCACAGCACTGTGAGTGATCCCTGGCACAGCTCTGTTCGGGGGGTGAATGCCCACGAGGCTCCCCGCCTGCACCACCAGGCCACTCACTGCCCCGGTGCTGCCTCCATTTTCCCAGGTGCGGGCAGCTCCGCCCTGCTCGGCCATCACTAAGCCCATTTGCTTGGCCTGGCGCGGGGCTTTCCGGACCCTGCGGGCCGACCTCCTCTCCCACTCCCTCCACGGTTCTCTGGCAGGGCTGGGGGTGTGGGGCGTCCCGACCAGTTTTGGGAGGGCTAGGAAGTACGGGCGGGCCGACTGTCACTCCACCACACCCTGGACTCCGGCCCCGGTAAACTTCCTGTTACTGGGAGGCAGATACCATCTCTGCGACCACCAGTTTGGAAAAAAGCCTAACGAATTTCTGGTTGGGAATAGTGTGGTAGGAGAGTTCCCAGGTCTGCTTGAACCTGCCGGAGAGCAGGCTGCAGGCGGGCACTAGACTCGGTTTATACCGGGGGGATACAAAGGTGAACAAGACCCGAGAAAGATCTACATAGTGCTACAAAGGCACCCAGAGAGACTGGTCGTCTGTGCCTAGCAGAAACCTGGTAGACTTCCTGGGCGAGGCGGTGCTGAGCAGGGTCTTGAAGGCCCAGCTGATAGACGAGGGGTGCAGAAGACACGCCCCAACCCAGCACAGTGTGCACAGAGGGGGGAGACGTGCGGCCAGGGAGGCGGAGACTCGACAGAAACCACACACCCGGTGGGGTCGCCACTGCACGATCTAACAGCCTGGGCCAGAGCACACTGAACGGGGAGAAGTCCTGTACAGAAAGTGAAAGCTCAACAGAGATCACACACCCTGTGGTACGTGATCCACCAGCCCAGCAGAGTACAAGCTGACCAGAAAGGTGGATCCCCGGAGAAGCCCAAGACCCGAGGCAACCACACACACAAGACACTAGAGGCCAACTGAGCAGTCACGGCGGGAGCCATACCAAATTGGCAACCACAGCAACATCCTAGTTAGTCATTAGTCTTAAACCGGTGGACTGTGAAACCCCCTGCCACAATGAATAAACACCAAAAAAAGACACCAGAAATACAAAAAATCAAGAAAGTACACCACCAAAAGTTAATAAATCTCATACTCTAGATCCTATAGAACAAGAAGCCCTTGAAATAACTGATAAGGAATTTCGAGTGATAATTCTAAGGAAACTGAATGAGATACAAGAAAACTCAGCTAGACATCATGATGAAATGAGGAAAAGTATACAGGATCTGAAAGAGGAAATATACAAGGAAATCAATGTCCTGAAAAAAAATGTAGCAGAACTTGCTGAACTGAAGAAGTTATTCAGCGAAATAAAAAACACAACGGAGAGTTTAACCAGCAGGCTTGTCGAAGTTGAAGAGAGAACCTCTGAACTTGAAGATGGGCTGTTTGAAATAACACAAGCAGACAAAAAGAAAGAAAAAAGAATCAAGGACATGGAAGAAAATCTGAGAGAGATATCAGACAACCTCAAGCGCTCAAATATCCGAGTCATGGGTATTCCAGAAGGGGAGGAAAATGGAGATTCCATTGAAAACATATTCAACAAAATAGTGGCAGAAAACTTCCCAGGTATAGGAAAAATCACAGATCTTCAGATCCAGGAAGCTCAACGATCTCCAAACGTATTCAACCCAAAAAGGCCTTCTCCAAGACATGTCATAGTCAAATTGGCAAAACTCAGAGACAAAGAGAGAATCTTAAAAGCTGCAAGAGAGAAGCGTCAAATCACCTATAAGGGAGCCCCAATCAGGTTAACATCAGACTTTTCATCACAAACCCTAAAAGCTAGAAAGGAATGGGATGATATTTTCAAAATACTAAAAGACAAAGATTGCCAGCCAAGAATACTCTACCCTGCAAGGCTATCCTTCCGAAATGAGGGGCAAATAGTATATTTCTCAGACAAACAAAAACTGCGGGAGTTCACTACCACAAGACCACCCTTACAAGAAATCCTCAAGGGAGTACTGGGTTTGGTTCCTGAAAAATAACTACCACTGCCATAAAAACCTAAGAAAAATCTAAACCCGCTAGTACAATAAAAATGGCATTCATGAAGAGAAAACAAGCTAACAAAAACACTATCTACAACCTAAGGAACCAACAAACACAGAAACCAAACAGTAAATCAGAAAGCAAGGAACAAAAGACACCTAAGACAACCAAACAACCAATAAAATGCTAAGAATAAATCAACACCTTTCAATAACAACTCTTAATGTTAAAGGCTTAAATTCCCCAATTAAAAGACACAGACTGGCTGATTGGATCAAAAAGCAGAACCCAACTATATGCTGCCTACAAGAGACCCACCTCACCCATAAAGATTCACACAGACTAAGAGTAAAAGGATGGAAAAAGATTTACCATGCAAACAGAAAAGAAAAACGAGCTGGAGTGGCTATTCTTATATCTGACAAAATAGACTTTAAACTAAAAACCATAAAAAGAGACAATGAGGGACACTACTTAATGATAAAAGGACTGATCCACCAAGAAGACATAACAATCATAAATATGTACGCACCCAATGTTGGAGCAGCCAGATTTATAAAACAAACTCTATTAGACCTAAAGAAGGAAATAGACACTAATACCATAATAGCAGGGGACCTGAACACCCCACTGTCAATATTAGACAGATCATCTAGGCAAAGAATCAGTAGAGAAACACAAGATCTAAACAAGACTCTAGACCAATTGGAATTGGCAGATATCTACAGAACATTCCACCCAACAACCTCAGAATATTCATTCTTCTCATCAGCACATGGATCATTCTCCAAGATAGATCACATATTAGGTCACAAATCAAGTCTCAATAAATTCAAAAAAATTGGAATTATCCCATGTATCTTCTCAGACCACAATGGATTAAAACTAGAAATTAATAACAAACAAAACTCTGGAAACTATACAAACACATGGAAATTAAACAGCATTCTACTTAATGACATATGGGTCCAAGAAGAAATCAAGCAGGAAATCAAAAAGTTTATTGAAACTAATGAAAACAATGATACATCATACCAAAACCTGTGGGATACTGCAAAAGCAGTATTGAGGGGAAAATTTATTGCATTAAATGCTCACTTCAGAAGAATGGAAAGATGGCAAGTGAACAACCTAACACTTCACCTTAAAGAACTAGAAAAACAAGAACAATCCAATCCTAAAGTTAGCAGACGGAAAGAAATCATTAAGATCAGAGCAGAACTGAATGAAATTGAAAACCAAAAAACAATTCAAAAGATCAACGAATCAAAAAGTTGGTTTTTTGAAAAGATAAATAAAATTGACAAACCATTAGCATGGCTAACAAAAAAAAGAAGAGAGAAGACTCAAATAACAAAAATTAGAAATGAAAAAGGCGATATTACAACTGATTCATCTGAAATACAAGGAATCATTCGAGACTACTATAAACAACTATACGCCAACAAATTTGAAAATCTGGAGGAAATGGATAAATTTCTGGACACACACAAGCTCCCAAAACTGAACCGTGAAGACGTAGAAAATTTGAACAGACCAATAACAATAAAGGAGATTGAAGCTGTTATCAGAAGGCTCCCAACAAAGAAAAGCCCAGGACCAGATGGATTCACAGCAGAATTTTACCAAACATTCAAAGAGGAATTGACACCGATTCTTTACAAACTATTCCAAAAGATTGAAACGGACGCAAATCTCCCAAACTCATTCTATGAAGCAAACATCATCCTGATACCAAAACCAGGTAAAGATATAACCAAAAAAGAAAACTACAGGCCGATATCCTTGATGAATATAGATGCAAAAATCCTCACTAAAATACTAGCAAACAGAATACAGCAACACATACGAAAAATTATTCATCACGATCAAGTGGGATTCATCCCAGGGATGCAAGGTTGGTTCAACATACGCAAATCAATAAATGTGATACACCATATTAATAAACTCAAACACAAGGACCATATGATCATCTCTATAGATGCTGAAAAAGCATTTGATAAAGTTCAGCACTCATTCATGACAAAGACCCTCTATAAGTTAGGTATAGAGGGAAAGTATCTCAACATAATTAAAGCCATATATGCCAAACCCACTGCCAATATCATCCTGAATGGGGAAAAGCTGAAAGCTTTTCCTTTAAGAACAGGCACTAGACAAGGATGCCCACTCTCACCACTCCTATTCAACATAGTGTTGGAAGTACTAGCCAGAGCAATCAGAGAAGAGAAGGAAATAAAGGGCATCCAGATTGGAAAAGATGAAGTCAAACTGTCCCTGTTTGCAGATGACATGATCCTATATATCGAACAGCCTAAAACCTCTACAAAAAAACTGTTGGAATTGATAAATGATTTCAGCACAGTAGCAGGATACAAAATCAACACACAAAAATCAGTAGCATTTCTTTTCTCCAATAGTGAACATGCAGAAGGAGAAATCAAGAAAGCCTGCCCATTTACAATAGCCACCAAAAAAATAAAATACTTAGGAATTGAGTTAACCAAGGAGGTGAAAAATCTCTATAATGAGAACTACAAACCACTGCTGAGAGAAATTAGAGAGGATACAAGAAGATGGAAAGATATCCCATGCTCTTGGATTGGAAGAATCAACATAGTGAAAATGTCCATACTACCCAAAGTGATATACAAATTCAATGCAATCCCCATCAAAATTCCAAAGACATTTTTCTCAGAAATGGAAAAAACTATTCAGACATTTATATGGAACAATAAAAGACCACGAATAGCCAAAGCAATGCTCAGCAAAAAAAATAAAGCTGGAGGCATAACACTACCTGACTTTAAGCTATACTACAAAGCTATAATAACCAAAACAGTATGGTACTGGCATAAAAACAGACACACTGACCAATGGAATAGAATAGAGAATCCAGAAATCAACCCTCACACTTACTGCCATCTGATCTTTGACAAAGGCACCAAGCCTATTCACTGGGAAAGGGACTGCCTCTTCAGCAAGTGGTGCTGGGATAACTGGATATCGTTATGCAGGAGAATGAAACTAGATCCATACCTCTCACCATATACTAAAATCAACTCAAAATGGATTAAGGATTTAAATATACACCCTGAGACAATAAAACTTCTTAAAGAAAACATAGGGGAAACACTTCAGGAAATAGGACTGGGCACAGACTTCATGAATACGACCCCAAAAGCACGGGCAACCAAAGGAAAAATAAACAAATGGGATTATATCAAACTAAAAAGCTTCTGCACAGCAAAAGAAACAATTAAAAGAGTTAAAAGACAACCAACAGAGTGGGAGAAAATATTTGCAAAATATACATCTGACAAAGGATTAATATCCAGAATATATAAGGAACTCAAACAACTTTACAAGAAGAAAACAAGCAACCCAATTAAAAAATGGGCAAAAGAGCTAAGTAGGCATTTCTCTAAGGAAGATATCCAAATGGCCAACAGACATATGAAAAAATGCTCAACATCACTCAGCATCCGGGAAATGCAAATCAAAACCACATTGAGATACCATCTAACCCCAGTTAGGATGGCTAAAATCCAAAAGACTATGAACGATAAATGCTGGCGAGGCTGCGGAGAAAAAGGAACTCTCATACATTGTTGGTGGGACTGCAAAATGGTGCAGCCTCTATGGAAAATGGTATGGAGGTTCCTTAAACAATTGCAAATAGATCTACCATACGACCCAGCCATCCCACTGTTGGGAATATACCCAGAGGAATGGAAATCATCAAGTCGAAGGTATACCTGTTCCCCAATGTTCATCGCAGCACTCTTTACAATAGCCAAGAGTTGGAACCAGCCCAAATGCCCATCATCAGATGAGTGGATACGGAAAATGTGGTACATCTACACAATGGAATACTACTCAGCTATAAAAACGAATGAAATACTGCCATTTGCAACAACATGGATGGACCTCGAGAGAATTATATTAAGTGAAACAAGTCAGGCACAGAAAGAGAAATACCACATGTTCTCACTTATTGGTGGGAGCTAAAAATTAATATATAAATTCACACACACACATACACACATACACACACAAACCGGGGGGGGGGGGGGAAGAAGATATAACAACCACAATTATTTGAAGTTGATACAACAAACAAACAGAAAGGACATGGTTGGGGGGGAGGGGGGGAGGGAGAAGGGAGGGAGGTTTTGGTGATGGGGAGCATTAATCAGCTACAATGTATATCGACAAAATAAAATTTTAAAAAAAAAAATAAGAAAAAAAAATAAAAATAAAAATAAATAAATAAATAAATAAACAACCACTTCTGTAAAGGACCATCCAGTGCTTAAAACAGAAGCTCATTTGTCATTTGCCTTTCATATATTCCTGTCACTTTGTCTCAACTATATAAATAAGCCCTAAAAAAATACTCCTGAATCTAATCGCTCCTGGAGCCTGCAAAACAATAAATTGCTTATAAAACGTAGGATCACGACTGACAGACTTGCTAAAAATTCAGACAACGATGCAGCCACAGGCTTAGGTAAAATGGCTGTGGTCAACAAGAAGTTTAACACTGAAGAGTCCCCCAAAATGTAACCAAGTAGCAACTTAGTTTTTAAAACTTCTATCTTTTCTCTTGGATTTATCCATCGCCCTACTGTCTCTCCCATCTTCCTCTCCTCTCTCATTTACACCTCAAAAATTTCTGGGGAATAATTTTAAGAGGGAACCTTTGCCAAGATTCTGAATTGTTTGTGTTACTTAATGCATATATAAGTTAAAAAAAAAGAGAGAGAGAGAGAGAGAACATATCCAAAACCTGAGTGTAAAAAAAAGCAGTCATTCCAGAGCTTGTAATATTTGGAGCTAGATCATAAATGGTAGAGGGGGGAAAAGCCTAGTGATCAGACTCAAGAAATATTTTAAAGAAAAATTTTTATCTGAAAGTTTTGTTTTGCACATGTAAAATACATAGCTTTCAAACAGAAGAAGCACAGGTTTGGGGTTATATAGTTAAAGAAACTCACATTTCCATATTAGACTTTCCCTTTTTTTTTTTTTTTTTTTTTTTTCCTGTCTTGGGGAAAAATGAATTACTCTTCCACTGTGCAAATCCACTTACTCAGAGGTATACGATTAAGAGCATTAGAAGCTCAGGTCTTCAGGAACAGAGAAAAGGAAAAAAAATCACCAAACCTAAGGTGAATTAACACTTTTTAAAGCTGTGATTAAGTTTAAAAATAAAACCGTCAATGGCTTTGGTTCTACGGTTGAAACCAAATGTCTACTTTCCCCCTCTGTCTTTACTTTTGCCTTCAAATAAAATCTTGCAGATCTAAGAGTCTCATTCTTGGCTTAGGTTTATTAAATCCTTATATGATTCCTCCAGGGTTGAAGATCCTCATGTTAAACTGCTTACCAAAGGTTTACAAATTGAAATGGCTCTTAGGGGAATTTTTTTCTGCCCAGTTAGTTGTGTTACTGCTGTCTCTGAAGTCAGAGATTATTGAGATAAAACCGATTAGAAAAGCCAAGACTCTCTAACTTCCAAACAGGTCAGAAAAACTGAAATCAGAGAGCTTAGGGCTCTTCCTGCTTTTATATTATTAAAAGACTTGCTCTAGTAAGTGAAAGTCTTGTTTACTCAATACCAGTTTTCAGAAAACAATGCCTCAAAGTATCTTTTCTTTCTTTCTCTACAGAACACTCAGAGCACAAATTCTTGATCAAATTCTGGATTAAATCAGTCTCTTATTGACTCAACTGCAAACTGACTTCTTACAGACACCACATAGCATACCATGGCAACTGTAAAATTTAGCAACAGAATTAACAAAAAAAAGGAAGACTCTTGCTAACAAAGACAAGGAAATAAAGAAATAGACAAAAACTTCATATTCTTTCTTGAGCCTCAAGTTCTACGATGTCTGTAAACTTATAATACCAATTCAACTTCAGATTTCTTTCCTTCCTCAGTCAGTGATGTAGCATTATACATCGTTAGTCCAAAATTTTTATTATTTTTCCCATTTTTTCCTAATAGGAAACACAAAAGTTTATATAAGCAGCTCCCACATACACGTAAGCCATAGTCTAAAAGTTGTACATTAATTGATTGAAGCTCAGGACACATTTCCCTTGGAAACAGAAGTTGTTGACTGCTGAGACAAGTCCACAATTACATTCATATTTCAAGAACCCTATATCAAACCTCCCTAAGAGGTGAGTACAGTGTTACAATAACTTTACTGACCAAACTCATGACCCCTATTGCTTTTGTTAGACAACTTCGTTTGTACATTAGATGAAATCTACTCGCACTGAGCTACAATCTGCCTCCAGCTACGGTCCCAGGAGCCATCATGCTCCTTTGGTCCTTACTTCACTGTAAACATGTCCAGTTCCTTGAGTCATTTCTCCTAATGCGGATTCCAGCCTCGACGCCCCTGAAAATGCTCCATTTCATTTCTGGTGTCATTTGTGTAACGTGATGTGCACAGCTGGAGAGAACCAGACTTGTGTGGCTAGCACACACATCACTGATTACCCGTGGCCTAGGCAGTGTGGTTTTACTTCGTTTTACTGAATACTAAGCCACTGGACAAACAAACACTTTCGATGGAACTTATCTGGGTTAGAAAAGAATCTCATTATTACGTGTGGCAACATGCCTAATGAGGGAAGCTTTTATTTTTAAAGCTGGAGAGGTAAGAACTAAAAATACCAGCCACTTCTCTATCTGGAAATGGAACTAGCAAATGACCTCTAGATACACCTTTAACTTCTGGAAGAATCATTTGGATGGCAGTAGTCACAGAAGTGTAAGGCAAATAGCCGCCCATCCCCCTGGAGAAAGGTATAAAAGAATCCTTTTCTCTGTAGTTTGGCTGAGTCTGTTTCTCCCAACATCCCCTGGAGCTCCCAGCTCTGATGGGGAACAATTTACATAGCAATTTGCATAAAGAGCTGGAGGTGAAGGGTTTTCTTGGAGGGAAGAGAACAATACCAAAAAGTACCTAATGTTAGAAAAGAGCCACTGAGCTCCTACAACAAAATAAGCATGGGAAGAGAAAGCAAGAGGACAAGAGGCTGGCTCCTCCTTACGGTCAATGGAAGCACAGAGAAATGAAGTTTTCGTTTGCTGAGACCCAGCGCCCCCTACCTCACCCCAAGAACACAATTAGTCTCTAAAGAGGGAGCTCTGTGGGTAAATCTAAGAAATTGTCACTTTAGAAGCTGCAATCAATTTGTCATAAAAGCCTCTTGCCTGAGCATCATAACAACAGTTGGGGTCATCATCTCTTCAAGAACTATGAGCACCAGTAGCTGAAACAGAAGCTTTAGCCATACAGTGTCACTTTGTGCATAACCCTTGGAAACAATTCCTCCTGGCAGGGAGTTCTCAAGCCTTTACCCACATAGAGTTATAAAGCTCAGTGTAAAGTCACACAGGTCTAGGTTTGTAAACTGGCTCTGCTCTTTCCCAGCTGTGTGATCTTAAACCCTTTTTAACTATCTTGTGTCCCCATCCCTATGGCACCATAATGTCTATCTCATAAGATTGCTGTGAAAGTTTGAATAAAATAGTAGGTTTAAAGATTTAACATATTCTTTGGAGAATCTGATAAAAATATATGTTAGCTCTTATATATCTTTTATATTTTTATTGTGAAATATAGCACATTTATAGAAAAGTACATGAAATATAAATGCACAGCTAAATAAATTATTTTAAAGTGAATACCACCACCCAAATTTTTAAAAACTTTTTCATTTTAGAATTTTTTTGCTTCTTTTTAGAATTTCTTTGTCATTTTTTCATAACTTCCAATTCTCTATCTCTATTAAAATTCACAAGCATTTCTTTAATTTCCTTGAATATACTAAGCTTAGTTATTTTAAAGTCTTCGAAAATTCTGCAGAGTCTCATTCATATCAGCTTCTCTCTCAGTGTGCCAGGTCAGTTTCTATCACGTGATGAACATTGCACTTTTAGAAATAATTTTGAGCCTCCAATGATATCTTCCTCCAGAAAAGATTTTTGTTGCTTGAGACAAACACCCCTGAAGGCACCAGAAATCACCTTCATTTATTTTTAGAGGTTGAGCTTTTCTGGGCCTCCCACATGTCTCAAGCTGGAGCTTACTGACTTCCCAGTCATGCTTAATTTAGGGATGTGGTCCTTGAGGGGCCAAATCTCAAGCAAAGACAGGGCATTTTACCAGGTCCTAAGTCCCACAAGGCTGTCAAAAGTAATTCTGATCATTTGATCATCTCTTCAATAATCAGCAAACGCAAGCAACCTCAATGCTGGGCTCACCTCTCTGTATATCTGTCTTTGTCCAGCTCTTGGCTCCATAATCCTGCAGTATACGAGGGTACTTCACAAAGTTCATGGCAAAATAGAATTATAAGATAATACGAATATATTCATGAACATTATGAAGTACCCCTCGCATTTTTGACTCTTCTATACTTCTAAGTATATAATTCTTTGATGTTCTCCAGCTGTTCTTTTTATCTTCATTCAGAATGTTGGTTAGAATTGCCTACTGCCTGAAGTGAAAGCCTCTACCCTTATTAGTATTTATTTAATTACCCACAATAAATTAACCTAGCTACTGAAAAGAAGTACTGCTTTATCTATACCTCTCTTTTGATACTTACTACTTCCAACCTTATATTATGATCATTTAAAAAATATTTCTCTCCTCCTTTATTAGATTTTTAAGCTTTTCTACAACACAGTCCATAACTATGTCTGATTCTTCTGTGAATTATCCCCAATTCCTGCATCTTATCCACACTAGCCTTGTAGGAACTATAAGTGACTGAATAAACCTAAATATCTCTTGTTTGCACAAACTGGACATTTCTGAAATAGAACCTCTAAATATCCTAAACTATGTAATAGGTCATCTCAGCAAAAATAAGAAGTAGGCTATAGTCCCAAACATCAATTGTGATTTGCATTAACAAGTTCTCCAGACCTCGTATAATAAGCAATTGCATACCTGCAGAAATAAATATCAGTATTAGGATATAGCAAATGAAATCTTGCATATCCCAAGTTGCAGTTTCAATATCGATCTGCATATTTCATTCAGTATCAGTACATGTGACTTAAATTGTGCAGCCATTTCTCTCATTAAAATTCATACACTCCCTCTGGAATTCATGGCAGCCATATGGCCAAATATTGGCTTCTTACATTTGAAACTCAATTGCATTGAAGTCACTAAATCTCTCAATCAATTACAAAGGATCTGAGCTCTTAGGATTTACATTGATTGGCCACCATTCTCCTAATGGAGTCATAGCCTCTGTAATTACCTATTTGACAGGAGAGGTGCCTGCTTTCTGAAGGCTATATATCCTAGCTCTTCATTTGCCTAAAATGTTAGTTGGCAGCCCTCATAAGAGCATCAGCTACAAAATGTGATTATAGTTAATGTAAGTGTAACAGAATGATGTTCTCATTTCATCTCTACTTATTGCATATGGTTGCCACATATTAGTCTCTAACATGGATTGCATTTTCAAAGTAACTTTAATGCACTTTTTTATTTTATAATTCATCAAGAGCCAAAATTTATGCATTTACACACACCTTCATATCTACAGACATTCTCAAAAAATACTGCTTGATTCAAACACTAAAATTTCTTGCCATCACAACATGATGTATATTTGATCGTGGCTTTTTAATAGGCACAAGGAAAAGTAATTAAGAGCCCTTTTCTTAATTTATGGGAAGTAGTAGAAAGAAAACTGCTGTTGTATTCAAATGCACAATTCAGATTTTAGTGTCAGTTAAACCACTATTACCTGCATGGTATTAGTTAAATGTTTTAATTTTTCTGAGTCTTTCTCTGTTTATGACATTGAGATATTAATACCACTTTGTTTTAATAGTTATAATAATGTTATAAGATAATAATTTATTATAATACTATCTGTAGGGTTGAGATAACAAAATAAAGAACTTAGCATTGTTCTTAGAAAATATTAGGCATTTGTACTATTTAAGTTTGGCTTTAAATAAAGAAGCTGCAGCTACCTCAAAATCTTGATGGTTTACAACTACAAACATTTGTTTCTTGCTCCAGAATCTTTAGGTTGTCTGTGGCTTTTGCTGGATGAAATTGACTTTACCTAGCCAGTTAAGCTGCACTTGGCTCCAATATGCAGACTGAGTTCAGTCATACTCCATGAGACTCTCTATCCAGGACTCAGGATGAAAGAATAATGCCTACCTTGAGCATGCTCTTCTCATTGTGCATAGCAGAAGTGCAAGAAGACTGGAGGAAACTTTACTTGGAGCTCACACACTACCACTTCTGCCCACTTTCCATTGGCTGTAGCAAGCCACATGGGCAACCCCAAAGTCAGTGTGGCACAGAAGTATATTCTGCCCACAGGAAGTCCATGCCCAGGACAGGAGAAAAGAAACAGCTATGAACGAATACTCTCTATCACACTATTTTATTAAAGGTAGACATCATAATTAGCAGTATGGCACTGTGATGGTTCTATCTCTGAAAATATCCTGAGATCACATAACAAGTTATAGATATATTTTCCCAGTTACCTCCAAAAGACCAAGCCTTCTTCCAATGAAGCTTTTATTAGATGGTTTGAGTGCCTCATCTTAAGTTACTGTAGTTATCCATTCAACAGGCACAAATAACTGAAGAAAACAATGTTATACCTACCACTCAACACTTTCACAAGTATTCTTTAAAAAATAAAATGTATACACATTTTATTCTTACATTGTACATAGAATAAAAAATACACATAATGAATATTTAGTAAACAATACATATATTACTTGACTTCACTAGCTATTTATAAGCTATAACAACCCTGTTAAACCAGGCAAAATAATACTTCCTAAAATACAAGTATGATCTTCTTTATGAACTTGGGAGTCAGAATTCTTTGTCCATTTGCTGTCCCCCACCCACACACACACACACACACACACATAACTTAGTGGCTACCTCAAATTATTTTATAGTTTCTGTTTCAATATTCTAAATTGAATTTACCTTCTAACTCTTCTATTGAGCTTTTACTTCTAGTTAAAATATGGTTACTGTTAGTTTTAATACCCTTCTGAAACATATCTTTCTACCAACTCTAATAGTCCCCTTTAAAACATTTAGCTCTCATTTTTTTCTCAGTTTAAATTATTTGCAGTGTCCAGATATCTAAGTTTCTGAGACGTGTCACTCCTCTGATCTTTTGTGGGACTCTTAACTGCCTTACCAGCAGGAGGTCTATGATAGCTTGTTTTTTCTACCTTTTAACCTAAACACAAATATACCAGGGGCCAGGAATTTTGGGGGCCATATTAGAACATTGCCTACCACATCAGATTTTAAAAAACCATTTATAGAATAGAGATAATATGGCATAATTCATTCTTTAAAAACAGAATCATAGATTCATAGTTTTGCAATTGAAAAGTACCTTAAATGTCATCCAGACCAACCACCCAACCAATGCTGGAGATTTTCTTTTTTTTTTTTTCTTTTTTTAAACTTTTTTTTTTAATTTTTAATTTTATTATGTCGATATACATTCTGGCTGATTATTGTTGCCCATCACCAACCCCTCCCTCCCTCCTCTCTCCCCCCCTCCCCCCCAACAATGTCCTTTCTGTTTCCTTGTCGTATCAACTTCAAGTAATTGTGGTTGTTATATCTTCTTCCCCGCCCCCCCCCCGGTATTTTGTGTGTGTGTGTGTGGGTGTGTGTGTGTGTGTGTGTGTGTGTGTGTGTGTGTGTGTGTGAATTATATATTAATTTTTAGCTCCCACCAATAAGTGAGAACATGTGGTATTTCTCTTTCTGTGCCTGACTTGTTTCACCTAATATAATTCTCTCAAGGTCCATCCATGTTGTTGCAAATGGCAGTATTTCATTCGTTTTTATAACTGAGTAGTATTCCATTGTGTAGATGTACCACATTTTCCGTATCCACTCATCTGATGATGGACATTTGGGCTGGTTCCAACTCTTGGCTACTGTAAAGAGTGCTGCAATGAACATTGGGGAACAGGTATACCTTCGACTGGATGATTTCCATTCCTCTGGGTATATTCCCAGCAGTGGGATAGCTGGGTCGTATGGTAGATCTATCTGCAATTATTTGAGGAACCTCCATACCATTTTCCATAGAGGCTGCACCATTTTGCAGTCCCACCAACAATGTATGAGAGTTCCTTTTTCTCCGCAACCTCGCCAGCATTTATCGTTCAGGGTCTTTTGGATTTTAGCCATCCTAACTGGGGTGAGATGGTATCTCAGTGTGGTTTTGATTTGCATTTCCCGGATGCTGAGTGATGTTGAGCATTTTTTCACATGTCTGTTGGCCATTTGGATATCTTCCTTAGAGAAATGCCTACTTAGCTCTTTTGCCCATTTTTTAATTGGGTTGCTTGTTTTCTTCTTGTAAAGTTGTTTGAGTTCCTTATATATTCTGGATATTAATCCTTTGTCAGATGTATATTTTGCAAATATTTTCTCCCACTCTGTTGGTTGTCTTTTAACTCTGTTAATTGTTTCTTTGGCTGTGCAGAAGCTTTTTAGTTTGATATAATCCCATTTGTTTATTTTTCCTTTGGTTGCCCATGCTTTTGGGGTCGTATTCATGAAGACTGTGACCAGTCCTATTTCCTGAAGTGTTTCTCCTATGTTTTCTTTAAGAAGTTTTATTGTTTCAGGGTGTATATTTAAATCCTTAATCCATTTTGAGTTTATTTTAGTATACAGTGAGAGGTATGGGTCTAGTTTCATTCTCTTGCATATGGATATCCAGTTATCCCAGCACCATTTGCTGAAGAGGCAGTCCCTTCCCCAGTGAATAGGCTTGGTGCCTTTGTCAAAGATCAGATGGCAGTAAGTGTGGGGGTTGATTTCTGGATTCTCTATTCTATTCCATTGATCAGTGTGTCTGTTTTTCTGCCAGTACCATACTGTTTTGGTTATTATAGCTTTGTAGTATAGCTTAAAGTCAGGTAGTGTTATGCCTCCAGCTTTATTTTTTTTTGCTGAGCATTCCTTTGGCTATGCGTGGTCTTTTATTGTTCCATATAAATGTCTGGAGAGTTTTTTCCATTTCTGAGAAAAATGTCTTTGGAATTTTGATGGGGATTGCATTGAATTTGTATATCACTTTGGGTAGTATGGACATTTTCACTATGTTGATTCTTCCGATCCAAGAGCATGGGATATCTTTCCATCTTCTTGTATCCTCTCTAATTTCTCTCAGCAGTGGTTTGTAGTTCTCATTATAGATATTTTTCACATCCTTGGTTAACTCAATTCCTAAGTATTTTATTTTTTTGGTGGCTATTGTAAATGGGCAGGCTTTCTTGATTTCTCTTTCTGCATGTTCATTATTGGAGAAAAGAAATGCTACTGATTTTTGTGTGTTGATTTTGAATCCTGCTACTGTGCTGAAATCATTTATCAATTCCAACAGTTTTTTTGTAGAGGTTTTAGGCTGTTCGATATATAGGATCATGTCCTCTGCAAACAGGGACAGTTTAACTTCATCTTTTCCAATCTGGATGCCCTTTATTTCCTTCTCTTCTCTGATTGCTCTGGCTAGTACTTCCAACACTATGTTGAATAGGAGTGGTGAGAGTGGGCATCCTTGTCTAGTTCCTGTTCTTAAAGGAAAAGCTTTCAGCTTTTCCCCATTCAGGATGATATTGGCAGTGGGTTTGGCATATATGGCTTTAATTATATTGAGATACTTTCCTACTATACCTAACTTATAGAGGGTCGTTGTCATGAATGAGTGCTGAACTTTATCAAATGCTTTTTCAGCATCTATAGAGATGATCATATGGTCCTTGTGTTTGACTTTATTAATATGGTGTATCACATTTATTGATTTGCGTATGTTGAACCAACCTTGCATCCTTGGGATGAATCCCACTTGATCGTGGTGAATAATTTTACGGATGTGTTGCTGTATTCTGTTTGCTAGAATTTTATTGAGGATTTTTGCATCTATATTCATCAAGGATATCAGCCTGTAGTTTTCTTTTTGGGTTATATCTTTACCTGGTTTTGGTATCACGATGATGTTTGCTTCATAGAATGAGTTTGGGAGATTTGCGTCTGTTTCAGTCTTTTGGAATAGTTTGTAAAGAATTGGTGTCAATTCCTCTTTGAATGTTTGGTAAAATTCTGCTGTGAATCCATCTGGTCCTGGGCTTTTCTTTGTTGGGAGCCTTCTGATAACAGCTTCAATCTCCTTTATTGTTATTGGTCTGTTCAAATTTTCTATGTCTTCATGGTTCAGTTTTGGGAGCTTGTGTGTGTCCAGAAATTTATCCATTTCCTCCAGATTTTCAAATTTGTTGGCGTATAATTGTTTATAGTAGTCTCGAATGATTCCTTGTATTTCAGATGAATCAGTTGTAATATCGCCTTTTTCATTTCTAATTTTTGTTATTTGAGTCTTCTCTCTTCTTTTTCTTGTTAGCCATGCTAATGGTTTGTCAATTTTATTTATCTTTTCAAAAAACCAACTTTTTGATTCATTGATATTTTGAATTGTTTTTTGGATTGCAATTTCCTTCAGTTCTGCTCTGATCTTAATGATTTCTTTCCGTCTGCTAACTTTAGGTTTGGATTGTTCTTGTTTTTCTAGTTCTTTAAGGTGAAGTGTTAGGTTGTTCACTTGCCATCTTTCCATTCTTCTGAGGTGAGCATTTAATGCAATAAATTTCCCCTGCAGGAGATTTTCTATTGATCAAAGGTTATCCAGCTTCTCCTTCGACATTTGTAAATATTGATGACAAGGCTCAATTGTTTATAAACCAGGACATTTAAATTTTAAAGCTCTGTAGTTAACAGAAAATGTTTTAAAATTTATATTTCCCTAACTTCTCATTTTAATTAGTAGTTCCCTCTGGAAAAAAATTTGAATCAAAAATAATGTTCTCTAATAAAAGTTCTTTATACTTAAAAATCACCATGATTTTTCTTCCATGAGGGATATTTTAAGTTTTTCCTTCTCCAGAGTAAATATTCTAGTTCTCATATGACATCATCTACACATTTTTTACCACCCTGGTCACCAACTTGTCAATTTTCACCCATTTGTTAAAAACCTTCTTAAGACATGGTTTTTATACCTTGACTAAGTAATAATATATCAGCAATGTTAATTCACTGTACAAAAAAAGACTAGCTCAACATTAGGAAATCTATAACTATTATATACAACATAAATAGACCAAATAAAATTAATCACATCATTAGTTCAACAGACACAAAAATACCTTTCATAATTAATTGTCATTTTAATAAATAGGAAATAGAATAGAATAAAAAGAAATGTTTCATTCAGAGTAGCAAAAATAAGTTCTTTTTTTAAAAAAACAGAATAACAAAAAATGATATAATTAGAGATGCATAATCCATTTTTAAGAGGAGAAAAAATAAAATAAAGGAAAATTAAGAGACATATACATATGGAGAGAGAGAGAGAGCGGGCTGAACTCACAATGCTTCAAACTTTCCAGCAATCAACCCAAAGAAATAAAAGGAGTTATAACACTCACAGTGTTCCTAAGTTTGGGCAAAGGGTTAATAAAACTCTTTTCCCTCCTTTGCGAGGGTCTGACCTTTGGTTTACTTTCCTAGCCAATTCCTCAGAAAGAAATAAAGATGGTATGTGTCAACTGTGTCATAAAGCAACATTGATTATGACAAAAACAAATGACACCTGATAGATAAATTGTAACTAACCTGAGAGAGCTATAAATCCCTGATGTGAGGCCAAACTTTAGGCTTTTCTGAAAGTGACTAATCACTGGTCTGTCCCCTGTAGGGACTCTGGAATCTTTATCTATGGAGCTGTCACAACAGATACTGGCTTCTGTCAGGCATGAAAAGTTCAAGCCAAGGCAGCCCCAACACCTGTCCGATGTCGGTTTCATTTCCTTGTAAGGGAGTTGACCAAGGACGCCAACCAAGAGGATTATCTGAAGCTGCCCTGCTGGCCAGCTCTGGTTTCTGTCCTACCTCCTCTAACTAGACTTATGCCAAGTGCAGACTATGGTCCGCTGGTGAGTCTGAACGTCTAGGTAAGTCTAAGATGACCCCCTGGTGGATGTTGCAGTAAGAAAAAGAAGAATGACATCTACCCTTGGAATTGAGATAGAAAGAATGTTTTCTATAACTTTTTTTTTTAAGGGTGAGATATTGCTTCATTGAAAACCAGAGCATATAAGAAGCGAAGGGCGAAAGTAAGTTTCATGGACAGGGGCAACAGGGGCAAGATTCAGAAACTTCTCGGGAAAAATGCTGTGGAGAATCTCCGGGAACAGGTTATTGACAACTTTGACCAGCTTTTATGTTCAATCTATTCCATTAGTGAATCTCTGAGGAAATTGCTCAGGACTATGTAGCTGTGGCTCATCCATCCCACAGCTATAGTACTTGAAGGAAGCTTTATCACAGCACAAATGACAGATCATGGGTGGCTTTCTTGCAACAGCCCTAGACAGACTAGTAGTCATGCTTTATCTACTTTTGTATAAAAGGCCAGTACATGTGAGTCCAATTTCTCTCAAGAGAAAGCAGGACTGAGACTCAGTGGGTGTCTGAACTCAAAACCAGTGTGTGGTATCATTTGGCACATGAATAATTAAAACGTAATAATCAGGACCATAATTTTTATTCTTGAATAGTTTTCTCAGCCTTTCAGCTACCCCCGGAGGAGGTAGCATTTGACCTGGGCCTTTAAAGAAAGACAAGGTTTCAGTAGTTTAATTTGCAAAGGAACAGGGACGTCCAGGATGAGTCTGTGCAAGCAGAAATGGCTTAAAGTGACTAGTGTGCAGTGTGGGGAATGTAATAAGAGGTGAGGCTAGAAATCCAAGTTCAGCCAAAAAATTTAAGGAATAAATAGGGAGCTATCGAAATATTTTCAGCAAAGGGATAACATTATCAGAACCAGACTTTAATATCTACTGTTAAAACAATGTTGAAGGAATGGAGAAAAAAAAGAGAGAGGGAATCTAACGCAACCTGGATTTTGGTTACTATAGAAGGGCTTACATTTCATAGGGCTTGCATTGATTATGTCATATATTCACACTATTTTGCTAAGATAATTAGTCATATTTTCCCAATCCATCTCTTGAACCTAACTGAGACACATGAGATTTAAAGTTAAATTGCCTGAGTTTGAAACCTGTCTTCACCACTTATAAGCTGTGGAACCTCGAGCAAGTTATTTAAGCTCCCTGAGCACATCTAAGTGCTGGTGGCAATAAGAACACCTGCCTCATTAGATTATGGGTACACAGTGAGCTGACACTTGAAAAGGCCTAACAGAGTGCCTAGCATCTAGTAAGTATTTGATGAATATTAGCTATTGTTATCTGAGATATGGATGTCAATTAAATTCAATTTTAATCATTTTGGCCCAGCTTCATAGCCTATCACCCTCTCTTTGCATCTTTGGAGCACATTAGCTATGTTTTCCAAATCTGTATCTTGTTGGATATAATCTCATGTGGCATGCCTATTGAGATCTCCCCCTATGTTACCACCAACTCATTAGCAAGAACGATTTGGGTACAATTCTGCAAGATATAAGTCCCACTTGTTTGCACCATATGCCTCCATCTTGTTCACAAAATACCACAAAATTCTTTGTCAAATGCTTTGTAATTAAGAATACAGAAAATTTTTGTATTATTTAGAAAATAAAATTAACTTAAGTGGTGTGACTTGTTCTAATGAATCCTCAATGATACCTAGAGATCAGTGCTTTTCTACTTATGTCTCCCCAAATCTCTTAATATTCTGCTTGAAAAGTTTATTAGAAATCAGTTGCAACCACCGCTCTGCATTTCTACTGCCCGCATTCCTCAGAACAGAGCTACATTAATATTCTTTATAGTGCTCTTACTCAGAAATCTGTAGTAATTATTTCTATACTAAACATAGAGGTGACTGTGAAAAACTTGAAGGGAATAAATTTAACTCATCACTAAAATAGGTGTACCAGAGTGTTAATTCCAGCAGGACTGGAATTGGCTTGAGCTGTTTTTCTGAAATCAGAGATTTGCCTTCATTGTATTGACATCTGGCCAAAGCATAAAATGTAGTTTCTAATAGTGTTGTTTGGGGGCAGTTTGCATCAGCCTATCAGCAAGAGTGATGATGCTTTGCTCCCAGTTTCAATGAGACCCCAGAGGACTCTGACATTGGGTCTGGTTACATAGCAAAAGTGCCTACATGCCAAGCAGTGTTTAAAAACCCCACCTGAGACTCCATCTTGGGCTTGCTGGTCCTGGGGTGTTTTGTGCACATGTTCCTAATCTGAAAGGAAAAGAGCATTCGGTATGGCCCTGCACAGAGAGGACAACAGGAGCCTGCTACTAGCCTCTCCAGACCCTTTGCTTTGAGGCAGCCTTTGGCTGCAATGAACATCCTTACTGCTTACTGTTGCTCTGATACAATATGTTGTTGTTCTTGTGTGTCCTTTTCTGGCAATAAAGAGTAGATTGGAAAGTATTACCATTTTGGGTCTTATGAGTTTACCTAACGTAACCTAATGAAAAAGGCAAAATAAATTGCCCCTTCGTTTTCTAGATACAGATTTTTATATGCTTAACAGTTCCTGAAGTAATTCCATTTCTATTACTTCCACATGTGGACTAATCAGTTATAATATGTACCTGTTGGAATCAAGTATAATACAAGATAAAGCATAAGGTAAACAAAATGATCTTGATTCAGCCCTCATCTAGACTGCAGCCCATTGCAATGGTGAATTCAGGAGTAAGTGATCCCATCTGTATGTAAATTGTTAAACTAAGAATGATCAGAGTCAGTGGTTGAAGGAGAAATCCTTGCAGGGAGAGTGGTCCAGGGTGACAGAAGAGGACTGACAAAAGATGAAGACATCATCCTCCAACATAAATATGTGGCGTACACAAAATTAAGTTCAAATTCTGGAGCCACTATTCATAGTTTTTATATGGCACCAGGTCAAACTATGTCCAGTTCTGAGAATTTGTGATACAACCTAAAGAGAAGGGCTTACATGTTTTGCTCAACCACAAAGTAAATGTTCACTTAGCGATTCCAATTCCAGAGTTAGGAATTATGAGCTTTATTTTATTTTCTTTGTGGCATTTATTACTATTGGAAATTCTTAATTATTTATTTTATTTATTTATTTTTTCCCCTCTAGAACAGAAGCTCTTTGATAGCAGAGTGCTTTTCTATCATGATTACCAATGTATCCCCAGTGCCAAGAAAAAAGCCTCACACAAAGTAGATGATAAAAAAAAAAAAAATTAAACCTTATATACCGTGTTAACTATGCTCTAGGCATGATGTGTGTTTTGCATGTATTCATTTATTAAATGCTTACTGCACTAATATGAAGTAGCTATAATCTCAAACCCCATTTTACAGATGAGAAAAGCAAAGCACAGACAGGGTAAGTAAATTGCTCGAGGCCACACAGCCAAATGGAAGAGCTATTTGAGCTCAGGTAATCTGGAGCCTGGCTCCAGAATCCAGGATCTTAGAAATTTTCAAAAAAAAGAATGGCTAAGTATCCAGATCATCTTAGATAATCACTTATTAATCATTGATAAATATTTCCATGTTTTAATGAAGATTATTTCTAAGCTTTTTTCCCTTAAATTATTAGAAATTCAAAAGTCAAGGCCTAAATTCTACCGATGCAAGCAAACCCATTTACAAAAGAAACTAGATCAAGAATCCGTGGTTATTTTGGATGCTTTGTAGTAATTGCAATGTCACCTCTGAGGGGAATTTACTTGTGTCACACAAACAAAAGCAGGTGGCCCGATGCAGGTGTTGTCATGTTTGTGGAGCTTTAATGAGGATGTGAGAGTTTGCTGGGAAAGAGAATAATAAAAATGAGTTGTTTCTTTCCCTCCATCTCCAGATTATCTGAGAAAAGAAGACACATTACAGTACTAAACATGATGGAATGAACCATTTCTTCAAAGTTAGAAAGAAAATTTTTCATAAATGTGAATGCCCTTATTGATAGAGGAAAGCAGAGACTGGCAACGGGAATCATAAGATGTAAAGTGCCAGTTCTGGAAAGAGAACCAGACACCCCCAGAAGGCTTGGTTTGTTTCTCACTATTGAACAGTCTTATCTTGCACAGAGAGAATGGCAGATCATTATTTTCCAGTTCAATTCAATTTCAAATTTCAATATAACTGTTTAAAAAAACACTACCAAGCATCCAATAGTGTAGGTCATCCCAGACCGATAATTGATTTTATGCCTCTCAAATTCTTATACCAAAAGGTATATTTATACAGAGTTGAGAAAAGTACTAAGCATATGTGTATCACAAATAAGAGCATTTAGGAACATAGTGAAGAGAGTTCCATCCACTTTTTGGTGGCTTTTATTTTCAGGTCTTTTTCTGCTGTATAATGAGAATAAAACCGTTTATCATTAATGTCTTGGGGGAAAGAGGGTGAGGAGACTCCAAATAAATATAACTGAGTTTATATTTCAAGCTCCTCATACTGCTCCAAAATAAAAATGAAAAATAAAATATTTTAAATTGAATTAGAATTAAAGACATGCTTAGGCTGAAAAATAAGATATATAGTACATTGCACCAGAAATGGAATAGAATCTCACAATGGCGAGGAGGGCTAAAGACAGGGGCCTGCTGGGCTCCATGTCTGCAAGCAGACAGAAGTGACTTTACACCTGATTCCTGCAGAATAACAGGGAACAACAGAACACTTTTCACTGCAATGAAAAGAAATAGAATCACTGACTGAATTCAGGTCTAAAGTAGGCTTACCTCCTGAAGAAGAGGCTAAATAGAAGTTCCAAGTGCTCCTAGGACTAAAGGTGGGTGAAAACCACTGTGCTAAAAATGAAAACACACACACACACACACACAAACACACACACAAAAACACAAACCCTCAAGGGAAGTAGATGCAGAAAGTAATAGAGCCAAGCTGCTCTCAATCCAGACACTGAGATACTAGAAAACCAAGGGGATGTAAATACCCACCTGCTATATAAATGAAGGGCATAGAGTCAAGAGTAGAAAAAAGTAGAAAAGCCTACATAGACTGTGTAGAAAGACAGCCACAAACTTAACAATAAGGGAGATAAATTCAGCTCCTATAAAATGGAAATAACAGAGAAATCACCGAATAACTTTAACATAAATTACAGTTAGGGTCTTTAAACACAAAAAGAAAAAAATATAATACATAAAATTATAAAAATTATAAACTAAAAAGGCAGATATTAATCAAGAAGAGACAGAATGAAAATTAGACCTTTAGAAATCCTACTATTAATGTAGATATTTTATTTTTTAATAAGAAAAATAAGATATTTATACTACATATGAAGTGGTATAGTATCACTTCAAAGTAGACTGTGAAAAGTTTAAAATTTAAAAGATTAAAATTTTTTTTTAAAGTTTAAAATTTAAAAGTTTAAGATGTATACTATAAACCCTGAAGCAACTACTACAATAATAAAATAGAGAATCATGGCTAATAAACCAAAAGACAGATAAAATCATAAATAATATTCAATTAATTTAAAGAAGGCAGTGAAAAATAAAATAAGAAATAAAGAATAGGTGAGACAAAGCAAAAGCAAATATCCAGGTAGTAGAGTTAAACTCAATCATTTCAATAATTATATTAAATACAAATGATCTAAACACACTCTTTCAGACAGAGACTGTCAGACTGAATAGAAAGGCAAGACCAATCTATATGCTACCAATAAGAACCTCAAAATAATTATACTACACGAATAAAGCCACTCAAAATAGAATACATAATGTATGATAACATTTATATAAAATTATAAAAATATATATTTATATAAAGTTTAAATTTATAAAAATTCTGAGAAAACTAATATATGGTAATACCAGATAAGTAGTTGCCTGGGGAGGGGACAGAGAGGGCCAGGAGGAAGGAGCATAAAGAAATTCCAGGAATGATGGATATGTTCATCTTTATGATTGAGACAATGGCTTCAGAGATCTATACATATATTAAATTGCATACATCGATTATATGCAGTTTATTTTATGTGCATTTTACCTTACTAAAATTGCAAACAAATTAATGAATAAATAAATAAGCAGATAAATAAACATAAAAATAAACTGGCAGAGCAATATTATTATTAGACAAAATAAAATTAAAGGCAAAATGCACTAAATAGCTGTCAGGAGTAACATGACATAAAAATAAAAGACAAAATCCACAAAGTAAATATGGCAACTACAGACATACATCTAATCAAGAATATTAATATATTTTTGAAATATATAAAGCAAAAACTGAAAGAATTACTAGAGAAAAAATAATGAAATCTATGAATATAGTGAGATACTTTAAAATATATCTACCAGAAACTAACAAATTATTAAGCTTAATCCAACAAATCTATTAATAAACCATTTCTAAAAATATATCATACGGTCCCAGATGCAGGCAAGAAACAGAGCATGCCCAGGGTCCTAGGCAGGAGCTGAGGGCAGATCCCCTGCCCAGAGACAGGCAAGGAGTATACCAAAAACACCACTTCCTCAAGAGTGGCCCACCACAGCCACTGCCACAGCCACGGCTGCCACAAAAGCAGCTCAGCACCACAGCAGTAGCCACAGCTACCATGCAGACAGCGCACCAGACACTCAACTGCAGTGACACAAGGAGAGTCACCAGCAGAGACCAGAAAAAGAAAAGGATGTCTCTCTCCTCAAAGCCCACTCCAACATAATAGAAGAAGCAACTACTCTATTATAACCGTGCTTTATTTCTGATTTTAGTAATTTCTCTCTTCTCTCTATTTTCCTTGGTCAGTCAAAGTAAAGGTTTACAAATTTTGTTGATCTTTTCAAATAATTAAATTTTTTTAAAAAACACTGTTATGCAGTCTACAAAGCACCATTGATGTAAATATTTTAATCAAACATCAAACTTTACATAATTTTTTTAGGGTATAACAATCTTTACATCTATTGTGTAACTTGTTCGGTATGTAACTATCATTCATTTTCTCTGACAGACTTTTTTATGAGAGATTGAAATCAAACTCCAAACTTATTTATTATTATGGTCCAAGTTTTTTCCTTACTTTATTTTTTACTGCATCTCTTCTTTTATGATAGTTTTGAATTTTCTAAATCAGAGTTAAGAACATTTCTATTTTCAAGAGTTCATCATAATACATTTCTATATTATTAAATAAAATAAAAAAATAGATCATTAAATCACACAAAAAATCTTAACCAGAATAAATACATTAATGATATTTTTAACTGTAAGTGCTACTTAATAAAACCAACATTAAAAACAGACTTTTAGAAAAGTTATAACAAACTTTTAGATATTTAAAAATATGTTTTAAATAATTCATGAGCTAAAGATATTACTAGAAAAAAATTTTAATTTGAGGAAAATCTCATATTTTAAAATGCTACAATGAGCCAAAGCAGTTCTTGAAGAAAATGTATAATTCTACATTTTTTTTATTTTTAAAAAATAGTATTGACAATAAATTACTTTAGCATTCAAATCAACTACCAAGAAAAAAAGATTAAAAAATAGTCTACTGCACAGCAAAGGGAACAATCAAAGAGCAAAGGAAATCTATGGAATGGGACAAAATATTTGCAAATCATACTTCTGATAAGGGGTTAATATTCAAAATACATAATGAACTCAAAAAACTCAATAGTGAGAAAACAAATAACCAGATTTTAAAATGGGCAAAGGACGTGAGTAAATATTTCTCAAAAGAATACATAAAAGTGGCCAACCGATATTTGAAAAAATGCTCAACTCCATTAATCATCAGGGATATGCTAATTAAAATCACAATAAGATATCACCTCCCATCTGTAAGAATGGCTATTATCAAGAAGGTATTATCCCTGTTGGCAAGGATGTGGAGAAAAGGAAAGTCCTGTACAACGTTGGTAGGAATGTAAATTAGTACAGCCATTATAAAAAAATAGTATGCAAGTTCCTCAAAACATTAAAAACAAAACTACCAGGTGATTTAGCAATCTCACTACTGGATATTTATTCAAAGCAAACAAAATCAGTATTCTGAAGAGATATTTGCACCCCCATGTTCATTGTAGCATTACTCACAATACCCAAGATGTGGAATCAACCTAAGTGTTCATCAACAGATGAATGAATAAAGAAATGTGAGATATCATTCAGCCATAAAAAGAAGGAAATCCTGTCAATACAACAATATCAATGAATGTTGAGGACACCATTTAAGTGAAATATGCCAGGCACAGAAAGACAAATACAGCATGATTTCACTCATAAGTGGAATCTAAAAGAGCTTATCTCATAGAAGTAAAAAGTAGAATGGTGATTACCAGGGGCTGGGGTGGTAGAAGGGGCAAGTATTGGGAAAATATTCGTCAAAGTGTACAAAATTCCAGTTAGATAAAAGGGATAAGTTCTAGAGATCAATTGTACAACATGGTGACTATAGTTAATACTAATATACTGTATTCTTGGAAAATGCTAAGAGAGTAGACTTTGTGTTCTCGCCACAAAATGATAACTTTGTGAGATAATGCATATGTTAATTAGCTATATTTAGCCATTCCGCAACATATATATGTTTCAAAATATCATGCTATACATGATAAAAACATACAATTTTATGCCAAATAAAGAAATAAAAGTTTTGAGTTTTATTTATGTTATACCATGTATCATTACTTTATTCCTTTTTACGACTGTATTTTATCAAATGTATCAAATGTGTCAAATGTATATAACTACATTTTGTTTATCCATTTATCAGTTTCTACCTTTTGGCAATTTCAAATAATGCTACTATGAACAATAATGGAGAAGTTTTTGTTTGAATACTGCATTTTAATTCTTTTAGGTAGACACCTAAGAGTGGAATTGTGAAATCATATGATAATTCTATGTTTGCCTTTCTGAGGAAGGGCCAAACTGTTTCCCACAGGGTTGCCCCATTTCATATTCCCAACAGCCAAACCCATAAGATTTTAAATATTCTTTAGTTAGCCAGATGTTTGATATCTTCTCGGCTGACAATAGTATTGTTTGACTGAAGCTTTACTTTCAAAAAATAGTGATGGAACATTTGCATTCACAAGAACAGGAAAGAAAGGCACAGCCTTCAGAAAAACTCTTCTGAACTGCGTAGACGTGACCACATAGCACCTGGAACTGGGACATGTCTTACAGAGCATCTGCTCATTCTGCACATAGGGAAACAAGGTCACTAAAGGTGGAATGATTTGGTGATAAAAGAGAAGTCACTCAACCAGTTAGTTGTTTAAGGCTCAGACTGTGGTCTCGCAACTCTGAGTCCATTGTTATTTCCCCTTCACTGAGCTCTTAACTCGTTTTTGGTGGGCCCGACTCTCAGATGACGGTTTCCTTCTTCTGCTCAGGAATCTTCTTAGGAAAGTGACGGCATACCGTCTAATCAGGGCCAGCTTTGTCCATTCATCCATTCATTTCTTCATGCACTTATTCTGCAAACACTTACGGAATGCTAATATTAAGCAGAGAGTGTGCTGAGAGCTAAGGCTGCAGTAGTCACCAGCAGTCATGGGACTGTCTTCAGAGCGAACAGTCCAGCAGTGAAGGTGGACACTTGACAAACAGTCACACGAACAATGAATTATAACTGGGCTAAGTGCTCAAAGGAGAGGTGCGCGGTGCTGTGAGACTTTATGACAAGGACACCTGCACTACTTCAGTGGTTAGGTGTGTCAGAAAAGGCACTTGGATTCTTAAAGTCTAATGTGGTTTGATTTCAAGGACACCTGGAAACGCTCTTATGCCTCAAAATTCTTCCTCCATGTGTTCATTTGTGTTAGGATTTAAAGATCTGATGTGTCAGTTCTATTTTTCTAATGTGTATACTTAAATTTTTAAAATCTTAAAATCTTTAAAATTCATTTGTGGACTCCCTGGAATGACCTCATATGCCGCCACTGGTCCACCTACCACACTGTGAGCACTGCTGCTCTGGGTGACGATGGCCTTTCTGTCATTTTGAGTTCATGGCACAGAACATTCCAACTCAGAACGGAGGCGTGTCACCCACACGGCAGCAGGCAGGGAGAGGGGAGTGATGAAAGCTAGAGGGAAGAAATGGGACAGACGTAGGGGCTGAGCAAGCAGACGTGATACAAACTGAGATAAGGGGAGACACGGAGAAAAGACGGACTCATGGAGAGAGCTGAGCTGGTCCTCAGGACGGCTGGACTCTGACTGTGTGAAGCTTCCCCTTTTAGCAGACAATGAAGTAAACACCCTGCTTTTTCATCTCATTCATTCATTTCATTCACCAATAATCTGGATACAAATGACCCACCATGGAATGAGAATAGGGGAGGCCCTGGATGAAGTTCAGCTCTTCCCTGGTGGGCTGAAAGTGAGCACAGTTGTTACCTTGAAGTTTCAAACTGTTTTTCTCTTTATTAAGAGATGAAGGTTGAATTCCTCTTCAGGACATATCATTCTTTTGTTACGTTTTACATACTTGTAAAGGTACTTGTTGAAAATAGAAAGGTATATTTTTTACACTGAGAAGCTCAGTGTTTTGTCTAAAAATATAAATGGCTATTTTATTGAGCCAGCTATCTATCTTAGAGTCTTTGTGCGCTCTTTTATAAGTTTTGTGGAGGTGAGGGAGGGGTTAGAAAAATGCTTTTATAGATATAGATATAGACAGAGATAGAGATAGAGATTTTAGCTTTAGAATGTCTCATGCCTATTACAAAAAAAAAAACATATTGAAGGGGGGAGAAAAAACATTGTCATTTATCTGAAGACAGTAAAATTATTGACATAGAAAATCCAGGAAAATCATAGAAAAATGTTAGAAGTAGTTCTGCAAAGTTTTTAAATGTAACATTGATACTGAAATTTCAGTACTGTTGAATATGCACAATTATGAATTAGATGATAGAAAAGTGGCCCGTTTTGAATAGAATTAAAAATTATATAGCACTTGGATTAAGTCTAACAAAGATATGCAAGAGACTTTCAGTTAAACTTTATCAAACATATTATTTGTCTTTGTTTCCTCTTAAAATCTCCAAGAAATAGCAGAAAAGAAATGATTTTAAAAGTTTTAAATCCATAAGAAAATGGTAGAGAGGATAATGGCCAATGAGAAATGTGATGAAGACTTTGGAAGATGGAAAATAAGAATGAGGGTTTACTTATTTAGCAGTGGGAGAATATTGAAAACTAAGTCCCTGCCTAATAAGAAGTCAAAATAAGAAAGTTGATTTTTACAGCACAAACAGCACAGTTTTGCAATTGAGAACATACCCTACCTGTGAAAATAAGAATGAACGGTGAAGCTAAAACCCAAAAAAACCTGTTTTCATCATTTCCCTTCTCTACCTAGGTAAAAGATAGAAGATTTACTCTTCATGTAAATGCAACAGAAGAAACTGAGCCCGTGACAGAAGAGGGCAAAGAGAAAGCATCTTCCTAAAAAATTAGGGCTAAATGAAAGTTCACATTCAGAATAAGAACCCTAATCACCTTCCTCTATTTGGCTCCCCCAAATCATGGAAGCCATGCATATAAATTCCTGATAGGGTTAGGAAGGGTCTACCCGGAAAATATCAACCAGCCCCAGAGAAAGATCTACAGAGAATGATCCTCCAACTAAATGGCCTGTCCCCTACCCAATCACCCTACAACAAAGCCCACTACCACACACACATGCAAACAAAGCTCTCAGAATATGAATAGACTAGCAAAGTTCATCAGATATTTAACACATGGAAAGCAAAGATTGACACAAATAATAAAAGAGATATCAGAAGAAAAAGTCAATTCAAGGCAACAAAAAAAAAATAAAAATTTAAATAAAGCCTTTAGTTAGTATCCTTAGAGAGCTTTAAAAAATCAAAAGCTATTGCATCCATTGGGGAAAAAAATAACAATAACAGAATTTCTTTAGAAAAGGAAGGAAGAAAGGAAAGGAGGGAAGGAGAGAAGAAGGAATAAAGGAAGGAAGAGGAAGACTGTAAAAAACAAGAATGAGATTTTGGAAATAAAAAATGGAATTTAACATGAAACAATTTTTTTTTAAAAATCAAATATAACTCTCAAAAAGTAAAACAAAAAGGAAAAGGGGTTTTGTTTGTTTGTTTGTCTGTTTGTTTTTTTAAAAGGAGAAAAATAAATCTAAATAACCAAGCCAGGAGGTCCAACGTCTGAATAACAGAAGTAACAGAAAGAGAGCAAAGGAATGGGAGGAAGTCATCAAATAAAGAAAAATGGAAATTTCACAGGATAGAAAGGAAAGAGTTTCCAAATAAAATAGGCCCATTGATTGTCCAGCACAATGCTTGAGAAGCTCATATGAAAACGCATTATTTTGATGTTATAGAAAGCAGAGGTTTAAGAGAAATTGAATAAGTTTCAGGGAAGAGGGGTAGAGGGCAGGGCCGATTTCACATAAACAATAAAGAATCAAGATCGGAATATCAGATGTCTTGGAGTTCGTAACAACAATCATGCTTTGGTTTCTCTTCAAATCTTATAAATCTTTTGCATTTTACATAACAACGTTAACAACAAACAAACAATAACAAATGAAATGAAAGTTAAAGACAGTATATGGATACCTTACACATTCAGAGGTAAAAATATTTCTGATCCTGCATATGAGATTGGCTACTGGAAGATGTACTGAAACAAAATAAGGTAGTGAATCAAAAATCACTGCAAACATTCCATTGAAAAGGCATTAATAAAGGGAATTAGAGGATTACACAACCAATAGAAATGCAAGGGAAGTGAATTTCAGATAAAGTGTTGAGTTCCATCTCAGTTGCCTGCAACACACCCATGAGGACGATTATCAAGACTTTGCCATGCACCTGCAGTCTGCATGTAACCATCACTAGAGAACAAGTCTTCTCTCATCTGCCTTCGAAAAAGCTCATGCAAGTGCCTCTCTCTGATAGACTACAATCCAAATTATAGAGACAAAGAATTCTGGAAAATGGAGTTTCAAGTTCCTGCCATAAAATGCAGGGGAGAATATAAAAAAGGTTGGTAATGATGCTGCATACAATAGACAATCTTTCACAGGAAGAGGGAGATGTGAGAATGACCAACTTTCTCTTTTTCACCAGATTCTAGCCAGGTTCCTCTCAACTCTCTTCTCAACTAGGCCCCAACTTTTGGACTTCCTTGTTCGTCTCTGCATTGTTCAGTGCTAGCAAGAATCCTGCTAAGTCAGGTTAGCCAGAATCTGCCAGCTTCCATATTTGATCCTCTCAACATCTAATCAGGTTCCTCATCCTCCGCTATCGCCCAGGTGACGTCCAATCACCCTTGACTGTCTTCAGCAAGAATCCTGTTAAGTTGTTTTAGCCAGAATCCCCTCATATCCCTAAGGTTTCCTCATAGTAATTTTCCACCCACTGACCCCCACCCTGCTCCTTGGTTATAAATTCCCAATTTCCCTTACTGTATTCAGAGCTGAGCCTGATCTCTCTTCTCTACTACAAAGCCCCATTGTAGTAGCCCCTATTGAATAAAGTCTTCATTACCATCTTTAACAAGTGTCATGAATATTTCTTCTTTAACAGGACCCAGAAATGAGCCAACCAGAAACAAGGGAAGGGGAATCCTAGGATAATAGTAAAGAGATATCTCGGAGCACAACAAAGCAGCAGGTCCAGTACAGATCTAAGCAAAAAGGTTGGGAAATTAAGGACTGAGATTACCAAGAGAAAAAGAAATGGGAGCCTAATGGGTGAGCTGTGATCAATATTTACATAATCCTAATAATGTAAGCTAAAAGTCAGTATTTAATTTTGTATAACAGAAAATTTTTTAATTTAAATGTCCAAAAATAAGGGTATTAATAAATTTTTACATATTTAGGGGATGAAATGTTATATAAAAATTAGTAAACTAAAGATATGTGTATTGACTTGGTTAAATGTCACTAACATGAGATTGATCGTGAAAAGAACAAGTTGAAGTACTTACCTATTTATGTAAGTATTTAAAACATGACCATCCATTGTTTGTGGTTATATATATATATATTAATTAAAAAGTAAAATATATGGATTAGATATACACAAAATTTATGATGGTGTTTGGATGAAGGGAAAGAAGGAAGGAAGGAGGAAACATATGATTGATAAAGGAAATATAGAAAACTCTGATCTATCTGCAGTGATTTATTTCTTTAAAAAATAATCTGAAACCCATGTTACCTATAATCTACTCATCCATGGTGTTTGTTACAGTATCCTTTGTATAGTTCTGTGATATTTTCTTAATCTAAAACAAAGATTTCAAAAAGCAATCTGCCTACCCAGCTCTTGATGGCCACAGAAAGCAAGTCTTTAAAAGAGAATTCAGGAGGAATGTGGCCTATCATTTTGTACATAAGCAATTTATGGCAGTCTTTTCTATTTCAGAACCCTCTGAACTAAAGTCCCATACCAGTAAGTGCAGTAAACCCCACCATTGAGTTGTGATAGATCGGCATCCTGGAGGGCACGTCCTCCCATTAAGAGCACTTTCCTCTGCTACCATCAGACCAAGGCACTGATAAGGAGAATAAACAATTCCATGCAATTTGCCAAGCACTTCAGGAATTCATTTTTATTGAGTGCATAATATGCCAGGAAGTGTTAAGTACTTTCACATCCATTGACTTACATGTCCCTCTCAGAGCCGTACAGCCTAACATAGTAGAAATGTAGGCTTTAGCATGGAAAACCTAAGAATGAAACTTTGCTCCCTCTCTTACACTCCTTGTGACCTTGAAACTACAAAATTTCTCTGCCAATTTCCTCATATGTAAAAGGAAGAGAATTTGCCTATTTACAAGTACGTATCAGTGGTGAATGAGATGATTTCTATAAAGAGCTTAACATGGTACCTGAGTAGGTCCTGAATAAATGTTACCTCCCCTATTTTACAGACAAAGGAACCAAAGTTCTGAGAAGTCTAATAATGTGACCCGGGTCACACCAAAATAAGAAAATCAAGGAAGCATGGCAGTTAAGTGCATGAACTCTAGAGCCAGGCTGCCCAGGTTCAAATCCCAGCTCTGTTACTTACCAGCTATGTAACTTTGGACAAGTTATTTAATCTCTCTGTGCCTTCATTTCCTCATATGTAAAGGGAAAACTACATCATTGGGTTGTTATAAACCTTAAATAAATAAACACTTGGAACAAAAAAGCACTATGTAATTTAATTAATAATAAGTAACATATAAGTCACTAACTCAATACATAAAAAGCGCTGTGTGATTTTATTAATAATAAGTAACATATAAGTCACTCACTCCATACATAGAAGTTCATAGTCCATGAAAGGAAATGTACACTGCACTACAGTTGCCTTAACCAGCAGGGGTGGAAGCATGTGGGCATTCTGGTTTGGGTGTGGTTTTGCATCTGTTAATGTTAAGTTTTGGGGGCATAAAAGACAGAGAAGTAAAAGTAAAGTCTGTCATCAATATCATTAATTCTTTTTTTTTTTTTGAATTTTTTTTTTTGAATTTTATTTTGTTGATATACATTGTGGCTGATTATTGCTCCCCATCACCAAAACCTCCCTCCCTTCTCCCTCCCCCCCTCCCCCCCAACAATGTCCTTTCTGTTTGCTTGTCATATCAACTTCAAGTAATTGTGGTTGTTATATCTTTATATCTTCTTCCCCCCCCCCCGGTTTTGTGTGTGTGTGTGTGTGTGTGTGTGTGTGTGTGTGTGTGTGTGTGTGTGTGTGTGTGTGTGTGAATTTATATTAATTTTTAGCTCCCACCAATAAGTGAGAACATGTGGTATTTCTCTTTCTGTGCCTGACTTGTTTCACTTAATATCATTAATTCTTACCTTTCCGTGGATGACACTCTTTCCAGCTCTTTTATATTTTTTTCAAAACTTTTAATTAAAGCAGATCAGCAACCATGGAAGCTAAGTCTTAAGGTTTAGCTACAATAATAGACTCCCATGTTTGCTCTGAAATATGGACAAGTCTGTTCCTCTATGACATGTCCTTTTCTTTTTCACCCGCAGCAATGAGGACTAGCTGGCACCAATTTCCCATTATCCCCCTCCTGAAGGGCATGCATAACTCACTTAATTGCTTCACACTACAGTACACTGCTGTTTAGAACCAGTCTGTTTCCTTCCATTGTAACAGCACGGAAATAAATAAGCAATTTTCATACATTAGGAAACATAAGCACACCAGAGTCTAATTCATACTTATGTGATTAATAAACCAGAGCGCTTAGATGAAATACATTGCACCACACAAACACCCTTCCATTAGAGAAGTTGTTTGGGTATGAGATATCACCCACAGTGGTCTTACTGCTGGGTCCAGTATGGAAACTCAAGGAATTTCCTGGGGGCAAAAGCTCTCCTTTAGGTTGAAAATGAAGGGCAAGAAATGGAGAGCCAACTGTCCTGCTTTTGTAAGTGGTATTGGCTTTTTGTGAGCTATGAGCAGGCTGCATGACTCTGAGCAAATATATTTTCTGTGCCTTGTTTATTAATGGACAGAAAAGCTAGCCTGAAAATGAAATTGATTTTATTCACTTAGGATTTTATACTCCATTGCACAACCACAACCCAGCAAATTCTTCATTAAGAGAGATAATTACTTTAATGAAGATTAAATATAATTTAAAATTCACATTTATCTTTATCTACCTAATGCAGGTCAGAATTAACCTAAAGTGATTGGGAAAGAGGGAAGAAATGGGTTTTCCAAAAAAAAAGTCCCCATCTGTTCAAGCAGAGAGGGCCCTGATCTGCCTTTCATCCTCTTTCCTCTCCTCTTATTCCATCTTTAATGTAGCTCACATCAGGCCCAAATCAGACCTTCTGCTTTCTAATAATCCTAATTTGGGGATGCTTGGCAAAGGCTGCAGGATAGCAGCAATTAATATCAGAGATGCTAAATGATCTATGAAAAGCTGTATCTGTGATGTGCATATGGGGAGAAACATTAAGATCAAAGAAGTGGCAGGTTAGTTTTAGAAATATCCTCACTCCTTAAGACAAGGTGTTTCTATTCCACCTGTCAAAGATAGGAAGCCAAGAATGTTATTATACTGATCGGTGTTACTCATATTTCATGTGGTGTTAGAATTGTACCATTAAGTATCATTAATGGTACTTGAACATTGTTGTGGAAAGAACATGTGCCTAGGAGATAGTGAAATACAAGCTTGACTCCTGGCTTCTCCTCTCATGAAATGTATGATCTTAAAAATGTTTCTTAACTTCTCTGAGTCTGGGGTTCCTCATTTGTAAGATGAGGCTAAGAATGCCCACCTTGAGCTCAGAGATGTACAGCACCTGGCATTAAATGGGTACTCAACAAATGTAATAAACTTCGTTATTTTATCATAATTTCTAAAAGCTCCAAACACTATACTAGTGGCCCAATTCTCCCTAGGTGACAGCAACACTCAATTCCACAGAAGTGACCAGTGAGTCTTCCCACAGGCTCTTGCTGTTACTGACATAAAAAGAGGTTCAAGCTAAAGGAGGGGCATGGGGAAGCACAGGCTTGTCAAACTCTCTAGCACAGATAGGCGCAAACCTGAGGGTCTGTACTTCATTTTCCAGAGAGGAAAACTATATCTGTTTAGGGAGGACATACAACTGGTTCCCAGATGCCATATTTCAAATAACAGCTTCCATTGACTGAATACCAACAATACCAATTAAACACGGTGCATTACATACATTGGCACACTAGGCATATTATCTTATTTAATTTGTGTGACTACATAATTTACCATTCAAGTCAAGACACTTTCTGAGTAAAAGAGAATGCTATAAATAATCACATCAAGACAAGAGGTGTAAACCTCAATGGTCCTGGACAAACTGAATGTATGGAAGCCCTCTGTTTAATCCATACAATCACTATGAGATATAAAACACTGCCCCTATTTTATAGAAAGAAACTATGATTCAGAGAGGTTAAAAGTAATGAATTCAAGGACATACAAACTAACAAATGGCAAATCCATAGTTGGAACATCTGTATGTAAGATGCCAAAGGTTCTTTCCTTTAACATACTGCCTCCTTGAAACTCTTTCTTCAAGATATCAGCTATCAAATGACAGCATTAGTTTTGTTTTGAAAGTCTTTCTTTATTGAGAGAATAGCAAATTTCTAGCTCCGGGTCATGACTTACAAATGCTATCAAGAAAGAGGGTGAAAAAAAAAATGGGTGAAGTGAAGGCAAAATGATGCCCATAAAAGCAGTTATATCCTAATGAGCATCCGGCTCTCTCTGAGTATTCAATGTGGCCTGAATACCAAAGGCCTGAGCTAATGCTTATTCAAGCATAGAGAATGACAGTCAATAGGGCCAGACATCAATATGCCTGTTTCCCCAGGTGCCAGTCTATATCTTCATGCACCTCATGAATTCCTTAATCTAGGTCAATTCACAGCTGATTTTAGTGACCCGCAATCACAAGTAAAATTGATTTACTTCTATAATGTGCTAGGATTTTTTTCTTTCCCCCGGAACTTAATAGGGATTAAAAAATGTTGAGAGATGATCAACATTCAGTCCTCTTTATGGTGTTTCTGTATATAAAATAGATGGGTATGACATACTCTCCCCTTTGGCCTACTTGTCTGTCATTGTTTGTGTTTTTCTTCTCTTTGCACAGCAGAAAGTGGCCCAGTCCAGCCTCTGTCAGAAGCTAGGCACATTGGCAGACACAATACAACTTATATCCTGGCAAAGGAATAACAACTCAAATCAATCATAAACTCTAAGCATCCTCAAGTCACAATCCCTACTGAAAGACCATCCTCAGAGACCAAGTAACCTCCTGACCCTAGAACTGGGTGACCAGGTATTGCAACAATCCTGTAAAAGAGCCCAGCTTGGAACCTAGTAAGAAATCCTGAGTCAGGGGCCAGCCCCGTGGTGCACTCGGGAGAGTGCAGCACTTGGGAGCGCAGCGGCGCTCCCGCCGCGGGTTCGGATCCTATATAGGAATGGCCGGTGCGCTCACTGGCTGAGCGCGGTGCGGACGACACCAAGCCGAGGGTTGCGATCCCCTTACTGGTCACAAAAAGACAAAAAAAAAAAAAAAGAAGAAGAAGAAATCCTGAGTCAAAATTGAACTCTGTTTCTCTGAAGTTGTGTAATCTTAACATAACACTCAAACACTCCGAGCTTCAGATTTTTCAAATATAAAACATTGCTTCTCAAACTTTAGTTGGCATAAAAATTACTTGTAGAACTCATTAAAACACATTCCTGGGTCCCACCCTTGGAGATTCTGATTTATTAGGTTTGGTGTAAAGCCACAGAATTTGCATTTCTAGTAAGTTTCCAAGCGATGATGAGGAAGAGGAATGTCCAAGGACTACACTCTGAAGAGGATTAAATCGTATCAATGTCAACCGCACAGTTTCTGTAAAGATTCAAAGAAATATCATGATCCTTAGTAGAGATGCTGACTCATAATGCCTCTCAGTCAACATTAAACACAGGACCAACAAAAGTCCAAAAGTATTAGTAGGAATAAAACTTGGGGACATTTAATCATTTCTAATGGGCCAGGTACAAGATTTAATTATATCTCAATCCCTCTTGTTATAATACATTCTACATAGCAGTAAAAATAGGGTCCCCATCTCAAATTGTGAACTTACCCACAAGCCTCCCAGTTCCCTGTTTCTTTTATCACAAAATATAAATTTGGCTCACAAAGTTCATTTGTCCCCTTCAGGCTCAGCTGCATCTCCATGGCATTCAAACCCCATTTAAAATCTTGATTACCACTTAAAAAATAAAACACAAACCCTCCCATTAGAACAGTACTCAGGAAATAGATGAAGTGATATTTAAAACAGGAATCTCCCTTTACAGCAATTGTCAATCCTATGATCAGCTAAAGTCCTTCAGTTTGTCCTTGTCTAATTCAGCTCAGTGATCAGGGAACTTGCCTGCCTCCCTTCCCTCCCTCCCCTCCCTTCATTCCAGCGTTCTTTCTTCGCGACATTATTTAATCTCTCAGTTGCAGCTTCTTAGGATTAGCTACAGCATCTATTAATAGTTTTACTTCTGTTTACAGTTCCAGGGGGAGAAAAATAGCTCATTCCTTTTCTCCAATCTTAAAGATATGTCTTACTGCAGCAGAAGGAAGATGCACAGGCCCCGTGAATAACCTATTTTCACAATCATTCCACTGTAAAGATGCTAATGTGCTTCTATGCCGAATGGATCCATTTAATAGGCAGAACAAGTTGGATATAAACTCTTTAATTGCTTTCAGCACACCGATTATCTTCCTGTGTCACCTATTGTATAATGCAAAAATGTTAACAAAAGCACTTACTGAAGACATTACTGGGAATTAAAAAACAAAGAACCATCAGTTGTCACTAAATATGCCTTTCATGTTCCCAAATGAAATGCATCTGAGCACTCAAGAAATAGGACAGAAATGTGCAGGCCTGCCATTGTCAAATGCAAACATCTTCATTAGATTTTGATCCAGCTGCTGCAAGATCTATAAAAAGAGCAATCAAAGCCAGCAACTCATTATTGGTTATTTTAGGAAAACTTCAAAAACTATCCCTAAACCTGCACTGATCTTTTCTGACAACTTCACCAATTGGGCAGTTTGTTTTGGAAGAGCAGCATCAAAAACCTCTGCCAAGCCAGCCTCTCAGAATGGAACCTCTAAGGACGCAGCCTGTCTGCAGCTGTTGCAGAGGAGTCACAGTTGCGGAGCCAACCTGTATTCCTGGACACTTGCGCTGTATATCTCTATCATCCCCCAAATCTCCTGTTCTGACCTAACTGCTTTTCCTTAAATATATATAAATGAAAGTAGCCAAACCTGGTCTTTATAGACCAAAAGGGAAAGATTAATATGTGCAATGTCTCATACCATCCCTTTTCTGTGGCAATAAATCTTCTTATGCATATTGGCAGTTAGCTCATCTCTGGCATGTTATTTTCTGCAGACACTGGCTGTTTTAAAAGAGAAAAAAAGGCTAGTCAAGAAAACAAGGGGAAGAAGAAGGAAAATAAAGAAAAGGAGGAAACAGAAAGGGAAGAGAGAAAAACAGTTTAGATTCTGGAGATGGGCTTAGAGGAAGTTATAGGAAGCAAACTATAAATGTCAAAACCACCTATAATTCTTCTTTGATTTTTGTTAAAACAGAAGAGAATTTACAAAGACCTGAATAGCATTCATATCAATCACAATTCCTAGCATCTTGACATGGGCACCTCTTCAGTCAGGCCCAGGGCTCCAGAGGCCTCTGATGGATGCCAGACAAACAATGCACAAAAAAAAAACTGTCAGAAACATCACTGTCATTTATGAAGCACTCTTTCCTCCCTCAGTCTATACATCTCTCTATTTATAACAAAGAAAAGCACAAATCATGATCACTATGATTCAACCTCAGTAAACAAGGAGGGAAGAATACAGGAGCCACTAACCAAATCTGCATTAAAAATTTTGGCTTTTCCTTTAACTTACCCACTATATTGTCTATATTATAGTCAAAAGTAAATTGAAATGCTCAAAATATTGATGTAATATCATATCCATTATTTGAGTTAGGTACAAGAGCTCATTTGGGGATCATTTTACTATATTTACATTGTTATTAAAACTATTACCCAAGTCTTAATGATCTTGAGACCCACAATACATTTTTCCTCACTTATACCATCCCGATCCCCTTTCAAGCACCACCTTTTCTGCAGTATGATTATCATCTTCCTCCTGCCACCTGCCTTGGTCAATGGAGTCAGACGGGAAAGAGTGGCAAAACTTGAGGCCCACACCCACTCAAACCATGGCAGGATTCTGAGTTAGGAACCAGAGCCAGAGTGATCTTTCTAAAGTGTAAATGTGATCATGAGGCTCCTCTGTGTAACCCCATTTAGTGGCTTCTTATTGCCCTACAGATAAAATCACATTCCTGCTGTGTGGCTACAGGCAAATTATTAAACCTCTCTATGGCTCAATTTCCTCATCTATAAAATGGTAATAATAAACATGAGGAAAATGTATGTAAAGCACTTAGCACAAAGCTAATAAATGCTCAATATTATTATTATTTATATTATCTCACCCACCACATTCCTTTTTGGTCCCCTCCCCACTTTGCTTTTTCTTGCCGTCATACTCAACAATGAGTTCCTCAACTATCCCATAATATTTCTGGCCTCTATGCCTTGGTCTATGATTTTCTTTCTATTTGTAATACTGTCTTCATCCTCCTGGCCCTTAGCCAGCCTCACTTCTATTAATTTATGAAAAATCAGCTTAAATGCATATTATCAAGAAGCCCTTCTTGGATCCCAAAGCTAGGTTTGCTTTCCTCCATATATGCATGTATTGCATAATTCATTTACTATAATACGCATCATATGTTATTATAACATCTTACTTAACTGAAATATACTTAAAGAACCTAAGATTAGATTTGCCTTGCTCACCACTGTATTTTCTCAGTAGCAAGCACAGTATAGTACTTCAAGTGACACATCTAATTTCTCCTTCCATCTTATTGGCTAAGGCAAGTCACATGGCAAAGCCTCATGTCAATCAGGTAGCGAATTCTTATGCAGAAAGAGCACTACAAAGAAGGAAACTAAGATATTAAGTATACTATAGTACATAATACAGCAGACCTTAATAAATGCTAGCTTAATAAAATCTTTCTTTAACACAAGCTGACAAACATAAACCCCACACCAGAGACTATTTCCAGAGACTTCTCTGTTATTCAAAGAAATATTCATTTTTGGAAAATTTTGACTTTTTATAATTATTCTCCTCTTGGTCACAGAGCCACATTTTCTGCCACAGATACTAGTTGCATATCTATGTGGTAATCGTTTACAAATCATACCAGTATACCACAACAATTAGAACAACAATTAGATTAAACAACATCAACAAAAACATGATTTAATTGTTACTCTATGAAAGACATTAATATGGAAAATAGAGACCATATTCAGGCTCACAGAAATATACACTAATAAGGAAACAAACAAAATCAGTTTCTCTGAACTCTCAGATGAGAATCAGAAAAGCTGAGTTACGTACCAAGTTCAAACAGCTAAATAGTAGCAGTGCCAGGACTGAAATATGAATCACCAATTTTAAAGCAAGTGCTCTTTCAATTAGAACATATTGACTTCCCATAAAGATTGTCACCAAATGTGAGTGATTAGAAGAGGTCATAACTTAACAGATGAGGAAACTGAAGCCCACAGAGGTAAAGTGACTTTCTTAAAGCTATCCACATTATTAGCCCTGTTTTCTTGGCCACACAAATCCCTAAGGAAAGGTAGATTGGTTCAGCACCCAGGACAGCGCCTGCTCTTTGATAAGTTCTCAGAGAAATGTTTGTCGAATTGAACTGAACTGATTAAATTGAATTAGATTGAATTGAGTTAAAATGGCACACACCATAGCCCTTGTTTCCATTTCCCCTTGTGTTTTGGACTTGCAAAACCAACAAGTTACACACCAACAATTACGACTTTGCTAGTTTTTCCTCTATAATATCCATATTCTCCATTCCTTTCATATTTATAACTGCCTTCCTCTTTTGAGCTGATACAAATTAAAATCTAAAGATCTTGTCATCTCATGACATTTACAGAACAACATAGGATCTGGAAAGCAAAATCACCAACGATATAAGGCCCTGAAAGATCATTAGACAGAGAACTTTACTCCCGCTGAGCTAAGCAGGTCAGCTGAAAAGTGACATAACCCAGATGCTCCTAAACCACAAGAACAAATGCCATTAAGCTGCTGTCTTCTGACAACTAAGTGATATGTAGAAGGAAGAAGAATTAAATTTGGAGACAGAATACAGATTCTGGTTAGGCTCCAGGGTTGAGGGATATTAAATAAGAAAGAAACAATAGCACTGTCAAGTCTAATTGTTTAAAACATAAAACTCTTTCCATATGCCTTGAGATGAATAGAGTTGCACAGTATTGAGATGCACTGTGAAGTCTTGCAAACAAACAGCATATACCATATGGGTTGAAATTTTTATCTGCAGAGAATTTGACTCTGCTTTCTTTTCCTTCTTCTCATATCCCACTCAGGCACTTGGACATTTGAAAGTAGCTACAGAAAAATCATATTATGAAGCTCCTTTACTGTATTACAGATTTGACTAGATTTTGAGAAAAGAATGGGCTTTATGATCTGACCGAATTCGGTTCCAATCCTAACCATATCCCTTCTTGTTTATATAAGCTTCAGTTCTTTCACCTGTAAATAGAGACAGTATTCTTTTTTTTTTTTTTTTTTTTTTTTTAGAGACAGTATTCTTATAACATAAAGGTATGCTGGAGATCAAATGAGATAATGCCTGTAGAGTGACTGGCATTTAGTAGGTATTTGTTACAATGTCTTTTCTTTTCTTTTTCCTTTAAACACATGGACATACAATCATCCATACAGCAGCTCCACACAAGTCTGTAATGAAGTGAGAGAAATTTTTTTTTATTCATTGTCAATAAATGCCTGCATTTCATCCCTTCAATTAATTAGCATAGGTTTCTGAGCACTACTTACAGGTAAAACTTTGTAGTGAGTGCTGTAAAAGTTAGAAAATTTTATTATACAAAGTGTATAAAATTAGGGCACTTGTTGAAACCCATTTTCGTCAGTTATGTTAGTAAGTAATAAAGATTATTTGGCCTTTTGAGTGTTAAGTTTTCTTTAAGAGATGAATGTATTCAGTATGTAAAAATAGACCACTTAGTCACAAGCTCAAGCTAAAATACGTGATTCTTGTTTCATAGCAGATTGACTGGAAACCACTCGTTTTCAACCAGTTTTGCTCTACAGGTGTATGTCTATATCTTTCTGTATCCTTGTCTCCCTGTAATTGTAAACACATTGTTCTATGGCAGAAAAAGAACTGTGCTGGGGGTTCAAGCCCTGTATTCCCATATTCTAATGGGAATTAGAACTGCCATTGTGTTCTTTCCTCGAACCTCAATTTTCTCATTGTAAAATGGCATTTCCTGAATAGAAGACCTCTAAAGTCACTACCATATGCATAAGTTAAAATGTGGTATACACACCTGGGACTCTTTACTAATATGTGTGTGTATACATACATTTATGAAGAATGTGTGCCGTTCATGGAGACAGACACCATCATATGAATGCACTTTCACATTAATATGCCAAGGAGTGAAAGGTGCTCAAAGAACTTTCAAACTGATGTCTACTTCAGTGTGTCTTGGGACAGTCCAGAGATAGATTCTAGGATAATACTAGTGATCTCCTTTAGCCATGGCCCCTAACAGATCCTACAAAACACAGGAATGATCACAGGCCAATTGGATGCACAGGGTGTTTGAAGGTTTGATTGACCTAATAATGCCTTTCCTGTGACCCCAATTAAAACTGTTCAGCCCCATGTGAAGAATAATAAAAACAGAAAATAAGTATATTGACAAGATTTTAAGAAGAGGCCCTGCCCAATATTACAATATGTTTGACTGCCACCTCCCAATATCCTCCTCCACCCCATTACTAAAGCAACCTGAAAATCATTAACATTGAAATCAGGAGGAGGAAGCTCGTGAAGTTTGCATTGTCAGGGATCTGATCTCCTTTTTGACTTACTAGTATGGCAAAATTATTAAATGGAGCCCAACACATTTCACATTTCTAACCATTCCAAATTCCCGATGAGTCAGAATATTTTAATTTTGTATGTATTATTTATAAAGACCAGTAACTACATATTAAAAATCTTCTTTAACATACTTTTTACATCAAAAATAGAAAACATACATTCTTTTTCTATTTCATAACCATTCCCATCCAAAGCAGAAACTTGCCTTGACAGAAGGAAAAACACAGAATAAAGTGAAAGGTATTTTCCATCATAACAATTTTAACATGGAGAAGAAAAGGGCAATTACATGTCAATTCAGCCTTAGGGAATGTATAACTCACAAAGATCTCTGGTTAAAACACGGATTAAAAGGGAGAATGAGCAGATATAAAATTTTTCTGTATAATTCATCCCAATTCTACATGAATATTAGGTTCTTGTTAACATTAATTGACCTCTTTAATATATGAAACACCTAACACTTACTGATTCAGAAATTCTGGAAGTGAGGATAGCTTTATGTTTATAAAAATAAATAAAATTCCACAGGTGATTTTGATGTAGACACTTGCTGAAAAAACACTGCATATGTCTGTGGTGTATGTAGTCCTCTCTTAGGTGAAGTACTTTACTTGGGTATTGCCATTTTTATATTAAAGTAAATCATGACTTTTAATTTTACTAGCTAATTAGCCCCATACCACCTTTGAGTGAAGAGAAGCTGTTATACTAAGAGCTGAAGTGGTTTGCCTGAAGTCATCAGGCAGGAAACTGTGTAGTATATGCTAAGCATCTGTGTTCAGAGATGGGTCATGTTACCTTAAACAAATACACAGTTTGAAAGAAGTAACCAACCTGGAACATTGAAAATGGTTCTGACCTCAGCACTTGGAACTCTAAGAATACACAATTCATGCAGAACTTTCAGGAATAATATTGAGCATTTACTTCGTGCCAGACAGACAATTCTCTAAATATTTTTACATGCATTATCACATTTTATCCTTACCAAAACCTTATCACGTAGAGGTAATTATTATTCCAAAGAGATCATGAAACAGAGTATCAAAATGTTAAGTAGCTAGACCAAGACCTCACTAATAAAAGGAATAAGTACTGTGCAAAATCCATTGTACCGATTCCTGAGTTCACATACCTAACCACAGCATAAAACGTCTTCAGAAGAGTGAATTAAGCCCCTCAACACCACCTTGTAAAGATCCTACTTGGTTCAGGAGAAACTACTGTAGGCTCAAATGACTCTAATTTTTGAAATAATGTGCCTTCTGCCTTTACTTCACGTTCAAGTACACCACAATGTCTCACAGTTTTCCCTGAAATTCTAACTTGGCCAGACAACCTCATTCATTCACCTTTACCCTACCCTTCAGCTAATATTGCTCCATAAAGTCAATTTATCTCAGGGAAGAGAACAATGCCTAGAATAGAATCTAACATGTGATGTTTGTTGAGCAAGCAAAAGATCTACTTATACATTTACTCTTTGTACACTTATTTTATAGCAGATAATAATAATAATAATAATAATACCCTGTATTTATATAGGACTTTCCTCAAAATATTTTCATGTCATGTCATTCCATCTTCACAATCAGCTCTGGAAGGAAAGTAAGGTAGGTGCTATTATTCCCATTTCACAGATGAGGATATTGAGTCTCAGAAAATGTAAGCAATTTTTCAAGTGAACACGGCTAATAAGTAGCAGAGTCAGTGTTCAAACCCAACTCTTTTAGATTTCTAGAATTACTTCATAACTTCCATAAGTACTATCTGATGAATTTTCTTCAGAGGTGCCTGGGAAACAGGAGTTCAGAGAATGAATTTAAAGGGAGCTGAGGCTGTCTGAGAGGAAGTGAGAGGTTCTTAAACACTCAGAAATGTTTCTAGCTAGTCGTTATGCCATTAGAAACTTGAAATCAGCCACAGTCGGTGTATTTACATCACGGAAATTGGCAAACACTAAAAATCAGGGATTTTTCTCACAAAAGTTGTTTACCAGCACATTGTTGAGAGTACAATTTGGAAAACAGGTGGGGAAGAGTGAAGGCATTCCAAGCAAAGGGAAAGCTAAAATCTAAAGTGTAGGCACCAATCTGACTAGAGTATTGGAAATGCCTTACAATTTAGTAAGAGAGAAATAATGTAGGGGATTATAAAAAAAAAAAGGAATGCAACAAATCCGTGGCCAAATTATGGAGGACTTTGAAAGGTGTTTTGGAGTTCTACTTGATAATATAAGAAATAAAGAGCTCCTGAAATAAGTACCATGCAAAAGAACTGTGAAACTATAGCAACTCTGTTCCCCAATATTAAATCCTGTCCTAGCTAGGCTTTTTAAAAATAATTTTTATTTTAAAATAGTGTTAGATTTATAGAAAAATTGCAAAGACAGTACAGAGAGTTCTTGTGTACACCACACGCAGTTTCCCCTATTACTAACAACTTATATTAATGGGGTATATTTGTCAGGATTAATGAGTCAATACCAATACATTATTAACTAAAGTTCATACTATATTCAGATTTCCTTAATTTTTACCTAATTCCCTTTTTCTGTGCCAGGATCCCATCCAGATACCACATTACATTTGGTGGTCATGTCTCCTTAGGCTTTTCTTGGGTGTGACAGTTTCTGAGACTTTTCTTGACAGTTTGAGAAGGGATTTTGTAGAACACCCCATGATTGGAATTTGTCTAATGTATTTCGCAGATTAAACTGGATTTATGGATTTTGGGAAAGAAGACCATAGGGGTAAAATGCTATTCTCATCACACCATATAAAAGATACGCACTATCAACATGACTTTTCACTGTGATTGCTCACTTTGACCGGGCTGGCTGAGGTCGTGTTTGTCAGGATTCTTCACTGTTAAGTTACCCTTCTGCCCCCTGCTCCTCATCTCCTTTGGAAGGAAGTCACTATGTGCAGCCCACCTCAAGGAGTGGGAGTCACGCTCCACCTTCTCGGGGGAGGATTATTTATATAGATTATTTGGAGTTATTCTACATGGCAGATTTTTCTATTCTCCCCCATGTATTTATTTATTCAATCATTTTTTATGTAAGTATGAAGTCATAAATAGTTATTTTATACTTTGGGTTATAATCAAATGCTACTTTATTTTGTTGCTGAAATTGTTTCAGCTTTGGCCATTGGGAGCTTTTTGAGTTGGCTCGTGTATCCTTTTGACATACCTCCATCCTTGGGGGTTTTGAGATCACTTTCTTGCTTTCTGGCACCACAAATTGCTGTAGGTTCATCACATATGTTTCCTGCCCCAGTCCTGGAATCAACCGTTTCTCCAAGGATCCCTCATTTCTTTTATTGGAGAATGGTATTATATTATAAATCAATATCTGGGCACTAGGTAGACTCGTGGCTACTGGGGTGTTATTGTTTGTAGGCCCTCTCAGCTGACAGAATATCTGACAGTCTGCTCAGACTGTCATAACAAAATTTCACACACTGGGTGGCTTAAACAACAAACATTTATTTCTCACAGTTCTGGAGGCTGGAAGTCTGAGATCAGGGTGCCAGCAGGGGTGGATTCTGGCAAGGGCCTGTTTCCTGGCTTGTAGGCAGCCGCCTTCTCATATCCTCACGTGGCAAGGAGAGAGGGGGAAGCTATTGATCTTGTGTCTCTTCTTTTAAGGGCTCTGTCCCATCATAAGGGCTCCACCCTCATGACCTAATTGCCTGTCAAATACCCTCACAGTTTTAACATATGAATTTGGGGGGACATTCAGTCTATAGCACCGAGCAAGGAAATATATGTGATATGTACTAATTCATGCATGAATATATACATAACTATAAAAATATCTATGTGTAACCATCTGCATCCCTATTATGCTAAACATGAATTCATACTGATGCTTATGACTCTAATCCACTAGCACACAGATCATTCTAGCCTCTGACCTTTTTTATCTATATCCTCCCACTTCAAAAATAAGAAACCCGCCTCACACCATTTGACAATCATTTGCTCGATTGTTCAATTCCAGTATAGTGATCCCAGAATTTATAAGTGTACCTCTGTGGGAAATAACTTTATCAATTAGAGTACAGTGCTTATGTATACACTTAACGTTTGGTTTTATTCTTACAGATTTCATTTATGCCCAAAGTTACTTGGGTCAATACCTCTCTCTGCCCTCAAGATGTTTTTCATACATTGTAATGTGGTTAGATTCTTTTGTCATATTCTGCACTCCATCCTGGGATCCTGTGACCTCCTAAATAATTTTTTTTTAATTTGTATACATTAAGCCTCATTCTTTGTGCTGCAAAGTTCTATGGGTTTTTGATAAATGTGTAGGGTCATGTATACATCACTACAGTGTCGTACAGAATGGTTCTAGATAGACTTTTAATTTTGACCTCTTGTATCAAGCAATTGTTTTAGTCAATGCAATGTCCTCCCAGTACCTGCTTTGCTCCATCTAATTGCCATTAAGCCTTAGAGAAAAGGCAAATGATAAGTATTAACTTTGAAGTAACAACTGCAACCAAATGTTAGTGTGTGCCTTTCTCTGGGTATGTAATACTCTAACATATCCTTTAGCATGTGGAGCAATTGGTTGCTGCCCTCCAGGAAAAACATCAAATGAAGCACCCGAGCTTGAGACCTGAGGAAGAACGAGACCAAGCTCCCATTTATGGAACCTGATAAATAGCATTAAAGAACAAAAATGTTCAAAAGATAACAGTCTTCATTTGAAAGATATTGTTACCCTTAGCTTAATGCATATTTCCATTCTGTTGTTGCTTATTTATGAGAAAACCTATAGATAAAAGATTTTTAAATATGGTAAAGCCAAATATACTTGTAACTAATACACTTGTTTTATGAAAATTATCATCATTTCTGTTTGGTATGATTTACTCAAACACAAGCCACTAATGGTAAATGATTTGACCTTAAGGTTAGAGTTCTCATATTCACTATATAGACAATATTAGAAAGAAGATTATACAAGGGTACTTCATAAAATTAATGGAAAGATTCCATCATCTTTTAATTCTATTTTTCTACAAATTTTTTGAAGTACCCTTGTAGCAATCCTGGAAATGAGATCTTACATTTACTTGTAAGTAAAGATACCTTACAAACTAGTCAAAGAGTATATAACCTTGAATCTGGAAGAGAATAGGCAGAAATCAATACTGAATATTTAAAGGTAACATTGTTTGGGAGAAAAACTACGTCTCATAGTAAAGTCCTAAATCCAAATAGAAAAGAATATATGTCTCTGAGAAAAATACTTTTCATCCATCACTCACTCAGGAATCACCAGCATATAAAGTTCTAAAAATGTTGAGTTTCTTTTATTTGAGCTAAGGAAATACCTATCTTGCTAAACCATGCTCTCCCAGAAGAATATCTTTCTAAATCTACATTTTCCTATGAAGATAATCTTCCCCTCAGCCATGCACCTTGCAAACCTAAGCCCAGGACAGAGTGTTCCTGGAAGAGAAGATAAAGGCCTGGAAATATCAGGAGAGATTATTCTAGTGAGAGTGGAAAATCAGTAAATCTTTTCTAATGTGAATTTTGCTTTGACAAATTCTTGAAAGATCTATTTGTACCTCTTTATTTAGACTCTCCATTGATTAATGGAAATGGAAAATAATTTGCTCACTTCCTGCCTGTGCTGCTTTAAAGGATCCAAAGTGACTCAACAAAGAGCAGTGGGGCCTTCTAGTGATTTGTCCATAATAACTGAGCATCTTGGGTTAGAAGAAAAGGAAATGTTGATCTCCTGGGCTTGTTTAGCTTTGCTTTTTTTAATTGCTAAATGCCTGCCTGGGAATTCTGCCTAAAATGGTAATAAGTCGCATTTATACTACACCTTTCATCTAGGAGACACACACTTTCCTCAGTCCTGAAACACAGCCATCCTGAAGCTGAAAAGCAATAACTGCTTTACTGTTGAACATTTATTCAGAGCCATAATTGTACAAGGTGGGAGAAATTGTTGGAAGCAGAACCAAAATATTGCTGTAACAAAGATTGTAGGCTGCAGGTTTTGAAAATTCTGTTTTGTGCCTTCCTTTGCATATGGAATATTTATATATCCTTTCTGAATCTTTTTTTTTTTATTTTATTTGTCGATATACAATGTGGTTGATTATTGTGGCCCATTACCGAAACCCCCCTCCCTCCTCCCTCTCTCCCCTCCCACCCAACAATGTCCTTTCTGTTTGCTTGTTGTATCAACTTCAAGGAATTATAGTTGTTATGTCTTCTTCCCCCCCCCCCCATTTTTGTGTGTGTGTGTGAATTTATTTATTTATTTTTAGCTCCCACCAAACTTCTTAAAGAAAACATAGGAGAAACACTTCAGGAAATAGGACTGGGCACAGACTTCATGAATACGACCCCAAAAGCACGGGCAACCAAAGGAAAAATAAACAAATGGGATTATATCAAACTAAAAAGCTTCTGCACAGCAAAAGAAACAATTAAAAGAGTTAAAAGACAACCAACAGAGTGGGAGAAAATATTTGCAAAATATATATCTGACAAAGGATTAATATCCAGAATATATAAGGAACTCAAACAACTTTACAAGAAAAAAACAAGAAACCCAATTAAATAATCTTTTCTGAATCTTGAGATTCCTAAGAGGTCCACTTTTGTGCTCCAGTTTCAGTCCAGCATAAATTGCAAAAAATCAGGAAGAAAGAATTGATACTAAATCCTTTCTTTCAGTAAAATCTTCTGATACGTAGAATGCCCATCAAGAAAAATGACGATGCAAAAGAGTTTTATAGACATTTCACCCCTCCTAAAGGAGTTTCTATCTCTGAAAGAGTACATGGGGAAAACAAAATCCAAAAGCCCACCCAGGAACTCCTGAACACGTGTCTCATAGCTGATTTCTCCTCTGCTAGTTCGCAAGAGAGATATGACATCTATCACTGGAATACAAACTTTTCAGGTCAGGATCTGAGTCTTGTTCATTGCTGTAGCCTCAGAACCCAGATAGTTCTTGGAGATAATAGATCCTCAATAAACGTTTATTAGGTAAATGAAAGATTGATCCTCTTCCCCAAAAAAGATGAAAGCCAAGTTGTATGTGAACTTTTTAGGTAATGCTTGAGCAGAGATCAAGTCTGCTTTTACTTGAAGAAAAAGAGGAGAGAAAAAATAATGATGGCAGTAAAAGAGCATGGGGCCCAATTTGAGAGACTGAAAAAACAGTGTTCAGGTGCCCTCCAAGTACCACACCTCTCTGTTTATTGCTGTCAGTAATCGGATTTCATTATTACATCCCATAGAAAGATAATTGAAGATCATCAGTCATTTATATATGAACCCAAACTGAAATTATGATGTCCTTTCCTGAGAGCAAGTTTTAAAAAAGGAACAGAAAAGAGAATGTGTTGCCAAATAATATCCATAAAGGAGATTAGAAGTTTGGATTCCAAGCCTTGTCAACATCTACTTGATGTGTGAGACTTCCAAGCTTCTCAAATTTTATCAGACTCAGCTTTTTTATCGGACTTTGTCTGCAAAGCAAGCAGCACGGGTATCAATCTAATCTAGGTGGTCTCTAGAAGAAGAGCCCTAAAATCAGTTCTCTTGCATTTCATGATCCTAGAATCATCTAAAGCTGGAGTCTAGGTAAATGCCATCTACTTCTTTGTTTTGTTTAAATGACCTTGGCATCACACATGCTCACGGGTCTTCCTAAATGACCCTCTACCAACTCTCTTGTTGACCTGAGAGCCTTGGAAAATTCTATCTCATCTGGAAAGATGAATAGTCCAGACTGAAATTCCTGAAGCAAGAACAGCATATTCACCTTCCTTGCTTTATATTTGAGGCAACTGAGTACCAGAGAGATTAATTGACTAGGCTTAAGGTGACCAGCTAGTAAGAGAAAAAAGAAACTGGCACTTAAACTCAGGTGTCCAGAATCCCAGGTGAGGTTTCCTACACCACTTTTCCTATATCTTTGCAGCTGGATAAATTTTAAAACCATTTATGCGATTGATTAGCCTTTTTTTTTTTTTTTTTTTTTTTTTTTGCTTTAAGTAAAATTTCCCAATTTCTGTGGGGACACTGAAAATACTGTAGGAGATACATTTTCTGATTTTAATGAGCAAAGAAATCCCTTCTGAAGCTCATTAAACCTGTCTACACTACCCCCACTAGAATCATTATTGATGTAAGACATTCAAAGTCTACAATTGTGCTGTTCTCTCATAAAACACATAATTTGAGCCAATCCTGACAAATATTGGTGTCACTTTATTCAAGCATAGCTTTCAACTTCCAGAGTTAATAAATTGGATTCTAACAGTCTGCAGAGAATATACAGTAAGATAAAAACATCTTCCAAAAATTTACAGTATATTTTAAGGCAAGTCGAAATATCAGCAACCTTTGCAGATGCATTTACAGGATTTTTAGAGTAGCACATTTCACATAAATGGCTCTGTGATTCAGTATGGCATTAATAATGGAAAGAACAACCTTTAAAATAAAGTAAATGCATTTGGAGTAGTTACTGACGTGATATCTGCCTCAAAAAAACTCAGTTAATAACTTGTAAGTTGATATGATATATTCCTCAGCCTATGCTGTCAAGAAAGATTTATCTTTTGTGTTAAACTTCAGGCTGAAAAATTAAAATAAAATTTGATATCTCTGTAGTAAACTGCCTTCCTCCATTTCCTTTACCTTTTAATTTCTATGATTACCAACTTTAGAATTGTTTCTTTGACCTTATGCAATATTTCAAAAGGTGGTGTAGATGCCAGATGACTGCCAAAACAAAGTTGTAAATAAAATATGCCTATTTGTATACACATATACATCTCAAGATGTTAATCAGAAAGGACATAAATCATGAATGCATTTTACCTTCATACAAACAAAAGTTACAACTACGTGTTCAATGTATTTCAATCCAATTACTTTTCTTTATAGCTGCTGTCTCAAACTGTTTCAGAGGCCATGAGTTAGTTTGAATTTTCTTGCTTGGTAACCAGCAAATCAACCTCCATTCCCCTATACTCCCAAGGCACTATTCTATGAATGCATCCAGTAAATTGAAATGCTGAAAGATAAAAAAGAGGGTTTCTCTTCTCATTTTCCTTTTTCTCTTCTTCTCTCATTTTTTATTTCCCACCCTCCCCTCTTCTCTCTTCCTCTTTCTCCACTTCACTCTCTTCTCTCCTCTCTTCTATCTCCCCTGTCTCTCAACTTCCACATTCTGTCCCTGAATAAATTCTCTTTCCTCTCCAACAAATGGGAGTCAGCAGTCAGGAAAAGATGAAAGGAAAGGAGGTGTGGAACATTTGTGACCCTCTAATCTAAAAGTAAATTAACAGCACATAAAAGAACTCACAGTGATTCTGACAGAGCTCCCAGAACGGAAAAAAAATTTTTCTTTTATTAATATAATTAACGACCAATAAATTCCAAGTGTATCAAGGTAAATCCCACATTGGCCAACAAAAACTATGCACAAAACATTATTGAATAACCTTGACCCTGCTCGCTTCCCACACACTGCTCATTAGCAGGGAAAAGCAAAAACCAGAAGAATCCTTTGGGCACTGCTCTGAGGTAATTTTATAAATGCCACAGTCATGTTTTAATATAATATCAAGATAAGGCACTTACAAGGCAACATTTCCCAGATCTCATCAGAATGAAGATAGAGTGCTTAAAATTCTAGAAGGTTACTAAAAAGACATTCAGAACCATACAATATTTTTTGAAAGGCATTCTCCTAAAGGTTAATAAAGAAAATGAGAAAAGAAATTGATTAAATTGATAAAAAGGTATACCATTTCTATCCTACCACTAATAATTTATATTCAAATTCCAAAACTGAAACCTACCCTTTTCATCCTGTCCTTTTCCTTATAGCAGTTGATGTGCTTCCGCTGTCTGTCACACAAATGTGAAAAGCAATGCCCAACAGCCCCAGGTCAGCTAAGTAAAGAACTGAACATCCCAGAGCTGTCAAATCCACATTGCTTTGTTTTGTTTTTCTCAAGTCATGCTGCATTTTTAACCAGGGATAAAACAAAAGTTACCACAGAGCGTCTCTCATAAATTGGACCTTAAAAATATCTGATTAGGGGGGAGGAAAGCAGTGTTTTTGATGTGGAATCTTGCAGCAACTTGCAAGTCAAAATATGTATGGAAAGTAAAAACTCCAGTTGTTTTTCTTCCATTCAAACCACTCTTTTTAACAAGAGTTTAAAATCTCATTATATAAAATCTCATTATCATCATCAACAGCAAACACTTATGGAGCTCCCAGTATGAACTCCCCATCTCATTCATGATCAAGTCTAAGTCCTAATTATGGCACACCAGCAGTTCCCCAAGCAGCCCCTGCTTTGGTAAATTTGCAAGTCAGTGCCCTTTGTTTAAAAGCCTGTCTTCACTTCACTTGCCTAAATCATACTCAACCTTCTAGACTCAGGTCAAACCCCACTTCCTTTGAGGAAGCTTCCCTGGTTTCAGAATTGAAATTACCTCCACTATTTTGGATGTTAAGGGCACACTTTGCCCTTAGCAAAGCACATTTTCCAGCACAGTCCTTAGAAAATGGAGAATGTCACAAGGTTCTCATTTAAGGAGCTTTGATAGCATTGGAACTACAAAACTCACTGACAGAAACCATATGGGGCTGTACTCGGGGTGCGATGCAGAGTGTAAGAAGAGTTCAGAGAAAGAAGCAACTGAGGAAGCTTTGGGGCCAGAAGCAGGCGGCACGCTCAGTGAGAGTCACTTGATGTTCATGGGTGGTCCATAAAGGGTCATCCAGAAAGTGGTTCCCCAAGGGTCACTTAGGTTTGAAAGCCTTTTCCACAAATATAATACACTCTACTACAGAAGTGCAAGTGAAACATCTAAGTAAAAAATGAGCCTTTTATTAGTTTATGCCTACATGTGACATCTTTCGGGAAAATATTAAACTTAACTTGTCCATGAAAAATACCTAGAAATAGCAACAAACAGCCTTACAATGCATTTTACTGTCAAAAGGGTTTCTAAAACTAAAAGAATTTGCTGCAGAGTTGGATAATACCACGATGCTTTGGTGATCAATTAATTAGTTCTCAGTGCCTCATCAATCCTAGTTATTCAAGATTTAACCAGGAGTAATGGGAATAAATTAGGAAGAAAAATTTAGACCGAATATCATGAACATTTTCTTAATTATTAAATCAATTAGACAATAGAATTTAAAATTGGATATTTAATATGAAAGACAGAACCAAGAAGGAGAAAGTACAATATCAAGAATAAATGAGAAATCATAGGTTTTAAAGGTTCTCTGTCATCATTAGCCCATCCTTCTGTGTTCGGAAAGAACAATAGTATAGATTCCTATTGAGATCATTGTCTATGGTAAAAATTTCAAAACTTCAGAATATATACTTACTAAAACAGAGATGTTAAATTTCTCCAAGGCCAGAAGATTCTACTGTAGAGTTCTTATTAAATCCCAGAAAAGTTGGACATCCATTTTTAATATCTACTGAGAAAAACCAGAGTATGCTCTTTGCATACTATTTTGAGATATAATCTTCCAAAAATAGTCAAAGAACAACATACAGTCTGTCACTATACGTATTCCAATTCTGGGCTATATACTTTAATAAAGTCTAACAGAATTTGGGAAATGATGGGGAGGAGAAAACTCATTTCTAGCAACACGGGGGATGTGGTTCCTTGACCCACCCTTCCAACTGAAAATAATTAGAAATGCCAGGTAAAATATGTTTATAAAAATACTTTTTTAAAAAATGCATTAATGCACTAGTAAGTTATACTCAAAAGCCAAATACTAGGCAAAAGTAAGAACCCAGTCAGGGAAGTGGAGCATTAAGCACATTTGCTGCGGATGAACTTGTGCTTCCGTTTTCACACCACTGAAGGGCACAGAGGAAAGACAAAGGCCATGACCTTTCCAAAGGTGGACTGTCTAATAGGAGACTCCTCTGCATGGAGTTGCAACCCCAAATGCATTCGATCTTAGAGTAGGGTAAACTAGAAATAAACCTAGTTCCGGAGAGTGCAAGGATAGTCATTGATCTCAGATTTAATACTGATCAAAAGGGGAAAATTCCTCTTATGGTTTATAAACGTAAGCTAATCTTCACGAAGTTTTGCAGCCTAAATTTCTGTTATCTGGGTGACAAAGAATTGCAAGCCAGGAATTTAGTTTGAACTGGCTCTGACCTAGAAGTGCTCCCTGGCACCTGACAGAAGCAAATGCAAATTCTCTCTTAGAACATACACCAAATCTGTTGAAAAATTTTTACAGATGAAGTTCTAAGAAAAACTAAGTCACATAAAAAAAGTAAAACGACATAGGATCAAGACACCTTGAGTGACAGCCAGAAGAAACAACAGGCAGCAAATTCAAACCAGCAAAATCTTCAGTTCCTAGAGTTATCTGACACAGAATACGAAATAAATGTATTTTATATATTTTTAAAATAAAAGAAGAGATTAAAACATGAGGAGAGCACAAGTAAGCAGATTGGGGTGGAGGACACAGAGCTCCAGAAATGAAAAATATAATTATTTTCATAAAAAACTTAATAAATAGGTTTCACTGCTGTGGTAGACAGCTTCCAAGATGACCCCTAATAATCCCCACCTCCTGGTGTTCACGATATCGTATGGTCCACTCCTGCAATGTACCAGAGCTGGTCTGTGTAAGCAACAAAATATGGCACAAGTGATGACATGTATTTCTGAGATTAGGTTTTAAAAGACACTGTGGCTTCTGTTTGGGGTGTTTCTCTCTCTCTCTCTCTCTCTCTCTCTCTCTATCTATCTATCTATCTATCTCTAACCAAAAGAAAGTTGGTACACTCATATTAACATTGGACAAATCAGACATTGAACAAAAAGCACTGCTACAGATTAAAAACTGCAGTCACATAGTTGTAGAAGTTTCAATTAACCAGGGAGATACAACCATTATAAATTCGTTTACTTGTATAATCAATAACATCACCTTAACACACATATTAAACAAAAGTTGACAGGATTACACAAAGAAATACACAAATCCACCATCATAGTGAGAAATTTTAATTAATACAACCACCTGAGTAATTTTTTCAGGCAGACAAAAATCAGTAAGGATATAGCAGTTTTGAAAAATAGAATTAACAAGTTTTATCACTGGATATATATAGAATACTGAACCTAAAAACTGCAAAAGACACATTTTTTCCAGCATGTACAGAAAATTTACCAAGAAATGACCACATACCTGCCCAGTAAGTAAGTTTTAAATTTCAAATGCTAAAAATCAAATAGATCACATTCTCTGGTCACAATCTGAGTAAGAAATTAATAACAAGTTAACTAGAAAAACCTAAAGTTTTAGAAATTAAGAAATGCATTTCTTAACAACTCATGGGTAAGAAGAAATTATTACTGAAATCAAATAATAATCATAACTGAGTGATAATAAAAACACTATGTTTCAAAACTTGTGGGGTGCAATTATATGGGTACTAAGACAGAAAGATATGCATTTAAATATTTATACTACAAAAAAGGGGAGCCTGATGAGCAACCTTAGCATCAAACATAGAAATTAGGGAGGGAAATCAGAAACAAACCAAAGTACAAAGTAGAAAATAATAGAGATAACAGTAGGAATAAATGAAATAGAAAATACCGAATCAAAAAGATATTAACTGAAAAGATTAGTACAAAAGACCAAGTTCTGATCAAGAAAAAAAGAAGAGAGAATGCACAGATAATTCATGTTACAAGCAGGTAAATATAAAACTGCAGATGCTATAAATATTAAAACAATGATAAAAGAATAACATGAACAACATAATGTCAATAAATATAAAAACTTGGATGAGGTAGACAACTGTCAAGAAAATATACCATACCAAAACTGACTAAAGAAGAAAAGCCTGAGTACCCTATAGCCATTAAAAGTAACAGAAACAGCACCTTAAAGTCTCACCACAAAGAAAGAACCAGCATCAGACAAATTTGCCCATGGCTTATACAAAGCAATCAAGAAATTCCAATCATTTTTAAAACTCCAAATAGGTAAAAGAAAGCACATTTTCTAACTCATTTTATGAAGGTAGCATAACTTTGATTGTAAAATCTGACAAGAACCATAGAAGACAATAAAACTATAGATAAATGTCATGCATGCACCTAGATAAAAAATCCTCAGTAAAATATCAACAATCCAAATCCATCAGTGTATAAAAAAGATAATACATTTTAACCAATTTGGGTTTATCTCAGAAATGTTAATGTTTTAGCATTAGAAAATCAATTAATGTAATTCAGTATATTAAAAGTCTACAGTTGATACATCATTATCTTAATAGATACAGAAATTTCAGTCGGAGCAATTCTATATCCATTCATAATTAAATTACCTACAAAATACCTACAGTAAACATCATCCTAAATGGATGTTGAAATGTTGAAAGTTTTGCTTTGGCAATCAGGGAGACTGACTTATTTATCATTACAGTCAATGTCCTAGACAGTGCCTTATGGCAAATAAAGATATAAGAGATGGGAATAAGAAAACAAATTGCTACTTTTCATATTTAAAGCATAAAGGTAAATGAATATAGTAAGTTTTCTGAATTCTGAATTAAAGTACAAAAATCAATCGCATTTATTTTATCTACAAGAAGTTTCAAAATGTAGTGTGAAAAGATACCATTTTGATAATAAAAAAAATATGCTTCAAATAAATTTTGAATAACTCTAACAAAAAATATATAAGATATTCCTGGAGAAAATTTAAAAACTTTATTAAAGAAAACCTAAAATTGAGAGGTATTATTTTCATTGATCTAAAAACTCATTATCATAAAGATACCAATTCTCCTAGAATTTACCTATAGATCCAAAGTAATTCTAATAAAAATGCCACTTTTTGGTGGACCTTGAAAAGCTAATACTAAAATTTAAATGGAAAAGCACAGAAAAACTCCTGAAAAGGAACTACTAGTTATCAAAATTAATATAAAGCTATAGAATTGACAGTGTGGGATTGAAATATGTCTACATAAACTCATCAATGCAAAAGAACAGTACAGAAACAGAACCACACACACTGATTTTTGATAATGGGCAATGTAGATTAGCAAACAATGGACTTTTCAGAGATGCCAGGAAAATTAGATATCCATATGAAAAAAAACATTGTATCTCAATCTCACTGTGTGCTCAAAAATCAACACCAAATGGACTTAAGAAAATGCAGAAGAATATTTTTATGACTGTGGTGTTAAGGAAAAAATGTCTTAAGCAATGATTAAAAAATGCAAACCATAAAGGAAAAATTGATAAGCCTGACTATTTTAAGTTAAGAACTTCTGCTCCCAAAAAAAAAATCATAAAAAAGAGTTATTTTTTAAAAATGACAATAAGCTCAGAGAAGACATTTGCAACACATATAACTAACAAAGGATTAGTATTCAGAATACATAAAGAATGCCTTAAACAAGCAAATTTAAAATTTAGACCAAAAAACTTGAAAAAATATATCACAGAAAAGGAAACAAAAATGCTCAGTAAATATATTTTAAAATGCTTCCATCTCAGAAAAGAACTGTGGTTACTAGAGGTGGGAAAGGAGGAGGGAGGGGGGATAATGAAATTGGTTAATGGATACAAAACAGCTAGTTAGGAAAACTAAATTCTATTGATGTACAGTCCAGCGAGGCATCTATAATTAACATTAATTTACTGCATGCTATCAAATGGCTACAAGAGAAGAGATCGAATGTCCTGAACACAAATGAATGATTATAATTTGTAATGATGAATATGCTAATTATCCTGATTAGATCCTCACACATTGTATACAGATACTGATATTCAATTCTGTACCCCACAAATATGTATGATCAATTATGTTTCAATAAATAAATAAATAAATAGATGCTTTTCATCTCATATAATCAAGAAAGAAACAAATTAGAATAACTATAAAATGGTATTCACAATGTGTGAGAATGTATAAGATCCTTAAGACCAGGAAAATAATCTGACAAGTCAAGGGTTGACAAAAGTCTAAAAGCAATGAAACATTTAAACTATTTGGAATGTTAGTTGGTAAATACCACCATTATCTAGATAATGAAAGATGCACTTAAGCCATGTCACAGCAATTCCACTCCTGGGTATGTACCCCAGAGAAACTTGCACATGAGCTCCAAGGCCCATGAACAAGTGGGTTCATTGTGGCACTGTTTGGAGTATCACAACACTGAAAACAACCTAAATGGTCACCAACTCATATGAATAAATAAAATTGTAACATAGTCTACACAGTAAAAAATAATTAACTACCACATGGATGACATTTAAGAATGTGTTGCTGAGCAAAACAATAAAATCAAACTACACAAGAATACCTCCCACATTCAATTGGATGCACCTGGAGGGCATTATGCTAAATGAAATCATTCAGGCACAGGAAACAATTAAACTTGACAGGAAAACAAATACCACATGATCTCACTTAAAAGGATACTTCAAAAAGTTCATGGAGATGCTCATATTATCTTTCAATTCTATTTTTCCACAAACTTTTTGAAGTATCCTTGTGAGAAATCTAAAAAAGTTGAATTTATAGAAGTAGAAAATAGAATGGTGATTACCATGGGCAAGGAGTGGGGAAGAAATGTTGGTCAAAGGATAAAAAATTCCAGTTAAGAGGAATATGCTCAGGAGATTTATTGTGCAATACAATGACTATAGTTAATAATAACATACCATATTTTGAAAATTGCTAAGAGAGTAGATTTTAGGTGTTTTCATCACAAAAAGATGATAAGTATGTGAGGTTACATGTACATTAATTAGCTCAACTGAGCCATTCCACATTGTATACATATTTCAAAACACCATGTTATATGCAGAAAAAAGAAGTACACAATTTTAATTTGTCAATTAAAAAGTAAAGTAAAGAAAAAAGAGGACATGGGAGAAATGGGCAGAGAAGGCATTCAATAAACCTTAAAAATAATGGTAACAATCCTTTGCTTAAACTAGTGGTATTCATTCTGTCATTCTTTATACCTCATTGGCATTTTCAGACATTCTTTTGTATCAGCTTAAACTTTTAAAAGTTGTATTAAAAAGAAACACTTGCTCCACAAACCAGCACTCTCCACATCTATTTTTGTTAACAAATCCATTATCAACCATAATAGTAAAAAAACATGAAGTTTTTTGTAGGAGTTGTTTTGGAGTTCAGTGGTGCATGATCACTGGAGAAGCTGAACAAGCAAACATTCTACAGGCTGGAAACGGTCTTCACCTTTTCTAAAAAAGAGCTGGACACTTGCCATGTGCTATAATAATGCACAATGAAAAAATAAAATTACCTTGAACAATTTAGCAGATAAGCCACAATAAAGACATAGATAACCCAGCTGTGGTTTAGCTCCTTCTCGGGTATTTGTTCAAAATAGCAACAATTATCTTTTTCGATGAGGTACAAAGATAACCTAAGGCACTGTTAACAGGGCTCTGTGACTGAAAACACTCCCATAGCATGAAGGTCCTTAGAGGGAGACATATGAAGGTAGAAGAGGGGAGAGAATCTACTCGCCCCACCCACGGACCTATTCTCCACCACTGGGCAATGCTAAGGGGAGGAAAATTTCGCTCAGTAGCCACGGCCTGCAGCCAGATGCAATGAAAATCCCAATTACATCCTATGTGTTGAGGAGCAGGTTTCATGGAGGTTGCTTGCTCCAGACACTAGGAATCTCTGAGATGAACCAAAGCGGCACATATCAGTACAGAGCTGTATTTTTTTTTTTTTCACCTAACACGCCTGCCCATTTTGCTGCCCTTCCTAAAAATTAATCAGGAGCACTTCTGTAGGGTCATTGCTGTTGGCGGTGTGATGGGTTCCCGAACATTAAGCCCTGGAAAATTCTACACAGTCATAATTGGTCTGATGGCTGATGCTGATTCGAAAGGCTGTGGTCAGAGAGGAGTAATCCAATTGTTCCCCATCACTAAGGTCACAGAGAGTCCAGAAATGACAGCACTCTGGCCAGCACACCACTTCTTCCTGCTGTCTTTTCAGAAGAGGTTACTACCTAAATGATGAGTAGAGAAACCATTCTAGCTACTCTCTTCTGAAACATGGTGGATACAACTTTGAGTTCTGCTACCTCGTCACCTCGCATAAAGTGACATTAGTGAATATGACATTTAACTTTAATGTGTAAGCCGTTACTGAGTTAACTTGTGGTTGTTAGGGGAATTGTCTCCCTGTTCAGGGCTGCACTTGTTCCAGCTGAGAGGAAAGTAGGGCTGAAAACAGCTCACGCTCTGCTTGCCAAACCTCTTGCCCTGGTGCATGGTCACGTCCATCCACAACAGGGAGGCACACCGTTTTCTTCCCAGGGAAGCCTCTGGAGCTGAGCAAGCCTTACACTTGTAATGCCGCAACCATCCAGAGGAGGCGCCTTTCTCTAGTTCACATAGGTTGCCTCAAAAGCAGCGATGGCTCTCCCTCTGTTTGCTGGAATGGCATGGTGGAAAGATCACTGGCCTGGGACTCCTCACAATTTTCAACAAAATCCCAACTGAGCCACCCAATCTTGGGAAACTTAAATAACATCTCTGAGCTTGAGTTTCCAAACCTTTAAAATGGACATAATAATGTAAATCTTGCAAGATGGATGTGAGTGCTAAGTTAAATAACATGTAAGCACATACGCATGTTCAGAAAACTTAACTTTCCCTTTCCTTTTGCAATCTTTGAGTTTTTGTCTTACAGTAACAAACATTTGTATAGTGACTTTACCATTTGCTGAGTTTTTATATACCTACCTCATTTAATGTTAACTCTATGAAGTACATGGGAAAATGGAAACAGAGAGACATGCTGCAGGTAAATTTACATAGGATGTGACCACAGCCTGAGTCATCTGATTGCAAATCCCATGATGATCCAATTACTTCAGGATGTGATTACAAAAATTGTTACATCTTATCACAAGAAGATACAATAGGAACAAATTTATTATTCCAGGTTCCTAGCATGAACCTGGAAATAAAGCCACTCACCATTCCCTAGAGATTTGAACTGGGAAGTTCTTAAGTCTCTTTTAATGAACCAAGACATGCCATGTTCTCCATGAAGACTTCTGCCTTGTAAAGAAAAAGAAAAAAAATGCAACTGTGGAGGATATCCTCAGTGCACAACAATATTTATTGTCAGAGTCACAGACAACAGGAATTTGTTTCTAGCTATTTTTGTAAACTCAACAAATATTTATTGAATATCTACTGTATCCTCAATACAGTTATACACTCTCAGGATGCTGTACTGAATGCAGCAGGCAAAATATCTGCTGTCATGGATCTTATATTCTAGTGGGAATAACAAACAAAAAACAAAATGACAATTATACATCAGTGATAGAAATCTTGGTTCTCATTTGATTTGATAATACATGTATGGAACAAAAGTCCTTGGTTAAGAGACTGTGGTCTACAGCTAGGGGACAAGAGCCCATCAAGTCAAGTCTAATCACTGCTCAGGTATGGGATTGTATACTTTAATGATTTTAGAGTTAACAGGTGGTTGTCATACCAATCTTGTTAAGGGATTTTAAAAAATTACTGTAGGAAAATATGTGAGAAATGTTTCCTGAAGGGAAAAATTTTGTTAATGGAAACTTAAGATAGAATAACAGTTAGAATCATAGGAATGTAATGATTGTTTTAGCATTATAAAAATAGTTATATTTTAAGTTAAAGATAATGACACAGTGTAACTAGCTTAGCATTTCACTTATACTTTGGAATATCACGCTGTTAGTTTTAATGATTTAACTATTTTCCATTGTTTAAGCTGTACTTAGCTATGGATAACTTTTGTCACATTGCCCATGTCTTTGTGTCCTTTTGAAATGATTATATCAACTGATTTTTCTTGTAATACTTCCTTATCTTTACAATAAAAACAGAAGCTAACTTTGAATCGGGGCTGTTCCCAGTTTCCTCCTTCTAACAGAGGAGGTGCTGAGGTGCGGTCCCTTCGGGCTTCTCATTGCATTCATGTTGCTTTGAGTAACCTTTTTTGCACTCCATTACATGGTGAGAAGTGTAACACATCAGGAAGTAACAAAGCCAAAAAAGAAGTATATAAGAAAATAGATCTCTAGATAAGATCTCTGATAAATGAACATTTGCATTATTTCCAAATACAAAAGTACTGCTTTGTTTTCCTTTGAAGAAAAAAAACAAAAACAAAAATGAATAAAACAAACAAAACGAACTCAGAAATTGAGAACCTGCTTTTACCTTCATGATTCCTATTTCCCGTTAGACTTTTCCCCTGTGAAATCTACAAGCGCACAGCACTGAGGTTCCCAGAGAATAAGGCTTCCTTTCCAACCTCTTCTTTATCTGAATTTTCCCACTGGGCCAGCAATTCTCAACCTGTGATATAGCAAGCATAAGAGCACAATTCTCTATGAAAATGAAAATCTCTCGGGATATTACAAAATTTCTCTTTATATTCAACTTATCAAAAACATCTTGGACATACTTTTAAGCACATCTTGAGTCTAAAAGCCAGTAGTAATGCATAAATAGTACTGCAATTAAGTCAGAAAAACCTGGGTTTAAGTTACTTTAATTTGTTTTCCCTCCCTATAAGGATAGCTTCTATGATGCAGGACTCTACATTAAGTTTTTTTTACTATTCAAGGGTTAGAGTTGGATAATATCCCAGAGATTAACCCTGTCATTGTATAAATGAGGAATCTGGGGTCCAGAATGGGCTATTATTAATAATAATAGCCACTCGTATAACGGAAGCTTTTGTGCTCGGAAGACATGTGCTGAATGCTTTCTTTCCTGTGTTAGTCAAAGTTAACCAGAGAAATAGAATCAGTAGGATATGTGTATGTATAAAATATACAGAGAAACAGACAAAGACAGAGATACAGAGAAGCATTTTTAAGGAATTAGCTTTTAAGGAATTGGTAAGTCTGAAATCTGTAAAGCAGGCTGGCAGGCTCAAAATTCAGGTAAGAGTTGAAGTTGAAGTCTGAAATTTTCAGGCTGGAAACTTGGGCAGGGTTTCTATGTTACAATCTTGAGACAGAATTCTCTTTTCTTTGGGAAACCTCAGTCTTTGCTCTTAAAAGATTGGATGAGATCCGCCCACATTATGGAGGGTAATCTGTTTTACTCAAAGTCTACATATCTAAAAAGTACATTTGCAGCAACACCTAGACTGGTATTTAAACAAACTCCTGAATTCTATAGCCTAGTCAAGTTGATGCAAACAATTAATTATCCTATTCCTTTTATCTTATTTAGTCCTATAACTCCCTTATGAAATTGGCATTATTATCGCCCACATTTTACAAAGACAAAAACCAAAAGCTCAGAGATCTCAGAGGAGTTGTCTAAGGTCACACCATTAGGAAGCATTCGTGCCAGAACAGTCTTTACACAGAACCCACATTTTCAAACATCTGCTCTGTTGTACAAGGTCTCCCAGTTAACATAGTGCTAGATCCAAAATCCAGATTTTCTGATTCCTATGTCCATTCATCCAGTAACTAAATATAGAGATTATGCTCTTAAAGCCCATCTGATAAGGATCACCAGGGACTCTCATTAACTTGCTGCAGCAAGGAGACAGTACATGGAGAGGAACCATGGGGCATCTCACCAACCAAAGGAAAAGACGGGGCTAGAATAGGATTTGGGGAAAGAATGCAGTGTAGATAAGAATGAAGCAATCATTTATGCAAAGTCCTGCTTGGCTCTGAGCATATCAAAACACCAGTCTAGATGTTGCTGTGGGGGTACGTTTTAGATGTGTAGATTCTGAGTAAAGCAAATTACAAGAAAACATTGTAAACACACACACACAAACACAGACACACGCAACTTTTATGTCTACACAGGAATACCCTAGCATTGCTAGTTGTCTCCACCAATTGCCCTCCCAGAATCTGATTTCCACTCACGTGTCCACGTTTTGAACCCAGTTGTTCCACCCAGACATTCCAAATCCCTGTAAAGAAATGGGAGTACGTAAAAACAAACAGAAAAAGAAGCTTATCGTTCCTGCAGTATTCTCTCTCGGATCTTTCACTCTAGGTTATGGGTGCTTTGTCTTTCTGCTGTCCTTTTCCTGGTTTAATTTAGAGTTCAGCGTTCTGATTGGATTAACAGCCAGACCACTTTGGAAGAGCCCTTGTTCAGCAATATATGTCTGTCGCTTGCAGGGATACTGTATCCCCATATACCACCTTCTCTCCTGAGCTATCTATTGCTTCTCATTATATCCCCTGCACTAAAATTGGCATGTAGTTCACAGACCTCATTTTGTAGCACCTGTTGCATTAATAACTGGGTAACTCAGTTCAGCCAAGGGCCAGGCATTCACTAAGCATTGTTCTGATGCAGTAAATAATCAGGTAGCAAGAAGCTTTCTTTGCAGACTTCACTTTCCTCTTATCGTTAACTCCCAAATAGAATGTCTATGTGAAAATACATTTCATCTGTACAAGGTAATAGAATGACATTACTTCACTGAAACAATTATACTGAACTTATTCTATAACATAAAAAGGGAAAGTATATTTAATAAAACTAGGAGAACATAGCCATCTATTTGAAAGATGACATGGAATTCTGCTTGTCTTTCAATTACAGGACATTTTATAAAGACAAAAAGAGAAGTCACTTCAAGTCCTGATGTATTTTAATCCAGACAGCCTCATGCAGGAAAGGGAACAGCTTTAGAATCAGATTCGTCTGAGTTTAAATCCTGGCTCTGCCATTTAGCAGTAGTGTGACTCTTGAGCAAATGACTTCACCTCTCTGAGCTCAGTTTCCTCACCAGTAAGACGAGGATTATACTACCTATTTTACAAGATTGTGGAGGAATGATGGAGTTAAGATATCTAGAGTACCTAGCAGCACTCATGGCACAAAGTAGCCATTCAATAAACGGGAACCCCTTACCTTAGGAGACAGCATGTAGGAAAGTCCACAAGATATGTTTCTTTCTTTATCAGCTACTCTTCCTGCTGGCCTGCTTTCCACACCCAGCTTATCCCCTCCCAACAATCCTGGTAACACAAATGGTTGGCTTATTAGCAGACCATTACCCCTTCCTTCTCCAACTGGCATACAAATATTTCAACTTGAATACTGACTTTACAACAAATGAAGGTATATCTTAGCATATACCCAAGCTTAAAATTTGCCAACAATCTCTACCCACTGAAGCAGCTAGTAGACACCACAGTTATACTGCAACCCTTGAAAGATTTTTAATACACCTTCTCGTTTCTCTGCCAGTTCAAAGCCCTGATTAAGTTTCACCTGCATGCAAAATGCTTTGACTTCTTGAGTCTGGGTTGATTTTTCATTTCTCTACAAATTCCTGCTTGCCACACAATCCATTCTTTGTATTATCTGATGCCATAGTTTAATTATTTATTATGTGTAGTTATGACAGAATAAAAGTTATTAATATATGGGTGTTTTCAACATTCCCTCTGTGCCACTACTGAGAACTTTGGCTTGCTCCCCTTCAATCCTTTCCTGCCCTTTTCCTCCAAGAGGAGACATGCTTGCAAACCAGTTCTGAGGCTTTTGAGATTCACAATCAGAAAGAAAAACATAGAAAGGAGAATACATAGAAGTATAGAGAGACACTTCTGGAAGGGCTGGAAGAGATTTTTAGGGGTGTTGAAGAGATGGGAGCAAAGTCAGTTGTAATGAGGGGAGTGAAATGAATGAAATTTTAAGGAGTACTTCTAGAATCTGTGTGTATTTGAAAGTACCCAAGGAATATAAATAGAGAACTTGAGTTATTTGTGTTCTCTGAAGCTCAGCTTTGCTTCCAAATAGAACTATATGGATTAGGGCATTACAAGTTTTATATTCTCCAATTTGACTATTAGATTTGTAAGTATGAGGTTTTATCTTCATTTTAATTTTTATTATATTTTCTGTTCACCTAGCACAGCACTGCACGTGTGCAACCTTTAATAACACTTAGTTCACTTGACTTGATTCACTTTGATATTGACCATTAAACCAAACAGGACTTCAACAGTTTGGACTAATCAACTTCCTATTCCCTTCTCATATAGGTGGTAAATATAGTCTTAAATAGGTGAGGAGATTAAAAGCCTGTCCCAAATGAATCCTAGTCTCTTGGTGAGGAGTGTGTCTCAATGCACTCAGAGAACTTGTAGATATGGCTGGATTGCTGTCATTAAACTTAAGGTACCCCACAGTGGAAAAGAGTTCCTAGAAAATTGGATATAGGCAAGTGTCATTTGGATTTATAAAAAGAGGGAAAAAAAGTGTATTTGTGAACTACAGAGCACTGAGCTTGACATCGATCCAGGGCAAGATTTTAGAACAATTTTTTTAAACAATGGCTTGTGAGTACTTAGAAAAGAAAGTGGTAAACTCAGCATGAGCTCACTAAGAATAGTCCTGTCAGACTAACCTCATTTCCTACTGACAGAGTTACTACACTGGGGGATCAGAGAAGTAGAGTAGAAATAGTGTATCAAGATTTCAGAAAAGCTTTTGACAAGTTCTCTCATGACACCCTTGAGGGCAAGATGAAGAAAAAAGCAGCCTGAATGATATTACAATTGCAGAGACTCATAAGCAATGGAATATTATTATCCAAAAGAAATTAATGAGTTATCACAAATTCAACACAACGTTTTAATTCAATTAACATTTTTTTCCCAACCTCTTGTGCTAAACACTATGTCAAGAGCTAGTGATTCAATTGCATAGGCACAGAATGGAGGAAAACAGATTTGGCAGCAGCAACCTTCAAGTAATCCATTTTTGTGATTTTGCTTTCAAAAGCATCAGTGTAAACCTGAGATTATGATATACAAGCACAGTGTTTAAAATGAATGAAGCAATGCCTATACTCTTCTCTGTGCAGACTGTGTTTGCTTTTGGGCTCCCATGTACTAAGAGGGACTCTGGATCGTATCCCAAAAAGAGTGACTGGGATGACAAAGACACATCACTAGAATCATATTGAGAAGCCACAATGAAATGCTGAAAAGAGAGACCCCACAGCTATTTCCATGCACTCCAACAAGTGGAAGTGGGACAGGATACGAATTTCAGATGGACTACTTTGAAAGGTAATAGGATTCCTATAAGTGAAGATGCTTAAGTGTGGACTAGAACACAAATGTAGAGTGAGCGGTGGGATCCATAACTTGTAACCTTAATGTTTTTCTGATCAGAAATTCTGTAATCTCCCAAAGAAAAGATTCTATAACCTCACTTGGTTATCTATTCCATGATTTAACTGTAAGCTACTATATTTTTTTTTAATTTACTATAAATAAAGAAATATATTAAATGTATAAAAAATTACAGATAAAACTAGAACCAACACTGGTTCCCAGTACCCAAGTTTATCTAATCTGAATATTTTGCTATATGGACTTCAGTTTATTTTTTAGGTAAATCATTACAAATACAGTTGTATTTTCTTCTTCTTTAACCAGAGATAGCATTATCTTAAAGATGGGACATGCATTTATACCCTGTCCTCATGTTTTACCTACAGCCATGTGTGTTTATCAGTGAATAACTTATATTATAGTAGGAAGTCAAACACAAGGGGTCCAGTTTACTAGAGGAGATAGGAAACTTTCATAGAAGAGATGATGCCTAGTGTTGAATGATGCATTATCCAGGCATTCAGGTAGATGCGCGCATTTCAGGTAAAGAAAACAACAGCCTCGAACTCACAGAACCAAGAAAAGAGTAGACAAATCCAAAAAAACTGCTAATGATTTTACATAAAGGAAGAGGTAAATTGAAAGGCTTTATCCCAGAGAAGACCACTTAATCATTTTAGTTATGGGAATAATATGATTTATATATATGTTAGAGAAATAAGTTTGGTGGTGATATCCTTGGAATGGGGTCGGGGTCAGGCAATAAGAAAAGAAGGCTGGGAGCCAACTTAGCAAGTACTGAAAAAGTCTAAGAGATGATGGAAATTTATAATAAATCAGGATGAGGAGTACAGATTAAGAACATCTTTAATATTGTTGCATGTGCAAGAGTGTATTTTTAATAATGATGAGAGATATATGAAAGATCTAATGTACAGGACTCAGTGACTCATAGCTACGTAATTATATTTCGGGGAATGACTTGTAACATGACATATCTGAATTGCTTTAGAAGTAGATTAATAACATTATTAAATAAGGTATAAAATTATAGTAAAATATTTATGAAAATTGTGAAAAACTCTCATATTACCACTGTACAATGAACATCTTTTGGGTTTTGTTTTTTAAGATGCCCATTTAATTTTCAAAGAATTCTTTATGAAACAATTCACCGGTAATTTTATATAGTCAGATCTTATAAATAGAAATATGTATATATTCTTATCAAAAAATAAAGACTATCAAGTGTTAGCTATAATGCAGAATAATTTAAAAGATCATTTAATTAGCCCAACTCTAATTGTTTAGCTGTGTTTCCTTTTCTTCCGATTATCTTCTCTCCCATGGAGAAGATGGCATGGAATAAGAAGAAAGTGAATTCTACTCTTTTTCCAGAGGGATAAGCTGGAAACTTGAGTGGTCCATCATCTACCAGAAATATCTCAGAAGAGTTCTCTAAAATATTGGGTGCTGAGACACAGATATTCTCACATTCACAAACCAAACTAGATCTCTAGGAGCACTGAACAGGATTGATAATGTGGCCAATTCAGTCAGTTTAGTTTTCAGAAATAACTATTGTTGCTGTTGCTGTTATTAATGATGTTGTTTTGCATTGTGTAACTCTAAAATAATTAGTTATTTGCCTGAATTTTACCTTTAAGCCATTTAAATTTGTGCTGGACAGACAAAGTATAAGTAAGTACAGTAACATTTGTTAAAAATGAAAGCTGTTCCTTTTTTCTTCTTTCTCTTTTTTCTTTTCTTTTTCAAACAGTTTAGAGACAAATAAAACAATGAAAGATTTTTAACAGATGACTTAATTATCAAGAGGTATCGATTCTGTAAATGAGTCTGACTATAATAGAGCATCTTTTTCTTACAAAGTTGTTACTTCCTCCGGAACAATGGTTTTCAAATTTGAGCATGTATCAGAATCACCCAGAGGGCCTGTTACAAAACAGATGGCAAACTCATCCCTAGAGTTTCTGATTTAGTAGGTCCGGGATAGGGCCTGAGAATTTGCATTTTTAACAAGTTCCCACGTGGTGATGATGCTGCAGGACGGGGACCATACCTTGGGAAGTGCTGCTCAAGGAAGATTCCCTACCCCTGAGACTGCATTCGATGGTCCTGTCACAGACCTCCTTCCCCTCTCTGTTTACTCCTCTCCTAGGATTATCACTCAGAAGTATGATGGCTGACTGACACATCTAGCTGCTTTATCAGACAGTGAGCTCCCTGAAACAAGAGCAAGTCTGATTACAACTGTGCCCCCCAGAGCACAGCACAGGGCTTGGCTGGCAGAGTAGTAGATGGATAATAACTATGTGTCGAATGATACTTGAGTCATCATTAAATAAATGCAAATAAAAGTTCTGAGGAAGAAACAAGATGCATGTATGTGTACATCTATATATTTATGATCTGAAGTACACAGAGCAGTGATAAGAGAAATGTATTCAGGCACACACACACACAAAAAGAACGTTAAAGAGACAAAGATATGTCTAACCAAAGAAAAAATAAGAAATTAGAATTTAAAACTTACTTTAGCTACTATATCGTATGACGGGAATAAAATATTTTAGAAAGATCACAGTAAAAAAGAAAAAAAGAGCACAGATGGTTTCAACTTTGTCGGATATCCTCTTTGGCCCACAAATGCCTTTACTCCATCTCGTGTAGTTGGTAAAACTAAGAATCACCCCAATTTACCCACAGCATAGCCAAGGGCACATCAGAGATTAGAGAGATCACCAACATCCTAAACAGAAAAAGAGAATTATAAGAAGAAAAAAATGGAAAAGACCTAGTAGGTCATTCAGTTCTAGTCTCTGGAGTAGTGGAAGATTAAATAAAGTAGCACAGAAAAAATTATGGAAATACACCCAAGAAAACTTAAGACTCTCTGATCCTCTAATTTTTAGTGCTTCGTGAAGTTCAAGGGTTTATTGTCAACTCATTGCTTTACCCACCATTCATCAAAAGAAAAACATTCCCTATAGTATGCATTAGAAATGGAAATAAGAAAGGCAATGTAAAAAGTTGATTTTTGTTGTATTAAATGACTCTCTATTTCCTGTGTTCATGAATTTCTGGTTTGTAACTGTACTTATCCAAAATATTAAAATGACCTTCAAGCCAACCCCTTTACTTAAGAATGAAGGGGGAAGAGAAAATTACTAGAAGTTGACCATTACAGAAATTACTTCCAAAGCATTTTTCTTTGATAGCTGCAGTTTCACCCATATTATCATCCTTTTCTGTTGACAAGTTTCCAAGATTTTAATCTTGGATTGGAAATGTTACCCTATCAGAAAGGGCTTATATTGTCAGGAGCGGTGCTGTCATGGAATGCAGAATCATATATGAGAGAGTGCTTGTTGTATTGAAAAATATAGCACTGCTAGGAAAGGCATTTAAATGCTTAGCCTGCTCGCTCGTAAATCACTTTCAATGTGCTCAAGTTCTTAGACAACATACTGAAAGCTTTCTTATTACCTATATTATAGTGTGTCATTTGCATTGCTGAACTTGGGGTTATGTTGGCAATTCCAGATAAACCCTTGCTTGGAGGGTTTATAACTCTGCGATTAAATTTCACCCTGGCTTAGAATTCAAAAGCAAAATTTTTGTGGGATTATTTCTTAACCTAAAGTGCATCTGAAATTTTAAGAAGTGGTCAGATTCACAATTTGGGTTTACAATTGGAAGCAAATGCCCTAAATTACACAGAACTAACATGGGTACTAGGAAACCTGGGCATATTTATCTAAATTTATGAACTTGCTTGGTTGTTTTAGAAACACATATCCAAGAGGTTAAAAAAATTTTTTAACTCTCTCTCTCTGTGTCCTTATTGTATGGACAACTTTTCTGCTTCCTCTCAGTCAAAATATTTGAAAGTCACTTGGATATGTGTCTCATCTTGGGCATGAACACACTCAATACTCTCATTTTTGTTGTCTTCTTAAACAAAGCTAACACCAGTATCCCTGTCATCTACCTACCACCTGGAGTTGTTCTCTAGGAATGAAACAAGACATCAATTAGCTAAATTTTTTTTAAGAGAGACAGAAGTTAGTATATTGGCAGCAAGCCTTTGAATTCAAGATGAAATTAAGTTGAGGATGAACTGAGTACAATATGAGAGATATTTAGGGGAAAGAATTGACAGAAACTGATGACTGACTCAATGTGTGATGGGGGTAAGGAAAAATAGAAAATTAAGGAAAACTCTAAACTTAAGATGTCAAAATATCAGAATTAATCAATTAGTACAAATAGACAAAATAAGGCTGCACAGGCGAAGTATGGTGCATCTCACAGTGTGAAATACCTAAAATGGTGAAAACAAGGATGAAAGAAAACTGAAAAGTTATGTGGAATTTATAGAAAAGGCATGAGGCCATACGGAACACAGGGACGTAACAGCCAGGCTAACACCCAGACTTCTCTCTCAAATAACCTCACTCCTCTGCCTATGCTAGGACGCTGAGTATGGATCAAATAAACAGGCTGTGCCAGTATTTATCAATGTATTAGGGATCACAATTACAAGGGTGAAAAGGAGAATGGGAGGATCTTTGGAGTTCATAAGTCCTAACCTGGCTTCTGAGAATATGAGCTACAGTAAATAAGACTGTGCCATCTGGAAAAAAAGAAGTACAGCCATGTGGTGCCTTTAAAATGACAACTTACTCTTAGGATGTCCCAGGGAAATGACCAGTCCTTGAAAAAGAAGTCCCAACACTAACATAAGGTGTCTAGCTTAGTGAGTTGCTGGACAGTGGTTCCCCTAAATGGGGTATAGAATACGGGAAGGGAAGCAGACTCAGACGGAGAGAAGGATTTAGTGTGGACATGCTGAGTTCGAGGGCTAATCATCACCAGGGAAGTGAAAGTGCAGGATTAGAGCTCAAGACAGTCATCGGGTGTGAGGACAAAGAATCATTTCTCTTGCTCGTATTGAAGACCTCACAAAGCATATGCATAATTTTGAACTGGACATGTTTACAAATTTTCTGTCACTTTACTCTATCTTATAAAAGACCGAAGGTTTCTCCCACCAGAGGGAATTAAAAGGACAATAAGAGCAAGGTGAAAATTCCATCCTGCCACCCTAAGCAGCCAAGGAGAAAATATTCGAGAAAGGAACAAGTAGCTTCTGTTTCTAGCTGATTCTCAGACTACATTCCTTGATGGACTCTTCCACTGAAAATAACAAAGAATACTGGATAAAATATAAATTACACATATCAACGAACTCATATTTGTCCATTTCTGTTGCTTATAACATAATACTAAAACTAGGTGATTTATAAAGAAAATAATTTATTTCTGACAATTTTGGAGGTTGGGAAGCCCAAAGACCAGGAAAATACCTGGTGAGAGCCTTTCTCCTGGTGGTGACTCTCCACAGTAACTCAGGGAATCACATAGCGAGAAGGGGCTGAGCATGAGAGCTAACCTGCTCATTCACTCTCCTTATAAAGCCATCAGAACCACACCATTACCCCCATGAATGGGTCAGTCCATTCACAAGGGCACAGTCCTCACAATCTAATCACCTTTCAAAAATCATAATTGGATTTCCCACCCTCTTAACACTGTTACAATGGAGATCAATTTCCAATACATGAACTTTTAGAGGACACATTTAACCTGCAGCAGAGCTGGCAAAAATTAAGGAAGTCCCAGGGGCCAAAGGTTAAGTGAAAGAGGGAATCCAGGTAAGCAGAGCACCGAAGCCAACATTCACCTGGGGGTAAGATAACTGTAGAAAGGTATTCCTTGTATTATTATTCTTTATATTTTTATCTTGTAAATACACATTCATGTTGCTGGGTATTTTCAATGTTTTCTCTCAGTTACCTCTCTATCTTTCTCTGCTCTGTTCTGTACCCTGGGAAGGCTGGTATTTAGGGACTGCGTCAGAAAAATGGCAGCCTTCCCTAGGGCTTCTAAGTTTGCCCATGGCAGCAGACAGGGGATGAGAGAGGATGGGAGTAAGGCTGGAGTATGTACTCTCAAGGTCTTTCCCTGGGAGGCTGGAGGGATGGGTCATGGCTCCAGGATGTTGTGGCCCCAATGACCTTCACCATCCTATTAACCCTGCTCACACCTGTGCAAACAGTCCTCGATTAACCCTCCTTAGTTTCCCTGCTGGAGAGTGCCATCTGTTTCCTCTTCTGCCTCTGACTAATGTGGCTCCACAATATTTAGTGGAGAAAAATATTTTTAGAAAGAAAAAGGACAGTGGTTAAAAGTGCCAAATACTGCAGAGATTGTGTTAGTTTGGGGCTAAGAAGGAAAGAATAGACAGGGCAATAATCAGATAACAGGTGACCTTGATAAGTAAAGGAAGTTTTTGCATGGTGGGGGAGAGGGATGATCATCAGCCAAGTACTGAGGAGAGAGAAAGTGAAGTCAGTACAGGTGGACATTTCTTTTGAGAAGTTTGGCAATGAAATAAAGATCAAAGATGGGCTAGTACTTAGAGGTTGCAGAAACTCTGTGTGTGTGTGTGTGTGTGTGTGTGAGAGAGAGAGAGAGAGAGAGAGAGAGAGAGACCAAGCTAAGAGAAGAGACTGCAAATTGAATTGTCAAAAAGAATATTCATAAGTTAATGAGTGAAGATCCAGGTCCAAGGAGAAGCAGGAAGTGATAGGATTAGTATGGTGAGGAAGTAAGAATCTTTCTCTTCTTAATGCAGGAACAAGGTCTTCTGCTGAGGCAGGAAGATGTAAGGTTGGAGTCTTGAGGAAACTGGTAAATTTTGGAAGACCTACTGTGGGCATTGGAAAAGGTTGATATATGTTTAATAAATCATCTTTGGATACATAATAGCCAACCCACCTTCAATGGTGGGAATTGAGAACAAACTACTGGAGTGTCCAGTAGACATGTTTCCTTAGCTTTCTGGGAGGAGATTTAGATGAATTTCTGCTGGTTTCATCATTGTGGAGCTCTACAGGCAACCCAGGCTCTTATCAATATGACACGAGAATTACAAATATTCATCAGGCATCCCAACAAAGGAAATGCAGCAGGAGCAAAAAGCAAGGGAACAAATGAGAGACAGCAACAGGAGGAGGAAAAAACCTAGCAACCAGCCACTAACATCATCCAAATTCATCCCATGTAGTCACTGGTGGCTTAACAGGGAAGCAAAGAAGACTAGGTTTGATGAGACATTGTGGCTTAATAAAATGTCTTTGAGGACTAAGGAAACAATGTGTGCAGAGTGTTTTATGTGTCTTCATAACAAAGGCGTGGGATGAATGGAAACCACTCTTCTTTCTCACGTATGGCAATATATTTATCACTATTTGCTTATATCCTGAGATCCAATGAGAATGGCTCCATTCTCAAGTACGAGAAGAGTTCAGGCAGCACTTTGTGCCTGATTGTTATACTTCCTATTGAGGCTGACCAAAATAGAAAATCTACCCACTCATGGCAGTAAATATCAACAATATGAACAATTCTAGAAATGAAAATAAGACTATGATATTTAAGCTATCCGAAAGCAAGTGATGTGAGCCTCAAAAGTCATGGTTAATCATTTTTATAACTAAAATTACATTTTGAATGTGTCCATTGTATGCCAAATGTACTGCACAGAAACTCCAGTACTGAAGTGGGAAGAGGCAGTGAGTGAGCATGCAAAGCCCTGCTCCCCCTGCCTGTTTCTACCTGATGAGAACAGTTCAGCTTTTACATTTTGCAAAGAGTCTCCAGCTAAGATTGTGTTTCAGCAAAGGATTTCACAGCTAAAATTTTTGAAAATCATTGCACCCAAAAAACTAACAATTTAAAGAAATCTTTTGGAAAATCCTCTCCTAAACCAAAGAATTGTTTTCATTTATTGTGCAAACATTTATGAAGCTTCTTCTGTGTCGGAGACTGTTTTTGCCCTGTGGTGGGCATAAGGAGGTTAAAGGTAAAGGATAGAAAGGGGGAGGGACAACAGAGAGAGCTTAGTCCATTAATGGAGTTTGGTTGCTGAGAAGGGTAAGTGTGATCCTGAGCACAGGGGAAGGCAACAGCCTCAGCTAGAGGAGCAAGGCTTTGTTCTCCACAAAGAAAAAAAAGAAAGCACAAATGGGTTTTGGGCGGAGGAAGATTAGAGAGGAGAAAAGCTCAAAATATCAGAAAATTAATGCCTGGTGGCCTTTATTTTCTTTATGAATAGTTCTGCTCCATTTATTGCACATTCATCAATTACCCACCATGTACCAGACACTAAGCTAAGGGAGGGATACAGGGATAACAACACACAGGCCTGTCCCCCGGGAGCTTGCAATCTCATTGGACGGGGAAACAGGTAGACACAAGATGATAGGTGAGGTAAAATATGAGAAAACTAATAAAAAATAGGATAGAAAATGAAAGGGAACTTCAAATAGTTCATGGAAAAATAGAATTGAATGATAATATGAATCTTTCCAGGAACTTTTAAAAATAGGCTTGTGGATATTTTGTGGATACTGAAGAGATCACTTTTGACCTAGATAATCAGAGAAAACCAAGACAGAGATGAGACATTTCCCTAAGTTTCTGAGGATGATCAAGTCTTCAAAGATGGAGGTGGTGGGGAGCTGACTTGACAAAGGGGAGTTCTGCTCAGTGACTTGTTTGTATTAGTCCATTTCTGTTGCTTATAACAGAAATACCTGAAACTGGGTTAGTTGTAAAGGAACAATATTTATTGCTTACAGTTCAGAGGCTGGGAAGTCCAAAGTCCAGGGAACACATCTGGTGAGGGTCTTTTCTTGGTGGTAATTCTACGGCAACACAGCATATCACATGGTGAAAAGGCAGAAGCAGAGAGAGACTGACCCCCTCACTGACTCTCATTTTAAAGCCCTCAGAACCATGCCCATAATCACCATTAAACTATCAACTTATTACTCAGTGAATGGATCAATCCATTCACTAGGCATAGTCCTCACAATTTAATCACCTCTTCAAGGCCCCACCTTCAATTACCATAATAGGTAGTTGAAGAAGTGATTGGGGTCTTTGGTTCTGAGGGCTTTAAAACAAGAGTCAGTGAGGGGGTCAGTCTATCTCTGCTTCTGCCATTTCAGCATGTGATACCCTGTGTTGCCGTAGAATTACCACCAAGAAGGCCCCCACCAGATGTGTTCCCTGGACTTTGGACTTCCCAGCCTCCGAACTGTAAGCAACAAATATTGCTTCTTTATAAATTACCCAGTTCCAGGTATTTTGTTGTAAGCAACAGAAACAAACTAATACAATCTTGATGATCTTTGTATATCACATACTATTGTAGCCTGTATTTCTTAAAATAAGGTAGAGCTCTCTTACAAATATGTGATCTCATTTAATCTCCACAAATATCTCCCAAACTAGACACTATTGTCACCATTGCATAAATGCAGAAATCATCTCAAGGAAGGAAAAGAACCTGCCCAATGATGGACCCTTAATAAAGGGCAGAGCCAGGGTTTAATCTAGATCTGTCTGAGTCCAAAGTCCACGTTCTATCCTCAGCACCAAATGCCTCTTCATTGTTCACTTTCAACCATGTCTGCCCTTCCTGTCTTTCCCTGAATCCCTCAACTCACCTACACATGATCAGCAATCAGAATACCTTTTTAAGAATAATTATATATTGCCAGGAGACCTTTATCACTGCAACAAATGTGTACTGAGGGAACACATATTCTCTTTTAAATTTCAGCAGGTTTCAATTTATCATAACCAGAGACAGCCAGCTCTTCAAATGAAAAGGTCACTCTAGAGCCTTTTCACAGGGCTATGAAATTCTCACAGGGCTATGATGTGACTCTGAGTACCTTCACAGAGGTCCATCCCTTAATAATCTGTGGATCTTCAGCACCTAACCCAGTGCCTCATACAGAGGAAGAATCCAACTAATGCTTATGAAGATGAAATGAGTGAAAAGTTGAACATTTCCTTTGCTTTTGATGAATGATCTGGTGAAATGAAGTGGAGGAAGATGTCTGATCTGTCAAACACTCTTTGTATTAAAGTCATCAACCAGTAACATGGTTCCACAATACTCATAACTGGTGGCGCTGATTTGTTTCTCTACATATTGGCCTCTTTGTTTTAAGATCCAACTCAAGACCCACCTTTTTTATTTGCATTCATCTGGTATTTACTTAAGTCTAATGACCATCTATGAGATAAGGTGTATTATCCTCATTTTGCAGCTGAGAATACAGAGGCTCAGAGATAGTTTTGTGATTCCTATTAACTCATCCATCTAATAAGTGGTAGAAACTGGATTCCACCCCAAGATGTTTGATTCAAATCTAAAGAAAAGAATTTATAATAGAAATCTTAGAAGAAGCCTACTCCAAGAAGAACTAACTGACCTATTCTTCTCAAGAGAAGGTTCTATATCAACAGGCCCAGCAAAGAAAACCACTATGCTCATGCCTTTACCCAGGATATATAAAGAGAAGATTTTGTCACAAAGACAATCTCTGCAAATGAAATTGGAAGATCCAGGAAACGTGAGAAAATAAAATACTGAGATTTAATTTTGTACAATACATCTATCATTAATCTTTTAAATAGATTTTATAAGAACTTTATCACACATAACTCTGGTCCTGAAATCTAGCTCACATTTACAGAAGCTAAAATTTCCATAAAATATAGAATGTGAATAATTTATATTATATCCTACTGTACAATAAATATACATCCCAGACAGGTGGAGATCTATAAACTCATTTTCCTCTTGACATCGCAGAACAGTTTCCCTGGCAAAAAGTTTGCTGACTCCAGCAATTCAGCCAGAGTCCTAACAAAGCAAAGCATAGTTGTCTTTGGTTAAAATACCTTTCTTACCAAAGAGTTTAGAGAGTAGGTTCTGGAGTCAGACTATCTGGTTTTGAATACCATATCTGCCACTTACAATCTGTGTGACATTGAGCAATTTACAAAACCTCTCTGTGCCTGTTTCCTCCTCCATAAATTGATCTAGGATTGTTATGAAGATCAAATTTTAAAATGTATACAAATTCATTTGATTATTTCTTGGTACATAGCAGCACTTAAATACTAATTATCACAATGTGTACACACACACAAATATAATTATATATACTATATATATATATATATATATATATATAATTAGCATACCTTCATGTTTCCCAAAGCCTGGGCCAAAGCCTGGGCCAAATTCTTTACCTCTCCTTTCATTCTACTGAGCCAGCAGCAGCAGGTAAGGCTCTATTTAGAGCAATGACCTTCACAGTGATTATTCTTAGAATCAGAGGCAGGAATTCAGAGTACCCTGGCAATCCTAACATATTTCTAACATATCTTTTTAGTTTTCTGAACATAAGCAGCCCCACAGCAAAGTAACGATTGAGACATAGCTGTTTCTTAAGTTAGTATTGATTGAGTACTCACTATGTAACAAGTGTTTTGCAAATATTATTTCAAATTTTCTCCACAATCCTGCAATTCAGAATAATTTAAATTTCACAGCTCAGGAAATTGAATCTCCAGGAAGTCATATTGATATTAAGTGTCAGAAGCCAGAAGGCCAACTCAGCTCAGTCTCACTGCACAACCATGTTATTTCTACTCCATCATCACACTGCATGTGTCACATACTCCTCCTTCCCTCTACTGTTCCCCTGCCCTCTTTTGATGTCCCTGACTGTCCTGGAGCCTGCTCCTTCAGTGCAGTCTCATGTCTACATTGAGAATGTGTCCTCTGACAAGAATCTGGACTCAACCTGACTCCCTTATAACTCATCTAACTTGCTTATTCAGTGTTCTACTCTCCCTCTACTTCCTTTCTTGAGGAAATAAATTATTTTAGCTAGGGTGTTAACAGAAATGAATAACCTAATATTGACCACCCTGGAATTGCAAGAACAATAGCTAAATGCCTTGTGTTGAAAATATGCCAGACATATTCTCGATGCATCACATGTGATCTCAATGCTCACAAAAGCATTTCACAGATGATGAAACTAAGTTTACTTAATTTACAAAAGTCTCAAAGTTAGTGACTGGAAGCCCAAGACTGCCTGACTCCAAAATCAAACTGTAAGGAGCATTTTACTTTTGATTGTTGAGTCACCACTCAAAAACAAGTGCATCTGAGAGATGGACATGAGAAGGATGATTTCTCAGCTGCCTACTTGGCCCATGTGCATAGGCCACACTGTCAGCAATTTGGGCAGTTGTCAAGTTAAGATTTTATCATGATTATCATTCAAGTTTTCATTTGGTTATTTCTTTCCCAATCTCAACCATTAACTCAAGCATTAGGCTCCCAAAATAGACATTTTTTTAAAGTGAGGACACTCCTGAAAACCAAGAAAAGAGACAAGACCACCAAGAACTTCCAAAAATGCCAAATATCTAGTGTTTGGTTTAGAGAAGGCAATGCATCCCCAGAATGGTAGGAGAATGTTGGATGAACATTGAATGATGAGATCTCACAGAATTTTGTTATGATTTTTTTCACATTTCTTTACCTATAGATAGAAAATAAGAAGATGGAGCAATAAAATAAACTACACAGAGAGTGGTTACACCTTAAACTAGCAGTGCAAATTGTACAACTCCCCATAGGACATGATGCTGACATTTTTAGGATTCTATCCCTGAATGAGAGCTACTGCCTGGGATCTTTGAGATAGTTGAAAAGATTCAGTCCATAATCATTAGGGCTTTATTTGTACAAAGTATGGCACCTACGTGGGATATATCTACAAAGATATTTTAGTAGGTGACAGACTTTGTGTTAAAAATTTGGGTTTAATGTGATAGAACAAAAGCAGATTTGAATTTGTAAAGTCTATGAATCTGATTCTCACTGTACAACCATCTACAGTATAAACTCAGCCTTCATTTCTTTATCTGTCCCCATCTCATGGGGTTTATTTTGTTATTATAATAGGTATTATAGACTCTTTCTAGCTAAGGACTGTCAGAAGTCAGAGAAGAGTGCCTGGGGTGGGGGGTGGAAGGGAAAGAATCCAATGTTTTTATTAATTCATTTAGGCTTCATGCCAATTGAATTCTAGCTCTAGAACTATTTCCTGTAATCATGATTTAGAAGTGCCAGAAACAAATATAGCTATCAAGTTGAACCACTTGCACAGAGAACAAATTAGTTCATAAAATGTGTGGATTTTATCTCCAAATTGAAATTTTGGCCTAAGTCAGTAACAGACACTAAGTCATTTGAGTTTTTCTCAGTGGAGCAATTTTGGTCAGCTGATGTTTTCAGGGTAAAAGTAGCCATTAAGAGTAAGGTAAAGTAATTAGGATAAAAATATATTCCTATATAGTGTCCTAATGAAAATCCATTTATGATATTAAGATTTTCATCTGTTTTTAAAAACTGCAATTCTATCTGGTCTTTGAGATCAGTAGTTCCAACAACTTTCGCTTGCATTAAGAATCCCCATGCCTTACATCCGTACATTTTTATTCTTTATTTCAGGGTAGAAACCCAGGATTCTCCATTTTTAGCAATAATTTTAAATACTTTTGATGAAGGAGGCCCTCAGAATCAGTGCTGGAGATAATAGGTTTGCAAACTCAAACTAACCTTCTGTCTAGACCAGGGCAAGGCAGGTAACAGAAATGAGTGGGCAAGCCTATGGGGTCTGTGGTAAACAGGGAAAGCCACACCTCTTCAGGGTGCAGTAGGTGCTTAGCATAGTCAAATTTTAGCCAAAAAAATATACATCAAGTTTTCCAGGTGTTTCCATATTTTAAGAGATGCCAAAAACCTGAATTTGTATGTGTATGGACTGCTGTGACTGTTTTAAATGTTAGCTCAACATTTAAATACTATGTGGATTAAACAACACAGTTAGAGGCTGCACTCACCCAGTGAGAGGCTACTTTGATACATCTATTCCAGGCTAGAATTTCTTGCAAGTTACAGAGTGTGGACCTTAGTCATGAGTGAATGAATGAATGAATGACGTACTGACTCTTTAGCATTGCTGACCTTATCGTGCTTCTAAAGCAAAAATCTATCCTAACACTTGAAGTAATTAAAAACGATCACTCCTTTGTTTTCAGTGGCTGGAACTGTCCAGTAAGACAACTACACACTTGCTGATTGTAGACACGTCCTTCCCTCAACAGCAACGTTTTATTTTGTTTCGGGTGCCATTGTCTTCCTATCTTTCACAGTGCAGCTCATTGCATTTTTAAAAGATGTTTTTTCCAGGAGCTAATTGAGCTTTATCTATGTGAGTGAGCTAGAATCTGTCACTGACAGCCTGCAGAAGGCCATTTCTTCAATTGCTTGAAAGAACTAAAGAGTCAGACATGACAAACTGCAGCTCAGAATACCTGGCAGCAAGCCCATTAGTGCTGCTGTGCCAAGATGCACTAATAAATTACTTAGAGAACACAGACTCACTTTATTTCCGTCATGAAACTTGCCACCCTAAAACCAAAGGAAAAGATATGATTTTTTTTTTCTATCATAGTTTGTCAGGGCCTTTTGGAAACAGAATGCATTATTTATTTTTTACAAAACATAATTGCTGGCAAACCCACTCTAGTCTATGAAAACAGCTTTCTTTTGTTTCTTCTATGATTTCTAGAGAAACAAACCTTAGGCTTTCTTTATACCTCTTCCCTCTCTGCCAAGAAGCAACTGTTAACATAGCAGCAACGGTAGCAAATAAAAAAAATCAAACCACACTTCTTTCCAACCCCATTTTATAAACTGAATTTTATTGCCTTAGCTTTCCTTGTAACCCAAGAGACAGTTGACTTTTTCCTAAGGGGTGGGGCAAGAGCATCTCGTTTTATCAGAATGCTCTTATCAGTCATTGACTTAAGAGATTAAGAATAAATAGTGAAAGGTGTCTGACAATATTCTTGGGATTTGGTCTATTTAGCATGGATCAAATTTTTCTATAGGCAGAGCAGGCCAGATAGGATTCTAGGTCTTAAATCAATGAGTTCCTATCTACATAATTTTCTGAATTGACTCTTTTCTGCTGTCCTCATCCCAATTCTAATGCTCGTTTCTGATTATATAGTCCAGTACTACCTCACAAGTCTTGGCATTTATCTTTGTATAGTCCTAGTCATTGATTCAGCCTTTCCGTAACCAAATCACTGTGGCCAGTGGAAGGGAATTCTCTGTGGTCAGCCCAGGTAAAGGAGAAGCCCTTTAAGGGAGGGGGTAGGGGTTGTTCTCCAAATAAAAAGTAGGTTGCTATTGCCAGATGATAGGTTACAGGATGCAAGCAATCAACAGCAATCAATTTAAGTCCACTAAATTAGTCCAGGACCCAAAATGTGAATGTACTTTTCATGATACCCTCAAGTCCAGTCTACAGTAGAACTTCATACAAATGTTTTTGAGCAATAAAAGCCTTATAGGAATAAGTATGTAGATTCCCAAGAGATCTTTGATACGTGGAAGATATTCATTGGAAGTGAAGACTTCTCACAACAATTGCAAGCACACCCTAAGTATTATTTGCCCACATGCTGAAAATAGCAAGCTGACAGAGACGGGTGGGCTACCAGAGGACTTGCACAGGAAACTCGATTTAAGCCTCTTCCCCAGCTCATTCATCACTAGTTATTCATTTGCTGCAGTCCTCCAAGAAAATCACCTTGACAATGAAAGAAGCAGCTATTCAGCTGACAGCCTGAATCACAGGGACAGGAGGTGAAGATGCTGCAGGAGCTCCTGTGCTCACCCACTTGTCCGGATGATCGAGCCCCACGGAGTCCTGGGATTGTGTCCACAACACAGGACTGAGCTACACTGAAGTTGTTATTAGTAAGTCCAGTCTCTGTGTTCTGAGCTGCTCACGATTGAGACTGGGATGGAAAGAAAAATGAAATGAGCAAACATCATTTTGGCATTCATACTTTTTAACAGACTCAACGTTCATAATATGTGCCTTTTATCACATATTTCCATCTTGTACAAGCCTTTTTAGATTACGTTTGCTGCAGCGTTGAGGGAGAAATCCTGCTCCTTAGGCAAAGTTACTCCCATATATTTCCAATAAAATAGAGAACTTCACTCCTTGCTACCCAGGTTGTCTCTTTTTTTCACTTGGATGTCCCTCCCCAGGGAAATGCCTACTTTCCTGTGCTGTGTGTACATCTGTGCATTGGCAGCTAAAAGGAAAGTAATCAAAACCTAGTATTCTATTTCCCCAGCCATCTCACTGTGTTCACAGCTCCTCCTAATCATCAACCATCATTGATTTTTCCCAGATGACTTCTAGATACTGTTACTCTCTTAACTATATCTTTGTGGTGGATTCAGTCCTTGCTTCAGCAAACATTTATTGCATACCAGCTTTGCATCAGATCCATCCTGGGCATTGAGAGTAAACAATAAATTGTTTAATTCAACCAATGTGTATGTGCCAAGCACATTTTCAGTACTCTAGAGACCTCACAGTCTAACAGGAGAGATAGGCATACCAGAAGATATTTATAATAGAGAAGGGAAATTGCTGTTATATTCAGCACAGTGTATTTTAGAGGCACAGAGTGAATGCCAGAGCTGAGCAGACCCAGAGACCGCCAAGGAGGAGAGGTGTGTTTCCTTCACTTTGGCTCAGTCAAATTAATGTTCTAGTTGTTTTCCAAGTATCTGTTTAGAGTGGAATAAGTCATTTAATGCCAGGATACTCTCAAGAGAGAGATAGTTCGTGTTCAGAAAAAATCTGATAAACTCCAACCCACCATGAGTTTTCTTCCACTACGTGCCCACCATCCCTTTCATCTCCAGCAATATCAGCACCTGTGCTGGGGTGTGTCTCTGGGTCACTCTCTCGTATCATTTTCCAGGCTGACAATGTAGGGAAGAACATGTAGGAAAACTAAATAAATAAAATCATTTGGGTCATTTTCATAAAATGTGTTGAAATGAAATATGAAAAATATCAAAACCTCATTGCATTTGTCTCTTTGCTTAGGATTTGTATCTTAATCTGTGAGAAATTTAACACTGAAAGTTTGCTCCCCTTGCTTTGAGCTTTAATGCCACATAATCCCAGTCTATTATGACAGTTGAAATAGAGGACAGTGCAAAGGTCAACCTGTTATAAATTTCTTATGGTTTCCTTTCCTCCTAAGGACTGAGCCATCAGTAGATGGAGCTCCACGTTACTTATTCTTGTTCAATATCAATACAGTCCAGGAAACTCAAAGCCACATTAGGAAATATGCACTTGCAAAATTAATGTTTACATTCTGATTGTTTGGGAGCAATCCCGAAAGTCCATGACATGTTATACTTGTCATTTTGTTGAGGCACATTTGGGGATCTGATGCTTCTTAAGCCTGTAAAGTCATCAACTAGTTACCGAGTGAGCCTAGCCAACCACCCAGTGTCCATATATCAGCCCCACATTGTTGCAGTTAACTTGTGACTACATTTTTTTTTCTGTGTGTAAATTTTATAGAAGCAATTACATGTGGTAATATTTCTAGCAAAATGAGAGATTCACCAGCATCTCAGAATATATCCTTTGTAAATATTGATGAATACTCCACTCAATTGCATTATCTACACTATCCTGTTTCTTCCTGGAACAGTAACCAACATAGAAAATGCACCCCATAATTGTTTATTAGATAAATATGGAAATCCTCAGCTATGAGTAGATCCATGTGTACTTTAAACACTAAGATGATCGACAGGAATGCACAAGACTTTCATAAATTATTTTTCCATGCTTTCCATTTTATTTTTCCATTTTCAAATCCTTAAAAATTCTCATCCATATATTTCCAGTTTGAGAGTGTCATATGATGGGATGCTTAACCCATACATCTTTCTACATAAGGTGATTGATATTTGGGAGTCTAACCTCTTCCCTTCTGAGGCTGATATAATCTTTCTATAAGCATGTACTGAACTTTCATTCTCTATTCTTAAATATGGTATCTTCTGCCTACTTGAAACTTTAATGACTAATTTGGTATTTAAGCAACATTTTGCGGGGAGTTCAAGATGGCGGTGGCTGCGGCGGTTGGCACGGAGTAGCTGAGGTGGAAAAGGCGGCCACTGGGCCTCAGGCAGCCGGGAAACTTGTGGACCTTCCTCTCGCCATCTCTTAAGGGAGGACTGCTGCTGCTGGCCGGTCGTGGGGGGTGACCGCCACTTTGCCCCCGGCAGGAGAGGCTGCCTCATTTACAGGCAACAGCTTTGAAGTGTGGAGCAGGAAAAGAACTGTTTCTTAGCTGCAAAAGCGAATCTCGAAACAGGGAACACGGTGCCAGGGCTGCTGTGGATGCAGACAGGATCCCAGAGGCTGGGGCCGCACTGAAGGCGGCCAGCTGCCCTATTCAGGATTCGAGGTTTCAGGCTGGCATTAAAGAAGATTCCTGGGAGCGCCCGAGCCGGGCCGTGACTGAACAGCCCAAGGCAGCAGCGGCCGAGAACGGGGAAGACGGCAAACCAGAGACAGAGAGTGAGCACCCGACCTGGCACAGCACTATCCTATAGAACAAGAAGCCCTTGAAATGACTGACAAGGAATTTCGAGTGATAATTCTAAGGAAACTGAATGAGATACAAGAAAACTCAGCTAGACATCATGATGAAATGAGGAAAAGTATACAGGATCTGAAAGAGCAAATGTACAAGGAAATCAATGTCCTGAAAAAAAATGTAGCAGAACTTGCTGAACTGAAGAAGTTATTCAGCGAAATAAAAAACACAACGGAGAGTTTAACCAGCAGGCTTGTCAAAGTTGAAGAGAGAACCTCTGAACTTGAAGATGGGCTGTTTGAAATAACACAAGCAGACAAAAAGAAAGAAAAAAGAATCAAGGACACTGAAGAAAATCTGAGAGAGATATCAGACAACCTTAAGCGATCAAATATCCGAGTCATGGGTATTCCAGAAGGGGAGGAAAATGGAGATTCCATTGAAAACATATTCAACAAAATAGTGGCAGAAAACTTCCCAGGTATAGGAAAAATCACAGATCTTCAGATCCAGGAAGCTCAACGATCTCCAAATGTATTCAACCCAAAAAGACCTTCTCCAAGACATGTCATAGTCAAATTGGCAAAACTCAGAGACAAAGAGAGAATCTTAAAAGCTGCAAGAGAGAAGCGTCAAATCACCTATAAGGGAGCCCCAATCAGGTTAACATCAGACTTTTCATCACAAACCCTAAAAGCTAGAAAGGAATGGGATGATATTTTCAAAATACTAAAAGACAAAGATTGCCAGCCACGAATACTCTACCCTGCAAGGCTATCCTTCTGAAATGAGGGGCAAATAGTATATTTCTCAGACAAACAAAAACTGCGGGAGTTCACTACCACATGACCACCCTTACAAGAAATCCTCAAGGGAGTACTGGGTTTGGTTCCTGAAAAATAACTACCACGGCCATAAAAACCCAAGAAAAATCTAAACCCGTTAGTATAATAAAAATGGCAGTCATGAAGAGAAAAAAAGCAAACAAAAACACTATCTACAACCTAAGGAACCAACAAACACAGAAACCAAACAGTAAATCAGAAAGCAAAGAACAAAAGACACCTAAGACAACCAAACAACCAATAAAATGCTAGGAATAAATCAACACCTTTCAATAACAACTCTTAATGTAAAAGGCTTAAATTCCCCAATCAAAAGACACAGACTGGCTGACTGGATACAAAAGGAGGACCCAACTATATGCTGCCTACAAGAGACCCACCTCACCCATAAAGATTCACACAGACTAAGAGTGAAAGGATGGAAAAAGATTTACCATGCAAACAGAAAAGAAAAACGAGCTGGAGTAGCTATTCTTATATCTGACAAAATAGACTTTAAACTAAAAACCATAAAAAGAGACAATGAGGGACACTACTTAATGATAAAAGGACTGATCCATCAAGAAGACATAACAATCATAAATATGTACGCACCCAATGTTGGAGCAGCCAGATTTATAAAACAAACTCTATTAGACCTAAAGAAGGAAATAGACACTAATACCATAATAGCAGGGGACCTGAACACCCCACTGTCAATATTAGACAGATCATCTAGGCAAAGAATCAGTAGAGAAACACAAGATCTAAACAAGACGCTAGACCAATTGGAATTGGCAGATATCTACAGAACATTCCACCCAACAACCTCAGAATATTCATTCTTCTCATCAGCACATGGATCATTCTCCAGGATAGATCACATATTAGGTCACAAATCAAGTCTCAATAAATTCAAAAAAATTGGAATTATCCCATGTATCTTCTCAGACCACAATGGATTAAAACTAGAAATTAATAACAAACAAAACTCTGGAAACTATACAAACACATGGAAATTAAACAGCATTCTACTTAATGACATATGGGTCCAAGAAGAAATCAAGCAGGAAATCAAAAAATTTATTGAAACTAATGAAAATAATGATACATCATACCAAAACCTGTGGGATACTGCAAAAGCAGTATTGAGGGGAAAATTTATTGCATTAAATGCTCACTTCAGAAGAATGGAAAGATGGCAAGTGAACAACCTAACACTTCACCTTAAAGAACTAGAAAAACAAGAACAATTCAAACCTAAAGTTAGCAGACGGAAAGAAATCATTAAGATCAGAGCAGAACTGAATGAAATTGAAAACCAAAAAACAATTCAAAACATCAATGAATCAAAAAGTTGGTTTTTTGAAAAGATAAATAAAATTGACAAACCATTAGCATGGATAACAAAAAAAAGAAGAGAGAAGACTCAAATAACAAAAATTAGAAATGAAAAAGGCGATATTACAACTGATTCATCTGAAATACAAGGAATCATTCGAGACTACTATAAACAACTATATGCCAACAAATTTGAAAATCTGGAGGAAATGGATAAATTTCTGGACACACACAAGCTCCCAAAACTGAACCGTGAAGACGTAGAAAATTTGAACAGACCAATAACAATAAAAGAGATTGAAGCTGTTATCAGAAGGCTCCCAACAAAGAAAAGCCCAGGACCAGATGGATTCACAGCAGAATTTTACCAAACATTCAAAGAGGAATTGACACCGATTCTTTACAAACTATTCCAAAAGATTGAAACAGATGCAAATCTCCCAAACTCATTCTATGAAGCAAACATCATCCTGATACCAAAACCAGGTAAAGATATAACCAAAAAAGAAAACTACAGGCCAATATCCTTGATGAATATAGATGCAAAAATCCTCACTAAAATACTAGCAAACAGAATACAGCAACACATACGAAAAATTATTCATCACGATCAAGTGGGATTCATCCCAGGGATGCAAGGCTGGTTCAACATACGCAAATCAATAAATGTGATACACCAAATTAATAAACTCAAACACAAGGACCATATGATCATCTCTATAGATGCTGAAAAAGCATTTGATAAAGTTCAGCACTCATTCATGACAAAGACCCTCTATAAGTTAGGTATAGAGGGAAAGTATCTCAACATAATTAAAGCCATATATGCCAAACCCACTGCCAATATCATCCTGAATGGGGAAAAGCTGAAAGCTTTTCCTTTAAGAACAGGAACTAGACAAGGATGCCCACTCTCACCACTCCTATTCAATATAGTGTTGGAAGTACTAGCCAGAGCAATCAGAGAAGAGAAGGAAATAAAGGGCATCCAGATTGGAAAAGATGAAGTCAAACTGTCCCTGTTTGCAGATGACATGATCCTATATATCGAACAGCCTAAAACCTCTACAAAAAAACTCTTGGAATTGATAAATGATTTCAGCACAGTAGCAGGATACAAAATCAACACACAAAAATCAGTAGCATTTCTTTAAAAGTGAACATGCAGAATGAGAAATCAAGAAAGCCTGCCCGATTACAATAGCCACCAAAAAAATAAAATACTTAGGAATTGAGTTAACCAAGGAGGTGAAAAATCTCTATAATGAGAACTACAAACCACTGCTGAGAGAAATTAGAGAGGATACGAGAAGATGGAAAGATATCCCGTGCTCTTGGATTGGAAGAATCAACATAGGGAAAATGTCCATACCACCCAAAGTGATATACAAATTCAATGCAATCCCCATCAAAATTCCAAAGACATTTTTCTCAGAAATGGAAAAAACTATTCAGACATTTATATGGAACAATAAAAGACCACGCATAGCCAAAGCAATGCTCAGCAAAAAAAATAAAGCTGGAGGCATAACACTACCTGACTTTAAGCTATACTATAAAGCTATAATAACCAAAACAGTATGGTACTGGCATAAAAACAGACACACTGACCAATGGAATAGAATAGAGAATCCAGAAATCAACCCACACGCTTACTGCCATCTGATCTTTGACAAAGGCACCAAGCCTATTCACTGGGGAAGGGACTGCCTCTTCAGCAAGTTGTGCTGGGATAACTGGATATCGATATGCAGGAGAATGAAACTAGATCCATACCTCTCACCGTAAACTAAAATCAACTCAAAATGGATTAAGGATTTAAATATACACCCTGAAACAATAAAACTTCTTAAAGAAAACATAGGAGAAACACTTCAGGAAATAGGACTGGACACAGACTTCATGAACACGACCCCAAAAGCACGGGCAACCAAAGGAAAAATAAACAAATGGGATTATATCAAACTAAAAAGCTTCTGCACAGCAAAAGAAACAATTAACAGAGTTAAAAGACAACCAACAGAGTGGGAGAAAATATTTGCAAAATACACATCTGACAAAGGATTAATATCCAGAATATACAAGGAACTCAAACAACTTTACAAGAAGAAAACAAGCAACCCAATTTAAAAATGGGCAAAAGAGCTAAGTAGGCATTTCTCTAAGGAAGATATCCAAATGGCCAACAGACATATGAAAAAATGCTCAACATCACTCAGCATCCGGGAAATGCAAATCAAAACCACATTGAGATACCATCTAACCCCAGTTAGGATGGCTAAAATCCAAAAGACCATGAACGATAAATGCTGGCGAGGTTGCGGAGAAAAAGGTACTCTCATACATTGTTGGTGGGACTGCAAAATGGTGCAGCCTCTATGGAAAATGGTATGGAGGTTCCTCAAACAATTGCAGATAGATCTACCATATGACCCAGCTATCCCACTGTTGGGAATATACCCAGAGGAATGGAAATCATCAAGTCGAAGGTATACCTGTTTCCCAATGTTTATCGCAGCACTCTTTACAATAGCCAAGAGTTGGAACCAGCCCAAATGCCCATCATCAGATGAGTGGATACGGAAAATGTGGTACATCTACACAATGGACTACTACTCAGCTATAAAAATGAATGAAATACTGCCATTTGCAACAACATGGATGGACCTTGAGAGAATTATATTAAGTGAAACAAGTCAGGCACAGAAAGAGAAATACCACATGTTCTCACTTATTGGTGGGAGCTAAAAATTAATATATAAATTCACAGACACACACACACACACAAAAAAAAAAAAAAACCGTGGAGGGGAGAAGATATAACAACCACAATTATTTGAAGTTGATACGACAAGCAAACAGAAAGGACATTGTCGGGGGGGAGGGGGGGAGGGAGAAGGGAAGGAGCTTTTGGTGATGGGGAGCAATAATCAGCCACAATGTATATCGACAATATAAAAAAATTTTTAAAAATTTTTTTAAAAAGCAACATTTTTCTATATTTGCTAAAGAAAATACAGATTCTGAAGGCAGAAAGGCATGGTTTGTAATTGTGGTGCATCCTTTTGCTGTATGTGTAATCTCAGGTCATTGAATGAACTCTGAGATTTAGTTTCCTCTCCTGTGAAATGTGAATTGTAGTGAGTTGAATGGTGGCCTCCAAAAAGATATATCCACATCCTACTACCCAGAACCTGTGACTATTACCATATATGGAAAAATAGTGAAGAATATAAAAAGGGATATAATTACATTATGGATTTTGAGAGGAGAAACATCCTGGATATTCTCCATGGATCCTACATGTAATTAATATGTCCTTATAAGAGGAAAGCAGAGGGAACTTTGTGAGTTTTGGGGGGTTTTTTTAACTTCTCAATACACACTCTAGTCAATTTTCATGACCCTTTACACATTCCCGCCCTGTCTCTCCCCCCTACATTGTATCTGTTCACTTGCCTTAAAAAGTTCAAGGAATTGTTGTGATTGTTGTGTCTTCTTCCCCCCACCCTATGTTTGTTTTTGTGTTTATTTATTTACTTATTTATTAGCTCCCACAAATAGGTGAGAACATGTGGTATTTCTCTTTCTGTGCCTGATTTGTTTCACTTAATATAATTTTCTCTAAGTCCATCCATGTTGTAGCAAATAGTAGTATTTCATTCTTCTTTATAGCAGAGTAGTATTCCATTTTGTAGATATACCACAGTTTCCTTATCCACTCATCTGATGATGGACATTTGGGCTGGGTCCAACTCTTGGCTATTGCAAATAGTGCTGCAATAAACACTGGCGTACAAGTATCCCTTCAGAATGATGATTTCCATTCCAGCAGAGGAAATTTAGGAACAGACACACAGAAGAGAAGACATACAGAAGAGAAAGAGTCATTATGACCATAGAGGCAGAGATTGGAGTGATGTGGCCACAAGCCAAGGAATTCCTGGATCCACCAGAGCTGCAAAGGGCAAGGAACAAATTCCCCCTAGAGCCTTCAGAAGGAGTGTGGCCCTGTGGACATCCTGATTTCAGACTTTGGCCAGAACTATGAAAGAATAAATTTTTGGTTTTCTAAGTCACCAAGTTTGTGATCATTTGTTATGGCAGCCACAGAAAATGAACACAGGGACAATAGCCACCTTGCAGAGTCAAGATAAAGATCAATGAAATGGATGAAGAAGGAAAAGTGCTATCAATGACTATAATTTGAAAAAGGTTCCTAAAAGTTGTTACATGACACTTTCGCTTCCATCTTAATAAAAAGAATAAGCAAGGGAGGCTAAAAAAGTAGATATTATTTTGGGTGGCCATTTGCCCATTTACCATTTGCTCCTACTATTGTAGGAGATTCTATTACTATGTCAGAAGGACACAGTAAGTCCTGGGAAACAAGTAGCAATTTCTGCCACAAGCAAATAGGGAATGGTGCAGAGGAAGCAAGTTTAGCTAAGGGAAAAACAAACATTAAAAATAAGGTAGCTATGGGGACATTCAATGAGAAATACCCAGGAGATGTTTGGAGACATGTCTCTAGTGTTTAGGAGAGAGGTGCAAAGACAGAGAAAGGAAGTTTACATTCTTTTCCTCCTGCTTCCAGTTATTCTGAAATAAACTGGAAGGCTGTGAAAGTAGCCTATTTATTCCATCCATAGAGAAATGTGCAGGCCTGATAATAAACCCACAACAGAAATTATTGTGTTATGATTGTCAGAAATATAGAGTAATACATAAAGTTTACAGGTAAGACCCTTCTCCCAGGATTGCTCAATAGCTTTATTACTGATACCTATGGGCAGTTCATATTTTTCTCGTGTTAGGTTTTGGAGCCAGTTCTTTATTTTGCTTCATGGATTTTGAGACCATGAACATTTGTAATCCCATTTAGCAACTTCTTTCAAACACACTTCATGTCCCAGTTCTTATGCTTTGTCCGAGAGAACATTTATCTTCATGACTCTAAGATTATACAATTTATTTTGAGAGTCATAGCCCTTCCTAGATTCCATGGGTACCTGGAAGCATGGGTACCCTACTCCTGCTCCAGAGTCTAACACCCTCAGAACAAAGGTCAGTATTATCCTCAAGCTGACCTTATATTCCCAAGGGACTACTCATTGTATTTCTATAAATTAAGGATTTAGGATCTTAGAGATAATTCCATACCCTCTTTTCAGGAAGGAAAATAATATACCTGCAGAGTTGACCAGCCAAAAATTAACATTGACATTGGCAACTTGAGGAAGTCCAGAGAGTAACTCACATGGTGAATGGCCTGAAAATCAAGAGCATATGGGACACAGGTTGAGGAATCATGAGAAGAAAGCATAGTAGGATCACACATATTAGAACAGATACATGGGCAAGAAACACACTCATCTATAAAAAGAGACCAAAAAGAACAAGTTGCAATGTAGTGGATTGGATCTAAAATGAGACAACCTTTCCTATTAAAATTCCAATGATGTTTTTTTTCACAGAAATGAAAAAATAACCCAAAAATTCATATGGAACCATAAAAGACCTCCAATAGCCAAAGCAATCTTGAGCAAAAGGAACAAAACTGGAGGCATCACACTATCTAACTTCAAAATATGCCACAAAGTACATAGATCAGTTGGTTAGAGCTTGGTGTTATAACAAGGTCAAGGATTTAGATCCCAACACTGGCCAGCCACCAAAGCAAACTTTATTTATACACACAGACACACACACCACAAAGCTGTAATAATCAAAACGGTATTGTACTAGCATAAAAAAAGACACATAGAGCAATGGAACAAAATACAGAGCTCAGAAATAAATTAACGTATTTACAGCCAATTAATATTCAACAAAGTTGACAAGAACGCATGATAGGGAGAAGGCTGTCTCTTCAATAGTGGTGTTGGGAAAACTGGATATCCACATGCAGAAGAACGAAATTCAACCCTCATCTCACAGCATATACAAAAATGTACCCAAAATGGATTAAAGACTTAAATGTAAGACCTGAAACTATAAGACTACTAGAAGAAAACAGTGGAAAACCTCCATGACATTAATCTGGGCAATGATATTTTTAATATTACCCAAAAAGCAAAATCAACAAAAGAAAAATAAACAAATGTGATTATGTCAAACTAAAAATCTTCTGCACAGCAATGAAAACAATCAACAGTGTGAAGAGACAACATGTGAAATGGGAGAAAATATTTGCAAACCATACTTCTGATAAAGGGTTAATATCCAAAATATATAAAGAACACAAACAACTCAATAGCAAGAAAATAGACAACCTGGCTTAAAAAATGGGCAAAGGAGCTGAACAGACTTTGCTTAAAAGAAGATATACAAATGGCCAGCAGATATATGCACAAAACGCTCAAAATCAATAAACATCAGGGAAATGTAAATAAAAACTACAATGAAATATTAGCTCACACCTGTTATAATACCTATTATCAAAAAGACAAAAGATAACAAGTGTTGATGAAGATGTGGAGAAAAGAAAATTCTTGCATGCTATTTGTGGGAACGTAAATTAGTATAGCCATTATAGAAAACAGTATGAAGGTTCCTCAAAAAGTTAAAAATAGAATTATCAAATGATTCAGCAATTTCTCTACTGGGTATATTTCCAAAAGAAATGAAATCAGTATGTTAATGACATATCTGCATTCCTATGTCCATTGCAGCATTATTCACAATGGCCAAGATATGGAATCAACATAAGTGTACATCAGGGGATGAATGGATAAAGAAAATGTGGTATGTATACACAATAGAATACTATTCAGCCATAAAAATGGAGGAAATCCTATGATTTGTGACAACATGGATGAACCTGAAGGACATTATGTTAAGTGAAATAAGCTAGGCACAGAAAGACAAATATCACATGATTTCAGTTATATGTGAAATTTTAAAAAGTTGATCTCATAGAAGTAGAGAGTAGAATGGTGGTTACCAGGGGCTGGGGTAACGTGGGGTGGAGGGGGAGATTGGGGAAGATACTTGTCAAGGATACAAAACTGCAGTTACATAGAATAAATAAGCTCCAGAAATCTATTGTACAACATGGTGATTATAGTTAATAACAATGTATTGCATTCTTGAAAAATGCTAATTGAGTAGATTTTAAAAGTTCTCACCACAAAAATGATAACTATATGAGGTAATGCATATGTAAATTTGCTCAATTTAGGCATTCTGCAATGTACATATATTTTAAAACATCATGTTATACACAATAAATCTATACAATTTTATTTGTCAATTAAAAAAATAAAATAAAATATTAAGAAAATAAAATGAGGCAGCCTTACTAACACTTGAAAATAACCAATAGAAAACAACCAAGGCATCTCTGATGTGGTAAGGACTACCTATGTCAATCAATGTCCTATTTAACAGTAAAACACCAGCAGCATTTCCACTGAAATCAGAAAGAAAACAATAATGCTAATTGTTGCCGCAGTTATCTGAAATCATTCTGTAAATTCTAGAGATTAAAATATGACAATCAAAAGAAATAAGATGTATAACCACTGGAAAGGGGGTGACAAAAAAGTAATTATTTGCAGATGATATGATTTATATTTTTACCTAGAAATTCCAAGCAAATCAACTGAAAAGCTATTTAAACTAACACAAGTTTAGAAAGACAGTCAAGTACCAAATTCAGCAGAAAATCAATTGTTTGCCTATATATCATTAGCAATAAATCAGAATATATAATAGAAAAATATCCCATTAATAATGGAATGGCAAATATCAATTTCTGGTAATATATATAACAGTTTGCTGGGCTAAGTGCAAGGGCATTTAAGCAGGGTGAACAAAATTTATCTGATCCCCCCAAGTTTTCGTCATCCCTTTTTTCATCATGCTTGGGCTGAACTGTGCTCCAGAAGAGAGCCCCTGGCCCCATATCACTTTACTTATTTATGTAGAAGAGGAAGGGCACAGGGAAACACCAGCTGACTGTGCAATAATATGAGGTACATGTTCTGGAAAGAGCCTTATTAGAAAAGGGCAGCAAGTCAAGGCATCCCAAGCTCAGCCAGGAGATCTTGAAAATCAACACTATCTGTATCAGCCATAGATATTACTGTTCTGTTGAGCCAGCACAGGCCTGCTGATAACTCATAACAAAGCCACCAGAAAAGAGAATGAGACTGCCCCCATGACCACACAGGAGACAAAATTTTTGTCCCTCCTCACAAGTAAATTGCAAGACCTCCATTAAGGAGAAGCAAAAATTTTCTGAGAGTCATTAAAGAATATTTCAATAAATATATTTATTCCATTTACTCATTAATTCACTGAAAAATATTTTTTGAGAACCTACTCACTGGTCACTGTCGCAAGTGCTAGGTAGACAATGGTAAACTCTTATGGAGTCTAGTGGAAAATACAGCCAATAAGCAAATGAGCAAATAAACAAATCTATAATTAAAATTATGGTAAGCATTATAAATCAAATAAATAAAGAGCTGCACTAAAGTATAACCCTGGGGATGGGACCAGAGTATGTTGGTCAAACAAAGACAGTAAGACAAAGTAATGTTTACAGCGAGACTTGAAGTATCAGAAAGAGCCCATCTTCCAAAGAGGCGGAGAATGGTATTTCAAGAAGAAGAAACAACATGAGCAAACCCCCTGAGCTCAAAAACAACTAGATGTTTTCCAGGAACAGAAAAGAGGCCAATGTCATTAGAGATCAGTGGGCAAGCAGGATAACGGTGCAAGATGAAACTGGAGAGATAGAAGGGAGTGGCCTTCGAGACCAAATTAGGCAGTTTAGATTTTATTTGAAATGCAATGGGAAGTCACTGCCACTTGCTATGGATAATAGGCAAAAGAGTTATATTATCAGGTTTATGGTTTTAAAACAATTTCTTTGGCTGTTGCTTGCATGGGCTGGAGAAAGGAGAGTGGAATCAGGGAGATCATTAAGGACAATGTTTACCTATCATGGGAGAAATGATCATGTATTAAACTAACATGTTAGCAATGGAGATAGAGAAAAGAAGACAGATTCAATTAATATATTGGCAACAGGATCAAAAGGAATTCTTAGGGATTATATGTACATAGTAAAAGAGGCAAAAAAAATCAAGGAAGACTTCCAGGTTTGTGGCTTGAGCAACACAGGTCTTGGTGAAATGGCTAAGACAGGACAGGGAAGAGTTTAGGGGAAGGGAGCCTAAGAGTTCAGTTTTGAACATAAATTTAAGGAGGTTGTGAGCCATCTAAGAGAGCTGTCAAGTAGGCAGTCAGCTATAAGAGCGTCAACTCCAAAGAGAGGTTTAAGCCAAAGACATAAATGGAGCTGTCAGCATGTGAATGGGTTCATCCAGGGAAAGAATAAAATCACCCAGGACAGTGGTTGCAAACTGAGTCATGATATTTGCCATATCTGTGTAACACGTCTATCTACTATTATTAATATTTTTCTAGAAATCAGCTTAAATGTCTGCTTAAACACCCATTTTAATCTCTTCCAAAGCAATACTATTTGCGAAATCTGTTTAATATGATAGGTATATTCTAGTTTAACATGCAGTGAAATAAAGATGTTATTAAAAAAAAAATGTTTGCCCATATATTATCTAAAATAAACTGATTCCACCAGGGGAATGTGTATCATAATTCAGGAAATACTGACTGAAGAAGAAACATAGAGACAGAGTGTAAGAGAGCCTGGAACTGAGCAAGAGCACATATATTTAGACTTCAGGTAGAGGAAGAAAAACCTGAAAAGTCTGCAAAGACTGAGCAGCCAGAGAGGAAGGAGGTAAGCCAGAAAAGTTGGGGTACAGTGGAGGTTGTGATGTGCCACGCCACGTCCCTTTCAGGAAAGGGCTGTTCCCCCCTTACTGGAGAGAGCTATCTCACCAGGGGTCACTGCCCCACCTCAAGGGGCAGCCACATCCAATGGTTGTCCTGGGGTCTAAAGGCCCTGCCCCCTCACCACAAGGCGGGACGCCTCTGAAGGGCCTGTTAAGCTTCAGAGGTTCCTAGGGAATTGACAAAAGTCTTCGTGGAGACTGCATCATAGCCGACATCTCCTTCTGTTCCGCACTGTTTCATTCCCTTCACCACAGGAATGATCCCAAGTGCACTCCCTTACAGCTTGCTGCACAGTGATCTCTGTCTCAAAGTCAGCTTTCTGGGAAGCCCATTCTGCATTGTGTGGTATCTCAGAAGGCAAGAGGGAAGAGTGTTTCAGAGAAAAGGGAGGATACTGAAAAGACAAATTTAAGAAGCTGTAACACTGTTTTGGTGGGAAGTCTCAGTAATTGCAAGGATGTAAATGTTTTACCAAAATAACTTGGGTATTGTTTGGAAGAGGGTAAAAATGATTTTAACATCTAACTGGAAAGGTAAATACATGAAAACGCTTCAAAAACTTTTGAAAAGCAAAAATAATAAGAAAAGATTTTCATGTCCATAGAATCTATGTATTAAAATGCACTGAAGAGCTACAATAAGCCATACAATATGAGGTTGATAACAGAATAAAAGCAGATTAAGAGAAATAAATGAAAAGCTCCAAATAGACCTAAATCAATATATATAAATACGCACTTATAAATAAGTAAGAGTTATTCAGGCAAAAATGAGAGGCAGAGAGCTTTCCAGCAAACGAATTTATATTTTCAAGAGCACAGATGTTTGAGAGAAGAAAACAATTCAGCAAACAGAAATTCACTTTACCTAGAGCAAAGACAGAGAAAGAGGGTGTGACATGACATAAGACAAAGGAGGTAGTCAGGTTAAGAGCCTACTAAATCACATAAAAAATTTTGGAATTTGTCCTAAAGGCACGGGAAACCAACTAAGGCTCTTCTGTCCAATATGGTAGCCACTAACCCCCTGTACCAGTCATACACTTCAAGTGGGGTCAGTCCAAATTGAGACATGCTCCAAGTACAAAATATTTTGTAGAAAATTTCATAGAAAAATTTACAAAATTTGTGTATGAAAATGTATGTGAAATATTGCATTAATAATTTCATGGCTAACAAAAAAAAGAAGAGAGAAGACTCAAATAACAAAAATTAGAAATGAAAAAGGCGATATTACAACTGATTCATCTGAAATACAAGGAATCATTCGAGACTACTATAAACAACTATACACCAACAAATTTGAAAATCTGGAGGAAATGGATAAATTTCTGGACACACACAAGCTCCCAAAACTGAACCATGAAGACGTAGAAAATTTGAACAGACCAATAACAATAAAGGAGATTGAAGCTGTTATCAGAAGGCTCCCAACAAAGAAAAGCCCAGGACCAGATGGATTCACAGCAGAATTTTACCAAACATTCAAAGAGGATTTGACACCGATTCTTTACAAACTATTCCAAAAGATTGAAACAGACGCAAATCTCCCAAACTCATTCTATGAAGCAAACATCATCCTGATACCAAAAACAGGTAAAGATATAACCAAAAAAGAAAACTACAGGCCGATATCCTTGATGAATATAGATGCAAAAATCATCACTAAAATACTAGCAAACAGAATACAGCAACACATACGAAAAATTATTCATCACGATCAAGTGGGATTCATCCCAGGGATGCAAGGTTGGTTCAACATACGCAAATCAATAAATGTGATACACCATATTAATAAACTCAAACACAAGGACCATATGATCATCTCTATAGATGCTGAAAAAGCATTTGATAAAGTTCAGCACTCATTCATGACAAAGACCCTCTATAAGTTAGGTATAGAGGGAAAGTATCTCAACATAATTAAAGCCATATATGCCAAACCCACTGCCAATATCATCCTGAATGGGGAAAAGCTGAAAGCTTTTCCTTTAAGAACAGGCACTAGACAAGGATGCCCACTCTCACCACTCCTATTCAACATAGTGTTGGAAGTACTAGCCAGAGCAATCAGAGAAGAGAAGGAAATAAAGGGCATCCAGATTGGAAAAGATGAAGTCAAACTGTCCCTGTTTGCAGATGACATGATCCTATATATCGAACAGCCTAAAACCTCTACAAAAAAACTCTTGGAATTGATAAATGATTTCAGCACAGTAGCAGGATACAAAATCAACACACAAAAATCAGTAGCATTTCTTTTCTCCAATAGTGAACATGCAGAAGGAGAAATCAAGAAAGCCTGCCCATTTACAATAGCCACCAAAAAAATAAAATACTTAGGAATTGAGTTAACCAAGGAGGTGAAAAATCTCTATAATGAGAACTACAAACCACTGCTGAGAGAAATTAGAGAGGATACAAGAAGATGGAAAGATATCCCATGCTCTTGGATTGGAAGAATCAACATAGTGAAAATGTCCATACTACCCAAAGTGATATACAAATTCAATGCAATCCCCATCAAAATTCCAAAGACATTTTTCTCAGAAATGGAAAAAACTATTCAGACATTTATATGGAACAATAAAAGACCACGAATAGCCAAAGCAATGCTCAGCAAAAAAAATAAAGCTGGAGGCATAACACTACCTGACTTTAAGCTATACTACAAAGCTATAATAACCAAAACAGTATGGTACTGGCATAAAAACAGACACACTGACCAATGGAATAGAATAGAGAATCCAGAAATCCACCCACACACTTACTGTCAGCTGATCTTTGACAAAGGCACCAAGCCTATTCACTGGGGAAGGGACTGCCTCTTCAGCAAATGGTGCTGGGATAACTGGATATCCATATGCAGGAGAATGAAACTAGATCCATACCTCTCACTGTATACTAAAATCAACTCAAAATGGATTAAGGATTTAAATATACACCCTGAAACAATAAAACTCCTTAAAGAAAACATAGGAGAAACACTTCAGGAAATAGGACTGGGCACAGACTTCATGAATACGACCCCAAAAGCACGGGCAACCAAAGGAAAAATAAACAAATGGGATTATATCAAACTAAAAAGCTTCTGCACAGCAAAAGAAACAATTAACAGAGTTAAAAGACAACCAACAGAGGGGGAGAAAATATTTGCAAAATATACATCTGACAAAGGATTAATATCCAGAATATACAAGGAACTCAAACAACTTTACAAGAAGAAAACAAGCAACCCAATTAAAAAATGGGCAAAAGAGCTAAGTAGGCATTTCTCTAAGGAAGATATGCAAATGGCCAACAGACATATGAAAATATGCTCAACATCACTCAGCATCCGGGAAATGCAAATCAAAACCACATTGAGATACCATCTAACCCCAGTTAGGATGGCTAAAATCCAAAAGACTCTGAACGATAAATGCTGGCGAGGTTGCGGAGAAAAAGGGACTCTCATACATTGTTGGTGGGACTGCAAAATGGTGCAGCCTCTATGGAAAATGGTATGGAGGTTCCTCAAACAATTGCAGATAGATCTACCATACGACCCAGCTATCCCACTGTTGGGAATATACCCAGAGGAATGGAAATCATCAAGTCGAAGGTATACCTGTTCCCCAATGTTCATCGCAGCACTCTTTACCATAGCCAAGAGTTGGAACCAGCCCAAATGTCCATCATCAGATGAGTGGATACGGAAAATGTGGTACATCTACACAATGGAATACTACCCAGCTATAAAAACGAATGAAATACTGCCATTTGCAACAACATGGATGGACCTTGAGAGAATTATATTAAGTGAAACAAGTCAGGCACAGAAAGAGAAATACCACATGTTCTCACTTATTGGTGGGAGCTAAAAATTAATATATAAATTCACACACACACACACACACACAAACCGGGGGGGGGAGAAGATGTAACAACCACAACTACTTGAAGTTGATACGACAAGCAAACAGAAAGGACATTGTTGGGGGGAGGGGGGGAGGGGGAAGGGAGGGAGGTTTTGGTGATGGGGAGCAATAATCAGCTACAATGTATATCGACAAAATAAAACTTAAAAAAAAATAAATTAAAAAAAATAATTTCATATTATGTTGAAATCATAATAGTTTTACGATATTGGATTAAATAAAATATATTCTTAAAGTTAATTTCATCTATCTTTTCTTCTTTAATGTGTCTCCTAGAAAATTTAAAATTACACATATGGCTCACATTTCTGGGTTATATTATATTACTATTGGATGGGATTGACATGAGGTCTTCAAGCCAGAAAGTGACATGATTAATTCTGCATTTTTAAAATATCTCTCTGGCTTCGTTGCGTCCTCCTCCAATCTCCCACTTACGTGCATGCTGAGTTCTTGATCTTCACTCCCTTTTCCCCTCCTCTTACCATCCTCATGTAACACCCTCCTCCCCATCATATCATCCTCTTAGGAAAAGATCTTGTCCTAATGTGTAACAGATTATTTGCATGGGATTTTGTGGAGGGGGTGTTTTTTAAACTATAGAATGGAAGGTTTTATCCCTTCAAGAAAGAAAGTGAAGTATGGGGAAGCTTGGAAGACACATATGCGATATAGTGTGGGATGTCACCTCAAGTTGCTGAGTGTCCCCTCCCTACCTAGAAGACTTCCCCTGAATGACCATCTTCTCATATCAGAGTATACCTCCCCTCCACCAAGGCAACATCCTCTACAGACTGCCCAGTACTGAATCTGGTCTTCTCCCATTGGCATCCTGCTTCTCTTCATCAGCAGTAGCTATGGCTCTCAGAAGCCTCTGTGCCTGTTCTTGGTAATAGAAGTATCCTGAAGTAGGAGATATATGGTGTGTCTATGGACAGGCCTCTTCTCCAACAGCTTTGGGCATCCTCAGGAGTTAAAGTCAGAGAGTTCATCTCATACATTGTTGGTGGAACTGCAAAATGGTGCAGCCTCTATGGAAAATGGTATGGAGGTTCTGCAAACAATTGCAGATAGATCTACCATACGACCCAACTATCCCACTGTTGAGCATATACCCAGAGGAATGGAAATCATCCAGTCGAAGGTATACCTGTTCCCCAATGTTCATCGCAGCACTCTTTACAATAACCAAGAGTTGGAACCAGCCCAAATGTCGATCATCAGATGAGTGGATACAAAAAATGTGGTACATCTACACAATGGAATACTACTCAGCTATAAAAACGAATGAAATACTGCCATTTGCAACAACATGGATGGACCTTGAGAGAATTATATTAAGTGAAACAAGTCAGGCACAGAAAGAGAAATACCACATGTTCTCACTTATTGGTGGGAGCTAAAAATTAATATATAAATTCACACACACACACACCAAAAAAAAAAAAACTGGGAGGGGGAGAAAATATAACAACCACAATTACTTGAAGTTGACACGACAAGCAAACAGAGGGGACATCGGTGGGGGGAGGGGGGGAGGGAGGAGGGAGGGAGGTTTTGGTGATGGGCAACAATAATCAGCCACAATGTATATTGACAAAAATAAAATTAAAATAAATAAATAAATAAATAAATAAATAAAATTTTTAAAAAGTCAGAGAGTTCAAAAGCAACTTAACTGACCTGATCTTTACCAACTCTGGTCACAACTTTTCATTGTAAGGATGAGCTATGCAGAGACTTTGTTGAGGGGTTGTCACATGCTGTCAGTAATTGTGGAATTTCAAAATTAACATCAGGTCTTAAGGATTTCAGGTAAGATTTAGTCTCTTTCAGAAAAAAAGCAGACTTCTGATCAAGATGGCAGAATAGATAGCACCCAGTGTCACCCTCTCCCACAATCAACCAATTTACAACTATTAAAAAGCAACAACTGCCAAGCTGGGGCCACTAGAGCTCAGGGGAAGAGGAGGAGAGACCTACGGAGTTCACAAGTGCAGTAAAAGCCACAATAAGGGTAAGAAAGGATCGCTCCGGCTGTTTTGAGCCCCACAACTTCAAGGCTGGCCCTGGTGAGCTCATGGTGCAAGAGCTAGCAAAAGACACTGCTGCGCCCTTTGTATGAAGTTGCTTGGAGATTGCAGGAGAGAAAAGGGCCTTAGTGGCCCCAGGCCAGCAAGACCACTAACAGGGTTCCCATGGACCAACATAGGAGCGAGGGGCCACAGACAACTGAAAAAAGGAGACACTCAGAGACCAGTGAGTCATCGAAAGGGACAAACACTTGGCCTGTCCCATTGGAAATGTTTGTAGTGCAGGGGGTAGGGGAGACAGGTCCACTGGGGGAACACTGGGGCACAGCATGGACAGCTGATCCACCCTCCAATCCACACAGGACAACACAGAGGAGACTGGTCAGGAACACAGAACTGCAAGGGGTGCAGTTTGCTGAAAAGACTCAGGCCCAGACCAGAGTTTCTACTCAACCGAGGTGTACCAGACCTCACAAGACCCAGAAGTGCTTATACGGTCAACAATTTAAACCTGAGCTTCATGAAAAGCCTTCCCCAGAGAATCAGCAACAAAGCAGCAATTTAGCCCAACCACAGAACTCAAGTGCTGGTTCCCACAGGAAGTTCCCCCATTTGAGAAGTAACCAAAGGACAACAAATTAGTTCCAGTGCAGAGTTTAAGTGGTGGGATTAGAGAATAATTCAACACAGAACTGAAAGAAAAAACAAAAAACCCACAGATCAGAGATAAAGTGTTGACATTAACCAGTAAAGATCTAACAGCACCAAAGAACACCTATAAAACCTAGAAGAACCAGAAGCCTCTAGGCTCCCAAGCCAGGATCAGGGGAGGGCCGAGCGCCTCAGCCATGCCTTCAACATCTGCCTCCAGCCCAGCGATGACCACCAGGCTGCCACCTAAAGTGCCCCAGTTTCCTAAGCCTCGGCAGGGGGTGCTGAGGGCCTCAGCCATGCCCCTCCACAAAGTTCACATCCAGCCCAGCCATGACCACTCTGCCACTGGAAGAGCCCCAGGCTCCCAGCATTGGGTGAACAGGGCCTCAGCCACACACACACCCCGAAGTTCACATCCAGCCCGGCCACAACCAAGCCACCACCAGAAGACCCCCGGGTTCCCCTGCTGGAATGAGGGGGGTGTCGGGGCCTCGACCATGCCCCCCCCCTTCCTCTTCCCACCCTAACCTCCTCCATTTTCCCCTCTCCCCATCACTCCCAATTACTCCACAACAACATCTTAGAATGTGAAATAATAATAATAATTCATTAATTAATTTTTAAAAAGAAAAAATGCAGTGGCTGAGCCATAGAAGGCATTTGATCATTGCTGTTACATCTGAATCTGCATAGCCTTCAAGGGACCATTGCTGTCAAACAGCTACAATGCTCATCACCAAAGGGCTGGGTCTGGAGGGAGAATTCATAGCCAGGGATCCTCAAAACCAGGCTAAAGACCAGGACCACTGTTTTCTAACTGGGAGTGGTAATTTAAAAGGCTGTAAGAGCCAGGCAGGAAATATAAATGAAAGAAGTGGCCAACTCTGAGAAAGTAAGAGCATATACCAAGTGCATGTAAATGAGGCTCCTACAATTCAACTCCATGAAATCTTCCCATTTTATTTTTTTTAATTGAAGTATGATTGACAAATAAATATTGTTTATAGTTGAGGTATAAAAATGATGTTTTGATATATGTATATATTGTGAAATGATTGCTACAATCAAGCTAATTAACATATTCATCTCATCACATGGTTACCATTCTGTGTGTGTGTGTGTGTGTGTGTGTGTGTGTGTGTGTGTGTGTGTGTGTGTGTGTGTGGTAAACAAGGCTTGAGATTTGCCTTCTTAGCAAATTTCAAGAAAACAATATATTATTATTAGCTATAATCACCATGTTGTACATTAAGTCCCCAGAACTTATTCATCTTATAACTGAGTTATAAGTTTGCACCCTTTGATCAATGTCTCCCCTTTCATTACACTCCCCAGTCCCTGGAAACTTCTTTCTAAAGAAGCTGAACATAGGGAAGATTGGTTTTATGTGAAACTGCTCACTTTTTTAAAGTTAGCAACTAAGTCGCTAAATACACACTCATACACATACACACTACTAAGCGTGACCAACAAAACCCAACTGTCAGCTCGTATCTGAGGCTGACCCGTCATCTGCATACCTGGGAGGTTGTGTGGCTTAGCTTTAGGTCAGTAATTTCAACCCTGCGGTCTGTAAATCTATGGCTGCTGCTGTATGTTCATGTTTGCAGTGCTGAAAAGAATTAACCATAAAAAATGTTAGCATATGTTTGGCTTTTGATACTAGAATTGAAAAGCCAACCTAAGGCTGTTAGCAAGAGCAAGAGGACTTCACGCATGAAGGATGGAGAGCAGAAAAACCACCATTAGAAGACAAAGGTGATGACAGAAAAATGTCTGGTAGTAAACAGGGAATGTACAGGACAGATAAAGAAATTAGCTTGTAAACATGTTTTGTTCCAAGTCAGTTAGCCAATTTATTATTATGCAAGTGGTTATCTCTACTGAGATCAACACTGGCACTCACTAATTTGCACACAACACAAACTAGACCAAAATTTTTATAAAAGAGAACACTTACCTCTACTACTGTTCACCAAAAGTGCTCTTCTGATCGAACTCTAGTATCTCCCTTCTGGGAGGGAGAGAAGAATTGACCCCAGACCTGCACAACAAGACTCAGCCTCCTCTTGTGCAGCTCCATGGGCAGATGGCAGGGCAGGGGCTACAGTGAAGCATGCTGACAACCTCAGAGCAACATGAGCAGGGAGGCCAAGCCTTCTGCCTTGCTTTTCCCTTGTGCTTTCCTTAAGAGTGTCTGGACAGTGATGATCATCTGGCCACTATTATTTGTTAATCCAATAGAACTCTTATTGGCTATTAATCCCAACCCTTCTCATGGATATTTAAAGTAGATTCTAATCAGCTTAGCAAACATGATTGTCATGAATTTACCTAATTGTGAATTCAGAGGTAACCAAACCAACAAAAAAAGATCCACTCCCAGGAACCAGCGTGTACCAGATACTGGGTAGATGGAGATCCAAACATAATGAAAACACTCCCCTGTCTAGGAGAGCTTACATTCTAGTGGCAGGGTATCCACATAAGTATGCCAACAGAGAGACAGGGAGGGAGAGAAAAAGAGAAAAAGAGAGAGAGAGAGATTTTCATCTCCCACCTCATTCTTTTCATCTCCCACCTCATTCAATCAGAACAATCGATGGCACCAGGTCTGGTGTTAGTTACATGTTTGTAATTCTCAAGCCCTGAAACTGGAATGATAGTTAAGTTAGTATCTGCCCCAGGAGATTTGGATTCCATAAGGGTACAAAATCTGTATTTAAAATAAAAATCCCCTGAAGGGTTTCTTATGATCACCCTGGCTAGAGGAGGCAGGTTTTCACCCCTACTTCACTCCCCTTTCCCAAAGCCCTGACACCTTCTGCGAGTTTTTGAACTGCCAGCCTCAGGGCCTGAAAATCATAACCATGGCCCTGACACATAGCTCTGTTCACAAAGACTGTTCAAAGCCATGGAATGCTCTGGCTCTTTCATAATTGTAATAGATATTGAAATGAAACACATTCTATTCTCTCCATAGGGAGAGTTTTTTCTTTTTTCGCCTTCAGTTCAAAGACTTCTCCTGGTACCCTGATAGCATAATAATTTGCTTTTCTTTTTTATTTATGCATGCTCGTGGACACAAACTCCTCCGTTTTTGTCCTATTTCAATAAAAATTATTGACAAAAACTTTACAATGAATGGCTCTGATAGAACTGATTGTTCTCCTGTTGAGTAATAATACTCATAAAAAGAAATGGAAGGCACAAGAAGAATCAGAGAGTGGGTAGAAATTGGAATTGGAGAGGGAAACTGTTTAGCATTTATAACTTCCATAAACTTAACCTTGTATTTGTGTCAGCTACTTTATAGTTTTCCAATTTACTTTTTAATTGAGTCCTTTTTTTAGCCATGTTTGGAAGATATAACTCTAAGTCGTCTTTCAAAACCATACCACTTTAGTTCAGTTCAATTGATCTCTCCTTGTATTTATTATTCTTGTGCCCGACATACATCACTTTCCATTTGGCCAACTGCAAATGCAATTTACCGTGCATCAAGCCACTTGCACAGCAGATCTGCGTTAGTTAATATTTTATTTGGAGTGATCTTTTCCATGTTTGCTGTTAGCCCTGATCACTGCCACTTACCATATTGTTTAGGTTATAAAGACAGAAAAAGTGACTCAAGTGAACTGATTTACTTGCCTGACTTTACAGTTTAACCATGTGAAGTGATGCTGTTGCAAGAGGCACATAAATGTGAGCTAATTGAACCAACTTTGGTTCCAGACTCTCTAAAACTCTCAGGAAACGTACAAATTGCCCTTCCATGTTTTCTTTTCAGTGTGGTCTCCTGGAAAACTTGGAGCTGAGAGATCAGAGACCTGGATTCTTGTCATGGCTCCACTACCCACACATTCTGTAACGTTGGATCCTCTTCAACCTTGGGTAGTTGTATAGTCTCTTTAATACCAAGTTCACCTTACCTGGAAATGTTCACATAGTACTTTCATTTTGGGGGTGTGGAAAGGCTAAGAGACAAAAAGCTCAAATATTTTGTTAGGAGATTCAGCTGAGAAGAGAAATCCTGATTATTGCTTTGTACTTGCAAGTGTATCAGTAATAGGGTCTCTCAGAAGTCACCTGAGAGTTCAGATCACAGTGAATAATCTTAGAAACATTCTTTATGAAAGTAAATTGCATGGTTCAAGTAATGTGCTACTCTCCCACTATAAACCATGTCATAATTAAAATTGCTTTAACACTAAATTGCAAAAAGATGCCTTGTAAATAGAAAATATTCAACAGATATTTCTTGATGACACTCAAATCTCCCCTCATTTTAGCAAATTAAAATGTGTCTATGACTGATCTTGGATTGCCCAGAGGATCTTCTTAAAGGGAGGTTTTACTGTCCTTTCACTGTCATTTTCTGGAAAGTTGAGCCAAGAAAAACTGGTAAATCTACAAGCAAGGGTTTCAAGTAAATAGCAGAAAGGAAGATATATGGAGCCAAGAATAGGAAGACAAAAATACAGGAAAGCACAGTTCAAGAAACTAGAGGTGGGAGCAGGCAACAAGAGGTGGCTTAATTTAGAATCGTTAGTACTTAGAACTATTTAAGGAGAACAGACATCTGTTGATTCTGGGTGTAATGTCTGCCATTCCCAGTGCACTCTGGAGGACTGAATGAAGGTACAAATGGGAAGAAGTTTTCACTCAGTCCTGAGCTGGGTGCTGGGGGGTTCCTGATGAGCAAGACAGACACATGCCCTACTCCCTTGGTGCTCACAGCCGGAGACTTACATGTAAAGGACAATGGGGATGTAAGCTGTTACTAATGTCATTGGTGTCCCTGAAATGGAATTAGTCCTGTTTCTTCTTGCTCAAAAATACTAAATTCTTTTGAGGTTTTCAAATAAATGCTACTAAAATAGGTTTTGCCACCGCGGAAGGTGCCATTTGATCAGCCTCACAGTTTTCAGGGACTTTATGCAACCATTTATTCATCTTCTAATGGTAATTCTAATCCACTCATTTATACCAATTTCTCATTTTTAGTTAATTAGTACACAAATTAAAGAAATGTATTTTTAAATATACACATTTATCTGGACAACTCTGATTTCTGTTCATACTGGCAAAGTCCCATTTAGACTTATGCTTTCTTTTTATGTGCCCATAACACTGTCCACATGTATCTATTACAGAAATTATCTGATTGTATTAATTATTTCTACTAGCTCCTTGAGGACAACAATTATATCTTAATCATTTTTTGTGTCACTGGCACCAAAAGCAATGATCAGGCACCTACCCCACTACAAGGACTGTGGAAACCACTGGACATATAGAGATTATTCAGATAGTGACCTTCTTTTCAAGAGCTCATAATTGAGAGGGGCAGACATTCTTGTAAACAAATAAATGCAATAATGTATTCTGGGTTGTATCATTTAACATGCATTAGGCTGCAAGTAATAGAAAAATCAACTCAAACTGACTTTAAAAATAAAGAAATTTTTCTCCCTTTCCATCTTTATTTCTCTTCCATTATTATGTTCCCTTTGCTTCCCATTCTGGGGCAGAGATGTCGTCAGCATCTGCAGAAGCAGAGCAGTGAGGGAGTGAGGCACGGAGGAAGCAGAGGGGAAAGATGACAGGAGCACTTGGGAGATGGAACAAATAAGTTCGTTGTGAAAGCAAATAAGTAAATATATTGAGGATAATGGGAGCCAGGTTCCTCAAATTAAAAGGATTTTTCAAGCATGGAGAAGAGGAGGCTAAGAAGAATCTTGAAATTAAGAGTGGGGTTTTAAGCCTCAGTGTAAATTTGTGGGCTTTTTAATGTACATATTCAGATAAATATGGAAATAGTTGGTATAGATGTGTGTATGTGTGTGTACACATATACATATATTTCTTAACACTGTCATCTAGACATGAAGCCCTAGATGCAGGGGCATCCTAGTAGCAATTTTCACATTGAACACCCAGGTGGCGGTTTCTAAGTTCCATCCCACTCTAGAGTCTAGCCGTGAGGAAACATCAGACAGACCCAAATTAAGAATTGCACTATCAAATAAAAGACCTGTATTCTTTAAGAGTGTTAAGGATGTGGGAGACCTGGAAAGACTGAGGAACTGTTTCAAACTGAAGTAGATTGATGAGACCTGACAACGAAGTGCAAACATGTCCTTGGATAGGATCCTAGACCAGACAGGAACAAGAAGCATTACTGGGACAGTCCATGTACACTAAAATTTGATCTTAATAAGTGCCTTTGGGTTGCTATTTAAAGCTTCAAAACTATGAGATGACTAACTCAACTATTTTTGGCACTTGCAGAAGTCTAGTTACAAAGCTTTTATTTTTTTCCCCAAAACATTTTTGTTACCTTCCTATAGATGCCAGTAAGGGGATTTTAACCGACACAACTTATTTCAGAAATAGTGCTCCTGTGAACATTATACCAAAGCTTCACTTCTAATAACAATAAAATGAGGTCAAATCTTATTAACACCCAAATTATAATTAATTATCCTCCCTCCCTGCTACATTGCAGCTCAAAATACCTGTTCTAGTTCTTCATCAGCCCCGATGCTATGGCCCCTGGACATGGTCTGCTGCTGCTCCTGGACCACACAGGAAGTGAGGTTAGGGAGGTTGTGTTGGTCTCTTACGTCACTCAAGCCCAAGTCTGGAAAAGATATCTCCCTTGATTCTCTACAGCATCACTGAGACCCAACTTGAATTTTTTTTTTTTTTTTACAAAATATTGACAGTTTAGGCATTAGAGAAGGAAATTATATTACACCTAGTAATTTACTCTTGCTACCATTTGTGATACTCGGAGAGCCCATGAGCCCCAGGCTTATGCTCAGTGGTGTCTCTTAGAGTGTCACCCCGCCTAATTCCCTGCCTGCCTCCAAAGCCATACACCTCATTCCACTGCTATGAGCTCCATACATCTGTGCAATCTGAACTCCAGGACCCTCTTCCCTGAAGCCCAGAGAGAAAGATTTTCAATCCTTAGCCTAACTTCTAGATTTTCTTTTTTTCTCTCTGGACTGATCTCTCCAGAATAGTGGAACTCCCTACGTGAGAAATCTTGACCATAGTCTTAAACTATGGCCCCAACAGAATAATTGCAAAATAATATACCCTGAAAATTTCAATAAATTCCAGGTTATTATATCTTAAATAACGTGTAGGACATTGTTATGGGCTGAACTGTGTCCTTCCAAAAATGTGTATGTTGGAGTTCTAATCCCAAGCACCTCAAAATGTAACTGTATTTGGAGATATGGTTATTAAAGAGGTAAGTAAGTTAAAATGAGGTCATTTGGGTGGGCCTTAATTCAACATGACTAGTGTCCTTACAAAAAGAGGAAATTTGGATACAGACACGTGCAAGGGGAAAGCGTTTGTGAAGACACAGCCGTCTATAAGTCAAGGACAGAGGCCTAGAACAGATCCTTCCCTGAAGGCCCTTGGAAGGACCAGCTAACACCTTGATCTCAAACTTTTAGCCTCCAGAATTGTGAGAAAATAAATTTCTGTCGTTTAAGTCACTCAGTCAGTGGTACTTTTTACATCGGTCCTGGAAAACTAATACAGACATCAGGTTTGAATTATGTCAAGATAAGTCCACTTTCTTTTCATTCTCTCCTCCCTCGGTAGGTGAAAAAAGGAACTTTGAGACACAGTAGTTTTACATTTTTTTGCTAATGACTACTAAGAGGAAAATAGAATTTTTCCACAACAAAAAAATAGTTCATAGGCATAAGATATTCTAAATCTAAAATCTATGTATAGAAAAAAAAATCATTTTCCTAACCTCCACCACCTCCACAAAGATTATAAAAGCCAGCAAAGTCTCCAAGATAGACTGCTGGCTCAATAAAATAGCCATTTATACTTTCAGGCAAAGCACTAAGCTTCTCAGTAAAAAAACTGTACCTCACTATTTTCAACAAGTACCTTCACTAATAGGTAAAACATAATAAAGGAATAATATGTCCCAAAGAGAATGCAATTTTCCACTTCTTAACAAGAGAAAAACAGTTTAAAACTTTCAGCCCACCAGGGAAGAGCAGAACTTCATCCAGAGCCCCCCCCCCCCACTCTCATTCCATGGTGGGTCATTTGTATCCAGGTTATAGGTGAATGAAATGAATGAATGAGATGAAAAAGCAGGGTGTTTACTTCATTCTCTGCTAGAAGGGGAAAGCTTCACACAGAGTCCAGCCGTCCTGAGGACCAGCTCAGCTCTCTCCATGAGTCCGTCTTTTCTCCGTGTCTCCCCTTATCTCAGTTTGCATCACGTCTGCTTGCTCAGCCCCTACGTCTGTCCCATTTCTTCCCTCTAGCTTTCATCACTCCCCTCTCCCTGCCTGCTGCCGTGTGGGTGACACGCCTCCGTTCTGAGTTGGAATGTTCTGTGCCATGAACTCAAAATGACAGAAAGGCCATCGTCACCCAGAGCAGCAGTGCTCACAGTGTGGTAGGTGGACCAGTGGCGGCATATGAGGTCATTCCAGGGAGTCCACAAATGAATTTTAAAGATTTTAAGATTTTAAAAATTTAAGAATACACATTAGAAAAATAGAACTGACACATCAGATCTTTAAATCCTAACACAAATGAACACATGGAGGAAGAATTTTGAGGCATAAGAGCGTTTCCGGGTGTCCTTGAAATCAAACCACATTAGACTTTAAGAATCCAAGTGCCTTTTCTGACACACCTAACCACTGAAGTAGTGCAGGTGTCCTTGTCATAAAGTCTCACAGCACCGCGCACCTCTCCTTTGAGCACTTAGCCCAGTTATAATTCATTGTTCGTGTGACTGTTTGTCAAGTGTCCACCTTCACTGCTGGACAGTTCGCTCTGAAGACAGTCGCGTGACTGCTGGTGACTACTGCAGCCTTAGCTCTCAGCACACTCTCTGCTTAATATTAGCATTCCGTAAGTGTTTGCAGAATAACTGCATGAAGAAATGAATGGATGAATGGACAAAGCTGGCCCTGATCAGACGGTATGCCGTCACTTTCCTAAGAAGATTCCTGAGCAGAAGAAGGAAACCGTCATCTGAGAGTCGGGCCCACCGAAAACGAGTTAAGAGCTCAGTGAAGGGGAAATAACAATGGACTCAGAGTTGCGAGACCACAGTCTGAGCCTTACGTCTGCCAACAACTAACTGGTTGAGTGACTTCTCTTTTATCACCAAATCATTCCACCGCTAGTGATCTTGTTTCCCTATGTGCAGAATGAGCGGATGCTCTGTAAGACATGTCCCAGTTCCAGGTGCTATGTGGTCACGTCAACACAATTCAGAAGAGTTTCCTGAAGACTGTGCCTTTCTTTCCTCTTCATGTGAATGCAAATGTTCCATCACTATTTTTTTAAAGTAAAGCTTCAGTCAAACAATACTATTGTCAGCCGAGAAGATATCAAACATCTGGCTAACTAAAGAATACAGTCCTATGGGTTCAGCTGTTGGGAATATAAAATGGAACAGGACCCGTGGAAAACTGTTTGGTCCTTCTTCAAAAAGGAAAAAAAAAAATCAGTGGGTGCCAGGGTTTCCGGGAAAGAGCAGGGGAGAGAGGGATGAACAGGTGGAAGCACAGAGGATTTTTAGGGCAGCGAAACAATTCTGTATGATATCATAATGGTGAATATATGACATTATGCGTTTGGCAAAACCCATAGAATTGTACAACACAAAGAGGGAACCCTAATGTAAAATTGAGTTAATAATAACAAAACAATATTGGTTCATAACTGCAGCAAATGTACCACACTAATGTAACATGTTAACAATAGGAGAAACATTGTGCATGTTGGGGAGGAGGCGTATGGGAAGTATCTGCACTTTCTGCTCATTTTCTCTATAAACCTAAAACTGCTATAAAAATGAAGTTTATTACTTACAGAGAGAAAAAATGTAAACAGAATTACCATACAACCCAGCAATTCCCACACCTAGGTATGTACTCCCCAAAATTGAAGAGCAGTATTTAAACAAAAAACTTATACATTAATGTTCATAGTAGCATTACTTAAAATTTCCAAAAGGTGGAACAATCCAACTGATGAATGCATAAACAAAATGTCATTATATCTATAAAACAGAATATTAGTCAGTTGTAAAATGGAATATATTAGTCCTCATACATGCTACAACATGGATAAAACTCAAAAACATGTTTTTAATTTTTCTATAATTGACAGACAAAATTGTTCATATTTATCAAACACACATAATGTTTTGAAATATAAATACATTATGAAATAGCTAAATCTAGCTAACTAACATATGGTTTACCTCACAAAGTTATTTTGTCGTGAGAACACAAAATCTACTCTCAACATTTTTCAAGAATACAATGTATTGTTACTGACTTTAGTTGCTATGGTACACAACAGATCTCTAGAACTTATTCCTCCTATCTAACTGAAATTTTGTATCCTTTGACCAACATCTCCCCAACACCCCTCCTTCCACCAACCTAGCCCTAAAGATCTGCAAAGGGTCTAAGTCTTCAGATGAGTCCATGCAAGTAAAGAAACTACCTGAGACCAGGGAAAGAACCACCTGAAAGGATCCGAGGGAACAATCTTTGGGGCTCATGTAGCATTGGAAATCGTTCCTGTTCTTACTGGTTGGAGTACAAATGCCCCATCATTCCCAGGCACGGGGTAGTACGTTCAGGAGGGTCATGCCTCCATAGTGGGAAAAATAGCCCTACTCTAATGACTGCTTTGATTCTACCATACGCAAAAGGAGAAAACAGTTCACAAGTAACTGCGTGTATATTATAACAAAGTTCAATAATATTTATGTGAATACAGTACCGAATAAAGCACCCAACAAAGTTAAATTCACAGTATCTGGCATCCAATCAAAACTGATGAGGCATGTAAAGGAGTAGGAACATATGACCCATAATGAGGAGAAAGAGCGATGGGAGAGATGGTATCCAAGGGAGAAAACAAAATGAAATCCAGGTGGAGCACCTAACACTGTCACTAGAGAGTGTATGACATATACAATTAGAACAAACATTCAGAATTGCAAATCATCTCCACCCTTTTACTAGGTAAATCTGACTCAAAAACCTATTTTCATAACCACCTGCTTCTCTTCTACTTATTTATACTCTTTCTTATAAGGACTGAAAGAATTGAGGTGGGTGGACGTAGAGAACTGCTTCAATTCAGGCAGCCCTAGATCGTTTATTTTGGAAGACCTAGCCTTCTGCACCTCTAAAGCTGCTGCCACAAACTCGAGAATGCAAGAACTGACAGCTCCCACCACCCTAGGGGAAGACAGTGATATTTTGAAAGGATTGCTACAGCCAAATGAGTGTTTGCCTCTGAAGCTTCTGCCCATCTGTCCTGAACTTTGGACTCTTTTTTTTTTTTCTTTGCTAGCAGATTTCATAATATGATTCAAAGAGGATGGATCTTTCATCAATTAAATGACATGTCACATTGCACTAATGTCATAAATTTCATGGAATTCTCAATATCTTGTCATCATGAACCCAAATTTAGCAATATTATCAGACTGTAGCTCTACATATCAAGATACTTAATGTTTGTGCCAATAACTGAAATTTATTCTTTCTTGAATTTAATGGAGCAGGTGCCACTAGTTCTTTCAGATTGTTTCAGCAGAGGCTAAACTTTTTGAAGTCAATAAACCATTTTCTGTCTTTAAAATAAACTCCAACTGTTCTCTCTTAGGTTGCTCTTATGGCCAAAATACTGTTTCTCACAGACTTCAGCAACGAGCTATTTGGAAAAGGAACATTCTTAAGATTTTACTCACTGAGCCATAATGAAGTCTCTGAAATGGTCCTCCGTGTGCTTAATAAATTACCAAAGTCATGGGCCCAAAAATAAGGGTACAATGACCAAAAATACTCTTTGGCTAAATAAAAGATGCCACAAAAAGATATAGTACCTCTTAAAGTACTGCTCTTTTGGGAGATAGATCAGGGATTTGGCAAAAAGGTAATCATGCTTTTGACATCTTGGCTGCTATCCAGCCCAGTGGAAGTCATTACAATCACAGGCAGCACCAGCAGAATAGAAGGGGGTGTAATATAGTGGAGGAGGGGATGAATGAAGAAAGATTGAGATCAAAGGGCAGATTCAAGAAGGAATGCATAAACCAAAGGCATGAGGAGTTGTGGGAAAGACACCTATCCCCATCCAAAATTACAGCCTCAGTGAGAGAGAACAAGAGAACAAACCAATGTGTTAGGCAGAGCTATCTTTTGAGAATTTCCCGTGGCTCTGAAGACCTACACAGCCAGTAGAGTCAATTAAGAAGACAGGGCCCATAGCTTCTGCTATGGTCCTGACAGATACCTTGAGTGAGAAAGTAGTCTTGGGCCATCCTTCTGACAACTGGTAAGTTAGGTAATACCTAACCAAGGTGGCCATAAAAATGGCTGAGGGCTATAAAAAAGCAATTAAAGAACAAATATGGATTCTTAGCAGAGGCAGGGTAAAGGAAAAAAACAAATCTTATCATCTGTTAAATCACAAAAGGAGCAAAGAAACCAGAACACATGGATGTATGCACACATGCATGTGCACACACACACACACACACACACACACACACACACACACACACACACCTCACTATACTAGGAATTTAAAGACATATTTAAAGACAAATTTAAGACATAGACATATTGGCTACTAAAATTGGCATTCATATAAGATTTTCTAAAGTCTTACATGGGAAGAAAATTAAGTAGCCAGAGTCAAAGAATTCTTATTTTGAAAGTCATATGTGCCAATGGGTTCATATCCCAGGAAATAACGAAGTTATATGGCCCCTTACTCTGACTTTAAGACATGAACTGAAGAATATACAGAAGTCCCAATTTAATGTAGTCAGGAGAGGGAAAAGGTAGTAAAAATTGGGAACAAAAGATTATTTCTCACACTTCGTTGTCTTTCACTAGACTATAAGCTTTAGATGGTGGAGATTATGTTGGTTTTGCTAATCACTGAATATATAGTGCCTAGTACAGTGGCTGGTGTATAGTAGATATTCAACCGGCATTAATCAAATAAATTTTAAAAGATTCAAAGCTATAGAGAAATAGGAAAACATAACAAAAGTCTAGATTCTCAAGGTGGAAGTAAAATTGGTTTGGCTCTGAGTAACAAAGAAATCAAAAAAACATATGGCTAACACAAGACAGATTTTTATTTCTCATTTACATTAAGAAGTGTAAGGTAGGCAGTGCTGGGGCTGTTTCCACAAAGTGATCAGGGATCACTTCAACACACTCCTCTGCTATCCCTATGTCTGACCTTTATCCTCATAGTCCAAGATAGCTGCTAGATCTCCAGCCATCACATCTTCATTCCAGGCTGAGGAAGAAGAATAGAGGTAAAGGACAAGAACAGCAAATCACCTTTATTTGATGCCCACATGCTACTTTTAATTTCACTAATTAGTTAAAACTTGGTCATATGGTCATGGTCATACTTAACTACAAAGGGACATTGAGTTTATTAGCTGGAAAGCAATGTTTCCAGTTTAAAATCTATAATCTTTTATTAAGGAAAAGAGGAATAATAGATATTAGGCAGTTTCTGCTGCAATTTGATTATCAATTAAAATCTTCTCTAGAATGTAGGGAGAGAATATAGAAATTATTTGGCATTAAGACCATTTTCCTTTTTTCAATATTGTTTAGAAAGATTAAATTCTCTTAAAATTCTTAAGAACTGTAAAATAATTAACCAATTGTGATACCTTTCAGCTAAGAAAAGGTGGAAGAAAAGGAATATATGTTTTCTTTATTTGTTTCATTAAAAAAAAAAAAATCCTGAGCAAGGAATGCTTGAGCTCAGGGAGTTGGCTGTCTCCATGTTTTGCTGCCAGCAATCTGAGATCTGTCAAGTGGAGGCTGTGACTAAACTATTCTATGCCCCCACCAGCCTGCGACCCTCAGCCATCACCACCACCTGCCTCCTCCAAACGACTCAATCTTCCCTTAACTCCTGCCCACAGCCTCGTGTGTGTTTTTTACTGCGTCAGTGGATGGCAAAGTATGGAGGAAAGATATTTTCAGCCAACAGTAAGATGAGAGTCTCTGAGTGTCATATTTACTTTTGACTAGTAAAGAACCAATCCAATGATTACGGTAAAAAAAAAAAAAAACTGAACTGGAAAAGAAATCATAACAGATTTCAACTATTATGTTTGTTCATTTTTCACGCAGGATTTTAGCTAATGGTATAATATTAAACATTTCTTATAAAGTAAAACCACTGCAAAGAAAAACCATTGAGGCCGTACCTCGAGTCTGAAAGTTTTAATTAATATGTGAGGGCTATTTGAAATGTGAAGTCATGAATCAAAGAGAAGTGAAAGGATTGTTTTAAAAAGCTGAGCAGAGATACTCTTTGGATCTTTGCCTGGTGACGGGATAGGAGGGTATAGAATTTAAACTAAACTTTCTCAAACTTCTCCTCTTCCTCAGCCTTGTTATAAGGGAGAACAGAAATCTTAGGTGACTTAGCAGGAAAAAATCAAAAAAAAATTTTTATTCTGCTGTAAAAACTTTAAAACTGTAAGAGTTTTACAAAACTCCCCACTCAGATTAAAGATCAAACTTGAAAACCTAAATTTCAGGGTGGCTGGGGGGGATGCCAGGAACAACGTACTTCCTGATTTGGGAATACATAAACTGACAGGGTTAGGATGGAAGACCAGGGTCTTAAAGATTCAATCTTAGTGAGTACCATTCAAAGATGATATTTATTATACTTAGCAATGGTATTGCACAGGCAGCCCATCAGAAAGAGCACCAGCCAGGTTACTAGCTCAGGGACCTCGAGGCTCCCTGCCATGCATTAACTCTTTAGTTTCTGGATTATGAGGAGGGTGGCAGGACAGTGGAGAGTCTCAACTCATCAGATATTTACCAACTGGTATTTTAACAACCTGTGTGTCTGTCCCGGTGCATGTCAGCCCTGGTCTCACCCTTCCAGACACTAATGAAGCCAGACCCATGATCATTATGTCACCACACTTGCTTTCCAATATCATCCAATTTCAGAGAGTCTTTTAGCTCTTCCCACATTGTGCCTATGGCAATCCAGTCCTGGAGACAGCATCCAGGAAGATACAAATCCTACTCTTTTTAGACCAATAACCATAGCCACACTGGACACATCAGTTGGGGATCAGGAGTTTCCATTTAGTCTTTAGTATTCCCATATTTACTCAGGACTAAGCAGAAATATAAAGCAATAGGATTTGAAAGGAAGCAGAAAATTGAAATGTTTACTCTTATGTTAATCATGTCCTTCTCTGATTACACCTTGGTCTCCTTTGGTCAAGTAAATTAGATTGGAATCCTATGTCTTCAAGCTATACATTTAAATCAGTATCATTTTAATTCTCGTTTGTGAATCTCTGTGAATAAGATTATGAAATTATTAAGAAGGGAAAACACTTAACAAAAAAGAAAAACTCATTAGTGTCACCAATCATAATGACAAGGATATAGTGGCTTGTTTAATTATTGTCAGGAAAAGCAGATTCTCTAATAGCCTTCTAGATTTGATATTTTCTAATACACAGTAAACCTTCCTCTTTTTTTTTTTTTCTTGTGGACTTTCATTTTCAATAAAAGTCTTCTTATTTGAAGATGTTGGAAAAACAGAACAGCTAAAAAAAGTTTAGTCTTACTTCCTGTTCTGTTATTAATGGGTCTATTATAAAGTTCCTCTCTTGCTCTTCCATTCCTCATGTTACCCCCTTCTTCATCTTAAATGTCCCTTCCACCTGAATGAGTTTCTTTCCAATCATTTTTTTTTTAATTGGAGCAAAATTCACATTACGTAAGTTTCACCAGTTTGAAGTGTAAATTCAGGGAATCTTTAATAAAGTCAAATATACAGAGGTAGAGAATAAAATAGTGGTTGGGGTGGAGCAGGGAATAGGTAGGTGTAGGTCAAAGGAAACAAAGTAGCAGATATGTAGGATGAACAAGTGCAGAGATCTAACATACATGAGAACTATAGTTAATATTGTATTTGGGACTTTTGTTAAGTGAACAGATTTTAGCTGCTCTTGCCCCACACACAGAAAAATGAGCAAGTATATGAGATTATGGATATGTTAATTTGCTTTACTGTAGTAACAATTTTACTATCTATATGTATCCCATAAGATCACATTGTATATCTTAAATATGCACAATAAAATTTATTTTTAAAAGTTTAAAAATCAGCGGCATTTAGTGCATTTACTATGTAGTGCAACCATGAACATTATCTAATTCCAAAATGTTTAAAACATTTTCATCACCCCAAAAAGAAACCCTGGACCCAATAAGCAGTCACTCCTCATTTCCCCACCCTCCCAGTTCCTAGAAAGCCCTAATCTGCTTTCTGTATCTATGGATTTGCTTACTCTGGGCATTTCATATAAACAGAATTATAGAAGATGTGGACTTTTATGTCTGATTTCTTTAACTTAGCATGTTTCCAAAGCATATTATTATCTAGCAGTACCTTTAAAAGGATGAATATTATTCTACTACATGGATATACCACATTTTGTTTATCCATTCATCAGTTGTTGAACATTTGGGTTGTTTGTGGATATTATGAATAGTGCTACTATGAACACTCATGTAGATGTTTTTATTTGGACACCTGTTTTCAATACCTAGAAGTGGAATTACTGGGTCATATGGTACCTATATTTTAGTTTCTGAGGAATCGCCAAACTTTTTTCTGTAGCTGCTGCACCATTTTACTTCCCCATCAGCACTGTGCAAGGGTTCCAGTTTCTCAGCATCCTCACCTACACTTATTTTCCTTTTTTTTTTTTATTATATCCATCCTAGCAGGTGTGAAGTGATATTTCACTGTGGTTTGATTCGCATTTCCCTGGTGACTAATGATATTGATCATCTTTTCATGTGTTTATTGGCCATTAGTATATCTTCTTTGGAGAAATATTTATCCAAGTCTTTTGCCCATTTTTTAATTCAATTGTTTGCCTTTTTTGCTATTGAGTTGCACCTTCCAATCATTTTGAGCGAAAATGTTTGATGCTGGCCTTTCAAACCAATGACAAAGTTGCAAAATGAAAATGTACTATACAAAATAAACAAAGCAAACCTAGACCACTTGCCACACTCACTAAACAAACCCACAAACACTTAGCTTAGATTTTTGAATTTTAATATTCCCAAAAGTCATTAGAAAGGTAAGGTATTAAAAAAAAGAAAAGAAAAGAAAGGTAAGGTATTTTTAGGAAAAATAAAAAATTTTAATTGATGGAAAGAAAAATAATTTATTCGCGCATATATTTATCCAACAAACATTTACTGATTCCTCTGCCGGGCATTAGGATGACTGCAAACACTGGTGGCAACACTGTGAGTCTTTGCACTGTCCATCCATACAGGATACATTGTAAAGGAGGTTTGTACACGGAAAACATGCAGAGTGTGAGGAAAAGTAGCTGGGAAAACTTAGTTCACTTTACTCAGAGCCTAGAAGAAAATTAAATTCCCAAACAGCCTAGGGATAAATAACTGGTGTTTTATCTTCCCTTGCAGAGATACTACATTAAGGAGGAACAATCTCTTCCACACCACACACAGGGATATATCACCCAAACTCACCCATACAATGCCTTTGAGTAGGCAGGTATTAATAAGAATGTATCAAATGTGTCTCATCCCTTTGGATTGTCAAGAATAGCTCAAGAAGGACTTCATAGAAATGTGGAATATCGGGAAAATTTTGAACTCAGACGAAAAAACATGACTCCAAGTTGGCCTTTTTGTATAAAAGCCTAAAGAAGAAATTTATGAAACAAAGGATGAACTTCAAATGCATGAAACCTTTATGTATTAGTCTGTTTCTGTTGCTTATAACAAAATACCCAGGACTGGGTAAATTGTAAGAGAACAAAATTTATTGCTGACAGCCTCTGAAGCTAGGAAATCCAAAGTCCAAGGGAACACATCTGGAAGTGGTAACAGCGACTCCTCACATCGCAAGATGGTGGAAGCAGAGAGAGCACAGAGGGACCAACCTCCTCATTCACTCTCTTTTTAAAGCCACCAAACCACACCCATGACCACCATTTTTAATTCATTCATTGCAACATTGTCCTACAGTCTAATCACCTCTTCAAGGTCCCACCTTTCAATTACCATAATAGGATTTCCCACCTTCAACCATTACAGTTGGATTAAGTTTTGGGGGACATTTAACCCAAGGCACTGTCTATTCTGATTCCCAATGCCTGGGTCTGTGAAAACTTGAGGCACTCGACTACTGACGTGTACTGATGTTTGGGACTTGATTGATAAATGAGATGTAGAACATAAACATAAAATCAGTAGTATAAAATAGTGGTTTAGAACACAGACTTTGAAATCAGACAGACCTGCACTTCAGAACTGACTCTACCTTTTACAAGGTACCATCCAACAAAAGTTATTTATACTTCCTAAATCTTGGTTTCCTGAATTGTAAAATAAGGATTAAAATACCTGTCTCATTAATTAGTTGATGATTAGCACAATGCCTGGGATATAGTGATAATTATTATAATTGTTTTGGAATATGATGTAAGTGGTGGATGAAGATAGAAGAATGAGTATAGAGGAAGGGAAAATCAAATAAATTTTGATGGAAAAAACGGGCTTGTTACAGATACAAATTCCACTTTCTAGGAAGAAAAGAGAATTCTCATAGTTCTTATTGACCATCATCTTTCTAACAATTTATTAAGAAATGACAGTTGTATAATCTTAACTTTGACTCGAATGCAAATACCTTGTTCAAGAATTATTAACTCAGCCAGCTTTGGCTTATGACAATCCCAACCATGCACATTTACTTAAAATATTTCAAAAATATAAATGCAATTCTTAATATTTTTATCAATTCTGTAAGTTATGATTTATATCAATGTTCTAGTAGAAAATTGCAGCCAGAATTCCATGGGTTAAAGAATCAGTTCTATAATTGTAGTGGGCTACATAGTGGATCCCAATACAGTAATCCAGGCTCTAATCCACAGAAACTTTAAACATTCCTTTATGTGGCAAAAAAATGAATATTATCTTATATGGAAAAGGATGTAACAAAGGGTCTTGAGAGGAGATGCTTATCCTTGATTATCTGGGTCGGTCCTAAATGCAACACATGTATCTTTATAAAAGAGAAGCAGAAGGAGTTTAAGACACACCAAGAAAGAAGACAGGAGACAACATGATCATAGAGGCACAGACTGGAAGGTCAGCCACCAGGCAAGGAATGCCTGAAGTTACCAGAAGCTGGAAGAATCAGGGAAAGTATTTCCCTTTAGGGCCTTGAGAGGGAGCAAGGCCTTGCTGGCACTTTGATTTCAGATTTCTAGTCTGCAGAAATGTGAGAGAATAAATTTCCATTGTTTTGTTTTTTTTTTACTGAGTATTTCGTTTTTTTTTTTTAATTTTATTTTGTCAATATACATTGTGGCTGATTATTGCTCCTCATCACCAAAACCTCCCTCCCTTCTCCCTCCCCCCTCCCCCCAACAATGTCCTTTCTGTTTGCTTGTCGTATCAACTTCAAGTAATTGTGGTTGTTATATCTTCTCCCCCCCCCGTGTGTGTGTGTGTGTGTGTGTGTGTGTGTGTGTGTGTGTGTGAATTTATATATTAATTTTTAGCTCCCACCAATAAGTGAGAACATGTGGTATTTCTCTTTCTGTGCCTGACCCGTTTCACTTAATATAATTCTCTCAAGGTCCATCCATGTTGTTGCAAATGGCAGTATTTCATTCGTTTTTATAGCTGAGTAGTATTCCATTGTGTAGATGTACCACATTTTCCATATCCATTGTTTTAAGCTACCAAGTTTGTGGTAATTTGTTACAGTAGCCCTAGGAATCTAATAAAGCCGTCTCCTCAAATGTATATATTTTTGGAGTAAAGTCAATGAAGTTGCTACAGCCAAAGGGACACTAGCTTTATCCACAGCCAAGTGGTTTACCAAAGGCAGAACTATCTTGCAGAATTGGAAAGCACTGGGGAAAGTTAGAAAAACATGTTTCAACCCCAGGCCAGAAAAATAGCCACTAATTATACAAATACAGTCTGGGTGTTAACAAGTTGAAACAAAGTTCTGATCTGTTTAGTCAAATCTGTTAAACCGCACAAATAATAATCTCCTTTATACCTCCTTCTCTATCTCAAAAATGGAAAAACGGAAATGGAAATAGAGGTCCAAATAGAACCTACCGAGAGATTTTACGGGAACGTAAGCTTCATGAGGACAGGGATTTCATGTTCACTTCCATATCCAGAGCTAATCATGCACATAGAAGCCAGCAATAAAGTCTTTCGTGAAAAAAGAATTGTGAATGTGAAGATTATTTATTGAACATACGTTATATGTTCCCCATTACACCAGAGACTTTTAAATGGATGGTACAGAGAAATATGTATAATTGGAGAGTTAGAAGAGAGTAATAGCTATCAAAAGACAAAATCACAGCAAATTTAGTTTAAAGATCTAATTGGCTTTTATTTACAATTCTAGAATTGAGCAACACCTCATTTTATAAAATAGAGTGAGTGTTCCATTGAGCGACACAGATGAGGTTGGCATTATAGGCAGAAAAGGGCTGAAGAAAGGAGAAACAGAAAGCAAAAAGTGGATTACTTCTTTCAAAGTTAATTTCCTTATAGAGGAGAGGAGCCATAGGCAGCACTCACTGCCCGCCAGAAGGCAGGAGCCTGCTGAACACACCACTTCCATGTGTGTGACCCATTGCAACCACTGCCATGGCCACTACTGCCACAATTGTGGCTCACCACCAAAGTAGCAGCCACAGCCATGGTGCAGGTGGCCCACCAACCACGCAAATGCATCAACACAAGGAAAGTAACCAGCAGAGACCAGAAAAAGAAGTCCCTCTCCTCAAAACCCACTCCAGAGTAACAGAAGAAGCAACTGCTGTACAACATGACCAGACATCAGCATAGAGATACTAGAAATATGAGAAACCAAGAAAATATGACACCACCAAAGGAATACAGTAATTCTTAACTACCAGACCCTTTAGAGCAGGAAACCCTTGAAATGACTGACTTTTATGCACCAATCTTAAGGAAACTCAAAAAGATATGAGAAGACTCAGACAACATAATGAAAGAAGAAAAAAAATCCAGGATATGAAGGAAGAAATTTACAACAAGATTAGTACCTTAGAAAAGAATGAAGCAGAACTTATGAAACTGAAGGATTCATTCAATGCAATAAAAAAAACACAACTGAGAGCTTAAGCAGCAAGCTAGAGCAAGCAGAAGAATTTCTGATCTCAATAAGAGTTGTTTTGAAATAAACCAGGTAGACAAAAGAGGAAAAAAGAATTTTAAAAAATGAAGAAACCTAAAAGAGCTAGCAGACAACATAAAGTGCACAAACATTCAAATCATGGGTGTACCAGAGGGGAGGAGAAATGAAAAGACATTGAAAACCTATTCAACCAAATAATAATGGGAAAATTCTCAGGTATAGGGAGAGACACGGACCTTCATCCAAGAGACTCAAAGATCCCCAAACAAGTTCAATCCAAAAAGGTCATCACTGAGACACATTATAGTCAAAGAGGCAAAGATGAAAGACAAAGAGAGAATCCTAAAAGCATCAAGAGAAAAGTGTCAAGTCACCTATAGAGAAGCTCTATCAGACTAACAGCAGACTTCTCAACAGAAACTCTTCAGGCCAGAATAAAATGGGATAATATACTGAAAATACTGAAAGAAAAAAACTGCCAGCCAAGCATACTATACCAAGCAAGGCTATCCTTCAAATGAGAGAGAAATAGTGTATTTTCCAGACAAACAAAAACTGTGGCAGCCCTGCAAAAAATCCTCAAGGGAGTCCTGCATCTGGAATCCAAAAATAATAATCATTACCATGAATACACATGAAAGAACAAAACCCACTGGTAGAACAAAAATGACAATGAGAAAGAGAAAGAAACTAAATCATACCACCTCAAAAAAACAGCAAACATCAAAGACAAACAATAAAAGGGGAGGAAAGGAACAAAAGATATTTAAGATATCCAAAAGAAAATTGATAAAATGTCAGGAGCAAGACAATATCTTTCAATAACAATCCTAAATGTAAATGGATTAAACTCCCCACTCAAGAGATACAGACTGACTGATTGGATTAAAAAGCTAGACCCAACTATATATTGTCTTCAAGAGACTCATCTCACCTATAAAGACACATGCAGACTAACAGTGAAGGGATGGAAAAACATATACCGTGCAAATAGAAATGAGAAACGAAAAGGAATATACCTATTCTTGTATCAGATGAATAGACTTTAACCAAAAACCATAAAAAGAGATAAAGAAGGCCACTATATAATGATAAAGGGGTCTATCCAGTAAGAAGACATAACAGTCATAAAATCTATATACGCAACATGAGAGCACCCAGATATATAAAGCAAATACTATTAGGCCTAAAGAAAGAGGTAGACCCCAATATGATATAGTAGGCTCCTGAACACCGCTCTGTCAGAACTGGACAGATCATCTAGGCAACAAATCAACAGAGAAATGCAGGATTTAAACCACACTTTAGACCAATTGGACCTGGAAGATATCTTCAGAATGTTTCATCCAACAACTACAGAATATACATTCTTCTCATCAGCACATGGTACATTCACCAGGTTAGACCACATGTTAGGTCACCAACCAAGTCTCAATAAATTTTTTTAAATTGAAATCATTTCAAGTATGTTTTTAGATCAGCACAGATTAAAAATAGAAATTAATAACAAGCAAAACTCTGGAAACTACACAAATACATGGAAATTAAACAACATGCTCCCAAACTACATATGGGTCCAAGAAGAAATTAAACAAGAAATCAAAAAACTTCTTGAAACTTCAAAAAACTTCTTTAAAATAAAGACACATTATACTAAAGTCTGTGGGATACTGAAAAATCAGTACTAAGACAGAAGTTTATTGCAATAAATGCTTACATCAAAAGAATAGAAAGATTTCAAATAAACAACCTAATGTTACACCTCAAAGAACTTGAAAAACAAGAACAATTCAATCCCAAAACTGGTAGATGGAAAGATACAACTAAGATCATAGTGGAACTAAATGAAATAGAAACCCAAAAAATGATACAAAGTATGAATTCAACAAAAATCTGGTTTTCTGAGAAGATAAACAAATAGACAAGCCACTAGCTAGGCTAAATAAAAATAGAAGACAGAAGACCCAAATAACAAACATCAGAAATGAAAAAGAAGATATTACAACCAATATCATCTTAATGGGGAAAAGCTGAAAGGCTTTTCCTTAAGAACAGGAACAAGACAAGGATGTCCACTCTCACCACTCCAATTTAACATAGTATTGGAAGTATTAGCCAGAGCAATCAGGCAAGAGAAAGAAATAAATGGCATCCAGTTTGGAAAAGATGAAATCAAATCGTCCCTGTTTCCAGATGACATGATCTTATATGTAGAGAAACCTAAAGACACTACACAAAAACTCTTAGAGAGGTTTCAAGATGGCGGCGGCTGCGGCGGCTGGTGCGGAGTAGCTGAGGTGGAAAAGGCGGCCACTGGGCCTCAGGCAGCCGGGAAACTTGTGGACCTTCCTCTGGCCATCTCTTAAGGGAGGACTGCTGCTGCTGGCCGGTCGTGGGGGCTCAACGCCACTTTGCCCCCGGCAGGAGAGGCTGCCTCATTTACAGGCAACAGCTTTGAAGTGTGGAGCAGGAAAAGAACGGATTCTTAGCTGCAAAAGCGAGTCTTGAAACAGGGAACACGGCGCCAGGGCTGCTGTGGATGCAGCCAGGATCCCGGAGGCTGGGGCCGCACTGAAGGCGGCCAGCTGCCCTATTCAGGAATTGAGGTTTCAGGCCGGCATTAAAGAAGATTCCTGGGAGCGCCCGAGCGGCGCCGCGACTGAACAGCCCGAGGCGGCAGCGCCGAGAACACGGAAGGCAACAAACCAGAGACAGAGCGAGCGCCCGACCTGGCACAGCACTGTGAGTGATCCCTGGCACAGCTCTGTTCGGGGGGTGGATGCCCACGCGGCTCCCGCCTGCACCACCAGGCCACTCACTGCCACGGTGCTGCCTCCATTTTCCCAGGTGCGGGCAGCTCCGCCCTGCTCGGCCATCACTGAGCCCATTTGCTTGGCCTGGCGCGGGGCTTTCCGGACCCTGCGGGCCGACCTCCTCTCCCACTCCCTCCGCGGTTCTCTGGCAGGGCTGGGGGTGTGGGGCGTCCCGACCAGTTTTGGGAGGGCTAGGAAGTACGGGCGGGCCGACTGTCACTCCACCACACCCTGGACTCCAGCCCCGGTAAACTTCCTGTTACTGGGAGGCAGATACCATCTCTGCGACCACCAGTTTGGAAAAAAGCCTAACGAATTTCTGGTTGGGAATAGTATGGTAGGAGAGTTCCCAGGTCCGCTTGAACCTGCCGGAGAGCAGGCTGCAGGCGGGCACTAGACTCGGTTTATACCGGGGGGATACAAAGGTGAACAAGACCCGAGAAAGATCTACACAGTGCTACAAAGGCACCCAGAGAGACCAGTCGTCTGTGCCTAGCAGAAACCTGGTAGACTTCCTGGGCGAGGCGGTGCTGAGCAGGGTCTTGAAGGCCCAGCTGATAGACGAGGGGTGCAGAAGACAGGCCCCAGCCCAGCACAGTGTGCACAGAGGGGGGAGACGTGCGGCCAGGGAGGCGGAGACTCGACAGAAACCACACACCCGGTGGGGTCGCCACTGCACGATCTAAGAGCCTGGGCCGGAGCACACGGAACGGGGAGAAGTCCTGTACAGAAAGTGAAAGCTCAACAGAGATCACACACCCTGTGGTACGTGATCCACCAGCCCAGCAGAGTACAAGCTGACCAGAAAGGTGGATCCCCGGAGAAGCCCAAGACCCGAGGCAACCACACACACAAGACACTAGAGGCCAACTGAGCAGTCACGGCGGGAGCCATACCAAATTGGCAACCACAGCAACATCCTAGTTAGTCATTAGTCTCAAACCGGTGGACTGTGAAACCCCCTGCCACAATGAATAAACACCAAAAAAAAGACACCAGAAATACAAAAAATCAAGAAAGTACACCACCAAAAGTTAATAAATCTCATACTCTAGATCCTATAGAACAAGAAGCCCTTGAAATAACTGACAAGGAATTTCGAGTGATAATTCTAAGGAAACTGAATGAGATACAAGAAAACTCAGCTAGACATCATGAAGAAATGAGGAAAAGTATACAGGATCTGAAAGAGGAAATATACAAGGAAATCAATGTCCTGAAAAAAAATGTAGCAGAACTTGCTGAACTGAAGAAGTTATTCAGCGAAATAAAAAACACAACGGAGAGTTTAACCAGCAGGCTTGTTGAAGTTGAAGAGAGAACCTCTGAACTTGAAGATGGGCTGTTTGAAATAACACAAGCAGACAAAAAGAAAGAAAAAAGAATCAAGGACATGGAAGAAAATCTGAGAGAGATATCAGACAACCTCAAGCGCTCAAATATCCGAGTCATGGGTATTCCAGAAGGGGAGGAAAATGGAGATTCCATTGAAAACATATTCAACAAAATAGTGGCAGAAAACTTCCCAGGTACAGGAAAAACCACAGATCTTCAGATCCAGGAAGCTCAACGATCTCCAAACGTATTCAACCCAAAAAGGCCTTCTCCAAGACATGTCATAGTCAAATTGGCAAAACTCAGAGACAAAGAGAGAATCTTAAAAGCTGCAAGAGAGAAGCGTCAAATCACCTATAAGGGAGCCCCAATCAGGTTAACATCAGACTTTTCATCACAAACCCTAAAAGCTAGAAAGGAATGGGATGATATTTTCAAAATACTAAAAGACAAAGATTGCCAGCCAAGAATACTCTACCCTGCAAGGCTACCCTTCCGAAATGAGGGGCAAATAGTATATTTCTCAGACAAACAAAAACTGCGGGAGTTCACTACCACACGACCACCCTTACAAGAAATCGTCAAGGGAGTACTGGGTTTGGTTCCTGAAAAATAACTACCACTGCCATAAAAACCTAAGAAAAATCTAAACCCGCTAGTACAATAAAAATGGCATTCATGAAGAGAAAACAAGCTAACAAAAACACTATCTACAACCTAAGGAACCAACAAACAAAGAAACCAAACAGTAAATCAGAAAGGAAGGAACAAAAGACACCTAAGACAACCAAACAACCAATAAAATGCTAGGAATAAATCAACACCTTTCAATAACAACTCTTAATGTTAAAGGCTTAAATTCCCCAATTAAAAGACACAGACTGGCTGACTGGATCAAAAAGCAGGACCCAACTATATGCTGCCTACAAGAGACCCACCTCACCCATAAAGACTCACACAGACTAAGAGTGAAAGGATGGAAAAAGATTTACCATGCAAACAGAAAAGAAAAACGAGCTGCAGTGGCTATTCTTATATCTGACAAAATAGACTTTAAACTAAAAACCATAAAAAGAGACAATGAGGGACACTACTTAATGATAAAAGGACTGATCCATCAAGAAGACATAACAATCATAAATATGTACGCACCCAATGTTGGAGCAGCCAGATTTATAAAACAAACTCTATTAGACCTAAAGAAGGAAATACACACTAATACCATAATAGCAGGGGACCTGAACACTCCACTGTCAATATTAGACAGATCATCTAGACAAAGAATCAGTAGAGAAACACAAGATCTAAACAAGACTCTAGACCAATTGGAATTGGCAGATATCTACAGAACATTCCACCCAACAACCTCAGAATATTCATTCTTCTCATCAGCACATGGATCATTCTCCAGGATAGATCACATATTAGGTCACAAATCAAGTCTCAATAAATTCAAAAAAATTGGAATTATCCCATATATCTTCTCAGACCACAATGGATTAAAACTAGAAATTAATAACAAACAAAACTCTGGAAACTATACAAACACATGGAAATTAAACAGCATTCTACTTAATGACATATGGGTCCAAGAAGAAATCAAGCAGGAAATCAAAAAGTTTATTGAAACTAATGAAAACAATGATACATCATACCAAAACCTGTGGGATACTGCAAAAGCAGTATTGAGGGGAAAATTTATTGCATTAAATGCTCACTTCAGAAGAATGGAAAGATGGCAAGTGAACAACCTAACACTTCACCTTAAAGAACTAGAAAAACAAGAACAATCCAATCCTAAAGTTAGCAGACGGAAAGAAATCATTAAGATCAGAGCAGAACTGAATGAAATTGAAAACCAAAAAACAATTCAAAAGATCAATGAATCAAAAAGTTGGTTTTTTGAAAAGATAAATAAAATTGACAAACCATTAGCATGGATAACAAAAAAAAGAAGAGAGAAGACTCAAATAACAAAAATTAGAAATGAAAAAGGCGATATTACAACTGATTCATCTGAAATACAAGGAATCATTCGAGACTACTATAAACAACTATACGCCAACAAATTTGAAAATCTGGAGGAAATGGATAAATTTCTGGACACACACAAGCTCCCAAAACTGAACCGTGAAGACGTAGAAAATTTGAACAGACCAATAACAATAAAGGAGATTGAAGCTGTTATCAGAAGGCTCCCAACAAAGAAAAGCCCAGGACCAGATGGATTCACAGCAGAATTTTACCAAACATTCAAAGAGGAATTGACACCGATTCTTTACAAAATATTCCAAAAGATTGAAACGGACGCAAATCTCCCAAACTCATTCTATGAAGCAAACATCATCCTGATACCAAAACCAGGTAAAGATATAACCAAAAAAGAAAACTACAGGCCGATATCCTTGATGAATATAGATGCAAAAATCCTCACTAAAATACTAGCAAACAGAATACAGCAACACATACGAAAAATCATTCATCACGATCAAGTGGGATTCATCCCAGGGATGCAAGGTTGGTTCAACATACGCAAATCAATAAATGTGATACACCATATTAATAAACTCAAACACAAGGACCATATGATCATCTCTATAGATGCTGAAAAAGCATTTGATAAAGTTCAGCACTCATTCATGACAAAGACCCTCTATAAGTTAGGTATAGAGGGAAAGTATCTTAACATAATTAAAGCCATATATGACAAACCCACTGCCAGTATCATCCTGAATGGGGAAAAGCTGAAAGCTTTTCCTTTAAGAACAGGCACTAGACAAGGATGCCCACTCTCACCACTCCTATTCAACATAGTGTTGGAAGTACTAGCCAGAGCAATCAGAGAAGAGAAGGAAATAAAGGGCATCCAGATTGGAAAAGATGAAGTCAAACTGTCCCTGTTTGCAGATGACATGATCCTATATATCGAACAGCCTAAAACCTCTACAAAAAAACTCTTGGAATTGATAAATGATTTCAGCACAGTAGCAGGATACAAAATCAACACACAAAAATCAGTAGCATTTCTTTTCTCCAATAGTGAACATGCAGAAGGAGAAATCAAGAAAGCCTGCCCATTTACAATAGCCAACAAAAAAATAAATACTTAGGAATTGAGTTAACCAAGGAGGTGAAAAATCTCTATAATGAGAACTACAAACCACTGCTGAGAGAAATTAGAGAGGATACAAGAAGATGGAAAGATATTCCATGCTCTTGGATTGGAAGAATCAACATAGTGAAAATGTCCATACTACCCAAAGTGATATACAAATTCAATGCAATCCCCATCAAAATTCCAAAGACATTTTTCTCAGAAATGGAAAAAACTATTCAGACATTTATATAGAACAATAAAAGGCCACGAATAGCCAAAGCAATGCTCAGCAAAAAAAATAAAGCTGGAGGCATAACACTACCTGACTTTAAGCTATACTACAAAGCTATAATAACCAAAACAGTATGGTACTTACATAAAAACAGACACACTGACCAATGGAATAGAATAGAGAATCCAGAAATCAACCCACACACTTACTGCCATCTGATCTTTGACAAAGGCACCAAGCCTATTCACTGGGGAAGGGACTGCCTCTTCAGCAAGTGGTGCTGGGATAACTGGATATCGATATGCAGGAGAATGAAACTAGATCCATACCTCTCACCGTATACTAAAATCAACTCAAAATGGATTAAGGATTTAAATATACACCCTGAGACAATAAAACTTCTTAAAGAAAACATAGGAGAAACACTTCAGGAAATAGGACTGGGCACAGACTTCATGAATACGACCCCAAAAGCACGGGCAACCAAAGGAAAAATAAACAAATGGGATTATATCAAACTAAAAAGCTTCTGCACAGCAAAAGAAACAATTAAAAGAGTTAAAAGACAACCAACAGAGTGGGAGAAAATATTTGCAAAATATACATCTGACAAAGGATTAATATCCAGAATATATAAGGAACTCAAACAACTTTACAAGAAGAAAACAAGCAACCCAATTAAAAAATGGGCAAAAGAGCTAAGTAGGCATTTCTCTAAGGAAGATATCCAAATGGCCAACAGACATATGAAAAAATGCTCAACATCACTCAGCATCCGGGAAATGCAAATCAAAACCACATTGAGATACCATCTAACCCCAGTTAGGATGGCTAAAATCCAAAAGACTATGAACGATAAATGCTGGCGAGGCTGCGGAGAAAAAGGAACTCTCATACATTGTTGGTGGGACTGCAAAATGGTGCAGCCTCTATGGAAAATGGTATGGAGGTTCCTTAAACAATTGCAAATAGATCTACCATACGACCCAGCCATCCCACTGTTGGGAATATACCCAGAGGAATGGAAATCATCAAGTCGAAGGTATACCTGTTTCCCAATGTTCATCGCAGCACTCTTTACAATAGCCAAGAGTTGGAACCAGCCCAAATGCCCATCATCAGATGAGTGGATACGGAAAATGTGGTACATCTACACAATGGAATACTACTCAGCTATAAAAACGAATGAAATACTGCCATTTGCAACAACATGGATGGACCTTGAGAGAATTATATTAAGTGAAACAAGTCAGGCACAGAAAGAGAAATACCACATGTTCTCACTTATTGGAGGGAGCTAAAAATTAATATATAAATTCACACACACACATACACACACACACACACACAAACCGGGGGGGGGGGGAGAAGATATAACAACCACAATTATTTGAAGTTGATACAACAAGCAAACAGAAAGGACATTGTTGGGGGGAGGGGGGAGGGAGAAGGGAGGGAGGTTTTGGTGATGGGGAGCAATAATCAGCTACAATGTATATCGACAAAATAAAATTTAAAAAAATAAAATAAAATAAAATAAAATAAAATAAAAACTCTTAGAGCTGATAAATGATTTCAGTAAATTTGCAGGATACAAAATCAACACACAAAAATCAGTAGCATTTTCATACTCCAGTAACAACCTAGCAGATAAAGAAATCAAGAAAGCAAGCCCATTTACAATAGTCACAAAAAAGAAATAAAATAAAATAAAATATCTGGTATTTTTAATCAATTTAACCAAGGATTTGAAAGATCTCTACAACAAGAACTACAAATCACTGCTGAAATAAATTAAAGAGGACACACAAAGATGGAAAGATATTCCATGCTCTTGGATTGGTACAATTAACATTGTGAAAATGCCCATACTACTTGAAGTGATCTACTGATTTGACACAATCCCCATCAAAATACCCTTGACATTCTTCACAGAAATAGAAAAAACTATCCTAAAATTCTTATGGAACAGCAAAAGACCCCAAATAGCCAAAGAAATCCTGAACAAAAAAATAAAACTGGAGGCATTGTACTCCCTGACTTCAAACAATACTACAAAACTACAGTGAGCAAAACAACATGGTACTTGCTTAGAAACAGACAAATGGAGCAATAGAACAGAATAGAGAACCCAGAAATCAACCCACATACTTATAGACAGCTGTTCTTTGACAAAGGCAACAAGAACATACATTGCAGAAAAGCCTGCCTCTTCAATAAATGGTGCTGGGAAAACTGACCATCCATATGTAGAAGAGAGAAACTAGACCCATACCTCTCACTATATACCAAAATCAACTCAAAATGGATTAAAGACTTAAGTATAAGACCCGGAATTATAAAACTTCTAAAAGAAAACATAGGGGAAATGCTTCAGGAAGTAGGACTGGGCAACAACTTTATGAATAAGACCCGAAAAGCATAAGCAATGAAAGAAAAATTAAACAAATGGGATTATGTCAAACTAAAAATTTTCTGCACATCAAAGGAAATAATCAACAGAATAGAAAGACAACCTACAAACAATCCAAACCTAAAGTTAGCAGACGGAAAGAAATCATTAAGATCAGAGCAGAACTAAATGAAATTGAAAACCAAAAAACAATTCAAAAGATCAATGAATCAAAAAGTTGGTTTTTTGAAAAGATAAATAAAATTGACAAACCATTAGCATGGATAACAAAAAAAAGAAGAGAGAAGACTCAAATAACAAAAATTAGAAATGAAAAAGGTGATATTACAACTGATTCATCTGAAATACAAGGAATCATTCGAGACTACTATAAACAACTATACGCCAACAAATTTGAAAATCTGGAGGAAATGGATAAATTTCTGGACACACACAAGCTCCCAAAACGGAACCATGAAGACGTAGAAAATTTGAACAGACCAATAACAATAAAGGAGATTGAAGCTGTTATCAGAGTCCCAACAAAGAAAAGCCCAGGACCAGATGGATTCACAGCAGAATTTTACCAAACATTCAAAGAGGAATTGACACCGATTCTTTACAAAATATTCCAAAAGATTGAAACGGATGCAAATCTCCCAAACTCATTCTATGAAGCAAACATCATCCTGATACCAAAACCAGGTAAAGATATAACCAAAAAAGAAAACTACAGGCCGATATTCTTGATGAATATAGATGCAAAAATCCTCACTAAAATACTAGCAAACAGAATACAGCAACACATACGTAAAATTATTCACCACGATCAAGTGGGATTCATCCCAGGGATGCAAGGTTGGTTCAACATACGCAAATCAATAAATGTGATACACCATATTAATAAACTCAAACACAAGGACCATATGATCATCTCTATAGATGCTGAAAAAGCATTTGATAAAGTTCAGCACTCATTCATGACAAAGACCCTCTATAAGTTAGGTATAGAGGGAAAGTATCTCAACATAATTAAAGCCATATATGATAAACCCACTGCCAAGATCATCCTGAATGGGGAAAAGCTGAAAGCTTTTCCTTTAAGAACAGGAACTAGACAAGGATGCCCACTCTCACCACTCCTATTCAACATAGTGTTGGAAGTACTAGCCAGAGCAATCAGAGAAGAGAAGGAAATAAAGGGCATCCAGATTGGAAAAGATGAAGTCAAACTGTCCCTGTTTGCAGATGACATGATCCTATATATCGAACAGCCTAAAACCTCTACAAAAAAACTCTTGGAATTGATAAATGATTTCAGCACAGTAGCAGGATACAAAATCAACACACAAAAATCAGTAGCATTTCTTTTCTCCAATAGTGAACATGCAGAAAGAGAAATCAAGAAAGCCTGCCCATTTACAATAGCCACCAAAAAATTAAAATACTTAGGAATTGAGTTAACCAAGGAGGTGAAAAATATCTATAATGAGAACTACAAACCACTGCTGAGAGAAATTAGAGAGGATACAAGAAGATGGAAAGATATCCCATGCTCTTGGATTGGAAGAATCAACATAGTGAAAATATCTATACTACCCAAAGTGATATACAAATTCAATGCAATCCCCATCAAAATTCCAAAGACATTTTTCTCAGAAATGGAAAAAACTATCCAGACATTTATATGGAACAATAAAAGACCACGCATAGCCAAAGAAATGCTGAGCAAAAAAAATAAAGCTGGAGGCATAACACTACCTGACTTTAAGCTATACTACAAAGCTATAATAACCAAAACAGTATGGTACTGGCATAAAAACAGACACACTGACCAATGGAATAGAATAGAGAATCCAGAAATCAACCCACACACTTACTGCCATCTGATCTTTGACAAAGGCACCAAGCCTATTCACTGGGGAAGGGACTGCCTCTTCAGCAAGTGGTGCTGGGATAACTGGATATCGATATGCAGGAGAATGAAACTAGATCCATACCTCTCACCGTATACTAAAATCAACTCAAAATGGATTAAGGATTTAAATATACACCCTGAGACAATAAAACTTCTTAAAGAAAACATAGGAGAAACACTTCAGGAAATAGGACTGGGCACAGACTTCATGAATACGACCCCAAAAGCAAGGGCAACCAAAGGAAAAATAAACAAATGGGATTATATCAAACTAAAAAGCTTCTGCACAGCAAAAGAAACAATTAAAAGAGTTAAAAGACAACCAACAGAGTGGGAGAAAATATTTGCAAAATATACATCTGACAAAGGATTAATATCCAGAATATATAAGGAACTCAAACAACTTTACAAGAAGAAAACAAGCAACCCAATTAAAAAATGGGCAAAAGAGCTAAGTAGGCATTTCTCTAAGGAAGATATCCAAATGGCCAACAGACATATGAAAAAATGCTCAACATCACTCAGCATCCGGGAAATGCAAATCAAAACCACACTGAGATACCATCTAAGCCCAGTTAGGATGGCTAAAATCCAAAAGACCGTGAACGATAAATGCTGGCGAGCTTGTGGAGAAAAAGGAACTCTCATACATTGTTGGTGGGACTGCAAAATGGTGCAGCCTCTATGGAAAATGGTATGGAGGTTCCTCAAACAATTGCAGATAGATCTACCATACGACCCAGCTATCCCACTGTTGGGAATATACCCAGAGGAATGGAAATCATCAAGTCGAAGGTATACCTGTTCCCCAATGTTCATCGCAGCACTCTTTACAGTAGCCAAGAGTTGGAACCAACCTAAATGTGCATTGATGGACAACTATATAAGGAAAATGTGGTATATATACACAGTGGAATACTACTCTTCCATAAAAAAGGAATGAAAGTCTGCCATTTGCAGCAACATGGGTGAACTTAAAGAAAATTATGTTAAGTGAAACAAGCCAGGCACAGAAAGAGAAATACCACATGACCTCATTCATAAGTGGGAGCTGAAAAAAATAAAGAAACAATAACAGAAAGAAAGAAAGATACAACAATCACAATAATTCATTGGAGAGAACAGCACTGAAGCTACCAAAGGTAGGAAAGGGGGAGCTGGAGGAGAGGTTAGGAGAAATTGGTAAAGGGCCACAAAAGATGTTTACATTGTATAATGTTAAAATTCAAAAAAACTTTTAAAAAAGAAAAGAAATTAAAACGGTGATAACAGGCAAAAACAAAACACGAAAAACAAAACAGAGGCGAATTCCTTACTACACTATCAGGTTGACTGGAATCTCCTGCTTTTTAGGAGAAGTGGCCCTTTTCGAAGTTTAGTTTGATTACCTAGCACTTAGCACAAATGACTCCATTCTCGTTTGGTCTGGTCTGCTGGGGCCTAGTGCAGGAGACTAGCCAAAAAGAATTGCCTCCTGTAAACTTTATTTGTAATGGGAAATAGCCTATGATTAAAAATACAATGGGAGGAGGAAGATAATTTTAACATGCTAAACTACATATGAGGCGACTATAGAATATCCGATTAAAACTATTCAGTAGGTGATTGAACATATAGCATTAGAATTCCTGTGAGAACTCAGAAAGTGATGTTTATCTATGTAATAGTTAAAGAACTTTTAATAGCTAATTTCTCCAAAAGAAAGTCTAGAGCAAGGATGATTTAGTCATGAAGGCAATATCTTTAGTTACAAAATAAATCATCTTTTTCTGGGTAGTGCCTGATCTGTCCTGTTATATCTTCTTAAAGGGCATTCACTGGGATCCACACCTTTGGGTTGAGACCAGTTTTCCTTTGTGTGTACTCATTCTGGAGCCCAGGCTTAAAGAGCAGTGGCTATTCACAACATGATCTTCTCATGGTAATCAAGCCTAATGTAAGCACATTTCAGGCTTCTGTTTACATCATATCTGCTATCATCCTACTGTCCAAAGCAAGTCACAGGGCCAAGCCCACTTTCAATGGGATGTACGTTTCACCCATAATGGAAAGGCACTGCAATATTACATAGAAAAGGGTATGAATACACTATCACAGGGAAGTGAAGAACTGTGACTAATAACCCAGTCTTTGACAACCTCCAAAGTCCTTTTCAATGCTAGTTTTGCATTCTGTAATTCTGTGATTCATGAAAATATGTGAACTCCCTTAACTACCCAGTTACTTTCTCTCCTGCATCAACTCCCGAAAAGACCATGTATTACTTAACTCAACCAAATCTATCCTTTTCTTAGCCCCTTCTGTCTCAAAGGAAGTGTTGTTACTCTCTCTCTAACCAAGGTTCATTCCCAAGCTCTGTTCTAAATTTCAACCCCAAAGTCGCAGAGACTTTGACTCATCCCTCTTCCCTCTTCTGTTCTCCTAAATCTTTACCCTGGTTCAGCAATCGATCATTTGACCTATGATCTTAAAAATAAAAGCTCCCCCGTGACATCACATCTCTTTCAGCAAGCATCTTCCTCACATTTACATTTCTTAAGAGAGCATATTTATTCACAGCCTCAGCGTCTATTTTCTCTCCTCCCACTCACTCTGCAACACTCTGAAATCTGGCCAAAATTGCTCACACAAAGAACGACAAGGAGATCGTCTATGCCAAGTTTATTATTTATTGTTGGAAAGTTTGTGAGGCACAATAAATATCAGTCTTCTTCCCTGAATTCTGGATCAAAAGAGAAGGGGAAAAAAGTATGAATCTAATACTGAAAAAAATATTGCTTAGTGAAGAGCCAAATGAGCTTATTAACTTCCTGCCCGCTTTGGGCCAGTCAACCCAAGGATAAATTTGAATCTGCAGGGCAGACACTCTTAACCCAAGTTTCTGTCTCACTATGATAGGTAGAAGAGGAAGGAGAAACAGTCCAAAACTCACCCTGCTCCAATGATCATGTTTGTTAATAGATAAGTTCCAATCAAGAAAAATGGACCAATAGCAATTACCAAAGTCCCAAGAAAGAGATGAGGAGATAGCCGTAAAATGTATGGGGGGACTTGCCACTAATGGAAACTAGAGGACTGGAAAAGAACTTCTCCCTCTAAGAATTACTTGTAGGTCTTTGATTTACTTGAGCTGTCTGGGACATTTGTAGTATTATTCCTTACCTTCCTCTGGAAAAGCTTTTTCCCCTAACTTCCAAGAAACCCTCTTTCCCAGATCTTCCTCCTAATACCCTAATGTACTCTATTTTATCTCCTTAAAGGAGTGTCCATGGGGATACTGCACTGTTTCCACATTCTGCAGTGTCCCTTGGAAATCCCATCCACTCTGGTAACCTTCACTGTCACTCTTGTGCAACAGATCCACACAACTGGATATTTATCTGCCTGCTAGGAATTTCACCTTTAAAAAGCCCATATACATCTCGAATGCTAAGTGTCAAGACAGATTTGTCATTGCTTCCTCAAAGCAAGCTCTCTCTTCCATAGTCTCTTCCTTAGTGAGTGGTACTAGCATTCATCCAGTCTCCAAAGCAAGAAATCTTAAAAAATATCCCAACTCCTCTTTCTCCTTCTCTCACTCTGCCTCCCACCACCACCACCACATTATTAAGTCCAACAAATTTCACTTCCTAAATATCTTTCAAATCTGTTTCCTCCTCTTCATTTCTATACCCATTCCTTGGGCTTAAACCCTCAGCATCTGTTTCAATCTAATTTACTATAATAGTTCCTCAACTACTGTACTCAATCCCCATATAATGAGCATTGCTGTGTATTGAATGTCCCCTAAAAACTTAATCCCCCTGTGACAGTGTTAAGAGGGTGGGAAATACTATTATGGTAACTGAAATGTGGAGCCTTGAAGAGGGGATGAGATTGGGAAGACCATGCCCAAGTAAATGGATTAATCCATTGATGGTTTAATGGTGGTCATAGGTATGGTTCTGAGGGCGTCAAAAGGAGAGCCAGTGAGGAGGTTAGCTCTCGCCCTGCTTCTGCCACCTGCCATGCAACACCCTGCTTTGCTCTGAAGAGTCACTAGCCACTAACAAGATTCTCACCAGATGTGTTCCCTGGACTGTGGACTTCCCAGCTTCTGAAGCTGTAAGTAATAAATATTGTTTCTACATAAATAACCTGTTTGAGGTATTTTGTTATAAGCAGCAGAAATGGACTAAAACAGGCATTTTTCATTTTGGGTTGTTGCAGAGTTGCTATTGTTCTCTATTTGGGGGGGGGGGTTCTTGGTTTTTTTGTTTGTTTTGCCTAACATCAATTATCTCTTCTTTTGTTAACAGCACCCCAATTTTGCTGAATGAATATAAGGTACCAGTGTGTATTTTCTTTTCAAAAAGTTTGTTTCCATTGGTGATCTATGTGCGATGTATATGACAGGTTCCCACTGACTGGAAAATTTGATTAACCAAAGTTGTCTATTGCTTAACAATGGTGGCAGAAAGAAAGTGTGGGATATATTGACAATCAGGGAATTAGAGAACAAAAAAAGATTTCATTATAAAAATTAAATCCATCAAACTACAGAATCAATGATTCTTTGGTTTCTCCTTCCTGGTCACTAGTAATGTTTTAATATCCTCAGGGCTCAGTTGTGTAGCTTCTGTGGATTTTGTTTTAAGTGAACGTGCTTCCTTTGAGTAGTATTGCTTTTGTCACAATGTCTAAATTAGTGAAACACACTCCATAATCTTATGCTATACAAATTTGTGCTTTCATCTCTGTAACTCCCCTGAAAGGCTTTTCTATCAAAGTAATAGTTACATTAGATATATTCAAACCCACCTAAAAGTCTGTCGCACACCACTTCCTCCACTTTATATACTGGAAGGAAGTCCTTTGGTTTGAAAGCTTTGCCAGTGTTTGAGAAAGTAAATCACTTTCAAGTTCAGGGTGAATATTTTCAAAAGGATTTTACAAAGGGTTTTGATAACAGCACAGTTCTCTCTTCCCCCACTCTCAGCTCAAACCTGATTTTGAACCCTTTAAATTCAACACCAAGCTTAGATTCTCAGACTGCGAAAGCTGAACGAACTTTAGATTCCATCTCAATCTTACCCACTCATTTTACAGTCAAGGAGAGAGAGATCTGAAGAGAAGAAAGCATTTGCTCAAGATCTTGATAGCTTTGACATAGTTGAGATTTATATCCTTAATGGTCTCAGGATTTTGAACAGCGGGGATTTCAGTAACCCTCAGACTGTTGCACCTATCTTTCCGATTCCCAGGCCTCTGACTCCAACTTACGTTCCATTTATGATTTCTCATAAAAGTTCAACTTCTGCCCCTTTCCCTTAAACCCTCTTCCACCCTCTTTCAGAGAGAGGAGACACGGGGGGATGGAGGTTTTTTGCTGAGGCTGAGCATTAAACCACAGTTTCTGGTGGCTTATATCCCTTCTCAGACAGAATAGCCCTGGTATAAATAGATGTCAACAAAGCCTCTGGCCCAGAGAGGCAGCTAGATATCCAAAATGAAAGACAAGAGATGGCACTAGCTGCTCAATATAAGTGTAGTGAGGATAAGTAGTGGCAGCAGAATTGTCTCTTCCCAAATTACAAAAATAAAATATTGGGGTCCCTCTTCCTTTTTGCAATCCTCCTACATACATATATGCACAATAACAACTTCTACTACTACCTGTCCTAGCTAGCTGTTATTTTGTAATTTTTCTATATAATTATACCGCTAAACTGGGGGCAGAGTAGGAAACAAAGTTACAAAGGTAACAGTGTAATTTCCTTCAGGTGCCTTACTCCCATAGAAGATCCTGGATTTCATAACCCCTCTGAAGCCTGTTTGAATTTTTCCACTCTCCAGAGTATCCATTTTCACTTTGTACCACATGGGGTAAGGAATATGCATGGAATAACTGAGATTCCAATAACCTTCTACTTCCAGCAAACAGGAAGTGCAAGTGTTCATTTTCCATTTGGGGAGAGGTTTTTTTGTTTTGTTTGTTTTTGTTCTAGTCACCAAGATGACAAGCAAGGGACAGATTCCAACTCAAAACAAAGAAAAATGTCTAAGAATTAAAGCTATACTATTATACCATGAAATGGGGAGTACCTGAAAGCAATAATATCCCCATCACTAGAAGTATTCAAGCAGGGACTGAAGAAACAGTTGGTGAAAAGTTTGTTAAAAGGGTTGAAAGAGGTGACTTTTAAGTTGCCTTCTAAGGGTATTATTCCTTATTCCCAGTAAGTCTTAGGTATGCTTGGCTACAATAGAGTCTGGAATTGGAACTTGGGGTATGTGGGTCCCCCAGCTCATAAAATACAAAGATCAAGTCTTGCTTTATGAGTAAAGTCAATCTCTTCCCTGAAATCTCCATCCTGTTTTATCTCTGTTGGTGAAGAAGGTTCCGAAAGACCTTAGTCTCAGCTTTTCAATCCCTCCAGAGACTACTTGTGGACATACATTGAATGCAGTTACAGCATTAATTAGAAAGTGGATTGCTAAGGAAATGAAGAGAGTTCACAAGTGGAAATATAAGAAGTTCACAATAAGCCTCCCTGGAAGCTAGTGAGGTGGATTTCAAGGTGATAACAGTTCTACAGATCAAAACATCAAGGCAACAAGTCCATGCTTTAGTCAATATTTATCTTTCAAGATAATCAGTCTCAAAGTAGAACAAAAACAAGAAATGTGTGTTCTGGCTATCTTCTCTATATACATAATCACCTAAGCAGTGCAAGTTAGATTGATGTCCGGCTGCATAAAAATTGACTTTTGGGGATGTTCCTTTTGCAAAGGAACACTCTGAAGACAAAATGGCCTAAAAAGCTTGTGAAGAGTCATTACTCTCCTTCTGAAAGTTGAATAAAATTGTAGGTAAGGCAAAAAAATGTTGTCATTGAACTCATCAGCAGCCAATGCAGAGAACCCATTTGTGTATATTGACTAGTTAACGCTACTGCAAAGTGGCACCCATCCTAGATGGTGTGAATGACAGCAAGGCTCACTTCTGTTTCCCTTGCCATCACAAACCAACTGTTTTGTTGTTGTCATTGTTGTCATCATTGTTGTTGTTTTTATAGGTAAAAGGTCCACATTATTTGCAAGTTGTTCCTCCCACTGCATAGCTTCATCTTTCAAAGAGGAAATCAGGCAGACAAAATTGGTTCACAATCAAGTAGAGGAAGAAAAACCCAGGATCCAAGAGGAGAGGTCACTTAATGAAATGAGGACAAAAATATGAATGTTGGACAGGAACTAGAATTATGCATTTGTAAGCAGGTGTGTGTGCTTTACCAGTGACATCATTTAGAATTGCTGGATTATGGTTGTAATACAAAGCAGACCAATGTTTAGTCAGTTTCCTTATTATTGTTTTTCAATTTTATAGAGATAATACATTTCCTCATTGCTGCATTAAAATTAGGACAGAACCTGTGTTACCTCCACCCTTGGTAGGGCATGGTTTGTGAGCATTCTCTAGCTTTTCTTCCTCGTAGCCTCTCTTCAACATAACTCCTTCCAGAAAAGTATTTCATGTCTGTCTGTTGGTCCTCAGGGCCTCTTATTTTGCTAATCGAGAAATGAATAGAAAGATCTGAGAAATGGAAGGAGACAAGGATAAGCTGGAACATTTTTTAATTGAAAAGAGAGAGATTTAGAGGAATGGAAAAGGAATAAATCCAAAATGTTGCAATGGGTAAAACTATCCCTATTTCACCATCACTACAACCATAATCACCACAGTGGAATTAAGTGTGCATGGAGGACTCAAGAGTCAAGAACTCCTTAAGGAAGGGCTGACCTCTAGGAAGGGATAAAAATTGGAAGTGAGAAAGGTTTGGGAGCAACAGCTCAGAAGCCATTTAGCTTAAACAAGACTGGGGAGGCTGCAAAAGGGAAAGATGAGCTATGAATAAGCAAACCTGACCTTGTCTGATCAATCAAATTGAATATGGATTATTTTCAGTATGAAATAATAAAGGCCAAAAAAGTGTATTGTCACCTGGAAAGTTCAACATGGCTTAAAATTCTTAACACACAGGAATCCTTCCAACTGCTCTGAGACACTTCTACTCCAAATAGAGAAAATCAGACACTGAGGCGTCATTAGTTTGAGGTTGCACAGCAAGCGCAGAATGCAGCAGAAAATAATGTACAGGCTTCATGATTCCTATCTCACAACCCCATCCAGCAAGCCACCTCTCCCTTTTCTTCGCCTCTCAACATCAGTATTCAAATACAACCAGCTCTGACCCATGTATAGTAAAATGTCACATGTCTCCATGGTTTCATTTTTCCAAGAATAGCATGACTTCATGAATGTCTCTAAAGCTAGGATAAAAATCCATGTGTTCTCTCTCTGTTATCCACTGAATGGGAATATATGATAGTCAAAGAACCAGGGAAATCCTGGGCATGACATCTGTATTCCTAACCCTTTTTATTCTCTCTCTCCTTGCCAAACTTCTCCAGTCAACAGATCTACAATTTGGTTTTTTTGTTTTGTTTTGTTTCATTTTGTTTTGTTTGAGAAAACTGATGAAAATCTACTATCTTGGAGAATGAGTCAATGCATACTCTGGATGTGTGGGTATAACATAAAACTGTGTTATGAAGACGTACAATTGTGTGTATGCTGAGTTATAAACATGTGGGTTTACTCATACATACACACACACAAACACATACACACACACACACACACACATCCTCCCTTTGCTATTTATTTTTGCCTCAATAACTGAAAAATTACCACCTTTATGTTCTGCCCTGGGTATTTCTTACCCCTACCCAAGTCAGTTTTGAACGCTTATGGAAAGAATCCAAGGACATATTAGGTGTCAGGACCTGGATTGGAGCTGAATTTTTTCCCAGGTTTATTGAGGTATCATTGAAAAATTAAAATTGTATATATTCAAGGACTAAAAATTGATGATTCGACATATATACACATTGTAAAATGATTACTAAAATCAAGCAAATTAACATATTCATCAACATAGACACCTTTTTTCTTTTTTTTTTTACTTAAGTCTACTAAATACTGCATCTTAAAATCTAGTTTTAATATTTTGATTAGTACGTTTTTCATTGAAACGCAATTGATTGTACATATTTGTGGGGTACAGCCTTGAATACCAATACCTGTGTGCAATATGTGATGCACAAATCAGAATAATTAGTATACTCAACCTTACACATTGTAATCACTTTTTTGTGGCCCTTTACCAATTTCTCACTGACCTCTTCCCCTTCCCCCATCCCACCTCTGTTGGCCTCAGTTCTGTTCTCTCCTTTTGAAAGTTCAGCAAATTATTGTAATTGTTGAATCTTTCTTCCCTGTTTTATCAAGATCAATTCTCTTAGCAAATCTCAAGTATCCAGTACATTATTATTAACTATAGTCACTAAGGTGTACATTAGAATGCTTACAAATGAATGTTTATGACTCTTCTTCCAGATGTCTCATGTGTGGACATGAGGCTTAGCCCTCTAACGCTACCCTGTCACTAGCCTTGAGGATGAAATTAATACAAAGAGGAAGTCAGAGCCAAGAATCACAAGGAAATAGGGCTATCTACTGGATTAAGTCATTATTGAGCCTGTCTTACCTCTAAATTTCTAGACTGTGAACTTCCTGAGGGTGGGACCTCCTCAAATTTGAATCCCTAGCACCTAGTACATGACAACTCCTCAATAAAGGTCAAATTCCCTTCTCTTGGATCCTGCAGTATGTTGTAACTATTAGTTATCACATTACTGGCTGTTACCATCAGCATAATGACAATGTCAAAAATACATAACTGTGAAAACCAGCAGGGATAAAAGAAGCACGGAAAATGGAATGTTTCTGAATGAGAAGCTCTCCAAAAGAAGAAATCCAGTGCCCAGAGTCTATTATCTGTTGATGGATACTTGGATAGATTCCAGTTGGGAAATTTGATGAATTATGTCGCTGTGAACATGCTTGTACATAACTTTTGGTGAAAAGTGTTTGGTGCAGAGACACTGGATTACCAGGCTGTCAATAATGGAAGGCGGGCAGAAGCGGTGCCAGCAGGAGCGGCACCAGCGGGGGAAGCAGCACCAGTAGTAGCGGAAGGAGCAGGGGAAGCGGCGGCAGTGGAGCCGGCGGCAGTGGCATGAGCGGTGGCAGCGGCACCAGCGGGGGAAGCGGCAGCGGCAGGAGCAACAACCTGCGCTACCTCCCCATCACCCAGCAGCCTGGCAGAGTCCAAGCTGACCAGAGAGGTGGCTCCCCGGAGAGGCTCAAGACCCAAGGCAACCACACATGTAAGGCACTAGTAGCTGACTGAGTAGTCACTGAGGTAGCAATACCAAATTGGCAACCCCAGCAACATCTTAGTCAGACAATAGTGTCCAACCAGTGGACTGTGAAACCCCCTGCCACAATGAATAAACATCGAAGAAAAGATACCAGAAATACGAAAAATCAAGAAAGTACACCACCCAAAGATTATAAATATCAAGCTCTAGATCCTATAGAACAAGAAGCCCTTGAAATGACTGACAAGGAATTTCGAGTGATAATTCTAAGGAAACTGAATGAGATACAAGAAAACTCAGCTAGACATCATGATGAAATGAGGAAAAGTATACAGGACCTGAAAGAGGAAATGTACAAGGAAATCAATGCCCTGAAAAAAAATGTAGCAGAACTTGCTGAACTGAAGTTATTCAGTGAAATTAAAAACACAACGGAGAGTTTAACCAGCAGGCTTGTGGAATTTGAAGAGAGAACCTCTGAACTTGAAGATGGGCTGTTTGAAATAACACAAGCAGACAAAAAAAAAAGAAAAAAAAATCAAAGACATTGAAGAAAATCTGAGAGAGATATCAGACAACCTTAAGCACTCAAATATGCAAGTCATGGGTATTCCAGAAGGGGAGGAAAAAGGAGATTGGATCGAAAGCATATTCAACAAAATAGTGGCAGAAAACTTCCCAGGTATAGGAAAAATCACAGATCTTCAGATCCAGGAAGCTCAACGATCTCCAAATGTATTCAACCCAAAAAGGTCTTCTCCAAGATATGTTATAGTCAAATTGGCAAAACTCAGAGACAAAGAGAGAATATTAAAAGCTGCAAGAGAGAAGTGTCAGATCACCTATAAGGGAGCTGCAATCAGGCTACCATCAGAACCTAAAAGCTAGAAAGGAATGGGATGATATATTCAAAATACTAAAAGACAGAGATTGTCAGCCAAGAATACTCTACCCTGCAAGGCTATCCTTCCGAAATGAAGGTCAAATAGTATATTTCTCAGACAAACAAAAACCACGGGAGTTCACTACCACACGACCACCCTTACAAGAAATCCTCAAGGGAGTACTGGGTTTGGTTCCTGAAAGATAACTACCACTGCCATAAAAACCCAAGAAAAATATAAACCCACTAGTATAATAAAAATGGCATTCATGAAGAGAAAATGAACAAACAAAAAGGCTATCTACAACCTAAGGAACCAACAAACACAGAAAACAAACAGTAAATCAGAAAGCAAGGAACAAAAGACACCTAAGACAACCAAACAACAATCAATAAAATGCTAGGAATAAATCAACACTTTTCAATAACAACTCTTAATGTAAAAGGCTTAAATTCCCCAATCAAAAGACACAGACTGGCTGACTGGATTAAAAAGGAGGACCCAACTATATGCTGCCTGCAAGAGACCCACCTCACCCATAAAGACTCACATAGACTAAGAGTGAAAGGATGGAAAAAGATTTACCATGCAAACAGAAAAGAAAAACGAGCTGGAGTAGCTATTCTTATATCTAACAAAGTAGATTTTAAACTAAAAACCATAAAAAGAGACAATGAGGGACACTACATAATGATAAAAGGACTGATCCATCAAGAAGACATAACAATCATAAATATGTACGCACCCAATGTTGGAGCAGCCAGATTTATAAAACAAACTCTACTAGACCTAAAGAAGGAAATAGACACTAATACCATAATAGCAGGGGACCTGAACACCCCACTGTCAATATTGGACAGATCATCTAGGCAAAGAATCAGCAGAGAAATACAAGATCTAAACAATACTCTAGACCAATTGGACATGGCAGATATCTACATAACATTCCATCTAACAGCCTCAGAGTATTCTTTCTTCTCATCAGCACATGGATCATTCTCCAGGATAGATCACATATTAGGTCACATATCAAGTCTCAACAAATTCAAAAAAATTGGAATTGTCCCATGTATTTTCTCGGACCATAATGGATTAAAACTAAAAATCAATAACAAATGAAATTCTGGAAACTATACAAACACATGGAAATTAAACAACATTCTACTTAATGACATATGGGTCCAAGAAGAAATCAAGCAGGAAATCAAAAAATTTATTGAAACTAATGAAAATAATGATACATCACACCAAAACCTGTGGGATACTGCAAAAGCAGTATTAAGGGGGAAATTTATTGCATTAAATGCTCGCCTCAGAAGAATGGAAAGATGGCAAGTGAACAACCTAACACTTCACCTTAAAGAACTAGAAAAACAAGAACAATCCAAACCTAAAGTTAGCAGACGGAAAGAAATCATTAAGATCAGAGCAGAACTGAATGAAATTGAAAACCAAAAAACAATTCAAAAGATCAATGAATCAAAAAGTTGGTTTTTTGAAAAGATAAATAAAATTGACAAACCATTAGCATGGTTAACAAAAAAAGGAGAAGATTCAAATAACAAAAATTAGAAATGAAAAAGGTGATATTACTAATGATTCATCTGAAATACAAGGAATCATTCGAGACTACTATAAACAACTATACGCCAACAAGTTGGAAAATCTGGAGGAAATGGATAAATTTCTGGACACACACAAGCTCCCAAAACTGAGCCATGAAGACGTAGAAAATTTGAACAGACAAATAACAATAAAGGAGATTGAAGCTGTTATCAGAAGGCTCCCAACAAAGAAAAGCCCAGGACCAGATGGATTCACAGCAGAATTTTACCAAACATTCAAAGAGGAATTGACACCGATTCTTTACAAACTATTCCAAAAGATTGAAACGGACGCAAATCTCCCAAACTCATTCTATGAAGCAAACATCATCCTGATACCAAAACCAGGTAAAGATATAACCAAAAAAGAAAACTACAGGCCAATATCCCTGATGAATATAGATGCAAAAATCCTCACTAAATTACTAGCAAACAGAATACAGCAACACATACGAAAAATTATTCATCATGATCAAGTGGGATTCATCCCAGGGATGCAAGGTTGGTTCAACATACGCAAATCAATAAATGTGATACACCATATTAATAAACTCAAACACAAGGACCATATGATCATATCTATAGATGCTGAAAAAGCATTTGATAAAGTTCAGCACTCATTCATTACAAAGACCCTCTATAAGTTAGGTATAGTAGGAAAGTATCTCAACATAATTAAAGCCATATATGCCAAACCCAAAGCCAATATCATCCTGAATGGGGAAAAGCTGAAAGCTTTTCCTTTAAGAACAGGAACTAGACAAGGATGCCCACTCTCACCACTCCTATTCAACATAGTGTTGGAAGTACTAGCCAGAGCAATCAGAGAAGAGAAGGAAATAAAGGGCATCCAGATTGAAAAAGATGAAGTCAAACTGTCCCTGTTTGCAGATGACATGATCCTATATATCGAACAGCCTAAAACCTCTACAAAAAAACTCTTGGAAGTGATAAATGATTTCAGCACAGTAGCAGGATACAAAATCAATACACAAAAATCAGTAGCATTTTTATTCTCCAATAGTGAACATGCAGAAAGAGAAATCAAGAAAGCTTGCCCATTTACAATAACCACCAAAAAAATAAAATACTTAGGAATTGAGTTAACCAAGGATGTGAAAAATCTCTATAATGAGAACTACAAACCACTGCTGAGAGAAATTAGAGAGGATACAAGAAGACGGAAAGATATCCCATGCTCTTGGATTGGAAGAATCAACATTGTGAAAATGTCCATACTACCCAAAGTGATATACAAATTCAATGCAATCCCTATCAAAATTCCAATGACATTTTTCTCAGAAAAGGAAAGAACTATCCAGACATTTATATGGAATAACAAAAGACCATAACTACACTGAGATACCATCTCACCCCAGTTAGGATGGCTAAAATCCAAAAGACTCTGAACAATAAATGCTGGCGAGGTTGTGGAGAAAAAGGAACTCTCATACATTGTTGGTGGGACTGCAAAATGGTGCAGCCTCTATGGAAAATGGTATGGAGGTTCCTCAAACAATTGCAGATAGATCTGCCATATGGCCCAGCTATCCCACTGCTGGGAATATACCCAGAGGAATGGAAATCATCAAGTCGAAGGTATACCTGTTCCCCAATGTTCATCGCAGTACTCTTTACAATAGCCAAGAGTTGGAACCAGTGCAAATGTCCATCATCAGATGAGTGGATACGGAAAATGTGGTACATCTACACAATGGAGTACTACTCAGGTATAAAAACGAATGAAATACTGCCATTTGCAACAACATGGATGGACCTTGAGAGAATTATATTAAGTGAAACGAGTCAGGCACAGAATGAGAAATACCACATGTTCTCACTTATTGGTGGGAGCTAAAAATAAATAAATAAATTCACACACACAAAAAAAAAAAAATGGGGGGGGAGAAGACACAACAACTACAATTCCTTGAAGCTGATACAACAAGCAAACAGAAAGGACATTGTTGGGTGGGAGGGGGGCGAGGGAGGAGGGAGGGGGGTTTCAGTAATGGGCCACAATAATCAACCACATTGTATATCGACAAAATAAAATTAAGGAAAAAAAAAAAAAGGATGGTGAAATTTTGAGTAGGATAAAAGCTCAAAATTTATGAGTTTCCACTTAATTCATACCCACTAATGTTATCATTACATGTTCTGGGTGGTTGGTGCCTTTGTTGAGGACAGAAAGACAAGACAGAAGTAGCAGCAGCTATACACAACACATGATTGTGGTATTATACAGAACGTTGTAATCTGGTTAATGCATTCTGGGATTAAGACACTTCCCATCTGATCAGAAGGAATGGAAAATTAAACTGTCATGTAACCATATAAAATGGAATGCCAAAATTTTTGTCAAAATAATAGCATTTCATATGAAAATTACTGTATTACACTGATAATTTCCCTTTTGGAGATGTTTAACACTTTTAGGAATCTAATTCCAATATCTCAGATAGCATTATTTAATATTAAAAACGTAACCCAAATTGAATATCATCAGTTACCAAAATTAATCATTCTTCTAAAGATACTAAGGCTACTAATACCATAATTGTAAAATTGTCTTGCTTTCAAATGTGTCAGTATTCTTATTTTCTGTATTCACAGATGATAAAACATGTAAAATTAGGGCTGATAATGAGTGCGGGTCTGGCATATAGTAGACATCTAATAAACATTTATTGAATTAACTATTAAAAAAATGAATGTTTATACCTTTTGATTAAGATCTCCCTATTTACCCCATCACTAAATACTGGTAAACAATATCCTACTTTGTTTCTATGAGATTCTTTAGATTCACATAGAAGTGAGATAATGCATTATTTGTCTTTCTGTCTGGCTTTTTTATTTAGCCTAATGCCCTCCAGATTCATCCATGTTGTCACAAATAGCAGGATTTCTTTCTTTTTTATGGCTGAATAATATTTCATTGGGTGTGTGTGTGTCTATGTATACTGACATGCTGACATACTCACATATACACACACCATACTTTTTTATTCATCTATCTGCATCTTGGCTAATGTGAATAATGTAGCAATGAATATGGGGATGCAAATATCTCAAGATAGTGATTACATTTCCTTTGGATATAAGCTGAGAAGTGAGATTGCTGGATCATATGGTAGTTCTATTTTTAATTTTTTGAGGAATCTCAATACTATTTTCCATAACGGCTCTACCAATTAACATCCCCATCAACCGTGTACAAGAGTTCCCTTTTCTTCACATCTGAGCCAAGGTTTGTTATTTTCTGACTTTTTGATATAGCCTTCCTAATAGGTAGAAAGTGATATCTCACTGTGGTTTTCATTTACATTTCCCTGATAATTAGTGATGTTGAGCATTTTTTCATATATCTATTGGCCATTTGTATGTATTTTTTGGAAAAATATTGATTCGGGTCTTTATCATTTTTAAATTAGGCTATTTGGTTTTTTGCTATCAAGTTGTATGAGTGCCTTGTATATTTTAAATATTAATCCCTCATCACATATATGGTTTGCAAATATTTTATCCCAGCCCATGGGTTGCATTTTCATTTTGTTGATTGCTCACTTTGCTCTACAGAAACATTTTAAATTGTATGTAGTTCCACTTGTTTATTTTTGCATTCATTGCCTATACTTGTGGTGTCATATCCAAAAATCACTATCAAGACCAATTAATATCAGAAAGCTTTACCTATATATTTTCTTTGAGTTTTATTATTTCAAGTTTTACACTTGTCTTTAATTAATTTTGAGTTGATTTTTGTATATGGTGTGAGAGGGGGTCTAATTTTATTTTCTATAAGTGGATATCCAGTTTTCCCTGCACCATTTATTGAAGAGGCTGTCCTTTCCCCAATGTGTATTCTCACACCTTTGTCAAAGATTAGTTGACTGTGCATATGTGGATTTATTCCTGGGTTCTCTATTCTGTTTCATCAGTCTATGTGTCTGTTTTTATGTCAATAACATACTGTTTTGAGTTCTACAGTTTTATAATATAATTTGAAATCACGAAGTGTGATGCCTCCCACTTTGTTTTGTTCAAGATTGCTTTAGCTATTCGAGGTCTTTTATGGTTCCGTACAAATTTTAGAATTGTTTTTCTATTTCCAATGTCATTCCAGAGTTGTTGGATTTCTAGTTATCTCCAGCCTCATGTTCAAACCAGCAAAATACATACTCAGAGAATTGTAGGTGAAAATGTTTCTTCTCTCAGGTATTCACAAACTTGCCTTTCCTGAATTCATTGGGTGTACCTCAGCTGTAACACTACCACCATTGGGAAGGTTTATTCCAGAGAAATGATGTGCTGTACAGGCATATTCCCCTTGCTCAACCATTAATAATGACCTCACCATAGTCTCCACTGCCTATTTTCTTTTCCTTGTTATGGTGAGGAAAAAAATTACTTTTCTCACTGCCCTTCATCCCCTCACATCATATCTCTCTGCACTTGCCAGGGAACAATTACAAAGCTGAAAAGTGCATTTGACAAAAATAAGAAATAATTCTAAACTCCCAACATGACATAGACAAAATATGTCATCTGAAAAATAAAACCCACTTACCTGAACATATTGCATATCTGACTCTTGTTTGCTTCTCCAGCCTATTCAATGCTGATCCCCTAAAGTTGCCATATGGTTCTCAGGAAGCACCCTGCTATTTGTTATCCCTAGATCTTTCTTCACACATGCATTTTATCTGCCTTAAATGCTTTCCCCTCTCATCTGCCTCATAATGTTCTACTTATTCCTCAAGCTCTAGCTCAAGGGCCTCCTTTGTGAAAGGTTCCTAAAACCACCTGAAAAGCATTCATCATCAGTTCAAAGTGTAGATTATTATACCCCATTGCTCTATATCAGTGTATTTCTTTTTTTTTCCTTACTATGTCATGCATTCCCAACGATATTTTGTCTTTTTCTTTTTATACCCAGAACCTACCACAGTATTTATATAGCAGGCTTTCACTAATGGAATGAATGAATGAGTCTACCTTCCCTGTGGACCCAGATGAAATTTAAAAACTACTTTAGGCTTTTATAGTGAGACCTAAAAGGCTAGCAACTTTGCATCATCATTATTAAAGGCACGTAGGCTATCTGATTCCATGCAGAGAAAATTAAAATAACAAAAGCAAAGATCTTATCCATTAGGAAATGTGTGTAGTGCTGACACTCTGATATTTATCTTGCTCACTCCTAATTTCTTCAGATCCCTCACATCAGAGAAGTTAAGATCTTTCTTTGCCTTATCTCTGAATAAATTAAATTTCTGATTAGAGCCAATGAAAGGTTTTGCATAAAGGAGATTTTTAAGATGAGAAAATTCTTGCAGGAGTGATTTCAAAGCTGGGTCCTCAATTGCAATAGGACAATATGTCTCTGACCTTTAAAATCAATAAAGGATCTGTAACCCACACTCTTACTGTTCTTCTCAGAGTGATGGGGTGAGTGTTTTGGGAGCCTTGACGAATGCCCCATAACTGAAGTCCAGGTCTCCAAGGGTAAATAGAAAGACAAAGTGATTTTCTACCATTTTAACAATTCAAATTATCATTACACAGTAATAACTGATCCTTCTGCTTCTCTATAACCCAAAAACTTAACCAGTACTTCTAAACTTCTGTAGTCAAATCACTTGTAATGGGTCAAGGAAGAGTTAAAAGATTTAAAAGAGAAAAAAATAATTTTACTTCTGGGATAGCAGTAATCTGAGGGAGAGCCATAGATTTGACATACTAAGTATAGCTCTTCTCCTAGTTTCTGGGATAAGGGCAAATTTTCCAACTATGGAACAAGAACATATGATAGAGATAAAGGGATCTTTAGATAAAGTCTTTCTAGTGGCACTCACCAGACACAGTTTCTTTCTGCCTTAATTTCAAGGACTAGACAAGTAGTTCCTCCCTTGATCCTGAGACTGAAGGGTTGTCAATGCCCAAAGATCAAAAATGGCTTGCCCGTGGATTTATCTAGAGTATAGTTGGTGTGGTTACTGGGCAGTTTAGCCAAAGTAGTCAGAAAGTCCTAAACAGTATTTTGGTAAATTCCATTAGGTCCTTTGAATATAGATTATAATAAGGAAATTAATTAAAGATGAGAAATATTATTCAGTGAGGACATTAACCCACTATCCATGTAGCCAAACAAGTACTGGGCTTCTGTAGACAAATGAGAGTCCCAAGAAACTGGTCAGTGAAAAAGTGCAACCTTATTGAAAGAGACACAGAAAGCAGCACAAAAATGAAACACAAAAGACCCGCACCCAACAGGCAGATGGTAGAAAGCACACATAAGGACTTTAGTAGCCACATGCAGCCCCTGCCACTGCTACAGAAATGATGGACCTCATGGAAGGTCCAACACAGTCACCACCATAGCGACTGCCACAGCCATTTCCACTGCAAGGGAGGCTCAGAGTCACAGCAGCAGGATCCACTGCCATGCAGGCAGACCACTGACCCCTCAACTGTATCAACACAAGGAGAATCACCAGCATAGCCTGGGGAAAGAGGCAAGCAAGTACAGACCCATGACCAGTGGCCCAAGCCACAGGGGCAATTATGGTGGCCCTCATGGTAGCATACTTGGGGGTGGGAGGTATGTGCACAGCCCACACAATGCCTTGATCTGGGTAGAGACCCCCCAAGAGTGAAGAAGCCAGGATACCCAAAGAGAGTATGAACGAAAGTTCCAAATCACCACCAACCCATCCCCCAACCTGGGGAAGCAAGGACCCAGGAGGAGCCTTTGCCTGTAGAAAAGAAGAGAAACCCCATCAAAAATCACCCATTCAAACTAAGGCAATCCAGTATACCCCAGTGTACTCATCAGGATCATGGAACACTAGCCAGGATGCCAATAAGTCCATCCAGGGTCACCCATCCCAGCCAAAGAGTAACAAGGTACCCAGGCACTTCTCTAAGAACTCAACAGCTCACTCACATCCTCAACAAACCGACACTGTATCACTAACCTCAGCAAGGAATCACTAAGTAGCCCAGTGCCTAGGCCACGGGGGCATTCATACACAGTTCCATCACTGAATACAGCTGAAGTACCTACATGGATACTACACTACAGGGCCTACCTAGAACCAATAATAAAACACCCTACTCAACACTCAATATAAAGCACATCAACAGGAAGAAGTCTCTCACCTCAAAGCCCACTCCAGAGTAATAGAAGAAGCAACTGCTCTCCCAGATGACCAGACACCAATGTAGAGATACTAGAACTACAAAAAAAGAAAGAAAGAAAGAAAATATGCCACTACCCAGGGAATACAATAATTCTCAAGTACCAAGCCCTATAGAGCAGGAAACCCTTGAAATGACTGAAAAAGGATTATGAGCAACTATCTCAAGGAAATTCAATGAGATATGAGAAGACTCAGTTAGACAAGACAATGAAATGAGAAAAACTATCCAGGATATGAAGGAGGAAATTTACAAAGAGATTGATGCCTTAAAAAAGAATGTAGCAATTCCTTGAACTTCTTAAGACAAGTGAACAGATATGATGTTGATGGGTGGGAGGGGTCAGAGGGAGGGGAGAAAGAGGAATTGGTAAAGGGACATGAAAATCAACTATACTGCATATTGATAAAATTAAAAATAAATAAAATTTAAAATAAATAAATAAACAGCACCAAAATATTTTAAAAAAATTTTTTTTAAAAGAATGTACCAGAACTCCTGGAACTTAATGGTTCATTCAATGAAATAAAAACACAACTGAGAGCTTAGCAGCAGGTTAGAGCAAGCTGAAAAAGAATTTCTAAAGACAGTCTTTTTGAAATAACCCAGGTTGACAAAAAAGAAAAAAATCTAAGAGAGCTAGCCAACAACCTTAAGTGCACAAATATTTGAATCATGGGTATTCCAGAAGGCAAAAGAAGAAAAAGGCATTGAAAACCTATTCAACAAAATCATAACAGAAAATTTCCAGGTATAGGGAGAGACATGGACCTTCAGATCAAGGAGGCTTAAACATCCAAAAAGTTCCTCTCAGAGACAGATTACAGTCAAACTGGCAAAACTCAAAGACAAAGAGAGAATCTTAAAAACAGCAAGAGAAAGATGTCAAGTCACCTATAAGGGAGACCCCATCAGACTAATAGCAGACTTCTCAACTGAAACTCTACAGACCAGAAGAGAACAGGATGATATACTCAAAATACTAAAAATAAGCAACTGCCAGCCAAGAATACTATATCCAGCAAGACTATCCTTCAGAAATAAGGGAGAAATAATATATTTCCCAGACAAACAAAAACTGCAATAGTTCACCACAGCAACCAGCCCTACAAGAAATCCTCAAGGCAGTCCTGTATCTGGAATTTGAAAAAAAAAAAAATCACTACCATGAATACACAAGAAGGAATAAAACTCATGGGTTAAAAAAAAGCAAATGAAAAAGAGAAAGAAACTATATCCTACCACCTCAAAGAACCAGCAAACATCAAAGACAAATAATAAAAGCAGAAGAAGCGAACAAAAGATATTTAAAACATCTGAACAAAAATCAGTAAAATGCCAGGAGTAAGACAATACCTTTCAATAATAACCCTAAATGTAAATGGATTAAAATACCCACTCAAGAGACACAGACTGACTGATTGGATTAAAAAGCTAGACCCAACTATATGCTGTCTTCAAGAGACCCACCTCACCTACAAAGACACACACAGACTAACAGTGAAGGGATGGAAAAACATATACAACGCAAATGGAAGCCAAAAATGAGCAGGAATAGCTATCCTTATATTGGATAAAATAGACTTTAAACCAAAAACCATAAAAGGAGACAAAGAAGGCCACTATATAAAGATAAAGGGATCTATCCAGCAAGAAGACATAATAATCATAAATATATATGTACCCAAAACCAGAGCACCCAGATATATAAAGCAAACACTATTAGGCCTAAAGAAAGAGATAGACTCCAATACGATAACACTCCTCTGTCAGCACTGGACAGATCATCTAGGCAACAAATCAACAAAGAAACACAGCATTTAAACTACACTTTAGACTAATTGGGTCTGAAAGACATCTGCAGAACATTTTGTCCAACACCACAGAACCTACATTTTTCTCATCAGCAAATGGAACATTCTCTAGGATAGAACACATTAGGTCACAAACCAAGTCTCAGGGAATTTCAAAAAATCAAATCATTTCAAGTATCTTTTCAGACACAACAGATTAGACCTGGAAACCAATAACAAGCAAAACTCTGGAAACTATACAAATACATGAAAATTAAACCACATGCTCCCAAATGACCTATGGGGTCAAAGAAGAAATTAAACGGGAAATCAAAAAATTTCTTGAAACTAATGAAAATAAAGACATAACATACCAAAACCTGTGGGATACTATAAAAGCAGTACTAAGAGGAAACTTTATTACAGGAGATAGTTAAATCAAAAGAACACAAGATTTCAGATAGACAAACTAAGACTACACCTCAAAGAACAAGAAAAACAAGAAGAATCCAATCCTGAAAGTAGTAGATGGAAAGAAGTTATTAAGATCTGCACAGCACTGAATGAAATAGAGACTCAAAAGCGTGATACAAAATATCAAGAAAACAAAAAGTAGTTTTTTGAGAAGATAAACAAAATAGACACGTCACTAGCTGGATTAACAAAAAAAAGAAGAGAGAAGACCCAAATAACAAAAATCAGAAATGAAAAAAAAAAGACATTACAACCAATACCACAAAAATACAAAGATCAATAGAGACTATTATAAACAACTATATGCCAACAAATATGAAAACCTGGAGGAAATGGAAAATTTCTAGGTGCATACAAACTACTGAGACTGAACCAAGAAGAAACAGAAATCTGAAAAGACCAATAACAAACAACAAGATTGCACCAGTAATCAGTATTCTCTCAACAAAGAAAAGTCCAGTACTGGATGCCTTTATTGCTGAATTTTACCAAACCTTGAAAGAGGAATTAGTACCAATTCTCTTCAAACTATTCGAAAAAATTGAAACTGAGGCTATTCTTCCAAACTCATTCTAAGAGTCCAGTACCGCCCTGATACGTAAACCTAACAAAGATACAGCAAAAAAAGAAAATAACAGTCTAATACCTCTGAGGGACACTGATGCGAAAATCTCAGCAAAATATTAGCAATCAGAGTACAGCAACACATCAAAAAAATTATACACCATGATCAAGAGAGATTCATGCCAGGGATGCCAGGATGATTCATCATATGCAAGTCAATAAATGTGATACACCACATCAATTAAAACAAGGACAAATCCATATGATTATATCAATAGATACAGAAAAAGCATGTTACAAAATTCAATATCTTTCATGATAAAGTCTCTCAGCAAATTAGGTATAGAAGGGAAGTATCTCAACACAATAAAAGCCATATATGACAAACCAATCACCCATATCAACCTGAATGAATAGGAGCAAAACAAGGATGCCCACTCCCACCACTCCAATGTAACATAGTATTTGAAGTACAAGCCACAGAAATCAGACAAGAGAAAGAAATAAAGGGCATTAAGGCTGGAAAAGACAAAATCAAACTGTCCCTGTTTACAGAGGACATGATCCTATATATAGAAAAACCTAAAGACTCTACACAAAAACTCTTAGAGCTGATAAACAATATCAGTAATGTTGCAGGATGCAAAATCAAAATGCAAAAATCAGTAGTGTTTTAATACCCCAATAATGAACTAGCAGAAAAAGAACCAAGAAAGTAAGCCCATTTACAATAGCCACGAAAATAAAATAAAATACCTGGGAATCAATTTAACCACGGAGGTGTAAGATCTCTACAACCAGAACTATAAAACACTAATGAAAGAAATTAAAGAGGACACAAAATGATCAAAAGACATTCCATGCTCTTGGATTGGAAGAACTAACACTGTGAAAATGTCCATACTACCCAAAGCTATCTACAGATTCAATGCAATCCCCATCAAAATACCAAAGACATTCTTCTCAGAAATAGAAGAAACAATCCTAATATTCATATGGAACAACAAAAGACCACAAATAGCCAAAGCAATCCTAAGCAAAATAATAATAATAATAATAAAGCTGAAGGCATAACACTACCCAGCTTCAAATTATACTACAAACCAAAACAGCATGGTAGTGGTATAAAAACAGACACTCGGACCAATGGAACAGAACAGAGAACCCAGGAATCAACCCACATACTTATAGACGCTGTTCTTTGACAAAGGCAACAAGAACATACATTGCGGGAAAGCCTGCCTCCTCAATAAATGGTGCTGGGAAAACTGGACATCCATATGTAAAAGAATGAAACCAGACCCGTCCTCTAGCCATATATAAAAATCAACTCAAAATGGATTAAAGACTTAAAGATAAGACCTGAAGCTATAAAACACCTAAGAGAAAATATAGGGGAAACACTTCAGGAAGTAGGGCTATGCCAAGATTTTATGAATAAGATCCCAAATGCATAGGCAACAAAAGAAAAATAAACAAATGGGACTATATCAACCAAAAAAGCTTCTGCACAGCAAAAGAAATGATTAACAGAGTGAAAAGACAAGCTACAGAATGGGAGAAAATATTTGCAAACTATGTATCCAACAAGTGATTAATATCCAGAATATACAAAGAATTCAAACAGTAAAAAAAGAAAACATGACTAAAAAATGGGCAAGAGTACTAAATAGGCATTTCTCAAAGGAAGGTATACAAATGGCCTACAGACATGTGAAACCAATTATTAAGGACTTAATGAAAGGATGGTTCCTATGAACCAAAGATCTTACAAGATTCTAATCAGGGAAATCAATAGTTTAAAAGAGTCACAGCTATAGATATGACTAAGTAAATTATTTAGAAAATCTGTTTACAGTTCACCCTTTGTGTTAATCTAGTTATGTTCAATTAATTTCTTTGTATCTATGGCTCCCAAGTTAAAGGATACTATTCAGGAGTGAAAGCAGAAACATTTTTAAAAATGAATCCAACCAGGTGTACATGTGCTTGATTTGGATGCCTTGGCAGCAAGAGATAAGATCTTTCATAACAATTACACTAGTAAATTTCTTGTGTCTGAACTAAAACCAAGGTTCCTCAACTTCAGCACTTTCGGCATGTTGGACTGAGTAATTTTTGTTGTGGAGAGCCGCCCTGTGCATTGTAGGATATTTAGCAGTGTCTTTGGTCAGTAGCACACACATGTGCACGCACACACACACAGAGACACACAAGTAGTTGTGTCAACCAAAAATGTCTCCTTGGCTGGGGCAGAGGGTGGAGGAGAGGATTGTCTCTGGTTGAGCAACACTAAGACTAAATCTCAATCCAATTTGAACATCGCTTAGCAAATAATGATGATAATTGCTATGTTCTTGCCATGGAGCATTTCAAGTTTAAATTCTTGGGCTTATTAATCTCTTCAAATCAAATTTCCAGAGGAGTCTTTGATTTTTGCAAATGTCATTACATATTTGCATGCAGGAAGCTAATTAAAGTCGAATTTAAACTGTCAATGTCGAACTAAAATTTAAAAATATCCCTGCCACAAAGTGAGAGGGTGTGTGGGCACAAGGGAAAAAAGAAGTTCATGACCTTTTATTTGTTTATTTGTTCTTTTTTTAAAATATGTATGTACATTCTAAAAAACATTTCTATTTTTTCTTTGAGGGACAATACAATTTATTCTCATCAATCTGACAAATGTTTCCTTTATTGTTGAAAATTCACACCACCAAAGAAAGAAAGGGCTTGCAATCCTACAAGCACTTTGAATCTATGTAAAGTTGGGCTTAATCACTTATCAGTTCATACAGGTTCTCCACATTGCTTTCTAGAGCAGTTTCAATAGGGAGAATAAAAGAAAAATACCAAAGTTACTGTCCTAATGGCAGAGCTGTTTGCAGTGATCTGCTGCTAGAGTTTCTCTGACACTACTTCTTTTCCAGGAGTTTTTGGAGGACATCTGCATCTAAATGATTTCCAAGATTATTTCAGCATCCCTATCGTGAGACTACTGTGGACTAACATGTGAGGTTGTTTGTCTTGAATGACATGAGCAAGTAACATTGTTTAATGATATTGAAGCCTGTAACCTTCAAGGTCCCTTTTAATTTGAACGTCTTTATCCACCTGGCCTCTGACACATCCACGGATCACACATCGACCAACTAGTAAAACCTGAACTCTATTCTACAACCTGAGGTGGATGTTGCACCTGAGTCCTTGGAAATGGCACTTGGAATTGGTCTCCTCGGCATTTGACTGTGTTCTTTCCCAAATGCATTTTGACTTGACTCGCCCGCCCATCTTATTCTCCTTGATCCATAAGGTCCTCATGGATAACCTTGACTATGTTCCAGTTTTAGAACCCAACCATTTTACTGACAACTGAGTGAATCCATAAATCTTTGTCTTTCCTTTATGAACAATAAAAACCAAGGTAACTGCTGTCAGTAAAACACACAGAGGTATGTGGTGTACCGCAAAACTCCAAATTCTAAATTCTAAATCATCTTATTTTTACTATATTTTATGACAGATTGTATTTTCCAAAGATGACAACCATATCTATCATCCCACATGCTCTTCTTTTTCTTTTTTTTTTTTTTTAAATTTTATTTTGTCGATATACATTGTGGCTGATTATTGCTCCCCATCACCAAAACCTCCCTCCCTTCTCCCTCCCCCCCTCCACCCCAACAATGTCCTTTCTGTTTGCTTGTCGTATCAACTTCAAATAATTGTGGTTGTTATATCTTCTTCCCCCCCCCCCCGGTTTGTGTGTGTGTGTGTGTGTGTGTCTGTGTGTGTGTCTGTGTGTGTGTGAATTTATATATTAATTTTTAGCTCCCACCAATAAGTGAGAACATGTGGTATTTCTCTTTCTGTGCCTGACTTGTTTCACTTAATATAATTCTCTCAAGGTCCATCCACGTTGTTGCAAATGGCAGTATTTCATTCATTTTTATAGCTGAGTAGTAGTCCATTGTGTAGATGTACCACATTTTCCGTATCCACTCATCCGATGATGGGCATTTGGGCTGGTTCCAACTCTTGGCTATGGTAAAGAGGGCTGCGATGAACATTGGGAAACAGGTATACCTTCGACTTGATGATTTCCATTCCTCTGGGTATATTCCCAACAGTGGGATAGCTAGGTCGTATGGTAGATCTATCTGCAATTGTTTGAGGAACTTCCATACCATTTTCCATAGAAGCTGCACCATTTTGCAGTCCCACCAACAATGTATGAGAGTTCCTTTTCCTCCGCAGCCTCGCCAGCATTTATCGTTCATAGTCTTTTGGATTTTAGCCATCCTAACTGGGGTTAGATGGTATCTCAATGTGGTTTTGATTTGCATTTCCCGGATGCTGAGTGATGTTGAGCATTTTTTCATATGTCTGTTGGCCATTTGGATATCTTCCTTAGAGAAATGCCTACTTAGCTCTTTTGCCCATTTTTTAATTGGGTTGCTTGTTTTCTCCTTGTAAAGTTGTTTGAGTTCCTTATATATTCTGGATATTAATCTTTTGTCAGATATATATTTTGGAAATATTTTCTCCCACTCTGTTGGTTGTCTTTTAACTCTTTTAATTGTTTCTTTTGCTGTGCAGAAGCTTTTTAGTTTGATATAATCCCATTTGTTTATTTTTCCTTTGGTTGCCCGTGCTTTTGGGGTCGTATTCATGAAGTCTGTGCCCAGTCCTATTTCCTGAAGTGTTTCTCCTATGTTTTCTTTAAGAAGTTTTATTGTTTCAGGGTGTATATTTAAATCCTTAATCCATTTTGAGTTGATTTTAGTATACGGCAAGAGGTATGGATCTAGTTTCATTCTCCTGCATATGGATATCCAGTTCTCCCAGCACCATTTGCTGAAGAGGCAGTCCCTTCGCCACTGAATAGGCTTGGTGCCTTTGTCAAAGATCAGCTGACAGTAAGTGTGTGGGTTGATTTCTGGATTCTCTATTCTATTCCATTGGTCAGTGTGTCTGTTTTTATGCCAGTACCATACTGTTTTGGTTATTATAGCTTTGTAGTATAGTTTAAAGTCAGGTAGTGTTATGCCTCCAGCTTTATTTTTTTTTTGCTCAGCATTGCTTTAGCTATGCGTGGTCTTTTATTGTTCCATATAAATGTCTGGATAGTTTTTTCCATTTCTGAGAAAAATGTCTTTGGAATTTTGATGGGGATTGCATTGAATTTGTATATCACTTTGGGTAGTATGGACATTTTCACTATGTTGATTCTTCCAATCCAAGAGCATGGGATATCTTTCCATCTTCTTGTATCCTCTCTAATTTCTCTCAGCAGTGGTTTGTAGTTCTCATTATAGAGATTTTTCACATCCTTGGTTAACTCAATTCATAAGTATTTTATTTTTTTGGTGGCTATTGTAAATGGGCAGGCTTTCTTGATTTCTCTTTCTGCATGTTCACTATTGGAGAAAAGAAATGCTACTGATTTTTGTGTATTGATTTTGTATCCTGCTACTGTGCTGAAATCATTTATCAATTCCAGCAGTTTTTTTGTAGAGGTTTTAGGCTGTTCGATATATAGGATCATGTCATCTGCAAACAGGGACAGTTTGACTTCATCTTTTCCAATCTGAATGCCCTTTATTTCCTTCTCTTCTCTGATTGCTCTGGCTAGTACTTCCAACACTATGTTGAATAGGAGTGGTGAGAGTGGGCATCCTTGTCTAGTGCCTGTTCTTAAAGGAAAAGCTTTCAGCTTTTCCCCATTCAGGATGATATTGGCTGTGGGTTTGGCATACATGGCTTTAATTATGTTGAGATACTTTCCCTCTATACCTAACTTATAGAGGGTCTTTGTCATGAATGAGTGCTGAACTTTATCAAATGCTTTTTCAGCATCTATAGAGATGATCATATGGTCCTTGTGTTTGAGTTTATTAATATGGTGTATCACATTTATTGATTTGCATATGTTGAACCAACCTTGCATCCCTGGGATGAATCCCACTTGATCGTGATGAATAATTTTACGTATGTGTTGCTGTATTCTGTTTGCTAGTAATTTAGTGAGGATTTTTGCATCTATATTCATCAAGGATATTGGCCTGTAGTTTTCTTTTTTGGTTATATCTTTACCTGGTTTTGGTATCAGGATGATGTTTGCTTCATAGAATGAGTTTGGGAGATTTGCATCCGTTTCAATCTTTTGGAATAGTTTGTAAAGAATCGGTGTCAATTCCTCTTTGAATGTTTGGTAAAATTCTGCTGTGAATCCATCTGGTCCTGGGCTTTTCTTTGTTGGGAGCCTTCTGATAACAGCTTCAATCTCCTTTATTGTTATTGGTCTGTTCAAATTTTCTACGTCTTCACGGTTCAGTTTTGGGAGCTTGTGTGTGTCCAGAAATTTATCCATTTCCTCCAGATTTTCAAATTTGTTGGCGTATAGTTGTTTATAGTAGTCTCGAATGATTCCTTGTATTTCAGATGAATCAGTTGTAATATCGCCTTTTTCATTTCTAATTTTTGTTATTTGAGTCTTCTCTCTTCTTTTTTTTGTTAGCCATGCTAATGGTTTGTCAATTTTATTTATCTTTTCAAAAAACCAACTTTTTGATTCGTGGATCCTTTGAATTGTTTTTTGGTTTTCATTTCATTCAGTTCTGCTCTGATCTTAATGATTTCTTTCCGTCTGCTAACTTTAGGTTTGGATTGTTCTTGTTTTTCTAGTTCTTTAAGGTGAAGTGTTAGTTTGTTCACTTGCCATCTTTCCATTCTTCTGAAGTGAGCGTTTAATGCAATAAATTTTCCCCTCAATACTGCTTCTGCAGTATCCCACAGGTTTTGGTATGATGTATCATTGTTTTCATTAGTTTCAATAAATTTTTTGATTTCCTGCTTGATTTCTTCTTGGACCCATATGTCATTAAGTAGAATGCTGTTTAATTTCCATGTGTTTGTATAGTTTCCAGAGTTTCGCTTGTTATTAATTTATAGTTTTAATCCATTGTGGTCTGAGAAGATACATGGGATAATTCCAATTTTTTTGAATTTATTGAGACTTGATTTGTGACCTAATATGTGATCTATCCTGGAGAATGATCCATGTGCTGATGAGAAGAATGAATATTCTGAGGTTGTTGGGTGGAATGTTCTGTAGATATCTGCCAATTCCAATTGGTCTAGAGTCTTGTTGAGATCTTGTGTTTCTCTACTGATTCTTTGCCTAGATGATCTGTCTAATATTGACAGTGGGGTGTTCAGGTCCCCTGCTATTATGGTATTAGTGTCTATTTCCTTCTTTAGGTCTAATAGAGTTTGTTTTATAAATCTGGCTGCTCCAACATTGGGTGCGTACATATTTATGATTGTTATGTCTTCTTGATGGATCAGTCCTTTTATCATTAAGTAGTGTCCCTCATTGTCTCTTTTTATGGTTTTTAGTTTAAAGTCTATTTTGTCAGATATAAGAATAGCTACTCCAGCTCGTTTTTCTTTTCTGTTTGCATGGTAAATCTTTTTCCATCTTTCACTCTTAGTCTGTGTGAATCTTTATGGGTGAGGTGGGTCTCTTGTAGGCAGAATATAGTTGGGTCCTGCTTTTTGATCCAGTCAGCCAGTCTGTGTCTTTTAATTGGGGAATTTAAGCCTTTTACATTAAGAGTTGTTATTGAAAGGTGTTGATTTATTCCTAGCATTTTATTGGTTGTTTGGTTGTCTTAGGTGTCTTTTGTTCCTTGCTTTCTGATTTACTGTTTGTTTTCTGTGTTTGTTGGTTCCTTAGGTTGTAGATAGTGTTTTTGTTAGCTTGTTTTCTCTTCATGAATGCCATTTTTATTATACTAGCGGGTTTAGATTTTTCTTGGGTTTTTATGGCAGTGGTAGTTATTTTTCAGGAACCAAACCCAGTACTCCCTTGAGGATTTCTTGTAAGGGTGGTCTTGTGGTAGTGAACTCCCGCAGTTTTTGTTTGTCTGAGAAATATACTATTTGCCCCTCATTTCGGAAGGATAGCCTTGCAGGGTAGAGTATTCTTGGCTGGCAATCTTTGTCTTTTAGTATTTTGAAAAAATATGGAACGCTTCACGAATTTGCGTGTCATCCTTGCGCAGGGGCCATGCTAATCTTCTCTGTATCGTTCCAGTTTTAGTATATGTGCTGCCGAAGCGAGCACCCACATGCTCTTCTAAGATATTGCTACTTCCCTCATAAAGAGGTGGAGTCTATGCTTCCTCCTCTGAAACATAAGCAGGGCTTTGTGACTGTCTCAACTAGTAGAGCATAGTGAAAGAAACACATGGTAACTTTTAAGGGTAGGTCATAAAAACACACATGCATTTCTGCCTGTTCTCTTAGGATACTCACTCTTGGTGATACAGCTACCATGCTCTGACAAAGCCCAAGCTGCCCATGGAGAGGTTAACGTGGAGAGGAACTGAAGACCCTAGTCCAAAGTACCAGCGGAGTTCCCAGCTGACAATCGGCACCAACTGGTCAGAGAGGTAATGGAGCCATCTTGAAAGCCCATCTTCCATTCCCCTGCTGAACTTATTCAACTGACACCACATAGAGACAAGCCTGAGAAGAGACTATTTGAACTCTACCCAAATTGAATATTTGTGAGCAAAATAAATGATTGTTGTTGTTCTAAGCCATTAAATGCTGGGGTCATTTGTTATGCAGCAGTAGATAAGTGATATGTACTTTATTATTTCAAGAATTAGCAAGTATTGTTGAAAAACAATGAATTCTAGGAATATCTCCACATAAAACATTCGGACAAGTGCCAAGTGAATATTTTTATATGATGTTTATTACAAGATTGTTTACTTTAAAGAAAAAAATTGATAAAAAATTTAAATGCCCACAATTAGGTACTGTTTAAATAATACATCTATGCAATTGTGCAACACTGGGCTATTGTTCTAACAGATGACATTTGAGGTATATTAAGACGTAAATTTTTCAATAATGACCAAAACAGCAGTTTCTAAAACAGCATGCATATAATGATTCAATTTGTGTGATGTATGTTTGTGTATAAATGTGTATATTTATGAGAAAAGTCTTAAAATCTATACCCAAAATATGTACACTAAGTGTGTTACCTCTAAGTGTGGGGTTTATGAGTAATTTCTTATGTTTTTTCCTACTCATCTAAATATCTACTTTTTCTTCACTGGTCATGGTTTTAAATAATTTCTAAAGCCTTTATATAAATCAAAGAATTTCCTTTATGCTTTCCGTGTAAAATAAAGGATTGTGTCAGGCCATCTCTGTTTATAGTTGAAGTTCTGGAAAGTGGATTGGCCTACAACATATTCAAATACATATCATGCTGAGTTGTCTGATAACAGGACTCCTAATTCCTGATTCATAGTTTCCCCCTACTTTTTCCAGAGCCTCCAGATCAAGAGGACACAAATGTCTTCTTTCCAGAGAAGCGACCAAGAGGCCAAGGGTGCCAATGCAAGCAAAGAAACTTCTCCATGCACAAAGGATAAGGGGCAGGAAGCAATAGCAGCAGCAACAATGTCAGCCTTTTGTGTCATTTTTTAAAATATCTGTCACTATGGGGAAAATGTTTAAAGCAATTGACTATTAGTGTGGAACAAAGGGTTTATTGTTTGCTCTGAAAGGGGAAGTTTGAATGAAGCACTAGATGATGGGCAAAGAGAAGAAATTGGCCTCCAAAACAGGGCAACCTTGCCAAACCTGTTTAAAACACTTACAACCAGCTCTCAGAAGCAGGTTTTCCCACTTAGTTATGTACACTCTGCCTTGTTAAAAAGCTCATTTCCCTTTCTTCTGTCTTCAAAAAGTACATTCAAAAACCATGTGCTGTGCCTTCACCCAGCTACACTAAGGGCCCACATTATTAATTCAGCAGCACATCACACCGATGGGCATCGAACAAGTGTATGTAGGGCATGGTTGGGGTGCGGGAATGTCCTGTCACTAGTCCTGTCTCCTGAACTTGAAGCTCATGCTCTTTAAGAAAAGGACCTCAGCTACATAATTTAAATGGCTGTCATGGGAGTGGCAAGCTCATTCACTTTGGAAAAAAGGAAAAAGCTGCTGCTATGCTTTTCCTCTCTCCTCTCCCCTTTTCCTCCTCTGAAAGGCATTTCCTGTTGAAGTTATCTGCTGTAGAACACAGAAAAGTTTCATTTTCCTCTTCCCACATGGGCTATAGTGTAGGTAAAATTGTCTGATACAGTGTCACAGCCCAATCTTGGAGATTCTACACTCTAGGTCTTTAAGCAGAGTTGGTCCCAATGACCTGTTATGGGTCACCAAGGAATGAAAGGAAAGAGCTGAGGGTTAGATAAAAAGTATAACCTGTGATAGGTTGCCTGCCTAGGTGATTATCATAGTAGACTTTCCCAACCACACATAGGAGTTGAGGGTCAATCTCTCTAATTTGAAGAGGCAAGGTAGGAGAGAAGAACAGAGAACAGCATCTGTGAATTGCTTATTGACTTTAAAGCAGCCTAAGTAATTACCAAGTACCACACAGGGAATATTCAAATTTTACAAGAAAGCCTCAGAATGTTCTAGTGTTGGGGTTTTGTTCTTGCTCCACCACTTACTAGATATGTAAGTATGTGCTTAAAAAATAATTCTTATCCTATGTGATGGTTAATTTTATGTGTCAACTTGTCTGGGCCACAGGGTGCCCAGCTATTTGTTCACACATTATTCTGGGTGTGTCTGTGAGGGTGTTTCTAATAAGATTAATATTTGAATCGATAGACTGAGTAAAGCATATTGCCTTTCCTAATGTGGGAGGGCTTCATCCAACCAATTGAAAACCTGAATAGAGCAAAAACCATCAGTTCTCTTGGTTCTCTTGGCCTTCAGATTTGGACTAGAACTTACACCATCATCTCTCCTGGATCTCTAGTTTGCTAACTATAGATCTTGGAACCTCTCAGCCTCCATAATCACATGAACCAATTCCTTATGATAAATTTCTTTATATGTATTGGTTCTGTTTTTCTGAAGGACCCTAATACACCCTGCTTCCCCAGCTACAATATGGGGATAATGCCTATCTGGTCAAGCCTCTGCAAATGAAATAAATGAAATGCATTACATCAGGCCTAGTTCATAGTAGGCACACAGTACAGGTTGGCTTCCTCTCTGACCTCTAATTTCCTGCAACAAAGTTTACTAGCAGGTTCTCCTTTTTTAGTAAACCAATAGTCCAAGAGATGTTTATATCAAGTTCATTAGGTATGTATCATAGTCCACAAACTCAGGTGTATGATTTTTCTTTACAGTAACTTGATTCAAATCCCACCAGACTGAAGGCAAATACTTAGTATTGAAATTTCCTCTCCTCTCATCTCTAAAAAGAATCCAAGACATTTTGTGGTGCCCAGAAAATAGGAAAATCTCCAGTCATAACTGACATTCACATTAGCCCACTCTTTCTTAAGGTCCAGAGGCATCAGCATCTGTTCCATGCATGGTTCCCTAGAATATGCATGGAGGTGAATAGCCTGGTACCTGGGGATCTACCTGCACACTCAACCCATCCAGCCTTGCACAGCATCCATAACCCTGATGCTTCCTCAACACTGTTACCCCAGAGGGGACCAACTCATAGGAAACTACTTGTATCCATATCATTTTTCACTTGATTTGAGCAAATTTGAGAAAATGTAAAATGTATTAATCTATGACTTAGCTAAATAAGAGTTCCAGAGGATAAAGACATATCAGGCCACCTGAAGAAAGGGAGGAATAATTTTATTACTACCTTGTGCTTTTTGGTAAACCTGATTTTTGGAGCCAATTCTCAGCAAAAGTCTGGAGTGGAAATAACTTATTCTCACTTTTGGAGGATTCAATATGCACTGTTTTGTAATTGTATCCTTCATAGACCAATGCCACTGAGAAGGTATATTCATTGTTTTGAACTTTAAAGTATATGTGCATCCAAAAAGTCAGAGGTGTGCTCATGCAGGTGGTAGTGAATATAGCTATGGTGAAAACACAAAGAAGAAAACTGGCAGACACAACTTCTCTTTAAGAAATCAAACCTTTAAAATATTTTTTAAGCAGGTAGAGAGTAAGACCAAAGATCATCAACAGTGCTTCTATATTTTAAAGAATATATTTGAGGTATATCAGATTGAAAGACCTATTCAGTTGTGTCCTTTGCAGCAGGCTAGAAACTTCAGATCAATTTGACACCTGAGACTGGCAAACTTGGCAAAATTTCAGATGACACAAAGCTGATAAAACTAAAGTTCACAATCACCATGTCAGTATGAAACATGTTTCCGAAGAAAGATAGATAGGTAGGTAGACAGATATAAAATAATTTTCAAGTTCTCTAAACATGAATTGAGGTTTAAAAATTAGCTGTTTTAGTACACCTTTTTTGGAAGCCTTTCTCAACAACAACAACAACAAAGTAAAGAAAGAAAGAAAAAGAAAAATGAGAGACTTGGATTCATAATAGTGACATGAAGCAATGTCAGTTTAAATGGATACAGGTGAGAGGTAAACATTATCTTACATTAAAGAAATATAATGTATGAATCATGGAATCATCAGTAGAAATCGCTAAGTATATGCCAGTCGCATCTTACTTAAAGAGTTATGTTCAGTTATTGGTACCAGATTTTAAGAGTAATATGGACCAATAAAAGAGGTCAGTGTGGCAAGAATTGCTTAGCTGCTGGCTCAGCACTGCTGCAGAAACAAACAATCATTTCCTTCAGTCCTTGCCTCAACCCACTCGACAACCAAATAGCCCATGAGAGAGCAACTAAATGGCTGAACTGAGATCCCTTCACCAACTTTTTGGTGAGCCAGAGCAGTGACAAAAAGGATCTGGCAGAAAAAAGAAAGAAAGAAAAGATGTCCAGAATCTCCCTTGACTTTTGTAATTAAAGTGCACAAATCTGGACTTACTATGCTAACCACAAACTAGAAAAGAGATAAGCTCTCAAAAGAAATTGGAGAAATAGCTGCTGACTAGGCAAAGTATATGTTGTTAGTAAATGCAATGAGAACCATTTAGGTTAATATAGGGAAAATGAACTAATAGCTGCCTTATAGGTTAGCTATTTGTCTTTCCCTACAGTGAACAGAATGACTTTTGGAAAACGGTAGCCTGCCCAAACTCTGATTTCGTTGTTTCATTATGAGTCATATATTTTGACCAAAACCCATGAGGAGTAGGAGAGTCTTGGCTTGAGCACCTAAAGTAGGTTCCCCTCAGAAATAGACACTGGTAGGCAGACCCACCAACAAGTCCAATGGGCAATAATTTATCCTAAGAGAGTCGAGAGACATAAGGACAATAGGCCAGAAACATAGGTGAAAGGCAGTTTTGAATAAAGCACAATATCTCTCACTAAAGTTATCCTCCAGGCTGGCCAAGCCCCATGGGCTCAGCCCTGAATCTTCATAGAGAAAACTGCAATGATGTAAAATGGCACCTTTTGGCTAAGATGGAATTATCAGTTCACAGTCTAAGTCTCCCCCACCCCACCATGCTTTGCTCCAAACACATAGTAGTGATAGATGACATTCTTAAAAAAGAAAACCTAAAACACATAGTCATATCTTTGTAGAGGACATAAACTAGAACAGAGGCAGTCGGGAGGTCTGAGGTTGGTCAAAGGCTGACAGGAGTTAGAATAAAACCCTCACTCCTCCACACACCACAACGGCCCTAAGCAGTTCTCTCTAGAAATCAACAGCTGAGATGGGACTCTCTTATCAGGAAAAGAGGCTAAAAATGTGTCACTGAGCCATGCTGAGCTGAGTTGGGCTGTATTCTTTATAGCACAGATTCACACAAGAAGGGTAGGGAAGTTGAAGCAAATACAGCCTCTCAGTCATCATCTAAGCAAAACCTCCTCCTGGTTCAGCAACTGTCTGAAGAAAAGAGTTAATATGGCAGGCTTGAGGCTGCCAACTTAGAAAAAATTTTAAAAATTTAAAAATAGCCAAATCAATCCTAAGCAAAAAAAAAAAAAATAAAGCCAGAGGCATAACACTACCTGGCTTCAAATTATATTATGAAGCTGTTATATTCAAAACAGCATGGTACTGGCATAAAAACAGACACTTGGATCAATGGAACAGAATAGAAAACCCAAAAATCAAGCCACGTACTTACAGCCAACTGATCTTTGACAAAGGCAGCAAAAATACACATTGGGGAACACTTAAGTTCGGAGTGAAAGACCAAGTGTTATACTAGAAGAAAGAAACAAGGAGTTCATCAATAAATGTAATCATTTAAAAGAAATACTGCATCAATATGAAAATGAGGAAGAAAGAGAAAGTTCCGGTCAAGATGGCAGAATAGACGGTCCCCAGCATCACTCTCTCCCACAAATCAACAAATTTACAACTATAAAAATGTATCATCAGCCAAGCTGAAGCCGCTTGAGCTCAGGGGAAGAGGAGGAGAGACCTACGGGGTTCATGAAGGCGGGAGAAACCAGGATGAGAGAAAGAAAAAACTGCTCTGAGCGTTTTGGGCTGTGGCCGCTTTAAGCCTCCAGCTGCTAAGTGCATGGAGCAGGAGCCAGCAGAAGCCACAGCTGTGCCCTTCAGATGGAGTTACTTGGAGGCAGCAAGAGAGAAGAGGGCTTTGGCGGCCCCCAGGACAACAAGACCACTAATAGGGTTCCTGTGGACCCATGCAGGAGCAAGAACCCAGAACAACTGAAAAAAGGGAGCCATTCAGAGGCTGGTGAGTCATCACATGGGACTGGCGGCACAGGGCCTGTCCCATGGGAAGTGTTTGGAGCATGGGCAGTGGGGTAGACAGGCCCACCCAGAGAAAACTGGGACAGAGCAAGGACAGCTGATCCACCCCCCAATTGACACAGGACCACTCAGAGGAGAGTGGTCAGGAATATAGAATTGCATGGGGTGCAGTTTGATGAAAAAACTAAGGCCCAGATCAGAGTTGCTACACAACCCAGAAGAACTGAATCTCGGGAGAGCCAGAAGTACCTATAAGGTCAACCATTAAACCCTGAGCTGCACAAAAAGCCTTCCCTAGGGAAACAGCAGCAAAACAGCAATTTAGCTCAACCACACAGCTCAAGTACTGGTTCCCACAGGAAGTTCCCCCATTTTAGAAGTAAGCAAAGAACAAAAAATTAGTTCCAGCCCAGGCACATCACCAGCACCTTGGGGTCCACCAGGGGACATGAGGCATGGAGTTGGGGACCAGACTCCCTCCCACAACTAGGCACACTGTGCCAGCACCTTGGAGCCTTCCTGGAGACCTGAGGCTTGAAGCAGGGGACTGGATACCCCTCCCACAACCAGGCACACTGCATCAGCACCTCAGGGCCTGCCCAATGTCCTGAGGCTTGGAGCCAGGGACCAGACCCTCCTCCCACAACAAGGCACACCACACCATCTCCTTGGGGCCCTCCTGGGGACACAGGCTTGGGGCTGGGAACCAGGCCACCTTCCCATAACCTGGCACACTGCCAGCACCAAGGATCATGCCAAAAACATCACTTCGTGTGGTATACTGAATAACAAGCTGACAGAGTCCTTGCAAACCTGGCTTCCCATTCTTCTTGTTTCCCCCTTCTCCCTCCCTTTGAGGTCTTACCTTTGGTTGAACCCAGGACCCTGAGGGCTTTGTAAAAGAGGAAGTTATGCTCTTATTTTGCTGGTAAGCAGTTAGTCATGAACTCTCAAGTGCCATGGCAGCAGAAAATGTTCTATAAACAGCTTTGGGGGTTTTTTTTGTTTTGTTTTGTTTTTTATTTTACTTCTCAAAATACATTGTAGTTGATTTTCATGTCCCTTTACCCATTCCTCTCCACCCCCTCCCCTTCACCACCACCACCCCCACATAGTATCTATTCACTTGACTTAAATAGTTCAAGGAATTTTTGTAGTTATTCTGTCTTCTTCCCTTCCCCCCACCCTTTGTTTATTTATTTATTTATTTTTAGCTCCCACAAATAAGTGAGAACATGTGGTATTTCTCTTTCTGTGACTGACTTGTTTCACTTAATATAATTTTCTCTAAGTCCATCCATGTTGCTGCAAATGGTAGTATTTCATTCTTTTTTATAGCAGAGTAGTATTCCATTGTGTAGATGTACCACAGTTTCCTTATCCACTCATCATATGATGGACATTTGGGCTGGTTCCAGCTCTTGGCTATTGTATATAGAGTTGCAATAAACATTGGAGTACAGGTCTCCCTTTGTCATGATGATTTCCATTCCTCTGGGTGTATTCCCAGCAGTAGAATTGCTGGGTCACGTGGTAGATCTATCTGTAATTGTATGAGGAACCTCCATATCATTTTCCATAAAGGCTGCACCATTTTGCAGCCCCACCAACAGTGAATGAGAGCTCTCTTTTCTCTGCAACCTCTCCAGCACTTATCGTTCTCAGTCTCTTGGATGTTAGCCATCCTGACTGGAGTGAGATGGTATCTCAGGGTGGTTTTGATTTGCACTTCCCAGATGCTGAGTGAGGTTGAGCATTTTTTCATGTGTCTGTTGGCCATTCGTATATCTTCCTTTGAGAAATGCTCCCTTGCTCATTTTTTAATTGGGTTATTTGTTTTTTTGCTGTTAAGTTCTTTGAGTTCCTTGTATATTCTGGATATTAATCCTTTGTCAGATGTATATTTTGCAAATATTTTCTCCCACTCTGTTCATTGTTTTTTTACTCTGTTGATTGTTTTGCTGTGCAGAATCTTTTTAGTTTGATATAATCCCATTTGTTTATTTTACCTTTAGTTGCCTGTGCTTTTTGGGTCTTATTCAGGAATTCTGTACCCACTCCTGCTTCCTGGAGTGTTTCCCCTATGTTTTCTTGAAGGAGTTTTATTGTTTCAGGATCTATATTTAATTCTTTAATCCATTTTGAGTTGATTTAGGTATGTGGTGAAAGGTACGGGTCTAGTCTCATTCTCCTACATATGAGTAGGAGTTTTCCCAGCACCACTTGTTGAAAAGGGAATCTCTTCCCCAGTATGTAGATTTGCTGCTTTTGTCAAAGATCAGATGGCTGTAGATGTATGGATTGATTTCTGTGTTCTCTATTATATTCCATTGATCCATGTGTCTATTTTTATGCCAGTACCTTGCTGTTTTGGTTATTATAGCTTTGTTCTATAAACAGCTTTGTACCAGACATGTCTGACTTAATCAGTACAATTTGTTATTTTTACTGGCTTATAAAAAGGAACCTAAAATAAACTGTATGGCTTACAGGTCATCAGCCTATATGGTCCTCCTGATCCCATACGTGTATCTCTTCATTCCCCACCATCTCCCCTTGGGTACTGCTCAACAACAACCTCCGTGTGGGTGGCCCACCACAGCTACCACAATGACTATGGCTGCTGCAAAAGTGGCTAGATGCCACAACCACGATGCAGATGGTCCTCCAGCCACTGGAGTGCACTGACACAAGGAGTTGCCAGCAGAGGTAAAGAAAAGAAGAGGATGTCTATCTCCACAAAGCCCATTTCAGAGTGACAGAAGCATCTGCTCTATGATAATATTGGGGGACCTAATCACGCCTCTCAGCATTGGGCATATCATCTAGGCAACAAATCAACAGAGTAACCATTATTCTTTCAGAAAGAAGAAATCTAGGGTAATTAGAGGGGGAGGGGAAGGGAGAGGGGGAGGGAAGAAATTGGACAAAGGACTTAAAGAATAATTATAATTTCTAACAATATGTATACTAGTAATATTGGTTTGATCAACATATCTCAATGTTGAACTCCAAAAATATGTATAATCAATTTTCTTTCAATAAAATTTTTTTTAAAAATCAGGGCTTTAATAATCAGCGCAAAAGAAGAAATACTATAGAATCTGATGTTTTGTCAGTCATCATTTTGATATTCCTGAAAATGAAAACAATGACAATCAAATATACTATTGAGAGCTGATACAACTTGATTTGTGCCATTTGTTTTTGAGAAGAAAATATATAAGCGGGAATGTATTCATATGCAAGAACTCTGTGTCGGGAATTATGCTTATGATTATTTAATCTTTATGTATTTATTTATTTTGCAGCTGGCCAGTATGGGCATCCAAACCCTTCAACTTGGTGTTATCAACACTGCAATATAACCAGCTGAGCTAACTAGCCAGCCCTTGATTGTTTAATCTTTAAGTAAGCTGTAAAGTAGATTATATATCATTTTGAAAATGTGGAAAGCATTATTTAGAGAGGTTACTATACATGTTCAAAGTCACAAAAGTAATAACTAGTACAACCTAGAGTCCAGCACCTTTTTGTTTTACACTTTCTTATATACTATCATGCCCTTTAGGATTTTTAACATGTAGCTAAAGAGGTAGAATTATAGTTTAGTACCATGTAACTAGGCAAGATTTTACACATTCAAACTTGACTTTGAAGGGTGCAGAAAGTGAGGTAAATGAAAGAAGGAAAGAATTTCAGAGCTGAGGAAGAAAATTAGCAAAACACAGAGGCTTGGGGTAGACAGAGCAAGGAGAGATCTGCTTGACTAAAAGACAGGAAAGTCAGATTCAGCTGTTCCCAGGTTAGAGAGTTAAGTGTTGCTGAGTTATGGAGGATCTCTATGACCAGGCAGAGTAGTTCACTTATAACCCTATGTATATTATGAAGCCATAGTTGTCAGTATCAATGAAATAACATGATAAAACTGGAATTAAAGACTGAGGAAAGAGGGTTGGAATAAATTAAAAGTAAAGAGGGTAAAATTAGGAAATCAGTTACACACTTTTTTCAGTAAAATTGATATTAAAGGATTTATTTAAATTTTTATGTTTTATTTCTGGACATCTCCACAGTCTCAACACAAACACCCATAATACATATTCATGTATTTACCTATTTCAACGTTAATCAATTAAATATTTATTGAATGCTCACTATGTGTCAGATACTATTTGCTTTGGGGGATATATAAGTGAACAAAACAAAGTTTCCATCTTCCAAAAACACATATTCTGATGGATAATTTATACAATAAATAAATAAACACATGAATCCAGTAGATGTCAATTATGATAAGTGTTGTGAAGAAAATAGTGATTTTTTATTCACTAAAAAAATAAAGAAAAAACATGCATATTTGAAAATTTAAAAAGCACACATAAACAAATTATAGGTTAAAGATTGCTATTCCTGAACGTTTAAAATTAAATAATAATGAAAGAACCACATATCAAGACACATAATTGGGCTAAAGTAGTGGTTAGAGGTAAATTTACAGCTTTGAATTAATTGTTCACAAAAGGAAAGATTAAAATCCAATTAATTAATTAATTAAACAAGATAGAAAAGGAACAACAGAATAAAGCCAAAGAAAGTATTCTTTGAAAATACTAATAGACAGACTAATAGCAAGATTAATCACCCAAAAAAAGCAAAAAACAAACAAAAAATGGTATAAGTAGCATAAATCCATAATATTAGGACCAAAAAGGGAACATAACTAAAAACAGGGTATAGATTTTTTTTTAAAGCACTTAATAAATACTACAAATGTTATGCCGGTACGTTCTCTAGAAAAAAAATGTAAATTATAAAAATTGACTCAAGAAGAAACTGAAAAGCTGAAGAGACCAATACCCATTAAAAGAATTGAATCGAGGGACTTCCAGTTAAGATGGTGGAACAGATGGTCCTCAGTGTCACTCTCTCCCATAAATCAACTAATTTACAACTATTAAAAAGCAACAACAGCCAAGCTGGGGCCACTAGGGCTCAGGGGAAGGGAAGAGACCTACCGACGCATGAAGGTTGGGAGAAGCCACAATGAGAGGAAGAAAATACTGCTCTGACCATTTCAAATCCCAGCCACTTCCAGGCTGACGCTGCTGAGCGCATGGAGCAGGAGCTAGCAAAAAGCCACTGCTGTGCCCTTCAGATGAAGTTGCTTGGAGGTGGCAGGAGAGAAGAGGGCTTTGGTGGCTCACATAGGACCAAGGAGCCACAACAACGGAAAAAAAGGAGGCACTCAGAGGCCGGTGAGTCATCACAAGGGACCGGAGCATGGCCCATCCCATGGGAGGTGTTTGGAACATGGGCAGTGGGAGAGACAGGCCCAACCATAGAACACTGGGACACAGCAAGGACAGCTGATCTGCCCCTCAATCAACATAGGACCACTCAGAACAGACTGGTCAGGAATACAGAATTGCATAGGGTGCAGTTTGATGAAGACTCAGGCCAAGACCAGTGTTTCTACACAACCCCCAGGTGCACTGGATTTCACTAAACCCAGAAGTACCTATAAAGTCAACCATTAAAACCGGAGCTGCACAAAAGCCTTCCCCAGGGAATCAACAGCAAAGCAGAAATTTAGCTCAACCACAGAGCTCAAGTACTTGTCCCCACAGAAACTTCCCCCACTTTAGAATTAAGTAAAGGACAACAAATTAGTTTCAGTGCAGAGTTTAAGTTGTGGGGACAGCAAATAATCCAACACAGAACGGAAAGAAAAAACAAAGTACCCACAACCAGAGACAAAGTTTAATATTAACTAGTAAAGGTCTCATTTCACCAAAGAATACCTATAACACCTTGAAGGACCAGAAGTCTTCTGTGCTACCAAGCCAAAAAAGGGGATGGGCCAGGGGCCTCAGCCATGCCCCCCAACACCCACAACCAGTCCTGAGGGTGGGGGCCTCAGGCATCAGTCACACACCCCCAACAGGAGGATCCAGCCCAGTGACAACCGCCGAGTCACTGCAGGAAGCACCCTGGGCTCTCCAGAGCTGGGGCGGTGGGGGAGCAAGGGCTTCAGTCACACCCCCACAGCATGAGCAACCAGCCCAGCATTGACCACCAAGCCACACCAAGAAGCACCCAGGGCTGTCCCAAGTCAGGGTGGTGGGGGGCTGAGGGCCTCAGCCACGTCCCCCACATAGCCACAGCCAGCCCAGTGATGACCACTGAGCCATCACAGGAAGCACCCCGGGCTCTCCTGAGCTGGGGTGGTGAGGGGCCAAGGGTGTTGGCCACGCCCCCCTGACACATGCAACCAGCCCAGCAATAACCACCAAACCACAGCAAGAAGAACCCCGGGTTCCTGAGCTGGGGTGGTGGGAGGCAAGGGCTTTTGCCATGGCCCCCTGACATCTACACACAGCCCTGCAATGATCAAGCTACCACTGGAAGCTCCCCAGTCTCTCCTGTGGGACTGGGGGGGATGCCCATAGGCCTCAATCCTGCCTCTCCTCCTTCCTCCTTCTTCCATCACATTTCCTTCCCTTTTCCCCTCTCCCTCTCCCTCCCAACTGCTCTGCAACATCATAAAATGTAAAAATATAATATTAAAATTTTTTTTTAAAAGAATTGAATTGAGGAAAAAGTCTCCTCCCCCTCCCCACCAAGTAATAGGCTCAAATGGTTCTGCAGATAAATATGACCAAACTTTTATGTTACATATTATCCCTATCCAATGCAAGCTGTTTCAGAAAACAGTGAAAAGGGGAAATTTCCTAAACTATCATTAGGATAACTTGACACCAAAATCAGACAAGAATAGTACAAGTACAGACAAAGTTTACTTATAAAAATAGATGCAAAAACCTTAAATATTAGCAAACCAATAATGTTATGAGTTAAATTGTGTTCCCAAAAAAGATATGTTGAAGTCCTAACCCCATGCTTGGAATGTGGCCTTATTTGGAAATAAGGTTGTGCAGACATAATTAGTTATGATGAGGTCATACTAGAGAGTAGGGTGAGTCTTAATCCAATATGACTGATGTCCTTTATAAGAAAATGATGTGAAGACAGAAAAGGAAGATCCCACCTGGAATAAAGACAGAGATGAGAGTTATGCAGCTGCAAGCCAAGGAATATCAAGGATTACTAGCAACACCAGAAGGTAAGAGAAAGGCACAGAACAGACCCTCCCCACAGACTCTGAGAAAACACAGCCCTGCTGACACCTTGATTTCAGACTTCCAGCCTCCAAAACTGTGAAACAATAAAGTTATTTTGTTTTAAAAACCACCTGTTTCATGGTACTACGATGTAGCAGCTCTAGGAAATGAATATAAATAGCAAAATAGGAAAAGAAAGGACTTGAAACATCTGAGTGATAGGAATATAGAACTGATATATGCTATAGGATTCTCTATACTTTGAAGGAAATGGTTAATGGACTTCTGTGGTCAGCACCCAAGGACGTGTTCACTTGGCGAACTCGCAAACGAGTTAACCAAGAAATGTCAAGGATTGCAAACAATCCTTGAGAACGCTTGAAGTTGTGAGAACACTTTCTTGGGATGTTCCCAGGAGGCACATTATAGATAACCAAGTGCTTGAGAAGGGAGGTAACGGCCTTCTGCTCTTGAGAAAAGTATAGCAGAATTTATGCATTAATGCTCATCTTGCATGCACTAGCTTGCTAAATGTGATAAAAGCTGTAACAGCGGCTGGGCCAGCGCTACTCGCCTGAGACAGCAGTAGCCCCCCACTCTTCACCTGCATCTCCTCTGCTGTGTCCTCCTTCACGTCTCCGATCATCTTAACCAACAATACTTATTTTAAGATACATCAAAATGTTAAAAATCAGACCTCTAGATAACACAGAGCAGTCTTCCCAAGGGCAGCCGCTGCCTGGTTCGGTCGGAGAATCATCCCCTCTCACGATATGCTGGGTTCATCTCAATGTCAACAAGGTGTCTGAGCACCAAGAACATTCCAGCCAAAGAGACAAGAGCATCTAGCCCTAAGAGATCATCCCAGATACACTTGGTCCTCAACATGAAGAGACATTTATTTAAAGAAGCATATGGACAATGAGGAAATCAAAGGATGCCCAATAGGGTGGGAAAGGGCATGGAAACCAGAGGTGACTAGGTTGAGTTTTCCCTCAGAAGAAAACAATGAGGAGAATCCAAAATTGCAAACTTCGAAGAAAGTATATAAGAGAGCAAAGAAGCGCCGCAGGGAACTGTGCTTTTATCGACTTTCAGGAGAGTTCAAATTGAGGAAGCACAGAACTCACTAATGACCCCACCCTGACCACCAAGCTCTTCTCCCTTCATGTTGCTTTGATCTGCAGGCCGCCTGTGTGTGCACTGTGTAGGTGACTCTTGTAACAGAAACAAGAGCCATGGCTTAATTAAGCAGCAACCAGGGGAGCGCAGGTGGCTAACTAGGAACCAATCAATAGCATTTCCTGCCTTTGAAGAAGAAACTGAGGCACAGAAAGGGAAATTGGTACATGAGAAAGGAAACCACTTCTTGCTACAGCTGATAGGCCAGTTCTTAGGATCATAGCCCAACAGCTGTTTGCCTCCGGCAGGGGACTAAGAGTAATCTGAGGAAGCAGCCTCTGATAATGCTAGTTGGGCTTCCTGATTGTTTTTCCTTTTAACTTAGAGAGGAAACAGAAAAAGGGTTAATGTTCTTATCCAGAGTTCCAGATATAATAGAATTATGTTGATCTCTGTCCTCTCAGAGAGCAAAACTGTTCATTGTAGTTCCACAGTGCCTAGAGTTGCCTAGATTCATGGTGCTGAGAGAAGATGGGAGAAAAACCGAGAATGCAGTGGGTAGGAAGTAAAGAGATCAAGGAGACAGAGCACCAAACAGAGCTGCGAAAAGCTAGCAATGGTCGTGGAAACCAAGCAAGCCGCTGCCTCCCCATCCACCACCGACCCCCTCTTCCCCAGTGACCAGGGTTGGGATAAGAATCAAGCAGGCTACAAATTCTAGGCAGACTCCAGCTCCAGTGACAAACCTAATTCTTTCCTTCAGGGAAGTGGAGAAGGTGGACCAAGAGAAATGGACATCTAGCCGAGTGATCTTGAGAATCAGAGGACAGCATCAGAATAGCAAGCTGGTGCCAACACACGGAAGGTATCGTGTTTCTTTTTCAGCAACCCTGGGTGTGCTACTGCAGAAGTGAAGTCACCAGAGGCAAGACCAGCGTGGGAAATCCCAAAACTGCAAAGCCTACTACATGAAAAGCACTCAAACCATGTTATTTTTTTTTCATTGAGTTCTCAGAAATTCTGAGGGTAGAAAAGTTACCCCCAGCCAAGACTCCCAGAGGTGACTAAAACTCAGAGCCAGGAAAAAAAGGGGAAGTTGGTAAGTTCAGGGATTGGGGAAATTTTCCTGTACTTCACAGAAGTCTTGTGTCTCACTTGTGACATTCATTTGCAAATGAAAGGGAGGTAAAACTTGAAGAAGAGGTATAGAAGAGACTGCAGTAATTACCATCTGATTTCCCAGCAGCAGTGTACTCACCCCAGATTTCTGCAACAATAATGAGACTGAAAGCTATTAAATAAGAGGCAACCACATGAGCTTCCTTAATGACACAACAGTGTGGCCAAATAGACCCAGAGCCAGGACCTCCAACTGTCTAATCCCTAGTGAGAGTGGTCCTCTTAGCAAGACCTGCAGGCCTCTGTTCTCCAACCTGTACTCCATACCTCCTGGAACACACAACACAAGGTGAGGCAAGGTCTCACTATGTAGGATACCAGTTTGGGACAGGTCAGGAACCATCAAGCCACCATCAAGAGAAAGAGCAGGATCAAGAGAAAGAGCAGGATCAAGAGCAAGAGCAGGATCAAGAGCAAGAGCAAGATCAAGAGCAGTTTGAGACCAATTCCTGGTCTCAGTAAGTGTCACAGCTATGTGCTTCAGCCAATACAGAAGAGCCTAAGCAGGGGCACTTTCAAATAGAGTGGCTCTCTCCAGCATCCTCCTCCAGTCCCCACAATACCCCCACCAATATCCAACAGCCACACCAATCATGCCAGGAGTGAAATACTTCCATTCAGACTATCTGCTGCTCTCACAAAATGTAAAAAGACCAGGTCATCCTGGAGAGAAGCAAACCCTCAACAAGGACATCTTTTACAAGAACCATAGTCACCATCTCCATCCCATTGCTCAGTGGCCCACTTACTTTGTGGGCAAGAAATAAAGGCACCAGGTGCAAGAAGAAACCCTCCACATTGGCCTACAGGTCCCTAGACACAGCAAGCAAGAAAGGTACATCAGAAAGAGGCTCTAGTAAGGTACCTTTAATAGCTGTGTCACCCACCAGTGGGAGCCCACCTGCCTTAAGGTCCAGCAGATTCATGTCCTGGGTCTGGAATCCCAGAGACCTTTATGATCGTAAAGGATTTCCTTTATAATCGTAAAGGATGCACTCAAGCCCAAGAGGAAACATTCCACAAATGGATCAGTACTGGCTTTTGGGGTTTGGTTCCTATCTTTGTCTGTACCATGAGAAGATTGGAATGAAGTTAGCAAATGGGAAGAGATATATTACAGGGTTAAACAAGCAAGACACTTGTTCAGGGGCATTTTCTTCCCACACGTGCCCTTTTAATGGCTGCCATCTTTGGTGTATATCACAGTCACTGGCACAGAGTAGATTGTTGAATAAATGAAATCCACTCCAAGTTTGACTCTGATTTCTATGTTTCTTACAAGATATATAAACAAAATCCTAGGAAAGAGAACTCAGACTGGGAGTTGGAGGTGGGAAGTAGGGGTGAGGGACCACAATGTGGAGCAGGACAGGCTACGGGGCATGCCCAGGGTCCTGAGGTATGGAGCTGAAGACCGACCCCCTCCTCCTGCAACCAGGTAAGGAGAACAACAAAAATGTCACTTCTAAGTGGGTAGCCCACCATAGCCACCATAATAGTCACAGCTGCCACAAAAGTGGCTAGATGCCACAACCACCATTTAGATGGCCTGCCAGCCACTCAAGTGCACTGACACAAGGAGATTCACCAGCGGAGACCAGAAAAAAGAAGAGGATGTCTCTCTCCACAAAGCCATTCCAGAGTGACAGAAGAAGCATCTACTCTAAGATAATAGTGGGGGACGTGAACACACCACTGGACAGATCATCTAGGCAACAAATCAACAGAGTAACCATTACTCTTTCAGAAGGAGAGAAGAAATCTAGGGTTATCAGAGGTGGGAGGGGGAAAGGAGGGGGTTGGCGAGAGATTGGATAAGGCGCATAAAGAATAAGTATGATTTGTAATAATATATATGCTAATAATAAAAAAAAGAAAATAGTTTATTGAATAAACCAGATTGTTTGACCTATAAAATAAATAAATAAAGCAGGACAGAATATAGGTCCAAGAATAACTATATTCCTATCTGGGCATAGGAGATTGTATGACCTAAGAAAACCATCTTATCAATTGGAATCACCCAAGCACCCAAAAAGCTTTGAAGAAACAGAACAAATCCTTCCAATTTCTTTCCCTAAAGGCCCAGCTCCACATAACTGGCATACATAAAACTGGCTTAATATTATCATCTCAGGAAGTCCCTAAAGGAGAAAAAAAATCCAAAGACTCTGCAAAGCCACATCCAATAGAAATGCCTCTTGGGTTCTAGTCTGCAGTAATGATCACATTTCTCCCTTTTAAGTGGGATAACTCAGAGCTACATAGGTGGATCCCCTCTAGCAAATACATACTGAGGTAGTGATATTCGTTCTATATAGTGGTACCTCTTCGCTTCAGGTTACTCGGATCTTTGTTTTCCCTTTGGCACAGTTTCTTTACCTCCCCCCCCCCTTACCTCATTCTACTACAGTAACTCATCTCTGTGTGACACTTTAAATCCTTTTTGGAACAAGGCAATCGCTTTTTTTAAGAAGTCATTAAGCCCAATGAGCAGTCTGAGGGCACCTGAAAAAGTGATATCTTCACTGTTTTGTTGCAGTGATACAGGACCCACGTGTTTGCTCTGTATGACAGCCTCCTCCTCTTGCTAGTGGTGGCTGAGATAACTTTTCCTGTTCCCCTTACTGGATGGATCACCAACTCCTTTTCCAACTTCTGGCAGAATGGGCCCCAAGACAGCTGCCCAAGAAAACAGTCAGCTATGTAACAGACCAAGAAGAGTTCTAGATAGCTGAGGGACAGCGTCTGTAGAAGGACACATGGAGGGTAGCCAAGGATGGAAAAAGATAAAGGGCATCCCCAGTGAAAGGGAAGGCACAAAAACTTGGAGACGTTGTGTGATAAGTTGGATAGAGAAGTTCATGGAAAGAGAAGCGGTGGGACGAAAGAAATGAGGGGCCACATCATTAAAGTCTTTGCTCTCTGAGTTTCTGTCCTGTTAGCAATGGAAAGCCAGTGAAGGATTTTAAGTAAAAGAATAGCTGGATCATATTTGCATTTTAGAAAAATGGCTTTGATAGGATATGAAAGATTGATCTTTGAGGAGGTGGGGCACTGATATCAAGGCCATCCAGACAAGATTTACTGAAGGCCTGCGGCAACAACAGTGAGATGATGGGTAGATTCCAGAGATGCTTGTGACATGGAATGCACACAATTTGGTAGCCACTTTGATAAGGAGGATATGAACCTGATTCTAGGACCAGATTCACGCTGTTCAGACTTTTAGATGGTGATGTCACTCAAAATAGGAGGTGGCTGGTATTGAATAGAGAGTGAATGGAGCAAGATATTAAATACAGATTGCTTAGGTGAGATGCCCAAGATACCTTCCAGGGAGAATGAGAATGGTTGGACATATGGCTGTGATCATATTTCTACAAAACAGTATTTACGTGCACCAAAAATCTGGAGAAATATCTTTAAAGCGAGAGGAAAAACATTCAGAAGGATATGTACATAGATGTTAATAGTGATTGACTCCATGTCAGTTTTCTTTTTTGCTCATCTCCACTCTCTGATCTTTCCATAATGATAATACTTTACTCTTATAAATTTAGAAAAATGGCTTTAAGTTTTTTTTAAAAAAAGAAATATCATACCCCAATCTAAAGAAATAGACTGGAGGACACTGAGCACAAAATATGTAAAAGCTGCCATAGTTGTGCCTAAGGCAACCCAGAAAGAGTGTGCAGGATGAGATGAGAGCCAAGAACAGCTCTATGAGCAACTAGAAGGGATTGAAAAGGAACAAGGACATAAGAGAAAGTCTGGACAAAAGTAACATCCCAGAAGCTAATGCTCCTGAAAACTGTAATACTCCAGCTTCTAAGTTCTTGGTTGTGGGACAATTTCATATTTATATTTGAACTCCATCCCACTGGCACTCTCCATGTCCTAGCCAGAACCTACAGAGTGGTGGCTAAATAAGTTATTATGAATAAATGTGATCCTATATCCCTTTTAGCATCCATCATCTGGACTCTGGTGGAATAAGCTCTCTGTGATATTTCTCTTAGAATATAATTAGAAAGGCTTTGCAGAGCTCATAAAATGATAAGTAAAACTCCCCACTCCTTGGCAGACTCATTCTCCCTGGGAAAGAACATTTAATAAAGAAAGAAGAAAAAACCCATCTCAATGATCTGTGGCTCTGGCTAGTCAGACACAAGGGCAGCAATACTGAGGGCCAAAGGCAGAGTTTAAGAGGGAAGTATCCACTCCCAGCTCTCTTAAGAATACCTCTCTCACAAATAGCCATAAACAGAGAAGTGCCATGTATCTGATCATTAATATTGACAACTCCTTAATCTCTTCCTGAAATTGATCCCCGGTGCAGCAGATTATACAGGACTATAATATTTTATTCAAGTATGAAACTACACAAATATCTCAAACACTTATGAACGAGGCAAGAAGACAATGTGAACATAGATTGTTGCATCTATATCTTTTCACTTTTAAAATATTTTTATTGTTATAATGTTGGTGGAAGAAAGATCAAAAAACAAAAGCACAACAATTGAAGGACAGGTGGCAGAAGAGGGGAGTAACCGCATCGTGGTGAATCTGAGCCTGAGAGGCAAGAATGAACGGGAAGAATATCTGAACTACAACACGCAGGACACAGCTTCAAAGAACCAGAGAGAGGCAATCAAAGACCATTCTTTCCTCCAGCCAGGAGGTGACTCATGCATACGTTCAGCAACCACTCAGAACATTAAAGTGATCTCCATGGAAGATTTCCCATTGGTAAATGACTTCCCCCTAGAACATGGCAGATAAATTTTGTTCGACTGGAGCCACAGAATTCTCAGGCCCTGCCAATAAGGACAGACAATCTTACAGAAGCGCTGGTGAACTTCAGAATGGAATGAGCTTTGAGAACTTCCTCCCGATTTGTTCTTGTAAAGATTGTTAAACTTGTGTGGCAAGTGAAAATCACTCAGTTGGAGGTAGATTACCAACTAACTGCCCAAAAGTCAAGAACACACAAGTTACAGGGAAAAGTGGACCCTCATAGGAGGAGACTTCCCAGAAGCCATTCATGTCACCACCCACAGAGCTTTGCCAAGAAGAAGAGCCTCAGAAAAATGATGCTGTGGAATAAGCTGAGCCATGGACCGAGAAAAAAAAGAGGCAGTTTGACGCCTTTGGGCCAGAGGGCTGGATCAAGCTTTCCAAGAAAATGGTGAAGTGGGAAGATCTTGGTATTTGTAATGGGATCAATGGAGCTACGTGGGTGACTATTATGGTCCTTTGGAAGGACTCCAACTGTGCCTGAGGATTCATAAAGCCTGCAAAGCATCCAGTCCCTGCTCCTTGACGGTTTCTCTTCCAAAGCTGAATGTGTCCAGAGCTTGTGCCTAGTATTAGTGACCAACACAGTGCTGTGGCCTGGGCAGAGACTAAGGTGCTGCCGCTGTTTCCTTACAATCAGTCACTGCCAAGGGCCACCCGGGAAACAAACAGGGAAGTAAATAGTAATCTAAGTCCAGGCCTTTGTTTTTGCAAAGGATAAAACCAAGGCCCAGTGATAAGAAAGCCCAAAAGTGGTTTCTCTTTGACAGTGAGTACTCACTAGAGGATTCTAGCCAGTGGTGATAGATGCCATTGTGAATCTTAACGGCAGGCTCTGGCAGCTCCCTGTTTCCTGATCAAAATATACCTTTTTTAGGGGATAAATGTATATGAGGACCTAGACTTAAGAGTTCACGCAATCAATGTTCTTTTGGGAGAAAGGGCTTCACTGAAGACTCTAGTTTGTGAGTAGATTCCTGGGAAGGTCCCACGGTAAATGTAATCAGTAGAGATAGGCAAGAGAAGGAATGAGACTATAATAAATAATAAGGAATCCAAGGATGATATAGGGGCAGTAGCTATAAGAATGAGGGCTGGATAATCCCTGAGGAGCAGAGAAAATTGTCTGAACTAAAATAAAACAGTAATCTACAACTGATTGATGGTTGGAGAAGGGAGGAATAGGTGGTGTTGGGGCCAGAATGAAGCAAAGTAAAGGGTATCTGTCAAATGCTGCTTTGGCATTAATGGGGGCAGGGCAACAGTAATACCAGGCTTACCAAAACAGTGTCCCAGGCTTTGGGGACAGAGACTCCCCTAGTTGAAGGCTGAAGACAAGGAACTAAAGAGAATGGCCCATCTCCCCAACAATATCTAAAATCCTAAGGCACAGGAGGATCACCAGGGGTATGGCTCACAAGTGAAATAACCATGTACTACATAAGAGGCACTCAAAAAATATGAACACTTTATGGATATATATAGAGCACAAAGACTAGCTATTTCCTTCCTCAGAAACCTGGAGAGAGGAAGAAAGTGCCTGGGCTCTCTAGGGATTTCAGAACATACACAGAATCCAAATCCAAAAGAGAAGGGGAAATCATTTTTCTGTTACGGCTTCTCAGGTTATGGCCTCTGCAAATCCTTTCTAGTTATATTCCAAGAGACAAAGATCCAGTGACACATCATACGTCAGTTGAGTCCAGATGATGAAGGGTGGTGTGGCCTACAATGTATCAAGTCACTTTATGAGGAGATGACCACAGATTTTCTTCCTGGAAAGAGGAAGCTTCCACCACAAATTTCCATAAAAGCAATGAGCCCCACAAGAAAGAGGAAGATATCGAGGTAAGAACACCTGTGAAAACACTGCCCTGACCCTGGCTGGCCACAGAGGACAGGACCCCCCAACTGACTGGCCACTCTGGACAGTGACACCTCATCCCAACCCTGGCGTGCTTGGCTTCCCCTAAAGGCTCTCCTGGTTCCCTCTCTGCATCTGCTTAGTGAGGGCTGTGCCTGCTGGGTAGCCCGATCCATCAAGAGATAGATCAAATGGACCAGAAAGAAGGACCCATGAAGATCAGGACCTAAACACAACCAGGAGGGCAGGAGGCCAGTGCTATGGAAGGAACCACCGTGTGTGTCAGACCTCTTCGTATGAGCCTCCCCGGGTAGTTCATAAGCTGGTGGTGACTCTGTCAGAGGATGGAGATCTGGCTTTCAGCCTCCCACTCCAGTCAGCACAGAACAAGAAATTCTCCCACATCATACGGTCATGGCAATAGTACTGAGATTGAAACGCCTCCATATCCGGGCCACAGTACTTCTCAATCAAAAGAAAATGAAAATATCTGGAGTCCAGATCCTGGAATGTGCCCTCCTTTTCAAGGCTGAAGGCAACGCTTCTACCCCGGTGCAGAGAGACAAGAATGGCACCACTGTTGAGAGCAAGAGGAGGGGATTCCAGTGGCAGGAGGCTGCACTAGGGACGCCACCCATGTTCTAGGCACCCAGAAGTCCACTCATTGAGGCAGGCACTCATTCTGGTTCTGGTTCCAGGAGATTCTTTCCCCATGTTGTTTATCCTGGGAAACTGGGGCTGCTGCCTTCATGATTTGTGTGATATACACGTCAGTCTAAAGAGGAAACATTTCACAGTGGGTCTGTGTTACTCCTCTTGCCTCCATCAAGAGAGCAAATGGGATGTGGTTATCAGCAGAATGGAAAATGTGGCCCACAAATGGGAAGAGACTCTAAGTGTGGTATTTGGAGTGATGGCCTTTGGCCTCAGACATGAGTCCCAGCAGCTCTAGGAAGTCAGTCTCGGAGGTAACCTTTCTATTTATATCAAGGGATCAAGGTTATCTCACACAAGCTGGGCCTCTTGCTGATAAAGAAGTAATTAATGCACAATAAATCTGGACATTCCAACAGATGACAAGGAGAGGTTCCTGTATGTTGAAGTCAGGGCTGAAATTCTTCCAACACCTGAACTCTCAGAGAACTCGTAACAGCAGTAAGGCCCTCGTCAGAACTATCTCCTTCTCCTCTTGGAGGGTCAATGCCAGATTTTTATATTTAAGATAAAATAATTTACTGGTAATATTAAGGCCAACCTTAAAGGGTGAAATTTATTAGAGATAATCAACAGCTCAGGATCTGAAACTTGCTGAGCAACTTCCCTATACACTTTCCTTGGAGGAGACTAAAGATTATGTGTTGTCCTCATTTATGTAACCTCATTCCTTTATTATTAACACCAGCTGGAAGGAACCAGCTCCTTCTTCCCAACTGGCTGCCTCCTTGAGCTTCCACCTTGCAATTGGCAGCTTTCAATTGCAAAAGAAATCTAGGACTACAGACGTGAAACAGTGTTCTAATTTACAGAGACAAAAAGGAAACAAACAAGTCTGTTTGTCTCAGAGACAGAGACTGCAGACAGAGTCATCAGGTATGGAGAAGATACATCCCTCATTCAAGTTCTAAGGGATTCATACTGCCTGTTAGCAGCAGTGGGATACTGATGATATACATCCCCAACCACCAAGAATAGCAAGTATAAAAGCTTTAAGAGAAGCAAAAACCAGAGAAACAAGAAAAGGAAGTATGAGGAGAGAAGCAGAAAGACGAGGATCATATCAAGAAGAAGGAAGGAAAGGAGCTGTCAAGTCACCTTCAGAATTTCTAAGTGAAGTCTAAGCTGGACTATGTCAGCCTCCGAGAAGGAATGTGGAGGGTTATGAAGCTGCAGGGAGGAGGACAGGAAATGAACATTTACGCAACACTATAATACCTGGGATAGAGGCAGCCTCTGAAAAGAAGGTGCCAGAGGTAACCCTCCTCTGCTCAACCCCCATGCCCCAATGGGACTTCAGTCCAACCAGAGTAAAGGCCTGTCCAGTTGGATTCAACCCAGGGATCTCTGTGGAGTACCTATCTAAGTGCAATTTCTAGCATCACACTGTCCATCCTGGCTTTGGAGATATGCTGTAGAAGTACGGATTGTGGTAAATGTATTGCAGACAATTACTGGAAATATAAAATCCCAGATTTGTCCAAATCAGAGGCTTGTTTCTAGGGGGAAAGGAAAGAAGTGTGAAGGAGAAGAGCCATCAAAATAAGAAGGAGACCCATTCTCCAGCGGCTGCATGGGCTCCTTGCAGGAGAAAGATGTGCCAAGCCAACTCAAACCGGATGAGAGCCTCCTGACCTTTCCAGGATTGTGTGACAGAGCCCTCAGCTAATGCTCACAAGTCAAGAAAGGACAGAGAGGATTCAAAGACCTCTTCAGGATGAAGGAAGTAAGATTCAGGGATTCTTTTTATATAATGGGGAATTTCCTCTGGGATAGGAAACCAAATGGTAGTGAATGAATGAATGATAATGCTTCTTTCCCAAACTCAAGACCTGGTGTGGCTGAACAAGGGGAGTGATGCATAAGAGTTAAACAGAACAGAGGGGAGAGAGCACCGTTCCTAATGGAGACATAGTCCCTCATGGAAGATCCCTTCTCAGCTGTCTCTCAGGACTGAGATTGTCCTAGGAGGACCACCTAGGACAATCCTAGGTGGACAAAGACCTCCCAGCATGAAGGAGCCCTGGGGAAGGGACAATCCTGCTTCAGCCTTTTTTTAAGTAATACTCCTGGGTGCATGGTCTCCAGAAACCCACCTATTTAGCAAAAACCATTGTTTTTGTGGATAATGGCCAGAATATAAACTTGAACTCAACTGTAGAAACTAGTTTCCCGGATATGCTAGGTATGTTAGGGGTGGATGTCCATCAGTGGGGACTTTCATTCACAAGGTTGGTCTAAGAAGCATACAAATTTCTCACATCTTTTTTCCCCTTTTGTATCAAAACCAGGAGCACCAACTGTGTCACCTATGAGAGGAGAAAGAGGAAAGCATTGTGTGACTTTGACCCACATGAGAGTTTGCCCCCTATTAACAAGATAATTGAAGAGGGAAGAAGTAGGAACCCATATCTCGGTGTGGCAAACTGACCCAGAGAGCAGGGGAGGTCCAGAGACTCAGTGCTTAATAGAATGGCGAAGTTAGGGTCCCAACATGTGCACAGAAGTGGCCTATAAAATTGAGCCCACACCCACTTCAGACATTTTCTTTATCATTCTTGGTCCTCAAGAATACTAAAGTGCCTTCTTCCTGAGGGGTTACTGCATTTTTTTTTCTCCCAATTCAGGTTACAATCATAGACACAATAAGAAATACCATAGGCAAGCCTTCCTACTCTTTCATTTCTGTTATTAACTGATCCATTTCCTCTATGAACCCTGGTTACATCACAACTGGAAAAGGTGCAGAGAGACTAACTGACACATAGCACCTGTTCTGGAATCCTGCCCAGTCCTAACCCAGAGATTTGGGCTTCTGTAGCAGCCAAGCTCATAACTGAGCCTGCATTGGGTGTTCATCTATAATGGGCCCCTTCCATATTCTCCTTTGGCCCTGAGAAACTCTGGTGGTAGAAAGGGATTTGTCTCCACAAGGGGAGGAAGTTACAAGGAAGCATCTTTTAGTTCAATATTTGAGAAGGGAATTTGTCAGGGCTGGAGCTGTTCTACAAAAGATCAAACAGCCACAGAAGAGAGGGTCATGGGGAAGGATTCAAGCAATGTAGGTCACCACAATCATGGACACCAAGAGAGGATTTTTGCCTTAGGCTCCTGGCTTATATCTCTAAGGTATGAATTACTAAACTCTTATGGAGAATAGACCATGTCTTTTATTCATCAGCTCCCAGTGTTTTAACTAATCTGTTTATGATTGCATATCAAGTTGCTCAGCACATGACTGTTGTACCTGAAAGAGCCCAGCCATCTCATGCCTGAGCCCAGCCTGTGAACAGAAGCAGTTTTCAGTGAAAGGGCTCCAGAAAAGTTTCTGCTTCTTACGGCTTTGGTAGGAAATGGATTTTACCCTCAAGTCCAAAGGCTCAGCCTCAGAGCAAAAAAAGGAGGATAAATCCATTATAATAGCAAACTGACACCTGGAAAGAGTGAGAGCAAGGAACAGAGGTGAGGAGGCTATTATACTTGGAGTGATTCTTAGTCTCTGGAAAAGGCTCCTGACTCATCAACATCTCTAGATTCCCAGTGAGTGACATTCCTTGACAAGTGACAAGCCCTGTTGTTCTTCCATGAGAGATCAAGCTTCTGGGGCAACTGTCCCTTGATTAAAACATATTCATATTTGAGCGGCTGCAATGAGTCCCTTTCCAGGTAGCACGTTTTGAGGCGGAAGAGAAGGGTGAGGTCATGGAACATGAGCCTCCGAATACTTCATTGATACCAAAAATTCAGTACTCATTTCAAGTGCTGCTATCCTTTCCTCAGTTTAGAGAGGCCCACTCACAGCAATGAGCTGGACTTAGGATGAGAATGAACGTGTTTAGTCTTTTCTCAGCCTGCTTAAGTTGTACTCTGAATTTATTCAAATGCCGTTTGTTTCAGATGATGAACGTACAATTGCACTTCATTATGTAGTATTGAAAAGATGACCCTCCCCCGGATACATTAAGACATGTGGTACCCAATGCCCCCTCATCCATAGCAGAGATGCCAAATATCTGCAGTAACATATTCCATTTTGACCATGACTAAATCACGTGGCTCTGCCAGGATAATGTCACCCCAAAATAGGCATGTGAAACCAAACGAGACTAAGCCGGTGCATAAAGTCACTGGGAATTTTCCATCTGGTCATAGAAATAAACACACTCAAAACAAAGACTGGCTTTTGGCACCACACATTCTTAGAAACTACTCTTCTTTAATTGAGGCTTGCCCTTATAATTTTTTATTTAATAAGCTTTTCAAAGGGCAATGAAGGTGAGGAAGGTTTGGGGCAATGCTTTATTACCCAGCATCCATTTCTTAGACCTTTTTGTTGCCAAAACTCTGCTGTGAGGACTTAGAATCAAGGTAGCCCAAATTTAACTCTGTTTCATCATTGGTTGCCTGCCAGCAACCAGAGTAAAACCACTCCAATCTCATTCACAAGGAAAAGTCTGTTAAAATTTCTAACCCAGAATGTCAACCAGAGGACGTTGCTGCCCAGCCTTCTGTGAGGTTTTTTTTTAACAGTGGGAAGTCTTCAAAACCATGCCACTTTGCCTCTATCCAACCCTTAAACCTGCCCCCAAGTAGATCCCCACTCTATCTTTGCTACATTGCCAATTGGCCCAAGGGCAAAAGTCTGTCTTGGCCTTCACAACTGGGGAGCTCCAAGCTCTGTAATTTTACTGCCCCTTCCCCCCCCACACACACACAGCAAATGTAGCCATTTTTTCATCTGACCTGAATTCAATAATGGTTTGCTTTGAATGTTTTTAATAAATTATTAAAGTGCTCTCAAACTTATGCAACAGAAAAATGATCAGATGCATATCTAGGTTTAAAGGGTGGTTTCTGCTTGCAGTAGTCTCCACAGCAGTAAAGCTGCACAGGCCCACTGGTAGGTAAGTCAGCAACAGTGGATCGATTAATTAACCCTGCTCTGCAGCATGCCCACCATTACTTCTAACATAGTAGCAGTGATTTTGCATCTTTGAGATTACCCTGAAATGTAAAGTAGAAGATCTATTTCCAGAGGGCTTACAAAGCAATTCTTCCATCAACGAAGCTTTCCCTCTTTAAAACAAAAATGTGTTCCACATTTGTGGTTATACTATGATCTAAATGACAAGAAATAAAACACATATTGGAAATATATAGCTTCAGACGCCCTGATCAGTTAGTCTGTCAATACAGAAAAGGGCAGGAAATCCTAATTCAACATTTTGAATATAGCAAGAAGGCTAGAGAAGAGAGATACATTCCTACCAACCCTCCCACATAGATGCATTGATCCTTCCTACGGGCGTATTTGTGCAAATGTGCATCGGCTACATATTTTGTCAATATCAGCAGTAATTATAAACTAGCTCCTAGATTTATTCAAAATACACCTCTTTGTCCTAGACATAAAAGTGAGTGGATAAAATACAAATAGAGCAGTTAAATTCCATCCTTCCCATGACTGTTTAAAATGCACATAAAGAAAATTAGAAAAAATGTTCAGTAGAGAAAAGCAATCCCAAAAGGTCAGTTGCAAGGTAATCTTCATATAGCTGTTATTTACCAAAATTTATATTTTATTCTCTATATAAATGTTGTATTCTAATTTGAAAATATACGCAGTTTAGCAATAAAGACTTAGTACTCAATAACATTTTTTTTAAGGAAGAAATTTAAGGCTAGGGTAAGTATCTAAATGTTGTGTTAAACTAAATCAATCCCCTCTCTTTCTCTCCGTCTATAAATGAAGCACAGTAAATATGAAAAATATTCTCACTAATACAGGATAGTAAGGGTTTTTTTAATTGAATCATAGTTTATTATACATATTTTGAGGGTCAATGTTGACATGAGCTGATCAGATCAATATTACTAGTATGTATGTTGTTACAAATTGTACTTATTCTTTATGCCCCTTGTCCAACCTCTCCCTGTCTCCCTCTCCCTCCCTCCTCCCACCACTGATAACCCTAGATTTCTCAGGATAGTAAGTTTAAATTGTCCTGTGCCAATTTTGTGTAGACACACAGCATATAATTCCTAAATGGAATCGTTCTGCTGGTCTCTTCATCAGACACCATACTACATTATCTTTTTAAGTTCTTGTTTCTCTACTGCTCAGTTTTATCCAGTCATAATGGCCTGGCCATCATTTTTATTCTGACTCCTTATAAAAGCAGCAAATCTACTTCAAGTTCACTAGGAGTCCAAGAATGAAGAAAAATATCACATGGGAAAAGTGGACTATCTAAACAACATGATAGACGATGTTTCTTCGCATCACTGAAGATCAAAAAGGCTGATCTTATTCCTGTCCGCCCTGCTCTTTCTCCTTGTTCTATTTAGTGACATGCTTCTCAGAAAGCACTAAAAGGAGATATGCTTCTCTCTCTCTCTCTCTCTCTCTCACACACACACACACATACTCTCAAACACACGCATACAAAGTGCACACAATATGAACCCACACCCAAGGACATGATATGCACACAGCCCCATGTACAACCTCAAGCTGCTTCTAAATACTAAATACATATTAGTGACATGTGATATGGCAAGTAATAAGCTGTTCTTCCTCCAAGAGGGAGACTGGGGTTTAGGGCTGAAAAACATATTTCACGTATATTTTGCTCCCACCTGAGCTGTTGAAAATTCAGAGAAGGACAATATTAAACACCTAGAGTAAATGGGATAGTCACTGGAATTCCAGAGCAGTGATGCTACAAAATGGAAGAGCTGTGGCCTGGTGGGGGAACAGGAAATATTTGACATTTTCCCTGATCTCCACAGATGTTCACATAAGCAGAAATTCAAATACTGTCACAATCCACTAAAACTACTTGTTTTCGGGGCCGGCCCGTGGCTCACTCGGGAGAGTGCGGTGCTGATAACACCAAGGCCCCGGGTTTGGATCCCATATACGGATGGCCGGTTCGCTCACTGGCTGAGCGTGGTGCTCACAACACCAAGTCAAGGGTTAAGATCCCCTTACCGGTCATCTTTTGAAAGAAAAAAAATAATAAAATAAAAAATAAAATAAAAAATAAAACTACTTGTTTTCTTGGTGTGCATATATATGTGTAGAGTAAATTAAAAACTAATATATTCAATAGTCTTTCCTTGGTTCTTTAATCATAAGTTTTAAAAAGCAAATATCAAAGCGAAACAATATTTTTAATGAATTATCTTCATTTACTGAAATGCAATTTTATGTTCTTTGTGATTTTTTTTTAACTTGCCTCATACTTTTTAAACAATCCCATTTAATCTTATGAAACTGATTTAAGCTGATGATCATTTGGGGGCGTTATGGTTCCAAATGCTTCTTGTTTTACTATTTACCATCAGCCAGGTCCATTTCAACAACATGCTTTTGGCCACAAAGTTTATTAGCCAGTAAAAAATGTTCTCTCTGCAATAATATGTTCAAACCCTTTTCAATTCATTTTATGTTTCTAGTATCCTAAACCTAGGGTGAAAATGTTTCTGAAGGTTAAAAGTTATCATAAAAACTGAAACCACGTAGGATACAAATCTAGCTCCTCTACCCTATAATTTGCCACAGGAACTCTCTCAAGGACCCAGGCTCAATTCAAAATCCCAAATGAAGGAATGCCACACCCAAGAAAGCTTTCTTCTCCCTGTTCTTGCCATACGGAAAGAGGCCTGCTTCTGTCACATCCTTAGCACCTAAATCCATGAAATCGTGGGGTTTACTTCCAGTGAAAGATATGAAATCTTTCCATAGATAGGCCAGTTTCTTCACTGTTCCCAGAACAATGGGCTCATCTGTCTCATTGCCTTTGCTGTTCACTGCCATGATGTGGAATGCCCTTTTCCCGGTCTACTGCTGACCAAATCCTATTTCGACCTTCAAGGCCTAGTTTAAGGTCCACCTTCTTCCAGAAAATTCTCTTGTTCTTCATCAACCAGCCCTCCTCCTCTGACTTCCACCCATAAACACCCTTGAATATATCTGTTGCAGCAGGTGATATCCTATGACAGCACTCATTGCAGAAAGGTGCCAGAAGTGCAGGAAGACAGCCGGAGAAAGTCTTTGATCCCAGACAGTGGAGGTAGCCAAGTGCACCGAGTTCATGTGGTTTAGGGAAAAACGGGCCTGTCTAGGACTGAATACCCTCTCTGACACTTACTAGCTAAGCGGCCTAAGGCAGATAACTTTCCCTCCCTGCGCCTCAGTTACCCATTCAAAAACTTCATGGAATTGTTGGGCTAGGTGGCAGCCACCTTTCTAAAAACAGCTACAAAGATGAGTATGATAAAGCCCCAGTCTTGAAAAAGTTCAGTCTGTAGATAAGTTACTTGCAGTAGCTTTAGGTTCTTTGAGGAACATGGCATTTGAGAAATAGAAAGCTGGAAATAGTAGGGTAGAAATTGCAGGGGGTGGAACTGGAGTCTGAAGATACTCCAGAATTGCAGCCATGTGCTTAAGGCTAGAAAGGGGTGATCACAATAAAAATGGATATGGACGAAGCTTTGAGAGACATTCCAAATGGGATAAAATTACAGGTCTTAGTTCATTTTGGATCTAAGAGGATAAAGGAGATTGATGAGGAATCTTGACTCAAATTTCTCACCAAGGAGACAGGCACAGGCACTTATAGAAATGGAGTAATTGGGAAAAAGAGCTGGTTTGGATGGTAGGAAAGATCAGCCTCTACAGAGAGTCCAGTTGTGTGTCTCACAGACAACTAATGCCTATCTCAAAGTCCAACAGCTTCTCCTTTCACAAACCCATTGAGTCTTTTTTCTCTCTCTATCCTCCTTCAACTTGATTTTATCCATAGACAGTTCAGTGGTGAGTTGAATAAGCAACTAGATTTGCTGGACCTAAGCAAACAGTGTGCATCTATCAATAAGAACTACCCACCACACCACCCCCATGAGGCTTATTTATTGGCTCTATTTGACTTTTAAAGTTAAAGTGACTTTAGCCTAAAATAGCCTAAGTCCCTCGTACAAATATCCAACTGTCCTCTGAAGCTGGCCAGGTAAAGCAAGGCAGCCTGGTCCGTTACAGTTGTGGGGGGAGGTGCTTCCACATTCTAAACCAGTAACTGCCACCCAGGTCCACCTTCTCTGGAACCCCAACCCCTGATAGACACTGAGCATGCTCACTGCAGGTCAAAGAGGTGATTCTGTAAATAGCTCCTAATTTATATAGATCATAAAATTTCCATGCGTGCATTTCATTTGATCCAGCAATTCTAGAAATTTATACTAAGAAAATAATCAGAAGTGCACATAATGATGCACTTCTTAATTGATGTTTTGGCTGCAAACATCAATTACGGCATCCCTTTTACATTACAAAAAATAAAAATAAAAATGCAGGAACATTCTGAATGAAAAACAATAATGGAATATTTAAATAAATTGCCACATATCCACATAATATAATATTACTCAGACATTTAAAAAGTTGTAAAGGCATTTTAATGGCACAGAAAAATGTTTGAAATACATTTTAATAAATGGAAAAAAGGTGACAGAATTACATGCAATTTTGTTATCAATTTTATAACATCCATACACATACATATACATATACACAGACATATATACACTATATATAAATATACACACATACGCACACATACTCAGAGAAAAATAACCTGGGAAGATAACGCTGTTGTTCTCTCTAGACGGAGGTATTTAAGATGATTTCTCTTTTCTTCTTTGTACTTTTCTGTATTTTCCAATTATCTTTTGAAATCTTTTGTAATCAGGAAAAAATATTAAAATAAAGGGAAATTGGCCATGAAATAGGCCACAATGTGGGAAGAAGCCTCTGGGGATGACAAGTATGCCATGAAACATTTATTCCTTCAGTACTTAATAGGGATCTTTTGTTTGAACCTGGAGGTAATCAGTCCTTCCATCTCTTGCAGAGAGATGCTGAGAGCTCACTTTCCCTGTCCTCTGCCCACACCCTACTATATGCACATGCACACAAACACACACACTAGGCTACAAATGCCTTGAGGGAAACACTATGTCTTACCCATCTTGCTATATTACCTCCATTGCCAGTAGGTGCCTAAAACTTTTTGCTGCATTAAATTTATCTGTATATTTTTAAATTAGTTCTTTGAATGTCTACTAAAAAGCACAGCCCTGTAATTGTAGTTGTATATTTTATGACCCACTCTTCCCCCACCTGCCTCTACCCTCATTTTTTTGCACCACAAATCCTTTTATTCATTTTAATAGCTTTCAGGAAATAGCATTGTATTTTATGGGACAGTCATGATGAGATCTCTAAGATGTTTCAACCTAAGATTCCAAGATTTGAATTAATCTGGGAAAAGTTTGGGAAATCACTATTTATTTCTTCTGTGGTTCCCATTTAACTTTTCTGGGCAAAACATTCTCTGCTCTTTAAAAACTGTATTCACTGCTAAATGAGGGCAAGAATTTCATTTCCCTAGGTCACCTAGTCCAATTCAATATTCTTTGTTGCTATGCTCAATTATAAAATGAAAAATTGGAAGAAAACCCAATTTTATTACATAGTATAGTCACCTGAGCCAGGTTATAAAATATTATTCACCATGTCCTTCTAATCATGTTTTCAAGCTGTTTTAAAATAGCACAACAATACTTAATTTTATTAGTAGAGCATATTATCTGGATTATTTCTTTCTTGAAATGTAAATGGATCTAGTAGCTAAGGCTTCTCAAAAGGTAAATATTACATTTAACATCATGCTATGGGAGGAGAAAAACACAGTCTCTTTGATGTAGAGCCACATATTTTAGACATCCCATATAGGGTCAGTTGAGGACTTCAAGAGAGATAACATGCATGGGCACCCTCCTGCCCCAACACACACAACACACTTACTCACTTGTAGGTAGAAGGAGATTCTTTCCAAAAACAAGTATTAAGGCACCTAATGCAAACTTGAAAATGTTTAATCTATAATTTTCATTAATTACCGTCTCCAATACAGAGTGCTGCTGGGAAATTAAACCATAGAAGAAAAGCTTTTTTTTTTTTTTTTTTTTTTTTTGCCTTGTATTTAACAAGCACAAAAAGAAATGGAATAATAAGATACACTAAGGAAAAGCTCCCTGTTCATAATATATTAAAGGCATCATTTTAAATGTGCTTCTTTGTTCTTCGTGGGCAGCCCTTCCCCGGCACACAGAATAAGCACAGCCTATGCTCACAAATGTCCTTCGGCTTGCACCAACATCCTCCACGTATCTAGGCCTGCTTTTCCACAGCCTTTCTTTTAAAATAGCTAAATTCATTAAGGATTTAGGGAGGAAACCATGTCATATTGAGACAATTAAGTTTTGAATGTCTAAAAATAAAATGAAGTAAGGATAAATGCGTTGGCAATGGAAGAAGGGTTATTTGGAGTATGAGTTTTCAAAGGTTCTGTCTGAAAGTTATAAAGTCTAATTATAACTCATTTCCACCCAGGATAATCCCATCTTTTCCCCTGCATTTCATTTGCACTCTAAAACAGAAGTATTGTATAGATGGAATAAATCTGAATTATATGAATTAAAGGCATTATATAATTAACAGCACTTGAGAAATTACAAATATAGCCTAACCTTCTCCAAAACTACTCACGTCTTTCCCCAAATCCCTGTTACCATGCCCTTCTATACGTACATCACTTGTGCGTTCTTAGATTTGCAGCTTGCAACTTCTAAGCAACTCTGACTAGTTTTCCTCCTAGCCAAATTACTTAAAGCCATCTTTTCCTCTCCCTAAGGGGAAGGGAAGTAGTACAAAGTTATAAAGTTACAGTTAGGTAGGAAGAATAAGTTCTGGTGCCCTAGGGGAACAATAGCTAATAATATTGCATTGTATATTTCAAAATAGAAAAGAGGATCTTGAATGATATATCCACAGAGAAATGATAAATGTTTAGGTGGTAGATATGCTAACTATTCTGATTAGATCATTGCACCATATATGCACGTATTGAAACAACAAATTGTACCCCATAAACATGTACAATGAAAAAAAAATTTTTAATTTAAAAAAAGAAAAAAATGTTTAAAAAAAATTTTTTTAACTTTTTACTGTGAAAAAATTTAATACGTACACAATATATCCAGCTACAGCAATCAACAACTCATGGCCAATCTTATTTGTACCCTCAACCCACTTTCTGCCTTTCCCTGGGATTATTTTGAGTAAATCCCATTATCATAGCATTCATCTGTATATGTTTCAGCATGTGTCTCTAAAAGATAAGAACTCTTTTATAAAAGACATAACTGCAGTATATATATAATCACATTGTTTAAATCAATAATAGTTCCTTAAAATAATCAAACATTAAACAAATTTCTCCAATTCATTCCCTCTCCCTCTTTCTTTCTTACAATTGATTTGTGGGCTGGCCCCATGGCTCACTCGGGAGAGTGCGGCACTGGGAGCGCCGAGGCCACAGGTTTGGATCCTATATAGGGATGGCCCGTGTGCTCACCGGCTGAGTGTGGTGCTAGCGACACCACACCAAGGGTTACGATCCCCTTACCGGTCACATAAAAAAAAAAAATCGATTTGTTTACATCAGGATCCAAATGAGTTCCATTGGTTACTACCACAGCTGTCTCTTAAGTTTCTTTTAATCTATAGTTTCCCCCTTCATCTAATTTTCTCCCTTCATCTAATTTTTTCCCCTTTACCCCACAAAGTTCCCAAAGTCTGGATTTGCTGGCTCCATCCCAGTAGTGTCATTTAACATGTTCCACTGTCCCCTGTATCTCCTGATGATTGGTGGCTGGATCCTGAGGCTTACTCTCAGGTTAGATTTGGCTTCAGGGATATATGTTCTTACCACAGGAGGCCCCTTATGTCTGATCATCCTATGTGATGTTAGCAAACATTGATGATCATTCGCTAGACCCATTATTTCAATAGGGGTTTGCAAAATACCAAATTCTAATTATTTTATTTCCTCTTTATTTACTAACTGGTATACTTCAATAGACAGAAATGTTCCCTCCTCTGCTATTTATGGTTACCCTGAGGAACAATTCATATAGGAAAGACAGGATGAGTGCTTGGCTCTTCCCTTTTACTTACTAGTTCTAGAAATACGAATTGTTTCCCTATCATCTTCCAAAGAGACCGAGAGGATTTTTTGCTTTTATTTCATTGTCATTATGGTTTTCTGTGGTGGTAAGATTTAGTTTCTTTCTCTTTCTTGTTTGCATTTTTTTTCTGCCAGTGGGTTTTGTTCTTTCTTGTGTATTTGAGGTAGTGATTATCGTTTTGGGGATTCCAGATGCAGGACTCCCTTGAGGATTCCTTGCAAGGCTGGTCGTGTGGTGGTGAACTCCTGCAGTTTTTGTTTGTCTGGCAGATACAATACTTCTCCCTCACTTCTGAAGAATAGCCTTACTGGGTGTAGTATTCTGGCAGTTTTTTTGTTGTTGTTGTTGTTGTTTATTTAAAATATATCATCCCTGGCCTGCAGAGTTTCTGTTGAGAAGTCTGCCGTTAGTCTGATAGGGGCTCCATTGTAGGTGCCTTGACTCTTTTCTCTTGCTCTTTTAAGATTCGCTCTTTGTCTCTGAGCTTTGCCAGTTTGACTATAATATGTCCTGGAGAAGATCTTTTTGGGTTGAATCTGTTTGGGGTTCCTTGGGCTTCCTGGATCTGAAGGTCCATGTCTCTCTCTATACCTGGCAAGTTTTCCATTGTTGTTTTCTAGAATAGGTTCTCCATGTCGTTTCCTTTCTCCTCCCTGTCTGTAACACTGGAACACCCATGATTTGAATGTTTGTACATTTAAGGTTGTCTGCTTGCTCTCTTACATTTTTTTTCTTCATTTTTTTAAATTCATTTTTTCTGGGGTTTTTTTTCTTTTCTTTTTTTTTTTTCCTCTGCTTGTTCTAGCCTGCTGCTTAAGCTCTCAGCTGCAATTTTTATTTCACTGAGTGAATCTTTCAGTTCAATGAATTCTGCTACATTCTCTTTGTAAATTTGCTCCTTTATATCCTGGATTTTTTCTCATTTCATTATGTTGTCTAACTTGGTCTTCTTGTATTTCAGTAAGTTTCCTTAAGATTGGTGTTTGGAATTCCTTTTCAGTCATTTCAAGGGTTTCCTGCTCTATAAAGTCTGGTATTTGAGCATTACTGTATTCTTTTGGTGTTGTCATATTTTCTTGTGTTTTCATATTTCTAGTATCTCTACATTGATGAATGGTCCTCTGGTAGAGTGGTTGCTTCTACTACTCTGGAGTGACCTTTGAGGAAAGAGGCATCCTCTTCTTTTTCTCATCTCCGCTGGTGACTCTCCTTGTGTCAATGCAGTTGAGTGTCCAGTGGGCTGCCTGCACAGTGGCTGTGGCTGCTACTGTGGTGCTGAGCCACTTTTACAGCAGCCATGGTTGTGGTGGTGGCTGTGTTGGGCTACCCATGCAGAAGTGGTGTTTTGGCATACTCCTTACCTGTTTCTGGGTGGTGGGGGCTGCCCTCCCCTCCTGCCTGTGACTCCAGTGTGCTCTTTGCCTGTTTCTGGGTAGTGGGGGCTGCCCTCATCTCCTGCCTAGGACCTGAGGCATGCTCATTCCTCACATGCTTTCAGATGGTGGGGGCTGCCATTGGCTCCAACACCATGTAATATATTTCTTCAAACATTTACACCATCTTTATGCCCTGAATTTTTTATCAGAACCTCCATGTTTCCCTGTTCTTTGTCCAATTACAACTTCTCCCTGGCTTCAAGATCTTTCCCAGTTCTGCAGGGGAATGTGACTTCCTCCTGAGCAGCACTTGCCTATTCTTGTTTTCATTTGTTGGTTTTGTTGTTCTTTGCTCAGTCTTCCTTGAAGGCTCCTTGTATAGAGAATATACACAGAAGCTTCTTTCTTCACAGACCATAAAGTAGTACAAAGAGAGGAGAATCTGAAAGAGCTGGATTCAGATCACAGATTTACGGTGTAGGCAAATTAAATAGCCTTTCTGAACCTTATCTGCAAAATGGGGGTCCCAATAAGGACTTCGTAGTGCTGCTGCCAGGATTCAATGCGATTACACCTGTAAAGACATCAGTACACTTTCTGGCATCTCAAAAGTGCTCTCTCTGACCCACACTTAACCCTCTTTTCACCCTCATTAAATTTTTAATCAAATATCATTCTTTCTTCTGATCACAGACTTCAGGACTTAAGAGACTTTTGTTTCCTGTAACTATTTGGAAATTTCCAGAGCTGTACTACCAGTCCCCACTAACATCATCTCATTTATATTCTACATGCAGATTATAACTCAATTCTGTCTGCTGGTTAAGACTCAAAGATGTCACTCTACCCTTGCTAGAAAGACTGTAAGAAACAAAGAAACACAATCATGGTTTCTGGGTTTTAAATGCTGTCTTCTTTTTCTTTTTTTCCAAAAGTCTGGTCAAGTGTGAACATTTCAAACTTGAATTCAGTACTTTTCCTAAGCAAAGCAATCAGTACATATCAATACCAATTTGCCATACCCTTGCACAAATGTGATATTCAATATAAAAGTGGGTTACAAGAAGCAAAGAATCAGAAATTGTAATAAAACGGGGCAGGGGGGGATTCTAATGGATTCAGGACCAAAATTGAGCTGTCCAAATCTACTGTTTATACGTAGGCTTAATTTCTCCAGAACTGCTTGCTCAGCTTAACATAAATCCAGAAAGAGAAAAAACTGTGCCATTTTCATGTGAAGAAATATGAACTGGAATTCAGAGATGCAGCAAGAAAAAAAAATTTATCTCTCATCTGTCTACATGAGTAAAATTATTTCACTAATGTTCATTCTGATTCATGGTTTCTACTTTGTGCCAGTTTTAGATGGAGTGCACAAAAACTAAAAGGTCTCTTTTGTAGCAGAAGCAAACAGTTTGCTCTTTATATTAAGCTGAGGAATGGTGACTGAGTTACTAGCAGCTCCAAAGATGGAAGATTGCTGGGTTTGCAAATTTGCCCCCTGAACACCAGTCCTCTGGGGTTGGGGTAGAACAAATATATTCAGAAGCCTCTCCAAAGATAAGGGAATATTTCAAAAAGTTCATGGAAAGATTTATGTTACGTTTCAATTTTATTTTTTCATGAATTTTTTGAAGTACCCTCATAGTAGAAAGTGTGCAGATTCTTTTTGATGAGGCTATCTATCACTTCACTTTAGATCCTTGAGTGCTTCTAAGTTCAGAGAATGCAAAGATGACCCAGTGAGATGAGGCATTCAAAAGGGATGCTGGACATTACCCTTACCACACCCTGACCTCCACTCCCCTACCTACATTCCTTTACTGTTCTAACTATAAAAAAGAGGGGGGAGGAAATCAAACACACTTCTAATTCCATCGCACTCTCCCTTGAGCTGGGAATATATTTTCTTAGACTGAACAGGCTGCCACAGACTATGGACAAGTTTTCCCATCTGCCAGGGCCCAGGGAAAGGGATGGGGAGCTTATTTCCTCCTGGAGCAGCTATTTTCTTAGAATGTTCTATTGAAACATCCTTTGTTATGTGAGCCATAGCCTGCTTATGATTTGAGTTACCAGTTTGGGTTTCATCCTACTTAGTTTCTTAGTTTCTTAAGTGTGTTTCTTCTCCATTACAGCTCTTCAAAGTCTTAATGTCTCCTCTTAGATTTATTCTGTTCTTTATTAAACAGAACACCTTCATTCCTTATGGCGAATCCATTCAGAAAACATCATACTTCTGCACAACTACAAAAATATGGCATTGATATCCCTATAACACCAAAGAAGTCTATCTGTAGGAGATAGACAGCCTTAATCCTTTCTCTCCTATGAATATTGGTTTCCAGTGCAGCTGGAATGTAGGCTCATTTGTAGATGTCCAACAAGAAAACAAATGCTAGAAATAGTTTCCAAAAGAATCAGCTATCACAGAGTTAAGCTTTATCGCCATTGACAGAACTCCATAAAGGAAATTTCCTGTCCTTACTTGATATCCATGCCTCCAGTATATAAAGCTACTCTTTAGGTCAGAAAAGTTAGTAGGTTAGTAATCATGAGCTGCATTTCTAAGTGGGGCCTGTAAAGGAATATAGCATAATGAGAAGGCCTGGATCTATCAAAGATGAACTTAAACCAAAGAAATATATATTCAATGCAACTGTTGTAAATTAATGATTTCCCATCAAAAATGATAAATTTTGTGGAGTGGCATCATAGATTCTGAAGCCAGATGTGCTGTGCATTCATGTGATAACAGAAGATGAATGTTTTCTACATTTATCATCCTGAATTTGGTTCTTTTTGAAATGTTGAATCATTTTTCCTTTTGCTTTTGAGTCTATCAAAGCCAAAATACATAATCCATTCTTTGAGTTACTATTCACTGAATATTTTTTCTTTGTTACAAATGCCCAGGCTTTTCTTTTCCTATTCCCCTAAGTCAAGACACTTTGTAGTCTGACCTAAGCTATAAAAGAGTCAAAATGGAGATTTCAGGTACCTGCATATAGCTACTAAAAAAGCAATGAGGGGGTGTGCTTCTTGAAAACAATTTGGTGCATTAATTTTCCACAAAGTTCCCATCAGATGTCATCAAATTCAACACACTGTGCAGATGGGACAGACTGACTATTGAAACAATTACTATTGTGAGTCATTTCCTCAATCTGCTTTTGTTTTAGCCAATATGTCAAGTGCTGACAGACACTGTTAAATTTCACAAGCTCTACTGTCTTCTTGGAAACTGCGTAGTACAATTGACACAGCTCAGCTTGATAAATCTGGCAAACTAATGGTGGGGCCTCTTTCTTTCTACTTTTCAATACCAAAATCCAAAGATATTATGCAGAACCTATTCAACAGGAAGACACAAAGTCCGTTTTATTCGATCTGAATACTCCCACTTGATCACCTGCTGGCTTTTAGTTTCCCAATCCCTTTGAATTGAGGCTGAAATGAACAAGGCAAAAATTTCATTTATTCAGTCTCAGAAAAAGTTCACCATGGAGTCTGAGTTTTCCTGAAGTCTGCCACTTGCTCAATTGGTCTGAAAGTTTACTACTTTACATGACCTAATTTACCACTTACCACTTTAGATGACTTTTAGATGATAAAGAGCCACTTGCCCTAATCTAACTAAAACATTATCTAATCTTGGATACATGACTTTACCATTTATGTGCATCATGTCGTTTGCATGTCTAAGAAAGAAGGAACAAAACCATAGTTGTTGTTCCATGCTTGTTCCAATCAGGATGAGATATTGGTAGGCAGCTTCTCTAGCACAAGCTTCCAACTCACTAACCATTCCTGTATCACTTCATTTTTATGGCACACAACTCACTACCTTCTAGAATTCATCTCTGATTGACTCTGGAGGAAAGTACAGTAAGTCCTTAGGAACTAGGGTAAGCCAGGAGCCAGGCCAAGACCCACTGACCAAGGCCAGGCAGAGGGTAGAAGATCTGAGCCAGTGCAGCAGCCAGCTCCAGGCAGATGAGGGGAGTGACCATTCCTGACATACAAAGGCAACAACTGGTCCGAGACTGGACTGAACACAGCAGTTTGTATTCAGGAAGAAACCAGCAGTTGGACATCCTGGAACCCATCAAAAAGTCTGTCCAAATTTGGCAGGACTTCAGCCAGCAGAAAGCACACAACCACACTAACTGGTCTCACTTGAAATTCATGACCACCAACCCTAAATGGGCTCTTAATGTTCCTGGCAATCATACTACATTTCCCTAGACTATTTACTCTCCCACTTTCATAGGTGATTTTTCACTACTCCCCTGTTCTCAAACCCCTCCAACACTGCCTTTTCCATCCACTCTGAAGACCTTGCTTCTCTCTCACTTAAAAAATCTATAAGCAACCAGAAGAGAACCTACAAGGATTTCTACCAGTGTCTCTACCTATCTACTAACAGCTGTACTCATCTAGTCTGGTTTTCCACCTATAAACATAATTTACACCTGTCTAATGCTAATCCTTTCACCTGAGCACTTTTTAGATCTTCTGCCTTCTCAAGGTAAAATGGACTGAATTTTCGTGTCCACCCAAAATTCATATGTTGAAATCTTAACCCCCAATATGATGATAATAGCAGGTGGGGCCTTTGGGAAGTAATTAGGTCATGAAGAAAAGCCCTCATGAGTGAGATTAATGCTCATGTAAAAGAAATCCCAGAGATCTCTCTCACACTCTTGACACCAGGTGAGGACACAAGAACATCCGCAGTCCAAAAGAGGGCCCTCAGCAGAATCCAGCCATGTTGACACCCTAATCTCTAACTTCCAGCATCCACAACTAAGAGAAATAAAGTTCTGTTGTTTATAAACCACCCAGTCTATGGGATTTTGTTATAATAGCCTAAACTGACTCAAATACAAGGATATGGATCCATCAATTCACCTACCTTCTTCTGTATCACCAAACTCCCCTTTCCACTGGGTCTTTCCAGTCTTCATACAAATGTGATCTTAATTTTCCCATCTTAGAAGAAAATTATATATATGTATATACACATATATACATATATAGAAGGGTACTTCAAAAAGTTCATGGAAAAATATAATTGAAAGAATACAAACCCTTCTACAAACTTTTTCAAGTACACACACACACACACATACACATGCTTACCTTTTAGAGACTAAAGGATCCTTAGAGATCATCTAGGCTAGTTGTTCTCAAACCTGAGTGAACATTAGAATCCCCTGGGAAGCTTTAACAAATATGCCAATGCCAGGGCTCCTGCAACTCCAGAGATTCTGATTCAGTTGGTCTGGGGTATGACCTGGGCATCAGTATTTTGTGCATTTCACATGATTCTGATACACGTCCAAGGTTGAGAAACATAATCTAGGCTACCTTTCTTATTAAATGAGGTAATGAAAATCCAAAGAAGTGAAGCAGCTCACCCAAGACCTGACAAATTTTTAGTGTCACAGCCAAGACAAAAATCCAGCACAATGGATTCCCAGTCCAGAGCTCTTTTGACATCAGGCAATGTGTCACACACACACACACACACACACACACACACAAATGTAATCACTGGCAAAGACTGTGAACAGCACTTTAAGTAATGAACTTGCTAATTGTTCACCTCCACTGAGGATATTGGCCTTTTCACCTTCAGTCACGATAGGAGAGCTTAAAACCAGGATGCTGAGAAGGCGAGTGTTACGGGGAACATGAAGAAACCCTTGCCATGGTATCCACAGCAGATGTTTCAGAAGTTTCAGGATGGTGAGGGACCCAGGGAGGGTGCCGAGGAGCAGCATGAGGTAAGGTGTGATAAATGAAGCTGTCTTTTTCCCATTACAGGAACATAGCAAATTTCAAGAAACAAATCAGAAACCTGGAATGATTAATTGGGTGGTCTACAATGAATCCTGTTGTGTTTGTCTTCGAATCCCTTTGCTCTGCAGATCAGACACACCAGGTGCAGAGAAACACCTGGCTATGATGAACCCTCTGAATTTCATAGTAGCCCAGTCCTAAAAGGGTGAACAGTGGTTTTACTTACCGGTGAACTGTAGGGAGGGAATCAAAGGTGATGAGAAAGCTGATACAATGGAATAAGAACAAAAGCCTTCCTGTAACATCAAGCCGAGCTGCTGTTACACCTCTGGCTTTGTTTCCTCTTTTTCCAGACCTATTTGGCATCATGGAGAAACAAAATGCTTTAAGGAAGTCATAACTTCAATCTTATGTATGCATGCTCCTCCACTGATTTAAGTGACCTACAATCTCCTCAAGGAGATTCAGCCAAGCCTTAGTGGTGATTAGCATAGCAGTTGAGATCATGGGTTCTTGGGTCAAAATCCCATGTTTTCCACCTACTATTCGTGTGACATTGGGCAAGTTAACTGAAGTTTCTGTGCTTCTCCATTTATCCCACTTATAAGACTAACAATACCCACCTCAGAATTATTGTGAAGATTAAATGAAATATGGGTATAAGGTACCTGAAGCGAACAAACGGTAGCTGTTGTTGTTAAGCAAGATGGCAAGGAAGATCTGTTATTTTTCTTTAAAGGGTTACAAGCACTTTCACAATACTGTTTGCAAACAACTGAATATGTCAATTATACGTAGTTGTTGACCCTTATTTAAAACTGATGAATTACACTAATATTTAGTTAGCTAATTTTGTTGAACTGTAGAAGCAACATGGCTTGGTAGAAAGACCTAGATTCAAATACCTGCTCTATTGTTTTACTAAATGCAAGCCTTGAAAACGTTATTTATTCTCTCTATGCCCCATCTATTTTTAAAAAGCAGAAAGAAAAATACCTCATTTTCAGGGTTATTGTGAGAATTAAATAATATAATACAAATGCTTACTATATATAGTAGGTGTCTACAATAAAGGATAATTGACATTACTGTATATATACTTTAAGGTAATGAAACTGCTTTCCATTTTTAATGTCCTCTAATTGTTTTCACTAATTCAGAACAGTATTTCTCTAAATTAGTTTGAATTTGTTATGTTTTGTCATATTGTTTAATTCCAAGTAAAGCAAGAAGTCAAGCGACCATCTCAGAATGGCTTTTTGGAACAGTGTCATCTAAAACAGATTAATGTAGATGCAATTCTTTTTAAAATATCCGGGGGGGGGGGGGGAATCTACAACCTCTCTTAGTCACACCTCAGACACTTAGAGGAAAGAAGCTTTTTACATTTATCTTCTCTGAGTGTAAACAATAGGGTTTAGATTAATTTAAATCAAGGCAGAAAAAAAAAAAAAGAACACAGATTTACGTAAAACAGAGAATGTATATGTCAAGTGCTTCCAAATATATGATGAGTAAATCGCTACATTAAATAGCTCTGGTTTGTTTGATTTCTAAAAAGTCAAGAAAGTTAAATTAGGTTGATTTATTTCCCGAAGCGGTCATTTGGATTATTTTACCAGCAATGGACGTTAGTACTTCTGAAAGCAAAAGACTCGAAATACTACATAAAGACATTTCTACGGTCTGCCATGCCTATTTCTAAAATTCTCTAAATCTGATAGTGCCTTAGGCTGGGTTCCCTGGAAGGAGACACCGAGGCTGAGATTTATGTGCAAGTGACTTATTAAGGAAATACTCCCAGGGGAAAAAAAAAAAAACGGTAAGGGAGAAAGGAAGCAGAACAGGCAAGGCCAAGCCGGCAAGCAAGGCTTGTCCGTGGAGGGCAGCTTTGGCCTGGTCCCGCAGAAGAACTCGGTGGGGGGCGGGGCGGGGGCGATTACTTACACCTCAGAGTGGCCCCAACTTGAAGTAAGGCAGCTGGAGCTTTCCTACAGCTGCACCTGGCGGTCACTGGCCAGGGCCCCCGTGGAAGAGGAGTCATAACCCCCCAGGCACTTCCCGCGCTCTAGAGCCAGCCTCCCTCCAGCAAGAGTCACAGGTGCTGGCCGTCAGAATGAACGCACGCGGACGCTGGGGAAAGCACACTGAAACAGGAAAAGGCCACTTTTTTATGGAGCAGGGAGAGGATGAGAGAAAAATGCAGAAGCTGTTAGCTTTTCTCTCAACCATTCCAAAGTAATTGGTTTCTTTCATTATGCCCCAGTTTTTCTAACATGCGTGTTATGAGCACAAAACATAGAAACAATTGAGATATACATTATCCCCTATAAATAGTGTTGTCATCAGTCCAACCTAGATTAAGATAAATTAAGCAAGAAGCAAGCTAGTGTGTTCACATTCAAACCATTTTATATTATACACATGGTTAATTCAAAGCATGCATATAGGCAGCTTAATATGGAGAAATGCTATTATTTAGTTATGATTCTGAGACAACAAAAATTTACAAGTGTAATAGTGATTCTTTGTATTCGTCGCCTACACTCACACTTTTAATAAGCAACTATATGGTTTTTGTAAATCTCTTTTCCTATGTTATTTTGTTTTGATGCCATTTAATAAAGTGTTCTTTTGTGCCCGTTGAAAACTAAAAGGAACAAAAATGATTCATTTTTATTTTGTTTGATAATATTGTCAGCCCACGACAGACTGGAAATGTTAACAAACTTGGTCGACCCCACTGCTAGTTTGAGAAGCGCGGCTCTACCCCGGGTCTTGCCTCCCCGATGCCTGCCTTTGGGCGAGCTCAGCCTCGGAGGCAGAAGCAGAGCAGAGAGGAAAGGGGAAGGAAGAGGCCAGCCCGTGTTAATAACAATGATCCCATCATAATTCCGATTCTGTCTGAAACACGCTAACACGCGATGCCAGGTAGGACACGAAGTCAGCTTCATAAATGATGAAACCCAAGGCAAGATTGCATTTGTACCGCAATGGTTGGAACAAGATTTTTCTTCCAGACTGAAGCTAAAGCAAAGATTGAAAAGGAGGGGTGCCATCTGGTGGACAGATCCACCAATACCACGTCCAGCTGTGCCTTCATGCGCCCCACCCCCAAAGCAAGCCTTTCCCCCCTGGCCGCCTCAGGGTCTTTCAGAACTCCACCACTCTTTCTTTCAAAAACAGCACTCAAGAATAACAAAAACACCCCTGCCTGCCCCATTTTCCTTCCCAGCAGAGCTGCATGCCGTGAGATGGGTTTAAGTCGGCCTCTTTAATCATGGGACATAAAGATTCCACCTGCTTGTGGCTGGTGGGAGCCCCTCTGTGCAGCAGGGCCCTTTTGTCCCCTCTGCCCAGCTGTTTTTCTCCATCTTTCACCTCTTACAGAAAGCCAGGGAAGCAGGAAGAAGCCTGGGGGCCAGCCAGGATTAGCTTCACTGTGTGCAACTAATAGATGGTGGGCACGGAGGAGGGCTTTTAAGGCAAGTGCTGCCACAAACAGGACTGTTTTCAGGAAATTAGGGTTGTGAGGAATTTAGGAAGTCATCTGTCACTTCTTTTCAAGCAGCAGCACACAAAGCAGGCTAGATATAAGAATAGCAATCCCAATTTCATTGGCTGTTTCCCAACCATTCCTGGAGACTTAATTCAATGTTTGATAACCATGCATATCCAGAAATATGTTCTTAGATTGAACATGCATCTCAACCTCTGCTTTCTGTCCTCAGTGGAAATAAAGAGAAAAGGAGAGACAATCTCTTTTATATCAGGAGAGACGATCTCTTTTTGGGGTTTGAATGATACATTCATTTACTTTTTCCTGGATTTCTAATTTTTCTAATATTTTAGTCACAATTTAAGGCCATTGACAGAGCACCCTTGTAAGACTCTGGGTTGCAAATGACAGAAATACAACTCAAATACCCTGAGAATAGGGTTAAATAAAGAAAAGGAACTGGATTTACTCATAATTTGAATTCTATGCAGGCTTCAGGCACAGCTGAATCCAGGGGCTTAACCAATGCCACAGGGCATCTTTTCTTCTCTGTCTCTTAGCTTCTCTGTGTGGCTTTATTTTGAAGACGGGCTATCTGCATAGGGCAGGGGTATGATGATCAGCAGTCACTACGTCTCCACCCCAGCACCTTGACCTCAAAAAAGCTTATAGTCTTCTGTGGTCACTCAAGCAGAGTAGCCTCAGGGAAAACTACTCTGATTGGCTCCACTGTGTTACATGTCAGCTCCTGGCATCACAGAAGATTGTCACCACAGAACCACACATGGTGGAGGAGGGGTAGTTCAGGAAGGAAGGGGTGCTGGCCTATAAATTGGAGAAGAAACTGAACCCTCTCTACTATGTGCTTGGATTGGTCTAAGTGTAAGAAAATCTACCTTCTGTCCCTGTATTTTGGGCCCCAATCTCTACACCCAGGGACCAGGTCTGGCTTTTAACAGTCATGTCAATGCAAGGTCACACTGGTACCCCCAGTGAACTGCTGATCACCAGGGGGCCAGGCAGGTAAGCATAAATTAAGCACCAACTGGTAAACATAAATCAAGAAGACCGTGCCTGAATTTTCTGCATCCTGGGAAAAAGCAGGGATTAGATAAACCAAAGTGACACAGCTGGTGCCTCTAGGAGCTGCTAGTGCAGGGTATAAGCCAAAAAAAGGCAGATAATCTCTGACTGATTCTTTATCACACACTCCATGATTCACCTTGTATATAGCAGAGATGAAAGAAAAAAGAAAGTTTTCATATTTTATGGGGAAAACATTAGTAATATAATAACAATGATAAGACCCTAGAATAAATTTGTTTTCTAGGTTCTAGCCCTAGATCTGCTCTCACCTTGCTATATACCTTTAAGCAAATAATTTAGCCTTTCTAGTTAAAAAGAAAAGGTAAAGGAAAAAAAGCAACATCAGTGGGCAAAATTTTTTCTATATCAGGATTCTAAAAGGGGAGTTTTTTCTGTTGTCCTTATATTGTAAATAAGATCCAAAGCTCAGTACCAAAAAGAGCAAGCATTTCACATGCTAATGAAGGTGTTCAGCTGTAGGGACCAAATATCCCTCAAGGGCTGTCTGTGAGGCTCCTGGACAGACCTGACCCTGCCATCAGCGACCAGCCTCCATTCTAAGAGGACCGCTGGGGAAGGCAAGGCAAACCTTTGGGTGCGTATGGGCTTGTGTTGAGAGTAATGACAGGAGGGAAGCACCCAAGGCTGTTTTCAAAGATTGGGGGCAGCCCCACCCGACCCTCCACATTCTCTGTCCCCTCAGAGGCTGCAAAAGATCAGTTTCTTTATTTCCACGTGAAGGAGTCCAGGGGTTGGGGGAGGTTGTGGCCAAAGCCTTGGGTCTTGCCGGAGTAGCACTGGACCAAGTGTGTGTGTAGCCAATCACATAAAAATTGCTATTAAACTCCTAATTGTTCTTACAACAGTTAACTAGGCAAATTATGAGTGAAATAAAGACCTCTCATAATAAGCTGCCTGTAGGCACACTTTGAATAAATCCTGTATATCGATTTTTTAAAAATCTGACAAGGGCCGATAGCAAGTACAGCCCAAAAGGGACATTGGCAGCACCCCAGAGGGGCTCTCCAGTGATGGCAGAGTCCAGCATGAGGCTGAAAACCTCCTCAAAGAAATTCTTAAATCCCCCCAATGATCACATGACAGCAGAAGCCACCAGCATCAGAGTGAACTCAATGGAACCACCCAAACTAGGGTCCCAGGGGCAGGATCCCTTCCACTGGCATCTCAGCAGTCACATGAAGGGACCCCTAGTTCCCCATCCCTCCTCTCTGTCCCAGAGCAGATGAGTCAGCACCACAAAGCTAAGCCAGGCCTCCCCCGCCTCCTGTCCAAGCAGCCATCATCAGAGCTGGCCTGAGCTGAGTGCAGGAGCAAACTAGTTTGGAACTGAGATCCATGAACAGGGCTGGAAGCTGTGGCACAGCACCAGAGGAGCCAGAGGGATGGAGCTGGTGGAGGTGCCCGGAGCAGTTTCTGTTCAGACCCACAGAGCAGCAAGGCTAGACTGCAGCCCAGGTAAAGGAACAAAACTCTGACTGCAATCACATGTGGAACCTGCAGTGTGGCATCTGTTCTGGCCAGTGGTGCTCCTCTTCATGTATGAAGACTAATCCTCAGCCTAGCCTGCCAGGGTTTGATCCTGGCTAGCTGTGTGTTCTTGGGCAAGTTTTCCAACCTCTCTGAGCGTCAGGTACCTCATGGTAAAATGGGGATTATGATGGTATCAAATTCAGAAGACTTGTGAGAATTAAGTCAAACTGCTTAAATCATGCCTACTGACTATTATCATTATTATCTACTACCCAGCATGGTTACCCTCATAACTAAGAGCAGGTAATGGTTTCTAGAGTGGATCTAGAAAATGATGGCAAACTTCTCACATAAACAGAATACTGATAGTCTCTGCAGCAAAAGAAACTCAAATCACTAAAGGGTTGAATTATTGTGCTATACTCTGACTACGTCAAATGCATTCTTTGGTCTGATCTATTCATAGTAAAATTACTGAAACTTTAAAGTTAGAAAATTTTTTGAAATATTTCAGTATTTTATAGGACAGGAAATAATGCAGAATCTGTATTATCTAGTTCTTATCTAATAAAAAAATAGGAATATCTGTTCCTTTATCATAAAAGAAAGTGAACAGAACTGAATCAAAAGGACCCACCCTTCCCCCACCACACACCACTCACCACGAAACAGCCAGAATGATCCTTTAAAACAGTAAATTAGATCCTATCATCCCTATTCTTGAAACTCCCCAAGGGCTTCGTCACACACAGAGTGAAAGTCGTGCTCTGTCCCATGACCTGCAAGGCTTCCCACACGTCGCCCTGGACTCTCCAGAAGTCTTTGTCCCCTTCCCCTGTCTTTTGGCTTCCGACCACTCTGGCCTTATTCCTGAAACATGCCAAGCTGTTTTTCTCCTCGTGGTCTCATCCATGTTGTTCTCTCCACCCAAACACTTCTTTCCACGGACCAGTCCTAAACCTCATTCAGGACACTACTCAGACGCCACCTCCTTGCAGAGGCCACCAGGATCACCCGCCTCCCACCACCACCGCACCCCCTTCTCTGACTTTGCTTTTATAGTTCTTATCAACGACTCAATTTATGTGCTTGTTGAAAGCTGCTCCACTCGTCTGTAAATCTCTGATGCCTAGAAAAATAGCTGGCACACTGAAGGGAGTGAAGAAATCTTTATGGAGGGAAGGAAGGTAGGAAGGGAAGGAAAGAGAATTCACTCTCCTCCAGGACAACTCATTCATGTCATCTCTCAACTAAAAACTGCCACCTAGTTTTTCATGCATTGTTCCCAGTGCTATCTTCTGGAGCAAAACACAGGATATATACCCTCGTTTGACATGATAAATGTCATGATCCTCATTTGCCGAATAAATGGATGGATGGGTAGATGGATGGATTTTGGTCTCAAACTGTGATCTGTCAGAATCCTTAGACACTCCTCAGTTATTTTTGTTTAAAATAAAAAAAATAAAAAATAAAAAAATAAAATAAAATAAAATAAATAAGTACTCAGAAACAACTACAATTCTTTTCATTCTTTTGCTCCTCATCTGTCATCTGTTTATGTCATCATTTATTAATTAAAAGACGTAGGTTTCAGGTGATCATTGAATATCTTCTTGGCTAGAAAGCTCCTATGAATATCAGACCTTGGGAAAACACCTGAATATTTTCCAGTTATAGAAAACTGTTACCATGATGCCCTCTCCCAACAAGTCTATAATATATTTTACTTCTATCAAATGAGCTTTCTAATTTCATCTTCCAAGTAATAAAATTGCCTTTCTTCTGCACAGTATCCAGCCATTGTTCCCAGCAATTCCAGCAAACAGTCCTTGCTCCAACCCCCTTCTCCTGTCAGGTGTCATATTTGACCCTCCCCCTCCCTGCCAACCTCCCACTCCTTCTGCACAGCCCCCACGTTCTGGCCCTTTCCTTGCCTCAGCTGTCATTTTTCTTCACAGGTACATCATCAGTGCCAAGTCCTCATGTCCTCCCACAGGTTTCACCCCATTCAGAGTTTACACCAGCAGCATTGCAAGTGATCAGAGCTCCTCAGCTCAGCTCCATCCATCAAAAGCCCATCCACATTCCAGATCTATGCAATGATTTGCAGTCATTTTGGTTTTACAGAAAAACTAACCATGTAGACATTTGTAAGGTGAGGTGAAAAGAGAAAGAAAAATGGTCACAGACTTGGTCCTGAAGCCTAACCAAGAATGCTAAGGAACTCCAGCCAGAAAGGATTTCTCATGGCCCAGTGACTTTCTAGATGGAGGATGCTGCTCAAGGTTGACACTCTTTACCCAAGAGACAGTCAGTAGTGGCTCAGAGCTCAGACCTAAACTTGAACTATAGTTCCAGTACTATCCTCCCAGTGGAGCCCAAGTATCTCCTTTTATACACACACCCATAGTACACACACACACACACTTTGTTCACTTTCTAGACCCTCTAGCACTTAGCATAGTATTTTACGCATCATAATAATAGTTAACATTTATCATCTACCAGCCCCTGTGCTAATCATTTTATAAAAAGTATCCTATTTAACCCTTCCAACCCTACTATCATTGCCCTTATTTTGTACACAAAGAAGCTTTCACATTTATCTCTCTCATATATCTCTTATTTAACCAGCATCTATAAAGCAGCTGCTAAACTGTCCACATGTTTTAAACAAGGAAACTGAAGACCAAAGAAATTAAATAACTTGAACAATCACACCACCCATCTTGTAAGTGTTACAGGATGGATTTGAAACCAGGACTCTCTCATTCTGCAATCTACACATTCTCTTTCACAAGCTGCCTGCTTCCCAAAAGTAGTCTGCCATAAAAGATGAAAAAAAAAAAACATACAACTTAATGATCAAATATATATTTTAAAGAAAAGAGAAGTAGATGTACCAGATAGCGGGGATGAGATAGTGGCTACAATTGAGCATTAATTTAACTGTGAGCATCTGCAAGGCAGCTAGAGCAAAAATGATCACTACTGGCCTGGTCCTGTGAGTGAGTCGGCGTTCAGCAGCTACATTGCAGGGTTCACTTTCTGCATCTGGCAGATTCCATTTTTAAATACCTAAGAATAAATGTGCAACGGCCTGTCATGATGTGTTAGAAAGGATAGGTTTACTTTAAGTACATGTACCCATGTAGAGTTCCAAGAACTAATACCCACATAGAATACTGGGGTGATTTACAAGAACTCACCCTTATCACAGAATGCTTCCCCTCCACACACAGAGCGTGCAAAGGGTGGGACAGTGGAGAGAGAAAGAGGCCACAAAGGAAGGAACCAAAGGAAAAGAGTTAACACTGGCTAAAGATGCCATCTCATCATGTTTTCTCAATAGCCCTATGAAACAAGTGTTAAAAGTCACCATTTGACACTTGGGAATGTCAAAGGCCACATAATAACTGAAAGAATATGATTTGCCTAATAATACCTAAAGGCATACAATTTGAGCCTAGATCTGTCACCCCATTTCATAGGAATCAGAAGACAGGCCAGTTTTACCTCTTGTTAGCTGTGTGACTGACTGAGGCAAGTCACAAAAGCTCTCTTATACCTGAGTCATCATCTGGTTAAAGGACTCAGGGGGTGGGTCAGAGAGCAAAAATGAAAGAATAGGTAGAAAACCTCTTTGAAAAAAATTTGAACATTTCATAAATTTTAGCCTCGTTATTTCCTATTCATTTTTTACAGTTTAGCTCAGTCATTTCCTCAGGGAAGGCTTCTCTAACCTTCTTGATAAGATTCAATCCCCATAGCACACCTTCTCCTTTGTACCTTAGAGTCCCAATTTTACATTGATGTGCTTATGGGATGTCTGTTTGCCTCTCCAGCTCTGTGAGGGCAGAAATCCACCTGGTTTCACGCAGCAAAATTGTAACTCCAGTGTTCAGAACAGTGTTTGGCACTTCGTAGGTATGCAATAAATATCTGTGGATTAAATGCATCAGTATATTTGTATTAATATTAAATTATATTCTTTGGTAATCATAAAGTAAATAACAATTATAAATTATAAAATTTACAATTGTAAAAAGAAAAATTAACACCCTGTTTATTACCCAGAAGCCACACTTTCTAGTCATCCTAACCATCTAGATCTTAAAAGTGAAAAGAAAAAAAATCTCTTTGGTGTGGAAAATGACTATCATAAAGTCCACACACTTGACTCTTCAGGAGAGGTGGATCCACCCTTGAGCCATCATTCTGACAGTCAGGCGTAAAATAAAGCAGGGGATGACAGCAGCTGGGGCGCCTGACAGCTGCCAAAGTGACAGCGACAGCAGCAGGAGGAGGCACACTGAAAGCGCAGGCTGGCTCTCCAGCATGCAAGTCCAAAGGCAAGTCACCTGGGGCCACCAGCCCAAGCAACTCCAGCATCCCCAGGAACACCTTCTCACCACTTAGCACAATGGCTGATGTTGCAGGAAGGACACTGAGTCTTCAACAAAGAGAAAATAATGTCTGAGACACTCAGTGTATAAACCAAGAGACACAGCCAGAGATCCCAGCAATATCTGTCTACTAAAGTAAAAGACAAAAACTGTTTCAGCAGTAAGTAAAAATCCCTAAACTGGAAAAGATATTTGTCACCCATGACTGCTTTGCATACTGAGGTGTTAGTGATTCGTGCTTTTATCAGGTTTAGGTTTGGACCAATTATTTGTATTTAAACTTCCTTTCTCAGAGGTCTTCAGACTTTCTGCTAAGGTCTTACAAGTGATTCCCAAAACAAACTTCAGAGCACCACAATATTTCCTTATATAAGTAACCTAAGTAAGAGATGATTCAGTCCCTATCTCTTCTTCCAGGTGGGAAAACATGGAATCTAATGCTAACTTACAATGTAGGTGGCAGAGGGGGAGGTAGGGGACAGAAGAAAGAAGCAAGGTAATAAAGATGAAACTATAATCATTTGCAGATTCAAATAAAGAAAATTTCCTGTAGATGGGAGAAAAGATTTCTTTTCTCACCCACTGCTAGGTTCATGGCTGAGATCTCTTTAACAAAAGACAGATTAACAAGAGAGAAGTATACAGATTTATAATAACATAAGTTTTACATGACATAAGAGCCTTCAGACATGAAGACCCAGGGAAACGGAGAAACCTGTGTATTTTTATACTCAGATTGATTTAGAAGATAGTTGTGGAGAAATATGATTAGAGGACAAAAGGGTGTGATCTAATGGAAATAATCTGGGGGGAGTTTATTGAGGCCTGTTTGTTCATATTCTTTTTGGTGTCTCTGTGTCTTCAAGGAGAAAAATGTTCCTTTCCTCTGGGTATAGGGAGGGCACCTCTGGAGTGAAAGTCTTATGACCTGCTTTAGAAGAAAATTAGAGAATTCTCTTATGACCTGCTTCAGGGGAGAAGGGTGAGGAGAAGGTCAAAGAGAACTTCCTGCTTCTGCTGTTTTCACGGTGCCCTATTTTGGGGTGCACATTTTGGTGTCCTACACCCCATTGCCTAAGTGGTACAAGAGCAAGAAAGTCTTGGGGAAAGCCAACGTAGAAGAGAACTTTGCTGTCATGGTTAGAATTCATGCATATCTTGAGCTTACTAGTTGTCTAATATTAGGTAACTCACCTAACTACCCTGTTTCTGTTTCTATACCTGTAATATGGGGAAATGACAGTATCCACCTCATAGGGTTCTGAGGGGGATTGAACAGCTTATATCTGCAGAACAGTAGCTGGCACATAGGGAGAGCTACTTAAGTGCTAATTATTATTGTTAATAACAATATTATTATTAAGCACCTACACCATGTTGTGTAGGCATGGTAGCTAAATCAGGAAAGAAAGACAAGAGAAGACAGATGACAAACAGACAAAAACAGTAGTTACAGTTTTAGATGAGGGGGAAGAGGAAATAAAAAGGTTGCTATGGTACAGAAAATGGTAGTGACAGGGCTACCTTAGTTAGAATGACAAGAAAAGCCTCTTTGAGGAGTTGAGTTAATTTTTAAGATGAGAAGTCAATTGGGCTAAAATCAAAGGGAACTTGTTTCAGGCATAAGAAACAGCAAGTACAAAGACTTGGCATGTTCTAAGAACTATTAGGAGACCTAATGTGACCACAGCTGAGTAAGCCAAAGGGAGAAAGAGTCCTAGAAGGATGAAAAAGTAGGTCAAGGAGAATGGAATGATGATCTGAGGCTAAAGACTTTACAATATCAGTGCACTCCAATTAAGCCACATGCCCTTAGAACACAATGGAGCTTCTGTCTCTCCCTCCATTTTACATGTCTATGAAATTTGACAGCAATACCCATAATACAGGACCATACTCAGGAGTAATTATCATACTATTAACCTTCTCTCTGAGTTCCTTAAATAAATAATGTTCTCTCAATGGTAAATACGTGAAATAGATGCTTATGACCATTTTGTGAATATCATATTAAATCCTAATAAGGAGAGGAGGTTAAGGGAATGAACCGACGTTTATCCAGCCCATTCTATGTACCAAACACTGTTCTAAACACTTAACAGATACATAAGTCATTTAATTCTCACAGAAGCTGTATGAGGGAACTACCAGAATCTCCATTTTTCATAAAGGATATTGAGCTTAACATCAGAGATGTTAAGTAACTTGCCCAAGGTGACCCAGCTAATAAGGCAGAACTTAGATGTGAACTTAGATCTCTCTGGCTCCACCATTCATTCCAGCAACCGCTATTTATTCAATATAAAGCATTTCCCATCAGCCAGACTTCATTTATTAGCTCATGTCCACTTCCCTTTGACATTTTACCTTCCTTGCGACCAGGAGCACAGCAGCGAAGAGCCAAGACACTGACAGACCCAGTTGAGAAAGGCATTTATTTGTTGTAAATAGTAAAAAGGCACCATGAAGAATATCTGTAGGAGCTACTCCACTTGGGACTTCTTTAACAATAAGTATTTTACCATCAAAAGAGAAGTCTGGAGCTCTTGAGCATCTTGCAAATAGAAAGCTAATTTGCTTTACCAATTTTTGTCCGCTGTGCTTGAGCCTCAGGATAATTTGTGAGTCACTGTATCAGCCTCACTTATATTGTAGTCTTTTATCATATGGATGCTAGATATATTTCTTGCTGTCAAAACTAATCAAAGCATCTAAAGAAACCGAGGCAACCTTATTTACTTCCTCAGAGATCACAGCAAATGTCCTCCTGATATTTTTTTATATAAGTTGATTTTTTTTTTGGCTGCACATCAAGGCACTTAAATTAAGGACAATATATCTTCATTTCAAATGTTGGCTGATATCCCTTAAATGTTTGCTTTTTAAAAAATGAATTCAAGTCTAAAGCTGGCAATAATGGGCACTGTATTATTAACAATTTAAATCAAAGTTTAATGCTTTTGACATCACAAAGACACGGATCCCACATTATAATAACCTTTGGCAAATGAATAGTAAACGAAATGTAGGCTTCTGAGGCTGCTAATCCTAAAAGGTATGATACAGATGAGAGTAGTTAAATATAGAAATTATTGATATATGCTCTCATTTCAATATAAGGGAGGGTTAGAGGTTGTTTAATTTTAATGTCCCCAGAGGTTGACTTTGCTAGTAACATTTATAAAATATTGAAAGACAAGAAATGGTACAGATGTGAATTCTGCAGTTGGTTTTTTCAGTTGCCCTTGAAAGCAGCTGCCATAAATCTTGGATGAAGCCAAATAAGGCTGATGATTTTGATCTTCAATTCATTCTTTTTCTATCCTTCAAAAGGTAAATGATCCTGATGGTATTACAGCTAAGCAGAATGGCTTTCTTCTGAGATCTGCATAGCCAATGATGCCGCTGCCGTCATTAGCAAAGTGGAAGCAGGACCCTCATGTGGCTGTGCATGTGCACTCAGGCCTGAACGGCGTTCTGAGAAAGAAAGACACTTAAACACTGAGCTCAGAAACCTTCCTCTTCCCTTCCCCTCTCTCTTTGCTTTTACTTCTCCCTTCTTCGCTCAGCAGAAAGCCAAAGGGTGAACTGAATAAATGAGAATCAAATACAAAGCTCTATCGCCAATTCCTGGGTTGGCATTTGAAAAAGTCTCAGCAAAAGATTTCTTACAGTCTGTGTCCAAAAAGAATACAACAAAAAGTTGCAGAAAAAGTAGGATTTAAGGCAATTCAAGCCTTCCCTTACAGAAAATACTGGGGCCTTTTCCACTGAAACATGTAAATCGAATGAATCCTTTTCCATCCCTATGGTAAAACATAATGTCACTTTCTTAAGTCCCACTCAGTCATACATAAGACATTGTATCCTGTCATTAGGGATGGCAATAAATGTATCTGTGTAGGTTTGCAACTCTGCTTCAGACAGCAATGCAAACCCAGTTAAAACAACCACAGGGAGAATCATCTATCTTCATAAATTCAGTTGCAAAGAGAAATTCATCATGTTTACTGTCTTAAAGGAAGAAGCAAATCTTGTAATAAAATGTTCTCTGGTCCAGATTCTTTGTATTTATAGGGTCCTTTTCTTTCTGTCTTTCACAGAGCACAGCACATTCTAAACCACTGACTGTATCTTCATTTGCATAACATAATAAATAAGTTATGTGTCTTGGAATGAAGAACGTGCTTGGAGACGGTGAGGAAGGGATATCCCTTCCATGGTAAGTGACATCCTTGAAAAGCACCAGATATAAGAAACTGCAGAGCTGAACATTTTGAACCAAAAATAAAGAGACAAAGGGTCTTTGTGATGAAGATATGCCCCATCTTTTCCTCCTTCCTCAATTCCTAAATTACAGAGAATTGTTGTGGAAATACGTTCATTCATCCAACAGACATTTATTGAATAATGCTATGTGCCAGGCACTGCAAAAATACGAATACAAAAATAATGAAATGGTTCAGAAACAATTTTTTTGTTTTACTTTGAAACACTTTGCTATTGCATGCACGCACACAGACATGCACTCTCACAATATGAAACTGATCACTTTTCTAAGAGAAATGACCCAAAATGGGTTTTTAGGCCCGTTGTGGTCTTTTTCTCCCTCCCTGGGCCAAAGAAAAGTGATGACAAACGTTGTAAGCCAATCTAGGAGGCAGGGAGGTTCAAGGGCTGAAAGAATGTCTCTGAGCCACAGTGGTCTGTGAGCACTTTTATGGCCCATTTGTCAGAAGCTTTGCAGTGTGTTCTTTAAATTGTGTAATTCCATCAATTTCTTCTAGTACCCTGGAAAATTTATATTATCTTAACTTTATTGCCTAGCTTTAAATGATTTTTCAGGAGGAGCGGTATTTTTAAACTCACTTTCTTTCGTTTTTCTTTTAATGGTGTCACATTTTAAATGGAAAAAAGACTAAATTCTGGAAATTAGCGGAACAGTTCAAAGACTCTGGAGTCCAGTTGCTTAGATTTGAATTTTTTCTCTACCTTTTATTATCTCATAGCCATCAGGAAAGTGTTTTAACCTACTACAGCTCACTTTCTATACTTGTAAATTGTAGGTGCTAATCTCTACCCCATAGGGTTATAAGGAGGATTAAATGAGATAAAACTTTAAAACATTTAGATGAATGACTAGCATATAGTAAGATAATTATAGACTGGTAAAATTAAATTTAATTCCCAATAGAAAAAAAAAGTTCTAGATAATTTGCAAACATTTGGGAAAATGCATGAATACTAGGAAAAATGGACAGAATAGGAGCAAATTTGGCAAGCAAATCTCATTACGTTGTATAAGAAAACTAGTAATGGAGGGTCAGGAGAGCACCATGAATATCATGTCTCTAGAATTCTTCCCAAGTCATTTGGTGTTTCTCTGGCAATTAGGGTAACCATAATACTCTTCATCAAAGCAAAGTACTTTTGAGAGTGATAAAATGTGCCATTTCATTATAATAATAGCAAGTATAAACTAGAATTTAACCAAGTAAACCAGCACTCTCCTGGGCAAACTAGTCTATATGGTCATCCTGTCTGTAACATCCTTTGGATAATAAAGCAATAAGCCTGGGTGGTTAAATTGACTTAAATCTAGTTAAACAAACAAATCCCACAGGAGATGATTTGTGAGAACCCCTGGGGCTCTGTCCTCCCACCTGTTCTCTTTAACATTTTCATCAATGACCTGCATAAAGACAGAGACAGCATATTAATCAAGTTTATAGCTAGCATAGACTGGGACAGTATAGCTAACATGAGAGATGTCAGAATCCAGGTTTAAAATTATCTTTAAACTGGAACATTAAAGCAAAGTCAAGCAACTTCAAAGGAATAAATGCAAAGTCCTACTTTTAAGATTCAAAACAATCAGTTGCACAAATGGGATGCAGAAGAGGTTTGCAACCCTTTGTATGAATTTTTAAAATGCCTAGGGGTTTTAGCTGACCACAACCTTAATATGAACATTTAAAAGGCTGTCATGTTAGAGAGTGCATTTGCCCTGTTTTGTATCAGACAGCTGTAATAGAATCAATAAACAAAAAAAAAAAAAAAAAAGTCAAGGTCAGCAGATTTTTAATTTCATAGTGAAACAGTCAAGACTGCTGTTAAGGCGACTGTTGATGGAATTCTTGTATTGAGGAGACTGGACCAGATGATCCCTAGGCTTCCTTCCATGAATTTCCACATGTCATTTATACTAGATCCCACTGCCAGGCATATAAAACATGCAAATCTACAAACACTGGCTAAATTTTAGGAGTTTGCGAGAACCAAGCTCTAGCATCTTTTCTCCCCATTTTAAGGATATATCCTTCCTCTGGGTGGTTCATCACTCCCTCCCCTATGTTCTCCAAGCTCTTTATACTTCTCTCTCTCTCTCTCTCTCTCTCTCTCTCTCTCTCTCTCTCTCTCTCTCTCTCTCTCAGCCCTTATCATACTAAATGGTAGAGTCATTCCAATCTGCCTTCTACTACTGTGGACCTGAACCCCTTCCCCCACCCTTGAATATTAACTGACTAGCTTTTCTGCTTCTGTAATTAGCTTGTGGCAAGGTTTTACAAGCCCCTGCAGGTGGGACTTCCCAAACCGCCCAAAGTACACCCAGTTCCAGGAAGGGAGTATGCTCACCCAATTCCAGGAACAGCATGACCAGTTCCTTATCTTTGGACACCAAGGGAGGAAAGAGTGGGGAAGGGAGGAGTAGACCATTGGTCAATACCTCAGTCCTTCCTTTGCCTGCCAAAAGCTAAAAGCCCAATGGTTTTAAAAATTGTTTAAAGTGGCCAATAAACGGCATACAACCCATCCTGTTACCAAAGTCTGCCTACCAAACTGTATAAAAGATGCTTGAGTTAAGAGCTCGGGGCCATTTCTGTCCTGAAGACGGAGCGACCCCAGCATGCTGGAAATAAAAAAACCTCTTGCTTGATTGCAGCGATCTCTGTCTCCTGGTCTTTGCGAGATGAGCCTTCCCAACAAGTAAGATTCGCGCTTTCGGGCCAGTCTTACACCACCAAACTAGAAATTCCCTAAAAGGCAGAGCCTGGCTTCTGTAGGTGCTTGATCATTTGAAGAATAAATAGTTGGATAAACAAACAAATAAATGAATGAACATAAATATATACCCTCCTGGCTTTACTAGAGGATGTTTCTACTGTCACTTTTAGGGAAAAAAAAAATCTCTTTTCAGAAAAGGAAAAATAGAAATGTTAGAAGGGATTTAGGCAGCTTTCCTCTTAAAATGTCCCCTGAACCTGATATAATTCAATCTAAGTGTTCTTCTCTGTGGATTCAAAAGTTCAATTCTTTCACAAATTACAAACTAATGCAACTATTTCCCCTCTATATAGAATCTCTTTTACCAAGCGAAACAAACTCAAGGCCATAAGAAAGCTAATGTTTCAGTTGTATTGCTTTTTAGAATTTAAAGCAACGATGATCAAACACACACTTCCCTTGGAATATCGGGAAAGGGTCACACATACGCTTCCCCAGTGAGTTAGTTATTGTAGTTGTAAAAACCAAACCCTCTGCAGCCTACAGTAACACTGATTTAAGGCCCAATTCTCTGAGCACACAATATAAATCCTTCCAGCCAAATGTCCACTGATCTGGAACTAGAATCCACAGGACAATCATCTTCAAACAATCTTATAGTGCAACTAATGTAATGCAATAAATTTAAAGGATCAGCTTGCTTTCCCCTTCTTCTGCCACAGTGGAAAAAAACAACTGCAGAAAGACATGAACCAAGAACATTACAAAATGGAGCTAGGTCAGTAATTTTATTTTATTTCACTAATTTGGATAACCTGAATTTCATTCGTGTCTTCTCCAGTTGTTTTCCAAGAATGTCACAAAATTACACAAGTTGCTAAGACACCCATATCTACAGTCCTATGATGTACAGAACAATGTTGTATCCAGTATCAACTATCTGTCATGGCACAATTTCTCGGGTTTGGTTACCATTAAGCATGTGTTAAACTTTTCACATGCCTTACTTGCAAATGATTGATTTGAATCTAGTTGCTTAATTTCAGGTAAACAGTCCTATTTTCTACCAAGTTTTTCTGTTTTCTTTCTTTCTTTTTTCTTTTCTTTTTTTTTAAATTCTGGCCAAGAAGAAAGGCAAGTGCTTTAATCCCTCACTTATTGTTAAATAAAATTTTCAGTGATCTCAGGCAAACAATAAGTCATAAAGCAGACACAGTGATTCAGGCAGTAATCTATGGGCACATAGATCATCCTGCAATGGTTCATTAATCATTACTCTTAAAGACAGGGCAAGAAGGATGACATTTTTTCAATTGTGTCTGTTGCAACTCAGCGACATTCAAGAATTTTTAATCTGAGCCATTTCTGCAAATAGAAATGACTGTGTTTTCATCTAGAAACATTTTCCAACCACACCCCTGAGCAGGATGAAAGCAACACCAGAAAAGTAGTACTGTTCCTGAATACAAAAAGGTTGTTTCAAACAGTTAAGAAACCAATGAGAATCATGTACCTTTCCAAAACATTCAATTCTAAAAATAAAAAAGCTCCATGACAAAATCCAAGGTCTGCCTCCTGCAAGCAATATAATCTTGACCAAGTCACTCCACCTTCCAGCCCTCAATCTACTCATCTGTTAAATATGAATAACGTTGTCAACCCTGTAGTATGATAGTGAAGATTACTGGTCAACTATGCAAACTCCCTAGTAATTTGCATAGCACATCTTAGGCACTCAAAATACAGTCCAAATTACTGTTGTTTCAAAAATGTTTGTCTTAGACATCTCTCATGCTCTTAATATGTTTACAGAAGGTTTATGAGTCAGCATTGGACACTATATACAAGGATAGTGGAACACCTGAAGCTCCTTTATATCTGGAAGGGTGACTCTAGGTAACAGCCCTACCGCTTCCAACCCCTACTAGAGCACACTCATACTCTCCACAATGGAATCTATGACTGAATGCCAGCACCTGGTACCTGCTCTAATCTGACTGATACCTGTAAGTCTTCTGGTAAATAAAAAGGAACTTCTCTCCACAGAAAGTTTGGGAACTTTGCTCTGTCAAAACAGATTGTACCAAACATCAAGATGTTGGGTATCATGCTGATCTTACCTATCAATAAGTGCCCAACCTCTTCAGGTTGTATGAAGAGATCCCATAATTGTGTAGACACAGACTTTTGTAAACATTCTGTTAAAGTGAATGAGATTCTTTATAGTAGTTCTTTTTATGTTGCAAAATATTTAGTCATTGCTTAAAATGCCACTTTAGATTGTAATGTTGCATTTTTAAAAGCTAGTGAACTCAAACTACGTGGTTTCACCACCATTCTGGCTGGAATCCCAGCTTTTGGGCTAATCCTCACCTTTGGGTGAAATCAGAAGACTTCTGATGTTCCTAATTATATGGGCCTTCTCTTAAATCTGACTGGAACAAGTCTTAGTCCTCCAAGCCTGAAAACTGGCCAGTCATTGACTTGTTGAAGCACAAGCCGTATCAAATTTTAGTTTCAAAGAGTAGAAGGGGTGGAAAGTACAGCCACACTTAGGCTTTGGAGGACTCTAGGGCTGCAAGTGCTTAGTGGGTGACCAAGAGAAAGCCTTGCAGATAAAGGACACTTGCCATGGAGAGAAGTGCAAACTGCCACGTAGGCCTAAAGAGAGCAAGTAAAAGCTTTCAGTACTGGGGCAAAAGTTGGGATAATTCCAGAGAAAGGATCTTATCGTGAAGTGAAATGAAATGAAACAATGTACGCAACACGTTTGGCACAATATTTGGCACAAAGTACTCAACGATCAGCATGAGAATGATGATGATACTATACCTGATAGGCTGAGGTCTTCGAGGACTTCCACGTATAAGAACTATAGTTTATTTGTTTTCATGTCTCTAGTATCTAGCTCAGTGGCTGGGAGATAGAAGGTGCCCAATTATTGTTTGTTAAGCTGAATGACTAGAACTGAACAGAGAATTGCCTTTGATAAGAAAAAGGAAACACACAGAGAATAAAAAAATCAAAGAGCTCATGGTGAAAATCAAGGTGTATAAAAAGAAAGTAGAAGAGGTAAGCATCAGGTCACTGTTGAGGAACGTTCTAGATAAACAATGCCCAAGAGATAACCAAACATTCCCTCCTTTGAGGTCCACAGTCCACAGTCAGCTCCACCAACATGAAATACATCATTGTCCAAAGCATGGACCTCTTTGCTTTTCAAAGTTTAAATTTTCTCATCAAGTACAATGAGTCTTGGTAGTTAAATAGAAAAAGGTTTTAAAAGGAGGGGGCTGGGCATTCAGGAATGTCCAACAGAGTCTGTTTTCCTGAGGCTGGGAATGATGGCTGACAATCCAGGGAAGAAAAAATGTCCTGCCTCAATCAACGCGGAATAGCCCTTCTCATCACTAACAACAACGACAATCACTAATATGTTTTAGAGTTGACTGTGTCCCCAAGCCCTGCGCTTATTACCACAGCAACCCAACCAGGTGCATGTTATCGTCCTCTTTTAACAAAGAAGGAAACTGGAGCTTACAAAGGTTAAATAATTTCTCACACCATTAATAAGTGTCTGTGAATTCTCTAAAACCAAAAGTAAGATGCTTGAGTATATTTGCGGGTGCATTTTTCTGGGGAGAGGAAGGTTTATTGTGACATCAGTTCTTAAAGGGGTTTGTGGCCCCAAGATATGTTAAGAACCACCATAGTAGATTATTGATTCAAGAACAAAGGAGGCTTATCCTCTATAATCCTGTTATGATAATGTCTCTCTGGAAATTAGTTAGGTTAGGTAACTAAACAGGTATGGGTGAGATCTAAATAAATTTGAGCCTATTACCACAGTCCTTATATTCCTCAATTTAAAAGTACCGGTGAGGACGAGCAAGCAAAAGAGAGGGGAAAAATGGTTAAAAATAAAAAATAAAATCAAAAATGCTATTTGAGGAAAGCCAACTTTGTTAGCTATTCTTAAAATATTGTTAATATTCTGAGGAAGAGAAGAAAACAGTTCCACTTGTTCATTTCAATGCCTATTCCCATTTATGCAAAGAACTATTTAACCACCAGGCAAAGATAAAGATAGGGAGCTCACCGGTGATGCACTAACATTTTGAATCCCATCTCTCAGCACAGGGCCAAAAAGACCCCAGCTCACAACAGCTGGAAGACAGAGCTGCAGATCCACCACACAAACCTGGGCAGTGGGGGGCGGGCTGTGGCTGGTGATGGCAGCAACCCTCCTTAAAACCTACTTTCTTAGCAGGATTCAGCTACCCCAGTAAACTAACTCCCTCTCCCCAAGGCTACCAGCTATAAGTAATTATAGACATTTGTTTTCTCACTGTGGACTTTTTGTCATGTACGTAATACTTTCCACATCTTTCTTCCTGGTACTTTTCAACTTTCAGTTGCCCTTTGGTGGAGTCTTTTTGCATCCACACACACACCAGCAGTCACGCACGAAGACACACACCCACACACAAACACCCACAGTACAACTGAATACTGTGTTCATGATTAGGGAGGATGCTGCTTATCCAATTCAGCTTCTTAGTGGTATCCTGCCTCTCACTTGCTTCAACACATTTGTCTCTGTAGAAAAGTTATTTTCCTTTAAGGGAATCAGTTTTCACTGAAGGCATATAGTCAATTGTTTATATTTTTTTCCTAAGGAAAAAAAACCCAGCTAGGCAGCTAGGCATAAGCATTTTAGTTCTTATTTTATTTGGGATCCAGAGGTGTTTTTTTTCCCCCACTGAAAAAATAAAATAAAGGGATTTGGCCTTTCCAATCTTACACCAACCCTGAGGTCCTGAGTTCAAAAAAGAAAAATGTCAGGGCTAAAATGCACCTGATTTTCTGAACCTCACTCTTCAAGAAGATGGATTGAGATGGCTCACCTCACAAAACAGGCACAAGATACTTGAGAAAATATGAAGTGTAAGCCTGTGGCTTAAGCAACTGTACCGTTCTGGCACAGGTTTTAGGCCCTCTGTGCAATTCTTATTTTATAGCTTACCAGGGTCAATTGCATAATTACACAGAGCACTCTTTCTATTGGCAAAATCCATTGATCCTTAAGTGCACACTTTCTGGAATCCAATAATCTAGGACAATGAGCAAGCAAGGTTTTCTGCTCGTGGAACACTGAAGGGCTAATTAGTTGCATTTGCAGATTAATGACTTTCAACTAGAAAGGGCAAATGCAAAGGGATAAGCCACAGCCACAGTGACAGAATGCAAATAAAAGTATTTATAAGGGCAAGAGGAGGGGTGAGAGCCAGAAAGGGCCATCGATTGCTTTTACCCTCTGCACCATGACACATTCCAATGAGGGAGGTCATTCTGCCAGCCTGGCTGCCTTCAACAAAGCTACAGCATAAACAGAATCTGTTGATAGACACAAGGAAGGCCCGGAGGAGAGACAGAGAAAGAAATTCTCTGCAGAAAGAGCAACATGGATCAAATACCGCTCTCTCTTCACCCCAGCTAGCCTTTGCCTTCTCCTTGTCAGTGCAGCCTTCAATTTCAGCTCGCTCTCCTTCTGCCCTGTCTCTCACCCTCATCTATATAGAGGTTGACTTGATAGCTGGCTAGGAAACTTTCCAGCCCGTATACCGAAGCGCATGTTTACATTCTGTTTATTCTCATTTCCTGAAATGACATTGTGCATCTGAGTTTGTCTGTTTCAGTATTATTTTGAATCTTATCTCCCACATAAGTGCAAAGGGACTATCTCATTCCTTTGACTTAACAGGTTAGTAAGAAGGTCTTTCCTCTGCCCATAAAATAAAAGGAAGAGTAGGGGTGGGGCGTTTAGCAGGGTAGAGATCACTGGTTCCCAGACTTTGGGATTTTGTTTACTAAAAATATCTTACATGAAATTGGGGAGATTGATACAGGATTTAAAATTTATAATAGCCCCAAGTAACTTATTGAAAAATAGAGATTTTTATTTACCGGAATAATCACTGTGTAAAAGAAAGAGTGTTTTTTTAAAACCATGAAAAAGGAAAGACAATCTCAGAAAGTAAGATAGACCTTTAAATATATTTAGCTTGCATCGCTTCTCGGCCTTTTGGCTAAGATCAAGTGTAGTAAATATATTTAGCTTGATGAAAAACACACTATCCTCTCATTGTATTTCTCTTGTTTCATCTATTGCTAGAACAAGTTTTCTAATCAGAGTGCAGAACCGACTGGTGTTGAACTCTTAAACTAGGAGGTAGGACATGGTTTGGGAGCAAGAATGTCACATCTTTGGGCCAGCCTTTCCTGATCCAAACCTCACCACAGGCAAGGTTATGACCCCCTTATAAATCTGCATTGCAATCCATTCTTTTCTAGTATTGCACCTATCACAACTATTACAAACATTTTTGTTTGTTGCTTGCTGCCCTCTTTGTCCACACTGTGTCTCTAAGATCTAATATAGCACCTACCCATAATAGACACACAGATTTTTTTTTTAACTGAGTGAACTAAAAATCTCATTCTGGTGCTCTTCCACTTACCAGCCAGGTGACCTTTGGTAGATCATTTAATCAAGCTGTTTCTCACCTCATCGAGCTTGTTTGGGGGATCAAGTCACATGCTGCATGTGAAAGAGCTATAAAGTTTTATGTAGCTGCAATTTACCAAAAGAAACGATGGATGAGCAAGATCTTCTCTTACTCAAGTTAGATATCTCCACCTATATAATTCTGCGCATTGTCTTTTGTGTCAGGCTTGCCAGCTAAATTTCTCCTTCCAGTTAAAATATAACACCAAAGTTGACCTCAAATTCCAGAAGAGAGTAAAAATAATGCAAGACTGGACATAAAGTGATCTGGTTTCTAGTTCCTGCTCTTCCACCAAACAGTCATAGTACCCGCTTTGGTTCTCTGTTTCTTGGTCAATAAAATGGAGGATGTAGACGAGCCCCAAAATTCCAGCCCATAGGAATGGTTTCATCAGGGCGATTACACAGGAAATAAACACCACCCAGCAAAGACTTTCCTCTTTGCCATTTAATAAACATTCCTGGGCCATTGCAATTTGCTAGACACTTTTATAGAACTTAATTCATTTTATTTCAAATAACTTATTTTAAATTACTTTTAAATAAGATAATTTAGCTATTTTAAATTTTATTAAAGAGAATATTATCCAGTTTCTGAAACTACATTTGATTATAGTAGTGCAGATACCTTGAGACATCTATTAGATCACTTTAGTTTGTTTTGTAACATTTCCTCCAGCACTGGTACTCTTCATAAAGACTTTTATTTTTCCTAAACTGATGCTATAGATAAGAATAAAAAGTTGAAGTCCTTCAAATTAAATTCAACAAATGTTGACCAAATGTGTCAAAGAAAAATTGTACTGGACCCAGTTAAACAGGCAAGGAACATGTTATTCAAGACTATTGCATAAGGGAGAGAAATTGAACTTAATTCCACTAAAAAGCAGGGAGGGCAGGTGGGGGGGTGGTTAAACACTGAGGTGAGTCAACAGAGGAGGTCAGGGGAGAGGTGGTCAATGTGACAAGGCCATCTGTGTTTGATAACTGTCACTTATTGAAGTTTGGCTTCTACTCTCCCACAGAAACTGGGAGTCAAGGACCCTATCTTTCTTGATGATTACATTTCAAAGGGATGGTTCCCAAGACCTTGAGAAAGACATACTGGGTTGTAGATTTACTTCTCAAAGAGGCAAGCAAAAAATTTACAGTTGCAAGTTTTCTAAAGTAAATGCTTTAAGAAAAGAGAGGCCAGGGGCTTAAGGTCAGGAAGAAGCCTGTCTGAAGTTTAGTCAATCTGAGGGGAGTGTTAAGGCCATCTTGGGCAGTGCCCACAGAGCTAAGTACTGGAGACACTTTGTAACACCGACATGGCCCCCTGCCGTCATGAAGCTTACAGTCTCTTTTTTGGGTTTTCCTTATGGCTTACACCAAAAATATTCATTATAGAGATTTAGGTACCTGTTCTTCTATACAGATAAGTAAACTATATGATCATTCACCTGCAGATCCAAGTCCCAACAGGATCTAGCCAAAATCTTCCTTGTTCAGTTGGCCAATTTCTACCTCTGGGTCATTCATCTCCCTGGTGATGTGGTCTTTTTTAGTGATTGTCTTGAACCAAAAGAGTTTGATAGTAAGGGTGGAAGCAGGATCTCAGGCTTGGGGTTAACCAAATTTTCAAATTTGTCATAGGTTTAAGTATATTGCCATCAATAATAATATTTTCTCTTCTCCCTCAAATGAGTTGTAAACCATGTATCTGTTTTACAGAGATATATTCTTATTTCAGCGTCTTTTCCATTCTATTCAAATCCCTCTGCACCTATTACTAATCTTCATCCTTTTGAAATGTTTGCCTGCAAACATCCCATCAGACTTATGAGTAACATACTGTTGTAACTGTCAGCTTCCTTCCGCGTTTTCATTTCTGCCAATTGCAGATCCACTTGTTTCCAACCTCAGAATTCTTTGCCTACCCTGGAGCCCTTATCTTGTGCCAGGCCACTCTCAGCTGCTCTTTAAATGCCCCTGGCTATCTTTCATTACTTTTAATCACATGGTAAATCTAAAAGATGAGTCCAGATAAAGAAGGCTCATTAACTTCAATGGGTCACTTTTTATATTTGGGTGAAAGGCCTTAAACCCTTGTAAATTAGGCTGGGATTTATAAACCATGACAAACGTGATGACAAATACTTATTTCCTAGTAAATTCCTTCGGCTCTCTGCATCCCCATACATGATGAATTGGTAGTGCCCCTCTGTTATTATTTACACAATGAGTTTGGCATTGTCTTGATACATGGGCAATATGCTTAAACCCATGACAAATCTCACAGATTAGGGTAGAGCCATAGATTTCACTTATTTGACTTCTACTAAAAAAAACTGACTATAATACATATCTGCAGGCATGCACAGAAAATTAAAAACACACTTTATAAAGTCTCTGTTTAGAAAAATGAAAATAGACCAAACTGAGAGGGATTCAGAGTTTCCCACATAACTGCTCAAATTACTGAGACTGTGTGGTTCTTTTCCACAAATTATACCTCTGTGGTAAGTTTCTTCTTCAAGAAAAGTACAGAGATCAATCAGCCCAGCTATGACATCCTTAATCCTGCTGTTAGACTTTTCTAATTTTCTGCCACCAGTGAGTCATTGTTTGAAAGTGTTTAAATATTATACATTGTGAAGTTTGAATAAAGAAATTATTTACACAGGAATATATATAACAGAGTGTATTACCAATTATACAGTTCCCTGAACACTTAGTCATGCAGCCAAGTGGAAAAGCCTTCAGGAAATCTGTCCTCCAGCATTTCACCGTAATGAAGGGCACCTCAGGAAATACACATTTAATCTCAAAGCTGCATTTCAAGCACCTAATCTCACTTTGCAGTGCACTCTGCCACTTCTTGTCATCCAAACAAAATGCAGGTAAATGATGGAGAAGCTGAGCTTATACCTTTTAAATATTTACTGGCTGGTCCGATCTTAGTAATACATGCTGTAGTGCTAGACTCAATTTCATCCTCGAGTGGTTGGCAGACAATTTGGACAGGCTTACTGAGAAGTGGAGGGTCTTTCCTTGCTTTGCCTTTGAGGAGAAACCATTCCCTTATCTTAAGTGAATTCATTTAAGAATTTTCCTCACTAGTCCAGTGTATCGACACATCAGCCTGGCCTGCTGCACTGATGGCTCACTTACCCAGCTCTGTCAGCTAAAGGCAGAAAAGTCCTGTGGAAGGAGGGTGCCCTCCCCCGCACCCCGACCACCACTACCAGGCCTGACAGGTGTGGATCCCAGTCACGCAAGTGTTCCCTCATTCCCCAAAGTGAAGTTGGTGGAATTTGTTGGATAGAAAACTGACTTGATTGGTGTGTCATTTTCTGTCACAATGGGGGGCCTGGGCTTGAGTGAAAAGGAGGCATTACTCCCTAACCACGCCTGAAGCTACCTTTAAAAACTTAACCATTTTCACCATTTTCAAGGTCGGGGAGGGGGGGGGTCAAAGGCAAAGGGCACTGACTGCAGGGGGTGGCAGAAACTCTCTCTCTCTGCTGACTATGTGTTTATTGAAAATCAGAAGAAGTTTAAAAGTCCCTTCAAAATGTGATTCTCACTCTTAAAAAATGAGGTAAATCCTCATGTTCTCACTCATATGTGAGAGCTAAAAAAATATAATAAGTTGGACTTTTAAAAGTAGAGAGTAGAGTGGGAGGAGGGAGGGAGGTTTCGGTAACGGGCCACAATAATCAACCACATTGTATATAGACAAAATAAAAAGAATAAATAAATAAATAAAATGCATCTCTCATAGACAGCCAAAAAAATAATGATAATAAAAATTAAAGTAGAGAGTAGAATTGTGGCTACTAGAGGTTGGGAAGGGGAAGGAGGAGGTGGGGATAGGGACAGGTTGGTTAATGGACACAAAATTAAAGCTAGACAGGAAAAAAGTTCTAGTGCTCTACAGTAGTGCTAGACATCTATAATTAACAATAATTTATTCTATGTTCTCAAATGGCTATAAGGAAGGAAAACAAATGTCCTCATCACAAAGAAATGATAGTTTTCCAATGATGAATATGCTAATTCCCCCCCTTTTGATCATCACATTGTATACCTGTGTTAAAATATACTCTGTATCCCCTAAATGTGTACAGTCATACGTTTCAATTGAAATACAAATAAATTCCTTTAAAAGAAAAAAAGAGTTAAATCTATATAGTCTAATATGAAAATATCAAAAGTATAAAGTTAAGTTTAAAAAAATCCCATTTAGGGCCGGCCTATGGCTCACTTGGGAGAGTGTGGTGCTGATAACACCAAGTCAAGGGTTAAGATCCCCTTACCGGTCATCTTTTAAAAAATGTATATATAAACCATTTATATTTTTAAGCTATATATGTGTGTATTTATGTGTGTATTTATATATTTATATGTACATATGTGATTGAGTGTGTGTGTAAATATATGTGTGTGTGTATATATATACGTCTATATCAAGAAAAAGTCTAGATGGATCCACTTTCAAATATTATCAGTAGTTACCTTGAGGAATGGGATTCAAGGAATAAGATAGGTAACCAGGAATTTTACTATGAATTTTTTTGCACTGTAGAACTTTTACAACAAGCATATATTGCCAGTATCATTTTTTAAGTGTTAATAAAGAAGTAATTTCTCCCCACTTGTTAATTTTTTATCACACTGGCAGATTTAGGCATTGGGGCTCAATGTTAGACTGCAGATGGGAAAGCAGAGCCCGATCTCCCTCCCTGCCTAAAGACAGCAGACCATCTGACTGAGGCAGCTATGGAACAGGCTGTGGGTGTTAACAGGAGCCTCCACATGGGTGTTTGAGTTCTCATTCTGAATCTTTCCCTGAGTGTTCTGATATCATTACAAACCCAGCTTGGCATGCTTCGTGGCTAATGGATTAAACACTTTTAGAGCCTGATCTTATTCTTCCCTTTTCAAAGCATCTTTTCTCAAATATAGCCCATGCTTTACTTGACATTAGCCTATTTGTGGCTTTGTGAAAATATACAAATAGTGTTTTGTTGGGGTTTTTTAAGATCTTTATGAATAAGAAAAGCAAATTAAATCCCGCAGTCCATATACAACCCTCCAGATATGAGAAAGACCTGCTCGCTGCTTTTCTGAAAGCTAAGGAAAGCCCGTCACTCCATGATTACTCTCTCGTGCAGATTGGCACAATATCAGAGCTAACACAACAGAGTACATAAAAGACCAGGTTGTAACATCTCTGTTGCTGTAAATTGAAATAATAAACTTTGGCAAACACGGAGGACAGCAAATTCAATTTGACAGTCCTCTCAAAGCAGATGAAGAACAACAGAAGGAAGCTGACTAAATAGGATTAGAATCCTTTTATTTGATTATTACATCGCGAGATGAGGCCACTTGTAGTGCAGGTCCTCCAAAGCGTTAATTCAGCATTCACTAAACAATGGTAGAAATCAAATTATCGTTATGTTCTACATTCAAAATCACTGATTTTCAAGCTGGAAGGGAATTTTCTAACTTTCTTTAGCTTGAAGAATTCTTTTTTTAGGCAAACACTCAGGTGGCAGTCCAGTTTGTGAAACAAATTTAAACAGGAGCTTGATCGCTACGATGGGAAAGGGAGAGCTGTAGCTGTGCTCACCTGTCCCTCTTCTGCACATGCCCCACCTCCCCAGCCCCTCCAGAGGAGCCGGTGGGGAATCCCCGGGTCTCTACTCTGGAGCATCGTTTAGAAAATGACTTCATCTATAAGACGCGGTCTTTAACTCTCCTAAGATCACTAACCAAAGATAGAGTGAAGGAAGGGAGAAGAAGGGAAACCATATTCAGACAAAGATTCTTATTGGGAAATCCACAGTAAATTCATCTTTTAAAGGGATTATGTGATAATAGTTAACTTGTATTGAGCATTTGCTACATGCTAGAAATAGTGCTAAGTACTTATGAACAAGCATTAACACATCTGATTTTTACAAAATCTCCATGAGGTGGATACCATTCTTACCATCATTAAACAGAAGAAAATACTTAGGCTCAGAAAAGTTGAATGACCAGTGCAAGGTCACGGGGCTAAGTGGCAGAGCTAGTTTAATCCCAGGCAACCTGGCTTAAGCAGCAACGTGCCTACCGCTGTGTTGCCCATTTCCCTGGCTACCACCAAGGGAATGTTCTTTTTTATTTACTCGATTGCTTTAATGAAAAAATGGGAGAAAGGCACATTTCACTGACTTTACCACACTCTGTGGACGTAGCTATTGACATCTCCTACTAGAACTAATGTCTTACTCGATATCTTGTGTGGAAACAGCAACGACGACAGCCCTTATTCTAATCAAGCCAGCCAACAAACAGACTATTTCCGTCAAGAATAAGTTCCTCAAATCCAAAGTCGTAACCAAATGAGACAGGACTGCAGACACTCTGAAAGACAGGAATAAAAGCCAGTGTGGGCTTGACAACCAGTACACACGCCCTCTAAGAGCAGGGAAAAATAAGAAAACATCAAGCTGGGGTATTTGGGGGACAAAACCAGACATGGATAAATAGAGATGGGAAGAGACTACCAAGGACCAACTCACAAATAATCCTAGCAGGGGTCAGAGTAGACCAACTGAGTATGAATCAGCAATAAAACAGTCATCAGAAAAGAAGGAAAATGACTGTGGACTTCCCTGGGGGAAGCACGACTTGCAAGTACTCTAAAATAAGGCTTCCAATGTTCCATTCATCAGCTTTCACCTTAAATGTGCTTTGTGTCCAGCACTGGCTATTACAGTTTTTAAATAATGGAGAGAAGATAGATGAAGGCCAAAAAGGCACAACACACTTGACTAGAAGGAGGACAAAAAGTCCTTTGGAGAAAGATTAAAAGATTTAGTGTTTTTTACCTTCATGAGATAATACTGAGAGAAAAAAGAGAGAGAGAGAGGGAGAGAGATCTCAGTTGCATAAAGTATCCCTGTAAGAGATTGCCGAACACATGTTCTTTGTTTACACAAAATGTTTGTCCATTCATTGGACAGACATTTATCAAGCATCTACTATGTGCTAGGGATACGTGTGTGGAAAACAGTTCTACTTTGTTCCTTGAAAGGAGTTCACAGACTACTGCAGAGCTAGACATATAAGTAAATAGTTAACATAGCAATGTGTTCTGTACTGCAATAGAAGCATATAGGAAGAATTAAGGTATATATGGAAGGAAGTGGTAAACCCCACAGCAGTGGAGGGGTGGGGGAGGTTGAGAAGAAGCTGAAGGAAGAGCAGGAAGTTGTTCAGAAATTCAAGGAGGGGAGCATTCCAGGCAGAGGGAACAGAATTGGCAAAGGCAGGAAGATGGGAAACTGTCTAGTACATTCAGGAACTTGTAGTGAGTTCAATAAAGCTGGCGACTGAAGTATAAGGAAGAAAAGCAGGAGACAAGCCAGAGACGTAGGCTTGGGCCAGATAATGGAGACGTTTGTTTTTATGTCCGCTAATAAGCTGGGTTTATATCCAGCTAGTTACAATGCCTTGCTGCAAAATCGAAATACTTCCCGGTTGCCATTTTCTGCTTCAGATATACATTTGTTGGGGTACAGAAAGCTGTTACCCCAAAATATCGTGCTTTCACATGCTAGAATAAAGCAGCAGTCTCAAAGTCTCTCTGACAGGTCTCTCAAGGTCTCCCCTTCTGTCGCTCAACCCTCTGTCTCTCTTCAAATCACAGGATGAAGCTCTTTCCTTATCTGCCTGAAGTCCAGACCTGCCAAAGAAGAGGACAGTTATATCTTTCCCTGAGTTTTCATCAACATACGTCATATCACAGGAAGGAAGACTGGAGTCTGTCAACACACCTGGACTAACTTTAGTTACAGACCATTGTCTTATATTTCAGTCCCAGTCAGAAATTTAAAGGAAATCATTTACCAGCCATTGTCTGCTTTGTGGGCCACATAGACTTGATCCCGGGCCATTGTATGTTCTCCAGGCCAATCACACCCTCTAAGAATCATTTACTCCTACACCCCCATCCCTCCTTCCCTGTGGAGATGGATATATGAACTCTGTAACCCGATGGGAAATTGGGACATTACTCTCTTGTGATTCCCCCGCGCTCTGCCCTTCCCAGCACGTTAAATAATTAAGTTATTTATGCCTTGTCTTTTTTTATTAATGAACTTTCAGGGGTGAAGAAGAAGTTCTCCCTTGACCCTACACCTTCCTTCACTGGGACTTTCAGACGGCCTCACAATCCAGCAACTAACAGGTAACGCTGTGCCTGGGGCCTCCAGTCTCCTCCCCAGTTCTACACCAGTGTTCACTTCAATGCCATGATTGTTGTCAAGAATGTTCAATATCACCCCTGCTAACATCTGGGGACTTTAACCATAGGTGATAGGGAACCATTGAAAAGCTTCAAGCAAAGATGTCACATAATCAGAATGACATAATTTTTTTTTTAATTCTTGATTGTCGGAGGAATCAAAAAGGAATGAATCCTTTCCTCCTGGTAATATTTTAAAAGATACGTAATTTTCTATCCCATAGGTTGGACAGTTTCAATGTTGTTTGGCATATGGACGACTAGATGGGATGACTCCAGAGGGGTTTCTACTTCGTCAATGAGTCTATCCCATGGTCAAACACTGTGGACACATGCCTGCTTAAGTCTTCCAACCACGTCTCCGAGGGAGATGAGGAAGGTGAGAGAGCTGGTTGGGAGCAGGCCTCTTTGAGTGACAACCTCTACATCATAAGCTGTAGAGGCATATCTTTTCACTCTGGTGTGGCCGGTAATCCCTGGCAGTGGTCTCTGGTCCCAGAGCTCTCCACACTGTTGCCCTCTCTTTACCAGAAATCGCTACAAGGCTGGAGCAAGGGGCTGACTTCACATTTACCGGTGAAGGCAAGAGGGCAGGAGCCGCCAACGGAAAGGAAAGAACTTCAAGGTCAGCCAGCAAAGCAGGAAACTGCAGGGGGATCAGAGTCCACATTTCAACTCAATCTCACCACTTAAGCAGTATCTTTCCAAATGTACTATATTTCACCTAAATTCAATCATTTCCAAATGATATTGTAAAAAGCAAAACCTCAGCTTTTTCTTTTTAAAAAAAAATTTGCATTTCTTGGTAAATCACATAACCTTAGTCCTGAATTTTCCCCTGCTCATTTTTTCTCATCTTTCAATTACCTGCTGATCTACTACTGTGCAAGCATTTTTCTCCTCATTTACTGAGGATACCACTTTCTTTTTTCTTCTTTTTTTTCCTCCTAATGCTCACCTAATTAACAGTCAAGCAGCTTTTCATATAAAATCTACAAGCTTTAAAATTTTCCTTCTGATTAGAAGTTTAAAAAAAGAGCTCTTGAGTTTCAAAAATTCTTTTCTCCAAGTGTTTTACATGCTCAACCATCAGACTATGCATCCTGAACGAGGCCAGTGTGAGCAGAAGCCTCTAAAACTTTCACAGACTGGTAGGCTTGTGTTCCCTGAGATGATCGCTTGATGTTTCAGAAGCAGAGCTTGATCACAAGTAACACACTGGAGCCATCTTCAGAAAAAGCCCAGTTCATATAATCACTTAGAAGAAGTGCTGTCCTTACGACTTAGAAGAAGCCATGTTTTCAGATTTTCATTAAGTCCTTCAGCAATCATTTACTGAGCACCTACTAGATGCTAGGCACTAAACTAGGTGTGAGAATATAATGAAGAGCAGAAGACATGGTCCTCCAGCATGTGCTCTCTAGCAGCAATTCTTAACCTTGGTTGCATATTGGAATCCCCTGGGGAGCTGTAACAATTCCCTATGCACATCTAACTCCAGACCAATTAAATCAGAATCCCCGGAGAAAGGCCCATACAAAAATATTTTTTAAATATCCCCAAGTGATTCCAAAGTGCAGCCAAGGTTGAGAACTAGACAAATCAATCAAATAATTATACAAATAGATATAAAATTATAACATTCATCAAGACTATAAAGAATTTCTCACACTTTGAGAAGGCTTCAGCACCACTGATTTATGTATGCAACCAAGATTCACCAAGCACCTGCTACTCATCAAAAGCGAGAAGGGTAACATGACTGTGAGCCATAACTCAAAGAAACATTGGCTATTCTGGCCATCCTTTGCTTTCATGGATCACAACTGAGCACTGAGCACTTGGGGGTCCTAGTCATTCCCACCTGCTCCAGGAAGTGAACCCACCTGACTCACACCAGGCAGGCACATAGACCATAAGACACAAGCAAAAGAAAGTGTCTGACCCTCCTAAATGCTGGCAGGATATCTGAACAATACCACTTGATTGAAATTCAGTGCTTAGGGGACCAGCTGGTATAGAGGGATGTAGTATGATAATTTGTACTGACAATACATGTTCAAGGAAGAGGAAAGAGGGAACCTGATCCACCAGGTCTGTTTGTAGATTTAAAGAGGAAAATAAATTCTGTAAGGCTCTAAGCAAGATTGTCTGGGATTTGCTATGGGATATGTGCAGAATCCTTATATAATGATCTTCTTTAAATAAACAAACAGCATTCTGGCTTTACAAAAGCTTCTGGGTACTAGAGAAGTTATTAAAAAATAAGAGAGGTAGAGATTTAGCCTCACCGTTGCTGCTGAGAATGGCCTTCCAGATTTGAATGCCCTCTGCTGTCCTGTGTTTGAAGCACTGTCCCACAGGAAGATGCAATTGTTTCCCTTGTTTTATTTTGTGAATTTAAAATAGGTCCTCTGGCTTCATTCATTTGATTTACAGTCTATCATATGGAACTATACCTAAGAAACCTCTTATCTGTTCATTATATTCTTCTCTACATGTTTTGATCTTCAGTCTGTCTTTAAGTGATAAACCTGACTTCATACAGGTCACTACAGCTAATATCTAATTGTCACAAAATATATATTGCTCAAAATGATATGTGAATGAATACTTCTCTCTAAAGAGGAATTATGTTTTAAAATCTTCTGCCACCCAATTTTTAATTACATAATGACAATATCTTATTTTTTAAAACATGCACTCAAAAATGCTTTAAAAAGCAAATGGGCTGATAATTTGACATGCTTCCTAAGATCTCAAGAAGAGAGTAGCTAAGACTGGATTTTATTCCAAAGGGGAAGAAAGCTTCATTTTTAATAAGTACAGAAAATATGGATTAAATTTAAACAAAGCACAAAGTTCGCACTGTGAACTTACCAGCTTCCTTCTGATGCCACATCATTTGTCTGTCCTATGAAGGCTTAGATTCTAAGTCTGGTTTTCTGACGACTGATACAAAAGAGAACCCAGAAATTCTGAATGATCACAATTCCTAGTCAAGACCCACCATTCACACAATCCTCTCTTCATCTACAATTTAATCAATAAATGTGGAAACTGGAGCAAAAGGAAATTAAGATGAATCTGTGAGAAGGGTTAGTACCCAAAGCTCATGCAACAAGTTTCTATACTAAACGTAGAGCTTTCGGCGCAGAGCTTTCTAGGAATTAGCCAAGACTGTAAGGTAATGCTTGGCAGAGTTTCCTCAGGCCATTGAAGCCCTATCTGTTCTGCTAAAGAGCTTGAAAAATTCTCCTACCGTGTGACTTAAAATGTCCCTACTATCACAAACACAACACTCAGTTTTGCCATCTTAAAACAGCCCAACTCAATGTTATCCATTATAACATGTGGTTAGCTAGACTGTGAACTAAAATTCTATCTTCCAAAATGGAATTACATGAATTATATGTTGTATGGTTAACATTTACCACAAATACCAAGTCAGTTTCCCAATCTTTATGGTATAACAGTGCTCCATTCTAGTGGATTTAGGACTGTCATAAAAGACATTTGTTCGTCAGACATCTTTTGTAAAGCAATATCTGACCAATGTATATAGAATTTTTTTTAAAACACATGGCCTAGTTAGGATTTCACAAAGGACTATATCTCCAAAGTAGAAAGAAATAAACTATAATAAAGCAAGCCATTTTAACAGGACAACCTAGAGCTATTAAGCTAAAAACACAAAAGTCAAACTCCAAAAATACTACACATAAGAGTTTTCTGGTTTTCCTTCCATTTTTTTCTGGAGACAAGCTTTGCATAACTTGATCATACGTGGCCATGGCACGTAAACTTAAATCTGAAATTTCTCTTCCTTTTTAGGCAGTACAACTTCATTCAAGATACAAGATCGAAATTCCAAAGACCGATTTTTTTCCAAGGACAAGGAGCTCACCATTCAGCCTGAGCACCCACAACCCTTGAAAACCCACATCACTGAAATGAGATTTGGCTCGTTTGGGATGTAGTGCCTCTGAAAACATGCCATTAGCCTTTCCCCTTTCCTAACTGTCTTAACATTTAGCTTGCAGAAAACAAAACAAACAAAAAGCTATTTAGTGAACTCAATTAAACATCACTACACGGAAAATTCTCACTCAATGATACTTTTGTAAATTCAGGCTAAAATTAAAACAAAATAGTGTGCATTAAGACAGAGATTCAAAAAATAAAATTTAATTTAAAGACAGTTGAACTTTTATGAAAGTCTGGAGTCAAATATGCAAAGCTTATTTATCTAAAGACGTATCTGAAAAGTCTCGAAACTGAACAAATCAAAAGAATCCTAGTCAGCATTTCCCAAGCAGGAGAGGGACACGTCACAGAGGCAATGTCCCTCCTCTCCCAGAATCACTGAGACTGCTCTCAGCCTCCAAGTAAATTTCACTTTACCAAACCCTAAGAGGGTCTTACACAGCAGCAGCGACCTGCCCTATGGTGATTTTTCACTGAGACAGCTCCTTTAGCAACACTGACCCTAGGAAGGGAGGTCATTAAGTATAGACGGGGAAGCATAAAACTACTTCTTAGTAGAGTCAAGGCCTAGATATCTGAATGCCTTAAGACAATAATCAACATTTATTACATACTCAGAGTGCTATGTTCTTTTGAGAAACATTAACTAAAAAAGTAGAAAAATAAGTATGCTTAGAATTCTGCACATGAGAGCAAGAATGGACAAAGGGCTCAAAAAACAGTAGTTTCTGTGTGCCAGGCATTTTGCCCAATATGCTAAGTATCTTCTGCTGACCTTTGCAGGTTCACTACCCACCCTTTTCCAGCCCGCTAAGTGACCTGGGAGACAAACCTACATGGGACTGCATCAATGGGCACCCTTGCCCTGGGCTTCAGCTGGTTTCTGCCAGTGGGAGTAAGGGCCAAGAGATTGGGGAAGGAGGAGAGTGGAGTGGGAAGGCAAGGTAGGGTAAAAAATAATAAAATGAGTAGAGACCATATCAGAGAGATGAATTAAATATAATGCTGAGAGCCTAATGAAGGCAATAAAGCAAAGGATGAGAAACCCAGGACGGTGGGGAGGTGAGGCCTGGGAAGAAGAGGTCTGGCGGACAGAACTGCCCAGTCTGTGTTGCACAAAGGGCAGGACTCTACACGTGGATGTGTGCAGCCGAATGCCATTCTGACGGTTATATTTTCAAAAGGATTTGGTTGTCGTGTCTCCATTTTCACTGCAAGGTCTTTATCAGCCTCCAAAAGCTTCTTTAGACATGGCCTAAGAAGCTTTGTTAGAGGTCATATACTTGAAGAGAAGTGTTTCTCTACCTCCAGGTGCAAAAAGAGTAAGAAAAAGTGGTCCACAAGTCGGCTGCAATACCACACTTCAAGTATTACGTTTTCATGCACGCCATTTAAAGAACAGAAGAAGGAATCAATAGGTCATTATAAGCAGAAATATTTAAGTGTTTTCATATGACTAGACACACATATCCATACTGTACTTCCTGGTTTCTGCCATTCACCCAAAACCCTTCTGATTCTTCAAAAGTGCTCAGCAAATTCTGCCTCATGAAGGAAAACATCTAGTGGAAAGGACTATTACATATTCCCACCATACTCCCCCAAACTTAAATAAGCAATTGTGTTCCCCACAGATATGCATATGAAGTCTAGCAAATAAGAACATAAAATAACAACAGGAAGAAAACAAACCAAAAGCTAAAATTATCAGTGCAACTGATTAGCATATGTATAAGAGACACTCGTACAGATGTGGGAGGCTTTCTTTAGAATGTAAGTTCTCAGAGCACTGATTCTTAATCATTTTTGGAGTTGTGACATCTTATCATTTATTTGCTTTTTATGATCATCACCAACCTCCTCCAAAAGCATATTTTTAAATGAGAAGGAATAATTTTATTCTCAAGCATTTGCTTTTATTTTTACCCTCCCCGAGAATCACCCTAGAAGATCACATCAGCTGATACAGTTGTCAGTGGTTAAGAATCCAGAGGCCTTTGCCCTCTGCTATTCTTCTTTCCCATAGTGGATATTTAGTAATCCACTGGCCACCACAAAGAGTGTGGAAGGAGGAAAGAAAGCTGGAGTCAGAGTCGTTTCTACAAGAATTTTGGATAGGACATTTTGAAACAGACCCAGAGAGGAGGGGATGGATGTTGACACGTTGTTTGCACACCATTCCACATAGGTAAATGTTATGAGTGTGGGAATCAATCTCCTCAGGCCTCACTGGTTCACTTCGTTGCAAACTCCATTGCACTAAGCTATTTTCACACGCTTTATTGATTATTTGTATAAATGTGAAAGGCAGCCATATATAGAACTTTGATTTTGCAATTTATTTTAAGCCAAGGTTTAATTCTTTCTGTAAGACTTTATTGAAAGCTCTCTGTACGGACTAAAATGCAAGACATGGCTCAGAGTAACTCATTCCTCTGAGAGAAAGCAGGTCATCCTAAGCAGGTTTCTTACAATCAGAGTTAGAAGGATCTTTTCTATTGCATAGGAACTTACTCCCATGAATGTAACTTGAGACTCATACTAACTGTATTTCTCCCAGTGGATTTTAAATTCTCATTCATCTTCACGATCCTCTTGCCAGGTGTGTAGCCACCAGATGTTCATTGCAGTATCTAACAAAAGTGCAGAAAGAAGAAACGTCAAATCCTAGATCATGCAACAAGCCAAAACACAGATCACCCTGATGGTTTCTATTCATACTTTGCAGTGATTCTTTTCTCTCAGTAGTAGACTGATGGGTCTCCAAAGGGACCAGGCATAACTTTATCAGGGAAGCCTCAAAGGGATAACGTCAGTGCACAGCACTGATGACATCAACTGTGAGATCTACCCAGCTAGAGAGGGAACACGAGGCCCCTCCACAACTCAGCCCACATCTGACATACCTCAACCCACAAACTGAAAAACATTTGTCTGCCCATTCTGTGTGGCCCATTTAGGGGAAGAAACCTATGGGAGGGGGTTGTGGGGAAATCTTTGATTTGCCTGTGCAAATCAGTTGTTTGCACAAACTGGCTACACAGTCTGGTCCAAATCATTGACTTTGTAATTCCAAACAGATTAAGATCAATTCTGGTTTTTATCTACAGAATTATTTATGCAACCAACACATCTGCTTCTCTCCTAGGAGGAAAAAAATCTTTAAATCCTTTCAAAATAAACTTGGTGTTTTAGTCAGTAATAAAATGCAAAAACAGACAAGGCATTATAATATCATTGCAGAGCAAATGCTTAAATTCCATTTAGAGGAAATGTCATCACCACATATCACATTTCTGGCAGAGGGCTGCATCAGCCTGGTGAGAACATGCCACCAAGACAAAGAACAAGGGGAAGGGCGGGGCCGAAAGACAGGGAAGGAAGCTCGAGCCAATATAATAAAAAAGGGAATAACCCTACAGCTAAACAGTTTACTTTTCAAAGGCAGCACAAGGGCAAAAATGCTCTGTGCAAAGAGAAAATTAGTTTCCAAAGTGTATGCATTCCACAAAGAGCCAAGTTAATTATTCAAAGCAGAGGCTCATGAATTCCCACAATTTAGTCATTCTATTCTGACAAATTCAGGCCCAGTGAGCTGCTTCTTATCACAAAGACTTTGATAATTGGCTTAGACATATCAAATAAACTTTCTGGAGAATTCAGTCGTAAGCAGGTATGACATCCTAATAGGGGTTCTATTAGGCCTTTCTCTGTGCAGTAATGTATTAGCAATCACTGTGACATTTTTCTGCTCTGGGGGGTTTTGGCCTTGCTCATTTTTTACACTTGCTAGAAAATAAATTTATTCAAGGTAGAGATCTAATCCAATACACTACTCTGTTTACCCTGGTTTCTCAAGGAACAGGCCTCTCAGAATTAATGAAAAGTGACATATACATCATAGAAGAAAATGCATTGTCTTCAGCCGGGCATAACTGAATAGCAAGAATCCCTTCTGAGTCTGCAAACTTGGGAATTCGGTCAGTACAGCCTTCCCTGGTCACAGTTTGCCTCTCATTCCATCTAAGAAAAGAAAGAAAAAACAGCCAATAACGTGTGGATTAAATTTCTCCTCTTTAGCAACAATTGTTGTGTAAAGAAAAATTTCCCTGAGAAAATGTCTATTGGATATTACCTGGTATGTTGCGATTTTCTCCTTTGCATTTAAGATTCCTGACAACCAAAAAAAATGTTGAAGTCTTACTGCTGTATATTTACATACTGAACATGGAATTATTACTTGGTGGAGATCAGTCTGGAATGAAAAAAAGGAGCCTACCTACCAGCAAAAGATAAGAATAACACAGATGATGAAACCAGCATCTTTGTAGCTCTTTCACTCTCGATTCCTCTGAGAATATCACTAATGGAAAGACACATGAAGTACCATCAAGGTATTAGTAGTTTTATCAGAGTGAAGAATGATGAGATAATATTAATGTGCTTTTATCACATAACAAAGAACCAACGACAGAGGTCATCTATGTGAAATCTCTGTAATTTAATGCTTGATATTTTACCACAAACTTCCCATTTTCCTCATTAATAAGGACAAAGTTAATATGGAAAAAATACATAGGAAATCTAAGTAACTCATTTTAAGCATTGGATTTCTGTCTCCTCCCATGTCTAAGCTTGATTTGGCCTCATATGTGTTACAATTCAGAAGCACTGCCAAGGTCTAGTGTCCTCTCAAAATACCTCCTCTACCTGCAAGATGATGCCTGAAATTTCCTAATTAGGTATTTAATGTGATGCTTTATTCAATGTTAAAATTCAATTATCTTTGTAAAAGATACTAAGTTAAAGTTTGATCAGTTATTTACCAAACACTTTGAAGAGGGTTTTATTATTCCCATTTTACAGATGAGAAAATTTTATCTCAAAAAAATTTAATATCCAGCCAATGATTACATTGCTAGGAAGGCTAGCATTGGAATCCACATGTCTAGTAATAGAAGAAATGACTATATAATATTCACATACTTTTAGAGATGAAAAGAATGTTGATAATGCCATCATCTTATATATATTCTGATCCAGGCATTGTGCTAGGCATTTTCCATACCTGGCCTTATTTAATTCCTACAAACACCCTTTGAGAGAAATATTACTAATTTCATTTTATATACGAGAAAACTAAACCTTAGAGAAGTTACATAACTTGTCAACGTACACATAGCTGTACAATGTAAGTGCAGAAGGAAGTGCAAAAGCTGAGACTCAAACCCAGAGGCTGTGCTCATTCCACAGACACTGCCCTGAGAGCCCCTGGCTTCTGAGGGTTGAAAACGGTAACTGTGGCCAGCAGAATAATGGCCCCCAAAGATATCTAATCCCAAGAACCTGTGAATATGTTAGTCTCCATAGCAAAGGAGAATTAAGGTGGCAGGTGGAATTAAGGTTGCTAATTTGCTGACCTTGAGATGAGAGATATTCCTGTATCCAGGTGGGCCCAATGTAATCACAAGGGTCCTCAAGGGGAGAGGAAGGCAGAAGATAGAGAACTAGAGAGATGGCAACATGAAAAAGACTGTCTAATGTTGCTGACTTTGAAGATTTCCAAGAGCCAAGAAATACACCCCCTAGGAGCTGGAAAAGAAGGAAACTTATTTTCCTCTAGAGCCTCCAGAGAGAATGCAGCCCTACTGACACCTTGATTTTAGCCCAGTGAGATTCATCTCAGACTTCTGCTCTTCATGACTATAAGATAATAAATTTGTGTGATTTTAAGCCACTATTTAGGGGTAATTTGTTATAGCCCCAATAGGAAACTACTACAGGATCCCTCCAAGTTTGAGAAAGAGCAGAGATTTGCTTTATAATCATGGTAAGATTGTAAGGTGTAAATCTAAGATTGTAAGGGGTAAGATCGTAAGGGGTAAATCTAACATTATCCCTGCCAAATTTAACTGAGTGACTGACACACACATCACGGGAATTTGGGTTTGGGGTTTTTTGTTGTCTTATGGTGGGATTTGTGTGACTTTTAATTCTTATTTTACAAATGTCTTACAGTAAGTAAGAGTAAAGACATAGGGTAAGGGAAAGGTATCTTTCAAGTTCCTTGAACTATTGAAGCATGTGCTAGGGTAAGAACGTTCAGTAAAAGCATTGAGTCCTTATCACCACAGAGTTCTTAACTGAGAGTGTAACAGAGACGTGGGCAACTCTTGCCCTGGTGGAAGTGACCGCTGACAGAGAACAAATACTACACCCCACTGGTCACACGTGGAAGACCAGGCAATGCAGATGCTACACAGTTAAGAGGATGAAAAATTGACTCTCCAAAAGTCATTTGTGGCAGACACCTTTGATTTCCCATTTCTCTCCATTCCTCTCGTTCCCCCTTGCTTTACAGAATATCAGCTCAGGTTGGCTCTCAGGCAGCCGAGTACTTCCAGAGAAGTGGCCACGCCCAGTGCTCAGTGGATGACTGTTGATTAATCTTAGCTAATCATGTTAGCTCTGTTCCTCCTTCCAGTAGTAAGTGGTTTTGAAGGGAGCATGCAATGCAATCCTGGATGTGAAGCAGGAGACAAAGTCTGCAGGGAGGCTTCTAGAAATTATTCCCTTATTCTTCAAAACAGCCATGAGACAGAGTTGCTTTCTCTGCTGGCTTTGGATACTGGTCTTTTCTTGGAGCTGCTGCAGAAAGCTGGGGATAGATTAAGAGACAAGCCTGACAACAAAAGCCAATATGCTGTCAATGGCAAAGTAGAAAAATGGAAAGAATCTGGGACCTTGATGATGTTATTGAGCCACTGAATTAGCCAGCCCTGGAACTAGCTTAATTCTAAACTTTTTTATGAGATAATAAATGGCCCTTATTCTTTAAGTTAGTTGAGTTGGGATTCTCAATTACTTGCAACAGAAAGCATCCTAAATGATATAATGGAAAGTAAATTAATCATCAGTCTTTGTGCAATATTGACTGTGTGTGGCTTGGTCCCCTTTCTTGTCCTGGCCAACTGTGACTCCAAGCTATTCCCTGTGGAGAGGAACTATCATTACAGCTGGCCTCATTAAAAGATGATGCAGTGGTGTATTAACTTTTTAATTCTTGGTTGAAGTTTCACCCCCAATGACTGCAAAATGGTGCAGCCTCTATGGAAAATGGTATGGAGGTTCCTCAAACAATTGCAGATAGATCTACCATATGACCCAGCTATCCCACTGCTGGGAATATACCCAGAGGAATGGAAATAATCAAGACGAAGGTATACCTGTTCAATGTTCATCTCAGCACTCTTTACAATAGCCAAGAGTTGGAACCAGCCCAAATGTCCATCATCGGATGAGTGGATATGGAAAATGTGGTACATCTACACAATGGAATACTACTCAGCTATAAAAACGAATGAAATACTGCCATTTGCAACAACATGGATGGACCTTGAGAGAATTATATTAAGTGAAACAAGTCAGGCACAGAAAGAGAAATACCACATGTTCTCACTTATTGGTGGGAGCTAAAAATTAATATATAAATTCACACACACACATACACACACACACACAAAAAAAAAAAAACCGGGGGGCGGGGGGGGAAGAAGATATAACAACCACAATTACTTGAAGTTGATATGACAAGCAAACAGAAAGGACATTGTTGGGAGGGAGGGAGGAGAGGGAGGAGGGAGGGAGTTTTTGGTAAGGGGCAACAATAATCAACCACAATGTATATCGACAAAATAAAATTTAAAAAAAAAAAAAGTTTCACCCCCAAGATTTCCCATCCTTAATGGTTTGGATTCATTCAGTAATTGTAGAAGTAAAACTTCCATTGCAGTAGATATCTGTTAGAGGTAAGAGTGAGATTTGGGTACTGTTAGATGACATTTAGTCAAGGAGCTCTCACCTACCTTTTTGCTAGGTTCTGAGATTATGTATGCTCAAGCATCAATGGCAAAGGAAAGCAAAGTCATACTTCTTTATTCATTGGGCTTAGGCCCCAACTCCCAATATAAAACCATTTGGTAATCTGAGCAGGAACTCCTTGGCTTGAGTTCAGGGGCCTAAAGGCAGTCTCCATGATTGAACTCCACTTCCAGCCTTCCCATTCAGGAAAGAAGATAAAAGAAAATTGAAGAGATCAGTGCTCCTAGGTACACACTGGTGGGAGAAAACCAGTGAATATTGAGTGGCATGAGCTTCTGCCAACAGGAGGTGGCCTGGCTCTATCACCCTAAAGCCATATAAAAGATGAAAACAGAAGAGAATCACACCTACATAAGTTATCTCCTAATGCAGAGAAACCCATAAATATGGACCCAATAAATATGGCCTCAACAGTATCATGAAATCTGACCAATAAGATTAGCAAATCTCCCAAGGGAAGGGACAAGCAAATGTAGAAGAGGAAGCTGGCAGACAGTATAAAAAAAGTTCCTTCTCAGAAGGCCTTAGTATCTGGCCTTTGAAATATCTAAGGCATTCATATTACAAGGTGGTCAGTATTACACTATTCTTAAAACTTAATGCAAGCTTCATTCATAGCTGACTTTTACTTCTCCATATGGCTTGGATCTTCTCTTATGAACTATTATATTTATAAGCATTTATTTCCCATGGCTCTGCTAAAAGGTAAAAAAAATCATAACTGCAACCACATCCAGACAACATGCAGAATAATAATACAGTTAGAAATCCTAGAGTGCTATCTGATTATACACAGATGAGTGTCACAGAGCATACCCACAGGATGAAACAGCAAGTCGTACTGATTTTTTGGCAAAACTTTATTTGGGGTATTTGGGGGGATTTTTTTGGCCTCTATAAATTCAAGTGTCCCAGAGTTCATCAGTTTGCAGTTTGAGCACTATCCTAAACTATGTAAGAGGCCAAGAAGATTGTATGCTGCAAAAACCTCTGGGCCGCTTCCTCAGATCTCATCGGCCACATTGGGCTCTGTTACCAGTGTCTGTGAAAGCTCATTTTCTCATTTCTACTTTTCTTTTCATTGCAGTCTTTTCATAGGTTAGTGGCTAAAATGAATAATTGCTACTTTTGCATGTAAGTTCTTCCTCAATCTTGTTCTAGATCATATTCTAGAAGACTCTCCTCCAGCCAATGATTTTTCCCAGCAAACCCTATTGTATCTTATAAATATCTTCTGTATTCCCACCTCTGTGCTTTTGCTCCTTCTATTCTTTTTAATGCTAGCATGTTAGCAATAAAAACATCCTTGCAGATGATCCAGTCCAAACTATCCATTTTCACCTGAGGAAACTTTGTCCCAAAATTACTGGAACTACAAAACAGTGTATCAATTATCCTTTACTATGTAACAAACAACCCCAAAACTTAGTGAATTAAAAATAATGACAGTATTTTTTATGATTTTGTAGGCTGCCTGGATGGTTTATCTGCTGATTTTTTTCCTGTGGTCCCTCATGCAGCTGCTTACAACTAGAGGGTCAACTGGACAAGAAGGTCTGAGATGACTCCACTCACATTTGTAGAAGTTGGTATTGTTGTGGGTAGGGGTGTCTCATGTCCCTCTAGTGGCTTATCCTCCAGAAGGCTTCCTTATGGTGGTCTCAGGGCAGTGGCCCAAGAAGATGAAAGGTGAAAGCTATAAGGCCTTTTGTGGCCTAGACTATGGAACTCATGTAATAACACTCCCACTACATTCTACTGGTCAAAGTAAATAATAAAGCCAGCCCAGATTCAAGTGGGTAGAGAAATAGGCTCCAACCCTGGATGAAAGGAGATGCAAAGTCATGTTGTACAGTGGAATGCACACCAGGATATGAGGAACTGTAGCCATTAAACAATCCATCACACAAGACAAGGGAGGGACCAGTTGTCAGGTTGCACTGGTACAGAATCCATGGAACCCTGAACAATGGCCCCTTAGAATGCTTCTGCCTAGGGACAGGATGGGATCTCGGTTCCAATGTGGCTGGGTACATTAGAACATCCATTACAAAGCTGCCTTGCCATTGCTAAGTATGGCCCTGGCGCAACTTGAAAGGATATGATCCTAGCATACACTATTATGGAGGAAAAGCCAGGGAGTTGGCTATACTCACATTGGCAGTAAAAAAAAAAAAAAGGGGCAGACCCCATGTTCTTAAGTCTGGTCATGTGCTTTTTACACCACCAAATCAACTGTCAATATGTCAGGATCTGGTTGGTATCCTGGAGACTGGGCTGTGCTAATCAAACACAGGAGTGGCTCTTGTGTAAAGAAGATTGCCCTAATTTGCAAAGATAAAAAGTCCATTAGAGGGTTTAGATGCTTGAGCTCCTGCTGTAAAGCAACATGAAGATCTAACTCCTACTTAAAAAGTAACTTGGTAAGAATAGGATCCAAGTCAGGGGAGCCAAGTGGCAGAATGATAGGCATGGGCTTGGTTTAAATCCTCTCCCTGCCAGCTACTAACTCTGAGGGCTTTGCCAACCTCTCTGAGGATAAAGTTTCTCTCCCTGCAACCCTGTTTCCTCATCTGTAAAATGAGCATAGTTATATTTACCTGAAAGAGTTGCCATAAGAAATAGAAAGGTCCTAGAACATTTCAGTGTGCAGTACATAGTAATTATGCAAAATAATTGTAAAGTGATTAATACTACTGTAAGTCATTAATAACTACACAGTTTGATATCAGATAACACCAATCTCTAATTGCTGGGTCAGAGAGGACACCCTCTCCTCTGGACTCTGATGGGACACTGTTAATACGTTTAGAGAAATCTAGCTGAACCTTTAGAACATTGCATGCCACCTTTTCTGTCAAACCTTCCTGGGCATCTCCTAGGTTTTCATTCTCATATTGCAATACATGTGTTTGTAAAGGACTTGGAAACAAAGGAAGAAATGCACTAGAAGTGCAAATCAGTCTCATAATTTTCCATGACCTGACGGAATGTACACACCAGAGTGTGAGAAACAGTTCTCTCAAAGATGAAGATGTCACTAATGAGGTTTTATTGTGTAGAGTACAATGGCAGTCCTAACAGCAACCACATCAGAGGCAATTTGCCCACCCTAATACTAACACATTGCAGTTAAAAGTTGAGATTAATTTCCCATCATAATTCAGAGGAGGATCAATGCTCTGTTGAATAAAGTGGCAACGTAAAGCTAGGATGAGTGGGAAAATTCACAATTTTCTTAAAAATAAAGATAATTTGGTTAAAATAGTATTTTGACTATAGTTAACTTTATTTTCCTTGTTTTTTTTTCTAAAAACAATTAGATAATGTATTATTCCTTCTTTTATCCTCTTTCAACAGTTCTCATTCTTATATTCTTGCCGAAATAACAGACCATGCCGATCATTTTGATGATCACTTCAACTATTAGTCTTCCCACCAGCTAGCAGAGAAACTGGTCTTTTCCAGTTCTGCTTTATCCACTCACACAGATACCTTCAACAAGGGACAGGCACCAACAACGGCACATCTTACTTTCAGGAAACTTGCCATAATTCTGTCAACATTGATCATAAATAAGCCTTGCTCTGAGACATATTGGAAATTCCCCTGGGCAAAGGAGCATATTAGCCAAAACTAGTTGACACTGGGATTGAGGGAAAACTCACCAGCTATCCCACAGAATCAAAAATGAAAGAACCTGTGCTCCCTTTAGTCCAGCATCCCTAACCACAGTAGGTACTTGTCTTAGTCGGCGTGGGCTGCCATAATAAAATCCCATAGAATGGGTGACTTATACAACAGGAGTTTGTTTTCTCACAGTTCTGGAGGCTAGAATTCTGAGATGACAGAGCCAGCAAGCTTGGGTCCACACCCTGGTTCGCTGTGTCCCCACACGGCCTTTCCTCAGTGTGTGCATGTGAGGAGAGCCATCTCTCTTCCTCTTCATATAAAGGCACCAGCCCTTTCAGATGAGAGTCCCACCTTCATAACCTCATTTGACCTTAATCTCCTCCTTAAAGGCTCTAACTCCAAAAACAGTCACATTAAGGTTAGGGTTTCAACATACGAGTTTTGAGGGGACACAATTCAGTCCACAGCAGTGTTCAATAAATATGTAAGCAAGTCATTTTTTTTTCCAAACATGGTTCTCCTGGAAGAATAAGTCAGCTGTGGTCAGGGAGAAGGCAGGAGACTTACCTTACTTAAACAATGAAAAAGAAAAATACTCTGAGCATTTTTGTTTAATTTCAAATATACAGTCAGACAGGCAAAGAAAATCCCCGTCTTTCGAAAAGAAAATCATATATTATATCTATTTGAAGGTCAGGCTTGTAGATGCAGTTTTTCAATGGTATATGTTTATTCATAAGCAATTCAAGGCATGAAGACAGGAATAATGGGACAACAACTAATTCTGTTTAATTGGCACGTAGGCCACTTAAAGGGGAGTACAGAGATATGACTGGAAGGCTAGGCTGGAGCCAGATGGTGAAGGACCTAGAATATCACAGTAAGAACACTTACTTTACCCTATAGGTAATGGGTTAGATAAAGTTTTTTTAGCAGATGAGAACCATGGTTAATGCTGTACTTTAGAAAAAGTATGATGGTGAAAGTACAGAGAATGTCTTTGCAAGGAAGAGATAAGGAGAAAGAAACTAATCAAAAGTTAGTACAGTAGTCCAGTAAAGAGTTACTTGCAGTATTTTGTCTTTACAGAGTTGTGACTATCTAAGGTGGGTCTGACAGATTCTTTCTCTCTTTGACAGATGAGGAAAATGAGCCTTTGAATCTCTGAGCTTCTGGGGACTAAGAGACTAAGTCATGATCACGTGGCTGGTAAGCTGCAGAACAATAACTAGCATCTGGGATTTCTAACTCCCAGTCCAATCTCTTCATTTAAATAAATATTAATATTTTCTAAGTCAAGAGAAAATGGATAATTTCCATATGGTTTTCATTTCTCCTAGAAGACAATCCTTGTTCTTTTGCAATAAATACAGACTTTTTAAAAGAAAATGTCTATTTGGTTCTCCAAGTAGAATGAAAATTTGAGCCAAATTCCACACTGGCAGAAACCTGACAGAGAGCATACCACTATGGCTAAGACGGTAGTTTTCAGTAAGCAGCTGGGTCCACATCCTGCCTCCACCATGTACTAGTGCCACCCCCTAAACCTCATTCTTATCTTTTTTATGAAACATAATTGATTATACATATTTGTGGGGTACAGAGTTGAATATCAATACCCGTGTACAATATGTGATGATCAAATCAGGATAATTAGTATATTCATCATTACAAAGTGTAATCATTTTTGTGACCCTTTACCAATTTCTCTCTAACCCCCTTCCCCTTCCCACCTCTAGTAATCATGGATGAGCTTGGAGAAAATTATGTTAAGTGAAATAAGCCAGGCACAGAAAAGAAATACCACATGTCCTCACTCATAAATGCGAAAGAAAGAAAGGTACAACAATCACATTAATATGTTGAACTTTCATTTTTCTTACTGTAAAGTGGAGAAAACATACCGTGAGATCATACATGGAAAATTCCTGCTGCATAACCAATATTCGATAAATATAAACCATGGTTATTAAATGTGCACTTTTCTGTACCTAATATTCTTCACTATATCAAATAGGAAAACATATTTCAATTGTTTCAGCAGCACAAGTTTGTTAAGCAGAGTTCATGCTGGTCTTTAGAATCAAATGTGGTTCTCATAACTGGAAGAATAAGTTGCCTGTGGCCAGGGAGAAGGCAGGGGGCTTACTTTAAACAATGAAAAAGGAAAATGTTACTCTGAGCATTTTTGTTTAATTTCAGATATACAGTTAGAGAGGCAAAGAAAATCCTTGTTTCTCAAAAAGAAAATCATATATTATTATATCTGCTAGACGGTTAGGCTTGTAGATTCAGTCTTTCAATGATATATGTTTATGCTAATTGATGAAGGTACATTCTTTTTTTTTTTTTTTTTTTTTTTTTTTTCTTTTTTCGTGACCGGCACTCAGCCAGTGAGTGCACCGGCCATTCCTATATAGGATCCGAACCCGTGGCCGCTGGGAGCGTTGCCGCGCTCCCAGCGCAGCACCCTCCCGAGTGCGCCACAGGCTCGGCCCGATGAAGCTACATTCTATAGATTACAAATGAAATTATCTTGCTTAGCAGTCAAGTGCAGGAAGATAAATATCAAATCTCACTAACTACACTTCCAGCTGTTTCACAGATATAAAAGATAATCCCTGACTAAATAGCATTACTTTCAAGATAAAAATCAACTTTCAAGTGCACTGTGTTGAATAGGAGAAGCCAAGTTTACTCCAAAAGTTTCCAATCACTGGGGTTGAATAATATTTATTAGAAGAACTTGTGCACTGGTGTTGAAATTGACAGGAGTGGTGCTTTTGGGCCCAGCATGATGCTAATATCTGTAATTAAGAAAAAGTTTAAAGAGCATCTGCAAAGTGAGCATTTAGTTTGATAAGTCTCTTTGCAAGTAAATTTACTGAGCTTCATTATTTGTTTCCAAAGACACATAAAAACATTTAAAGGTCATATGGCATCACCTCTCTTCAAAAACTTAATGACTTCTAAGCCCTAACATCACGTTTGCAATTATTGATATTATTACCACCTTCCCTAGCAACACCAAGTCCTCACTTCCAACACCAGCTTTACTCCCAACACACTGTCTTCACCTCTGCACCCTCCATGACTACTTCTGCCACCACAAACACCATCATCTCTACCGCCAGTGACAGCAATTCAGCCACCAGTGTTGCCAGCTCCACCACCACCACCATCCCCACATCCATCTCCACGTTTCCTTCCCTATCATTACCAATGCTACCTACCAACCATCGCCACCATGTCTGCCACTCCCTCATCACAGTCACCACCATCATTCTACTAGGACCTCTAGTTGTATTAAATGCTACAAACTCTTGTGGTTTCTCCTTCCTTCAATCCAAAGTGTCTAACTAGGACTAGGGGCAATATGCAATTTAGTTACTTAGCAAATAATCAAGTTATACTTGTACTTGTCTGGTAAACCCAAACTCAATTTCTGCTGAACTGCTCACAATTTAGGGTAGAGTATAATGTGCAAATAAGCAAGACATTTTTGTTTTTATTTTCATCTTTTTATTTAGGTAATTTTCCACTGCCATTTTGACGTCATGGATTTTTTGTGTGTGGCTACCATCTTTTTGAAATTCACCCATTCTTCATCCCTTCTCTCCACAATACATCCCTAAGAGTGGGGTTCAGCTAGAAGATGAGGCTCAGATCTAGGATAAAACTCGTTTGCACATTTGGTAATATTTTTAATAAAAGCAGAAAATTTAATGACAAAAATGTACCTCAGTCAAAGAAGCTACAAAATCACAATGTCAAAAAAAAAAACTCTGAGATCAGAAGGCTACACTGAAACACGCTCTTTGAAAAAATCTTTACTCACATGTAGATCATTAACAATAAAATGTGTTAAATACTATGATACCACTAATGCATTTCCTGCAAAAATGTTATCCAAATTATTTTTTCTAGCAACTTAAAATACAAACTTACACATAAAATTTTTTCATGTCATTTAGAATTTCCTCAAGTCCAATTTGCTCATGTGAAAAACTTTCATCAACTAATATTTCTCAGGTCAATTACCATACTTGTGCATTCCAGCCAAAAGTACATTAACTTCGAGAATCAATAATCTCAAAGTGTTGCATTATACAAAGGGATTACCTGATGAGAAGCAGATGGAAACTTCAAGAAAATGGGGGGTAAAACGTCTTCAATCAATGCTAAAGAATAAGGCTGCTCCACAGTCTACTCTGACTTTTTTGATTCTGCAGCCCAGGAGGTTGAGCCTTGCTGACTCATCTGGGCTTCCTTGCCAGCTGGCTTCTAGTTGAATACAGCCAATGGGAGACAATGGAGAGAGAAGTTGGGGCATCTCTTCCTTCTGCTTGCCACTTTCAGTCTCTTTCTGTGTCCTTCTACTATCACAGCTCTAGCCAGACAGGCTCTTCCCATGGTTCTAGTTGTTGCAGGACAACCACAATACTGTTTCCTTCCTTTGTTCTTTTTGTCCTTTGGGTGGCGACAATTTCCCGTTGTTGCTACTCTGAGTGCCTCAACGTTTCTAACCCTGCTCACACATCTGAAAGTAATCACTCCATTAGGGTCTCTCAATTTAAGCCATCTGGGATGAATTCCATCTCCTGACAGCACCATAATTGAAATGGCAATGAAAAGAAGACACAGGCCCTATGCTACTCTTTCAAATACCTTGAGAAAAGGTCATCACCAAAATCTAGTAGATTAAAACACCTCAGCAGTCTGCTTAAAACTAGCATTAAGAAAAATAGTCAGGCAAGATTCCCTGTCCCTGATGTATCCATCTCTCCACTTTCAGCTACCCCCCGCCCCCGCCTTGAATTTATGGAAGACAAAGGGCAACTTTACATTCTATTTTGTTCACCTTAAGCTACAGAGTAGGGATTCCAGGTAGGGTTCTACATTAGCAGAGAATAGTGTTGTAAGGTTAGGGCATCTCATAACTAAAGCCAAAATGTTTCATTATTTTAGTTATACTAAGTTTCCATTTGTACTGTCAGGGCTAGGGCTCAGACCCTTCAAACCCACTGTACAGACTGGGTCACCAGACCCCTCACATGCAGGTCCATGCTAGGTAATTGCGAAAAGATCCCGGGAGCTGTTGGCAGAAAACAGGAGCTGAGTCCTCAGCTGTAGCGGCAGCGGCAGCAGCAGCAGCAGCGGCGGGGCATCCCGTGGGCACTGGCAGCAACAGCCTCCAACACCTATAGTGGCCTCCTCATGCCCCCCTCCCCCACCAGGGGCATCCCGGGGGGTGAGGGGCACAGTGGATCAGAGCCACTTGTCCTTTATACTTAAGTCCATAACCCAGGACACCTGGGTGCACTTTAACAATTACATTAGACAATAAACAAGGAACATCTGGGCGCACAGGCATTTTTAAATCAAATGCTCAGCAAGATTCTGAACATCTGAGGGGCCCTGACCATTTTCCTGTATTTTCCCAACAATTGTGTACTTTGAATATCCTTCATGCCAAGCCTCTTGAGAATCTAGGCATGGCACATATGGTGCAGAAGAGAAAGAAAGCACTGGAATATTAAAATCTCTTACATTTGTATAAGGCAGTGCTATATTTTTTAAATGCTTTTGTATCTGTCAGGCTAGGGGTCACAGACCCTTCAAACCCGGTGTGCAGACTGGGTCACAGACTCCTCACAAGACAGGCTGGGTCACAGACCCCTCACATACAGATCACGAGCAAGGTAATTGGGAAAAGACCCTGGGAGCCATAGGCAGAGTTGACAGTTTCATTCCATGTGAGCTCAGTCCTCAGCTTCCTCAGCAGCAGCAGCAACTTACAGCAGCCTCCATCCAGCAGCAGCAGTGGTGGCCTCCCAGGGCATCCTGGGGGCCCTGGCAGCAACAGCCTCCAGCAGCTGTAGCGGCCACCCTGTGCCCTCCCCCCTGTCCCCTGCAGGGCATCCGGGGGGCAGGGGGCACTGTAGATCAGCACAGCTCATCCTTTATACTTAAGTCCCATAACACAGGAACACGTGGGTGCACATGCACAGTTATTACATTTACATCAAATGCTCAGCAAGATTCTTAACCCACCCTCCCCCCTCCAGGGAGCCTGACCATTTACTTTCACTTTCCCTGCAGTATCCTTCATATATATTGCATAATTCAGAAATCAAACCATAACAGTTCAAATGGAGAAGGCAAACATAAAAGGATAAACAGAACATTGAATAATAACTGTATTGTAAAAAGTAAATAACATTCGGAGAGTAGGTATATAGGGCAATCTCATCTAATGCGATTGTACCAATTCTTGTTAAAAATTTGACTATAAAGCAATTTTCTTTTAATCAAAACCTATTTTTCCATTGACTTACATTACAAAGCCAAAAAATGTGTTCCTCACAGAAAATATTTTAGCCCTAAATCTAAATAAAAATCACATTTAACAAAGCAACAAATCCATCTAAAGTCAATTATCTAAAGGAAAAGCTATAGTTTTCTGACAAAACAATAATCACACTCAAAATAATTCAGAAAATACAAAAAAAAAATTCTCCAGAATAATATTCCCTTAAGGATTGATCCACATAGAAGCAAAATCACCCAGACAGGCTCCCCAATAAGGCAGCCACACAATTTTTTTTAAAAAGAAAGCCATATTCTTATTTAAATCTAGTTGTGATTATTGTGCGGTATAATTCGAAGGACCCTGGGGAGGTCTAATTCAAAATTCTTTCCTTTACTGCTGTCTGGCATTTAATTCCCAGTGACTTACTCCTTTGGGTTAAATGCTTCCTTCTCCCAGAGTCTTCTTTCTAACTAGAAATGTCTTTCAAATGGATAACTTGTTACACCTTGGAAGCCATGCTCTCCAAGTTGTAATCTTTGGGCCATCTATACCAGAATCACCAGATATGCTTATAAAAAATGCAAATTCTTACTGCATCCTAGACCTTCTGAATCAGCATCCCAGGAATTGGTCTGGGAGTCCGAAATCTTAACAAGCTCCCAGGGGTATGTTAACATTTGAAAACCACTCCTTGCTGTGAATAATGTTATCAAACTGTTTCCTTCAGTGCTGTCCTATGCAGGGGAAGGATATTATCCTGTCCTGTGTGTATTCTGTGCTCTGGGTACACAATGTTCTTTACTTTCTGAGATGCTAGAGGTCTTTGAGGATGCAATCACAATACCCTCCAGCTGCAGGGGCTTTAGAGTTTGTAAAGCATATTTTATTCACTCTCTATTTTAATCTTCATAGCAGGCCTGGAAGGATTATTTTTACATCAATTTTTTATATAAAAAAATGAATTTTCAGAGAAATTAAATCTTTCTAAAGGTTACACAGAACTGAGATTCAAAACCAGATCTTCTAATGCTAATTCTCATTTTCTAAGTTAGGCTCATATCACTTGAAAAGTTAAATAGCCCTTAAAAGGAGGAAAAAAGGGTGAATAGGACTTGCTGAAATCTCAAATAATCAAAAGATGAGAGCACAGAATGGGATTAAAATATCCTTATGTTGGACATTTACAATTCAAAGTAAATTGCACTGACTCTCCATAGCTCAGTCCGATTGTAATACCACAAAAACACTTGACTCTAATCAAAGGCCAACAGAATATTGGTTATTCTCAGTCATTTGATTTTACACTAAGCTCTAAGGATCTTTTCTCAGTCTAATGTGGAATTTTATATGTTCTGCTGTGGACGGAGCACAGTGGAATGGTATATTTTGGCTCAGAAAAATATAATCTTCTTAATCTAGTTTTTATTAAGCAAAATTTTAAACATGCACAAGGCGGAGAGAATATAGCATAATAATCCCACATGTACCCATCACCCAGCTTCAACAATTATCAAGATTCTGCCGATCTTGGAAAAAAAGTAGTTTTAAAAAGCACACCTCTAAATCATACCCGTATAACAAACATGTGAATTCAAAATTCCCCACTGCAAATCTCAAAATATTTCCTAAATAAAGAAGCAAATATGTACATTAACAAATATATTTATGCACACACATATTTTTAAGGGGAATGAATTGTTTTTCTTGTGGGGATGCATACAAAATGCCTGCTTACAGCTCAAAAATGTGTGCGTTTTCACAATCTGTTTGATGGCAGGCACTAATGGTCAGAAAAAATAAAATTTAGTCTTTACGGTCTGTCCTATCTTTAAGCAAAATGTGTGCCATTTACTTGGGAGCTATATAACAGATGTGGATTTAAAAGGAAGAGACCAGTTATAAAGCACTAGGGGAAAGCTGTGCAGATGTCCCTGTTTATAATGTGTTACTATGCAGGCCCAATTTATCTCACTGCAAGTGATATAGGACTTCGTGAAACAGCTCCAGATTATAGATTACCAACACCTTCTTTTAAAGGCCTTACATTACAAAAAGAAAAAGCGTTCTTAAACCTGGCCATTAAGGCACACAGGGTGGTGTCCTGGACACATCCAACCTGATACATAAGATGGAAATAGGGAAATGCTCATGAGGAGCTCCATTCAAGGATATAAAACACAACAGCATGTGTGCACAAGGCTTAGGCCTTTGTGGGTAGGCTATTTCTAAGATCTCCTCATACATTAGATAGTTCATCACACCAGAAACCTGAAATAACTTCATTATTATTAGGATAAAAAAGTATTTTTTTTTTTTTTGCTTTCACAGAGCTGTAGCTTTCTACAGAGCCAATGACTATCACATACAGAGTGCTTGTTTTGCAAATTAGTAGAGCCAGGCACCCTACTAGATCCTTCATATATAAAGATTATCTTAATTTATGTTACCCTTTAAGATAAGTATTGTTAATGGATTTCAGATATGAGGAAGCTGAGATTCAGGGATAAGTAACTTGACAACTTTAAGACAGCTAGAAAGTAGCTGATCCAGAATTTGCACTTGGTTCCTTCTGATTCCAAATCTTTTCAGGAACCCTCATAAACAACAGGAGCGAGTGGACAATCTGGCGGTATGTATCCTCTTGCTTGATTCAGCTATTCCTTTTCTAGAAATTTTATCTGTGGGAATAATAGAACAAGGTTCCAAACTAGTAGGTACAAAGAGATCCACTGCAGTGTTATTTGCAATATAAAATTGTAATTTGCCATTGGCAACCTCCAAACTGTCTACTGAGGTTGAATAAATAAATTTTGACAAGTCCATATACTGAAATAGTATACACCTGTTTTAAAGGCCAAAGGTAAGGAATATATTGATATTTAACCTCTATTTTGGGTGAAGAAGGCAAATTTTAGAATAGTATTATAATAGAATTTTGCATGTGTATGTGTATATGTGTGTACATGTAAGCATTGAAATATCCACAAAGATACACAGCAAACTTACCAGTGCCTTCAATTTCTTCAATTTATTTAAAATTTTAAACAAATATATTATCAGATAAAAAGGATAAAAGTTTTCCATTTGAAAAACTAAGTCCCTGTTCTTTCTCCTCAATGGTCAAACCCCTGCTCTAATCCTGCCCAGCTTTTGAAAGTGATATCAAGGAAGGTTTAGTGGGAGATGGAGGATTTGCCTTTATTCAGATGTCACCTCATTTGCAAAGCTTCCCCTACCTCTGGAAGCAGAAATAGATGCTTCCTTCCTGGGTTCCCAGGACATCCTAAATACATTCCTCATCATAACAGTAATCTCTCTGCTGTAAACATTTGGGTTACACCCTCGCTTGACTGTGAGATCCTCAAGAGGAGGAATCACACTTCTTTTATCTGGCACGTGGCATATGTTTAATAAATGTTTGATGAATGAATAAGTGAGTGAGTGAAAGAAAGAAATGAATGGTTGGTGAACAGTGTTTAACTTCAAAAAGCTGGTGATGTGTTCAAAACCTCCATCACTGAACTATAGCAGCCCATTAGAATCAATTAAAGTCTGAGATAAACGTGCTGCTGTTGAGAGAGAACCCTGGGTCATGAAAAGAGCATGGACTTTGGGGTTAGACAATGGATATAAATCCTGGATTTTTCCACTTAGTAATTTTGTGAGAAAGTCTCATCATCTCTCTGAGTCTTAGTCTCCATCTGTAAAATGAGTAGGATAATACTGACATTTCAGGTTTGCTGTGAAGATGAGATTAGATAAAGTATGCATAATACCTGGCACATAGTAGATATTTAATAAATATTTGCTGTCATCATTATTACACAGCCTGTTAGGTGAAAAGTAATTGGGCTAAGAGTGACTTCCAGGAGCATAAGAGAATAAAATTAAGAATTGTGTTTAGGCTGTTGATCCAACACTGATCTTTCCTACAACAGTGATGTCCCCAAATCCTTCAAGTGGTCAGATGTATCTCCTGGGTGCTCTGCCTTATGTGGCATCTTCTAGACCAATTTGACTCTTGGGCAAGGGAGGATGACATAGAAGCAAGTGGCTCCCAGAACCAAAAGCTGAAGTCTTTGGTGACTTCTGGAAACCTTGATTTCATGTAATCAAAGACATTGTCTAATTTACAAAACACACAAACAGCAAAATGAAGATATTAGGGGTTCAGATGCCTTGTTAGTGGGAATAGACCCCAGAACAATCTTTCCCGGGAGACAAATTGACAGAATCTATTAATGTGTAAAGCATGCATTACTCTTTGATTCAGCAATTGTTCATCTAAGAATTTATCCTATAGAAATACCTGCAAAAATGTGCAATTCTACATGAACAGTGTGAAGCACTGTTTGCAAGAGTGAAAAATCAGCAACAACTCAAATCAATAGAGAAATGGCTAAATAAATTATGTTACATCCCTCCAAAGGTGTACACTGCAGCTATTAAAATGAAATAGATCTATCTATATATATATACACATCCATGATAAAAATGTGTAACATGTGAATAAATGAAAAAAGAAAATTGGAGAACAATACTTATATCAGCTCAATTTTATTTTTAAAAAAATAGTGATAATAATAATAATGTTTGTATATGCATAGAAAAAACCTGGTAAAATATATTCCAAGTTATTCTATTTTAGGGTGATATGGGGTGGCTTTCACTTTCTACTATAAGGAATGAAGTATTTTAATATTATAAATGAACATATATTACTTTGGTAATTAAAAAACAAAAATGTTGTATTTTTAAATCTAAGTTATTAATAGAAGGAAGGTAAAATATGGGACAAAGCATGACTTTGTTAAAGTCCTAAACTATCCTTTTTGATGATTCTAGTCCCCAAGGCCCTTTAACCTTTAGCCAGAGAATCGGCCATGCCCTATAATTCTGTTAGCTAACCTGAGAGGTTTGATTGATGGTAAATGGAACATGAGAATATCTAGAATGGTCTTTCTTTTCTTTTCTCAAAATGAACAAAAGCCTAATGTACAACCTGGCTGTGAAATATGTAATTGGAAAAAGTATTGCCCCTTGGTTAAAGAAGTGACCTCCAATGGGCAATAATTCCTCTAGATTGAACATTTTGTTACAATTGTCCACAGAAACTTAAAGAGGTTATTTCCTTGATCTGCAGGGCATTCATTTTCTACTATAAGCATCCCACAGTGTAATGTGTATACCCTACATATAGAAGATTAATAACATTTCTCTAGTGCTTTTTCCTGAACTTCTTGATACAAGCGGTGTTCGTGGAAATTTGATCTGAACCACTTTTGAGCCCCAGCATTCAAGCATTCCTAGCTGTTCTTCTCTCTTATCTCCACCACTGTTGCATATTCCTTTTTTAAAAAAATCATTTATAATTGAAAAAAATGCAAATAAAAAATATTTCCCACCTACCAAATTAGTAAGGATTGATGAAATGAACAAAATCCAGGGTTGGTGAGTGCACACTCTGCACTGTGTGGGGGTGTAAATTAGCACACGCTTTACAGGAGATGGTCTAGCAATGTGTATCAGAATGAAGAAAAAGAAAATAAATAAGAATCCTTTTAATCCTGCCATCTTGCCCAGGAATGAAAAGATGTATGCTTAGTGAAAAACTAGAAACAACTGATACCATCCTCAGTACGGGACAAGTTAAAAACTGTGGACTATTCCGACAGTAGGACATCCATTCTGAGATATGGGTAGGTGGGATAGTGTCCCCCTCAAAATTTGTGTCTACCTGAAACCTTTGAATGTAACCTCATTTGCAAATCGGATATTTTCAGATGTAATTATGGGTCTCTAGGTGGAGTCATTCTGGGTTTAGGGTGGGCTGTAAATCCAACGACTTCTGTCCTCTTTATTTAAAAACAAAACAAAAAAAAGGAGAGGACACAGAGACACACAGACACACCCACGGAACAAGGTCATGTGAACAGTTGGCATGGCTGGTGGCTAGGAGAGGACACAGAACAGATTCTCCCTCAGAGCCTCGAATGGAAACCAATCCCGTCAACACCTTGATTTCAGATTGTTGGCCTCTTGAATGTGAGAGAATACGTTTCTGCTTGTTTTAAGCCGCTCAGTGTGTGGTCATTTGTCACAGCAGTCCTCTGAAACTAATACAGATACCATGTCTGTGATTTGTTTTGAAATGATCCAGGGATGGGGGGATAGGGTGGAGTCAGAGGGAGACAGTGAAACAAAATTAGATAATGGGTACATGGGGAGTATACAATATTCTGAATGCTTTTGTGTGTATTTCAATTTTTCCATAACGAAAAGTTAAAAAGAAATACTATACAGATTTAAATTTATCAAAATGGAAAGATATCTATGAACATATTGTTTGGTTGAATAAATAGGTCACTAAACTTCCTGGAACGATGTGTATTAAAATGTTATCATGCTAGTCATTTCTGGGTAGTGTGATTTGAGTTAATTTTTTCATCGTTTGTGTTTGTATTGTTGGAATTTTTTACAGTAAGAAATGGTTTATTTTTATTTTAAAAGATTAACTTATTTTCAATAATAAAAATAATAATATCCGCTTTCAAATTACACCATAACAGAATTTCCCTTATTACCCTCACTGTGCCTGTGATAAGTCTGGTGTTTCCATTCCCATTTTAAAGAAGATTGGAAGCTCAGGGAAATAACCTCCCTAACATCACTAAGGATTTTGGATCGAAATTCAATATTAAGGCCAGAATTTGCCAAAAGTGAAGGTGGTCTCATTGTCAGCTGTACCTTGGGCGTTTTCTTCTCACTCTCAGCAGGAGACTTTAGGAAGTTTGATTTCCGGGTAGAGCATACGCCCAGCCTCTGGGCATATATGTCAACAGCGATAAAGCCAGTGTTGTCTCTTCACGTATCAAGAGGGCCGTCCTTAACTACACAGACATCAAGTAATGCTAGAGGAAGGAATGGGATTCAGGAGATTCTCTTCCCTCTAACCTCCCCCCACTCCCTCCAGCCAAGCTGGTGCAAGGAAAATAGACAAAGAGGGCTTAGATTCTAGTGGGTAAAAGAAGTAACTCTAGCAAGGAGAGCAAATACATGACATACTTCCTCCCCACTCCCTGTGACAGCCACCACTCATTGACTGTAGTATTCTTCAGACTGGAGATTGGATGATAATCCAATAGAGATCTGCTCCCAATAAAGGTGGCTCACAAGATAAAACTTATTTGCCATCCGTAGATCCTATTCTGAATCAAATTCTGACCTAAGGCCAAAGGAGCAGTTTGTTGGCAAAATAGCAAAGTAGAAATGAAGGGAATCTTGGAAAAGAAATAATAACATCATCTGAGAGTTTGAAATACAAAAAAAAAAAAAAAAAACCCCACCATAGTCATAAATTCCATTTAGCATTTACTAAGCACATACTATGTGCCAGATCTAGCAATATAAAGAAAACTAACCACAGTCTCCGCCCTTGAGGAGTTTATAAAAACAGACAGCAAATTGCTCTGGAAATTAGTAAGGCAAACTTCAGAAAGACCATAAAACAAGATGCACAAGATCCAATTGGGGGCTCCCTTTCCTCAACCAGATCTGCACCAGTCCAAAGACAGAGCTTAGATTTTTCAAAGCTACAACCCAGCGACTGCTCCAGCCAAACATACAGGCTTTATTTTTTGCTATATCCAGAAAACAGGAGAAATGTAGAAAAAGGTGCTGATTCTCCACTATCATCTGTTGACATGCACGTTTCATTTATAATCTCTAAACCTCACGATGACTCTGCAAGCTAGGTAATATTATTCTCATTTTACTCATGAGGATAATAAAGTTTCAAGAGGTAAAGTAACATGAACAGGAAATAGCCTTTAAGGGGTGGAAATGGGATTTAAACTTATGTCTATTTGAGTCTATGTGCTTTGCACAACGCCATGCTGCCTCTGAAAAGAGAAAAAATATGTGTGTGAGCTTGTGTGAACAAGTGCGCTCACATATGTGTATGGTATGTACTTGGGCATGTACCCAGCAAAGTCCAAAAACCGTACAGTTACTGAGGAGGACACCTACGTTTTTACAGATTACAAGAACTAAACAGTAATGGAAGCCATGAACACACTGGCTGCAGACGTATATATTGAAGAAAGTGGCTTCTGATCACAGGAAATGCTCTCCAAAACATTTGATTCAATGGACTCAAATCAGGAAATAATTCCTCATTGTACACCTTCTCCAGTGTTTATACAGCAACTGAGAACTTTTTGAAAATGCCGGACTGAGAAAAGAGAGCAAGCAGTGTATAAAATCATTTCCCAACGGAACAGCAGCAGGAATGCTTCCACCACCTTGGTCCTGGTTTTACCACTCCTTTTTCCTAAATCATTATGGGGCCAAGGGACAGAAAGAAAACAAAGAGAACGAAACAGAACCAGGAGACTTTGGAGAAAGGTGAGATGAAGGGCAAAAGACTCACTTCATCTGTCCCAAGGCCTCAGTAGAAAAAAAAATCTCAGGCAACTAGACCTGTTTGATTCAGTTGTACTGCAGAATCTTTCCATTACATAAGAGCTTTCTTCCTAAAATAAATGTCTCAGATTAGCTAATCACCCAAAATTAAAACACACAATTTCTATATTTAATTTTTTTGTATTACCAACATGTTCAAGTTAAAGTCAAAGATTAAACGTCCTTATATTTTTGTTGTGATTTTATTGCCAAATGCAAATATCTTACTGTAAGTCATTACTCTCCCGCTGTTGTGGTCTGATTAATTCTCACAATATTAGCCAGCAATTCATTTTATCCCTTGGCGTCGCAAGAGTTGAAGGAGATAAGTGGCTGATAAAAGATCTGAGAACAGTTACAAATGATTCACTTTAAAAGAATAATAAAGCAGCCACTGGATAAGTGCAGCTGAGTAAACCTTCCATCCATTGCACGAAACTAATTTAGTTTAAAAAACTTTGGCAAATTATAGTCAATAATCTTCACTGTCATCCCGCTGCTCACAAAACTTTTGAGAAGAAACTTAATGCTGAAATGCAAATATTTAATTAGATTTTAATGGTGAGGTTTATTTTTCCTAAATCTGGTCATCTGTCTCAATTACATTCTCCATTTTTTACAGTTAACCAGGAATTGTCGTTCCCACGGGCTTTGGGGGTGTTTTCTCTTCCCTAATTCCTGTTTAGCATTTAAAGAGTTTGGTTTGTTCTTTTCTCTTTTGGAAAAAAGAAACATTTGGCAAAAAAAAAAAAAAAAAGTACACGTCTGAGCAATGCTTTTAAAGCTAATTGTCCTTCTGTCCTAATAACAGAGACTCTTCAGTAGCTAAACAATTAATTGTCTTTTTCTCTACCTCACTGCACAGAGCAATTAATACGCATTTTATTTATTTAACTCCCAATTAAAGCAGTTCCGTATATACTTGAAAATTCTAATGCTATATTTGTTTCAAATGTATTCTGTAGTTTAGATTTTACATTAATTCGCAGAAATTAGTGAAATGTAGCTACTCATGTCCCTTTCTGTAAAGCCAAAATTAAAATCTGTCATTCCTTATGTTAAGCATAAAACCCTCAGAACCTTCACGACGGGGTGGGGGGTGGGGGGATAATGAAACTGCGTTTCTGAGTTTCTCTGCTTTGTTCCAGCCATCAAGCTACATAACCGGCTTCAGACCCACCGTCCCACACTGGGCTTTGTGATCCTGGAACTGGAACTCCGCGAACCACCTTCCTTTGCCAGCTGCCAGGCTCCGCCAGCAGGGGGCGCTCAGGGACACTGGAGGGCAGCGGGAAGAAGGGCCCTGCTCATCTGCTGCGTGTTCCTCTGAGCATCACCTCAGCAGGGCTGCTTCACCCTGGGAAGCTCTTCCTCCAGACTTCTGGTTTGAGCACTCCAACCTACTTCCTTTTCCTCCCAACCCAATGGCTGGTCGCTGCCTCCTGCTGTTACTACCTCTATGATACCTTAATATTCACTCTTTGCGTTTCCAGAGTTTAACACCTTTAACACAATTTTTAGTATTCAATTCCATAAAATTAATTGGAATGGTTTCAGTCTCCTGGCTGGATCTCGATTTACACCCTTGCTTAACTTTCAAAGTAGATAGATCAGGGTTGGAATCCCAACCCTCTCACTTACCAGTTTGTGTGACCTTAGTGGATTACTTAATATTTCTGAGCTTTCATTTCTGCTTATGCAAAATGGGCAAAATACCCTAGAGTTGTCAGGATTAATGAGATAATCCATGTCAAGTGGCTTACACATAATAACAGCTAAAAAAGTTGGTTCCTTTCCCCTTTGCCTTCTGTAGGCTCAAGTTTTCCCATTTACAGCAGATAGGAGTTATGCTCTTTCCTTACTAAGAATAAATGCATTCTTTCTCCTTCGTGACAACTTATATAGTGCCAATTGTAGTTCTGCAATCATCCTGGTCAGCTCCTCAATGATGCCTTAATTCCAGAAGCAATCATTACAATAACTCCTTCGATCCTGTCAATATGTTTTTATGTTGACCATATTCTTTTCCATTACTTTCTGGCAGGCTATCTTCTCTTCTAGTTATTTTGCCAATACTCATGACATTTTTCTTTGAGATATTCCTGCATCTCTTATTCTCTTCCCGTATGGTTTCTGAAGCTTTAATCCCCCCCCCATTTCACCTCCCACACGTTTTCATCTTCACCCCCCCACACACACACCACACTCAGATTTTTTTTGCTCCCTGGAAATTTCATATATGGGTAAGATAATTCCACATCAGGTCATACATGTCTTTTAGAAACATCAAATTCCTCTTTGCCAATTCACTTTTCCTTTGTGAAGCTTTTAAGGCGTGGTTCATAATATCCACTGAATGAAAAAACTAATGAAACCTTCATTTATCCCAATCATCAATCTTTTCCGCTCCAACCTTTCCAAATTCCTTGGCTTTTACCTTTTGAAAGCTGCAATTTCCTCACTCTAAGCAAGGAAGAGTAAATTAGGTCATATTCCCCTTTCTTTTCTACCCTCTCCATTAATGTTATAATACAAAACAAAACTTCAAAGACATAAAGGGATATAAAGTATTCAAAGATATAAGGCAGTGTCCTCATGTCTAACCTCCTTTCACTACGAAAACACTCTACTTTCAGTTTTTCTGTATGATCTATTGTCTGCTAAGGCACTTAGGCACAGTCCCCACATGGACAAGCCATATTAAGTTATTAGTACCCAAATATAGCTTTCATAGCAGTGTGCATGTGCATATATATAATATTTGGTGAGTTGCCCTCATTTTTTAAAAAAACAGTTTATTTATTTATATCTACCTTATTACCACAAAGGTTGTGAGGCAGGCACTGTTGCAAATGTACACTCTTTTCGTATGATTATTTTTTTTAATCACTGACTGTGACTGATCTCATTTCCTGTGGGTAGATCAGGCCAAACTTAAAAGTTTTGCAGTTTGCTACTTCTGTATTAATATTTCTGCTAGAATGTTATGACAACTTTGATTTCTATCGTTTCACCCTGTGTCCCTCTTCTTAAAATAGAATCTGCATATCATGGATTTATCATTGTTTTTTCCACAGAACTCTATTTTTAAAACTCTGGCAATGAATTCCCCAGACACTTGATGAATTAGGTGTTGACCCTCATCATTGCAAGTGAACGAGACAACTAGAACCGTCTGGGTAACAGCCTTCCCTGGACTGTTTCACAGAAGATGAGGCCAAGGCCTAGAAACTGACGGAGCTGGTCACGTGACTAAGCAGTGACAGCGGAAACTGGGAAATTTGATCCCCTGACTCCCAAGCCAGTGTTTTCTCTCTTTTTTTTTTTTTTTTTATCTTGCTAGATGTTTGGAAACCCCTAAGGCTTCTTTCAAATCTTGCAGGTCTGGAGGGAACTATTTCATTATTTCTAATCTCTTTTCTTTCTGCTTTGATGCATAGTTTTTCTCTTTTTCTTTCCACCTCATGATGTATAAATAAAAATGTGACTATACCCATGGTTCACTCTCAGCATCACTCCCACCGCTGCTACTGCGCTCTGCCTTCTTAATTGAGAGGCAACACAACGAAAAGGAAGAAAACTGTGATACTAAAGACATTTGCAAGTGTGGGGCTTCCAGTTTCAAGATGGGAGAATGATCATAACATACTCCTCTACCTTTACAAATCAAAAGATTAAACGTTTTTAAAATAAATATAATATGTATACACCATGCATAGAATGCTTGAAAATAAGACTTCCAATAAACCACAAAAAATGTCAGAAATCCCTGAAATACATAAAGCTCCTGGGAAGCACCAGAGAAGTTCTTCACAGCCATTATTAATTACCTCACGACTAAACCACAGCACATTCCTTTATATTATTTGACTTTAGCTTGGAGCTAAAAGGAATGAGAAAAGAAGCAATGTTTATATATTTATATATTATTTTGTTTAATCCTCAAAATAACTTTATAATCTTGTTGTTATTATTATTTCCACTTTGCAGAAGAGGAAGTTGAGTTCCAGAGAAGTTAAGTAACCTAACTAAGGCCTCACAGCTAATAAGTAACAGAGCAGGGACAGGCACAGGGGTGATGCTGGTTCTGACACCTGAGCGATTTCCACTACACCAAGATGTCTCCTCACACAGTGGAAGGGCAAGCACTTATTGCACATTTCCATATGACAGGCACGGGACCAGATACAAAATTCCTAATGACATTGCACTGAGCAGGCTTGAGGATGTTCCAGGATGAATGTAAGACAAAGATGGCTAATCCCATTTACAGCAAGAAACCTGAGGAATGCCGAGGATGAATCAGTTGCGGGGGGGGGGGCAAAAATCACAAGCTGTATCCAAAAATAGATACCATCTTGTCACAGGTTAATGGTCACCATCTACAGCCTCTGTCCTAGTCCCAACTTGAACCTAGAGCGCACATTTGTGTGATGACCAGTCACAAATTAGGATAGCAGTGCCAAGGTCTGGAACCAATGCAAGATCAAATCCGTGGTCTTGTTCTCATTACTACATGTCCTGAGTGGTCTCAGACACAAGCTACATTTTATTTCCTTGAAGACTTAAGATCATCACTGAGGGAACTACAAGTCCCAGAAAAAAGCAAACCAAGAGGCACAAAGTCAGTAATTCTCTCATCCCCACAGAAATCTTAGCAACCTCCACAGAGGTTGGCTGTGCGTGGCATCAGTAACTGGCTTAGAGCTCAGAGATTGCACAGATGGGTCTTCAAGGGCTCCTGGGAAATCTCAATCAGCAGTTTTTGATCCCTACTGTGATCGACTCTGTGAGCTTGACTAATGTAGTAGCAACAGAGTCTCATTTCAGGCATTCTCCTCAGGAAGAGAGCTCGACAACATGGAAAAAAGAAGGAAGAAAGGAATTAACGTTTATTTAATGTCTACTATGTGCTGGACCCAGTGTTAAGTGTTTTAATTATGTTATTTCATTTAGTCTGTATAAAAATTCTATGAGGTTAGAGTATCTCATTTTGACCTTGGTGAAACTGAAAACGTGTGAGATTAAGATACTTGCTCAAATTCACATGGTTGGTGTGAACCTAAGGTCATGGACCTAAGATTCAAATCTGAGTCTATTTGATAATGAAATCCGTGCTTTTCTCATTCAAATACCTTTTATAAAATAGAAAAATCATGAAAATTTTCTATGAACAGCCCGTCTCACACATCTATGGACTCGAATATAAAAGAAAATACCGTTAAGTAACTATTCTTATTCTTCTGCTAATCTCTCACTGCAAATAATTTGATACAAAACATCATTTTGCCTTTTGGGGGGAAATTCTGTCTAAATACAAAAAATATGGCACCATTACCTAGTAAATTGCTTTCTTACATCCCCTACTTTATCATCTGCAGATACTGTCATGGCCTGATGTTTGAGTCATTATGCTTATGGGATTTAATTTTTGATGATGCAAAATTTATGTGCAATATACCATCATTTCTCTCCCAAACCCAGAATCTGAGAGCTAATAATTGCTCTTTACTTAGTTTGCTAATGTTCCATGATATTAATTAGAATGCAAGTGGAATCAGAAAACTGACTCTCTGAAAATGGCCTTTATGGATTCTGTGCTCATTTTCTTTCAATAACTTCAAGATTAAAATTGTTGAGTACACGCATCAACAGTTTTTTCCCTGACAGATTCTGCTACAAACAAAATATAAGGTCTGATAAAGCTTGTTGGTGACCTTTTCGCTTCATGCAAGTGCATAGAACTCTGTAGTTGTATTAGTTAGAATAATACTAGCTACTGTAACAATAAACTACCAAATTAATGGCTTACCGCAATGCACAGAAATAAACCTCTGTTTACTCACATGTCAATACAACGCAGATGTTCTTGGTCAATGGATGGCTTTCATCCACATGGTCATTTACAAACACAGTGTGTTAGTCGGTTTCTGTTGCTTATAACAAAATACTTGAAATTGGGTAATTTGTAAGAAAACAAAATTTATCACTTACAGTTTTAGAGGCTGGGAAGTCCAAAGTCCGGGGAACACATGTGGTGAAGGCCTTGGTGGTGGCAACAGTGACCCAGGGGTCTCACATGGCAGAGCAGAGAGAGACTAACCTCTCATGTGGTCTTCTTTTAAAGCCCTCAGAACCACGCCCTCTGACCACCATAATTAATCCATTCACTATGGCATGGTCCTGCAATCTAATTACTTCTTCAAGGCCCCACCATTCAATTACCGTAATAGGATTTCCCACCCTCAACAGTGACAGTGGGAATTAAGCTTCTAATATATGAACTTTGGGGACACAATTCAATCAGTCCACAGCATTCTGTGCCTAGCCCCAAAGTTCATGTCTTTCTCACAGGTAAATACATTCATTCCATCCCCAAAGTCTTAACTTATTTCAACTCAAAAGGTCCAAAGTCCCATCTGTGAAATCAAACCAAGTTATCTACTTCCAAGATACAATGGTGGGACAAACATAGGGTACGTTCAAAAAGGGAGAAATAGCCCAAAAGAAAGGTGTAACAGTTCCAAAACAAGTCCAATACCCAGCAGGGCAGACATTAATCTTAAAGCTGGCGAATCATGTGCCCTGACTCCGTATTCAACATCCTCTGCACTCTGGTGTGGAGGTTGGGTCCCCAAATCCTTGGGCAGCTCCACTCCTATGGCTTTCCTGGTTTTCCACCATGCTTTAGCTCTCACAGGTTGGCATTGCATGCTGGTGGCTCCACAATTCTCGGGTCTCCGTGGCAGACCAGCTCCCAAGGATCCACTAAACATGACACTGATGGGGTTTCTCTGTTGCATCTCCAACTCCACGTTTCCTCCTGGCATCAATTATTGAAGGCTCTGTGGGGTGAATCCTCCCCCAATAACAGGAAAAACAGAATGGACCACCTCCAGTGACACTGGCCCACACCCCCTTAACTCCTTTCCCTATAAAAGACCCTGAACAGCTCCCCTCAGGGGCGAGCTTTCCTGTAGCTACCACCCTTATGCATAAGTCTATCTCCTCTTTTAATAAAGGGTTGCTTGCTTTTCTGCTGGATACATTGTTCATTTCTATGATTTTAGGGCCCAAGAACCTAATTTGGTAAGTTTTCCATGTCATTATAAAGGCATATTTATAAAATAAGATGATAACACATATTTAATAATTTGCTATCTTGATTTACAATTTTAAACTGTTAAACATATGGAGTCTAGGCCTCTATTTGTACTCTTGGGTCTCACAAATATTTGCAAAAGCCTTCCAGACCAGAGAGAGAGACAGGAACAGAAAGGAAATTTTCTTCTCTCACAGGTCATAATCATTTTTTCTATTCCTAAATCTTCAAAGAAAAAGCATGAATTCCTTAAATGTCTTCATCAAATGGATGATATCCTAAAGGAAAATGAATTTTATTTGCTGACCACATTTCAATATGTGCTTAGAGCAAGTAAACATTAAACCACCCACCCCACTTCTACCACACAGTGTGGTGAGAGGGCTTCATGACCCACTCTAAAGAGCCCCCCAGGGCCCCTCTTGTAGCCATATGTTCCACTGTGTTCCATCCCAGGACCATGGTGTGCTGGTCAGGTCAGCAGCTGCTTATACAACGAACAGCCACTGTAGCCTCATTGTCTCTGTGGCATTGAAGTCCAGGTGAATCCAGGAGTGAAACCACAGCTCTAAAATTACATTTCCTGGAAGTTCATTTCCAAAGGTGCAATTCTGAGTAATTTTGAGAGGCAACTTGGAGGTGGAAAAAGCCGTGAGTTTTCAAATTGGACAGATTTAGAGTTGAAATTCAGCTCTGAGACACTAGAACCCCTGTGAACCTCAGATTCTTCACCTGTAAAATAATACAACCTAGTTAATCAGGTTATTATATTGGTCAATAAAAAAATGTGTAACACACCCACTAGCACGTCTGGAACATACCAAGTGCACAATACATGTTGGTTCTCACTTTTCCCTTTTTTCTATGAAGGCTGTCTTTGATTGTTACCTGGATTCTCTCTCTATCTTTGGCAAACAAGCTGACTTTAAATCATCAGTCTCTGATCTGGTTCTCGAATATTTCTGTTTTCTGAACTTTTTTTGGATTCCCTTACTTTTTTTCTGATTCCCTCTCTGTGTTTCATGTTCACTCTTCACAAAGAGTCGGCAAAGAAAGAGAAGTATAACAAATAGGAGGAAGGGTCACTTCCCCTTTATCACTGCCATGTCCAAACTTCCACTGAGAGTTCTTGACGACCTCTCAGATCAACACAATACCCCCTAATTTTGTGCATACTTACAAATTTGCACATGATAGGAGCTCTGTAAATTTCATCCTTCCTGTAACCAAGATAATCTGCATAAAAATTAGAACTACCAGAAGACATGTAACTGCAACATGCACCATTTGCAAATCTTTGCAATGGAGAATCACTTTTGCAAATGATGGAAAGGAGAAGGTGGAGGAGTTGTTCATTTACCGTACTGACTTTCTCATGATAAGCAGCCAGCATCTAGGATTACTTCCAAAGGAGTGAATAGGTTCAAAGTCTTACATTATTGGACTTTAATTAGAAGTCTGGTTTGCATACATTTTAAATGTTAATTACTGTTCAGTGAGCCAGTGCACTCAGGTCACCCATAACCTAATCTCTCCAGAAAGAATAGATCTTCTTTTCCGTTTTTGTTGAGATGTAAAGTACTGTGGGGCAGTGGCACGAGATCCTGTTTCTCAAAAGAAAATGGCGATGGACGGACCGTTCAGAACGGTGACTTGGAATCTTGGAATCTGCAAATCTCACGACACTTAGCTGAATTCTTATAACACACCTCCCTATTCCCCAAAATGTGATACAATGTATATTACTGATAAATTTCATTCACTTTGAAGACTATTTGGGAGCCTCTGGAAATAATCAATCAAATACAAAAGCAGAGTGGAATATTTTTGAAAATTTTGAAAATCTAGTGTGAACTAGATTTTGAGCGAGTTACCAATAGAGAACTCTGGACCTGCCTCATGGCCCAATTTTGCCTCCTGGCAAATGAGAAAACCAAAGACTAATGCAACAGCTGTATTTTCTTGGGTAAAGCCCATTAACTTAAAAAATTATGGTTTTTGTACTTTTCTAGTATTAAAGTGTCCTTTCTTTTATAAAATTGGTTCTTAGTAGATAGTACCCATATGTCATGCATTTTTAAATGACTCCTTGCTTAGTAAAATTGAAAAGTTGGTGGCTTTCGTAACTTTAGAAAGAAAAAATCCTGGTAGATGGGTAAAATCTTCAAATTTGGGAAATGCTGAATTTTGCATCCCTACTCCTGGGTTCGTCAGACAGGAAACCATGCTGGACAGGTCTGCTAAAGACCAGCACCCTGACTTTGACCCTGCTGTCTTATGATCCTTCATTTCTATCTAAGACAATGTTTGAAAGTCAATATTTCTCCATTTCCTGGCTCTCCTTTTGATGAGAAAGGACAAACACTTGAAAAAAAAAAAATGCACACAAGATAGTTGAAAACAGAAATTATTTCCTCAAAGTGTTTTAATCATGCTGTTGAAAACCACTTCCTCCATTGGCTTAATCACATAAATCATTGTAAAAGGTTAAAGACAAAGTTCAATTGTACTAAATTGCCTGTGATGGTTTCTCAGAAATGGATTACTTTCTATTAAAAGGTGAAGTCATTCTACTATCCATTGGTGTGCTTAGGTGGGCTCTGGATTGTAACTTTACATCTCTTATCCAATGTGCATGAATGTTAGGAGGGATGTATGTTTAATTTCTATTAACAATTGACTCAAATTACATATAGGACAGAGCTTCCATGAAGTGTAATTACATGTCATCAGAGCACCAGAGGGCAGTAGCCAGATTTTGTTAAATGAAACAGCTGATAATATGATCTAATGTCATTATTCCCTACTTGATAAACTATTAAATATCATCTAAAACAGTTTTCTTCTTTGTTATTCAGGGTTCCCAGATACTAAGCATCGTGAATTTAAAAAATTCCTCAGAAATATGATTGATTTACTTATTTAATAAATGTAGTACTTAATGAATGTATTGCAATGATTTTTAAATACTAACTTCAGAAGGATGTTGAAATAGAAACAGTCTTGGCCTTGGAAATCAGGAAACAAAGGGCTTATTTTTCCTATGGTGCAGTACCTTAGACGAGTTATCGCATTCCCCAATCCTCACTTTCTCCATCTATAAAAATGTTAAAGAAACAAAATTTCAACAAATTTTGTTTAAAGATCCAATTCACTTTTATTAAGGATTTATGAATTGGGCACTATCTCATTTAAACATTTAGAAAAGGCATACAGTTGGGCATGGCCACTCATGTGCCCCCACAGCACATCTACAGCTCCTATGAGCTGAACAGTTTGGTCTTTCTGGTTTTACTTCTATTTTTGTATTCTTCATTGGCGAATTGATTGCTTTCCCTTTTCAATGGCATTGCAATTTGCATCTCGCTCCTTACAATCATAAGATGAAAATTAACTAGCATTCATTAAGCATTAACTAAATGGCATATACTTTACAAATATTTTCTCTTATCCTAACAACAACCCTGCACCAAAAATATTAATCGCTTCATTTTATAGGCAAGGATGTAATCTCAGATGTTAAGTAAGTTGCCTAAGATCACACAGCTAGGCTTTCCCTTGACTGTTCTAGCTTTCTTTCCAGTAAGCTCTACAGCCTATGTATAACTGTCCACATTCTTTCTTTCTATGAAAGGATCACTCATTTCAGGGAAAGAAAATGTAAATTAGATTACACAAATATTCAAATCAAAGCTGTTTGAATCCGTAAGACTGATCATGTTAAAAAAGGAAAGGGATGAAGTGTTTTCTCACTCTGTCCCTGAGATTGTCTGTAACCAATGAATTGCTATTTAGCAAGAAGAAAACATCAGGGCAGTTGCTATTCTGTGAACAACAAAGCTAAATTATCAAAATATGTTTTTAATATCTTCTCATTTAATCTGAATTAAAAAATGAGAATTATGTTTACAAAAACTTTCAGTTAATGACTGATGTATCACACTTCTGTGATTTTAGACAATGATTCCTTTATACTTTGTGGCTTTGAGCAATGAGCTTCTTCATCTGTGTTACATTTCAGATAGTACTCAGAATTCCAGCTAATTTATTACATTTTTATTATAAATCAGGACATAGAGTTAAAACTATATAAATCAATCTATCTACCTGTCTTAGATCAGTTGCATAAATTCAAAATTGGAATATGTTGCACGTAGCTTATTTTCATACCTGACCTTGCTGCCAGAGTTTCCTTCCTTATTTTGCATGATTATTCCTTATATATCCACAGTCTCCTCTGTGGCCAAGTATACACTCTTTTTTTTTTTTTTTTTTTATTTTTATTATTTTTTTTTTTTAAATTTTATTTTGTCGATATACATTGTAGCTGATTAATGCTCCCCATCACCAAAACCTCCCTCCCTTCTCCCTCCCCCCCTCCCCCCCAACCATGTCCTTTCTGTTTGTTTGTTGTATCAACTTCAAATAATTGTGGTTGTTATATCTTCTTCCTCCCCGCCCCCCGGTTTGTGTGTGTGTGTGTGTATGTGTGTGTGAATTTATATATTAATTTTTAGCTCCCTCCAATAAGTGAGAACATGTGGTATTTCTCTTTCTGTGCCTGACTTGTTTCACTTAATATAATTCTCTCAAGGTCCATCCATGTTGTTGCAAATGGCAGTATTTCATTTGTTTTTATAGCTGAGTAGTATTCCATTGTGTAGATGTACCACATTTTCCGTATCCACTCATCTGATGATGGGCATTTGGGCTGGTTCCAACTCTTGGCTATTGTAAAGAGTGCTGCGATGAACATTGGGGAACAGGTATACCTTCGACTTGATGATTTCCATTCCTCTGGGTATATTCCCAACAGTGGGATGGCTGGGTCGTATGGTAGATCTATTTGCAATTGTTTAAGGAACCTCCATACCATTTTCCATAGAGGCTGCACCATTTTGCAGTCCCACCAACAATGTATGAGAGTTCCTTTTTCTCCGCAGCCTCGCCAGCATTTATCGTTCATAGTCTTTTGGATTTTAGCCATCCTAACTGGGGTTAGATGGTATCTCAATGTGGTTTTGATTTGCATTTCCCGGATGCTGAGTGATGTTGAGCATTTTTTCATATGTCTGTTGGCCATTTGGATATCTTCCTTAGAGAAATGCCTACTTAGCTCTTTTGCCCATTGAGTTAACCAAGGAGGTGAAAAATCTCTATAATGAGAACTACAAACCACTGCTGAGAGAAATTAGAGAGGATACAAGAAGATGGAAAGATATTCCATGCTCTTGGATTGGAAGAATCAACATAGTGAAAATGTCCATACTACCCAAAGTGATATACAAATTCAATGCAATACCCATCAAAATTCCAAAGACATTTTTCTCAGAAATGGAAAAAACTATTCAGACATTTATATGGAACAATAAAAGACCACGGATAGCCAAAGCAATGCTCAGCAAAAAAAATAAAGCTGGAGGCATAACACTACCTGACTTTAAGCTATACTACAAATCTATAATAACCAAAACAGTATGGTACTGGCATAAAAACAGACACACTGACCAATGGAATAGAATAGAGAATCCAGAAATCAACCCACACACTTACTGCCATCTGATCTTTGACAAAGGCACCAAGCCTATTCACTGGGGAAGGGACTGCCTCTTCAGCAAGTGGTGCTGGGATAACTGGATATCGATATGCAGGAGAATGAAACTAGATCCATACCTCTCACCGTATACTAAAATCAACTCAAAATGGATTAAGGATTTAAATATACACCCTGAGACAATAAAACTTCTTAAAGAAAACATAGGGGAAACACTTCAGGAAATAGGACTGGGCACAGACTTCATGAATACGACCCCAAAAGCACGGGCATCCAAAGGAAAAATAAACAAATGGGATTATATCAAACTAAAAAGCTTCTGCACAGCAAAAGAAACAATTAAAAGAGTTAAAAGACAACCAACAGAGTGGGAGAAAATATTTGCAAAATATACATCTGACAAAGGATTAATATCCAGAATATATAAGGAACTCAAACAACTTTACAAGAAGAAAACAAGTATACACTCTTTTGCCAGACTCTCAAGTATCCTTTTCACAACAGAATCTTGACTTGTTTTCTCAAGGTGCGTCTCATTGTCCCCATTCGGAGAAAAAATGCACAAAGCAGAGTGCCATGGTTTGAATGTCCTCACCAAAACTCATGTTGAAATGTAATTGCTATCGTAATAGTATTAAGAAGTGGGACCTTTAAGAGTTGATTAGGTCATGAGGGCTTTGCTCTTATGAATGGATTAAGCAGTCATCTCGGAAGGGGGTTAGTTATTCTGGGAGTGGACTCTTGATGAGGGAGATGAGTTCGATCTCTCTCTGTCCACATGCTTGCTTGCCCTTTCACCACATTATGATGCAGCAAGAAGGCCCTCACCAGATATGGGCCTCTCGACCTTGGACTTCCCAGCCTTCAGAACTGTAAGAAATAAATTTATTTTCCTTATAAATTACACAGCCTATGGTATTTTGTTATAGTAACACAAAACAAACTAAGACACAGAGTTTCTTTAATTTCCCCCACACTCTCTCACTAAATAGGTAATGAATGTTCATTAAATACCCACTATGTGTGAACCACCACATTAGAAATAGTAAATGATATTAAGATACAAAAGGGACTGAGCTTCACACGCAAGGAGCTGAGAATCTACCATGCAGTCCTACTAGATGACCTGATTTCTAGCTGACTTTTAATTCTCCTACAAAGACATGAAATTAACCACTTTATTCTAAAACGGGATTCTTCATTTTACAAAAAGATTCACTGCACATTTTCTAAGTGTGCACTTGTACATTTAAAATATGAGTTGATGTGCATGCAACTTTTAGGGGAATGTATTTGTTACTTTCACAATAATAGAAACAGGTTGGTAGTTATGTTTCTCTGTTTTCCAACAGTAGGAATTAATTTTTTATGACATGAGTTCTTGAATGTTACTTTTTTCAAGCAAAAAGTGGCCTTGAAAACAAGCAGTTTATTTATTGTGTATTTTAGTTAAATAGCATCAACAATAATCATCTACTTTTCCTTTTCTCATGGCCTCTCTCTTTTTAATATGCTTTTAAAATATTTGTTAAAATGCGTTTGTTTTATAGACTATCAATTTAATGTGACCATTTCTATATAAGCTATAAAAACTACAAAACTATTATCCCAACCAATATGATATCAAGAAACAAAGATGAGATCTAATTACATTTTATTGTAGTCATATATATCCCCTTAATAACATTCATAAGTTACCAGTTATATAATTAAATGCCAGAGGTGTTATCAAAGATACATTTTAAGGTCTAATTAGCTGATAATAATTATGGTTCAATGTTAAGTCTACGTGATAATTAGCGAGACATTAGCAGAGAAAGTCTGCTAATCTGAAAATTATGAAGCTATTTCCCACCTGTTGCAGCATGGATGGAGTTCTGTCTCCAAAGAAATGGCTTCATGTGCTCAGATTGGACTCAGAAAGAAAGATGTGGTTTCATGTGCAGCTGGAATAAAATAATAATCATAGCTCCTGGACTCTTTACTTTTTTGTAAATTTTTAATTGTGTTAAAATGCATATAAAAATGTCATATCTATACATTTTTAAGTGTACAGTTCTATAGCATTAAGGACATTCCCATTGTTGTGTAACCAGTCTCCAGAACTTTTCCAACATGCAAAACGGAAACTCCATAGTCATTGAACAACAACTACACACTCTTCTTACCCCCCGTCCCTGGCAATAACCATTCTACTTTCTGCTTCTATGAGTTTGACCATTCTAGGTGCCCAGTGGAATCATATGGAGTTTGTCTTTCTGTGACTGGTTTATTTCACTTAGTATAATGTCTTCAATGTTCACCCATGTTGTACCAGGTGTCAGAATTTCCTTTCTTTCTAGGGCTACATTGTTATGGATATACCACACTTTTTACCCATTCATCCATCAGTGGACATTTGGATTGTTTTCACCTCTTGGCTATTTTGAATATGCTGCTACCAACAGGGATGTACAACTGAACTCTTTTCTTGATTGAATATAAATACACACATTTTCTGGGCCAAAAGCTTGACCCTAAGTTCCATGTCCAGTAGTCCCAGTTGCATTGACAATGCAATGCAGCTCCCTTTGATTGGTGAATGAGGTTTCTCCTTGACATTAGTGTGCTTCCTCCTGGGAGGGAGGTTGGAGAAGTTCTAATATTTACTGTGCCTCATATATCAGGTTCTGTGCAGGGTGCTTTTACTTTCTATTTCTAATAACCCTTTGAAATAAGTTTTAATTTCTCCATTGTACAGATGAGGAAACCGGGATTGAGAGTTTAATAATTTGCCCACAGTTTGGGCAGGGATAGTTTGGGTAAAGGGCATAAAGAAAAAATCATGATTTGTAATAATAACATGCTTACAATAAATGATATTAAAAAATAATAATTTGCCCACAGTTTCACAGTAGTGAACAGTGAAATTATATTAAAACCCAAGGCTTTTTGGCTCTAAATCCTACACACCTTTTCCCACTACATAGATAACTAATAGGAACAACTCTTTCCACTTGCACTGGTAGATACAAATTATACAGTTGTGGGGGGGTTGTTGTGAGTGTCAGTGTTTCTTCTTCCCATCAGTACTGCCCCCTACTTACACACTCGCCCCCTATTATGTGCCTAGCTCCTCCTAGGCACCATGCAATAATGAGGTATAAGACGTAGCCCTACTTGTAAGAAGCTCACAGCGCAGCTGGGAGTAAACATAAAAGAATTTCAAGGGAGTGAGTCTCTGCATGAGCAGTAGAGTTGGAGTCAGGGGATGTGGATTCTGATCCCAGGGCCATCACTGTGAGTCCTGTGTAGACACTTCACCTCTTGGTCTCTGTTTATAAATCTGGAAAAATGAGATCAATGGATTGGATTTTCTTTAGACTCTAAATTTCTGGTATGTTATTGTATACATACAAGCAGGGGTGTATATTACTGTATGACTTCAGTCAAAATGCTTACTTAAGTTCTTGATGCCTTAGTGTCCTCATCTGTAAAATGGAAGATGAATACCTGCCTTGCTAGACTTGGGGGAAATTAAATGCAATATTTTCAAAAGAGTGCCAGGAACACTCTTTGGTACAATAAGTGATAACTGGTATTACTAGATCTGTGCTGGATGCTGATAAAATCACCAGCAAATTTGCAGGGTAAAGACAGTGGTATAGCAAAGTGCTTAAAGTGTGGGTTTGGGTCTTTCACTTCCCCTTATGGACAGAAATAAGCTTTTAGTAGATACAGTTTGGTTTACCATTCTAACTGCTTTTGTGGGAATTAGACAATGAGCAACTCTTGAAATTCTATTTTCCATCTGCAAAAAATATCCAAGGCTTTCATAGAAACCTGGTGGCTAGGAGAGGAAATAGAATTTTATCCAATTGTAATGTGGAAAGAGGCCTTGAAAATCATGGAGTTTGTGGTCCCCAAACCAGTCGGTCATTGAATAACCCAGGGTTTCTTATTAAAAATACAGGTTCCCAGCCCCTCCCCCAGAAAGATACTGATTCAGTAGGTCCATCAGTGGTACATACTTCTACATCTACACTTGGATTCAAATTCCCACAGCTATGGTCCTTTTTTCTTCTTGCTTCCACCTAATGACATGTGACAATCATACTTAAAAAGTAGTTTTCTGAGCAATTCTACTTCTGGGTATACACCCAAAGGAATTGACAGCAGGATTCTCACAGCTCTGCTAACACGCATGTTCATAGCAGTATTATTCACAATAGCCAAAAGGTGTCCATTGACAGAGGAATGAATAAAATATGGCATGTACATGCAATGGAATATCACTCAGCCTTAAAAGAGAAGGCAGTTCGGACACATGCTGCAACATGGATGAACCTTGAGGACGTTATTCTAAGTGAAACAAGCCAGTTACAAAAGGAAAAAAGTATTATATGACTTCATGCATATGAGGCACCTAGAGTAAGCAGATTCATAGAGACAAAATTAAAATGGTCATTGCAAGAGGCTGGGGGGAGGGAGAGATGGGGATTTACTGTTTAATGGGTATTGAGTTTCAGCTTGAGGAGAAGAGGAAAGTGTGTGATGGATAGTGATGATGATTACACAACAATGTGAGCGTGCTTATGCTACTGAGCTGCACAGTTAAAAACGATTAAAATGGTAAATTTTATGTTATGCATATTTTACCACAAAAGAATAAAAATGTAAAAATAAACTGAGGCAGTAAAAAAAAAAATAGTTTCCTGTCTGGAGGAAGGAAGAGATTTATTTTGAGCATCTACCATCAACCAAGTTCTCTTCTAAGCACTAGAAAAAAGCGCTTTTAAAGGGATGATTATTTCCCTTTAAAAGCCCACACACCTTCTAGAGAAAAGGACTGGAATGTATCAATGACTCCCACGAACAATGAAAACACTACTGACAGCAGCCTGCAAAAGAGCAGGGAGCATTAACTCTTCCAGGGAAGACTGGGGATGGGGGCGGGGGGATTACTGAAGAAAGGTCTGGCCTGCCACTACTCCCTCCATCCCAGCTCTTTCAGCCCATGTGTATGTCCCCCTGCTCCAGCCGCTGCACCATCTCCGCTGCTTCCAGGTCTTTTCTTTCATGTCCCAAAGTCCCAGGTTGAACTTCATCAGCACCAATTGACTGACATTTTAGAAGGCTTAGAAATTGCTCCTCAGACAGCGCTTAAGTCTTTCAGTAAAGCCTTTTCTTTTACCTAATATTCTGCGGCTCTTTTTGTTTTGCTTTGCTTTGTTGTTACCATGCACATATCTGTTGTAGAAAATGTAAAAGTAGATAATTTTAAAAAAGTGAAAAACAAAAACCACCTGTAAAGCCACTACCCACCTCCAGAAACACGAACACATGCGCACATATGCACACACACACATTTTCTAATCTGCTTTTTCCAATTCATGCTGTTTTATCTTGAATGCTGACTCCTCTGGATGTTTGTGGTTGGGGAGAGATTGAAGCCAGATTCCAACATTCATCACCCCCCATGCACACATACAGTTCTCACATACAGGTTTTCTAAAGGGCTTGACTCCTAAAGGGGTAAAGCAAGGGGCCAGGAGCCTGAGATTGAGGGCAATGCAAGAAAAGCGGCTTCCTGCCTTTCCACTCCCTCCCTTTCCCCTCCCCCGACAGCTACCCCTTCAAAGCACGCACTGAAACTCCAGCCCTTCGGAGCGTGTCCGCCGCCAGGCATCAGGCACGGTGCCATCCCAGCAGATGGGCCGGAGAATAGGTAGTCAATGTTCATTTCCACGGACAAATAGGAGTATCAAGTGTGGATGTTGAAAACAGGACTCCTAGGTAAGAATTTATCCTTCAACACTCAAATCAAGACAGACACAGTCAGAATTCTCGCTGAGGGACAAATTCACTCTGACCCAAGAGGAACAGCTGTCAAGTCTGGGGGAAAAAATACTTCCGTGGAGAGAGAAGGGCGGCAGCAAGGCCAAGGAGCTCTCTGATGGGTTCCCCTCGCGTTCTGCAGAATCCCTCTTCAAGCCAAAACAAGCTTGCTCGGCCCAGCCGGAGCCTGGTTAAGCAGGCCATTAGAATGCAGAGCCTCACTCCTCAGGCTCTCCCGATACATAGAGACCATAACATTTGGGCTGCAGCCCCAACTCATTATTTGCTATGAAAGTTTATGCAGCCACAAAATTAAATGGGAAAAGCACATTAGGAAGGGTTTGCAACCTACTTAACTCATGCCTGACAACAGCAAAAGACTACAATGTAGCTGTCAGCTCAGTCGTTCTCCTTCTCACTTTAAGTCGGAGCTAGTTCTTCAGGGGAAGTTCCATACACACACCAGTTTCTCACACATCCTAAGGCCTGTCCCTTGTGGCCTGGGATCCCCCAACAGAAGTAAGCAAGCCACTCTTGCCAGGACACTGCTGGGGCCCTCTGTTCCAGCTGCCACTTTGCAAAACTACTAGGGCTGATTTCTACAGGCCTCACTGGGTCATTTTAAGTAAGGTCTGAAAATTCCCCTTCAGTCACAGATTAGGTCTTTTAACAAGATCTTTTCCTTTCCTAAATCATGGGTCAGTAAACTATGGCACCAAGGCCAGATCCAGCCCACCATCAGTTTTTTTAAATAAAGTTTTATTCACCTTTACGTGTTGGCTGTGGCTGCTTTCACCTTACCAGGGCACAGTTGAAAAGGTGGGACAGAGTCGGTATGGCCAATAAAGTTAAGAGTATTTACTAATCGGACCCTTTACAAAAAAAGTATGCAAACTCCTCTAATAAATCATTGTATGTGTCACTTTTGTTATTATATAAGAATTTGTTTATTATAGAAAAGAACTGAAAGGAGTGGTTATATGCGGGGTTAGGGATTATGGGTAATTTTATTTTCTTCTTTTCACATATGTATATTTTCTACAAATACTATGTAATTTTTTTATAATTTAGCAGAAATTTTTTTTAAAGAAAAGGTGAATGGGTCAATGCCTTGCTATGGAAAAGAGAATCTGTGGGACAGGTTGCAGACATGCTGATGATGCTGGTCTTACTCTGTCTGGACTGCTATAACAAAATATAGAGACTGGGTAGTTTATAAAGAACAGAAATTTATTTCTCACAGTTCTGGAGGCTGGGAAGTCCAAAATCAAGGCTCCAGCATCTTTGTTTCCTGGTGAGAGTCCAGTCTCTGCTTCCAATGTGGCTCCTTGAATGCTGCACGCTCTGGAGGTGAGGAAGGTTGTGTCCTCACATGGTGGAAGGCAGAAGGGCAAGCAAGCCAAAAGCTGAAGGAAGCCTCTTTTATATGGGCCTTAATCCCAGTCATGAGGAAGGAGCCCTCATGGCTTAATCACCTCTTTTTTTTTTTTAATTTTTATTGAATAAAATTGATTATACATGTTTTTAGGGTTCAACACTGAGATTAGTGTTGTTCATCAAATCACTGAGACTAGTATTGTTCATCAAATCAATACTAGTCACCTCTTTAAGGCCCCCCCTTCTTAATATCACATTAGCCATTAAGTTTCAACACCTGAATTTTGGAGGGGACATACTCAAACCATAACAATGCTAAAACCAGATCAAATTATCCATTTTTTTTCCATAGGTAAAGGTGAACTTCTTATGACACCAAATACAGGTTGTGTATCAGTCTACATTATCCAAGAAGCAGTTGCCAAGACATGAAGAACTTTACTCTATAAATAAGAAGGTATTTCACAGCGCAAAATCCCTGTATGAGAAAATGAGGGGGGGGGGCAGGGGAGACAGCCCTGAGTGAGAGAGAAAGAGAAGGCAGGAAGATTGGGTGGAAGTGTTTGACAATGCAGTTCAGCTCTAAGAAAATTCATCAAAGCTGATGGGGAGTTCTTGAGCCAAAGTCACCCTCACTGGTGTCTTACATCTCCCACTGCTGAGCCGGCTTTATGTCCCTACTACACTCAGTCACTGACTGGAAGCAGCCTTTGGGAATCATGGCCTAGGCCAGCAGCTTGGACCTTGGACAATTATACACTCTGCAGTCAGAGATCTGAGAGATGTATATTTATAGCCACCTCAAAGAAAAGCCATAAAGAACATATATACACACAAGTATGTGATTTTTTGGCAATCAATCATTTTAGATGCCCAATTCAGCATATAAATGAGGTTCCAAGAAGACACAGACTTTTGGGAAGCAGAATGAACCATAGACCTCACTATTTCAACCTCTTCATTTTATAGATAAGAAGAAAGTATTTCAAGTAGTCCAACCTATACAAAATGGTCTAGTGTTCTATCTCCCAGCAGAGTCTATGATTTTTTTCAGAGCATCACTGATTTTAGAGTTTGAAATGCCCTAACAATGACTAAATCCATGGGGCAGAGAGAATGAGCTTTAGAGTGAAAAAATAAGCCTCAAATGTTGGTATCACTGTTTAGACCTGGGCCCAAATTCATCAGTGATAAGATTTTCGGGCAGAAGTCAAATAAAAACTCCATTCTTCATTTTTTAGAGACATACAAAATATCAGACGAAGGCTGGATGTTAGAGCTATCTAGTCTAAATCTTTCAACTTACCAGATACAGCCACTGAAGCTAAGAAAGTAAGGATGTAACGCTTGCTGAGCAAATACTATGTGAACTAGTACTACCAGCAGTATCATGATCCCACTGGAATTTCAAGAAGTTAGTCCTAGCAGCAGAACAAAGGCTTGTTTGGAGGTAGAGAGATCAGTTAAGAGGTTCCCGCAATGGCCCAGGCAATGATAGCAGGAATAGAAATGACGGGAGAGACGTGCCACCTGGTCAAACAAGAAAGCACAGAACCTAGGAATTGCAAAGGAAAACAAAGAAGTTTCTGAAGGAGTCATTGGAAGAAGAGGCCTTTAACCAAGAGGGCAGGAAGCACAGGAAAGGACAGAAGATGGGGAGAGCAGAGAAGCCCATGAACAAAACTTGTACAGTTTGAGAGCTGCTGGAACATTCATGTGCAGCTATCCAATGAATGGGTCGAAATTCTAGTCTTCATCTTAGCAGCGACAGGGCTAGAGATAGAAACGAGTGTTATCAATAAAGACCTCACCATGCAAGGTGGATAAGAGAAGGATCCTGGGAAATGACAATGTTTTGGGGGTGGGTAGAGGCACAGAGGCCAACACAGCAAAGCAGGACGAAGGACAAGAGCAGAACCAGGAAAGCATAGTGCTGAAGCCAGACCAGAGTGGAGCCCTGGGAGCAATAGCTGGCCACCAGCACTAAATGCTGCAGAGAGAACCGACTGGTGAGTGAGGGGAGAGATCACTGGACACTGCCCAAAACCAGGCCAGGGAGCAAAAAGTCATATTGCGCTGCTGGAAGTGAGTTGATCGTGAGGCAGTGGAGGCCAGCAGTGAAGGCAGGGAGAGGTGGAATAGTCAAATAACCATTTGAGGGTTATAACTGGCCAACCCTGAGATTTTCTTGACTGATTTTTGCTGTTGTCAGGTTCTCAGATACTTGGGCCTCCTTCCCTCATTTCTGCATGCACTCATTCCTGACACTTTAGTTTGCCTAATCTGGTCTCCAGGTAACTGTATCCTGCAGAATCCAACTGCATTAAGGATTAAATAGGATTTTGTGAGCAAGCCTCAGCACAACTATTTGTGATAACCTGCTGTAAAGGATGCTATTGGAAGATAAACTAGTCAGGATGTGTTCTCTTTTTGCCTCTCTTCACAAAGGCTTAATTTATGTCTTTTTTTTGAACCAATGCCTTAGAGAAAGAAAAGGATTGCAGTTAAAAGGCTTTTATTTGAGAAAAAAAATATTTTTAATTTCTTAGTAAATCAACCTATAAACATAATCATATCTGGGAACTCTCACCCTGTCTCTCTCTTATTTTTTCTCTCTCTCATTTTCTCTCTTATTTTCTCTCTCTCTCTCTCTCTCAAACATACACACACACACACACACACACACACACACACACGGAACAGATGTTTTAGAAAGTCATACGAGTTTTACCAGCTCTGGGATCATCATCATGAGTAGTAATAATAGGGTTTTCAAAACATTTTTGTGTTGGCTCTGTAGCAAATCTTAACTGTAAAGATGTTAAGCAGTAACCGTTATATTACAAATAAAACTTACACCTGTCTCTGTCTAAAATGTTACAGCTTATTATTATTGTTGTTGTTATAAGAAAAGAGAAAAGCAACCCTATAGGTATAACCCTTCACAGAAGAAAAATATCACGCTGGCAACTCATTATTTCAGGTTGTTATTATGTTAGATGATAGCTTCTAGGTGTAAGACACACACCTATAATGATCACATTAAGGCAGAACCTCATTAATAATAGATGAGATCTGATTATATCCATTCCTGACGTTACTTTAATAACCTGTGGCATTTTTGCAACAAAAAATAATAATTTAAACCTTTTTGCTTTTAAAAAATATCATTCTTGGCACATCTTAGTACCAAGCTGAAGAAAATAGGCTGCTTTTGAATCAAGGAACAGTTCCCAAAATGAGCCTTTCTTGTGCCTTTTAACAGTAAGAATTGACATTTCAAAGAAATGATTATAATAATAATTTTAGACTGAATTTCTGGCCTTTTAGAGATTTTGAGAGAAGGGACTTGATAGTTTTTCATTGTTGTATATAGTGATTTTGGTTTTTTAATCAAATACAACAGCTTCTGCCTTCATACCAGACCCAAATGCCTTGTATTCCCTGACAGTGCAGTTGGTCTCCTACAGTTACAATCTGTAAGAATTGAACAGATATTCTATATAAAGTACTTGGCTTGTTATTTCACATTGTCAGGAGCTTTGTTGCTGCTTTTCCTTGCTCGATTTTGTTTAATCTTTCACCTCTTATTTGTGACCCATGCAGTAGTCTAAATGATTCCCCTTCCCCATATTCTCCATGTAGTACCTTAATATGGTAAAATGGACTTTGCAGATGTTATTAAGGACCTTGAAATGGGGAAATTATGGTGGCTATCTGGGTGTGTGTGATGAAATTACAAGGGTCCTTATAAGGGGAGAAGGCGATATGATAGATGAAGAGACTGGAGTGATGTGCTTTTGATGATGGAGGAAGGAGTCACAAGCCAAGGATTACAGGCAGCCACTAGAAGCTAAAAAAGGCAAAGAAACATTTTCTCTTTAAGGCCTCCAGAAAGAACCAGACCTGCCCAATCTTGATTTTAGTTCCATAAGATTCATTTCAGACTCCTATCCTCCAGAACTGTCAGAGAATAAATCTGTGTTGTTTTAAGCAACTAAATTTGTATTAATTTATTATAGCAGCAACTGGAAACTAATGCACCTTATATCTTCTTTCTTTTCAAAAGAAAAGAAAAGGATAGATTGTATGGGCAGAGAAAAGGGAACAAAAAGCCAATAGATATCATTTTAATCTATGTGAATTTGAGCAAAGAAACAATGTGCTTTTGTAAATCATAACTTAATATTGAAGATAATGCTTGCTTATTATAGAAAGTTGAAAAGTGCAGAACAGAAAAAAAGGAAAAATAAACAGCTATTGTTGACATTCAATTATTTTTTCTTTAGTCTCTTTTCCATTTATATTTGTATATGCTTGACCATTTACTGCCAAGATGTTGGGAAGAACCATGGGAAACAGGTATTTGTTGCCCGTTTTGTAGATAAGGAATTTGAGGATCAGAGACATTAAAGTAATGTTGTCCAGTCATACTGCTCGTGAACAAAGAACCTAGGACTCCAATCTGTGTCTCTCTAAACAACAAACCTCTTTTTACCACAACACACTGTGAAGTTAGTGGGTGAGAATAAAACTGTGGATGGAAGAGGCATCAATTTTGATAGAGGCTTTAAGATTCTATTCTGCTAGAGGTATCTTGAGGAACCAGAAGCTTAAGAATGAAGTAATAATGAGAAGGAGCCATCTTTCTCCTAAGTTGACTCCTCTCCTAACAGGTCAGTGAGGCCAGGAAGACATTAGGCAGATGGAATTGAGATACATAAACTAAAATCCCCTTTCATACCAGCAGCCAAACTGCTCCATTGCTAGAGCCAAAGGGAGGTGGGATTTTGTTGTTGTTGTTGTACCTTCATGGAATACTCCAGATAAAGGTTTTGATATCTATGCATTTTATTAATTGTGCTACCAGTACTACACTACTCTATTTTGTTCCATTTAAATGTGTTTGCCTTGTCTTTTCAGAAGAAAGGAAGAAAGGAAGGAAGGATGGAAGGGAGGGAAGGAAGGAGGGATGGAGGGCGGGAGGAAGAAAAGAAACTTTGTTAAGCCCTATGCAATGGGAAAGATTGATTAACATGCTTACACAATTCTGCATATCGGTTTCATCCATAGGCTCCTTTTTTATCATTATTCATTAAACATTTCTATTTGTGTCAAGCAATTGGGAATTGCTTGCATTTAACAGTTTAATGCTCATGCAGTCAGTGATATAGAGAAATTAATGTAAATGAAAATAAATTGGGTATTATGCCCAGTAGGAAAGCACTTCGGCCTGTATCCCTCATCTAATTCACTGCCTAAGCCAGAGTGCAGAACTTCTAATGCAGTGTAATTTCCTCTTCATAAGGTGTAAAATACAGCCTCCATTAATGGCCAATTTGAAGGATGTTTCAGAAATGGAAAGAGCATCCGCATCTCGTAAGGTACGTGGGAAGCTGGTGTCCTCTATAAGGATTCTGGCTGGGACATTCATCCTGAAGGCAATTTGGAGAGAGAAACAATAGACAATAAAGCTAAATCATTCAAGAGTCATCAGAGGGCTCTCTTCTGTGCGTGGGTGGTGGAGCTGGGCTGCATCCAAGGCTGTTCTATCTACACAGAGTGCAGTTCTCCCTCCTTCAAGGTCATTCTCCCCAGTAAAGCTGGAAAAGGAAATTGAGATGAGATCCTTGGCCCTTTTTACACAGAAAGTCTACTGCCACTGTACTGCTCACATTTCTCTCTTTATGCCATGTAGGTATTGCCCATATTCCCACGGCCAGGGCTCTGGCTGTTCCATGGTAATCTGATTACATGGTTACAATACATGAGAGGGCCTGCTTATGCTTATGTTAGGACCTGTACCAATGATGATAGTGATGATGATGACAATGAATATAATGATGATAATATGATGACAATGACAGAAGCTGACCTTGATTGAACACTTGCCATGCACCAAGCACTATTTTAAAAGCTGTGTATGTGTGTATATTCTCATTTAATTCTCAAACCAACCCTATCATTATCCCCATTCTGTACATGAGGAAACTGAGGCACACAGAGGATGCATAACTTATCTGAGACAGCAGCAGCTAATAAGTAGAGGAGCCAGGATCTGAACCCTGGCTGTTGGCCTCCAGAGCCTTTGTCCAGTAGCTCTTCTGCCTCTTGCGTTTACTTTTGCTAATTCTCACAGCAACCCCTAGGATGAATAACATTATTTACACACTATGGGTGAGAAAACTTGGTCTTACCCTAGCTCATTCAGCTTCTCACATGTATGTATAATTCTATAGAAACTGGTGTGCAAACTATTTTCTTCTGTTGAAGTCTTCCTGGAAGTAAAAATCTGTTGGAAGTTAAGGCCAAACAAAACTTCTCAGACTGAAGTGAGAGGAGGAGCCCTGCTACTCCTCCCATCCTCACGTGCAGCAGGGGGACAAGACTCTCTTTGCTCCTACCATAGCAATTATCATAATTTCCAATTATTTTATGCCATTGTTTGATACTATTCATTGTCTATCAGTATAACTAGCTTGTAAGTTCTATGAGGGCAGGAACTAAGTCTATCTTATTCACCACTGTGTGTTTAGAATCTAGAAAGCACAGGAGACATAGTAAGCATTCAAAAAATATTTACTGAAATGTACAAGTGAAGTAATATTTTTTCTCCTCAATCCCACAATGAGCAAATCAAGACAAAATGGAACTTCCAAAAACCAAACAGCAGAGGGAACTATTAAATGAGGCTTTCCATTGACTGAGGTTGTATTCCATTTCTATTGATATAAATCAGTTTGCAGGGCACTGTGCTTAACTGTCACTGCCACTGCCACTGTGGGAAAAGAAAAGTGACTGTTGGGCCACAGGTATGGCCCTGGTTCCACTCAGGCCGGGGGTGCCAGTAATAATAAGATGAGAGGATGTGCCCAGTGAGCATATTTCAAGAAGGTCAACAACTACACTCATGCATAGAGGGACTGTTTTCTTTTTTTAACTTACAAAGTCTTTCCAGACCATACCTGGTGGATTCCCAAGAGAAAATGAAGTAGAATTTACTGAAACATCTCAGTATGTCAAAGGTTACTATCATGAAGGCCTGCTTAAAAAATTAAATAAACCCCTAAAGTAAATGTCCATAAATATGGCTAGATCAAGTAAATACATAAAATATTCACAAATAAAGTTAAAAGAAATTTGGAAAAATATATTTGTCAAGTATGACAGACAATATTAAAAGATCAACTCAAATTTTTAAGAAAAATTCACAGACTTAGTAGACAAGTATGCAATGGAATAAAAGTTCTCCAAAGAAGAAATATTAATGATTAATAAAATAAAAACTTGTGCAATTTCACTGGAAAGCAAAAGAAATGTGACTTAAAACCACAATATAATGTCATTTTTTAAAAATTGAGTGTCTTGAGATAAAACTTATATACAGTAAAATTCAAGTGTATGATTCAATGAGTTTTGACAAATATATACAGATGTGAACCCACCATCAAAATCAAGATATATAACATTTCCATCATCCACAAAAAGTTCCTTTGGACCCCTGTGCTGTCCGTCCCTTGCCTCATGCCCAGACCCTGATCTAATTTTTTCCCTACAATTTTTCCTTTTCCAGAATGTCATATAAATACAATCATATAGTATCCTTTTCAGTCTGGCCCAATGTCTTCTTTGGTCCCTCAAATTCATAAAGATGTAAAGGGTAATAATAACACTGGTGAATGTGCTTAGGCACAGCTAATGTGTGTGTAAACTGGTATAACCTCTCTGTGTGCAAACTAACAACATGTATCAAGAGCCTAAGAACACTGATCCAATTGACCACTAATTCCATTTCTAAGAATTCCTATAACAACTGTTATTATCAAAGATGGGCACAAAGGCAGGCATGTATTGATGCCCAAAGATATTCACCATAGTGTCACTTACCATTGCGAAAAATTATAATCACCCTAAATACTCAACATGGAGGGAATAGATAAGTAAATTTATACAATAAACATATTTACCTATATACAAATTAAAAGTAAAGTTTACAATTTTTTTTTTTTAACCAGTAAGGGGATCACAACCCTCAGCACAGTGTGGTCCACACCACGCTCAACCAGCAAGCGCACTGGCCATCCCTATATAGGATCCGAACCCGTGGCCTCGGCACCCCCAGTGCCACACTCTCCCGAATGAGCCACGGGGCCAGCCCTACAAAAAATTTTTTGATGACATGATTAAATATTTATCATATTAGTATGGTACAAAAGCAAAATACAAAGCTGCATACACACACACACACACACACAGAGTATGATTTCAGAGTAAAAATGCATACAGAAAAGACTGGGAGGAAATATGAAAAGTATATATTCTTCTGTATTGTGCTCATTTTCTCCAATGGAATTCTATTATTTTTGTAATTAGAAAAACACTTTATAAAATATATTAAGCTCTGCTTTCTATCTAACCCGAATCACTTTTGCTTTACTCTAAACTCTTAGGGAGATTCAGATGAACTGGTCAATCACTCTCTCCTTTCACCAAGAGTTATTAAGCACCTACTGGGCCCTAAGCACTCTGTTAGTGCTAGAGCTATAAAGATAGATAGGGCTCTGTCCTTAATTCAAAGGGACATTGGGCCCTATATAAACACATCATGTTAATTACTTCTACTCATTTATTTTGCAGTTTTACTCTATGCTAGATACTAACAATTTTTCACACTTTCCCCATTTCCTCATCTGTAAAATGGAGATGATATTAGGGTAGTTATAAAGGTTCATGCCTGAAGCAGTTAAGCATACTCTCTAACTTATAATAAGTCAACTGACATTTGTTCCACTGTGAAAGGTGTTGCAATAGGAGCAAGAACTAAATAAACTAAAAACTAAATACTAAGTGCAAAGAAAGGACATTTCTCCATAAGAAAAGGAGGTCAGAGATACTTGAGCTTTGCTTGAAAGATGATTAGGATTTTTCAGGTAGTCAAGTAAAGGAAGGACATTCAAGGTGGAGGGGCAGCATTCATTCTCATCTCTTTGAAAATGACTTTCCTAGCACTTCTATAAGGAAACAGCTCCCTGTGTGATATATTCTTAGGAGTCCCTTAAAAGCAGTGCTGCACACTTGCATGAAATTTCTTCCAATGTTAAGACACTCCCTGACTAATGTCCAGATTCATTATATAACTCACTTGCATAGGAAAGAGAAACAATTCCATCCTATGCATTGGAGATTGCTCTTTTTGGCCTTTAAATCCACACAGAGTAGGGCCTTCACAGAAATTCACCAAAAAGCACACCGGCTTCTAGGTAAATGGAAACATCACACAAACCTTTTGAAGCAGCAAAGCAGCAATATTGTTTTTGCCAACAAAGAGGAATTGGCTCATTATCTTTTCTTCTTTACTATCTTTCCTGTCCTTTGCAGTGTCTACCAGAAGTCTGTCTAGTGCACAAACAACATATAAAGTTCATACATCTCAGTGACCTTTTGGAAGAGGAAAATAAGGGAAGAAAATTATTGTCTTTTTGATAAAATTGTCCTTGTTTTGCTTCAGAAACATTAGTCACTAGCCAAATGGTATGACTGGTTTTATATCCCTGGCTTGAACAGTGTAAACTGAACACACAAGTTCAGTGAAGACGGACATCTTACACCCATGGTAGGAATCAACCATAGCAAAGAGAGAGGCAGGAGTGAAATTCCATGCCAAGGGAAAGAGATACACCATGCACTCATCATCACTCAGTCAGGAATTAGGTCCTTGTAACTGCTCTTAGCAGGAAATGGAACAGTTCTTTCCCTTTGATATGCATATTCAATATACATAACCTCTTGGGTTTCTGAACTTTCCATTAAGAATCTTGGTTATTCAACAACCATTCCAAACACCATTGCGTCTGCTGACACTTTGGCTCTAATTTAAGGAAACGCTGCTCTTTAATTTAGAACCTAAGTCTCACACATCTTCAAATATTTCTTATGAACACAGCCCAGAAGAGGTTTATTGATATGCAAGTACGGAAAGTCACAATGGATTGATAAAACCAATGGCATCCCTAGAAGTGGCCAAGCTCAGCTGAAGCTCTGACATTTCATCTAGTCATCTCCTCCTCCTAATGAGAGCACTGGAGGTAGAATGTAATACACACTGGGAAACACCATCCACAAGAGACACTGTGAGATATCTGTTCTTAGAGGTGCTAAGCATATACCCATCTGGGATTGTTCTGATGCTTTCCTGTTTTAAGTGTAGGGTTGACTTTGAGATCTCTCACTGCTATGATTTCACAGAAGGTAAACTGGGTTACACTGAGGAAGCTTTCCTAAGTTACCAGGAGTCAACATGTCATTTTAATGTAATGGGATTATTGAATTCTAGAGACAGTTGTCCACGTACAGCAAGCAGTCTATAAGAGGTGGGGAAAAAGTAGCTTCCATTTGTGAACATGTTGTCCCTAGCACCTAAGGCCCACTGGACCTTCCGTTTCATTTCAAATCAGCCAACCTACCATGGCCCTGAGCAGAGCCCATAAATCCACCTATAATTTATTAAAGACTTTTAGGGCACTCCATTCAACCAGCTCACACAGACGGAATGCTTTCTTAAAAAATGGCCCAGTCACTGAAAATGAGAAAATACAAGTCAGGGCCACGATAGGTTTAAAGTAACTGCATTTAAATGTTTATGGACTAGAATCCCAAGTACATCTTAGTGCTGACAAGGCAAATAGCTTTGCATTTAGCCACAATTGATGGAATGTATGTCCATGGACATTTCCCAAGGGATGGCTGAACATAATTTCATCTACAACTTTCCCTGCACTTGAGGAACTCACCACTTCTAGGGTAAAATTTTAAACACAATAAACACTCAGGTTTACTGTATCATTGCAATCTTTCATTAGTTTTTTCTTTCTTTCTTTTTCTTTTTTTTTTTTTTTTCATCTTGAGTGCCTTCAAAAGAAATGCTTCTTGAGCACACTATGTGGAAACAACCCTACTGTTAATGTGTTGTTTCTATTTTGTGTATGATATATTTACCCAGGGCCAACAGAGGAAAGAGGAATGATGCATAGATTTTTTTTTAAGGGGAGTAGGGAGAGGAAAACACTGAGAACACACAACTACACCAGTAGAAATGTCTCAGCCAGGGCCTCTGGGTAAGTTGGAAGAATGGCTAAACAAGACCAGGAAAAGTTTGAGCTTTCACTGAACTTGGTATCTTTTAATCTTCTCCAGGCTGCCAATGACAGAACTAGAGGAACCCTTCAGATTCCGTCAACACATTGTGTTGGGCACTGTGCCAGATGACATCACTTGCATTATGGCCACATGCAAAAAGCTCAGACCTTTGAAGGAAGAAGACTTGGCCACCTTCCGCTAGTCAGAGAATGTGACAGGACCTAAGGAGGAGGCTCCCGGACTGTGAAGCCAAGTGTCAGAGTCCTGGTAGCCAATAGTGTGATGAGCACAGCTGCTATTTTAGAGCAATCACTGATGTTCAAAAGAATTTCCAGTGGCTACAGAAATTCCGAGGGAAGGAAAGGAAACCCAAGTTCTAGGAGACCTTTCAAGGCAATCAGTATGTTCACCAAGGTCTTTTCCCAAGATGCCTCCACAGGGTGATATTTATTACCTTGAAAGTAAACCATGGTCCCCAGTAGGACAAACTCAGAAACTGAATTTTGTCAGGATCCTGAGAATAAATCCATATCTCACATTAAACAAGCTAAAGAAACTAATGTGTAAGACCCGAATACCAAAACATTTTTTCACAGTGAGAAATTAATATCAAAGGGACTAGAATATGTAAAGTCCAATTAATCATTGTTTTTTGACATTGTGTACACATTTTCATAGATTATCAGTTATAATCAACTTAAAAACAAATAATATAAAATCCTACTCAAACTTGGATAAGCAATAAAGAGCATTTGTTGACTCATATAAAAGTTCTGCAGTAGGGAGTACATCAGGTAAGACTTGATCCAGCAACTTAAGGCTATCACCGAGGATTAAATTTCTTTCTACATATTGGTCCTATTTTCTATCATATTGGCACCATCTTAGGACTCTTCATCTAATGGCTGCAGAATGGCTGTCAGCAACAATAAGATGGTATGCATTTTTTTAATTCAACTTCAGTAAAATGAGAAAAGCTTCTTTCTGCCCAACTATAAAATAAAGGTCATAAATTTCACCTTGATTGGACCAACTTAAATAAGTACCTGTGCATGAATTAATGACAATAGTCAGAGGGTTGTTTTAGGCCTGGGTCACTGTCCATCCATGAATCAATCACTGTGACAAAGAGTATGGATTTATAAAAATTGGCTTACGGCCTTTCTCTGTAGTTACGGAGGCAATATCACCCAACTGCAATATAATGCTATATAGTGCAAAGGGGATGGGATAGGTGCTTGGGAGGTGCTATGGTTTGAAGATGTCTCTGAAAAAGTGTATGTTGGAAACTTAATCCCAAGTGCAACAGTGTCGGGAGGTGCAGCCCAGTGAGAGGTGTTTAGGTCATGAGTGCTCCACCCTCATGAATGGATTAATGCTGATTAGAAAAGGGCTTAAGGCTGCGGGGTAGTTCTCTTTCTCTCTCTCACCTGTGTCATGCCTTCCACCATGGTATGACACAGCAAGAACACCCTCACCAGACCCAGCAACTTGATCTTGAACTTCCCAGCCTCCAGAACTGGAAGCCAGATAAATTTCCGATCATAGTAAATTACTCAGTCTATGACATTCTGTTATAGCAGCATAAAACAGACTAAGACCAGAGGCAACTAATTGTATCTACTGTAGGAAGCTATACCATAATTAGAGGGTTGCTTTGTGAACATAGAAAAAAGAAAGCCAGATATACAAATGTCTAACGGTATCAAAATAATAGCAGGACTCACCCAACTCTACATGGATTTCCATGCCAAAGGTACTAGAAAGTCCACTAGCTAACTTCTAATTCTATCAATGTACCTTAAGAACAAAAGAACAAAAAGGACAAATACTTACATGAAGTACCTAGAGTAGCCAAATTTATAGAGACAGAAAGTAGAATGGTGATTTTCAGGAGCTGTGGGCAGGGCAGAAATGGGAAGCCATTGTTTAATGGGTACCGAGTTTCACTTTTGCAAGATAAGAATTCTGGATATGGATGTTGGTGATGGTTGCACAATACGAAGATACTAATACTACTGAACTGTCCACTTAAAAATGGTAAAGGTAATAAATTTTATGTTGTATGTATTTTACCACAATTTAAAAAATGAATGAGTAGATGAGTTCTGGGCATACCTTACAGGCCTTGGAGTTTGATTTAGGTATCTTTACTCTCAAGTATCTTTACTTTTACACACTTGTTTTTAAGTTAAACTATGAAAGAGCAATTATTACTTTTCTGCTGCAAAAGAGATAGGGTCAAACACCACAATGACACACAAATACATATGTTCCATAATATCCATTGTGGCTGGTGGTGGCCTGTCTCATCAGAAGAGGAAATGGAAATTGTGTTCCTGAGTAATAAGTGACTTCCCATGTTTCCAACCTTGGCTTTCAAAACCTCCATCAAAGAACTGTCACTTGCACAACATGGAGGTTAAGTAGGTTACCAGATCTGAGTTCAAATTCAAATTCTACCTTGGTCAAGTTAATTAACTCCCTGAGCCTCAGTTGTCTCATCTATAAAATGGGCATTATAATAATGTAAAATTATTAGTTCCCTTTTAATCTTAGCTGTTTGAATAGGCATGTCATTGTGGTTTTAATTTTCATTTCTTTGGTGGCTAATGATGTTGCCCATCTTTTCATGTGCTTACTTGCCATTGGTATATCTTCTTTGGCAAATTATCAGCATAAATATTTTACCTATTTTTTAAACTGGATTGTTGGTCTTCTTAGTATTGAGTTTTGAGAGTTTTTAAAATAAATTCTGGATATATATAGCAAGTGTTGGTAGGGATAAAGAACAACTGGAACTCTCATACATTGCTAGTTGGAATATAAAATGGTACAACCACTTTGGAACACTGCTTGACAGTTTATGAAAAAGTTAGACATAAATCTATAATATGACCCAGCCATTCTACCCCTGGCTTTTACCCAAGAGAAATGAAAAACATAAGGCCCCCCCCAAGAAACACTTATGCATGAATTTTCACAGCAGCTTTATTGGTAACAGAACCAAACTAGAAACGACCCAAATGTCCATCAACAAGTGAATGGATAAACAAACTGAGTTATATCCATACAATGGAATATTATTCCTTCATAAAAAGGAACGAAGTACTGGTACATACTACAATATGGATGAATCTCAAATAAGTATGCTGAATGAAAAAGTCAGACCAAAAAGAGTACCTATTGTATGATACCATTTATATAAAATTCTAAAAAATGCAAACTAATCTACAGTGACAGAGGCAGGTCAGTGGATGTCCAGGGACAGGTAGAGGGGCATGGAGGGTTGAGAGGGAGGAATACAAAGAGGACACAAAGAAGTGGTCAGAGATAATGGATATATTATCTTCATCATGGTGATGGTTTCCTGGGTGTGTATATATATGCCAGGATGCATCAGAGTGCACACTTTAAATAGGTGTAGTTTATTGTATGTCAATTACACCTCAAAAAAGCATTAATAATTTATTAGCTCCCTCTTTGCCCTGTGAATTATCCCTGATACAGAGGAAGCCCCAGCAGCTATGCTTGTGTTACATGACCCTGCCTTCCTGGCCAGAACTGATCCATCTGATGGCAGATTACTAAAGAAGAGAATGAAGACGTCAATGTTCTAGAGAAAAGGTCCATAACATTCTGTTTCTGAGGTTGCTGAAGTTGCCCTGGGTTGGCAATCCAAAGACTGGTTGTTTCAAAAATCTCTTAGATTTCAAAATCTGAGTGTCCTGTCAATATATTCCTTTTATGTTAGCTAGCAGGAGTTGGTTTATGTTGTCTGCAAACCTGGGGAAGAAATAAAATTGACATTGAATTCATTTCATTGATACTTATTATGCTTTCTATTACAAATAGCCACAGCCCTACTTTTAAAAAGAGAAGTTCAACCAGCCAGGTGGGTCACACCTCCATCCCTTCATTGAACAAACTTTTATCCAGTGGTACACTACGTGCCGGGCACTGGGCTGGACAGTTTCACATCTCGCTCAAATTATACAACAGCCTGTATAACAATCTTGTGTTCACAGTTGAGAAAGCTCAGGGGCTCAGTTATTTGCCTAAAGTCAAAGAGTTCCTAGGGGTACCAGATCCAGGATTTGAGCCCAGGCCTGTCTAACTCCAGAGGCCACACTTTTTCCAACATCCACACTCCGTTCCCTGGTAGTAGTCAGCCCTTACATCGGCAGTAAGCTTGCAATGTCCAGCCACTGTGGTTTGTAGCTCTGTGAGCCAGAAGTCCCATGATGTTTCCTGGATGCTGACTCCTGGCTAACAACAGTGTCAGCTGATTGCAGCTCAAAGGCTTGGCCCGACAGGACTCAGTGTCCTGGGAATAGATGAAGCATCTTACTCAGGAAAGCAGGGACAATCAAGGGACCTTTTTCCCTGCTGTTGATATCTGTTACGTTGTAATGAAACTGACTCCTAAGTGACAAAGGAGCAGCAAAATCCTGAAAATAAAAACACCACCACAGGAAATACCCAAGCAATGACACCCCTGGCCACAAACCAAAAGGTAACAGGGCTGTACTATTCCTGCGGACTCACTGGAACTTGAACACTTATGAAAAGCTCAGGGCTGAAGCTGCATTTTTACATGGTTGCTGGAAGCACCCCTAATAATTTCAGTTGCACAGGCTAGGGTTAAAGCCAGAGACCTCACTACACTTTCTTTTCCTCAGGGAAGTGAGTCTACTGGAGCAGAGGGAGATTTCATTTTAAAATTTTAATCATTTCAGAGTAGTTTAAATGTGTTCCCATTGAATTTAAAAAATAATAAAAGGGGGATATCTGCAGATCTTCATATTATATATATTCTCCCTTGTGATAGACCTGTAGAAATATGAACACTGCCCAAAGTTCATGTGCACTGAAAATCATCACAGTATCATTTGTAAAAGGAAAAAAATGGAAACAAGCATTCAATAAACTGTCCCTGTTTGCAGATGACATGATCCTATATATCGAACAGCCTAAAGCCTCTACAAAAAAACTCTTGGAATTGATAAATGATTTCAGCACAGTAGCAGGATACAAAATCAACAATTACCTTAAATAATAATCATTTTATGTTAATTATCAAGGGAGAACTTCACAGGCAATACCTTACAAGAAGCAGTACAGGCTTCTCCGCAGTGATTATTTGCATGAGTTCCTCTCCCGTAGGGTTGCCATTCTGTACTCTCACCTACATGCATTTTTACATTAACAATAAAATTCTCCCCAGAGGTTTGGAACTGATTTCTAAAACATCAATTCAAAAATCACATGTCATGACACACTGATGTGACTTGATCAGTTGTGAGACGTGTAACAAATAATTCATTACTGCTAAAAAAAAAAAAATACCCTAAAGTTTAAAACTGGTTTATCTGTTGCCTTTTCTTTTTTAACTTGATAAATTTTTATTTGGGGTACAGTGTGTTTTTTTGATACATGCACATACTGCACAATGATTCACTTAGGGTAGAGAGCACAGTTTTGTGCCCATTACTCCACCACTTCCCCTCCCTCCCAAACCCTTCCCCTCCCAGCCTCTGGTTCTTTTGCTTTTTAATATAAGTTAGAATAGATGCACAGTAATCCCTCTAATAGCTTTACACACACTCACTCACTCGCATCTCAATATGACTTCTTGAGTGGGGAAGAAGATGGAGAACAACCAGGGTTCCAGGAACTATGCACAAGCCTCAGTGTGTACAAGGGGCACATGCCAACAGAGCATCGGCCTATGTACACTGTAGAAAAAGGGAGGTTGAGAACCACTGTTATAAAGTATTGGCAACTGCTATGAATTTCTAATTCAGAGTACAAGAGTCGGTTTAACTATTTAACCACACATTAGAAGTTTATTTGAAAGGTAACGTAACCTAACATCTGTAAGGATCCTTTATGGCCATGTTCATTTAAAGCAGTGCTTTTAACTCTTTTTGAACATTAGTAGAGGATTCATAAAGCAAATGTACTTCACAGGGCCTGGTTTTCCAAAGCCTTACAGTTTCAAATATTGACCTTGCAAAGGACAAGAAATTTTCCTCAGGCTATAAAGTCTCTAGTGTAAAATAAAGATTTGTAACACAGCAAGGTTGCTGGCTCAAAGACAGACTGGTTACTGATTGATATGTAAAGTTACTGGAAAGCTGCTGGAGGGAGAAGCCATGTTTGTTAGATCAAGCTTTTGTTGATGGATCACTTAATTGTCTAAGGGAATGTCATCTGACTTGTTTTTACTGAATGTTACCAGCTTCTATTGTTAAACTTGTTAAACGGTACTTTGCAAAAACACCACCTATGTCTCTTCCTGTAACTTCTTGGTCTTGAGAATAAATGCAGGAAGAGAACCCCAATTCGTGGTTAATTTCCCAAGGAAGGAATGCCTCTCGCTTGAGGGTTCCGGGGAAGTTAACCACTTCGGGGCTTCTCACTGCTCAGAAGAGATGGGCTTTGAGTAATCCTTTGCGGCTCCATCACCCAGGGGAAGTGGGGTAACACATCCATGGGGGGCAAAGCAACAAAAATTAGGGAATGCTTTTTTTTCCCCCCCAAATGCAATCTTATAATTTATTCATTTATATTAAAAAATGTTTCTGAGTGCTTACTGTGTGCCAGGAAATGCAGTACTATAAAAACTAATAAAACAAATTCTGTCCCTATGCATAAGAACTTAGTTATGGAGACAAACAAGAAGTCAGACAAACACTAAATAAAGAATTATAAGAGTGCAAAGTGTCATGAAATAAATAAACAGGACACTGGGTGAGGGGAAGATCAGAAAAGGGTTCTCTGAGGCAGTTCCATTTAGGGTGAAACCTAAAGGATCAGAGGTGGACAGCCCTGCAAAGAGCAGGGAGATGGGTGCTTGAGGCAAACCAAGCAGAGTTCCTGAGGCTGGGAAATGAAAATGTGGAGTGGCAACAATCTACATAACCATGCAACTTCTCTCTGCTAATGCCCAGCAGCCAAGGTAAAGAACAGAGAAGGCTGGATTGACACAGAACTGGGAATTGGCAGTAGGTGTCATTCAGGGTCTAGGAAGTAGGGGGAGATGAAGGTGCTTTGAGAAATATCAAAATGTAAATATTAATGCAAGAGATCAGGAGACCCAATATTTACCTATGCAGACACTTCTTTTTTTCTCCTCCTGTGCTGTCCCTTCTAGAAATCTGAGTGTTTCTGATTCATCATGGAGACACAGAGGCACTCAGAACTGTCGAGATTTCACTAAAATCTGGAGGTGCCTGGAATAGAAGTGAAAGTTCATCTCATCAAGATTATATCATTTCTTAGAGGACAGCCATTGTCTATATATCAACAAATGGAGCCTAAGGCAGCACTTTTCTTCAGTACTTTTCTGTGATTCCATCCCCCCATCAGGGAACATAGTAAAATCTGTGATCACTTGCCACGTCCCTGATATTATCCACCATTAACATAAATCAAGGTTTCGTGTTTGTAATTTATGCTTCAACACTTAGAGAATACCTTGCTAGTTATTTTAAAGAGAAAAATCAAATCAAAATTTTGTTAATAAATGTTAGAAATGTCCTAAGACCTCTGATTTATTTAACAATGTCTAACATTCTTGTTCTCCATTTATTTTAAGTTTTTAAGGAAGAAAAATGGTTAGCTGGCTCATCTGCTCTTATTTTCATTCCTTCGTTTAGGAGATTACATCTTAGCTCCAAAACCATTTTTTTAATAATGAGATATACAATTTTAACTAAGATATTTTTTAAAAGAATAAACAAGATTAATTAATGCAGTCCCAGGTATACTCAAATAATGGATTAGTCTGTATAGCACATTTGATTCATGACTTATAGCCAAGCTTTTTTATTTTAATTTCATCCATACATAGAGAAATTTACTCCCCTGTTTGCTTAAAAGCCAGAACTGCCTATGCAATAGAAGGAAGTGAATATGGATTGAACACTGCTAGGTAGAACATACCAATTACCCAGCTCACAAATTGTACACAATTAACAGGGAAAGACTAGGATACAGCAAATTAGCGTGAGACAAAGAGAAAACGGTATCCATGGACTACACCAAGTTTCTTTCCAAAAGTAGAGCACCAGGAGAAGATAAGAATTCAAGACATTGAAGACACTGAAAAGAAAAGACAAAGTCTGAATAAACACACAGAAAACACTTTCCTCTATGTCCATATTAGGTCTCAAGTCAGAAACTGATTCCCAGTTTAAGGTACCGGCTTATTTATATTTTTTATCTGGAGAGTCTGAGGGACAAAAGGTTTGTCATTGATCTTGGAAATAACCACCCATTCTTCACTTGAATCATTTTTGTCCACCCTGCCATAGCGAAATTATATATATATATATTTGAGATGCTGATGAAAACTCAGGTAAAATAACATAATAGGGCCAGTCACCTTTTGCTGTGCATTTCTGAATGGACAGTAAAAAGATTCATAGTCTGGCGTCGTACTGTTGGGCCGTAACATGTCGCTTTTTAGTATTTACCCAATAATATTATTAAGTTACTATGTTGAAGATAAAACTAAAATTTATTATCAAATGACAAATAATCCATGAATAGGATGATTTAAGAAATGTAAAATGAAATTAGTTAAATAGTTCGTAAGGTGAATGTTTGTCATGTTGACTAAATTTAAGAAAGCATAGAGATTGAGGGAAAAAACTTAACCGGACTCAGCAAATACGTGAGCATGTGACCTAGAAAACTCAGGAGCTTCAGTCCTGTTATGTACAAGGTAAAAGTATTATACAGTTTAATTTCCTAGTTATGTTTTAGCCCTAAAGTGCTATGATTGACTCTAAGAGCCATGATACTGTTGCCATCTACTGAGTACAGACTCTTATATATTAGTTTCAGACTTTCAAGTATGCTTAATGACAAATTACTGGCTGGTCTAATAAAACACTACATTTTGTAGCCTAGGTCTTGCTACCCCTAAGAAATACCAAACAGGAACATTTAAAGGGATCTTTAAAACTAGCTCTTTGTATAAACTCAAACCTAAAGCAACATCCTCCTTTCAATTTCACTTTTTTTTCCTCTTATATTCACTTTTCACTTTCACATGACCCCAAATTCACTCTTTTCCCCAAAAGAAAGAAGATGCTGTTGTCTGCTCTTGCTTATGGTAGTCACCAATACTCTACTGCACACACATTATACACTGTACCCACACTGCTCCTGTATACACTTTCCCTACATTCACTACACACACTTTATAGAACCATCAAAAAAGTAACAAGAATCATATGGTCAAAGAATGAATGCTGCAAATAGAGTGGTTTGCCAGAGTGTCAATTTAAAAACCTATGACTATTTTAAAGGTTAAATAGGAAAGAGAAAGAACTGCTTACTATGTCCAAAGAGGCATACCTGGGGACGACTAGGAAAATACAGAAGAGTAACAGGGATTCTCAGTAATAGTGAAAACATGGCAGAACCACTTCTCAAGAGAAGTAAAGAAGAAAAATGGTTAACACATAAGCTTAAACTGGACAAAGATCAAGGTGCTAAAAACAGTATAGAATTAGACAACCTAATGTTGAGTCTTTTTTTCCATTTTCAGATTCTGTTTTTGTGGCTGACCTTCCAGTGATGCTGCCTCTACCACCTGATAGTAATGAATAAAACAAATGAGCAATCAGAAGTGAAAAGAATAAGAAAAGTCTCTGTATTCCTACAGCTCAAAGTTAAAATTCAAAGTCTCCATTCTGTAGCCTGTTCAATAAGATAAAAGAGAAAAATTCAGATACTTGAATTTAGTCCCAAAAGAAAAGCCATCCTGTTCAATAAAGTGCTTCACAGCTCCTTGCTCTGAAGCTTTTGTCATGAGCCCTCTCCATCTATGTTCCTATTAATACAATACCATAACTGCCTCTGGCATATATCTGAAAAATGTAATAGCACCTCTATCTAGCATTTCAGTTACAAAGGTGGTAGAGAAGGTTGCAGTAGGACCTTGTGTCTTCTTGCCCAGTGATGCTAGGATTCTACCAGTAGAGCATGAAGATGCTGTGGGTTGCAATGGTCATGCAAACGAGGGTGTGGAAGATCTGACGTTGCCCAGTGACCTAAAGGAAAAGGCATACGTGCTTTACACTTTCCTGGAACCAGAGAGAAAAAAGAATTGCTCTGCCTCTCCCAGTTCCCAGACAATTCTGAGAGTCTCACATTGTGGACATTCCTTTGCTCTTATTTTGTGGGACTCTTGACATTATGTGACCTTGAAGAGATGCATCAAATATCACATCTAAAATATAATGAGGAATGTGTTATAGGGAGACAGGAAAGTCCCTGGTTCCCCTGTTCTAGCCATGGTTCCCTCACTGTGCCCGTTCGTTAGGATAGAACCAGACTCATTAGAGCTTATTGCCTTATGATGGCCTTCTACATTAACACTCCAAAAAGCGAAACCTCATTTAAACAACCTCGAGCTCAAAGAGGATAGAGGCAGAAAACCAGAGTCTCAGCCCTTCCCTGACCTCTGAAGCCAGCAATACAGTGATCATGTGTGATCCACTTGAACTCAACCTGTGAGCCAGAATATTCAACACGTCTAAGGTTGATACATCCCTCCTTAATTTTCAATTATTCCTCTTTCCAATCCAGGTTTTTCTTGGGCTTCCAGCAGCTTTCAAAAAGTATTTCAGGCAATTCTTAGCTTTCTACCAAGTTTGAAGGAGCTAGAAGGTAATTAGTTAATGTGAACACCGGGCCCAGCCTCCAAGAGCAGAAGCAGCTGGTAACAGCAGGGATCCAGTTACAAGCATCTAACATGAATGAGCTTTCATTTTGAGGAAACTGCCTAGTAAGAGGATTTCTAGCAGAATAAGAAAGAAAAGAAGCTTATGATCTGGTAAAATGCTCTGAGAAGCATGCTAAATTTGATCTCAAATTGAAAAGGATCCTACTTACAAAGTATTCGTTTAAAAATTGATCTGCAATCTTATTAAGCCCTGTACACCTAACTACCAATCAAAACAAATACAGTAGACAGAGAAACAAGTTAAACAATTCCTTGAGGAAACAATCAACCTTAGAATGTGGAACATCCTACAGGACTTATGACCTGGTTTCTTCAACAAATTGATGGCATTAAAAAATGTGTGGTAGTGTATGCTTTAGAATGAATGAAACTTTATTGACATAATAACCAACTACAATGTGTGGGCCATATTTGGGTCCTAATCCGCACAAACCAAATGTGAAAAGTCACTCCTATGATAATCTGGGAAATTTAAACATAGACCTTTGATGGAGGTCATAGAGTATTAGATGACCTTAGGAAAAAGTCCTCATCCATTACATGTTTAACCTGAAGTATTTACAAGTAAAATGGCAAGATACTTGAAATTTTAATGTTCTCAAGAAAAAAGTGGGAGAGTAGATGAAACAAGATAGGCAAAATATTGACTATTGTTGAAACCGAGTAATAGGTACAGCGGGTCCTTTCTAGTCTCTTGAGAACATTTTAATATTTCCATAATAAAAAAGTTGTTGATAAACCATTCTGATGAAAATTAGGCAGGCATTAAAATAATAACATGGAAGACAGCAACAAAGAAAATGCTTACAGAATTACTACTTTTAGAGTAAGGACTAAATCCACAGTATGATCATACTCTTTAAAATATGTGTGAATATAAACAGTAGAAAAGTATATAAGAAAAAATAAAATAGAAAGTTGATATGTCTTAAAGGGTGGTAAAATATTTTTCTTATTAGTGATATAATATTGTTTCTGGAACAAATAAAAAGTTGACGTGAACAAAACAACAACAAAGAATTGATATGAATCTACATATGCAGAAAGGCAATACGATACAGTGGAAATAGGATTGGCTTTGGAGTTGGACAATCTAGGCAAGTTATTTAAACAACCTGAGAATCAGTTTCCTCATGTTTATAATTAATATATCTACCCTTTGGAAATGGTACAAGGATTAGAGATATAAATGATTAGAGCTACAAGTTAATGCCTAACACAATAATTGGCACACAGTAAACATTTGATAAAATGGTACTTATTACTATTATCATAGTAACAGGGGTTCTGAGAAAATAGAAAAAATGGGAGATGAGCTGATGGTAAAATGGCCACAGACCATTATGGCAATATAGCTTTTGCACAAAAACGAAGCTAGAACAAAATACAATGAGGCCTTCCAATCTCATTAGTTGGCGGTACAGATTGGCTGGAGGGGGCTGAGACTCACATGCAGGGCGGTGCACTGGGCAAAGACAGGCAGTGGAGAGAGGAGTAAGGCCACCCTGCGGGAAGAATGGGAGAGCAAGATCCTAACACACTATGTTCAAACTACTCTGCAGCTTCAAGGCCAAACCTACAGGACGAGCAGAAAAGGAAGATGAGCCTAAAAGGAGGAAACGAAGAAAAAGTACCTAGAGGACCCCAAATCTGTGTACAGTACAAGGAAAATTCAAGTATCTTTATATGGGACTCATGAGATGGGGCTTTTTGACAGTGACAGACAATCCCTAACTGGGATTGTTGTGATAGATGATAGAATGTCAGAGCTTGAAGGACCTGAAATTCGTGTAAGATTTTCTCATCCTCTTTCTCCACTCTACAAGATGAGAAAATTAGGCCCAGAAAGGGGTAGACCCAGGTGCTATGGCAAGAACTCTGTCTAGAACTATGCCTTGAACTCTGGCTTACCCTTAGACCAGTGCTCTTGTCAGACCTCATTATGCCACCTCCAAGATGGATGTCCCAGTACCATCACCAAGTCAATTATTGTTACCCATCTGTTTTTTTTTTGTTTGGTTGGTTGGTTTTTCTTTTTGTCTTTTTCGTGACCGGTAAGGGGATCGCAACCTGCACCGCACTCAACCAGTGAGTGCACCGACCATCCCTATATAGGATCCGAACCCGCGGCGGGAGCACCGCTGCGCTCCCAGCACCGCACTCTCCCGAGTGAGCCACGGGGTCGGCCCTTGTTACTCATCTGTATTAAACATATGGAGCTTTCCGTGTCTTAAAGCATACAATAAAATATAAGCACTTATTCTTTTCGGTAATATCTTCCACATCAAGCATATATCAAAAGAGAATGTATTGTCCAGCAAATATTTCATGAGGTACATAAAAACGAATGGCACATGCCCTGTCATCAAGGAGCCTATGATACAGTGCAGAAGACAAGCATCATACAGTAAGTAGAATCCCGTAAATACACTTTATAATGTTAAGAGAATAGAGCTCACCGGACTTGAGAAGGGAGAGGAGGACGGGAACGCTTCACTGAGAGCAGATGCTGGAGAAGAGCCCGAGGAAGAGGAGTTGATCAACAGGCAGGGACAAGAAGGAAGCCAGTTCCGTTAACGTGTGCCTGGTGCAATAGCTTAGGGAAAGTTGGTGAGGACTGAAACTGAAAACTACCAGAAAATACAGCAAGCATATCAGGATGGGAGTTGGGTGGGGTTTATAGAAAGAAAAATCCTCGTCAGGCAAACTGGCAGCAGACTCAAAAATAAAGTAAAAACCAACCACTTTTAAGTTGTAAGGAAATATTTTTAAAGAGAGAGAAAGAAGAAATTTATTTCTTGTGTGAACTCTAACCATAATCAGATGATTAAAAATGAGTCCTCACTGGCTGAAGTATAAGAAGCCTCCAAGAACAGAACAAATTCTAGTCTTGTGCAGATTCCGGCAGCTGCTACCAAATCTGCATTTGAGGGTGTTAGTCCTGAGGCGAGCATACAGATTCTGATGTCCTGCCACAAATTCCTTTTTTCCCCTTTTTTCTGGAATCATGTCTCTTTTCCACTAGTTCTCTCCACACTCTTGCTCTAGAGATCAATTGTGGTATTTAGATTTGAAATTCAAACTGAAAAATATGTGATCTCTCTGGTCCTGTGTGGCCTCCAACAAATGATCCTTCAAAGCCCCCAATGATGAGGCACAGATTAACAGCCCCCGAGAAGCAGACACTCTTTCTCTGAAGAACGGCCTCTATTGGTATCAATTATACAGACATATTATTACGAGAGGGAATTATCAATATGTCTTCAACTCCGAAGTCTACTCTGAGGAAAATTTTATGAGAGCTGCAAAATACGTTGTGTGTCACCAGACAAGTCCAGCAAAGTCCCCTGAGGAAATGGGACTCTCAGAAGCAAAAAAGAGCAGGAAACTAACATTGTTGGGGACCTACTTTGTGCTGGGCACCACTCTAAGTTCTTTATGTCTGTTAATCTTTTTCTTTCCTTCTTTCATACAGTTTGATTCTCTCAAGTATCTCACAGTAGTCTACACACATTATATCATTTCTATTGGGGGTAAATTTGGAGATGGGTGATTGGAGCAAGGAGACTGCCCATGCTAGAATCAGAGAAAACCTATTTCTTCAAGCTGCCAGATCTATATTCTTTGTAAAAGTTCCTACTATTTTTCAGACAGTAGGGTATTTAAGGATACACATGGACATGAACAATTAGTAGTTCTTCAAATACATAGTGTCATAAAGAATCCTAAGTATTCTGTGAGTTTTGCCTTTTACTAGCACACCCTTCAGTTCACAATTAGGACAGTTTCTGTAACTGGGTGCTGGTATGAGAATGAACCCAGGAAGAAGTTAAGGGAGTGTTATGAGGACTTAGTTCACCCACATGGCAGACTCCCCTGAGATGGCCCAGCAGCCCTGACCACTAATTTACATTCTTCTCAGCTGCATGCTTGCCTGTGCCTATCAGACTATTAAAATATTAACAGGGTCTTGGTATCTGTCATTATCCATTTTGGAGAGGAATAAGGACATGCCGAGACATAGTACTGATAGATTTGTAGAATATGTTAATTATAGCACTCATTATTCAGCCAAGTTACTATTTTTTCAAGATGGTTTTTCTCCACTAATCATTTTTGATATTTAACAATTTTTCATCTCCAACTAAGTACACTTGTTCCTCAGAAATCTGCTTATGTATTTTATACTGTTTTTATAACAATAACTTATTGAATAATTGTTGTGCCCCATTACATAATGACAAAATTTTCTGATAAATATCTAGAGAGTTTAGCTAAGAAATGAGTAGATTATTAAAGCTGGAATAAAAATAATGTTTCTGCTTTTTAAAAACATTTTTATTTGTTTTTATTTTTATTTTTAATTTTTTTGGTTCTCTGGTAAAGCCATCAAGGCCCAAGGCCAACTTCTCAGGCCATTGGCCTCTGGGTTGGGGACACCTGCCATTTGTAAGTAGCATTTTGCACTTGGGACTTCAAAGGAGTTTTCCTTCTAGCTATATGTGTGGGGGCACCAGCAGCCTAACTCCAAGGCTTTTGGAAATTACCAATTTTCTGCTGGCAGTGACCATTAGAAACACTGATTTGAGGGCCGAGCGACCCCATGGCTCACTCGGGAGAGTGCAGCCCTGGGAGCGCAGCGGCGCTCCCGCCGCGGGTTCGGATCCTATATGGGGATGGCCTGGTGTGCTCACTGGCTGAGCACGGTGCGGATGACACCAAGCCAAGGGTTACGATTCCCTTACCGGTCACAAAAAAAAAAAAAAAGAAAAGAAAAGAAACACTGATTTGAATATTATCGAGAGATCAGAGAGAACTACACTGGCTATTTTTCAAAGCAAAAATGTACCACTTACTGAAGTAGCCTAGCCCTCCAAGAAGAGGGCTCTGATGAAAGAGTGAGGAATGCAGGGGGATCCATAAAATAATTTGGCTGATCGCATTATCGCTATCACTGTTTATGAAACACCTCTTAAGGTGGCTCCAAACAGAAGCAGAAACTTTTTCAATTTGAAAGTTGGAACAGCTTCTGTCGTGCTTTATCTAAGCTGCCTACCACAAATCAAAAGAGGTGCATCTCTTTTTTAACATGGCCAGCATTGCTCTTCATGGCTCAGACTCACAAAATGACAAGTTAAAGTAATAACAACAGGCTGCTTTGATTGTTCTTCTTAGGCCCCCCAAAAAAACAAAACAAAAAGCTGTTGGGGGAGCCGTTTTCAATTTCCAATATTGTGCTTTCACGTTTAAACTGATAATTCTTTTTTTTTTTTTTTTTTTGACTGGTAAGGGGATCGCGACCCTCGGCACAGTGTTGTCTGCACCACACTCAGCCTGCAAGTGCACCACCATCCCTATATAGGATCCGAACCCGCGGCCCTGGCGCTACCAGCACCGCACTCTCCTGAGTGAGCCATGGGGCTGGCCCTAAACTGATAATTCTGATCTCATCTCATGACTTTGAAGAAGCTCATAATTTTACATCTGTAAAATGTTAATCTCAGCCTCTGAAAAGCATTCAGTGATGAATTCTGTGAAAGAAAACATTATACAAAATGGGACACTCCAGGAACAGGGTGTTGTAATTAACCCATGATTCTCCACAAACTCCTTCTTGCTTGCTACCCCTATTATTAGAAATCTTATGAAAATCAGTTCTCTTCCCAACCCTGGTATTCAGAATATAACTGGAAACTTCTTGGGTGAATGATGGTCCCTTGTAGGATAATTCACCATTCTGAAATCAGTGATGAGTCCATGTTACTAAAAAGGTAGAAAGTGTAATAGAAAATACAAGAGACTGCTGACACCATAAACATCCTGAGAGTTGTTATTTTTTCATTTAATTCATGACATAAACACTTTTTCTTGTGATTGATCTCTTCCTCTAAAAGCCTAAAATGGGTATGGTGGGAACAGGTGAACTGGGTGTGGTATGTGTGAGAAGAAGGAATTAAGAATATGGCTGTCAAGATTTCCAGTCAATTGACGTTTGCTCCTTGTGGACTCAACTACTAATACTCTTCATGTCAACCTTTTTGAACAGACAGTGGCTCTCTTTGTCTCAGACTTAGTACCTTTGCCTCAATAATACAATTGGCCATTCTACAGACTGAATTGTGTCCCTGCAAAATTCATTTGTTGAAGTCCTAACCCCCAATGTGATGGTATTTGGAGATGGGGTCTGTGGGAGGTAATCAGGTTTACTTGATGCTGTGGATTGATTGAATTGTGTCCTCCAAATTTCATATATTAGAAGCTTAATCCCCATTGCAACTATTGAGGGTGGGAAATTCTGTCATGGTAATTGAAAGGTGGAGCCTTGAAGGGGTGATTAGGTTGTAGGACCACGCAGTCATGAACGGATTACAAATGGTGGTCATAGGCGTGGTTTGAGGGCTTTAAAAAGAGTGAATGAGGTTAGTCTCTCTCTGCTCTTTCTGCTTCTACCAGCTTGCAATGTGAGACCCCTGGGTCACTGTCACCAACAGAAGGACTTGGACTTCCCAGCCTCAGAAACTGTAAGCAATAAATTTCGTTTTCTTTATAAATTACCCAGTTCCAGGTATTTTGATATAAACAACAGAAACGGACTAATACAGATGAGGTCATGAGTGTGTGCCCTCATGATGAGATCAGTATCGTAAGAAGAGAAACCAAAGAGTTTGCTTGCTATCTCTGTCCCTGCACTTACCCATACAAACAAGAGGTCATGTGAGCACAAAGCTATCTGCAAACCAGGAAGAGAGCCCTCACCAGAACCAGACCATGCTGGGACCCTGAGATCTCAGACTTCCAGCCTCCAGAACTGCAAGAAAATCAATTTCTGTTGTTTAAACCACCCAGTCAATGGTATTTTGTTATGGAAGCCCTAGCTAAGACAGCTGGACAGACAGAGAAATTTGAGAAGTGTCACTTCTACAGAAATAGAGTCATTCTAAATGCAATGAACAGTTATTTCATCTCCTTCATACTTATACTGATGAAAGTTTCGTTTAACACTGCTTGGCCAGTGCTAAGGCCTGCCACCCTAAGAAAAGCAAACAAAAATTCATGATTTGAGGAACAAGAGAGTGAACACAGCCTTTCTCAGAGGATGGAGTCAGTTCAATTCTTTGCACCTGATGTACTACTTCAATTGCAGCAAAGAGCAAAAGCACTTCCTGATCACTCCATGAAGGAGCTAGGGCCCTGCCACTGGAGAAGCCATCACTGAGAGCTGGACATACTTCAGCAGCAGCCCTTCTGCACCTGGGCCCTCCTCAGGCCTCACACTTTGCACTCCCCATGGCTTCGTAGCATCTGGTAAGCTGAGGCAAGTTAATTGAACAGATCACTGTCTCCAACAAAGAGTAACTTAGAAAACTGCTAAATTCCACTCTACAAATCAGGTTTGTTAAGTTCTGACTTTTGCAAATTTGAAGCTTTCTATTGGTTCCATATGGTTCTGTTATATTAGGGCTCAAGCAAGGCTAAGACACACAGCTAGGTTTATCAGCGGCCAATGGTCAAAAGTGAAGATGCTCTCAGAGAGAAATCAGTTTTCCCCTGCTATTAAAAAAATAAGCATAAAATATCGACATGCAAGCAAGTAAAGAGAGAGAAATGAAAGCTCAGCCTTGTACTGCAAAATGTAGTTGTTTTTTAATAAAATTGATTTGGACCAATTTGGGATAACTGCTGGGAGATGCAAGGTTTTAGTTTCAGATACATTGTCTTTCTGATATGAGCTCAAAAGCAACATTGCCAGTGTTTATCCAGTGGCACAATGCAGTTCTAGAAGAGTTAAAATAAGAAATGCTACCTGCTTAATCTGCCAGAAAACACATGAGAGGAGCAATCGGCTGGAGGAAGAGTTGCTCTGAATGAGGTATGCCTGGCTGCTTTAGGCCATGCTGTTTGTCAGTCTTTGAAAATTCAAGTCATTACCAGATGCTGATCTACTATAATATTGTGATATTTTATCTGATTACACTTACCTGATTGTGCCTTATCTGCTATTTGCCTTCCCATTCTTCCATGTATATTAAATGCAGGTGCTTTTATTATTCTGAGAGCTAGAAAGTGTTGACTGTTCTGAATATAAATGGGGATATTATATCATTAACTTGCTCCAAAAGCAGGGCCATTCACTGTGTAAATCACATGCAAGTTACCTAGTGGAGACACAATAAACCATAATGTCTTGAGAAAGAAAGCAATGAGGAATGGATAAGGAGATAAAAATTTAAGGCATTGTTAAAGAAGGGTAATCTTCAAAATCCTATTTGGTTCTTTTGAACTAGCATTTGTTGATAATATAAACTTTATATTAGAAACTTCTTTAAGTTCATAAAAAAATATTTTGGGGGAAGCATCATAACATGGAATGGTATCACTAATAGGATTACATAAAAACACAATCACTAACATTCTATGGCTTCTCTAAGTTAGGAGAACATTTTGAACCTATTAGTCTAATCTTTTGAGAATATGCTTTGCTTTGGCAAATACATTCTTACCTTATCTGGGTGTCCTACTGAAACAAGGTGAACAAACAGCCGAATGCTTTCAGCATTTTCCAGATGTTAAAAGGTAAATAATTTAGAATCTCGTTGCAAATTTCAAAGGAAGCAATATGTAGTGAATTAAGGCAGAACTGTGATAATGTGCGGCTGCCTGACTGGGTTTATACGCCCCACTTAGCTTCCACTATGTTGGCCTAACTACGGGTTAATCCACAGTTATTTAAGTGGAAAGTTTCAGAAAATCCATTTTCAGAGCAAATGTCATACGAGAGTTTAAATGAGCCACTGCCCTTTGTTGCATAGAATATCTGATGTCCTGTTCATTTATCAGCATGTCAGATTCCTCTACCGGTGTAACAGCTGGGATCCAAGTCCTGTAAAGGAACATAAGTTACAATCTTTGCCTGAAGGACTGTGGCCAGAGTCATCTTCTGACTGTCAGCTGTGAAGGTGTGAGACCAAAGAGAACAGGTCTGCGAACAGCTGGGAACATGAGGAGTAAGGTAACCAAACTAGTTAACATTCCCTATACAGTAGTTTTGCCCCTGCCAAGTGACATACTGAAACAAAAATTCTTTTTAAAAAATACCTGTTTGTCCAAATGTAAAAATCTATAAAAAGCACTGCAATGAGGCAAGTGCTAAATGAAGACTATTAAAAATGTGACAATTTTCTAAACTGTTTTCAAGCTTCTAATCACCCAGCCCTGCCTACATCTGCCAAAACACTGATGGCATCTTATAGACCATTTCTAGACATCTCCTACCACCTCATTCCTAGTCTGCGGAGAAGGAGAAAAGACTGTTTGAGTTTATATCTCACTTGAAAATTCAAATCATATTCACTGACTTTTAGAACTTCCTTGTTCATTTATAGAGTTGGGATGTTGGCAGTTTCCAAAGAGGGAAACAAGAAGTATTAAGCAATATACCTATCAAATAACTATAAATCTGTAGACCCTGTAGCACATTTACTAGAGAAACATAGCAAGGATTGGGAATGCCTTTGGCTACCAAGATTATGCTCTTATACTAGTTAATTGATAAATATATAGCAAAGACATTGCATAACACAGCCTCACAAATATGCCTCAAATACAACTAGGTCACACAAATATTTTATTGGCAGAGTTTTGCAGATCAATGATAAAAGCTATATTTTTTCTCATCCCATGACATCAGGGTTAAATTCAACTCACTAAACAGTCATGGCAAATTTCCATGACAGTAAGTTAAGGAACAGAGTTTCTAGAAGTGGTATAGGGGAGTCTCTATTTCCCAGTAAAAATACAATGTACACCTATACCCCAGTGCTCAGTTGCTGACCTATTAATCTTTCTTAGTCTGTAAAAATTTCCTAATCTCTAGAGTCTCACTGAAATCCAAGGGTCTGGATTAGAAAAATAAATAAATAAAAATAGAGCATTTTTAAAAGTTAAAAAAAAGTTGAGTAGCTATTTGTTTATAGACTAACTCATCCATCTAGAGATTGATCTCTGCCAAATTCTCCATGATTCTGTTATTCTATTATTTATGAGGAGCTGTGGCATCATGTTCAGAAATTACCTACCGGTCAGCACTGATAGGTGTGTATTTTTCTTGCTCAGTCGCAAGAAACATACATAATAAATTCTTAGGAACTTCATCTCTTTCAGTTAAAGTCCATATAACTGCTGACTCAATGATTTGCCACTAAATCTATTCCTGGCTAAAAGGGAGGACCACCCTAACAGAAAAGAAGTATTTCAATACTCCAGAGTTTCCAATAAGAACAGAGAGACACCAATGAGAAGTAAATTAAGAAACTACATTTCATGGCTAAGAAATTGTTTCTAAATATTTTTTATACTATTGTAAATTTGTTCCCAAAGGAAAGATAGCAAGAGATTACTTACCCACACGTCCATTTGATTAAAAAATTTTAAAATAAACTTATTTTACTTTTACGGTTCCAGATAGAAGTTATTAACCATCTGCCTTCGTATTATTTAAACAGTATACAAATAAACATTATTTTACAACCAGAAAACAGTAATTCATAGAATCGTACATTTATTCCCCAATAATTCTTCTTTGCCATTTAGTAAGGGCCTAAAGCTACCATCATTTCAATTCTTTTTAAAATTCATTACCTACAATACTAAGAAAAACAGATAACACAGTTTTTTATTGCAAATGAAGAAGGCCTTAAAATTATTTTTTATTTACTAGCAGCATCAATTATCTCCTTTTGAGAAAATAGTTAAGAGGAAAAAATGACAACCTAAATCATAGCTCACACTGCTAACAGAAAGGAGGGTGGCTAACCAGCCACCAGTCGGCAGTTCCACTAACTAAGGCTCTTACACAGGCAGGTGTCCTACTTCATAAAGAGAGAATATGGATAAATGAATTAACACTCCACTTCTCTACTTCTTTGAAACCCAGAAATAAGTATACCTCTAGAATCAAACCATATACCATAAAAAAAAAAAATGGAAAGACAGTTCTTTGCTATGTAGGGCAGGGGATAGAAAAAAAAAGGTAAACAGAGGTAGAAAGACAAGGCTTAAGATCTCCCGAAGAGAGTTCACTTTGACCCAAATTTATTAGTATTAGAGAAACACCCTAAGGAACAGAAGTCACAATAAACCACCAAAAGAAAATCTTCATTGAAGGCAAACTCTAATGTGCACTCTAAAGTTATACATATTACCATCTTAGCTACTAATAGCCGGTGGGATAGCTAAGCTTCTAAGATGGTTTCTAATGACTTCCACCTCTTGATATTCATGTCCTTGTGTAACCCTCTCCTTTGAGTATGGGCTGGACCTAGTAACTCACTTCTAATGTATATGATACAATAAAAATAATGGGATGTCACAAAAATACTTTGCTCCCATCTTGCTTACCTTTCTTGCTCTCTCACTTGCTCACTCTAACAGAAGGCAGGTGCCACATTGTAAACTCCCTACATAAAAGGCCTACATGGCAAGGAACTAAGGAAGACATTTAGCCAGTGGCCAGTGAGGAACTGAGGGCTTCAGTCTAACAAACCACAAGATACTGAATCCTGCCAGAGATCACGTGAGTGAGCTTAGAAGTGGATCCTCCCTCAAGTCTAGTTATCAGAGGGGAGACTGCAGCGCCAGCTGACATCTCAATTGCATCCTTATGAGAGATCCTGAGCCAGAGAGCCCAGTTAAGCTGCACCAGAATTCCTGACCCACAGAAACTGTGAGATTAATGTTCGTTGTTCTAAGCTACAAAGTTTTTGGATAATTACATAGAAATAGATAACTCATAAAGCTTATTTCTTGAAGTTATAGAATAAAAGTATTTTCTATGATGTGGTTCAAATGTCCCCTAAATCTTGTACAGCGATTTCACTTTTAAATTCTCTACGGGCTTTAAAGAGCATTATTTCTTTGAAATGATATATAATATCATGGTAATCCTCAACCTCCCTCTGCAAAGTCTCAAAACTATCTGTATATAAAAGATTCTGAAAGAAATCTGCCTAGTAATACACAAATTCTATCTTTAAATACCTCCAGTGTAGAAAATTAATTCAGCAGAGATATATATAGTGCCTCTAGGACAGCTATAGAATATGCCCATGGAAACTAAACTTAGCATTCAAGAAAACTTAGCATTCTTATCAGATAAGAAATCTGATAGCCCCCTAAATGTAGACACATAGGAAAAAGAAATGTATTTTGGTAAGCTGAGAATATAGCTAAATAGCTAGAGGTTGCTAAAAGAGTAAGAAAAACACACAGTGGGGAAGATTTTTCTTTTTTTTCTTTTTTTTTTTTTTTTTGGCAAAAACTCCACAAATCATAATATTCAATGGATTTTTGCAAAGAGAACATACCAGCGTAACCATCACTCAGATAAAGAAATAGAACATTCCCAGCACCTGAAGTCTTCCTCATGCCCCCTTCCATGTCTGGCTTTTCTCATTCAACATTACATTTGTGAGATTCTTCAACATTGCATGTAGCAGTAGTTTGTTCATACTCATTGCTACATCACATTCCATTATATGAATAGACCACAAATTAATTGTTCCTTCTACTAGTGATAGACATTTGGGGTATTTCCAAATTTTGACTTTAAGAATACTTTTACTATGAACATTTTTACATGTCTCTTCTAGTGTAATATATATACATTTCCAACAGGTACATATTTAGGAGTGAAGCTATGAGGCCATAGGTTATATGTTTGTTCAGCTTTAGAATATATTGCTAAATAATTTTCCCAAATAATTGTACTGATTATACTCTCACCAGCAGTGCTGAGTTGCTCATGTTTTAAACTTTAGCCATTCTGTTGGCAGTTTAGTGGTACTTCATCATGGTTATAAGTTACAGAGCCCTGATAACTAATAAGGTCAAACACCTTAGTATTTCTTCACTCTTTCAGGAATTTGATTCATAAGTTATCTCCCTCATCCTGTAAACATAATCAAAATTTTCCCATTCTTGAAAACAAATCAAATAAGCAGTACAAAGAAACAAAAACAAACAAAAAACTCCCAAAGTTTCTGGAGTACTGACAATATTCTATTTCTTAATTGAGATGGTAGTTATATATCTGTTCAATTTACATGAATTCTTTAAGCTGTTTATAGTTTTATGCATTTATGTATTAGATTTTTTAAATTAAACTTTTTTAACAATTAGAGAGTTCTACCTCTGGTATGATGGAGTAAACTACGAACAGACTGATTCCCTCATGGATAAAAAAAAAATACATGAACTCTGAATAAAATACAAGAAATAAGAACTTGAAGGCTCTGGAGAGTAAGCCAATACAGGCAAATTTTAAAGCAGAGTAAAAACTTAGACAAGGGAAATGGCACAGTGTGAGTTCCACATCTTTGTGGCTTTGGCCTGACAAATGGTCTCTGGATGTGATGTGATTCAGGACAGCTGAGCTCCCACAGAAAACATGCCAACCTTCTGGCTGATGAACAAGAGGGCAGAGCCAGGGGGAGCCAGACTCTGGAAACAGAAGAGTAATTGCAGAATGAAGAAATGTAGGGAATGGGCTCACATGTTCTGTGTGTAAACTCTTCCCAAGTCTCTGATTGACCTAAACCGTGACTAAAATATGGTAGGCAGAATCAAAGCAACTTGGTTTTAAGGCTAGAAGAACTGAACTGAGATTTGAGCTGCCACCCACTACCATTTGAAATTTGAGTCTAACCAAGGTAACTGCCTTTAAAAACGACAACAACAAAACACCAAAACTCTTCAAAGGGATATAATAGAATTCAAAGTCTCTACAACTTAATAATCATAATATCCAGTCAAAACAGTCCAAAAATACCCAAAAAATGAAAACTCAAGAAAATGTAAAATTTGACTTATTCTCAAGAGAAAAGACAATCTCCAAAGGGCAAACCGAGGTAACCTATATATTGGAATTATCAAAGAGATTAAAGCACCTATTATGACTATGCTCAATGAATTAAAGAAAAATAATGTCCAGATGAATGAAAAGGTATCTGAGTACAGACACAGAAAATATAAAAAAGAACCAAATGGAGATTTTAGAATTGAAAAACACAATATCAAATTTAAAAAATCACTGTAAGGGCTTATCAGCAGAATTGAGATAAAAGAGGAATGAATCACTGAACTTGAAGACAGTGCAATGGAAATTATCCAATCTGAACAAGAGATAAAAATTATTTAAACAACAGCTTCAGGGACTTGTGTGACATTATCAAAAGACCTAATTTATAAGTAACTCAGGTCCCAGAAGAAGAGGAAAGAGAATGAACTACACACACACACACACACACACCCCCTCTTATCCACAGGATACATTCCAAAGCCCCCAGAGATGCCTGAAACTACAGATAGTACCAAACCTTATATATATTATGCTTTTTCCTATACATAAATACATAACTATGATAATTTTTAATTTATAAATTAAGCACAGTAAGAGAATAACAACTAATATTAAAATAGAACAAATATAACAATATACTGTAATAAATGTTATATGAATGTGGTCTCTCTCTTGCTCTCAAAATATCTTACTGTGCTATAGTCACCTATTTTCAGACTGTAACTGAATGTGGAAAGTGAAACTGTGGATAAGGGAAGACTACTATGAGTATGTATATGTGCATGTGTGTGTGTGTGTGTGTGTGTGTGTGTATTTGAAGAAAGATAGGCTGAAAACTATCAAATTTAATGCAAGACATAAATTTACAGATGCAAGAAACTTGGCAAACCTTAAACAAGATATATATAAAGAAAACGATAGCACATCAAGGTGAAAGTAGTTAAAACTAAAAACACAGCAAAAATTTTGAAAGTAGCCAAAGAAAAATGACACATTACATACAAGGGAACAACAATTCAAATACAACAGACTTCTTATTAGAAATCATGAAGTACAAAAACAGTGGAACATTTTTGTGAGTTCTGAAAGGGGGAAAAAAGGCAACCCAGAATTCTGTATCAAGTGAAAATACACATGAAGAATGAAGGCTGCTTCCACTTCTGGTTAAGAAGAGTAACAGGGATTGGATTTACCCTTCCACCTGAAACAACTAAAGAACAGTCAAAATATGAGAAGCATACTGGACACTGCACAACAAACACAATGATCCCTGTCAGGTAGGAAACAAACAAGTCCTATAAATGCTGTTTTGAGAGAGTTCCAGGCCATAGAACAGGGAAAGGGAAACTCAGGCAGAGCACAGGTCACTCCCTGAGTTTAGAAAATGAAGCATTCAAAGAGACTAGAGTAGCTAGAATACTCAGGACAGTGTAGCAGAAATAAGAGAAAACACAGAAAGAGAACTCTGGAAATATGCTGAAGGCCCCCTCAAGTATTCAGCTGAGTATGAAACAAGGCACACATGTGAGGAAGCTACCTGAGGCCAGATAAAGAAACAACACAAAGGAAGAAGGTAATAGTGTCCAGCACTGGGAATAGTACCTATTAAAAACAGACTGGAAAGCCTCATGATTCACAGGGCATTGGGTTAAGTACACAGATGGGTGTTTTATCAGTAATGGAGAATAATTAGCCCTAGAATGAGCACATCCAAGTCCTGCCTAACAAATCTTCAAAGCAAGAATGGAAAGAATCAAACTCTTTACAAGCAAATTTAACTGTGACTCAGCAAAAAGGCTCATGATTACTTACATGAATAAAAATATCCAGCACACAACAAAGTAAAATTCACAATGTGTGGCATTCAATCAAAAATTGCCAGTCCTGTAAAGAACCTGGAAAATATGACCCATCATGAGGAGACAAACTAATCAATTGAAACCAATCCAGAAATGACACAGCTGGTAGAATAAGATAAGAACTTTAAGAAACAGTTATCATAACTGTTTTCTACATGCTTAAAAAGTTAAGACATGGAAAACATAAAAAAGATGCATATCAAACTTCTTAAAATGAAAATTACAATGTGTATTATGAGAAACATATTGAAAGAGATTAACAGCAGGTCAGATATTGCAGAATAAAAGATCGGTAAATTTAAAAGACAGAGAAAAAGATCATTTAAGAAAATGAACAGATCATCACTGAGTTACGGTAAAAACTTTAAGTACATTATGCATGTGTAATTGGAGTCTTTAAAGGAAGAATGCAACAATAAAAAATATTTGGAAAAATGATGGCCAAAATTTTCCAAATTCTATAAAAATGATAAACTCACAAATCCAAGAATCCCAATGAACCCCAAGCACAAGTAACATAAAAAAAAATAAACCACCTTGCAATCAAATTGCTCAAAACTAGTGATAAAGAAAAATCCTACAAGCAGTCAGAGAAAGATATGTTATGTACAGAGAATCAATGATAATAGGAGATATCTCAATGGAAAAAACAGTGAAGTAACATCTTTAAAGTAGTGAATAACAAAAGATAATAACAAATGTTGACAAGGAAATCGGAACCCTGATAAATTGCTAGTGGGAATGTCAAATGATGCAGTCATTCAGAAAACAGTTTCCTCAAAAAGTTAAACATAGAGTTACCATGTGATCCAGTAATTCCACTCCTAGGTAATATCAAAGAGAAATGAAAAATGTGTCACATACGGAAACCTGTATGTGAATGTTCATAGCAGCATTATTCTTAATAGCCAAAAGGTGGAAATAGCACAATAGTCAACCAACTGATGAATGGATAGATAAAACATATCTATACAATGGAACATTATTTGGCCACAAAAAGGAATAAACTACTGATACATGTGACAATCTGAACAAACCCTGAAAACAAAGAAGCCAGACATAAGAGGCCAACAATTGTATAATTCCGTTTAGGTGAAATGTCCAAAATAGGCAAATTCATACAGACAAAAAGTATATTAGTGGTTCCAGGGCTGGGGGAAGGTGGGCATGGAGAGTGTCTGCTAATGGGTATGAAGTATCTTTGTGGGGTGATAAAAATGTTCTGGAATTAGATAGCGTTGATAGATGCACAGCTCTGTTCAGTGCAAAAGCACTGAACACTTTTAAAGGATGATCTTTATGGTATGTGAATGTTGTATCAGCAAAGCTGTCAAAATAAATGATAGAAATACACCGTGGAAGATACCTAAAAAAGTGAAAGATAGTGCTACAAATAATATACTATGCACAAATACTGTGCATAGAAAAATAAACCATAATAATTTTTAAAAATGTAAATGATCAAAATAACCTACTTAAAAGGCAGAAGAAGGCTCAATCATATGCCTACTACAAGAAATTAATTTAAATATAAAAACACAAATACAGTTAAAGTAAATGGATGGAAAAGATATACCATGCTAACACTAATCAAAAAAAGGCAGGACAGAGCACATCTGGGATCCTTAGGCAGGAGCCAAGGGCCAGACCCCTCTGCCCGGAAATAGTCAAGAAACAGAGTATGCCCAGAGTCCTTAGGCAGGAGCTAAGAGCCAGTCCCTTCCGCCAGGAAACAGGCAAGAGTGTGCCAAAAACACCACTTCTTCCTGGGTGGCCCATCACAACCACCACCACAGCCACAGCTGCTGCAAAAGTGGCTCCATACCACAGCAGTAGCCGCAGCTACCATGCAGGCAGCCCGCTAGGCACCTGACTGCAGTGACACATGAAGAGTTACCAGCAGAGACTGGAAAAAGAAGAGTACGTCTCTCTCCTCAGAGCCCACTCCAGCATAACAGAAGAAGCAACGATTCCACCATGCACCTGCTTTATTTCTGATTTTAGTAATTTGTCTTGTTTTTTTCTCTTGGTCAGTCTAGACAAAGGTTTGCAAATTTTGTTATCTTTTAAAGAATAATTTTAAAAAAGACTATTAAGCAGTCTACAAAGCACCACTGATGTAAATATTTTAATTAAACATTAACTTTACATTATTCTTTTAGAGTATAATAACCTTTATATGAATTTGTAACTTGTTAAATATGTAACTCATTCATTTTCTTTGACAAACTTTGTTACGGGAGACTGAAATCAAGCTCAAATAATTTCTCAAAGTAAATAAATAAAATCAAAATATATATATAACTAAACAAAACACAAAAAGGGAGAAGTGGGTACATTAGTATTGGAAAAAAATAGATTTCGGAGCAAAAAGCATTACTAAGGATAAAAATATTATTTTGTAGTGATAAAGGGTTTAATTTTTCAAGAGGATATAATAATTCCAAACATTTATACACCTAATAACAGAGCTTCAAAATACTTGAATTAAAAATTGATAGAATTGCAAAGAGAAATCAGTAAATCCACAATTACTGTTGCAGAATTTAATACCCCTCTGTGATGGGCAGAATTCTAAAAGCACCCTCAAAATTCTCACCCCCAGTATACATGCACTATATAATCCTGGCTAGGACTTTTAAATATGAAGGAATTTTACTCCCATGATTAAGTTCTGTTAAATGGCAAAAGTGAAGGGACTCTGCAGATGTAATTAAGATCACCCTCAGTTGACTTTGACTTAATTAAAAGAGATTATCCTGGTGGGCCTGATCTAATCAGGCGGACCCTTTTGAATTAGGGTATAGAAGTTAGAGATGAAAGAAGTCTCTTTGTCCTACTCAGCCTTTGAAAAAGCAGGCTATCGTGAGTTCTATATTTGCAAAGAAGTGAATTTTGCCAGCAACGATATGAGCCTGGAAGAGACCTCCAAACCTCAGATGAGACCACAGCCCAAGCTGACACCTCGATTGCTTCTTCTGAGACCCTGAGCAGAGGACCCAGCTAAGCTATCCCAGATTCCTGATTCATGGAAACTGTGAGATAATATTAGTAAATATGTGCTGTTTTAAGCCCAATTTGTGTTAATTTCGTATGCGGCAATAGAAAATATGCCATCTTTCAAGAAGTACAGTAGACAAAATCAGTAAGAATAAAGAATATCTGAACAACACTATGAACTACCTTGACTTAACACATAATACTTGACCTGACAACAGTAGAATGTACATTGTTTTTAAGTGTGCACAGAACACTTAACAATAGAAACCATATTTTAGGCCATATACAAATCTCAATAAATTTTAAAAGATTCAAGTCAAACAAAATATTTCCTATGAACATAATAGAATTAAATTGAAAATCAGTAACAGATTTTTTTAAAATCTCCAAATATTAGGAAACTAAGTAACACGCTTCTAATTAATCCACAGATCAAAGAAAAAATTAAGAGGGAACAACCCTATAGAATATTGTAAAACACCACAAAGACTGAGTACTTATAACTTCACAAAGTTTTAAGTAAATGAACAACCAAACATAGATTTAATTATTGTATTTAAATATTTTTAAATGCAGCTACTATAGAAGGTAATAGAGCTGCTATTGCAGGAATGGAAACAGGATTGTTACACTACAAAGAGTTTTTCCTATAAGCTGACAAGAAAAAGCTGTCTCTCAGCCTGATGGCAATGAAAGACAGAAGATGAATCATTGCTTGTGGAAACCAATTTATTTGTCAGTCTGGATCACTGTTATTTATTACTTGTCAGCACATGCTGTTAGTTCAATTAAATATAAAAATCTGAAGTTCTCTCCTCTCCCCCACCTCCATCCTTTAAAAAAAAGAGAGATAATGCTTTATATTTATACAAATATGAAACATTAAAAGAACATTTAAAGTCTATTGTGTTCCTATTAGTTTATTGGGGTGTTGTTTATTAAATGTTCTGCAACAAAGGAAGGATTATTCATTGCTTTGACTAGTTAAATTTATTTGGTTTTGACTAGTTAAATTTAAATGTTTACAGGGACCACTGTGAAAATATAACTTGGGACTTCTCCTTTCAGGATAATAGAAAACACAAAAATTTCAAACAAGGTACTCAGAGTTGCAATTCTGCACTGAATTCCGAGGAAGCCTGAGACAGCAAACTCAGGGCTAGTAAAAAGTTCGATTTCTTAACGAGTGTAATTGAACTCTTTCAGAAAAGTTACAATATTCATAATTGTTATACACAAAGCATACAATATTTCACTTTGACCGTACCACAGGGTTTTCATCATTTACCTGCAATAAACCATGTTAAAACAAAAAAATAAGCAAACAAACAAACAAAAAAAACCTTGTTCGTATTCAGTACCATATAATGGCACATATTGCCATGGGGAAAAAAAATGCTATTTGGGGAATCTGTCAAGAGAGTAATATTAAGTGACATATGTTAACTAAATATGCCGCCTACCCCTGCCAAACATAAAAGCCTGTATCCCTAATTATGTTCCTTATCGAGTTTATACCTTTAAAGTGTCAAACACAGCCCTCTAGTTCTGGGGCTGATTTCAGTTTTCAGTGATAAACATATCTTATGCTTCAAGTGACATTAAGTAACCATTTACCACAGAGTACGCAAGTCCATTTTCTTTATTTTACTGTTTCAGTGAACACAAATTACATCATTTCCAGCAACTCCAGCAAACTTATGAGTTTGACTATACAACCTGGACTCAAAGCAAATATGGTTTGTTTTCAAATAGTTGCTTAAAGAGGATGCCTTTTATCCAGTAAATCAAGAAGCTGCCCATGTAAAGTCTTCTTACACCAAAATATTTTTTACAAGACTTATTTGCACATGAAACCTATTTCTTACAGACTGATTCACCATTAGAAACATCAATTATCATATCATAGTGTGATACTTAGAGCAAATAAAAACTCCTGAATGTATGATAATATTTGCCCCTGCACTAAATAGAACCAAGCTCTGTCACTTATCTCATTGCCAGATGTCAGTTCCCTGTTGTGCGTGCTTCCTCAGCATACACCAGAGCACTCTCTCTCACACCTCCAACATTCTTTGAGGTTGAAGAATCAGCAACCACAGTTAACATACTAGTGTAGTGAGACTGTAATTTTCTCCTTATATGTATGAAATCTTGCCACCTTAAGGATATCAACCCTATGGCCTTCATTTTTGTGCAAGTGCTTTTACTCCAGATTGTTTGCCTTTTCTAATTTTACTTATGTTCTTGCCAATATTATCATTCATGTATGTATGGGCATATATATGAACACACACATATAATTTGATTAGCGAAAAAGTTTGTATAGAGATAATTTGATCAATAGATAATGATTTTAAATACTAGAAAACAAGGCAAAACAGCTAACATTACACCTAGATAGTGGGATTCCTCTCTATATATTCTTCTCTTTTGTTCAACTTATTTGCAATAAACCTACAATGTTACAAGTAAAAAATGAGGAAATAAATTAGGAAATAAGAAACAAAGCTTTTTAAAAAAAGAGTGAACTCACAGTCACAAACCACTCATGTACTTTTAATAATTCAAAGTCAAGTTGTGAAAGAAAGGTAAGAGGAAGACAATATTTGAGTAGCTACATGCACTGAAATGATTGTGGGGAATGAGGGAAGGAAGTAGCATGACCAAAATCCTTAATCTTTTCTTCTAATGGGAAAACACTAATTCAAAATGAACTTTTTGGAAAACCATATGCAATAAATAAATATTGAATTTGTTGCTATTTGGAACTAGATCTTTAATATCTTATCCAATCAAAAATTCTGTTTCAGCCTGGCCAGTTAGCTCAGTTGGTTAGTGTGTGATGCTGACAACACCAAGGACAAGGGTTCAAGCCCTGTAGTGGCCAGCTGCCAAAACAAGAACAAAATTGTTTATCTGGTTCTATGATTTTAAAAATCCCAATTATCTACTTAAAATTTTTAAAATAGGCTTTTAAACAAAGTTTTATGACATTTTTAAGTTTATAGGTTGAGAATATAGAAAATAAAATTTTAAAAACCTTTTGTCTCCCACTGCTATGTATATACCCAAAGGAATGGAAATCATGTCAAAGGGATACCTGCACTCCTGTATTCATTGTAGCTCTATTTAACAATAGCCAAAATATGGAACCAACCTAAGTATCCATTGATGGATGACTGGATAAAGAAAATGTGGTATATATAAACAATGGAATACTACTCAGCCATAAAAAAGAATGAATTTCCACCATTTGCAACACCATGGATGAGTCTGGAGAAAATTTTGTTAAGTGAAATAAGCCAGACAAAGAAACAGAAATACCACATGTTCTGACTAATAACTGGCTGCTAATGGAGGGAGGGAGGGAGGGAAGGAGGGCAGAAGAAAGGAATAAAGGAAGGAAAGAAAGAAAAGACCACAACAATATGTTGAACTTTCAGAAGGAGAGAACAAATCTAAGGATGCTAGAGATGGGGGGTGGGGAGGAAGAGGATTTGGGAAGTGATAGGTCAGATAAAGGGCATAAAGAAATATCACGATTTGTAAGCATGAATATGCTAATAATAAATTTAAAAATTTAATTAAAAAAAAACACCATTTTCACACAGAAGCCCACTATAGGCACCGCAATTGCCATGGATTCCGTAAAAGCAGCTAGTCTCTATAGCAGCGGTTGCAGCCACCTTGCAGACAGCATGCCAGACTCTCAACGTCACTGACACAACGAGAGGCACCAGCAGAAACAAGAAAAAAAAAGAAAAGAAAAGAAGTCCTCTTTACAAACCACACTCCAGAGTAACAGAAAAAGCATCTGATTTACAATAATAGGGAAGGAGTTGATCACACCTGTCTCAGTACTGGACAGATGAGCTAGGCAACAGACGAACAGACGAACAGTTAATCTATCAAATGGAGAGAACAAACCTATGGTTACTAGAGGGGGAGAGGAGGGAAGACGGGGAGAGATTGAATAAGGGACATAAAGAATAAGCATGATTTGTAACAATGAATATGATAATTAAAAATAAAATTAAAATACAAACATATTTAATAACTATAAATGTATTATGTATTTAGTATATATATTTGATACATATATAATAAAATCAATAGCTTCCTACCCAGCAAAGGAAACCAAAAAGAAAATAAATATTTATTGCTGATGCAAACAAGGCAGGAAAGCAGGATAAAACAATGTATAAATAGACTGATTTGAAAGACTACAAGAAGACAATAAAAACAACTCTAAATATATCAGTAATACCAAAAATAAATGGAACAAATTAAACTCACCAGTTAAAACCAGAGACACTTGAATTTTATTTCATAATAAGAACAAATGAGATGGGAAATAATATTAAATAAATTTAAAAAGGAAAATCATTAATATGTACATAAAAAGTTCACAATGAAGATGTAAAATTATGAAATAATAGTATATTGCTAAATATATAGTACAGTAAATGACAAAATTACAAGAAAAATTGCAAAGTGGATTTTAATGTATCTACTGTAGAAAGTGATATAATATGCAGAACTGATATATCATATAGAGCATTTTTAAAAATGTAAGTAACAAGATTGCTCTAAGAATGATAAATAGAACTCTACACCCAATAACTAAAGATAACGCATTCATTTGCAGCACACATAAAAATTCACTATGTACTAGTCCACAAGGAAATTCTCAATAACTGTTAAGGAATCAATATCTTACTGCTTTTTCTAATCACAACACAACTTTTAAAGTTATTTTTTTAAATAACTGATGTAGGCCACTGGGACTATTTTGCTCCCATGTCTCTGCTGCCGGAAGAAGCAACAAAGCCAGCAACTGGAACAAAGGAAAATGATATGAAGTCTGCATTAGGGTTAGGAGAAGAGGAAGAGGTAGAATCACCTTGGGATATTCTGAGGTTTCTGATAGTCATCAAAAAGATCTATTGCATTAAAATCACATGTTGCAGAATGAAATTGCCATACTAAGACTGGAAATAGACACAATGAAAAATCAATATCAGGAGAAGGAAAAGAAATATTTCAAAGACTTTGAAAATGTAAAAAGAAGAATGATGACCTTCAAAAGACAATAAAATTGAATGAGGAAACATCCACAAAAACAATATTCCAGTACAGTAGACAGCTTAATGTTCTGACAGCTAAGCATACCATGCTAAATTCTAAACTGGAGGATGAAAAACAAAACAATGAAAGACTGGAAACAGAAGTTGAATCATACCGTTACAGACTGGCTGCTGCTATACAAGATTGTGTTCAAAGTCGGACATCTAAAAAGGATCTAGAACTTGCTTCCCAGAGAGCAAATGATGAGTGATTTCATTTACAGGAAAAGAATTATAATTTGTCTATCTAAAAGAGTGAATTTCTTTCTCAACAATTGTCTAAAGCTGAAATTAAATCTGATAGCCTAAATATTGAGCTCCATCACACAAGAGATGCTCTCAGAGAAAAGACTTCATTCAGTCTTAGAACATGTACAAAAGACTGAAGCCAAACGCAGTGTCAAATGAAGGAAATTGAACACTTGTATAAAAATGAACAAGGCAAAGTGAATAAATGCGTTGGAAAGCAGGAATCTGTAGAGGAGAGATTCAACTACAACATGAAAATAGTTTTCTTCAACAGCAACTGGATGATGCTCACAACAAAGCTGATCATAAAGCAAAGATAGTAATTAATATCTAACACCAGTGTCATGATATTGTAAGAACACTTCAAGTTAAGAGTGAAAGACCAAGTCTTATAACTAGAAGAGAGAAACAAGGAGTTCATCAGTGAGTATAATCTTTTAAAAGAAAAACTGCATCAGCATTAAAATTAGGAAGAAAGAGAAAGTTCCAGTCAAGATGGAGGAATAGACGGTCCCCAGCATCACTCTCTCCCACAAGTCAACCAATTCACAACTATAAATATGTAACATCAGCCAAGCTGGGGACACTGGAACTAAGGGTAAGAGGAAAGACCTATGGAGTTCATGAAGGTGGGAGAAACCACGATGAGAGAAAGAAAAAACTGGTCTGAGCATTTTGGCCCGCGGCCACTTTAAGGCTGGAACTGCTGAGTGCATGCAACAAGAGCCAGCAGAAGCCACAGCTGTGCCCTACAGATGGAGTTGCTTGGATGTGGCAGGGGAGAAGAGGGCCTTGGTGGCCCCCAGGACAACAAGACCACTAATAGGGTTCCCATGGACCCACACAGGAGTGAGGAGCCAGAACAACTGAAAAAAAGGAGTCATTCAGAGGCCGGTGAGTCATCGCAAGGGACCGGCACAGGGCCCATCCCATGGGAAATGTTTGGAGCACAGGCAATGGGGGAGATAGGCCCACCCAGAGAACACTAGGGCACAACAAGGCCAGCCAATCCACCCCTCAATCACTGCAGGACCACTCAGAGGAGACTGGTCAGGAATGCAGAATTGCATGGGTGCAGTTTGATGAAAAAACTAAGGCCCAGATCAGAGTTGCTACACAACCCAGGTGCACGGAGTCTTGGGAGACCTGGAAGTACCTATAAGGTCAACCATTAAACCCTAGGCTGCACAAAAAGCCTTCCCTAGGGAAATGGCAGCAAAGCAGCAATTTAGCTAAACCACGCAGCTCAAGAACTGGTCCCCACAGGAAGTTTCCCTGTTTTAGAAGTAAGCAAAGGACAAAAAATTAGTTCTGGCCCAGGCTCACCACCAATGCCTTGGGGCCTGCCAGGGGACCTGAGGCATAGAGCCAGGGACGAGAACCCCCCTCCCCAAACCAGGCACACTGTGCCTGCACTTCATGGACCACCCAGGGACGCAAGGCATGGAGAAGGGGATCGGACTGCCTTCTCGCAACCAGGCACACTACACAAGTGCCTCAGGTCCCGCCCAGGGTCCCAAGGCTTGGAGCCAGGGACCAGACCCTCCTCCTACAACCTGGCACACCGCCAGCACCAAGGAGCATGCCAAAAACATCACCTCCATGTGGGTGGCCCACCACAGCTACCACAATGACCATGGCTGCCGTGAAAGTGGCTAGACGTCACAACCACCACACAGATGGTCCGCCAGCCAATGGAGTGCACTGACACAAGGAGTCACCAGCAGAGATAAAGAAAAGAAGAGGATGTCTATCTCCACAAAGCCCATTTCAGAGTGAGAGAAGAAGCATGTGCTTTATGATAATATTGGGGGACATGATCACACCTCTCAACATTGGGCATATCATCTAGGCAACACAACAGAGTAAACCATTATTCTTTCAGAAGGAGAGAAGAAATCTAGGGTAATTAGAGGGGAGAGGGGAAGAAGGAGGAGGAGGGGAAGAAATTGGACAAGGGGTATAAAGAATAATTATGATTTGTAACAATACATATGCTAGTAATATTGATTTGATCAACATATCTCAATGTTGAACCCCCAAAATATGTATAATCAATTTTGATTCAATAAAAAAAAATAAAAACAAATTTAAAAAAGAAAAAAAAAGGATTCAGGGAGAAGGAAAAAATGGCAGAATTACTTAAAGGTATGCCCAGAAACAAACAAAAATAATTCGTAACTGCAACTTCAATGTTTCATAAATGTCCTCTACTTCCATTCAAAAAACCCCCTAAAATTAGCACATAATTAAGCAAGTTAAAAAAACATAATCCCTGCAAATTTTATGTATAAGGAAAATCCTCATATGACATCAGTAGAGCATGGTTTATAAATAAAATATGTGTTGTCAAATATAAAAACAACAGTTTCAGATTTAAATTTTAGAAAAAAATTAATTTATTTTAAGTTAAGGGTCCCTACCTAAATTTATTTTGGTATCAAACAACTGCAATTAGTGATGGGGACAAAAACCATCTGTAATTGTAATAGGATGTTACTTTATTTACAAAAACTATAAAAAATTAGATTAATTATAACATCAACTTATCAAAGTTTCTTGAAATTAATTTGGTTTTTGGAAAAGTATCAAAAGTCTTCAGATCCAGAATGATATGGTCTTTTATTATTTGTGATTCATGGAATTATAGCACATGAGATCTTTAAGCAACAACACCGGACAAAATCCTATACAATAAAATACTCTCCTTTTTCTGATAGCTTGGAATGTAAATGAAAATTTGTTTATTACCAAAAAAAAAAACTTAAAATGTCCAATAGTATCAAATACCTGTTAGAATGGCTTGTCTGCTTGAATTAATAAACACAGGCAATTAGTTCTACGTTGTTAAAAATTGCCTTAAATTAAGTCCTTTTCTTCTTTTATTAAAAAAAAAGTTTTTCTCAGCCATTTCAGATCTCTACGTCTTACAACAAAAACTGTTACTCAGTTTTAACTAGGAAGTACACCCATACAAGGCATCTTCAAAACAGTACATATTTTAAAAGTGCACATAAGCAAAATTAAATATCTTAAATTGTTAACAAATCTAGGAGCAACAATTTAATATTTCTATCACAAAATACAGGTAGCCTTAAGAGAAACATGCTTGGTCAATCTTTCTTAAGCTTTTAAGTTTGGTGCCAAAACATTTAAAAATAAAGAAAAAAAACCCATGATTCTTTGCTAATGGCTTTTAAGACATTACTTTGCAGATATAGCTAAATACTCATTAAACTAATTATCCAGGCTATCCAACTATATTTGCCATGAATTCATAAGACAATAACACACATCTATAATATCAAAGCAATCAAAAACACCCAAAGGTACTTTAGGCCTAAGATGATTTTACCTTATAAGGGTTACATTAGAAATATATGACCAAAATAAACTTCAGATACGAAATTATATGACATGGCTTTGTTCAAACACACCTAAAATTCAGACTCAAGTAAATACCTAGGCTGGCTTTTTTATATCACCAGCTTTCATCAGGGCCTTAATTGCTCTTGCCCTCATCTCAAGTTCTAGCAGCTCCAGCTGCTGTGCAGAAGGTTGAACATCTTCTGGTGGAGGAACAGTCAGGGTGGCTGCCTTGGGTTCCTTTGGGCTAGACTCTGCCAGTCCTAGAATCTCATTCACACTTTTCTCAATGTCTTTCTCCAGGTCATCTATCTGACCAACTTCGCTTTGAACTGTATTTTCTGGGGCCTCAGGAGCAGCTGCTTCTTCGTTGCATGGGCCTTCTATGTCGCTGTCATAAGCATCTGCATTTATACTGAGTACATCACTATCTTCCCCTTTGCCTGTAACAAACAAAAAAAGGGGAAAGAACCATGTAACCTAAATGCCCTGGGTCAAAATTTTTTCACTATTTATGATTAAAGGATTGCTCTGACCCCGCCTCCCGCCAAGGAGTTCCAAACACATTCCATAATCCCAATCCCACCTCTTTTTCCCTAACTCCTCACCTTTCAAAACAGATCTACTGTACAAATTTAATAGATTTATATAAATATAAATTAATATAAATTCTAATGTATTTGTCATTCCAATTTGTAAAACATGGAAGCATTAGAAAATTTATTCCATCATATGGAATCCCCATGATCTATTTTCCTAATTAAAATGTCATAATGTTTTATATCATAGTGAAGCTTTTGCATTACAAAATGAAAGCTGACACTAGAAACCATTTGGATAGAGTATTGCTTATTATTGAAGTAAACTTTCATTCTAGAAGGTATTTAAAATACTTTGTTTTATAAACTACAAAAAAGGAAAAATATCAGCAAGCTGGATACCATGTGCACTGAAATTGTCTCAAATCTTTTCATATACTTTTTCAAACACTTTATTCTAAATCAGTAAATTAAAGGAGAATGCCTAAGGCCATTTTCTAAGATAAAATAAGCTTTCATGAAGAAGATTTTAATTAATAAAGTCAGTACACCATAATTTTTTTAAGCACATTTCTTATAAAACTTCTATAACTGACATTAAGAATTTGAATATAAACACGGATTATGGCTCTCAACTTCTGTGGCCTTGCAGTTGGAAATTACTCAATTCCAGGTATCATTTGCAACTTTGAGTACTCACTTATACCTCCAATTTATTCTTCTTTAAAAACTTTTTAAAACATATTAGGGATTTAAAAGTAATGATCCCTAAAATGTTAGCTTTGATAGCTTTCTCATAGCAGGGAAAACTTATTTGTAAAACACAAACTGACAGATAAAAAATCCTGATAAGAGAATGTACACGAAGAACATAATTCTACTCCACTGGTTTTGTGACAGACAATTTGCTGAACTTGGCTGATACTCCTACATGCTTATAATGAAAAAACCACTCCCTATTCCAAAATTAAAAGTGGAAAATGAATCGATAAATTATTTTTGAGTCCATAAATAAAACTTATTAAAAACAAGGTTGCAATTTTAATTATTTAATGCCAAACAACATTTTATATCTCTCTCTCCAAAGCAACAAGTATTTCCAAATAGCAAAAGAAAAATACAGAAAAACAAACATAGCCTTTCATCTTAAGAAAAGAATGGTTTAGGGCTGGCCAGTTAGTTCAGTTCATTACAGCGCAGTGTTATAATACCACAACCTAAAATTCTAAATCTATAGTCACTGATTCTGAATGAAAATCTACAGGCTGTTTAAAAGATTTTAAAACATAAATATTTGGAAAATGAGATATGTTTTCTGGACCAGCGGTTGTTGCCAGAAAATAAATGACGAGAAGAAGAATATAATGGGCAAGGTGGGAGAGAGAGAAAGTCTGAAAGTTTGGATATCGAGTCCTAATCCTTACTCTACTGTGAAGGATGTGATTTGGGGCAAATCCCTTACCCTTTCAGAGTGCCTCTCCTACGAAAATGAAGGACAATTGTCCTAGAATACCTCTAAAGTTCAAGATCTAATATTACAGTAAGTTAAGCCTACCTAAAAACATGTAAACTGGCAATATTTTAAACTATTTTCTTTTTTCTCCCTAAGATATGGTTATCTTTTGCTTAATACATTCATCGCCTGCATAATAATTCCAAAAGAATTTCCTATTGGCAGCAGTTGTCAATGAAAGATAAATTACAAGTGAGTATATCATATTCTACCATATATTTTTCACCAAACAACCTTTTGGCAACAAAAAGAAATGTATTTATAACATCCAGACATTACAACTGAAGTTCACTTATTATCTTGAGTCCAGGGATCAGTGTCTAATGACACAACTATGCAATCCCTTATATACTAAATCACAAAATTTGAAGTAGCTGCACTTCTACAAAATTAATTTGCTTTGAATCAATATGAAGGTAAATTTAAAAATAACAGCAAAACTTAGAAATATTTTCCATTAAAGATGTGAATAATCTACATTAGTAGATCCTGATGACATATCTTCTAACTGGCAAATCTTCTAACTGAAAGTCACTGTCAAGCACCACATGCCTGTATTTCCCATCAAAAGACTATATACCCCTATATCCACTTATATAGTCTTATACCCTTATGAGTGTGTATAGGTATTTTTAAAAATGGGAATGTATATTATTTTCATTTTATTTTTTTCTGGAGAGGAGGGCCACAGCTTTCAAACACTTTTCAAATGGCTAACAAGCACCTAGCTATATACTCTCACTTAACTTGGACCATTTTTTAAGCCTATTCCTATAAGCTTACTTAAGAGGTAACCACAGCTTGGGGCCAGCCCATGGCTCACTCGGTAGAGCGTGGTGCTGAAAACACACACACACACGCACACGCACGCACACACACACACACACCCAGCCCGTGGCTCACTCGGTAGAGCGTGGTGCTGAAAACAAACACACACACACACGTACACACACGTACACACACACACACGTAACCACAGCTAAACAGCTACTCTGCCCTGAGCTTTTCTTTTTATTTACTGTAACACAGTTGACTGTGCATATCCTGAGCTTTTCACAATAAAATCTTTATTTTATAAAGTTATCAAAGTTATCAGCACCAGAGACTCAGGATAGAAATGTTTACATACACAGTCCCAATATTTGAAAGGAGAAAAATCTGGACAAGAAAAAATTTTAATTTATGTTTTTCTGAGTGTGTTTCAAACTTTTTAGTGGGCAGAAGATAGGCTTTGCTTTATTTCTTTGTTTTTATATCAGAAACAATATATATATTTTATCACTGAAGAAATGTAAATTTGGTGTTCTGTTTATATTTAAAGTTATCCAAAATCCAGATGACTGAGTTCTCTGTAATAGTCTTGGCTAAACGCAATCATAGGCTCCACTAATACATTATAACTGTACCATAGATGCCAAAGCTTTGTAGAATTATACACCTGAAATAATTTAGCATGAATACTTTATTTCACAAATGCAAAAACAAGTTAAGTGACTTGTACAACAGGACACAAAAAACAATTTGATGATCTTAGGATCATACTTCAAAGTCTTTTCACTATTTCTTAATTTTCATCATTCCAATAGAATTAGAGTCAGTAACTCATTTTTTAAAGCACCATTTGCAAACATATGAATACATTTCCAAAGGTAATTTACTCTCAGTATTGGGATTAGGAAATTGTAAGGTTTTCCCTATCAGTTATGATCCTCAAAGTGGAAGAGGTAAAACTTCTACATCCTGGGTGGGCTGGTTAGCTCAGTTGCTTAGAGAGTGGTGCTGATAACTCCAAGGTCCAGGGTTTGATCCCTATGACAGTCTTAAGAGTGTGAATAAGAGTAACAAATCAATTTAAAAGGTAAATTATGTCTACTCCTTTAAATAAAATCTAATAAATAGAGATATAATAGGTAATGTGATATCTATTTTAATAAAGCTTTAGAATCAGTTTTCACAAAGTTATGTTCAAAAATTGTTTCAGTAATTAGAAGTAATCATATAACACAATGTATGGTAAAAATCAGTTTGTGAACTAAAGAAATGTTTGGGCTTTACAAAGCCAGTAGTACTTAAACCCACTTAATATTTTAAGCTATTTTAAAAACCTAAAGAAAAAAAATAAAATATTTTTTAAAAAATAAAGAAAAAACCTAAAGAAATACAAACAGTTCTGAAGTATGTATGATATTAAGCTAGGGTTACTGAAATCTACCAAGAAAAATAAAAGATGGATGGGTGTGAGGTAAAATATTAAAAATGCAATTAAGAATAATTAGAACAAAAATCCAAACTATTATGTATAAAAGACATAATCAAAAGTGGCACAGGGAGGAGAGTAAGCAAAAAATTAGACCCAAGTTACTGATGTCACAGAACTGCAAAGTACTAAGCAATACACAAAGAAATAAGAGGATATGATATATTCCTTACATTAATTCTGCTTCTCCAGCAAGATGGGTGACCCTAAAATACTACACAGAATTAGGGCACTTATGAGAAGAGCAATATAAATGAAGAAATGTAGCAACTAACTTATGGGAAGGGACTTACTAAAGGACTTTAAGAGCAAAGGGTAGGCAATAGTTATAGGACGACAAAGAGTTAAAAGATTTTTCAAAGAAAAAGTAATAAAGGGTCCAAGATTTATTGAGCATTCATCTCTTATGGTTGATCCCATGGCCAACTACTCATCAATGTACATTTTATTACACTGTCCTCTGGTCTGTATACTTCCACTATTCGTCTTTTCTTTTGCTTTCCTGCTATCTTCTGTCCTACCAACTTGATTCATAGCCCAGTCAAACTCTGTACCCAAGTACTGAAGATTTTTTTAAAATAACAAATCAATCCATCTAGACTCAGAATCTAGATAGCAAGCAAATCAATCACTATTCAAATTCATCACTGACACAGATGAATAAATAGAATAATTTATTAGAGTAATATTTGTTTATATTATTCAAGGAGCCATAGTTATGAATATGGGATAAAACCATAAGGGCATAATATTTAGCAACTAAACAGAACACCCAACACTCTTTAAACATTTTACTGACAAGGAGAAAAAATAAACTACATATAACCCAACCACTTTAAAAGTAATATACTTCTAGTATAAATAAAAGGGAGTTTACTACATAATAGAAAAAATTAAAATGCATGCCTATATTTTTATTATCATTTATAACAAATCTCAATGCCTGAGAGATAAAGGGATTCCCTAAGCTAGATAGAGGGAAAACTCTGTATGCCATAGGTTTGCTTTCTGTTAAAATAAAAGTTTTAAATAGAATACCCAGTGAAAGTAAACAAACATATAAGAATTATTAATCACATCACAAACATTTTGAGTTATACAGTTATGCTAGTATGCTTAAACCTTGATAGGGCTTATAATATTCTAGTTGCTAATACTTCATTTACTAGAAATTGCTCTTATGCATAAAATGAAAGCATATCTAATGTTATTAGTTTCTGCATGCTTGTGAAACTTCTTGATAGTGAATTATTAAATTAAGCTAAGAGACAACCCTGGAACATGAAGTATTTAAATACTTGTCTCAATTCCTGCTAAAGATGACAAATCAAGCATACACATCTACTTCCTTTCCCTACCAAGAACCCACTGAAGTGACAGAAGAGAGATACTTAAAAATAACAACATAAAATAAATAAATAAATAATTAGTTACCTCTTTTCAGAAAAAAAAAAAAAAACATAAAAACTGTAAATTAACCGAGGATAAAACTAATAGACATCAGTTCTTCCTAAGTAAAACACAAAACGGAGATTCCACAAAGGAAAAAAAATTAATGAAAGAGAGACTCGAATAAAGTAACAGAATAAGTCAGAAAGCAATAAAAGAGAGAATGGAAAGGGAAAATAAAGAAATAAGAACAGTCGTTTAGAAGAAAACTGATGAGAGGTGAAGAAGGCCTTCACCCTGAAAGGGCTTACCAAATATCGAACATCACATCTATAAAACATCCTGTGAAATATTAGAATTCAAGTGTAAAAAAAAAAAAAATTCCTAAAAGTTTCTACTGGAAAAAAACATTACAAAATAAAAGATTACCAAAAAAACCAAAAAAGCATGACAATAACTAGCTTCAGGGAATCAAGACTACTCTCGCCAGACACTATACACAATACAAAATCCTAGTGGCTACTAAAATGATCACAAACAGTGAAGCAATGATACGTTATGTACTTCCTCATGGAAGGACACAACATCGCTTCTAAATATTCTTGCCAAAAATAGTTGAACCCAAATCTGATCAAGCCTGTAAATCTACTACCAATTTAAAGAAAATATAGAATACAAAGGACTATTAAATGAAACACTGGGATTCAATCAGCAAAATTCAAACTGAAAAATCTTAGAGGACAAACAACCCAGTCTCTCCAAGAAAAAAACTGAAAAGGGAGCAGACAGGAGAAGGAGAAAAATATAGATTAAAATGATACTTAGTAGAAACTAATTGCAAAGTAGAGACTTTATCTGGATCCCATCATACAAACAGCTTTTTAAAAATTATAAGACAATCAGAGAAATATGAACACTGGATATCTGAGGATTAAAAAATATATCACTATTCTGCAACCCCCTAGTGAAACAATGGATCTAGACCAAAATCAATAGCTTCTGAAACCATTAGGTACAAGGCTGACAATGCCTGAACCAATCAATCTTAACTCAAAATATCACCTATGAATACAGCTATGTTAAGTATGATCACTTTCTGAATATCTGGTGATATTAAGAAACTATTATTAGAAGCCCATCCACCACCTGCCAATAATGCAGGACCCAGCCTGCAGGAACTGGTGCCCTACAGGCAGGGAAAAGTCTCGCCCTGCCCCGGGAAGCCTGCCCACTGCCTTCCAACAAGGCAGGACATAGTACCACCCGCTTGCCAGGACCAGGAGGTACCACACTCTTTCCAAGGAGGTGGTCCACAACAGCCACCACCACAGCTTCTACTGCTGCAAGAATGGCTAGTCACCACAGTAGCAGCCAAGACCACCATGCCGGTGGCCTGCCACATACTGAACTGCACTGACACAAACAGAGTCACCACAGGAGCCTGGAAAAAAAGGAAGAAGTCTTTCTCCTCAAAGTCAGCTCCACAGTAATAGAAGCAACTGATCTACCAGATGACCAGAAATCAATGTAGAGATAATAGAAGTACAAAAAAAAGAAGAAAATATGACACCTCCAAAGGAGTACAGTAATTCTCAAGTACCAGATCTTACAGAACAGGAACCCCTTGAAATGACTGAAAAGAAATTCCAAGTAATTATCCAAGGGAAACTCAATGGGATAAGAGAAGACTCAGTTAGACCACACAATGAAATGAGAAAAAATATCCAGGATACGAAGGAGGAAATTTACAAAGAGATTAAAACATTAAAAGCGAATGTAGAAGAAATGAAGGATTCATTCAATGAAATAAAAAACACAACTGAGAGCTTAAGCAACAGATTAGAACAAGCAGAAGAAAGAATCTCTGATCTTCAAGAGATCTTTGACAAAATAACCCAGGCAGACAAAAAAAGGAAAAACATTTCTTAAAAATGAAGAAACTCTAAGAGAGCTAGCAGACAACCTTAAGCACATAAACATCTGAATCATGGGTCTTCCAGAAGGGGAGAAGAAAGCTAAAGGCATTCAAATCTATTCAATGAAATAGCAACATAAAACTTCTCAGATATAGGGAGAAACATTCAGATCCAGGAAGTTCAAAGATCCCCAAACAGATTCAATCCAAAAAGATCCTCTCCAAGAATCATTATAGTCAAACTGGCAAAGCTCAAAGACAAAGATGGAGCCTAAAAGCCACAAGAGAAAAGCATTAGGTCACCTATAAGGGAGCCCACTTCAGACTAACAGCAAACTTCTCAACTGAAATTCTACATGCAAGAAGAAAATGAATTGATACATTTAAAATACTGGAAAAAAACCCTGCACACCAGGAATGGTTTATACCTAGCAAGGCTATCCTTCAAAAATGAGGGAGAAATGGTGCACTTCTCAGACAAACAAAAACTACAGGAATTCATCAACACACAGCCAAGCCCTGCAAGAAACTCTCAAGGAAGTCCTGTATCTAGCATCCAAAAAACAATAATCATTACCACAAACACACAAGAAAGAAAAAACCCACTGGTAAAACACAAATGCAAATGAGAAAAAAAAAATTATCACCTCAAAAAACCAACAAACATCAAAGACAAATAATAAAAGGGACAAAAAGGAATAAAAGATATCTAAATCATCTAAACAAAAAGCAATAAAATGGCAGGAGTAAGACACTATCACTCAATAACAACCCTAAATGTAAATGGGTTAAACTCCCCACTCAAAAACCCAGACTGACAGCTTGGATTAAAAAGTTAGACTCAACTATATGCTGTCCACAAGAGACCTACCTCACCTGTGAAGAAACACACAGACTAATCGTGTAGGGATGGAAAAAGATATACCACACAAATGGAAACCAAAAACAAGTGGAGTGGCTACTCTTACATTGGATAAAATATACTTTAAACCAAAAACCATAAATAGAGACAAAGAAGGCCACTTTATAATGATAAAGAGATCTATACAGCAAGAAAACATAACAATCATGAATATATATGTACCCAACACCGGAGCACCCAGATATATAAAGTAAAAACTATCAGACCTAAAGAAAGATACAGACCGCAGTATGGTAACAGTGGGGGACCTGAACACCCCTCTCTCTGCACTGGACAGATCATCCACGCAACAAATCAACAGAAAAACACAGGATTTATACTACACTTTAGACCAACAGGAAGTGGCATATATCTACAGAACATTTCATCCAACAACTACAGAATACACATTTTTCTCATCAGTACATGGAACATTCTCCAGGATACACCATATATTAGGTCATGAGTCAAGCCTCAACAAATATAAAAAAAATCAAAATCATACCAAGCATTCTTTCAGACCACAACAGATTAAAACTAGAAATTAATAACAAGCAAAATCAGAACACTATACAAACACTTGGAAATTAAACAATAGGTTCCTGAATGACTACGGATCTACTAAGAAATTAAACAGCAAATCAAAAAATTTCCTGAAACCAACAAAAATAAAGACACATCATAACAAAACCTGTGGCATATTGCAAAAGCGGTGCTAAGAGGAAAGTTTATTGCAATTAACACTTACATCAAAAAAAAAAAGATCTCAAATAAACAACCTAACTCTACACCTCAAAGAACTAGAAAAACAAGAACAATCCAATCCCAAAGTTAGTAGATGGAAAGAAATAATCAAGATCAGTGCAGAACTATGTGAAATAGAGACCCAGAAAGTGATTCATAAGATAACTGAACAAAAAGTTGGTTTGGTCAAGAGGGTAAACTAATTAGCCTAACCATTAGTTAGGTGAACAAGAAAAAGAAGAGAGAAGTCCCAAATGACAAAAATCAGAAATGAAAAAGTAAACCTTACAACCAATAGCACACAAATACAAAGAATCATAAAGACTATCACAAAAAACTATACACCAACAAATTTGAAAACCTAGAGGAAATGAATAAATTTCTGGACACATACAAACTACCAAGACTAAACCAAGAAGAAACAGAAAACCTGAACAGACAAATAACAAGCAACGAGACCAAACCAGTAGTCAGCAGTCTCCCAACAAAGAAAAGCCCAGAACAAGATGGTTTTAGTGCTGTATTCTACCAGACATTTAAAGAGGAATCAATACCAATTCCCTTCAAACTATTCAAAAAATTTGAAACAGAGGCCATTCTGCCAAACTCATTCTATGAGGCCAGCACCACCGATACCAAAACCAGACAAAGATACGACAAAAAAAGAAAACTACAGGCCAATATCTTTAATGAATACAGACGCAAAAATCCTCAACAAAATACTAGCAATCAGAATAAAGCAACACATCAAAAAATTATACACCATGATCAAGTGGGATTCATCCCAGGGAGACAAGAATCATTCAACATATGCAAGTCAATAAATGTGATACACCACATCAACAAAATCAAAGACAAAAACCATATGGTTATCTCAATAGATGCAGAAAAAAATTTGACAAAATTCAGCATCACTTCATCATGATAAAAGGCTCTCAGCAAATTAGTTATAGAAGGAAAGCATCTCAACACAATAAAAGCCATATACAACAAACCCACCTCTAATATCCTGAATGAAAGAACAGGAACAAGACAAGGATACCCACTATCACCACTCCTACTTAGTGTTACGAGTGCCAGCAAGAGTAATTAGACAAGAGAAAGAAATAAAGGACATCCAGATTGGAAAAGACAAAGTCAAACTGTCCCTGTTTGCAGATGACATGATCCTACATTCATAAAATCTAAAGACTCTACCAAAAAATTCTTATAGCTGATTAACAATTTCAGTAATGCTGCAGGATACAAAATCAAAACACAAAAATGAGTAGCATTTTTAATCTCCAATAACAAACTAGCAATAAAAGAAATCAAGAAAGTAACCCCATTTACAATAGTCACCAAAAAAATAAAATACCTAGGAACCTATTTAACCAAGGAGGTGAAAGATCTCTACAATGAGAACAACAAATCATTACTGAATGAAATGAAAGAGGACAGAGAAAGGAAGGAAGATATTCCATGCTCCTGGATTGAAGAACCAACATTGTGAAAATGTCCATACTACCTGAAGCAATCTACAGATTCAATCCAATCCCCATCAAAACACCAATGACATTATTCACAAAAATACAAAAAACAATTCTACCATTCAAATGCAACAACAAAAAACCACGAATAGCCAAAGCAATCCTGAGCAAAAAAAAAAAAAAAAAGCCAGGGGCATAACACTACCTGGCTTCAAATTATACTACAAAGTTATAGTAACAAAACAGCATGGTACTGGCATAAAAACAGACACGCAGAACAATGAAACAGAATAGAGAACCCAGAAATCAACCCACAGATTTATAGCCAACTAATCTTTTCAAAGGCAACAAGGACATACATACATTGGGGGAAAGACTGCTTCTTAATTAAACAGTGCTGGGAAAATCAGACATCCATATGCAGAAGGATGAAACTAGACCCGAACCTCTCACCATATACCAAAAATCAACTCAAAATGGATTAAAGACTGAAATATAAGACCTGAAACTATACATCACCTAAAGGAAACCACAGGGGAAACACGTCAGGAAATAGGACTGGGCAAAGACTTTATGAATAAGACCCCAAAAGCACAAACAACAAAAGAAAAAATAAATAAATGGGATTATGTCAAACCAAAAAGTTTCTGCACAGCAAAGGAAACAATCAACAGAGTGAAAAGACAACCTACAGAACAGGAGATAATATCTGCAAACTATACATCTGAGAAGGAATTAGTTTCCAGAATATATAAGGAACTCAAACAACTACACAGTACAAAAACAAGTAACCCAATTTAAAAAAGGGCAAATGAGCTAAACAGGTATTTTTCAAAGGAAGACATGTAGATGGCCAATGGGTACTTGAAAAGATGCTCAACACCACTACTCATCAGTGAAATGCAAATCAAAACCACATTGAGATATCATCTCACCCTGATTAGATTGGTTATTATCCAAAAGACAGAGAATAGCAAATGCTGGCAAGGATGTGGAGAAAGGAGAACTCTTCTACATTGTTGGTAGGACTGTAAATTGGGACAGCTACTATGGAAAACAGTATGAAGTTTTCTCACACAACTACAGATAGATCTACCATACGATCCAGCAATCTTACTACTGGGTATATACCCAAAGGAATGGAAATCATCATGTCAAAGGGATACATGCACTCCCATGTTCACTGCAGCTCTATTTACAATAGCCAATCTAAACGTCAATCAACAGATGTCTGGATAAGAAAAATGTGGTATATATACATAACAGAATGAAATTCTGCCATTTGTAGCAACATGGATGAGTTTGGGGAAAATTATGTTAAGTAAAATAAGCCTGGCACAGAGGGGAAAATACCACATGTCCTCACTCAAAAGAGAGAAAGAAGGAAGGAAAGAAAGACCACAGTGGTGTGTTGAACTTGCAGAGAGAGAAAACAGACCTAGGGTTGCCAGGGTGGGAAGGGAAAGGGGTATTGGGGAGAGGTTGGGTGGGAGAAACAGGGAATAATTGCAATTTCAGGTGGTGGGCATGCTGATAGCATTGATTTGCTCACCAGATCTTAGGCACAGGTGCTGACAGTCAGCTCTTGCCTCATGAATGTGTATAATCAATTTTAAAAAATAAATAAATGAAATAAAAAGAAACTACTGTTACTTTTTAAAGTATTATGATCATATTTTTAAAAAGAAAGAGATACAAACTACTGAAATATTTACAAATAAACTGAAGATGTCTGAGATTTACTTTAAAATAATACAGTGATATGGAAAGGGAAAAGATATACATAAAAAAAGATTAACCATATATGTATAATTATTGAAGATGGAGATGAGTACATACGAGTTAATGTTCTTACTTTCTTTCCTATTTTTATGTTTGAAATTTTTTATAATAAAACGATTTTTCTTAAAAAAAGTTGATTTCCACCCAGAAGCCTGAAACATTTTTGGAAATACATATCTATCTCTATTTTTATATTTATCTATGTTTATGAACACACATGCACACACACACACACCCTGAGGGAAAAAAAGAAAAAAAAATCAAATATTCCTATCAGTCAATCACAGAGCTGCTTATTAAAGGAGTTCAACTATGTTATTTCAATTTCTCTTCAATTAGTTTTTCCCACCTGATTTTAAGTTATTCACCTTCAGTGGCTATGCCACTTAGAATGACACATTTCACCATCTTTCCCTCTAATTCTGAATCTCAACTCTCCAAGGCCTCCATGTTAACGAGCTGCAGGAATGTCTCAGTAGTAGTAGTTTGTGACACACTGGACAGTAATGCTATGCTTCGACAAATTTCTTTTCTTAGACAACAGGTAATTTTGTGTGTACTGAATTTTAACTTATAAAGAACATACTTCTAATGTATACTAACTGTACAAAGCCAGCTTTATGACTCCTAATGGTTTTAGTGAGTTCCACCTTTCCAAGAAACCAATAGTTTATTTTCTGAAAAAGAAACAATTGTTCCTTGAATGTGTAAGAATAATCTTTTCTGTAGAAGCCTTCAATCTTCCTCTCAGCAAAACAACAGGACTTGGCTTTTTTTTTTTTTTCCATGTAGAATATTAAACTATTGATTTAGATTTAAGTGCATCAAGTTGACTATCATTTTCAAAATTTAAGCATGGCATAACTGATTGCTACTGGCAAAGAAGAAAATGCAAACCATTCAGTAGAGAAAACCTCTCTAGTATTTCAGTGAACTCCCAAATAACATGAGTATCCCACTAGCCTGTAAACCTAATTTTAAGAATCACAAATCCATTAACTATCCCTTTCAGAGATTACTCCACAAATCAATAAATATTCACTCAGTTTCTATTACATATGCCACAATGGTGCTGTAAAGGCCACAGAAGAGGTACTTGCAAAATGCCACATGTAGGGTGACAAAATATGTGTAACATGATTAAGACATAGTTTTTGCCTTCATGGTGCTTATGGTTTAAAGTATAGACATCATACTTAAAAGTGTCATTTGCAGTGACATGGATGAGCCTGGAGAAAATTATGCTAAGTGGGCCGAGCCCGTGGCGCACTTGGTAGAGTGCGGCGCTAGGAGCGCTGCGACGCTCCCGCCGTGGGTTCGGATCCTATATAGGAATGGCCGGTGCACTCACTGGCTGAGTGCCGGTCACGAAAAAGACAAAAAAAAAAAAAAAAAAAAGAAAAGAAAATTATGCTAAGTGAAACAACCCAGGTGCAGAAAAAGAAATACCACATGTCCTCACTCATATCATAAGTAGGAGCTGAACCCATAAATAAACAAACAATAGAGAGAGAGAGAGAAAGAAACAACAATCACAATAACATGCTGAACTTTTGGGAGAGAAAAGAACTGTGGTTACTAGAGGTGAAAGAGGGGAGGGGTAAGAGAGAAAAGGGGAAAGTAGAGGAGAGGGGAAGAGAGAGAGGGGTTAATGTGAAATTGGTTAATGAACACAAAGAATGATTACATATTATAATGATGAATAAGCTAACTATTCTGATTTGACCACCATACATTACGCACAATTACTGAAAGTCAACTTTGTACCCCACAAATATGAATAATAAATTATCTTTTTAAAAAGTTTAAAAAATAAAGTATGGACATCACATACTTCAAAGTGCCAAATCATGCAGTACAAAGTATAACAGAATTTCAGAGTATACAAGGCAATAGGGAAAAGTTAAGATCTTCACAGACATGTGATATGACATAGATCTTTAAAAATGGGTAAAATTTAAAAGGTAATATTAACAGTGGAGGAAATTCCAAGTGTGAGGGAGAGAATGGACAAAACGAAGTACTACATGTAAACTCAATACAGAAATATGTGAGCCTAACAGAATAAAATGCTCAGGTGAGAACATAAAAATAAAAGGGTAGCATCCAAAATTACTGTCTCCGAAGATATCACCATTCTGGGACTAAAAAGCACAATAGGGACCTCCTGCCAGTCTCTTACGATGGACCAAATAAGTAAATATTTCTGGCCTTGCAGTGGGGCACAGTAAAGGCTGACATATGAAAGGGATCCCCAATATCATCTTTCCTGTCATAATCTGAAAGTAAACAGGAAAAAAACTTTTTAAATGTCATTTATTATTTCTCCTACCATTTCATTAAACAGGCTTCTAACAGAATAGAAGTTTGATATCAAAATCTAGGAAGAATATGAAAACACCCACAGGGGAAAAAATGAAGGCAGAATAACTGTCTCAGTATCCATATTTCCAAGCTCTGGAGTTTAGAATCAGGCAATGTTTTTCCCCAAAGATCTCTTAGAACTTACTGAAGAGCATCACACTCAAATATTTCTGCTAGTAACTCGACCCATCTAAGGAAAGGATGCTCAAACTCATTGTCTGCTTCACTAACTGTCATGTTTCCTGTAGCATTGCTTTTGCTTATTTAAATATAAATATAAGCTCAGAAAGAGATACTAAAGACCTGATTCTAATTTTAGATAAAGTAAAGGTACCTTGTAAATACTCATGTAGTAAGAGCCAGTCATCATCAGTATGCAAGAAAGTGGCAGTGTATTTCATTAAATACATAAAAACCCTACCCTAAAACTAGGAACACTTTGATCAAAGTGCAAAAAATAATGAAAATTGTTAGTTTCACCCTAATTCTCCCCACAGGACAAAATATGTGAAAAGGAAATAGTGGGAGCCTTTGGAAAAAAATAACTGTGTCACCTCAGAATTTATGATAGTGAAGATGGAAATCACAGTAAAAAGTTTCCTGTATGTTGTCACACTGGTCAGAGAAAAGGTATACTCTTGCAGAGAAGGACAGTTTAGGAGTGTAGAAAGATGCTCAAATATAAAATTCTATCTGCACATTATTCCAAATGAGGAAATATCCAAAGAAACATAAGCCACAGTGGAATCTCTAAGATGACCACATATTTTAAAAAGAGCACACAATCAATGATTAATATAAAACACTGGTACAAATCTATACAAGTAATAAAAACAAAGCTAAAGGCTAAGGGAAACAAAAAACAAATGACTCAGTTTTGTTAGAACCGGAAAGAAAAACAAGCTCAAAAGCAACATGCTCTTTGGGGTAGGCATTTGAATAATAACAAGTAAAAGAAACTAATATTCTATTTTGCTTCCATCATCTCTACTAAGAATAATGTACATACTGGACAAGGTAAAACATAAAGAAGGAATTCTTTCATGCATTCATCCATCTCCTTACTCATTCAAAATAATGTATTACCTATTATGAACTAGCAATGAAAACTTAAAGGAACCTAAGACATAATCCTTTGCCCTGAAAAACCTCTCCATTTAAAGGGGATAGTCACACATAAACAAATAGAAATAGCACAGAATGGGAAGCTACTTAGGGGTAAGGACTGCGACAAATTAATCTTACATACTCCTAAATGTTTGCTGAATTGAAAGCAATTGTTAATAAATGGGCAGTGTTAAAACGGAAGTAAATAAACAGGCAACAGTACTATGAACTGGGTGATAACCAACTTCACAGTAAGAGTATAAATAGACGAGGTGAAGTCAGAGAAGCAGGTTAGAGAAGGCTTCACAGATTTGAAGATGTTTAATCTTTAAAGAAAAAAAAAGCAAACAAGTAGTTTGATCTAAATAAGAGCACGCTACTGGTGCAAATGAGTTTAAATCTCAGAATTGAACATATTAAATCACAGGTACTAAAACTTACATTCATGAATGATAGATATCCATTTGTATTCTGAAATATGCTGTTACCTAGGCATGTGACAGAGCAACATAGTTCTGGTTTTCAAAAAGTGACCTACGAGACTACAGTACAGTAAACTTGACATCAATTCCCAATAAAATTTGAGGTTTATTAGGAAGTTTATGAGCTCTGGCAGGGGCGGGGCAGGAGAAGGTAGTGCTAACTAGTTTAGACAAATCAAGGATCTGTCTAAATATTTGATCAGGGATCTAAAGGATGAGTGGAAGACCCATATGGTTACCTGGGAAAGAGCACAAAGCAGGCAAGGGAACAGCAAAAGTGATGCTCCTGACAGAAAAATGCTTAAGAGTGCTAGAGAAAAGCAAGGAGGCAGGAGCATAGTGAGCAAGGTGGAGAGTAATAGGTCACAACAACTTAATTAAGACTGTACTGGCCATAGGAAGAAAGGGCTTCAGATTTTGTTTTGAGATGGGAAGCTATTAGAAGGCTTTGATAAAAACAGTGACCTGACCAATCTTACATTTTAAAATAATCATTCATACTGTTTTGTGGAAAAGAGACAACAGGGAGCATGGATAAAAACAGGGTGATTGGAATAGTTTGGTCAGGGCCCTTGCCTTGGGTCCCGTTGGGTGTGGTTTACCACATCCATTATAAGCAAATTGTGTGTGTGTGTGTGTGTGTGTGTGTGTGTGTGTGTGTGTGTGTGTGTGTGTGTGTGTGTGTGTGTGTGTGTGTGTGTGTGTGTGTGTGTGTGTGTGTGTGTGTGTGTGTGTGTGTGTGTGTGTGTGTGTGTGTGTGTGTGTGTGTATGTAGTTAGTGCGCATGTGCACCAGTGTATCTTTTTAGTTTTGTTGCTATTCTTGTGTTCTTGAGGGGGGGGGGGAGAGAAAGAGAGAGAGGGAAGGAGGGAGGGAGGAAGAGAGGGAGGCAGAGAGGGGGTAGAGAGAGGGGGAGAGAGAGAGAGAGAGTTAGTTAATTTACTGAAGCAGGTGGGCAGGCGTTGGCCTTGAGCCTCCGACCGGTGCAGCCATGCTTTCCAACCTATGGCTTCCAAGGACCTTTTTGGCTGGTTACCTAGCTCATAGATCTGCGTGTAAGGGGTCTGGTGACCCAGCCTAGCATATGAAGGGTTTGTGACCCAGTCTGTAAATGGGCTTGAGGGGTCTGGGGGCTCCAGATCCAGCCCTAGCTCAACAATTGGCCCAGTCGGTACAGGATTACCAGCAGGTAAAAGAGCTCGACAACTAGCGTGGTTGCCTAACTTTACAACTGGCATCACGAACAGGACTAAGAGCTAGACAATTGGTGCTATGAGTAGGATTCCAGGCCTTCGCCTAGCCAGAGCACCACAACTGGTGTAGCCGTGGTCAAGTAGCTCTGCAATTGGCGATGTTGACAGGATTTCAGACATTAGCCTGGCTCACAGAAGGCCAGAACAATATGGTTAAGGGGTGTGAAGTGGTTGGGCTGTGAATATTTTGGAAGCAGAGCTAATAGGATTTGTTGATGGAAATGAAAGAAACAACTCAAGAATGATTCCAAGGTTCTTGGCCTGAACACTCAGAAGAATGCAACTGCTATTTATTGAGATGGGGAAGACTGTAGAAGCAGCAAGCTTTTGTTGTTTTGTTTGTTGCTTGGGGGGAGGGGGATGAGAGGGTCAGGGAGAGATCTAGAATTTATTCTGTAAAAATGTTAACTTTAAGACGCTTATTACACATCTAATAAGCAAGCTGGATCTACAAATGTTAGAAAGAAGTCTGAACTGTAGAAATTAATTAATAGTTGCCAATCCTGGAACTGCATAAAACCTCCACTTAGGGAATATAGAAAAAAGTCCAAAGAGTAAGTCCTGAGGAACTCACCCTTCAGAAGTCAGTAAGAAAGGGGTATGATGCAAAGCAGAATGAGGAGGAGCCAGGGAAGACAGTTTCAACAAAGGGGGAACTATCAGTGGTGTCAAATGCGGCTGGTAGGTCAAGGTGAGGACTAAGCAATGACCAATGAAATAGCTGCTAGCAATAGTTCACTAGAAAGGGGAACATGGACTAGGTACAAAGATGAAACAACTACAGGCACCAAAAGGAGATGGGATCAGTATACAAATAGAGGGGCTGGTCTTGGCAGCATGGAGAGTTCATCCACTTTAACAGGAGGGAAGGAGAGTACACAGGTTCAGATAAAGGTGGATATGAAAACATTTATTTAACATCTGTTTTCCTTTACTAAGACAAGTTCTTCCCAGGCCAGGGCACATTTTATTTATCTTTCTTTGTCTAGTGCCTAGCACAAAACAGTTTGTTGGACAAAGGGGTCAAAGAAAGGCCAGAAGGACTCAGAGCTCTACTATGAATCAGCACACATATGCAGGAGAGGCTGGGACTGATTCTGTTTGTACAGTCAATAGTTTTAGATAAAGTATTTATTGCTTTTTAAAAAGAAAAAAAACTGATATACCACTTAAAAGAGATATTAAACTCATTTTCTATAATCAAAGGGCATGGAAGGAGACCAATGAGTATAAATGATTCAATATAAAGAGATCCTTTTACCAGTTTGAAAGAGCCAGGATGATATTGAGCAGATGAGGCATAAAATAGTAATGACAACAATAATGATGACAGAAATAATTACAACAAGAGCTAACATTTACTGAGCACTTTATATGTACTAAGCACTTCTCTAAAGCACTTTACATGTATTAACTCATTCGGTCCTTAAACTAACATAATGAAACAGGCATTCATGTTTATTATCCCCATTTTATAAATGAAGAAGCCAAGGAGCAGAGAGTTTAAGTAACTTTGCCCTAGGTTCATACTAGGTTCATACAACTAACGTAGCTGAACCAGAATTCAAATCCAAGTAAACTTCCAAAATGTATGCATTTACACATTCTATGCTTTTTCCCAGTTCTTAACAGATTCAGGATGACCACAAAAGTTTCACCGATTAGAATGCTCGGTCAGGCTGAATGCACTTCTTGTAGGTCCCTTAAATAAATACAAGGTCTCACCTAAATAAATTTAATATGTAGGAAATGTAGATCTAGAAAGTATGTATTAAATATTAATAAATATTAAGAGAATGAAGAGACAAGCCACAGACTGGGAGAAAACATTTACAAAACACATTTGATAAAGGACTTGTATCCAAAATATATGAAGAACTCTTAAAACTCAAAAATAAGAAAACAACCCAATTAAAAAACCGGCAAAAGATCTGAAAAGACAACCCACCAAAGATATGTAAATGACAAATAAGTATATGAAGAGATAGATGCTCAACATCACGTCATTAGAGAATAGCAAAGGAAAACAAGAGACCACTATATACTTATTAGAATTGCCAAAATCCAAAACACTGACACCACCACAAACGCTGATGAGAACGTGAAGCAACAAGAACTCTCACTCTCTGGAATTCAGTTTGGCAGTTTCTTACAGAATAAAACTTGGTATTTACACAAATGAGTTGCAAACATATCCACACAAAAACTTGCACACTAATACTCTATTCATAATTTCCAAAACTTAGAAGCAATCTGTAGTCCTTCAACAAGTGAGTGGACAAAGAAACTACTGTACATCCATATACTGGAAGATTATTCAGCAATAAAAAGAAATGGGCTAGCAAATCACACACGCACACAAAAAACGGAGGAACTTTAAATGCATATTGTTAAGTAAAAGAAGCAAATCTGAAAAGGCTACAATAGTGTATGATTCCAGCTGTATGACATTCCAGAAAAGGCAAAACTATAGAGACAGTAAAAAGATCACTGGTTGCCAGCAGCTCAGGGGAGAGAGGGAGGGAGAGATGAATAGGTGGAACACAGGAGATTTTTAAGACAGTGAAACTATTCTGAGTGATACCGTAATAGTGGACAGATGTCCTTATACAACTGTCAAAACCCATAGAATGTACAACACAAAGAGTAAACCCTAATGTAAACTATGAACTTTAGTTAATAATAATGTATTAATTGGTTCACTCGGGGAGAGGTGGTGAGTAGGTATAGGAACTCTCTATACTTTCTGCTCAATTTTTCTGTAATCCTAAAGCTGTTCAAAAGGTCTTTTAATTAAAAAAATAAAGTTTTAGTAATCTGTAAGCTCAACATGTATCAACTATATAACGTGTCAGCAGAAACTGCTAATTAAATCAAAGACTATAGTATATGTAAAGAGTTCAGGAACTGATAAAAAAAATAATAATAAATTCAAGCCTAGTATTTATCATCTTTCCTTTGGTAGGGAGGCATTTTCCCTAATGAACTGGACAAGAATGTAATGACTGAAAAGCATGCAGTGTCCCAAAAAGGATCCAAACATCTATTGAAGGTTTGGACTATGTAACCTCAGAAGGAGCTGCCCTAAGAGTATGTCTAGCATCCTGTGAAATACATCACAGGATAAAATGTTTAAAATGAGTATAATTTTTAAAACCATGTAAATAAACATTTATCTCACAATACTGAATCAAATCCTTTATAATTTCATTCTCAATAAAACAGGGTATTATTCATCCAAAAACCTTGCCAATCTCTTTTCCTTTTCTTTTAAATACAGAAAAGTCTTAACACAAAAGTAAAAGAGGAGCCTTCGAAAGGTACAAAAACAGTGTGGGCTAATCTGTCATCCACCACACAAAATGTAATTTTCACTCTTTCATTCAACACTACCCATAGAAAGAGACAAATTTAAAAGTGGGGAGGATCCTGTTCGGTGTCATTGCTGGTAATAAATTGTGGAAAAGCTCAAAGGAATGAAAAAGAAATGCAAATTCTTAAAGTCTCGATTATGGCTACACCACAATCTCTTTTTACTTCACCAGTTGCTAAACTAGACATCATTTCCCCAGAACGAGTTTTTAAAAATCCTTTAAAGAAGTTATTAAGTTCGTGTTCAGAAGCTGCATTCTGTGAATACTTATTTGTTAAAGCCAGTCAAGGAGATAATCAAGGGCTAAAAGGAAAGGAATTAGACACAAACTTTTAAAACAAATCAGTGGTACACATGCTTCTCTGCTTCCAACTCCAGACAGCTTTGTAACACTTTCTTTTCAGTCTCCCATAGCTAACACCTACACCTTCAACCTAGGTCTTCAAAGGAAGAGGCATCACAGAGTTCATTTCCCAATCCAGAGATTTCTACACACATGGTAGACACTGAAAACTCTTATGGTTAGAGCATGGTTTATAACACCAAGGTCAAGGGTTTGAATCCCCATACTGGCTAGCAACCAAAAAATAAAAAATAGAAATAAAACAGTTGGCCTACAAACGCTGCTTAATTAGCTGAAGATCATTCTAATCCTTTACAAAGCAGTAATAGTCTCAGATGGCATTTTTCTCACTACCTTTCTATTTTTCATAACTGTATTTATTCCTTCAACTATTGTTGTGAAGTTCTTTTCAGCAAAACTCCAATCCTTTTTAACTGCAAATTCATTTCTTCACTCTTTTTTCAACTCTACTCTCTATTTACCCACCTTTGCTTCCTCCTAGTGCAGTACCACATTAGAACAACAGCAGTAACAATAGCAACACAAGAACAAAAATTAGTTGGGTTTTTCTATTTCTCTCTCACCTTAAGGGTTCAAATGGTCTCATATAGTTTTATATTTAATACCTTTGCTAAATGATGGCAAAATCTCTTAAATAATGTTTAAATTTTTAGAAATAATAAACCAATAAGCTATGGCCATCATCTTTATTTTTCCCCTAGCTTTATTAAGGTATAATTGACAAATAAAAATTGTGTATATTTATGGTGTACAATGTGATGTTTTGATATATGTACACATCCAGAAATGATTAAATCAAGCTAACTACCATATCTATCACCTCACATACTTATTTATTGTGGTTAAAACATTTAAGATCTACTCTCTTAGCAATTTTCAAATATACAATAATTTTTGTATAGGCACCATGCTGTACAATAGATCTCCAGAACTTTAAGATTCTAACTGAGACTTTACCCTCTTTATCCAATATCCCATTCGCCACTCCCTGTAATTCTTTATCATGGTTTCAAACTAGTTAGTTGTCTCTCAACTTCAGCCTATGTAAATCAATCAGTGAAAACATTTTTAAGCACCTGCCCAATATATATTTTTATTTACTTACAGATTGATATGTACTATTACAATAATATATATGAAATCAGAAATTTTAAAAGGGAGAGACTTTAATTTATTAGTTTATTTATTTTAGAAGCCCTGGTATTTTTTTTCTTCACTTCCTGGGATTGTGATAATCACACTTTGGTGACCTCTGGTCTGAAAGACTGAAAGAAGCAATAGGAAATATCTATTCTGAGCTTTCATCACAGAGTTTAACCACTGACAATCAAACATTTTTTCCCCTATTACATACAGTTCACTTTTCAACTTCCTGAAGCTCTTGTTAACAAGATAATTCTTAAAAGCTGTCTAATATTCATTAACTTGTGAACTAGGAGGCCAAAATATAGTTCAGAAGGCAACTAAATTATTTTTTAAAAGGAGGTGGGGGGCAAGATTTGAGCCTGACCAAAGCAAAACTGTGTGCACATTTTGTGTGTGTCTGAATAATAATAAATGGAAAAATCATTTTCACATGAGAAAGCTAATGCACAAGATTCAGAGTAAGATGTAGTAAATGTCTTAATTGATTTTGATCATTTTACACAATATATGGTTACATTATTTATTTTAATGACTATTCAAATAAACATATTTCAAGGAGCCCTTAAACAGCCTAAAGACTAAATCTAGCATCTTTTCCTTTAATACAATAAAAAAGAAGAGATAACAAAAAAATTTGTATATTTTACTCTGTTTCTATTAAAGAATTTAAGAAAACAGTTATTAAGCCTTCTTCCCAAATACAACTAAGCACTAGGTACTGGTCTTTCCAAAAACTTACCGCTAGAAAAGAACTAGAAGATCAAGGCCAAACATCCAACCATTGCTTAAATCTGCTCTACAACAGCGCCATCAAGTGGCAGTTTATGAAACCTGCGTTTGAACACCTTCAGGAATAGGAATATATCTTAGAAGGCAGTCCACTGCATTGTCTGACACCTCTGTTATTTGAAATAAATAAATTGAACCCCAAATTTTTGTCTAATGATAACTTTATCTACTGGCCCTATTTTATTCTCGAAGGTCATAGAGAATAAACCTAATCACTCTTCCATTTGACAGCTCTTCAAGTATTTTGAAATAACTACTATGAACCTCAATTCTTTTCTTCAACCTAAATATCCAAACTTAACTCAGCTATTTCCCATGTATTGATAGTTTTAAATTTTTTCTCTTGACAACTTCCAAGAAGGAATGCAAACATAAGAACTTAATTCTTGAAGTTACAAGGGAGAATAATTTGAAAAACTACATATATCCCCAGTTGCAAATGTTAAACAATTTAAATACAAACCAAATTTTAATATTGCTGAATGTCTTGAGCAAACTTACCTACGTATAAATAAATCTGTAAGAAGATAATTCATTAACATTAGTAGAGATTTGATATTTTAAAAACATTTTCTACACATTAAATACCTTCGGCAAATAGCAGTTTTCACTTTTTTAGCTAAAGACAAAATAACCAATTTAGAAAATGTATATAAACCATCACTATTTTAAAAGCAGAGCTAAATCTTTTCAATAATACAATCCCTGAACTCCTTCAGGAAACTAACATAAGATATCAAGCTTGCACACGAGTTTACACAGGTACATGTGCATGCGTACGTGTACCTCCATAGACACAGCTGTGCCAAAGAGCAAAACCATAACTAATGTTTCTTATATAACTGCTTTCTTGCTGAAAATGAATGATTTAAGAAGCTTTCTAACAGAAGAGCTTCTATTTTACTACAGCACCAATCAACCAATAGATTATATTTACATTTAAATAATATTTGCAAAGTGAAGGTAGTTCTTTAGATATTAGTCCATTATCAAAGTGTGGTGGACGTTAGTGTACAATCTGATACTCATCTTCAGCACTGCCAGTTTCATAAGTGATATTTCCTATCGACAAGATGAATGCAACCAATACTAGACAAAGAAATGCCAATTTAAATTTAACTAATTCATAGTTAATGTTTGAGTATTACTCAAGCAATACTTGAGTATTTTAGAAGTTGAAAAAACTGAAAATGTAAAGAATTTGTTAGTATCATATACCAATAATTGGTCAAATAATAAGGTTTATTTTATTCTGAAAGAGCAAAGAGAAAATTCAGTGCTGCTTTATATTACTGTCCACTGAACAAAGGGTTACTTTAGTACTAAATAAGCTTCAATGAATTTTCTTAAATGGTCAAGCCATTAAAATGACAAGGCATTCACAAGAAGCATTCTGATTTTACTGAGCTCACTGTGTAAGAATAGCTAGCTATGCAAGAAAGGTTAGAGATAACAGAGTTTGAAACTTTTGCACAGTATAAATAGACAATATTGGTTCATTTAGAAAAAAGGGAATAATTATTGAACCTAACAAGATTTCTATTTCCCGGTGTACCTCAGCTTCTTAGCTTAACTTCCAAGCAAGTTACTTTCTATCTGGTCCAAATTTCAACTATACTATTTATCTGGAAATTTGTTCTGCATAAATGAATCTTCTGGATAATTTATATCGATCCCATTATGCAACCAAATATTTTATATTTTACTCATTTTTAAAGATATTTTTCTAAAAGACTTTACTTATTTCCCCGTTTTCTTTAAAAAAAAAAAAAAAAGTAGAAACTTAATTTAATCACTTCCTATAGATTTAGTCACAACAGGAGTAGGAATTGTATTGTACAGTAGCAATGCTACACTTGATCTCATGTTTTCTTACCTCTGTTTGTTGCCATCACTGTGTTCTTGATATTTCTGATACCAAGGTGAGAACCTGAGTATAGCGTATAGGCTCCTGAGCATAAAAGGCCTGGACTTTGTGACATCTGGCTACTCTGATTTTCAAATGATTAAAGTTTACCATGAGAAAATCACAGCAAAACAGGCTGTTGACACTAAAAAGTGAGTTCTAAAGAACTCTGGGTGTTGTAATATGGGAGTAGAAAAACATTTTCTCTTAGAAGGCAGTATTGGCTAACTTGTACAATGTGGAATCCATTCCTTTTTCCCTAAAAACTGGAATCAACCCTCCCATTCTAGCTTCTTCTATCCCTTATATATAACATTCTTCTCTCCCCAGATGATCTAATAGCATACCTTCTATACTATCTGCTCATTTGATACAAAGAGTAGAAAAAAGAGAACAATAGCAGTGTAGTCTAATTGCCCATGATGTATAAAAGGGTTATATGACTATGATTATATGAAAACAACGTGTGTTTAGCATGTAAACATATGTGACAAATAAATGCCAAGAAAACTATGAATCTGAGTTTATCGCTATGGAGGTGCTCAGAAGTCGTCAGAGCACAAAGACAATTTTGTTTGGCCTATTTATGAAGCTAACCTAACAGGACTTCTGAAAAGCACTGGGAATTCTCAAAACCATCAGAAATATTCATAAACCCCACAGTTCATAAATTAGAATTACAAAAAATCTAGATTTTGTTCTCTCTACATATAAATTCAACAATCACAAAATTAATTATCCAACTTTTTTTACTTTGTTAAACATTACTAACAGACCACAGTTAAAAAAAAATTCTACCTAAATAAACTGATGAATAGCTTCTCTCTACCAAATAAGTTCACATGATAAGTTTTAGAGAAATTATTCTAGGCCATCAAAGATTAGGTTAGATAACTCAACCCTCTTGGTTGCAACCAATTCTTACTGCTCTGCGTTAGTTTTATCAGATAAAAGGAAAAATATGAGGTGTCATTTGAGTAACTAATAAAAACTTATTTTAATTTCACTTTTTCCTACTAGAGATGAGAAAAATCAAAGACACTTAAAAAATAGCCCTATTAATTTACTTGGCTTGAATAAATTAAAATTACCACTTTATTTCTGCTAATGTCAAAAACTTGATTTAAAGAAAGCAATAAATAAGGAAGAAAGTAAACAAGGACAAAATATCTCAGGAAAAAAAAAATACTACAAAACTTACCATTTCTTCCACATACAACACAAAGCTACCCGGTTAACATATCTCTAATGTCTTGCAGCTGAGGATGATATATAATAGAAATTACTAAATTAAAACTAATAAAAACTTTCTGCTGGCACCTGTAATTAACTATACATGATTACGGTATAACCACTCCAGTAGCTAACGGTATCATGAAATAAAGGACGTGTTCTTTACTCTTTTGATCTTAGACCAAGTAAATTACTCTGTTCCCCTATCTGTAAAATGGAGCGAGATGGAACACTGAAAATGCATTATTGATAAAAACTTCTAATCTTGAGATAAATGTTATACAAAACTTAAGTGCTTGATTCATACCTTGTTTTAATTCCAAACCTTCAGGTTGCTTGTTTTCTTTCAGGGATGAAGTAGAATCTACACAGATGTCTTGCCTAAGGAATGAAAATAAAGAAAAACAGTTTTAAAAACTATATTCAATCAAATAAAATTTACTGCCCAGGTTCCTAGAATTGTCAGGCACTTGAGAAGAGACAATGAATTCTTTTAAGTCCCCAGGGTACCATTTAGTGCACTCTGGAAAGTCAGAAACACGTATACAAGTGTCAAAAGCTGCAGCTATAAACTTCTACCAATTTAAGCATTATACTTCTTTGTAAAATCAAGGGGCAAACCTGAAAGGAACATTGAGGTAATTTTTTCAACCTTCTGATACTCTGAAGGCTAGCTGATGGGAGAAATCACAACTCACAGCAGTACCCAATAACTCTGCAAGTTCAACTGTTAAATTTAATGGGCAATTTGGCATTCAAATTACTTTATATTCATCTAATTTCATACCTCAAATGCTTTGATATCTACAGTATGCAGAAAATACATATTTTATATGTAATATACATATGCAAAGTAAATGGATTAAAAGATCATGCAAAAAAGTTTCAATTCCCTATGTTCTGCAATAGAGCGGCAAACTAAACTAATGCTCTTTCTTAAACAGCATTATACCATCTTAACAATAAATACTTTTCAGCAAAAAAGTCAAGAAATTAATTGTAAACATTTAAATGAGTTAAGTGACAATATTCTTCAAAATAGGTATCTACTGTCATCTGAGAATTTTTAAACAAACCCTAAGGTTAACATACTAGAAAAATATTTAGGAAATTTTCGTACTCACAAAATTATTTCTATCCAGGTAACAGTAATAGATCCCTCAAATAACCAAAGGATAAAAAAAGAGCTGTGATAATTTCTTTAAGATGTTTATAATACTCTTTCCAGTCAACATATCTGGCACTTATACATTTGTTTTGCATTAAAACTTCACTAAAATAAGCATAAACTCAAAGACTACAAAATTATTTGGCTTTGATATTAACTTTAACATCTGAGAGATTTATAATTGAGATGTCTCAGTTTTTTATACTTGTGTCTAATGCTACCTACTTAGATTTTATTCTTTCACCAGAATTACTGGCAAATCCCAAGGAAGATACCAACAATTCTTCTTGGCAATCCAGGGACAGATTAAATGTCAATATATTACATTAAAAGCTTTGCAAGGAATAAAGTTAAAATGTGCTACCTCAAGCCTTCCAGTCAAATTAGACTTTATCTATTGGAAGTATTAAGCTATTTCTAAGTATATTCCTTGTTTGCTTTTACACATCTTTGGATGGCACTTAATTCTAAGGAATTACTTCAAAAAAATATAATGTAACATTACCAATAAAATGAAGATGGGCATATGTAATATCCTGAGAAAGATAAAAGCTCACCTGTAAAATATTCTACCTGAGAATGTATAACATTTATGAGGAATCATCAGACAAACCCAAATGGAAATGAGTAATGTTATATTAAAGGGAGTTCTATGTCAATGTTATAAAAGACAAAAGACTATGGAGATATACCAAGCTAAAGGAGGCTAAAAAGCCATGACAATTAAGTGTTATCACTGACCTGAGCCTCCTGAACTGTGGGGAAAATGTTATAAGGACATTAGTGAGTCAAAAGACAAACTGAAATATTGATGGTAGATTGGGTAAAAATATTGTATCAATGATAAGTTTACTGAAGTGTCTACTGTGTTGTGGTTAAATAATAGGATATCTTTATCCATTGGAAAAACAATGTAGTACTTAGAAGAAAATTATCATGATGTATGTAACTCAGACTCAAATGGTAAAAGAAAAAAATAATAATATAATACACATACACATACACATACACACATAAAGAGGTGTGCAAATAGGATAAAATGTTAACAATAGGTAAAACTAGGCAAAGGGCATATAAAGGTTTCTTGTACTATTCTTGCTCTTACAACATTTTAATAAGTCTGAAATTATTTCCAAAAATTTTTTTTAATTAATAATAATGCAATAAAAACTGGCCTCCCTGTGAAATTCCCTTAAATCTCCTTCAAATAAAATTGGACCCTTCTATAAAGACTATGTGCTGTCACAAACAATTTATTTTAGTGCCCAAAGTGAACTTTTATAACATTCTATTTTATCTTAAGTTGGGTTTGATCAGGCTGTTGAGGTCACCAAACAGAATTTCAGACAGTGGGTACAGTACACCACCTTGTGGCAGAAAAGTAGAAAGCTACGTAGTTTTATATCAGTATTATCTGAAGTTTAAAAAAAAAAAAACTGCCAGAAATAGCTTTCAAGAGTTTGGAATTTTTTAAACTATAACTAGCTAATTTTTCCAAGATGTGGACTTTACAACAAAAATTATCTAAATAGCATAAAAGACAAGATATTTAGAGAAAAGGCAATGCCTTTAATTTTAAGAAAACGTGTCTTTTTATTTCTAGTTTCGTGAAAATAAAAAACCTCTACTATCAGATGATAAGTCATCCTAGGTGCCAGAATTAGGAAGACTAAAGCAATTCCAATTTATATTTAAATGGCATTTAAATATTTTTATCAAACACTATGTTTGATATTAATATAATGTTAATATTTCTATCCCACTATGTAAGAATTTTATAACAACTGGAGAGAGAGGGAGAGGGAGGAAACACTGCCAAAGCCAGTTTGGGTTAAAAATTTTGCAATGATCTTTGTGTACCTTTCCATTAAAGAAAAAAATGTTTTTTATTTTCCTAATTCCCTTCTCCCATCAGCAATGCTCCTTCTTCAAAGCAGCTTAATTTATAAACTTGGTCTTGAATTACAAGAGATCCCTATACCTATCCCTGGGATTTAACTTCTTAACCCAATCAGTCCAACTTTATTTTACCCCAAATACAATTATCCACTCTCGATCCTTTCTTACAACTCAATGATTTTTATTTTTATTTTTTAATCAGAGTAATACCCTGGGGAGATCTATGGCACTTAATCAAGAACAACCACACATGTGAATTACTAAAGCTTAAAGGGGGGGGGAGTGTGTAAATTTCTTGTCAAAATGAAAAATACTGGGAAGGTACCTCAATAGAAGAATAAACAGGACTAAGCCTGTCTGATTCCTCTTATTTAATAAAAGTCAGCTGACAAAGAGTCAGGTAAACTGGCACAACAAAAAGTATAACGCTGGATTCTCTTCATACTCCTAGAAGTAAAAATAGAGACCTTACCAGCTTACCTTCCTGTGAGCTTTCTACTATCAAAAATAAGAGACAGGCCAAAAAACAAAAAGCAAAAAACACATATAGCCAAAACAATTTTGAAAAAGAAGAAAGCTGGAGAATGCACACTACCAGATTTAAAGACTACAAAATTACAATAATCAAGACAATATGGTATTTGAGAAAGGATAAACATACAGATTAATGGAACAGAATAAGATTCCAGAGACAGACCCACAAAAATATGGTCAACTGATTTCAACAAAGGGGTAAAGGCAATTTAATGTAGAACAGTCTTTGAATAAGTGCTAGTCCAATTGGATAACTACATGGATATGATTTTCAGTCCATACATTGCACCACATACAGTTCACCCTTGAACAATGCAGAGGATTAGGGGTGTATAATTTTTGACTCCCCCAAAACTTAACTACTAATAGCCTACTGCTGACCTAGAAGCCTTAACATAAACAGTTGATTAACACTTATTTTGTATGTTATATGTACTAGTCCATTTCCACTGCTTATAACAAAATACCTGAAACTGGGTGATTTATAAAGAAAAACAAAATGTATTGCTTACAGTTTCTGAGGCTGGGAAGACCAAAGTCCATCTGGTGGTGGCGACAGTGACCCAGGGGGTCTCACATTGCAAGATGGTGGAAGCAGAGAGAGCAGAGAGAAAGACAGACTCTCTTCTTTTAAAGCCCTCAGAACTATGCCCCTGACCACCATTTTTAATCTACTCACTACTGCAGGGTCCTACAGTCCAATCACCTCTTTAAGGCTTCACCTTTCACTTACCACAGTAGGATTTCCCACCCTCTAACAGTCACAGTGGGGGCTAAGTTTCTAATACATAAAACTTGGGGGACACAATTCAAGCTTCAATGAGTTTTGGGGGACATAATTCAATCTACTACAGTATTCTATATTGTATTCTCACAATAAAGAAAGCTAGAGGAAAAAATGTTAAGAAAATCATAAGAGAAAATACATTTACAGTACTGTATTTATTTATTCACTGAAAAAAAAATCCATGTATAAGTGAACCCATGCAGGTCAAACCCTTGATGAAGGATCAATTGTACAAATATTAACTCAAAATGGATCAGAGACCTAAACATGTAAACCAATAAAATTTCTACAAGACCCAGGAAAGAAACCTTTGTGATCCTAGATTAAGCAAAGATGTCACCAAAACCATGACCTGTAAATAAAGATATTGGTAAACTGTATTCACCAAAATTAAAAATTTCTGTCTTCCAAAGGGACTGTTAAGAGAATAGAAAGACAAGCCATACATAGACTGGGAGAAAATATTTGTAAGCTACATATTGGATAAAGAACTGTATCCAGAATATAAAAAGAACTCTCAAATTACAAAAATAGAAAAAACCTAATTTAAAAAGTAGGTTAAAAATTAACAACACTTCACCAAGAAGATATACATAGCAAATAAACACGATAAAAAAAATTAAGTCACTTCACCAAGGAAGATATACAGATGGCAAATAAACACAATAATAGATATTAAGCCTCATTAGTTATTAAAGAAATGCAAATTAAAACCACAGTGTGATACCACTACATACACAGCAAACTCTTGAACAGGGTTTGAGCTGCTCAGGACCATTTATATGCAAATTTTTCAAATTAATATGTTGGAAAATGTTGGGTCTGGTATGTCATGAATACATGAAACAGTTAATTAGCCTACCTAACAGTAGGCTATAGTAGGCTACTAGCAGGTAAGTAGTTAAGAATTTTACTATCTAGTGCAGCCCCACCCCTGGGAGGCTCTGATGAGGCATGGCCAAGACCCAGGGGAAAGCATTCCTCATACTTAAGTAGTTAAGTAGTTAACTTTTGGGGGAGTCAAAAGAAATATACAGATTTCTGACTGGGTGGGGTCGGTACCCCTAACCCCGACATTGTTCAAGGGTCAATTGTATATTAGAATGTCTAAAATCGAAACAACTGACAAATGGAACTCTCGTACTTGTTATCAGCAAATACGACCCAGCAATCTCACCCCTAGGTTCTTGCCCAACTAAAATGAAGAACTTGTATGTTCACACAAAACCTTGTATGTTAATATTTATAGTGGCTTTATTTGAAATCACCAAAAAAGAAAAACAACTCAAATGTCCCTGTATTAGTTTTCTATTGCTGCTGTAACAAATTACCACAAACTTGGGGGTTTAAACTTATTATATTACAGTCAGAAATCTAGTACAGTTCTCACCAGACTAAAAATCAAAGCATACACAGACTACACTCCTTTCTGGAGGCTCTAGGGGAAAATTTATTTCCTGCTTTTTTGGGGTTTTTGGCAGAATTCAGTTCCTTGCTATTTATAGGACCAAGGTCCCTATTTTATTGTTGGCTGTAAGCTGAGAACTGTTCCTAGCTTCTAGTCAAGTCCTTCACATGTCACAGATCTCTGATCCACTTTTCTCTTTCGCTCTTCCACTTTTAAGAACTCATGTGATTAGATTGGCCCAAACAGGATAATCCAGTATAATCTCCCCATTTTAAGGTCCTTAACCTCAATCAAATCTGCAAAATCCCTTCTGTCATGTAAAGTAAGATATTCTCAGGTTCTGGAGATATCTTTGAGGTGCCATTATTCTGCCTAGAGAGTACCTTAACTGGGGAATGGATAAATAAACTATAGTATATCCACACAATGGAATACTAACTACTCAGTAATAAAAAGGAAGAAACTACTGATACATACAAGGTGAATGAATCCCAGATACATTATGCTACATGAAAGAAACCAGACCCAAAAGACTATATACTGTATTATTCCATCCATATGACATTCTGGAAAAAGAAAAAGCATAGGGACAGAAATCAGATCAGTGGTTGTCAGGGATTGGGGATGGAAAAAGGAATTAACTACAAAGAGTCATGGGAGAAAATTCTGGTACTCTATACTGTGAGTGTGGTGGTAGATACAAGACCATCCATTTGTCCAAACTTGCAGAACTGCAGAGTAAAAAAACATGACTTTTACTATACGTATATTACACATTTTTTTAAAAAAATTTTTTATTGGAGTACCACAAAAGCCTGAGAAAAGGTGCAGAACAAAATATATAGAGGAGTAAATTGTAACCTTCAAACATTATGAAGCAAAACAATCTCGATTTTTCTCAAAGGGACTTTCCAAATGGCAAATAAACCAATTCAATTTTCTACTGTGTCCTTCATCAACCCCCTTCTGCAAAAGATAGCAAAATTTAACCCTACCCTGCTGAAGCAAACCTTACCTCCATTTCATTCTCCCAAACAATATAATTCAAAAATCACAGTTACCACATCCCAGTTCTTTCTTTGATCCATGATTCTCTTGGGATTCACTCTACAAACTGTCCCACTGCAACTCCAACTTTTTCTGAATAGGCAATTCCCTTAATAGAGAGCTCTGTTCTATTTAAAAGTGACTAATGGGAATCAAAGAGATGAATGTCTCCTCTTTGCTCTCTCTCTCTATATTCCTATGTCTCAGATCTTTTCCAGTTTCAAAAATTAGCATAAGATCACTTTGTAAGGGCATTTAAAGGTGCAAAAATGCAGGTTCTACTACTTTAAATGTGAAATGTCTAAGCATTATATGTCATGATGTTGTCAATGATCAGTAATACTTTCTGTGAAGGTTTTCTCAAAAACTTACGCTGTTATTCTGGATAAATTTAGACTCTTATGTAGAATATTCTACCTATTATAGCCTAAAAGTAATTTATAAAGGAAACAAGAATATGTGGTGTCCAGATAACCAATTTATTACCCTTTATTAGCCTAAAAGCACACAGTAAGCTTTTTATAATACATAAATGTCTGAGGGAATTGAGCTTACATAGAATAATGTCAATGTAACAAACTGGTCTCTTTTGTGAGGAAAAAAACTCCATTTATGCATTAAAATGTATATATAACAGTTTTAACTTAAACTATTTTTTGTAGTTTATAATAAATGAAAAAATTAGACACATGAATGAATTCTTTTTTAAAAAAGCAATAGTAAAAAATCATTAAAAATCACAACAAATTATTTCACTGCTTTCTTTAGGTTTTTGTACCATAAAAGGAATGAGAAGAAAATCCCCAATACTTACCAGTGTAAAGTCGAATTTTAAGAATAGTCATAGTTACAGATTCAGAGTAAAAATTCCAAAGCAAATACAATAACATTTTTTTCAATGCTAACATTTGGCAAAAACTAATTCTAAGCACTCTTAATCATTTTCTCATTTAATCACCATATCAATCCTTTGAGGTAGAATTCTATTCTCCAGATGAGAAATTGAGGCCCAGGAAGAAGATTAAATAACTTACCAAAGGTCAGATAGTAAGCTTCAGTATTCTGTTAAAAAGACAGGCAATTTAACTCTGGAATCTTGACTACTTACGTTTATGTAGACTTTCTTCTACTTGCAGAAATAGTCCTCTAAGTCGTAATACCTAAAAATTATGTGTAGCTATACATACAGAGCTATATATATCTCAAAGTTAGTTTTCATTCAGAATTTGAACTAAGGACCCAGAGGAAAATACTTCTTTCTTACTAAAAAAGCTTATATGTGCTACAAAATCATCAAAAGAGAATTATTATTTTATAAGTGGAAAATTTCAGTAAAAAGACAGACATGATCAAAAACAATAAAAGGCCAACAATCCTGACGAGAGAGCTGAGGGATGAAAAGGTGGAAAAGACCTTTTTCTAACTGTATACCTTTTTGTTCTATTTTGTACTGTGGGAATATTTTTAACTAGGTCCATGTATTTGCCTTTTCACTTTAAAAAAATAGTTAATGAAAGTACAGGTTAATACAAATTAAAAACAGAAAACAAAGAAGGGAATAAAAGATAAAAGTAGTTGATAGAAGATAAATATACAGAACCAATTTACTGAATAATAGCAGTCTAATCAAGAACTGTAAAAAATAATATTCTAAGTTACCCTTGATACTATAAAGGGAGATATGGCAGAATGAAAATTAAAAGGGGACCTTAGAGTCCTATCTTAAAACTTAAACTAAAATAAATTACAAATGGATGAAAGAATTAAACATTTAAAAAACCTATAAAAAATAAAAGAAAGTATGCACAATATTTTTTTATAATTTCAGGACGGAGAAGATCTTTTCTAAACATAAAACCCATAAACCATAAAAGATTGATAAAATTAGACTATGTATACAGGAAATATTTATGCATAAAAAAAGCCACAAGCAAAGTCAAAACAAGCAAGGAACAAAAAAAAATTGCAATCTATATCACCAACAGTGAATTAAAAAGACTAAAGTCCTCCACCTACACACACACAAAGGACAAATAAATAACAAAGAATCACAGAAAAGAAAATTCAAATAGCTCTGTGATCAGAAACAGGGTCAATTTCACTCATTATAAGAGAATAAAAATTAAAATTACAATGAGATATCTTTTTTTTTCATGATAAACAAAGATCAAAATGTTAGATAACACTATATTGACTAAAGTATACGAAAACAGTCCACACGGCTGAGGGGTGGGGGTGGGGGCAAATTGTTTTAAACTCTGTCATTTATGGTGGTATCTATCAAAATTACAAACGCCCGAAATATCTGATCCAACAATTAACTTCTAGGTATTCACCCTACCATTTAATCACAGAAGAACACGATTACTTACATACAAAGATATTCATATCATTTATAGAAACAAAAGAGAGTAAATAGCTTAAAAGTCCATTGATACATTGCTTACTCTGCTGCATCAAACAATGGAATAGTATACAGGCATACAGGTACTGGACAGAACAAAATCTAATAAAAAATAGAGTAATACAGGAAGAAATAGTACACAGGAAGCCTCAAAGGTATTGTGAAGGACAAAATCTAAGAAAAAAGCATATCATTATGTGGATAAATGTATGAAACAGTTTGCACAGTATGCTATCATTAGTGTAAAAAGAAAATGTAAGAATACATACATACATATTTGTAAATGTATCAGATATTTCTGGGAGGATACACAAAAACTGGGTACCTACAGGAAGAGAGAATAGGGAATGGCAAAAAGAGGGACTTATTCTCACCACATCCTTTTAAAAATTTTGTAGTATGTTTATATATTTGCAATTCAAACAAATAAGCTATTAAGCAACAGACAGTAGATACATGAAGACAAGCACTTACCACGGTACAGGTGTAACATTTGTGAATGAAAGGATACACAAGAAAATCTTAACAGTGTTATCTTTGAAGCAGGTGTCCATGGACCACCCCCCCACCCCTCACTCCTAACCCAGCAGTGGACTGAAGTTAAGTGGTCTGTGAACTTGCACCATATATTTGTTCCTATGGCTGCTGTAACAAATGACCATAAATGTGGTGGCTTAAAAGAACAAAAATTTATTCTCTCCCAACTAGAGACCAGAAGTCCAAAACCAGTATCAAAGTGCCAAAATCAATAAATCAACAGGGTCACACTCCCTCCAGATGCTCTAGGGAAGACTCCATTTCCTTGCCTTTTCCAACACTTACAGCTATATTCCTTTTCTTCCCAAGCTCATGACCCCTTTTCCATCTATAAAGCCAACAGTATAACATCTCTCTCTGATTTTGCTTCCCTATGCTTTTATCATACAGTCTTCTCTTCTGTGTCAAATCTCTTTCTGCCTCCCTCATATAAGGATACATGTGATTGCTTTTAAGGCTCACCCAAATAATCCAGGAAAATCTCCCCATCTCAACCTCCCACTTAATCACATCTGCAAAGTCCCTTTTCCCATATAAACTAACATTCATGGATTGCAGGGACTAGGATGTGAATATCTTTTGGGGACCTTATTCAGCCTATCCCAGATGGGGAAAAATTACAAACATATTTTCACTAAAATCTAACTGAAATTAAGCATTTTCTATAGGTATTGGAAATATCTGTGATTCTGTCACCCAGAGACAATATAGTTGTTGCAGACATCCAAAATATTTATACTTATTTCTATTTTATTCTTTAATCTTTATTTTTTTTGGCAGCTCGCAGGTACGGACACCCGAACGCATGAACTCGCTGTTATCAGGCTGTGCTCTAAGAAACTGAGCTAACCAGACAGTCCCTTATCTCTATTTTAAAATTACGCTGGACAGCTGCCAAAAAAATATATATATATAATATGCATATATATGGAAGTTACTAAAACTGCTGCTAGACCTTTTTAATACATGAATAAGAAGACCTTTTTAATACATGAATATATATTACTACGTAGCAAAATATTTTAACATTATTAACCATCCCAATACAACTGATTTTCTTTGTGATTCTATTTTAATTCATCATTTTTTATTTTATCTTTTATTTTGTGAAAGGATCCATCGGCTTCCAAAAAGGGTTGGTGGCACAGAAAAGGTTAGAAGTACTGTTTTGGAGAAAGGACAAGAATAGGAGGAAGAGGAGGTAAGATAAAGAGGTGAAGAAGAAAGGTTTTTATTTTCCACTTTAAATCTTTGTGTAATGTTTGAATATATTTTACGTACAATGGGTCTTCAAACAGTTCATGGATTTATATAATCTTTTATTCAATTTTTCCGCAAACTTTTTGAAGTACCTTTATACACACACACACACACACACACACACACACACACACACACACACACACACATTTATATATACATAAATATACACATCTTTGCTTCACTTATTCATTCATTTATGGTCAACAAAGATGTTATCTTCAACTTCATTCTCTTCTTTATTGTGCTAGTTTGAATAATAACCCCCCAAATATGCCCACATTCTAATTCCCAGAACCTGTGAACATTAGTTATATGGCAAAAGTGACTTTGTGGGTGTGATTAAGTTAAAAATCATGAGATGGAGAGATTATTTTGCATTATCCTGGTGAGCCCACTGTGATGACAGCAGTCATTATAAGAGGGACACAAGAGAGTCAGAGAAGGCTGTGTCATACTGGAAGCAGAGACTGGAGTGATCTGCTTTAAGGGGCCACAGGCCAAAGAATATAAGCGGCAACTAGAAGCTAAAAAAGACAAAGAAATGGATACTCCCCTTAGAGCTTCTGATAGTAACCAGCCATGCTGACGCCTTGACTTTAGCCCAGTAAAACTGATTTTAATGTCTCACTTCCAGAACTAAAAGACAATAAGTTCGAGGTTTTTTAAGGCCCTTAGTTTCTGGTAATTTGGTCCAGCAGCAATAGAAAACTAATAATTATTAATTTTAAAATAACGTTAATAAATAATTTCCAGCTTATAGGAAAATTCAGGTGATACAGGAACAAGGCAAACACTACAAGAGAGAAGCAATCATATAAAGCCAACAGGTGAGACAGTCTACAGGACAACATACCTAGCTTCCTCAACAAGTTAAATTATTAGTAGACATTAAAAAAAAAAAAAAAAAAAACGAGGAAGGTGGGGCAGCAGTTCTAGATTAAAAGAAACTTAAGAGACAAAACAACCCAATGTAATATGTAGACGTTGCCTGTACTCTGCTTTGGAGAATCCACATGTAAAAGAGCTTTTGGGGACATCTGGGAAAATCTGAATAAGAAATGGATATCACACAATATTAGACAACTACTGCTAATTTTGTTAAGTGCTACAGAGATACTATGGTTATGCAGAAAAATGTCCTTATTCTCTAAAACCTCAAAAAAAATTTAGAATCAAGATATCTGTAAGGTATTGAAAATATTACAAGAAAATAGATAAAGCAAATATGAAAAATTATAATAATTGTTAGATCTAGGCAACAAGTACATGGGAGTTCATTATACTAGTCTTTCTACTTTTCTATATGCTTGATACTTTTCACAATAAAAAAATTTTTAAAGCAATTATTCCAGTAAAATCCCTTTTATCTAACTTAGACAAGTGCCATTTACCTGAAAAAAAAAATTTTTATTAACATAGGAAAACAAACAAAAAAAACATAGGAAAACACTTGAAAAGTTCCACATATAAATTTTAAGCATTTTAGGATAACATAAAACATATAAATACACCTTCAACTCACCAATCTTTGAATATGGAGCCATGGCCTTACCTTTACTATAAATTGATGGATTTCTCCTATTCACATAAACCATGGTCCACATTTCTAACTTTGGGTTATTTAAAATGAAAAAATCTGTGTGCAAACAAAAACCCCATTTATATTTATACAATGTCCCCCGATCTTGTATTGTTTCCCCACAGCTAACTGACCTCAACTTTTCAGAAACTTAACTTTGAATTTTTCCAAAGCATTCAACTTAATAAACTACGTTTTTCATATTAACATTTCATCTGTTTATATACTTAACTAATTTACACAATTACAAAAATTGCATTGGAAACAAACATGAATGACTCTTGGTAAGCAAACAGTTCAAATGGTGGGAGAAGTGCACAGGCATATTAGAGAATAATCATTAACAACCAATTTAGCAAACTGTGAATATCAGTGAATTTATTTTCCAAATGAAAAAGAAAGGACAATTAATACAATGAATCAGCTAAGTGGTTAGGAGAAACTTCCATTTTAAAAAAACTCATAGGCAAGGATGCCCACTCTCACCACTCCTATTCAACATAGTGTTGGAAGTACTAGCCAGAGCAGTCAGAGAAGAGAAGGAAATAAAGGGCATCCAGATTGGAAAAGATGAAGTCAAACTGTCCCTGTTTGCAGATAACATGATCCTATATATCGAACAGCCTAAAACCTCTACAAAAACCTCTTGGAGGTGATAAATGACTTCAGCACAGTAGCAGGATACAAAATCAACACACAAAAATCAGTAGCATTTCTATTCTCCAATAGTGAACATGCAGAAAGAGAAATCAAGAAAGCCTGCCCATTTACAACAGCCACCAAAAAAATAAAATACTTAGGAATTGAGTTAACCAAGGAGGTGAAAAATATCTATAATGAGAACTACAAACCACTGCTGAGAGAAATTAGAGAGGATACAAGAAGATGGAAAGATATCCCATGCTCTTGGATTGGAAGAATCAACATAGTGAAAATGTCCATACTACCCAAAGTGATATACAAATTTAATGCAATCCCTATCAAAATTCCAATGACATTTTTCTAAGAAATGGAAAGAACTATCCAGACATTTATATGGAATAATAAAAGACCACGCATAGCCAAAGCAACGCTGAGCAAAAAAAATAAAGCTGGAGGCATAACACTACCTGACTTTAAACTATACTACAAAGCTATAATAACCAAAACAGTGTGGTACTGGCATAAAAACAGACACACTGATCAATGGAATAGGATAGAGAATCCAGAAATCAACCCACACACCTACAGCCATCTGATCTTTGACAAAGGCACCAAGCCTATACACTGGGGAAGAGACTGCCTGTTTAGCAAATGGTGCTGGGATAACTGGATATCAATATGCAGGAGAATGAAACTAGACCCACACCTTTCACCATACACTAAAACCAACTCAAAATGGATTAAGGATTTAAATATACACCCTGAAACAATAAAACTTCTTAAAGAAAACATAGGAGAAACACTTCAGGAAATAGGACTGGACACAGACTTCATGAATACGACCCCAAAAGCACGGGCAACCAAAGGAAAAATAAACAAATGGGATTATATCAAACTAAAAAGCTTCTGCACAGCAAAAGAAACAACAGAGTTAAAAGACAACCAACAGAGTGGGAGAAAATATTTGCAAAATATACATCTGACAAAGGATTAATATCCAGAATATACAAGGAACTCAAACAACTTTACAAGAAAAAAACAAGCAACCCAATTAAAAAATGGGCAAAAGAGCTAAGTAGGCATTTCTCTAAGGAAGATATACAAATGGCCAACAAACATATGAAAAAATGCTCAACATCACTCAGCATCCGGGAAATGCAAATCAAAACCACACTGAGATACCATCTAACCCCAGTTAGGATGGCTAAAATCCAAAAGACTCTGAACGATAAATGCTGGCGAGGTTGCAGAGAAAAAGGAACTCTCATACATTGTTGGTGGGACTGCAAAATGGTGTAGCCTCTATGGAAAATGGTATGGAGGTTCCTCAAACAATTGCAGATAGATCTACCATATGACCCAGCTATCCCACTACTGGGAATATACCCAGAGGAATGGAAATCATCAAGTCGAAGGAATACCTGTTCCTCAATGATCATCGCAGCACTCTTTACAATAGCCAAGAGTTGGAACCAGCCCAAATGTCCATCATCAGATGAGTGGATCCTGAAAATGTGGTACATCTACACAATGGAATACTACTCAGCTATAAAAACGAATGAAATACTGCCATTTGCAACAACATGGATGGACCTTGAGAGAATTATATTAAGTGAAACAAGTCAGGCACAGAAAGAGAAATACTACATGTTCTCACTTATTGGTGGGAGCTAATAATAAATAAATAAATTCACACACACACACACACACACACACACACACACACACACACACAAACCGGGGGGGGGGACATAACAACTATAATGCCTTGAAGTTGAGACGACAAGCAAACAGAAAGGACATTGTTGGGAGGGAGGGGGGAGAGGGAGGAGGGAGGGAGGTTTCAGTAATGGGCCACAATAATCAACCACATTGTATATTGACAAAATAAAATTAAGAATAAATAAAAATTAAAAATTAAAAAATAAATAAATAAATAGATAAATAAATAGATAAATAATTTTTTTAAAAAGTCATAGGGAAAGAGTAGAAAAAAGGAAAAATGTCTGCTAATCATATAACTCAGTGCTTGAACAACAGGATGAAGCAGTAAATCAATAGGAGAATGATATTTACTAAAAATTTCTAAAATATACTTAAATGTTTCTGAAATAAAAATACAAAATTTTTTGTGTAGAGACAGCTACAAAAACAGAAAACAATGCTTCTCAAATCCCTCAAAGTTCTCCATGGGGAAACAGTTGCTGATCATATAGTTTGATTGAAATGAAGATTCCATAATACATTCAACTTTCAAAAGGAAAGAACAGAACTGAGGTTACCAGAGGTAAGAAAGGAGGAGATGAGGGGATTAGTGAGGAACTGATAAAGGGCCACAAAAAAACGATTATATTGTATAATGTTGAATATACTAATTATCCTGGTTTGAGCATCACATACTGCACACAGGTACTGATATTCAACTCTGTACCCCACTGATATGTACAATCCATTATGTTTCAATAAATAAAAAAAAAATTAAAGCAAAAAAAGAAATAAAGATCCCTTCTGGGGCCTCTGAGAAGCTCACTCCCTTCCCATTCTAAGGAATGTTCTAGAGATTCTGGGAAAGTGTGCCTATCTGCTTCCTATTTAAAAGTAACTAAGTCAAGATTTGCTTCAAAATAATCAGATTGGGAAAAATTGGTAGGAGAGGTTTTAAATTAATATAGAAGGGGACATAATAGGTGATAGATACACAAGGGTTCGTTGTATTTCTGTCTTTTTGTACATTAAAATTTCTCCATAACAGAGTTAAACAAATAAGTAACTGGCACATAAGAACCCCATATATTCCAGGGTGGTTATATGAGTTAGCTGAATCACAGGTCAGTTTCCCAAGTATATAATTTTCAATAAATCCAGGTCTCAAGTCTATCAGAGGCCTGTTTCTTTATCCATAGATAACAATATTTACTTAGGCATGTACTGTTGATTTATGCTGCCCATTAGTCAAGTTCTCCAGAGTACTGTAAATTTTACACAAATAATTTATTCCATTCAAGTATAATAACAGCAGTTTATGGAGGACTCTTATTTCCAACAGGGGTGGGGGGGTGGCAGTGGCAGTGGCGGTATTTTGTGGCTGGCCGGTATGGGGATGCAAACCCTTGACCTCAGTGTTACAACAAGGTTCAGTTCTGTTGACACTTATTAAGAAAGTTTAGCATTTCTCTGAATACCACTGCCCCTCTGAAAGTTACTTATACATACATACCCAAGGAATAAATGTTACTTGAATTGACACCAACTCTTAGTATTCTAATGACAGCTGAACTGAACCCACTGGACAGCTCCAACTCATCAAAAAGGATGCACTTGTTTTTCCCTTAAAAACAAAAGCTGGTGAGGAGCTGTGTTATGATAGCTAAATAGGAAAACTAATACAGCCATTAATCTCTGGCTTTCAATTGGGCAATATAACTAGATAGGCTATGTAATGCTATATATGAAAGTTTATTAAACTAACAAACAGCAACATATAATTGCTAGGGTTCAGCAATAGAAGAGTGATCACACATACACTTCTATTTGCTGCTCTCATTAAGATAATTGATCAAACCAGAGTAACAGTGCAGTAATTTTCAAGAATAACATCTAAAACCCCTACATTTATGCACTATGTTCTTCTTCCTATCTTCTCTAAAGTGCCTACTCTGACCATAAATAGTAGTATACAGGAAAGTACTCCTGTTTTGAAGGGTGGAATAACTTGTGGACTACTTTAAAAACCTAACTATTACAATGTACTAAAACCCAGTGTAACTAGTAACCAACACACAGTAAGCAGTAATTAATCAGTAGATAACACCAGCTTGCTGTTTTTAACCATTTTGTATTTTAAGAACAACCATATCTTCTTTTTTAAACAAAAGCATTCACATTTCAGATTTACAAAAGAGACAACGGTAAATGGAGATTTAAAAATGATTCTTATCAAAGAATTATTCACTTTACAAAAAAATTCCTTGTAAATTTTATTAGATATTTAAATATTCTGAAAATAAGATTGTTCAATTTACATACTGCCTAAATCTAAGGCCTTATAGAAGTATCCTTTTCTTTTAAGTTAATCATTCAAAATCAGAATTCAATAACTAATTGAGAACATGCCCATCCTCTACTAGGTAAGTAGGTGTGGCTAGGAAAAATAGTTCCAACACTTTCATATAGATCTTACTTTGTATTATAACTTATTTTGAGAACCTGGACTTTTGAATTTCTTTATCTTCTAGAACTGTGACATCTCAACACTGCCTACTATCTATAGGGAAATAAGAGTTTCATTTCCACTGACATCTCTCAATATCACTCAATAAAAGCACATTCTTTTAAATGTCATAAAAAGATATTTAGAGAGAACAATTCTAAAACATTGCTAAGATTTCCCTAATGTTTTTCTACTTTTAGTTTTTATTTAGAGAACCTCAATCCTGATTATTTTATTGTACTATTCAAGATTTAAAGTTCATTATAATGACATCCTTTAAAATATAATCATCTAACACTATAGGCCAAACTAATACCTGTTCTCATTTTCAATGCTATTTTAACAACAATAAAGCTTCTTCTCAACCCATCTCCAAATGGAAATAGCACTCTAATTCCAGGGCCCCATATTACCTTACTCACTTAAAATTGTTATTCTTGTTAAACAATTTGTTTTCATCTGTAACTTCTACAAACTTGTCACAATTCCTAATAGTTTTTAAACACTGCAAAATTACAGATATTAAAGTTTTTAGACTATCTGCTATACAATATACAAGTAAATTTACTTCCTTATGGTAACAATCCCACTTTTTTTAAATGAAGACATTTAGAAACTATGGATGTTATGTTATATCTTGTTTCTAAATCTCATTCCCATTAAAATTGTTATAGATTAATATATTAATTTCATGTTTCAAAGTTGCACACAGTCAAAAATTTCTTATAACTACTGCTTTCTTGTTATTTTTGGTAGTAAAAAATGAAAAAAGATAAGAGTAGGCAAATAATCTTTTAAACAGCAGTAGAGATCAGAGAAGTTTGCGAAGAAAAACATGAATTTGAAAGCTGACCTTAGAGAAGAAATATAATTTGAACATATAAAGCTGGCAATGTAAGGAGATAAAGAAGAACTATAAACATAATTTTATAATTTTTTTAAACTTGTACACAAACACATTCTTCTGAATCTTAAAATCTCTGATGAGTCCAAAGAAAACTAATATATACAGGGTATATTAAATACCATACACATATACACATGTATACATATATGTATTGAAAGATGTCACTTTACAGCTTCCTAGACAATCCTATTAATATATATGTCCTATCCAATTAAAACTATAATAAAGCAGATCATCCACTCAAAAAAATTAAATTTTTTGAGTACTTCTAATAACACTGATTATTTTATCTAAACATATTTGAAGTTATTTTTGTTCATGAAAATTAGGATAAAAAAATTAAAAGAGTATGTCTCAACTGATAAGAAGACAAACTGATAATAATTGTTTCCAAGGCCAGCCTTTGACCTTTGTATATTTTCCCTTCAACCATTGTCTCATTTTATAAACATTTTATACATTAAACATTTGGGTAAGTGAAGTACTATGCAGCACACTGAAATATACATGTCATACAAAGACTAACAGCACCCAGCTTCAACTAATCTCTTGCCCTCCCAGGAAAAGTTGCTTGATTTGATTTTTCAAGCAACTTAGAAAACCAGATTTTGGTGTGATACTGGTTGGTTATTACATGCTGGAAACCATTTCAAAAAAAACTGTAATGTTCTTTAGTTCAAACAAAACACCTACATTGCTCTAGACAACCAATCTGTAACTCTGGCTTATTGTCCAGGTTTTATTCAAGTACATTGTATTAGTTTTCTATGGCCACTATAATGAATTACCACAAAATTTAGTAGCTAAAAACAACATAAATTTATTCTCACACAATTGTGGAGGTCATAGGCCTGAAACAAGTCTTAGAGAACCAGAATCAAGGTGTAGGTAGTGCTGCATTCCTTCTGGAAGTTCCAGGGAAAATCTATTTCCTTGTCTTTTCCAACTTCTAAAAGCAGCCTACATTTCTTGGCTTGTGGCTCCTTCCTCCACCTTCAAAGTACATCACTCCAACTTCTGCTTCCATCATCCCACCTCTTTCTGCTGCCTTTGACCTTCTTACCTCCCTCTTTAAGGATCCTCATGATTATTCTGGTTCTACCTTGATACTCCAGGGTAATCTTCCCATCTCAAAATCCTTAATTTACGGGCTGGCCCCATGGCGCACTCGGGAGAGTGCAGCGCTGGGAGCGCAGCAGCTCTCCCGCCGTGGGTTCGGATCCTATATAGGGATGGCTGGTGCACTCACTGGCTGAGCGTGGTGCGGGCAACACCAAGCCAAGGGTTGCAATCCCCTTACCAGTCACAAAAAAGACAAAAAAAAAAAAAAAACCTTAACTTACAAGTAAGTATGACATTATCTGTATGCTTTTATTTTTTAAAATTTATTTTATTGTTTTTTCCCTCTAACTTCTTGAATTAGGTACTCAGTTCACTTATTTTAATTATTTGTGGATTAGTAATTTGTATTTAAAGCTAAATTTTCCCTCTTAGCACCACTTTAGCTGTATCCCTTCAAAGCGGTTCTACAGTGTTTTATTGTTAGTTTTTAGAGTTTATAATTCCTGTTTAATCCAAAAGCTGTTGAGTTTTAAAATATGTAGTGAGGTTCCCCAACCTTTTTCATTGTTCATTTTAGCTTACTGCTGTAAAATCAGAATGATTCCTGAACCTTTTCTTTGAGGAATTTATTGACCTTTTTTTTTTCTTTTCAAAGTAGAAATGTGGGACTTTTATTTAAACTTTAAAATAGCAAGCTACCTAATTAATCCAGGCAATAGGAAAAGCAGAATGATGCAAGAAACAAGAGGTAGAACTAGACAACTTAACTAAGATAATCCACCTTAGCCTTGTTTCTCTTTTGACTTCTCACTTAGTATAAAGGGGAAGAAAGACTGCTCATTCTCAGTGCAGGAACAATAAAGGATAAAATAGAAAAACATCCCTCCTTTTGCTCCACTAACATTACCTATAAAAATGGGAAGAAATTTACGGAAAACTGTACTTCCACCTCAAATAATTTAAGGACAATCATAGTTTAAACAAACCTTTTTAACTGTAATAATAATTTTCCATTCCAAAAGAATGGCCTGAGGAGAAAGCAGGTAGCTATTTTAAGCTCCATGTAAACTAAATCTTTATACTCATGTAATAACTTTCAGCTGTTTCCTCTTTAATCTTCCAAAATCCCATGTAAAAGGATGAAAGAAGCATCACCCATACTGCAAATGAAGAAACAAAGGTAGGGAAAATACTAAATGATTTATAAAGATAGGTTAAGCCATTGCCAAGGTGGGAACAAAGCCTAATCTGCTCCTCTACAAATGTGTTCTAGACACATTAATAAATATCAGTCAAGTGATTCAACACTAAACCTGGTCTTCTCTTCAACATAAATTAAGGTGGAAGGGAAGGCACTTGATAAAACATTTAAAATAAAATTTCAGAATTCTTATTCTAGGGATTCTTTAAATTCTGCTTTTCAACTTTCAATTAGAACACTAACTTACACAGGCATACTACAATTTACTAGGTAACATTAAAGATTCCAGTTAAGAAACTGGTCACCAGTGAGGTGAGAAGTACCAGGGAAAAAAGCCAACTTGCCGAGGAAGACAACAGAGGGGAAAGATAGAAAGAGGCTGGGTCTTGTATAATGTTTAGCCACTATACTGATTCTTGAACCATCTATCTCCAGACTTCCCATAGTAAGAGATAATTAAATGTCTTTGTTTTTTAAATAAGAAAGAGAGAAAAGAAAAAAGAAAAGAAAGGAAAAGAACAGAACAGAAAAGAGAAACTGATCATAAAGTTTTACATAGAATTCATTTAAAAAAAATATTTCTTGGAACAAAAACAGTTAAAAACGGGTTTTCTAGAGACTTGTACGAATATGGAACTATGAAGATACACAAAGCTGAAGTATCTGGAACTATCTGGCTGCCTGCAGTCTTCAACAAGATCACAGAGTACTCAAAAATTATTTGACCTTTTCAACTAGACTTTCATATTTGTCTTTAAAGTCTCCATTAACATCCAATATGAAGACAGGCACTTCTTGTAGATAATCAAAGTTGGTTTTCAGTGTTCTGTGTAGGAGCCAGCTTTCATATCTGTAGTGAAGCTTCTCTAAATATTCAAGAGGAATGCCGTTCTCTTCATTTCTTCCCCGTAAATATATTCTATTTAAGCATTTCTGTGGATTGGCTTAAAGATAAATGATTCCATCCAATTCAAGGCTTTGGCCAAACTGGCTATTCATCCAGTCATGCCAGTCTTAATAAATTGTCACCTCTATTTCATTCATGCAGTCAGATTCATACAAAGCAGGTGCAAAAATATACCTGTCACTATACACAGATCGTTCAAAACATAATACAGGTTTCTCTGCATCTTTGAGCTTGCGGCTTAGAGAGGCAAGCTGAGCTCTATTTGGCTGAGACAGGCATATGACTGGAAGGTAAAAGACCATCATTCAGGTTTCTCAGACATCATCTGAAGAACATTTCCCACCACTTTTCTGAGATATCGTCAGTTCCTCAAATTCACCTTGAGTACTTTGAACACTGCACCACCTGGCAACAGTTTCAGGAACTACTTTCTAATCCTCACAGACTTTTTAAGGATATATACAAATGTTGACTTCCCTGCAGCGATGTTCCCTGATGTTCCCTTTGAAGATTTTCTTGATGCTGGTCCCATTAGTGCTGGTCGCTGGATACTGGCAGCTTCTCTTGGGCTCGGTGGCCATCCTAGCCTTGTGATGGCGCATCAGGCAGGGAGGGCTGGAGGTGGCCACAGGTGTTAGTGCTGCTGAACTTAACCTGACCCGTGGGCAGCGGGCCGGTTTTGATTTTGGCACAACCACTGATGGGGGTGGCCCTCTGGTGTGTGGCCCCGCCTACCAGTGATCCCTCCTAAGCCGCATGGCCCTCAGCCGCCTCCGGCAAGCTGGATCACGCGGGAGCTGGAGGTCAATTTGTTGACATTTTACGAACGAAATTATCAATTTGTGTGAATATGAGGGGCTTTCAAAAAGTTGATGGAAATATTGGTATTATCTTTCAGTTTCATTTTTCCATGAACTTTTTGAAGTACCCTCATATTCTACAGAAGGTATGTTTTGTTTTCAGAATATACAGCACAGTCTATATCACTTAATTCATTTAGATTTTCAATATACTTACTTTTTATCCAGTTGACCTGTCATGAGTCAAATGAGATGAAATTGAGTTCCTACTACTAATGCATTTCTTCATTTCGCATCAAGATCCCTGTAGTTTTTGCCTTATAAAAACTATATATATATATATATATATATATATATATGTTTGTATAAAAGATGTCTGGTTAGTTCAGTTAGTTAGAATGTGGTGCTGATAACCCCAAAGTCAAGGTTTTGGCAAAAAAAAAATCCAAAAAACAAAATATCACTACATATACAGTTTGTACACATGTGTATGTACATATGTGTGTGTATGTATGTATATATAAAGTATATTTGAGGCATATATTCATAACTATTAGATCATCTTGGTGGATTTCACATTTTTTTATTATAAATTGCCCTTGTCTCTTATAAAGCTTTTTGCCTTGAATTCAACCTCAATCTTATAATCTTATTGTTCAGATTATCTCTTGCTTGCAAGTTGTTCCAGATCTTTTGTTTGGTTACTGACTTTATGACATATTTTGGCATTCAAATTTTTAAAAAATTTTCACATAAATATATCTTTTTACTAGTGATTTCTGGGTTTTTAATCTTATTTAAGAATCCTTTCCCTCCCAATAGATTATATCATAAAGTATATTTTTTCAGATCACTGTTTTTTGTCTGTTAGTAAAGTTTATAGTTTTCTTTTAAGTTACCTGTTAGATGCATTTGAAAGTATATCATAGTTTTTATAGCTATTTTGGATTGAATTTTTTTTCCCAATTCCCTAAATGTTTCTGCTTGAAGATAGAAAAGTTGATTTTTTTTAATGCACATCTTGTATAGTTGATACTATCAAATTCTAGTTTCTTTTTAAACTAGAGTCTCTCAGGTGTTCTAGCGTTATAACCTTTTGGGGGTGGGCAGGGAGCTGGCCGGTATGCGGATCCAAACCCATGACCTAAGTGTTACAAGGCCGCACTCTAACCAACTCAGCTAACCGGCCAGCCCAAGGGTTATAATCTCATAAATTGGAGATACTTTTATCTCTTCTTTTCCATAGTTTATCATATCAGTCTAACTGCATTTGCTAGAACCTCCAAGAAACTGTTGAAAATTAATGATCATAACAGGCTTCCTGTTTAGTTCTTCATTTTAATTTACCACGTGAGTCGTTAAGTTTTGGTCACACGGTCTTTATCATTTCTAAGTGGTTTTCTACTATATCTTTTCTACCTACAGGTTTGATTAGAAACAATTGCTGAAAACTAAAGTGAAACTGCATCAAACAAACAGGTTTCTACACAGTAAAGGAAACAATAAACAAATAAAAAGGTAGCCTACAGATTGGGAGAAAATATTTGCAACCATATATCTGATAAGGGGTTAATATCAAAAATATATAAGAAACTCACAGAACTCAGTAGCAAAAATACCATCTGATTGAAAAATCAGCAAAGGACCTAAACAGACACTTTTCCAAAGAAGACGTAAAAATGGCCAACAGGTATATGAAAAGGTGCTCAAAATCATTAATCACCAAGGAAATGCAAACCAAAACCGCAATGAGATATCACGTGATACCTGTTAGGATGGCTATTATCAAAAAGATAAGAAATAAGCGTTGGTGAGAATACAGAGAAAAGGAAACCCTTGTACACTGTTCATGGGAATGTAAATTAGTACAGCCATTATGAAAAACAGTATGGAAGTTCCTCAAAAAATTAAAAATAGAACTACCATATGACTCAGCAATGTCTCTTCTAGGTACAGACCCAATGGAAATGAAATCAGAATCTTATAGAAATACTTGCACTCTCATGTTCATCGCAGCATCATTCACAACGAATGGATAAAGAAATAGGATGTTTTCATAGACACACACATACACACACACACACACACACACACACACACGAATATTATTCAGCTTTTAAAAAGAAGATTCTGCCATTTGCAACTACACAGATGTATCTGGAGAGCATTATGCTAAACTGAAATAAGTCAGACAGACAGAAAAAAAAATACTGCATGATCTCAATTATATGTGGAATTTAAAAGTCAAATACATAGAAAGAGAGTAGAATGGTAGTGGTGGGGGAGGGCAGTGGGGAGATGGAGGTCAAAGGGTACAAAATTGTAGTTACATAGGATGAATAAGTCTAGAGATCTAATGTACATCATGAGCACTATAATTAATGATACTGTATACAAGAAATTTACTAAAACAGTAGATTTTAGGTGTTCTTACCATGCATACACACACAGACAGAAAAGGTAACTATGTGAGGTGATGATAGGTTAATTGGTTTGACTATAGCAATCATTTTACTATGTATATCAAAACACCATGTTATATAGCTTACATACAATTAAAAAAAAAATTAATGCTGGGCCGGCCCGCGGCTCACTCGGGAGAGTGTGGTGCTGATAACACCAAGTCCCCGGGTTCGGATCCCATATACGGATGGCCGGTTCGCTCACTGGCTGAGCGTGGTGCTCACAACACCAAATCAAGGGTTAAGATCCCCTTACCGGTCATCTTTAAAAAAATAATAATAAATAAATAAATAAATAAATAAATGCTGAATATTATCAGAGGCCTCTTTAGCATCTACTTATAAACTTGTATGTTTTTCTTTAATTTACTGATATGAATTATGCTAATAGATTTTTCTAGTTAAGTCTCCTTGTAAATTCCTGGAGTAAATTCTACTTGGTCAGTAGTATAATTATTCACTTGACACATTGCTGGATTTTATATGCTAATATTACACATACAACTTTTTCATCTATAAATCTTATTCACCAGTGAGATGGTCTATAATCACCCATACACTTTTGGGGGGCACCATTTTGGTATTAAAGCTATGCAGAAACCATAAGTAAATGGAAGACCTATTGATCTTTACCTAGGGCCTGGGCTATTTTAAATAACATAGGTGTAATCTGTTCACAAATAATAACAGCTGGCCTTTAATGAACATTTTATCAGCTGTAAATACATTACATAGATTGACTCGTATCCATAATTCAGTTGTGAATCCATCTTGCCTTGGTGTTTTTTTCAACAGTAGGTCCTTACTCAAATTTCTAATTTCTTCTTTGTTAATCTCGTCAAGTTTTCCACCTCTTGGAGGAGTCAATTTGGTTAATTTGTATTACGCTACAAAGTCATCCATTTGCTATTTTCAAGTTTGTTTACACAGTGCCGCATGTGGATCCTCATTCTTTTAAACTCACACATATCTATGGTATGTCTCCTTCTTTCCACCTAATCTTAATCATAATTGCTCTTATTTCCTTAATCAGACAAGAGAAGTTTCTCTATATTCTGGTCTTTATAAAGACAAAGTATATGGATTTGTTTATCCTTTTTATTTTTGTTGTGTTTTCTATCCTTTAGTTTTAACTTTTACCTTTGTTATTTCGTTTTTCCAACTTTCTTCTGGTTTATTTGTTATTTTTCTAATTCCTTTAAGATACGAACTAAATTCCTGGACTAGTCATTAAGCTTTTATCTCTCATATCTAAATCTTCCCTTTAAACTAAGCTCTGTGATGCTAGGAATGGAAGTCTGCATATATTACTACTTTCAAGCTTGTTTGCTGTTAAATTCTTCAACTCGGAGGCACTAGAGGAAGATTACGAAGCAAAAGAGACTTTCTCCTTTCTGTTTGCTTACTATTCTTGTCAGCACTGTCTCAGCTACACCCACTTAGCCTGGCAGCAATAGCTGGTTGTCTCCAGCTTTTTGGGGGCACTCCCAGTTTCATCACGCCCTCTCAGAGGTCCCGGCACCAGCCAGGCAGTTCTCCCTATTCAGAGCTCCTGAGATACTGGCAGCAATCTCATCCTGAGAGCTGAGTCCCAGTTCTGTGGGAAGCCTCCTCCAAACTTCTAGATTTTGATAACTAAGTTCTGTTACACTTACTGTGGTTTGTTCCCTTGATTATACCGTGACTGATACAGTTCCTTATCTTTGATCTTTCTTCTTTAACAATGAAGGCATTTAAGGTTACAAATTTTGTTTTCCTACGTCCTTTTTGTCTCACGTATTTCAGATTAAAGAGCTCTCCTTTTTATTATAACTTGTTTAAATTTCTTTTATACACTCCCTATTTTACAGGTTGTAAAGTTTATTACCTCTTTGTTTATTTTCAGTTTTCTTTGCTATATTCCTATAATCCTACGTTCTTGTATTGCTCGCTTGCTGTATTCCTAACAGCATAAAACAAGACTCCTAACTGATGGTCTGTTTTTTAGATTTCCCCCAATACTATGTAGTGAAATCATTGTTAAATTTTATTTTCTTCCTCTCATCTTTTCATATCTCCTACTGATTTTACTTTGTTGTTTCCTCCTTTATCCTTTTCTTTGCTTTTATAGCTTTGGCCACTATTTCTATAAATCTGTTTTTTTAGAACAGTTTTACACTCCACCTATAATCATCTTTCCTTTCTTGAAATTTATATTCAGACATGTATTTTTATAGCATAATTTGAAAATAAGACAGCACTATTTCCCTTAATGAGACATACTATTTCTTTAATAAAGGCATTCTTTTTCCCCTCTGCTTCCTCTCCTTCCACCTGTTCTACCATTGTGATTCCCACCAAGGATGAAGCTTTTGGAGTGTTTTCCGTCTTCCTCTCACCCACAACCTTCTCCACCCCCTAAATTCTGTGAATACAGTTTAATATAAAATTTGACTAGTATTAGCATTTCCCTTTCAGTATGTTTGTTTTAACACTTATGCTACACATTTCAGATAGTCTAACATTATAATGTACAACATAGAAGCTACTAGTCACATGTGGCTATTTAGATTTAAATTAAAAATTCAGTTCCTTGCTTGCTAGCCACATTTCACATGTTCAATAGCCACATGTGGTCAGTGGCTACCTTATTAGTCAGCATAAACATAGAAGATTTCCATCATTGAAAAAGTTCTATTGTACAGCACTGGTCTGACATATCCATTTACATATTACTTATTTATGTAAGAAATTTATTATAATACATAACAAATATAATATAAATGTTCCTATATTCTACATCTCCTTCCATCTTAGGATTTCTATTATGGTTCATTTGTTGCTGACTTGAGTCCTGCAAGAGTATTTTTTCCTCAGTAATATAATCTCTGGATTCTCACCTGTTTGCATCTTTTTTTCACTCACCCAACAGATGAATGGTATCTTGACCAAGTACAGAATCCTTGGGTTGCAATTTCAGTTATGTAAAGATGTTACTCTACTGTTTGATAGTTTTTGATGTTGCAGTTGAAAACTCTGACACTTTTTCCTTCTTACATGAGGTATTCAGTCTGGAAGGTTGTTAGATTTTCTTTTTATAAAAAAGATTTGCTTCAATCTATTTTTCCCTACAACCTGTCTAGAACTCAGTGAGCACTTTCACTTTTAAGACTCAAATCTTTTTTTCAGGTCAGGAAAATTTTCCTATATTTATCTAATCATTACCTCTCTTCCATGTTTTTCTCTTTCTAGGTTTACTACTTATCATACATAAGGATGGTGAAGCTATCTAGCTTATCTGATTGTTTTCTCTTATGATTTCCACCTTTTAAAATTTTTGGTTTTTGCACTTGTTCCTACAGGCAACTAATTTGGATCTCAATGGTGACAATCCCTTTACTCTGACTAAACTACAGAATTTAGTTAGAAAATCATGGTTTTTAGTCCACGAATGTCTTTTTTTGTGCAACACTGGGTTTTCCATAAAAACTCATTTCTTTTTTTTTTTTTTCTGGAAGAGTTCATCTTATTCCTCCAGTAGCTTAATTTACCTTGGCCTGTGCTTTGTTTCAAGTATTCCTCTCCCTAGATGTTAGGGTCCTTTAGAGATGTTATATATGTATGCATGAATGTGTATATGTATACATTTATGGTCACATGCTTGGGGCTCAGGTTTAGTAACTGTCCCCAAACTGGCATAAAGCAAAGGAGTGTCTCCCTCCATAGGTCCACAGTGTAAAAAAAAAGACCACTATTTTTTGAGACATCTACTCCCCAATTTTTTCAGGCTCTCCCAGGTTCAGAGATAGGAAATACTAGGCCCATTCAGTTCTATCTTCAATTCTTAACAGTGAAAGAGACTATATATATTCACAAAGATCTATATTGACTTCCCCCTTCCCATTCCTCAGCTTTCTCCTCTCCCCCAGGCGAGTTCCCAGATTTTTGTAGACCAAGTTTTCCTCAAGATCTATCACCTTATGATCATCCCATCAGCCTCTCCAATGCAGATCAACAGGTACCTGTTCAGCCATGAGGCAAACACCTTGTACACGTTATCTTTGCCAGGATTTCCGAAAACCCCAAATCTTACTTGACATACGATACCCACACCCATGTGACTTGGGAGAAACAGATATACTGTAGTTAGCAGTGAAGGGAAAAAAGGAACAACATTCAAGTTTCCATCTACCCTGAATCCCTTCCTCTGACTTTGGAAAAATGTACACTGCATCTTCGAAATTTGTACATAAAGAAGTCTTCCACAGGTACTTTCCCACATTATTTAATATAATCTCTACATTTAACAGCCTCTCATCAAATACTGTGATTTGAGGTTAAGAACACCTCCTAATTTCATCCAAGATAATTTGTTTGTTTCTTGTTCTCCTTGTTGCTTGCATTGGATTCTGAGAAAAGAGCAAAAATGCTGTTTATTCTCTATCATTTTTAAACTGTTAAGTCCTACTCCATTACTTTAGAAACAAACCCAACATTAAATGCAACTCCTTTATAACATGTTTTTTAGTCAAATGGCCTGTTACATTTTCTCTTTATCCTTAAGAATCCAAAATTTTAGAACACCTTAACCAAGTACTCAAATTTTGCAGTATAAATAGTGAAAAACTTGACGTCAATTGTATCATGTATCAGTTATGAACAGACTGATCACACAGTTTATGTCTATTATCCTTGCTTTTGATTTGGAAAAACAAATTATATGGTCACCCAATCTATTAAGTATTCTTGCCAAGAAATGTTTAAACTGAACCTAATCTAGCTCTAGACCAAACTTCCAGTTTATAGGAAATATAGGAGATAATAAATCAGTTAAATAATACCAGGAGGAATCAATGAGCCATATCCCAAATATGAAACATTCCCAAAACTGGTCTAAACTTTTCAAAAAAGTCAAGGTCATAATAAACAAAAAAAGCAGAGAGAAGTGTTTTAGATTGATAAGAGTCTAAGGAAACATAACAAACAGAACACATGAACTTTGACTGGATCCTGGATGGGAATCAATCAGTTAATTAATTAAAATAAATAAATATAAATATACTATAAAAGATATTTGACTAACTGTGGAAACTTGCTGTGGGTGATATATTAGATACCATTATTTGAATTACTGTTTACTTTCTTAAAAGTGGTGATGATAATCTGACTGTGTGGGATTCTGCCCTAATTTGGGAGAGTTTCATAATGAATTGTTTAAGCATGAAACGGCATCAACAATTTATTTTTAAGTGGTGTTGTTAGATGAATTGTGTCCCCCTCAAAATCTGTATGTTGAATCCCTAACCCCTAGTACTTCAGAATGTGACTATATTCTAGGACAGGGCCTTTAAAGAGTTAATTAAGTTACAATGAGGTCATTAGAGTGGGCCCTAATCCAATCTGACTGGTGTTTTCATTAAAGGAGATTAGGACACAGAGATACCATGGGGTGGGACACAGAGGGATGATCTTGTGAAAAGGGAGCAAGAGGGTGGCCATCTGCAAGTCAAAGACAAAGGCCTCAGAGGAAACTAACTCTGCAAGAACCTTGACATTGGACGTTCAGCCTCCAAAACTGTGAGAGAATAAATTTCTGTTGTTTAAGCCACCTAGTTTGTGATACTTTGTTATGGCAGCCCCAGCAAACTACCACAAATGGCTCTGGAGAAAAAAGGATAAATACCAATAGAGAGAGAAAGCAAATACGACAAAATGTTAACATTGCTGAGCCTGGGTAGAGGATTACATCTCTCTTTCAACTTTTACATTAAGTTTGAAGTTTTTCAAAATAAAAAGTTTGGAGAGAAAATTCCACCAAAAAATTTAAATAGACAGATAGGAGACAGATAAATATAGGTCTATATGTATTAGTTCCCAGTGTCTCTTAGTGTTTTCAAATTTTCTTTTATAAGGACACCAAACAGACTGAATTAAGACCCACACCAAAGATCTCATTTTCATTTCATTATTTCCTTAAAGACCTTATCTCCAAATAAGGTCAACTTCAACATATATCTCTGAAGGACACAATTCTACCCATAACATCTTTTCTCATTATTCCTGACCTTATAGTTTTAAGATAATCTTTTAACTCAAAAAACTTACTTCTATCATTTCTTTACCACTTTTCTAGCTATTTGATTCTCTTTCTAGAATTCCCAGGATGTGCAAGATAAGTCTCCTAAAACTGTCTCCCAAGCTCCCATGAGTTATATATAAGGATTTACATCTATAAATGTAAGGTTTTTCTCCATATTGCTCTATATTTATTTACCCAACTTGATTTTTCAGGACAAAGATTCAGTTCCCAGTCACAGCTAATTTCTTTATCAGTCTGTCTGTTGAATTTAGAAAATTTCAAATTTTTTCAGTTCCTGAAATTATATTTGTACTCTAATTGTATTTCCTTGAGATTTTTCATTACTTTGTTAAACTTTCTTGCTATATTCTATTAATTCTGTGCTCAAGAGAATCTGCCTGTTCCAGTTACTCAGCTTCGTTTTCTACTCTCAAGTTATTGAATTTCTTTGCATATTCATGACAGACTGTTCCTTCAGCATCCAGATAGGTAAGACTATTGGCTTATACTAGAGAGTGAAATACCAGCAGATTATGAAAAACATGGGAATTTTCAGCACCAAGCACCAAACATGTTACCAAACTTACTCCTCTGCTAAATCATAGGAAGGAGCTTTCTAAGAACCTACCCACTAGTTCAGTTCCCCTCTATACAGATTATCAGAACTGAATTGTCCCTCCAAGCACAAATTAAGAAGAAAGATGTCACATATTCCAATAGGATTCAAAGGATTCTGCCAGCTAAGCCATCTGAAACAGCCTCCTAAGACTTTGAGAAAAGGCAGATCACTCAGACTTTGCTCAAAACCTGAGCATGAAGTTCCCTACCTGCATTCTCTATGGGAATGCAGTTTTCAGTTTTACCCCAGATCCTCTATCTTGGCTCCACCAGTTTGCTCAAAGAGGTTATTTTATTGCTCCAAAAAGCAGGGGGAAGAAAAGACAGAAACATGGGTAAAGCCAATATATTCCCACATTATCTCCCTTTTCCCATCTTCATTACTTCACATTGCAGTATATCTCCCCCATTCATAATTAACATTATTATTAATAATAACAAACTAGTCATGTTAGCTCATTTAATCCCTATAATCCTATAAAGCAAGGATTATCTTCATTTTGCAAATGAATAAAATGATGTTAGGGAAGATGAAGTATTTTAAAGGTTTGAAAGCCAGATCCATTTGCATGAGAGCCTATTATCTCTTCATAACAATCACTGCCTCCAACTTTCGTAAGCATTTGTGTGACCTCAAGCATACAAATCTTCCTGGGCTTCATTTTTCCATTTATAAAATAATGATGTTAATACCTACCTCATAAAAGTATTATAGAAACCCAATGAATGTATAGAAAAGTGATCAGAACAGTGTCTGGCACAAAAATGCTCAGTAAGTGTTAACTATTAGTATTATTGCTTATTTGGCATCTTGTAGCTTAGAAATTTAACTTAAAAAAAAAAAAAAGGAGCTTTTATTCTCAAGTAATTCAAAGAATCTAATGATCTGGCACTTACCAGTTCCACAAGTGGCTGTTATGATAATTTCTGGTAATATTTGTGACTGTTCAACTTGCTCACTGCTGCATTTAAGAGTTAGTTAGAACCCACATTGTAAAAGTCAGTTCTTCACAACTATCACTTTGAATCTATTCACCTTTTTTTGCTTTGTAAATGCTTCAACTATCTGGACTAGATTACTACTCTGTATAAATGATTTAAAGCTAAGTATTCTGAAGGAAAGCCAATAGTAAGACTTATTAAAAATGTGTACATTTTCAAGGCTGGCCAGTTAGCTCAGTTGGTTTGAGAGTAGTGTTATAATACCAAGGTCAAGGATTTGGATCCCCATACCAGCTAGCCAAAAAAAAAGGAAAGTGTAGATTTTCTACTCAGGTTAAGTATAAATCACTATATGACACTCCTAAGCAAGATGTATGTGATAACCAAAAGTCTGATGACAATGAGGCAGCCAAGCAATATGGTGCTAGCTTTTCAATGCTTCAGTAGAAGTAGATAATTTGATGTTCTCTATAGTTATAAAATAAAATTAGCCTTTTTTAGTGATACTTATCCAATAGCATTCTACTGGAAATGAAAACAAATGTACTATTTATTTATATATTACTTATTTATGCTACTGCTTCCAGTAATCCCTTCTTATACATTCTACTGCCTGTAGCACAAATCTTTCCTTATCCTTTGGGGAAAATGCCAAGCTTTGCAAAAAGAGATGTAAGTCGGTCTTTGGCAACTATCAAAAAATATAAGTCTTTTAGGCAAAAATCATCAACAGATGCTAAAATTACTAGATGAAAAGTTTGGCATGCAGTGCTAGCGCAGAATAATCTAGAAAAAAATTATTAGCATCTTGCTTCTTGATTAGTCAGCATCCCAAAACTTTAGGCATTTTTATCACCTCAATAATCAAATTATATATACCTATATGTAAAATATATATGCCTATATAAAACAAACTTTACAATCTCATCTATGAAATGAGGCTATTATCATCTAACATTAATAGATATGTAGAAGAATTCAATGAGATAAAATATTCTAAGGTACTAACATAATACCTGGTAGAGTAAGTACTTAATAAACAGCGGGTATCACAATGAGTATATTCAAAATCCAAATGAGAGATGTGATTGTGCTTCAGTTTGGCATTGCTGTTGTTCTGTATCTATGTGTAGTAGTTTAAGAAAATCATCTTGACCCTGAAAGCAATTAACTCCATCCTCTCATGTACCCAAAAAACCAATTATTATAAGTAAACAAATAAATCCTTCTACACTGTTGAATTATTTTATATAAATAAAACACAGAAAAACAATCACATCCTTGACATAAGAAATCACAAAAGGAATAAGGAAGAAATTTTTAAATGAAAATGAAAAATTTTTAACTTACTGACTGACTAAATCAGATCCCATCTTAGAGCCATCATCTGCCTCCTCTTCCATATCAGAGTCCATACCATTGTCACCTTATAAATGAAATAAACTATTGAAAGCATCCTTATAAAATGTTGAAATGATCCAATCATTACATAAAAAGTGTCATCTTTAAAAGCAATGCACATTAAAGAACTTTATAAACACCAAGATCAAGGGTTCAGATCCCCGAACCAGTCAGCTGCACAAAATAAAATCAAAAAATCAAAGGACTTTAAAACTGTTAAAAGATTAAATCTTTAATTGCTTGTATTTAAAATAATGAGTTGTTCAATGCCTTATTAAGTATCTATCATTGCCTTTCCTTTATCCACTACTAATAAGGCATTGAAAAACAAGAATATGTAAGTATATACTTACAGACTACACAAATACATATACATCTATTTCCAGAGTTACAAAATTACATTAAACCATTTTACATTTAAAAGAAAAGTTATTTCTGGAAACTGAAAGTTTCCATTGTTTGTTTCTTCTTCTGTGATGCTAAAATCCTTGCAAAGTTCCAAAAGAAAAAAAGTGCTTTGCAAATCCAAAATTCTAAAGGTATCAGTATCACATGAGCAGTGTATACCTCAGGTGGACTTATAAATGTTGACAAATTGCAAAAATCCTTCTAACTCTGCGACTGGGTCTTAATAGAGCAGAAACAGTGTGCAACAGGTAACTAAAAGCTAGAAAGAATATAAAGCAGAAAATTTTTAAAAAATATGTTAAGAAAAATCTTTGCCTTTTGAATAATTAATTTTTTCAGCATTTTTGGTAAATATTTTTTATTTCATTTTATTATGGTGTATAAACTTATGTTGTCACCTAATACATTTGATTTGGAAAAACTATACATCAGGTCTATTCTTGAGATGTTATTCTAACACATAAACTATATTTCTCTGTACAAACAGAAGTAAAAATACTCTTCAATGATTACACAATAATAAAATTAAAGTAGCATCCAAGTAGGAGAAAGAACACCTCAGATTTACACTGATTAGAGTATTATTATAGTATTAACTAATAAGTTACCAGAACGTACAAATATGGATTCTTACCCTCAAGAATCTTCAAGATTTTTTTTTCAGACAGGAGCTCTAACTGTTCCTGGCATAGTTTTTTAATTTCTTCTACTGAACAGTTCTAAAGGAAATGACATTTTAAAAAAATGCATTTATGTAATATAGCTCATAAACGGGAAAACTGCAATCACAAACAAAACTCTGGTTAGCAAAATCTTACAATAAAACAAATTAAAGCCTCAAGTAGATTCACATAAATCTTTTCATGGGAGGATATCTGAAAAACTGCCAGTTAATATGCGAACAATTTGAGATTTGATGGGAATACATAATGTCATGTTTATTATGAAAGAACAAACTAAAGAGTAAGTCAGTTTCTCAGATATCCTTAATAGCAGCCTATTTATACCTAAAGGTTTAAATATTCAAGTCCTGGCTCTATACATTTTAGATATATGATTTTGGGCTTAACTTGTCCAAGGCCTATTTCCGCAACTATAAAATTAGAATAACATATATTTCCCTAAATAATTTTCAGAAATAAATATATGAAAACACTCATGAATTTAATGAAATATGAGGGGTCTTCAAAAAGTTCATGGAAAATGTGTATTATTAAAAAATTATGTATGAGTTGCAAAAATTTTTTGCACCAAAATAAACTCATACTAACTTGTTATATATAACATGTCTACACAGGATCTAGTTTGAGGCACTAAGGATAAGACAGTTTGAAAAGAGCCCTTATCAGAGCAACATGAATTCTGCAAAAATGGAAACAAGAACATCAAATTGATGGTGAAGATCAATGGAAGAATGTTGAAAACACTGACAGTTTACAAAAAGTTTATGAGGAATATGCCCCAAAGAAATCAGCAATTTGCAAATGTATAACTCATTTTAAGAAGGGACTAGATGATACTGAAGATGAGACCTGCAAGGGCAGACCATTCACATCAATTTGTGAGGAAAAAATTAATCTTCTTCATGCCCTATTGGTACCAAGACTGCAGACGCCCAGATCAGCTGCAGACAAAAGCAGAGCTTTCAACAGAAATTTAAACAAGTGGGATTGAGATCCTAAAACATTTCTTTGAAGAACTTAACAGGAAATGAAACATGGCTCTACCAGTATGCTCTTGAAGACTAAGCACAATCAAAGCAATGGCTACCAAGAGGTGGAAGTGGTCCAGTCAAAGCAAAAGCAGACCGGACAAAAGCAAAGGTCATGGCAACAGTTGTTTGGGATGCTCAGGGAATTCTGCTTGTTGACTTTCTGGAGGGCCAAAGAAAAATAACATCTGCTCATTATGTGAGTGTTTTGATAAAGTTAGCCAGAGGGGGCTGGCCGGTTAGCCCAGTTGATTAGAATATGGTGTTGTAACACCCAGGTAAGGGATCACATCCCCCTAACAGCCAGCTGCAGAAAAAAAGAAAAGAAAGTTAGCCAAAGCTTCAGCAGAAAAATGCCCGGAAAAGCTTGACCAGAGAGTCTTCTCCACCACAACAATGCTCCTGCTCATTCCTCTCATCAAGCAAGGGCAATTTTGTGAGAGTTTGGATAGGAAATCATTAGACATCCACCTTACAGTCCCGATTTGGATCCTTCTGCCATGTTTCCTAATCTTAAAAAAAATCTTTAAAGGGCAGCCATTTTCCTTCAGCTAATAATGTAAAAAAGATTGCATGGACATGGTTAAATTCCCAGGACCTGCTGTTCTCTACGGATGAACTAAATGGCTGGTATCATCACTTACAAAAGTTTCTTGAGCTTGATGGAGCTTATGTTGAGAAATAAAGTTTATATTTTTTATTTTTTTCTTTTAATTCCATTTTCCACGAACTTTTTGAAGTCTCTTTGTATAAGCTATTGCCAACCATTGTTGCATACTGTTACACAGCAGTATATTATTATTTCTTAAAGCAGCCGGAAGATTCATTATACCTTCAATTTTGTTACTACCATGCCTGTAATTAATATAATTATTTTAACAGAGTCAATAAATTTCTTGCCTAAACATTTTTTCCTGGCAAATTTTAAAATATATGCAGCCATTTATGGTTTTCCAAAACCCCCTTTCAAGTAGCTTGTTTTACATGAAAACATCCAATGATAAACTGCATTAAGTAAAATCATTGGTACAGAGAAGGTTCTGTTTCTATATATGTGAAAAGTCTGATAATGTTTGTAATCAAGTACCTTTAACACATCAGGAAGCATCTTCTGTAACTTTTTCTCTCCTATAATACAGAAGCACTGCTGAAGCATTTCCTTTTTGTCTGATATATAGAAACTAACTGGTTTTAATGATACAGTCAGGTCCAGTCCACCTTCTTCAAGGTCACTGTGCTCTGCTAAGAATAACTCTTTTTCCAAAGTTGGCAAAAGATACTTGGTTTCCTAAAATTAAAAAAATAAAGAACCATTAAATACTACTACTTAAAATATACAGAATATGTATATGACATCATACATTTTCATTTAATAAATTCTACTTCATTAAACATTTCCAAATTCTTTATTTGCACAATTATTTATCTAAAACCATAGGAAAGAATATTTAATTGTTCGGTATTCTTTGATTTTACTCTCCATACCGCAGTTAACTCAAGGAGTTAATACAGAGGGAAGACATAACACTTAGGACATACAAATGACAATATACTCAATACTGAATAATTTCCTACAATTTTAGACTTCTGAAGAATTAAGATATTCCTCCAGGTGGCCATTCACCTAAAAGTTTTATATATGCATTGACATTCTATTTAAATTCATATAAAGAAATGGAATAGCAGCAAAAATGTTACAAACCACAAACATCATACAGTAAAGTACTATGCTTACCCGAAGCTATAATCATTTTAAAAACTGTTATATAATTTAATCATATTCAAAGTAACCAAGTAATTTCAGTAATTTAAGGCATTTCTGTCCATTTTACCTACTATCTCCAAATCTGCCTGGTCCAAACTACTGTGATATTTTGCTTAGATTACATTAATAGCCATTTAAGTAGACTCCCTGCATTCTAATCTGAGGTCTGTTTTGTATACTGTTACCTGAATGCATATAAAATGTGCATGTAGGGCAGCCCGTGGCTCACTCAGGAGAGTGCGGTGCTGATAACACCAAGGCCCCGGGTTCGGATCCTGTATAGGGATGGCCGGTTCGCTCACTGGCTGAGCGTGGTGCTGACAACACCAAGTCAAGGGTTAAGATCCCCTTACTGGTCATCTTTTAAAAAAAATAAAATAAATAAATAAAAAAATAAAATGTGCATGTACTCAAAGCTTCTTGTTTAAAACCTGTCAATGATTTCCCATTGTTCTTATACCTCTCATGCTCATTCTTTGTGTTCTGAACAGAACAACCTTCTTTGAATTACTCAGATATAACCTGTTGTCCTCCCTTCCTCATACTGCAGTTTTTGTACATATTGTTCTTCTCACTGCAACACCCTTTCCTCCCCACTTTCTTTACCATACTATACTCACAAGATTAACAAAATCCAATACTTCAGATATCAATTCAAAAGTCATTCCTCAGGAAAATCTTCCCTGACCACATAAGTCAGGTATGTTTCTCGGTTATATCTTCTAATGGAATTGTTTAAAAAGCAGTTTTAAATCAGGCAAATTTTAAAGAATACTATATAATTAAACAGAAAAAATGAAGGTCAGGTATTGTTCTAATGGCTCACAATGTAATAATGTAGAGAAACTGAAATCCTCCTACACTGCTAAAAGGAATATAAAATGGTGCACTGGCTTTGGAAAGGAAAACAGCTCAGTGGTTCCTCAAAAAGTTACATTATCCAGAATTTCCATTCCTAGATACATATCCAAGAGAAATGTAACCGAATGTCCACACAAAAATTTGTACACAAATGTTCTTAGCAGCATTATTCATCATGGCCAAAAGACAGAAAAAAAAAACAAATGTCCATTAAGAGATAAATGAAAAAAAAAAAATGTGGTATAGCGATACAATGAAATATTATTCAGCCACAAAAAAGGAATGAAATTTTGTGCTGCAAAGGAATGAACCTATGTGCTACAACACAAATGAACATTGAAAGCATTATGCTAAGTGAAAGCCAGGCACAATATACCACATATTATATGATTCCATTCTTCACATGATGTGTCAAGAACAGAGAAATCTCTAAATCTATGGAGAAGGGAAGTAAATTAGTGGTTACCTAGGGATGGTCAGGGTGGGGGTATTAGGGTACAATATAGTACAAAGAAAGTTTCTTTTTGGAGTAATGAGAATATTTTTAAATTGACTGTAGTGATGTCTGCACAACTCTGAATATACTCAAAAGCACTAAACTGTACACTTGAAATGAGAGAATTATATGGTGTGTCAACTATATTTCAATAAAGCTCATCCCCCAAAATAGGGAATTCAATATACAACAGATAAAATGTATCTACATGCAACGACTTTTTCTTCTTCTCAAATACACTTATTTCTCATTCGAAATTGAGTTTAGTTTTGTATGCAAATGTTTACAATACTTAACATTATTGGTCTCTCAACCATAAGGAGTACTAGACATATAGAAACTATTTAAGATAAGAATGGTGATATCAGATTCATAATTGAATCTGGAAGGGGTAGAAAAACTGAATAAATCTATAACTATTAAATAATTTTTTTAAAGAGTTAAAAAAAAAGCCCAAAAAACTATACCTAAAAAACCCCACCAGATCCAGAGAGCTGTATTGTCCAATGGTCAAGTCCTAACAAATATTTGAGAAAAGGATGTAAACTATTCTTGAAGACACCAAAAAAATGCAAAGTTTTCCAACTCAATCCATAACAAAAATAAAAATCATTGGTTGATTTAACTTAGAAACATTTACACAAAAGTAAAAATACTGAATTCCAGCCGAGTACAACAAACCAACCCAACAAACCAAACAGGACTTATCCCAAGACTGCAAGGACAGTTCAACAGCAACTAACTTATCAATAATATCTGATTAAAGGTGAAAAACTGATCATAAACAGAATGACAGAAAACCATCAATAAAACTCTACAACCCGCAGTGAAGAAAAACTGAAGAAAAATTTCCCTAATCTGATCAAAGATATCTTTCAAAACCCATGACAAATATACTTATTTGTGGAATATTACAAATGTTCCCACTAAAGAAGGACTGGGAAAAGAATGCCTATTACCAAAGCTACTGTTCAACACTACACTGGAAGTCCTTGATAATGCAAAAAGAACTAAAAATAAGAAATATTTATGCTGAAAAAGAAGACACAAAAACTGTTACCAAAGTTTTTCTGAGAATCAATTTTAAACTAATAATAAATAGTGTGACTAGGCACAAGATAATTAAAAATAGACTTCCATGCTTTCACAATTTCCAATTTAAGGATGTAATGTTTAAAAGTATTAGAAGAAAACACAGAATAGTTTTATATTCTTGGATTAGGAAAGACCTTTCTAAAAATCCAGAAGGCAGAGGAAAATACAAAAAACCCAAAGGCCTCCGTACAACCTTTACAAAGTTATAACATTTGCAATATATCTACAAAAAGGGTAAGAATCCAAGACTTTATATAAAGATATTTGGAACTTAGTGAAAAGTTGAAAACAATCAAAGAGAGAAATTGGCAGAGGATATGTACAATTACATAAGAAGGAATCAAACAGCAAACAAAAATATAAAAGTTCAATCTCACTACTAATCAGGAAAATGTAAATTAAAACAAACACAATATTAATATGACCCATTAGACAAACTTTTTAAAACGGATATCAAACGTTACTGAATATTTGCAGAAATGGGTATTCTCATATACTGTTTGGACTATAAATCAGTAGTCTTACTTGCAAAACATTTGGTGGTACTTATCAAGTTTTTTTAAATGCATAAAGTTTGACCCACCCACTTCACTTTTTAGAGTAACCTAACGTAAATCCTGCACAAGATATATGTAAAAGAGTGTTCGTTTTCGTATTTTCCGTAATAACGAAAAACTGGAAACCGTAATATTCATCAATAAAGCTATAATGGAATACCGGGTAATCACTAAAAAAATAAGGCACCACAAATAGAAAGGAATCTACCCCAACAATATAAGGATATTATCCGATTCGATAGGGAAAAATATCACAATACAGCCCACGTATAGGAACTTAAACACATATCTGACAAGGGGTAATGAAAAGCGGCTGCTTATAAACTTAATGGGCAGACATGAAGAGGAACTTCCACGCTTTTCTCTTTATTTCTGTGTTGAATGAAATTTAAGTACGTATTCATTAATCTGTTTTATAACAACTTACAAACTTCTTATTTATTTATTTTTGGCAGCTGGCGGGTACGGGGATCCGAACCCGTGACCTCGTTGTTATAAGGCTGTGCTCTATTCAACTAAGCTAAGCGGCCAGCCCGAGTTATAAACTTTTTTTTTAAACGGAGGTACCTTGGCAGGTTGATGGCGCATAAAGAACATGGCTTTTATACGGTCAAATTTGAATTCAAACGTAGAAGCTACCAAACTCTGTGACCATGGGTAAAGTTCCTTAACCACTGTGGGACTCAACTTTCTAAAGTTACATGGAGTTAATCATAATCTAATAAAAAGTGAAAACGAAGAGAGAAGTAAAGCGTCTGGCTTGCAAGTGCACTAAAGTCTAGCTCCCGACCCATACTCTTCAGGGAGACTGAGGAGACCAGAGGAGCGGAAGAGGTCAAAAGTTAAAAAAAAAAAAAAAAAAAAGGTGAGCTGATCAATAAATCCAGAAACTCGAAGTTCAAGACATGGAGTGTGGCGTTCGCCGGGACTTAGGAACACGAGCCTCAAGCACAGGTGAACTCTTGGGGTGGCCGTACTAACAGTGAGCCCCAGCCGGCGCCCCATCCGCCGCCACATTCCGTTCGTAGCCCGCCTTCCGAAGGCGGGAAGCGGCGAGACAGGCGCACACGCACCTGCTGCAGAGACCCCGAGACGCTGGAGGATGAGTCGGTGCTTCTCCGCTTCCGGCGCTCGCTGCGCTCCACGAGGCTCCCGCCCCAGCAGCTCCCGCCGCTCCCACCGCCCGTGACACTTCCACTGAAGCTGGTATTCCCACAGCAGCTGACGCTCCCGCAGCCGCCGGTGCTCCCGCAGCCGCTGGTGCTTCCACTGCCGCAGCTGGCGAGGGTCGGCACGAGATCCGGAGCCGCGAGTACCGCGGCCGCCTCCTGACTGCTGCGTTTGCGCCGCTTCTCTCGGGAAGATTTCTTCCCCGTCATGATCCCTCTGCGGCAACCATCCGGGGAAAGTCCGCCGTGCGTCTTAATCCCGGCTCCTCCGGCAGCGTGCGGCGACACGGGCGGCGCAGGCTTTGCGTCATTTCCGGCCTGGGAACAGAACGTGGGAGGTTTTTCTGGAGGCGGAGCTTTTGTGAGTCCGAAGGTCGTCTTGCGTTTGTGCGCAGGTGGGTAGGTAGTCTAATGGAGGGTTTTTTCGGTTGTTTTAATGTCTGGAAAGGACGAAAGGTGGAGCTTTACAGCAGATCTTTGACTTACTGACACTTCTTTTCAATCTTTGTCAATATACAAACGTATACTTCCCGACTCTGCATTTCCTTTTATCTCCAAATTGTATTTATGGTAATGTTACAACAACAAAGATTTTAGGGGGGAGTAGTTTCATTTCATTATCATCGTCAAGTGGGAAAATTATTTTTAAAAAATGTGTTTTAGGGAATTGTACAGGAATGCGGTTTTTATGCTTCCTTGTTTTTCCCCACTAATTTCTAGGCATGTTAAATAAGTTACATCATTTCCCTCATGGTATTTTGTGCCACCCCCACCCCCCCAAATGATCAAATGACATCAGAATCTTCTTTTTCTTGTCCTGTTTTATTGTATTCCTTTGAAAAAGAAGGGCTGGGTCAATTTAAAATGTCACTCATACACTGAAATCTTTGTTTAAAATTTGTTCCAATATATGATAATATTAGGCTTAACTTGCATTCTCTATTTACAGTGTTGAATACTTTTCCACTGATTAGAACACTGTGAGAAATTCCCTCACCCATCCAATGGCAAATGATGGACACAGAAATACAAGGCACATTGAAGTGAGACTTTAATAATAACCTTGCAAGTTCGAGTGTCTGTAAATAGGAACAGGCATGCCTGAAACAGTCACAGCCAGCAATTTATTCCCTAGTGCGCAAGTCCTCCCCCCCCCCCCCCCCCCGTTCCTCATTGGTTGAGTATTCCTGGATGGACAATCTTCCCGAATGTCACCTGAAATTTATTACCCCTTGGAAAGGAATTCCTTTGTCTGAGGGCTCAGGACAATCCATCAAAAAAGATCCGCTAAAGCCCTGTGAAGGGAGAAACACCAGGGAATGAAGAAAACAAAAGGGGCTAGTAACTAATTACTATCTCAAGGAGAGCTCTATCTGAACCAGTCAGTTTTGGGGTTGGGCCTGCTAAATACCTCTCTGAACCAGTTAAACACCCTCAGTTAAGTCATTTCTGAAAATGAATCACTTAGCTTATTTTCTTACAAACACTATTTCCTCATCATCAAATGGTCTGGTAATAAGTTTAACCATTTATCTACTGAAATCAGTGTCTTACCCTCATAAATGTGCATTAATTCTTCACGTTGGTGGGATGGGGGGGCAGGAAATAAAAGGTTCTTGGCATGTTAGTATTCCTATCTTTTTACTCTGCCTTCCTCCCTCAAAAACTGTTCATGATTTTTTAGAGTTTGAGAGTGACTGAGACTGATAAGGAGACGAAAGTCCATTTTAGAAAGGTTTGAGGTAAAAAATGCAAAAGAAAAGCAGCAATGTGTGAGGGAGGACACAAAGGCATTCTTCTACTCACATAGCAGGTGCTCAGTTTTCCTGGGCTTCGGTTTCAGGACCACCTCTGGGTTACAAGCCATTCTCTAAAGTCTCAAGCCCCTCTGCTGTGTCGTCCCGCAGAGGAAAGTTACTGTTGCTAGTTAGACCTATTTTCAGCAGCAAGGGGAAAATGAGACCATAAGGGGCAGGATCATTGGAGAAGGGTTACATAACACTGGTAGCCAGGCATGCTCAGTAAAATGGAGTTTATCCTCTGAATGACCTTGCACTAGAGATGCTAGAGAGCACAGAATATTCTTGGATATGCCTGGTGCTTGTGATAGGATTTGACCAATGAACATGCTCCAAGAGACCAACTGAGCATGAGCAAGACTACGTTACATAACTGGGAAACACCCTCTTAATAAAATATGCATTAGATAGTGAAACTGTAAAAGGCAAATGCCAGCAGAAGGCAGGGTTGTTGCTCATTCTCTTGAAGCCCACTGGCACTCTGCCTGTGGACTGTGTATTTCGTTCTTTTCCTACCAAACTTACTTTCAGCAAGCAGCTGCTCACTTGAGCCAGTCTGCACTGTGTACTAAATTTTAAGTGTGTATTTCTTACTACTGTATTAAAGTTGGTGTGGGCCCTGCCCAGCCTCTGGAGCTATGCCACACTCTCTGTGGAATCTGTATCTCATTCATTATATTAAACTTGTTCTCAATTTCTATTGTGACTCTGCTGTTGAATTCTTTCCTGTGGCCGATGGAGTCAAGAACCTGCTAAGAGGGCAAGGTGAGTTAAGACCAGCTATTGCGCTTCCCCCCGGACCTTTCCTCAAACATCACTACCATTAGTGATAGAGAAGGGGGCAAAATAGCCAAAATCCATGCCTTTGTAGGCTTATATTCTAGTGAGGGGAAACAATAAGAAAACACGGCATAGGAAGTTCCGTCAATACTCACTATGGATGTTGTGTTTAGACTTCCAAGGAATTTTATAAAAATTCATGAGGATGGGCCAGCCTGTGGCTCACTCAGGAGAGTGCAGTGCTGATAACACCAAGGCCACAGGTTCTGATCTTGTATAGGGATGGCCAGTTGGCTCACTGGCTGAGCGTGGTGCTGACAACACCAAGCCAAGGGTTGAGATCACCTTACCGGTCGTCTTAAAAAAAAAAAAAAAAATTCATCAGGATTACATCCCCATGGTCATTTTTTACCCAGTAGAAATAAAACCTCGTTACTTTTTTCCTTTTGGATGTTTTTTCTGTACACAGCAGAAACTCATTATTAAAGAAGATAGTAGCCTTGTATTGTCTTTGGAAGGAATGCTTGCTAAGCACCTGTAACGTGGTAGTCATTTTGCTAGGCTTTTACATGACTATCTTATGAAGTCCCACTGTACAGATGATTAAACTGAGGCTAAAGATAAGCAACTTGCCTTAATTCATTAGTAAGTTGTGGAAATATTATTGAAAAATATGCCTTTATAACTCCAAAGCCAGTACTCTTTTGATATATTATACTGCTTGGTTGCTTTTACTACTGAAATATTTAATGATATAGAAATAAGTGAACATTTTTTGAATTTATTAGTTCTTCTATGGACACAGGAAAAAATGTGGCTTAATGACTAAGGCCACTTCCTGTTTCTCAGTCTTATATGGCACTACCAACCACCATAGCAGCTATTATGATAAAGTAAAGTGGCTACCACAAATTGATATTTTTCTCCATATTGATACTTAGTTTTGACAACATCATTTATTAAATATTGTTCTCTTCACGGTTTAGTCTCTATTGACTTGAGTAAAATCTAAAGATTTACTTGATCTTTTTCAATTTCTTCATCTTCTTAAAAGATTACAAATACCTCTTAGGGAAAAATGAGGACAGACAAAAGTATGCATATATAGCTAGTATAAAGTAATTGCTTAATACATGCTCGCTAGTTTACCTAAATTTAAATCTGTTCTTTGCATTGTTACTTACTTGGTTTGATTTAAATGAAGTTGCAAACCATTGTGGTAAACATTGCTATATACCTTTAAATCTGGTGATCGTTCCCATTTGAACATTTTCTTTTTCATTTATAACAATATATCTAGGAATCCCAAGGTCAAGTTTTAAGCCCCAACACCTCCTTTTAGGACTAGGACCAGTATCAGGTTGTTGATTTTACATAATGGCCTTAGTTTTTTCTTCTTTAAACCTTCCACTACCCACCTTACTCTGAAGACTATTTTACTCAAGTAAGCTCAGATATGATATAATCAAGTCAAAATAATAAGCACACACGACCTGTAAAGTATTCTTGCCAAATAGTTTAATCTCAACCTAACAAGGCCTCTGGACCTAGCTTTCAGTTTATAGGAAATAGAAGTTCATAGGCACGCTCTAAGATGGCCCCAGATGATCCCTCCTCCTGGTATTCACAGCCTTGTGTAATCCACTCCCCTGAAGTAACTTGCTTCTAACCAATAGAATGACTTCATGTTGAGGAGTTGTCATTTCTGTGATTAGACGATAAAGATACCAACTTTGGTCCTGCTAGCATACTCTTTCCCTTCCTGGCTTTGATGAAGCAAGTTGACAGATTGGGGAGGCCCATACGGCCAAAAGCTAGGGCAGCCTCTGGCCAATAGCTAGCTAGTTAGTCCAACAACCCCAAAGAACCGAACACCAACTACGTGAATTTGAAAATAGATACTTTCCCAGTGGAGTCTTTGGTTGAGACGCCAGCCTTGGCTGATATTTTGATTGCAGCCTCACATGAAACAAAGAAGAGGAGAACCCAGCTAAGTGGTGCCAGGATTCCTGACCCACGGAAAATTTGAGATGATAAATGTGTGTTGTTTTAAGCCACTAAGTTTTGGGGTAATTTATTAATCAGCAATAGATAATACAGTAGGGTTATAAGAATATGTCTTAGAAATACAAAATGTGGGGCTGGCCCGTGGCTCACTTGGGAGACTGTGGTGCTGATAACACCAAGGCCACGGGTTTGGATCCCTATATAGGGATGGCCAGTTAGCTCACTTGAGAGAACGTGGTGCTGACAACACCAAGTCAAGGGTGAAGATCCCCTTAACAGTCATCTTTAAAAAAGAAAACAAAAAAACTCAAAATGTGTGGTGTTTCATATTCTGGAGTGGCCTAGACACTTTAAAACATCAATGATATTTTAAAAAGATGGACTGTTCTAGATTAAGAGACCAAAGAGATATACAACCAAATAACTAAATAGAATACATAAACCTTGATTTAGAGTAGATCCTTTTAAAACAAAAGCTATAAAAAAAGCATTCTTCGGGCAATGAGGAAATTTGAAATATGAACCAGATATTAGATAGTATGAAATTATTGATTTTCTTTAGTGTGATAAATGATATTGTGGTTATAAAGAATATTCTTAAAAATGCCTTTATTCTTAGAAAATGTATATTGAAGTATCTATTTGTTAAATGTGATATCTTCAACTTATTTTTAAATAATTTCAAAAGGAAGTATAAACCAGAGGGACAGATAAAGCAAATATGGCAAAATGTTAAAAACTGTAGCATGTAGTTGGCAAATCCATGAATGTTCACTGTACTTCTATTTCAACTTTTCTTTATGTGTGAACATTTTCATCAAGAAGTTGAAGGGAAACTCATGGAAAAATGATGTTAAATCAACACATTCTCAGAATTTTATTTTATAAAGAATGTTTTTAGTTATACTTCTTCCATCATTTAAGACTATTTTGAGGTAGATAAAAAAATTTCATTGCATTGCTGTTTATAAACTCAGCTAGTCATATTAAAAGATCACAATAGTTACATACTCATCTAGAAAATGTAATGCCAGAGGGAAGACAATAGTTATGAAATGGAGACAACGATAACTTAGCTCTTTTGCAGGCAATGGGGTTTCAACTACAATATGAAGTACATTAATTCCAGGAGGTGTACCACTGAAGGTGATGGGGAAGTGTGTATCAGTTTAAGTACTGTGCATTAACTTGAACCATCAATTCCATGTATAAAAGATATTCCTAGGAAACTGGTAAGACTCTTGTGAGATTTGTCATAGCATTGCTTAATAACCAAAAATTGAAAACAGTGTCAGATAATAGGAAATGGGTATATCTATACACTATTATATTTATTAAGGTGGATGAGAAGTATATATACTAAGTCTAAAAGTCAGGTTATCCAACAGTATGTATCATATAATCCTTTTTAAAAAAAAGTAAAACACATGTTTACATACATATCTATATGCCACAAGATGTGAAGAATGGTTCTTCTAGATGGTGGTATTATGGGAAGTTGTTTTTTTTTTTTTTTTTGGCAGCTGGCAGGTGCAGGGATCCAAACTTTTGACCTTGGTGTTACAATACAGAGCTCTAACCAACTGAGTCAACTGGCCAGCAATGAGCTGTTTTTATGTGGGGTGTGTATGTGTGTTTTACTCAATGAATATTACTTTCATAGTCAGAAAAAAGCGTATTAAGAGAATGGTAGATGGTGATGGTAGCATAACAATTTAAATGTACTTAATGCCACTGAACTGTACACTTAAAAATGGTTAAAATGGTAAAATTTGTTATGCATATTTTACCACTATAATAAAATAATTTTTAAAAATCAAACTATACCAAAAAAATCATAGAAATGCTTAACTAAAAAAGAAAATCTTTCAAAGTATTAAACCACTATTTAACAAACATCCTTCAAGTGGGATTATATTTTTCTTTGTATTTTGTAATTTTTCTTCAAAAAGCATGAAATGGTATAATAAAAGCTATTATCAAAAGACTTGTACAGTAATAGGAAGCAAACTGTTTAAATTTTCCATCCCTTATATTTTAAAGAGTGAACGCATTTTTTTTTCTTTTAAAGATGACCGGTAAGGGGATCTTAACCCTTGACTTGGTGTTGTCAGCACCACGCTCACCCAGTAAGCTAACCGGCCATCCCTATATGGGATCCGAACCCGTGGCCTTGGTGTTATCAGCACCGCACTCTCCCGAGTGAGCCACGGGCTGGCCCCTGAGTGAACGCATTTTTAACCAAGATTATGTCCTACCATTATTCAAAATTACCTAGTTTTTCAAAATATTGAGGATAAACTGCATGCTAGACTGGACATATTAACAATAAAGACGTATACTGTAATGGACCCAGGCTGACCCCTGTTAAACTCTAAGTTTTGCCATTTAACTTTGATGTAACCACCTAAATCCCAATTCAACAAAAAGTAAAACACAGGTACCTAACTGAACCAGCAAACAGAATATCTCAAGTCCAGGTACACACCAGGAAGTTTGCAATTTAATACTAGCAAAGTACACATCACCTACATTTACATTTTACCCATTCTCTTTTAATATTCTGAAACTTTTTCCTTGAATTAATGTAGACAATCAGAACCTTTTCTTCCCCTATTGGGGAACAATTGTTCTTTTTAGACAGCAATTTGGCATTAAGCCAGGAAACTCATGGTTCTTTATACCATAAATGCTGAGAATATTGCTCACTATTTTAGGCTAATTCCTTTGTGAAAAGATCTCTGCCACTTTTAAAAATAGGAAGTTACACTTCTCTTAAGAAACTGAGTTACCTTAGACACAATAAATTGTGTAATTAACGGGACAGTTCTTTATTTGTGTTATAGCTCCTAGGGCGTTCAGAGATGAATCTGTAACCTCCGTACTCTGAGTAGTTAACTCACTTTTGGCTTCACTTTCTTTTTTTCTCCTATCATGATTCATCCCATTATCTTTACTTCCAAAAATAGAGATAATACCACCTCTCATAAATATCAAAGTGTCCCATACACTGCCTAGACCATATTAGGGGTCGAAAGTACTAATTTCACATGACAGACCTCAGACTTTCAAATAACATAGTTTGATGTACTCTTGCTTGTACAACTGCCTGATAAAATTCAGCATGTTCCAAATTCCTTTTGCAATAATGGAAATAACTAAAAATAAACAATCAAATATCAAAACAAATGAATAATGAAGTTACCTGAAATAGTAAAGGGCAAAAGAAACTGTATCTAAGCCTGTATTCAATTTGAGGCCTTACTTGTCTGAATTAATAAGTGACCTAACATAGCTTACCAATTTCCTTTATATCTAAAAATGAGCCATCAAACATACTTTCTATTTACAAACAACTTACATCATGAAAAAATTTTATATCTTTTCAATATATGAATAATTTATAACAAACTTAATCTTTAAAAATTTTGAAGTAGTTATCCTAAAATAAGACCTTGATATATATCAGTGCTACTGAAAGAATCCAGCAATGAAAGTAAATGGAGAAGTAAAAGATAATTGCCAACAATTAACAGTTTGGTGTAAATAAGTAGTAAAAGCAGGTTATACAAGTAAATGCCCTTGTCTTCTGAGTGGCTAAGGTAAGGGAGAAATGCCACACTGTAGTTGCGTTGTTGTTGGTTATAATTTTTCTTAATTTGTTTCTATACTCATGAAAACCTACCCACATTACACAGGAAAATTTCAGAGTTCATCAGTGTAAAAATTTTATTTCTCCTTTGTTTCCCTTCCCCACCACTTTACAATATCTGAAATTTGACTTAATCCACAGTATTCTCTTTATCATTTGTAATCAGTCATGTAAAATGTGAGAAAAAAACCACTAATCAATTTAAAACCTCAGCCCCCATTCCCCACTGCTACAGCAAATTTAGGATAAGTCTACAGCATTCACTCACTTTAGCTGGTTCTGATACTGAGGCATACTTTTTTATTTGAGAATCAACACCTAAAGACTTGGCTAACTGTACAGCATTTGAATCATCACTGATAAGTGTCCCAAGAGCCACCAGAAGTCTAAAAGTGGCTTCTAGGTCTTGCACAACTTCCAAGATTGTGCTAATTACCGACAAGCATTGAGCTTTCCCTTCAATGTTATGGTCTTTATGAAAACAAACAGAATAGTTCAGGGTCAATGTAGCCAGAGCAATGTGAATGTTCTTATTGCTCACTGATTTCAGTTCTATTGCATGGGACATCAGTGATTCCCTCTGGGACATCATGAGCTTTTGTCCTGCCTGGCCAACAAAACAATTGCAAAAAGTCCTGAGAGCAAGCAGCTGGTTTGCTGGCTTTCCTTTAGGGTTCAAAAGATTGATAAGATGACTGCAGAACTGAGCTCCTTCCTTTTCATTGCAGAAGTTCTCATTCACATTGTGATGTTTAATTGACAACCGAAGAATGTCAAGTGCAGGAAAGACAATATCTATTAAAAAGAAAAATTTATTAATGTTTATGAAAATCTAGAAAATCCCTTATAACTGTTACTCAATTTTTAAGGATTTTATTTTCGCATTACAAAACTAACACAACCATTTTAGAAAATGCCAAAAAGCATGTGCCTGCTTTACAAAATGCATGTTTTTCTAAAACTTGTGTTAATTGATTCTTCATATTTATATAGACTGAACTTATTGCTATAAGATCATATATGCTTTTTGATAACTCTCTCAGGTTGTCAAAAAGTCTGATACACAGTGAGTATTCAATAATAAATTGAAAGAATGGGGTGGAGATCTTGCTTTTAAAAATCCCAAAACAAGACCAAAGAGTGAACAGAGAAAGTTCTTTAGAAAAGAATTCTATTAACAGATACTGATAGGATGCTTATAGGTGGGTGGGAGCTTTATAATAGAGGGCTTGGATAGACACCATCTGAACGAATGCTCTAAACAATATTAGCATCACTGTAAGTGAGGAAATCTGACATTTTGTGCTCTATAATATAAAGGTAGAATGCAGAATCATTTAGAAAAGAATCTTCACTTAAAAAAACCAAAACAATTGAACAAGAAGCTAATTATACCTCTAGCAGGAAACAGAGATAGAGGAATACATTAAGCAATCAGCCAAATCCACAATATGGGAAATGTTGTAGGAAAAATGGACTTTTTCTCCAGTAAATCAATGGCATGAAAAAATAATGGGGGAGAGGACACTTTTGGAATTAAAAAAGACTTAAGTAACATAACTGAAAAGAAAATACTTATAGAAACTCTTTATAGTTTAGGATTAACAAACAGGTCATAGAGTTGTTTCAGTGGCTTGCTGGGGTTACACAAATGCTCTGAAACATTATACAAATTGGTGCATGTACGGGGATCACTATATTACCTTCAGATTCTCATAAGGCACATGACCAAAACAGTATTATGAATTATAGTGGTGTAGCGAATCCTTTTTGTGAAGTTCCTCACAGTGTGAATTGGGACTATCCAAGTTAATTTTTATTTAATCTAGAAACACCAGTAATATTGATAGAAATGAAAAAACACAATTCCTTCTTTCTAGTTACATTTTGAAGAGTGTTTATTTACCTTCAGGCCAGTTTATAGCTTTCCACAAAATCTGAAATTGCTGGGCTGTGGGTTTTTCTGAAGAACTATTACATATTAGAGACAGTATCTTTTCAAGAAGTATCAAATCATCCTCAGTTAACTTCTTCTCTTCAGGTGCAGTTCCATTAAGTTCCTTCAGTTTACCTAGAACCCAAAACCAAACCTTCAAAATTCCCTAATTGTAATTAGCCAGATAATGCATAAAAGCCAAAATTTTCAATAAGAGTACTGTACTGTACAACATGAGAAATTAAGACTTTTCTCAGCCATTATCAAAGACCATAAAATAAGGGCTTGTGAGTATTTTTAAGCTGAGCACAGTAGGGTAAAAGAAAGGTTACTGTGACTTTTTATTTTTTACCTGTTATTTTCTAAGAACTTCTGAAGCTTTCTGCTTTGAATAAACTTTTAAAATGTCATATTTGTAACCATTTTGAACATTTTTCAAAGCAAATATATATATATATGTATGTATAGATATATATATATATATATATATATATATATATATATATATATATCTCCAAGTATAGGTCAATCTCTTATTTTCCCAATGAGAAAATTTACAACAACTTTTTAGCCAACTTATGTCAACTTCTGATTGTCAATGACATGGTCAAAGAGTTAAATGACTACTGATAAATATTCAATTGACTTAATTCCATATGCATATTTGACATTATTTATTTCAAAAACTTATTGAATAGAAATATTGCCTTTTCTTCGTTAACATTTCATGAAACAATTTCCTTCAAATCCTTCACATACATTTTCAATATCAGTGTCCTTGTCATCACTACTACTGTTTTGAGTCATCTAACACTGTTTGTCTGAAAATCTTTATCTCAAGAATAAAAAAGCCAAAATTCCTATCACAAAGGTTAAGAAGATAAAGTGTCCAAATTTACAAATTTTTATCAACCACAGATGGAAACTTGGACCTGTTTCATTATTCTTTGGCAATAAAATTTTTAACACAAACAAACTATTGAAAACAAAGTTTATCTAAGGAATACAAAAAGCAAGGAACCTCTTAAATTTGTACAAGACTTAAAAAATGTATACAAGTGTGCATATACTTCTTTATTGTTCAGAATAAAGCAATTAAGAAAACACCTATGAGTGACTTTTATAAAGATACCATGAAGGATAATACTGAGCAAAAAACCCTGCCTTATATTCAGGTATGTATGTTATAATCTCAATTAATTCTCATAATAATCTTAGTTGTAAACAGAGCTAGTAATTCTTAGTTCAAAAAACCTTGTCATTTTGTTTTGAGAAAAACTAACAGGAAAAGCAAAGTCAATAGAACAGTTAGAGTAGTTTCATTTTTAATGGGCAATTTTTTTTCTCTCTTTTTTTTGGCAACTGGCCAGTACAGGGATTGAACACTGGACCTTGGTGTTATGTTATCATCATCACATTCTAACCAATTGAGTGAACTGGCTAGCCCTTTAATGGGAAATTTAAAATGGTGTTTTATTATTTCTAAGAGCCATTAATTTTTATTTATTCATTCATTCATTCATTATCTATCTATCTATCTATCTATTTTTAAAAGATGACCCGTAAGGGGATCTTAATCCTTGACTTGGTGTTTTCAGCACCACGCTCTCCAAAGTTAGCTAACTGGCCATCCCTATATAGGATCTGAACCCATGGCCTTGGTCTTATCAGCACCACACTCTTCCGAGTGAGCCACAGGCTGGCTCTAGGGTCATTAATTTTTAAAAGATAAGATCTTTATTTTTCAAATGCTTTACTCATTCATTTTCATAATTTTTTTTTCCTGAAAACATTAAGAGCCAGGGGGAGGGGGAGACTGGGACTTAATTTTCCCCCTTTAGTTTTTCTTATTAAAGTCATCATAAAGCATTTACCTTACATTTGTATAAGGCTTCTTACAACATATTAAGGGTCCATTACCATATGATTGTATGGTTGTATATTGTATATTTCTAGTTGACATAGTTGTGTAATACCACAATTACATAAAAATTGCCACAAAAAGAATTCTCTATTCGTATAAGTACCCAGTTCTTAACACATGTTAGGAAGAGAAACTACCTTGACAGCCTCTCAGTCTATGGGTGGGTATGTGAGAAAATTAATTAAAACAGACTTACCTAATATTTGTGTAGGGTTTGCTTGGTCAAAAGTAACAGCTTCTTTTTTAGGGAAATAAATATTCACTGTTTTAGATGCAGCTGATCGATAGGCACTATTCCCTATTTACAGGATACATGATGAAGAAAATCATAAGGAATGATCAAAAATGAGATTTTTCTAATTGTATGACTTTGTTTTCACAATTATTGAAATATGTAACTACTCAGTGCATGCAATAAAATAACAAGCAACCTCAAATAAAAAGGTATCAACCACAAGATTTTGTATACTGTTTATATATTTATTGATACAATAATTTTTGGTTTTGGGAATGGAAATTCAAATGTAGAACAAGGCCTTTCCATCTCACATTTTCTACTTTTCTGTTTTTAGAATTCAGTCTAAATTATAAATTTTATTTTATTTTATTGCATTTCTTTAAAAGATAACCAGTACGGGAGTCTTAACCCTTGACTTGGTGTTGTCAGCACCACGCTCTCCCAAGTGAGCTAACCGGCCATCCCTATATAGGGATCCGAACCCGTGGCCTTGGTGTTATCAGCACCACACTGATAATGTATGTTGCAAAAATATGCATAAAAGATTTTTTAAATATGCTGAGTACATTAGGGACAGCAAGAGGTGAAGGTAGATAAAGATGAAGCAAGTAATGAGATAAGTGTAAAATTCATTCTCACTGTTCACAAAGCACAAAATATTTACTGACATGATCACAGATGAGCTATACAGACACTGCCTGCACTCCTGGTCATTACAGTCTAGTTGTGGAAAGAAGAATGCAAATATTAAGCAAAAATCATCCAAACAATTAAGTACAATGAAAAGTTCTCTGAAGGAAAAGTACAGGATGCAATGGGAGCTTATGATAGAGTGGCTGATCAAGGAAAGGATGTATGTGGGTGTTCAGAAAAGTTTCACTGAGTTTGTTTAATAAATACTGCATTACAAAATTCAATAAAAAAGGAAAAGAGGGGAAAAAAAACAATAATTTGTGGTCTAAATAACAAAGTAAAAGGTACTCCAAGTGTGCTCAAAGCTCCTGAGGTAGAAAACAGGATGGCATGATGACACAGGCCAATATGGCTGGCCAGTAGAAAGGCAGAAGAGAATGCAAAGCAAGTGAAAATATCCATTGGGAAGTAAGTCTTTAAAGAGTTTGATCAAGGGAGGGGCATAAATAAACTATAAAAAAATCACTGGCTGCAGTATGGACAAGAGACCAGTTTGTAGGCTATTGTTTCATTAGTCTGAGAGATGATAATAGCTTAGACTCAGGTATAAAAAGTCTAGTGTATTTACCAGACTATTAAAAACTAACTTCTGAAAAATGGAAACACTGTTAAAACTTTAGTCTCTTTTGTTACAATAGGCACAACTAAGAATTACTAACCACTTATTCTATAAAAAGTAATTTACATAAATTTTGTAATTGTAGGCTCTTTAGGAGGTCGATATTATCTCAACTTTGCAAATGAGTAAAACAGAGGCACAGACACATCAAATAACATGTTCAAGGTCAAATAGATAAGTAGTAGTAGAACTGAGATTTGAATCTAGGCATTCTCACTCCAGAATCCTAAATTAATTACTGTTATATCTCAATATTGCCAACCAATTCTGCATTTGCAGTTAAAAAAAAAGCCTACAAAATCAGATGCCAATTTAATTCTTAAGTAAAGTGGTGGTTTTATGGGTGTTTATTTTATGATGCTCTGTAATATATATGTTAATCAAATTCTCTTGTGTATATCACATAAAATAACAAGTACGGAAAAATACATGCGAAGAGATTTGTCAAACGTGAAAGAGATGAACCACAATTTTGGCTCTGCATTTTACTGGCAGCCAATACAGAGGAAAACATACCTAGATATATTCAATGAACAAGTAAGATGTGTCAGACTCTAAGCTACATACTAAAAATACAAAAAAATAATCTGTGGCTCGGGAGAAGACCAAATATTCTAGGCCTAAATCATAAAAGCAAATTCTTTCCTGAGTCTTCTTAAAGAGAACAATGCATAATCCAGTGAATAACATTCTCAACACATTAAGAATGAAGGAGGAGAGATTGGAATAAACAAAAGTTTTGTAAGGGTAGTAAGGAAACCAGCCTTCCTACAGTAAAACAGTTGTTTTCAATTCTGGCTGCATATTAGAATCACATTAGAAGATTATAAAACTACCCTTGCCAAGGCCTTGACCCAGAGCAATATTAGACCCAGTGAGCATCTCTGGGGATGAAGCTGGTGTACTTTTTTTAAACTACCCAGATGATTCTAATGGGTAGTAATGAGACAATTCTGAGAAAACTCTAAAATCCAAGCCAAGAAGTTTGCTCTTGATCTACTACGTAAAAAGTCCTCCAGCAAAGAAATGACACAAATTTTCTTACTCTTTTCATTAAATAAAAATTTCAATGATTTTTTGAAATCTAAAAAAAAAGAAAGAAATGAAAACTATGTACCTGTAAATGGATCAACTCCAGCCATGGTAGCTCCCATACTTGCAGAACCTGGCACATAACGACCAGCACCTACAATGCAATAATACTCCTAGTAAGCATAGGGAACTGCAAATTATAAAGTTCCAACTGCTCCTTCTTTACACAGAATAACTTATTTTCATTAGTAGTCACACTTCAGAATGGCATCTTTATATACATAATAAACGTGCTATAAATTTAATACAGAAAAATGCTTGTAACAGTGCCTGGCATGTGGTAAGTACCCAATAAATGTTAGCTAAAAAAGTAATTCTCAAGATACAAAGTAAACACTAGATGAAGTTTAGTGAATTACAAAAACATAAGTGGATTGGAGAGAAAGAAAGGGTTTCCAGGATGAAATGTGAATTATATTCTATTTAAGCAAAGGGAAAGGACTAGCTAGCACATAAGACAATCGGAAAAGACTTAGGAAAGAGTTAGGGATGGCATGACGACAGACCAGTCACATTTGAGATTATACTTGTGGCTGTCATACTGAAAATGGAAAGAAACAAAAAATAAGTGTAAAGAGAGAATCAGTAGGACTTGGAGTTGTTCGGAGCCCTGAATCAGCCTTCATGGGAAGGAGAAAGGTAAGCTATTGTTCTAGGCTCTCTGAGTTTATAATCTAGGAGTTGGTATAACCAGTACCAACACATACAGAAAAGACAAACAAAACTAAAAAACAAAATAAAATAGATAAGTAAGATTAAAATAATGAAGAACACAAAATAAGTAGATTTGTTGAGTTATACGCTAACCGCCATGCTAAGCATTTTATATGCACATACTCATTAAATTATTAGTTAGATACAATTATAATTCACAATGTTTTAAAAGAGGAACATTAAAATACTTGCCCAAGGCACTAAGCTATTAAGAGGCAGAGTGCAGTACTAAACTTTTCTAAATGTGGCTCTCTGACCACCTGAATGACTGTCACCTATTCAGTAGGCAGATTCCCAGAGTCTACTCACAACCTAATGTTACTCCAAATTGGATCTACTTTAGAAACACATAGGGAACTTCTAAAAATACCTAAGAGCAAACCATACCCAAGACTATTTAATCAGAATCCCTGGATGTGAATCAGGGCATGAGTATTTTTAACTTCCTCACTAATCTTGTGAATCAGAATCTCTGGGGGTAAAACCTTGGGATAAGTAATTTAAATAAACTTCCCAGATAATTCTAATGGACATTAGAAGTTTGAGAACTGCATAAATTAATAATGAAAAGAAAAAGAATTAATATTAACCTCAAGTTGTAAGCCAGAAATCTTTTGGCCCCAGTGCTGGTAAAGCTGGGAGAACAACATCAAAAACAATAGTACCTAACATACAAGGGGTCTTCCAAAAGTTCATGGAAAGACTTCTATTATCTTTTAATTCTATTTTTTCCACAAACTTTTTGAAGGACTCTTGTATAATGATGGCTTAAATATATTCCTGGCATTTTGCTAAATACTTCCCATGTATTATGCCATTTAATTTTCATATTTCAATATGATAGATGCTGTTAATTTTTTTTTTTTAATAAAAGTGTAGTTCAGTTATCCTAATAATGCCATAATTCTCTTGGATATTTAGTATGCTATCTTGCATATCTACATAATCATTGCAACTTCTGAGTTATTGACATTGTGCAACAGTGAGACATGCTCTAATTATGATGGCTCCAGGAGTTCTCTTCATTTTGCTGGTATTGGCTGAAGCTTGGTATGTTCTTTCTGTTCCACAAAAAATCCTCCAATGAGATTCAGGAACTCTGTTGGTGTAAGTTTCAGAGCATCACTGTTCCTCAACTGCTGATAAAGAAAAAGTCATCATCTTATCTACTCTTCAGATCCTTACTACCATTTGAAATCACATATGCCATCAAAGACTTCCTTAACAGCCATTTTACCATCACAGCATTTAGCTTGATAGTTGGTTATTTTAGTATGTTGGTTATCAATGCACAGGGTGCAACCATTAGCATCTGGGCCACCAATTCATTCACGGGAGAAAGGAAGCTCACCAAGAGCAATTTACAACTTCGTGACACTGACCTAAGGTTGGGTGTTGGTCCAATCTATGGCTGAGAGAGGATTGCAGGTTTTCATTTTTATAGATCACAATACTAAGTCTGCAAAGCCAGTGGATACCACAAAGGCTATGAATCTCTTCCCAAATTGGGTATATCATTCAGGAACTCTGGCTGAAGATCCAATGACAGCATCACAAAAGATATCAAAAGCCATTCTGAAAATAGAGACTTCTTCAGCTGCATTAAAGTCCAACTCTGGCAATTTTTTTCCAGTAGTGTTGATGTTGAGGCACGCATACCTTGGTAAATAAATTTACTCCGAAGAGATACACCGACACTTCAAGAGCTTCAAGAAGGCCATTTATAACTTAGATTAGGAAGACTAATTCTGGGTAGCTGAGTGGAATGTCTCCTTCCATGCTAAGTCAAAATATGCCTGGGTAGACATCTTGATTGCACTGCTCCATCCAATATCAGTGACTCACATGGCTCCTTCTCTGCTTGTGATTGGTAGCATCTCGCCAGTGAGAGCATTCATGCTGTGTCTTGTTTGGTGGGTTCCCCTATTATCTAATTTCACAGATAAAAAAAATAGGCTCAGACAGGTTAAGTAACTTGCCAACTTCTTCATAGCAAGTAAGTGGTGGAGCCACATTTTGAACTAAGGTCTGTTTGACTCTAAAACCTATGTTCTTAACTACTCTGCTCTCCTGGCAGGAAGGACCACTGGAGAAAATGATGAACTCTAATAATATGCTATTTAGAAGTCATGAGGAAATTTACAAAAGTACTCCAGAAAAAGAAAAAATCAGAAGTTAAAGAAAAGGAGATCCATCAAAATCGGAGATATAGATAAGGGAATTATCAGTTACTAGATGACATCTCCAAAATATAAAGCCATATAATGCAAAATACTAAATATTTAGTGAAGAAAGATATATTAATCAAAACTGCCTCCCACCTGTAAAAGGATCAGCTGTAGGCAGTATGTTAGAAGATCCAGAAGAGCCTGGAACATACCGACCACCACCTGTTCATGTAAAATAAAGGAGAACTGAAGTACACCAAAATTTTAAATTTTATAAACAGCACAATTAGAAGAACTTAAACTCAGAGAAAAACAGAAGAGCAAGGCTGTCACATGACAGGATGACAGAAATATAGTCAAAACTCTTACAGTTGAGAAGAAACTAAAATTTCAATGATTCTCTAAATTTTGTTTTCTTCACTTTAATACTTTATTATATCTTAGCTCTAGCACTTAAGTATTAAAATAACAAAACTCAAAAATAAAAAAAATAAATTGCAGGTGATCTCTGACCTAAGTAAAATACACATACAATCAATTTCTGTCCCTGTTCCTATCCAAATTCACTGCAATTCCTGCTGTTGCTCATGCTATCAAAACCACAAGCATTAAATGTTAACCTTTTAGAGAAGCCCTGGTTTCATTAATTCATGTGCCAAACAGTATACCCAGTGCTGGGGATCCAGCAGGGAAGAAAATCACTTATATTCACTTAAGCTTACAATCTCCTGGAGAAAAGAGATGAGTGCTACAAAGGAAACAGATTTCCACTTATGTTTACAAATATATGTGAATTTGTTTTATCAGTACCTCTCGGGAAATAATCAGGTTGTTCACAAAAAGATACGTAAGAATGCCTATAAAGTTAGAGTCTTTGAAGAGCAAAACAAGCCAAGTAGTTGCTAGATTTCCAGAAGGAGCAGCTGCTTTAATACCTGTTCTGTGCCCCACAATACAGCTCTATGACGTGTGCTCACTCTTTTTACTGAAGTCTGAAACTCCACAGAAATATTCAGGTACTAAGTACCTAATTTTTTTCTTTTTTTGTTAAGTGTAAGTATTTGGAGGGTTACAACATTTATAATTCAGTACTGAGTTACTTTAATAATTCCGTTTTAAGTCAACATCAGGTGAGGTTAGCTTTATTATTTTAACGGGCAACAGAATTTTGAAGTAGGAGGAGAGGAAATGATTTGGGAACATGAAGTATCTGTGAGGAAAGAAAAAGCAGATCTATGTAAGGATTTGAGACAGGAGAGGATATGAAGTTCTTGTAGGACAAGGAAGAACACTAACACATAAAAAATGGAGTCAGAAATGACAACAGGAAAACATTAACAATAAGGTGCCTATTTCAAAATTTTATGTAGAATTGGCCCTGTACCTACAAAAAAAGGAGGCATTTTATTTCCTCCTGTACCTCAGTTCCCACGATCCAGAAGTCAGGCTAATACTACTAAGATTATAATCTACTTCCTAGGAGCCATAATTCAGACTAATACTAGTAGGATAAAAACTTACAGTTGGGCATGAGCACCTAACCCCATTTATAACATTTTAGATACTGCATACTATATTACAAACAACTTAAAATGAACATGTGGAATACAAATCACATATAAACTAAAATTACCCATATTTCAGTCCTAGATATGATGCACAACTAACCAATTCAACCTCATTTGAAAACAGAATTTCTTTTTACTAAATTTCAACACAATGTATTTTTAAAGAGAAAATATATTAAGAAACTTTCAAGTGTCTTTTTATTTCAAATGATTAAATTAAATTTTCTTAATTTTATTTAGTTTAGTGTGGCTGTATTTTTGAAAGACAACAATTTAAAATTGTTTCTATAAAATACAGAATTATTATATAATTTGAGGCTTAAAAATATGAATGTGAAGTAAAAGCCTGCTGTAGATCTTGGGTTTTATTTAAACAGCTAATCATAATGGGTTTTAAACACATCAAAAAAATCAACCAATACTGATAAAAGTACATAAGATTTAATACAAATCCTAACTTACCTGTAAATGGATCTGAAAAACTGGTGTTCCCAAGTCCCAACATTTGACCTTTTGTGTTATCAATAATAAATTTAGCCACTTGATCCAAAAACATGGGATTCAAATCATTCTTCTGCAAGAAGTTGTATGCAGTTAACCAGGGATCATCACTGGTATTATATGGCAATTTATAAGATGGTCCACCTTCATTGACGTCAATTGAGAAAACATAATCAAATTCCTATAACAGAAATATAAAAAGGAGATAAATGATTACCATCTGTTCATATATATTAATGACGTATGTAACATAACACAGATATTATGTGTTCTTTATTTTAATAATTATAGTACTTAAACTTTCTCCAAGATGCAATGCAAAAATCTTCCTCTTTGGCAGATAAGATTAACAGCAACCATCTTCATGTGCTGCAAGATTACTATTTTACTGAGAATGAGGGTAGGGACGGGGATGGATTACAACTACACATTAATTCTAAGTACAAAGGAGGGTTTCCAATTGATTGATCTCAAAAAGGATCAGCCAAAAAGATCAGCTGTCACCACGCCCTACTCACCAAAATATGCTGGTATTATAGGCAATGCCCTGCAGGATTGCTCATGTCATGTCAAGTTAAATATAGCTAGGCATGAGGCTTTACATAAAATGTGGCACAGAGGCTCCTAATCCAAAATGATTAGGAACAATATATGAATGGGAACTCCTAAAAGACAGATAATAGCTAATTTGTCTATCAAATGCAGCTCCCTCTACATGAAAAGATTTTTTTTTTAAAGCCCATTTCAAGACAGGAAAAAAATATAATTTTCCCACAGTAATGTATTTTTAAATGTCAAAAAAACCAAAGAAAATTTTATCAGCATGAGGAAAAGATTTAATTTGCCTAATGATTTAAGATAATGGTAATTAGAAAGAAGTCAACATACTTTCCCTTCATATAAAACTTTTCCAGATGTTTGCTGATTAGCACCAGATGAGCCAACAACATCACCAATTTTTATCCACCTCCCTTCACTAACACTCCACTGATAGGCTTCGACTTTCTCCCCATCTCTGATTAGACGAGTTTGTCCTTCTCTAGTACCTTAAAATAAAAATTTTAAGAATCAAAGGTAGAATGGCAGAGTAAAATTCAAAAACATTTAGATAGAAAATTCTTAACATTAAAATTTACACATAAAACAGACTATATATTTTGGTTTAAAAGAAAATTTTATTAAACAAAAGATTTTAAAATGTAATTCTACTAGAAAGTGACCAAAAGAAAATAACTATTAAAAGAAAATTTTATTAAATAAAGGAAAGTTGACAAAACGTGATTCTACTAGAAACTGGTCCATCAAAAATGAAACAAGTATTATTACTGAGTATCTGCTGCCAACACATTTTATTTCAGTAAATGGCTCTCGAGTGGCTCAAGGCCAAAAAGTAGAAGAGTTGATACCTGTTTCTCTCAGCCCTACAGCCAATCCTTCAGCAACTTTTATCAGCTCATTCTCTAAAATATATCCAGAAAACTATATCTTCTCAATATCTCCATCATTATCTCCTGGTACAAGCCACCATCATTTTTCAGTTGGATTGATTCAATGGTCTCCTACCCCTGCTCCTGGTGTTATATATTCAACCCAGCAACCACAGGAATTGTAAGAGTTTAAGTAAGTCCTAACAGTCTTCTGTTCACAACCCTTCAATGTCTTCTCATCTTACTCTTGGTAAAGCCTAAATCCTTGGAGTGGTATACAAGACCAAACATAAACTGCCCCCATCCTCTCTGACCTTACCTTCTACTGGTTTCTACCATCCCTTCGTCACCCCACTTCAGCCACAGAGCCTTTGCACTGGCTATTCATTCAGTCTCTGACACCCTTCACACAGATGTTGGCAAGATTTGCTACTTTGTTTCCTTAAGGACTTTAATCAAATGTCACCTTCTCAGCAAGGCTAAAACTGTCCTCCAAAGATTCCTGATCCTCTTCCAAAGGGCAGAGCTGTAGCTTTCTAGCCAGAGACATTAACCAGTCCCTTTGCATCCTGAAATCCTTTGATGTCACATTACTGAGTAATGGTCAGTGGAATCTGTGTGAGTATCATATAGGCCAGTTCTTGTCTAGTTCATCATCCTCTAATCAACCCTCTTAACCTGTCTCAATCTGTTGCAATTTGTTGTTTTGGATGAAGTAAATAAAGAAAATCCAGCCTCACACAGATAGGTAATTCAAAAAGAGGACTAGTTAAACAGCCTTTTCAGAAAATGTAGATATTCTACAAGTAGTTGTTCCTTAAAGGCTACATTATAGAATCTGAAACCGTATCAATGAATCTTTCATGCTCTATTACATTAAAATCCATTGGTCTATCTTACACTTTGAATGGATCTTTTCCCCATGTATGGGTTTGTAACATCATGTACTGGTAACCTGGAAAACATTGGTTCACTCACTCACGCATATCTTCTGCTTATTTACACATTACACAACATCGAAAAATCACATTTGTTAATATTACCACTGAAAGCATTAGAACAGTCTTTAAGTATTGGGAAGCTATCAAGATCCTGGAGACAGATACAAATTTTCCAAAATTTTACTTTTCACTTGAAAACTCAAATTTTATCTTTGGCAACAAATATTGTCAGTTATTTTCCTTAAAGTGACATGCTCACTTTGTTCATTTTCAAAAAATGTCTGCCAAATACTCAAGCCTGAATAACCACAGTCATTCTTTCAAATAAAAATGGTATTCCATGAAAAAAGGAGTAGTAGTTCAGCCTGCAACTCAAATGACTACACAAGTGCTTTTCCTTGAGACATCATGGTATTTTGGTGTAGTTTATGTGTACTTTACATTTTTTCACCCACATTTAAAAAGATGTGTACTAAAAGGTCAAGGTGTAAATATATTAATAATTTTTAATGCTTCATCAAGGATATTATTAAGGGCAAATAGGAATTTGTTTTTTTTAAACTACAACTGCATGACAGTAAAGAACATAATAAATACTGTAACACTTTCATGCCACAGCCTTAATTTATGAACTAAGGAGCCAGCAGTTTTACCCACCATTGCTTTTGTACCATAGTGCAAACATTAACACAGTGTAAAATGTCAAATAACATCTAGTATTATAAAATTAGTTTTGACCTCATGGATGTCCTGAAAGTATCTCAGAAGCCTCAGCGGTCCATAAACCAAGCACTGAGAAGCACACATATAAACAGGTCAGGGATATATCCAACACAAGATTTCATTTGAGATGACTTTTGTTCTCTGATTTCAAACTCAAATAATGCCCAACTCATTAAACAGACATTGCTTTATTTTAACTCATTTTTATGTTTAGTCTGTAAAACCTCTCAGGGAATCCAATCAATCAAAAAGTATTAAATGAATGACTTCTCAGTGCCTTCTATATATGAGCTATGTGTTGGGAGGTTTTGGTTTTTTTTAAAATTCCTGTTTATGCAAAACTTAAAGTCTAAACTATGAGACAAAGGCAAGAAGAACATGGATTTTTATAGTGGTTTTGTGTGATGTTAAAAATTCTAAAAATCAGTATCTGGCAGTGAGAGTAATACTGAAACACTAGCAAAACAACATTTTATTCTTATCACTCTTAATATCCCAAAAGGCAAATATGGCATTTTTTACTACTAGATACACTGAAATATTTACCAGATTCATTCAGATGTTCCCTCCCAGGAAGCTGCTCAGCATTAATGTCCCCTAAATCACCAGTTTTGGAATCAATAGTTGCCTGGGAGAGCTCTTTTTCAAAAGCTTTGATTTCCTCAGCACTTGCTATCCGATCTTCTGATTCTGTAAACACTCTAATAATACCATCACTATAAGGAAAAATGAACTGATTTTAAAAGTCATTGCCATACTGTATTAACAGTCTCACACCTAAATGATCCAAAACAAAAATAATCTGTATTTGTGAATGAGAAATATTACTATGTATTTACTGCTGAGTATAGCACTATGCTGAGTTCAGCACAAATTACTGTCTATTATAACTATTTAAGAAATAAGTTACTTGCAAAGGACAGAGAAATATATATTTAGTACGATTCTCAATTCCAACTTAAATATTTACCATCATAACAATCTATAGTATATACTTTTAAAGTCAACATTACATAGGTATTATGGTATAGAGAAGAGTAGTGGACTGGTTTACTTTATACAGGGCTCAAAGTTCCAACATAAGGCTTATAAAATAGCAGATGTTCAACAGGGAAACATGGTCTTTCTTTACTATGCCAGTAATTAGCAATATAACCTCAAAGAAAAATGAAAATCAAAAACAAAAACAAAAAAATCGGTCTTGTGTTTGGCCTGGATGGCAGTCCTCAACATCTGTTCTCAAAAAAATTACTTCACTTCCATGGTTTCTCAATTCTAAAGTTTGAGGTAGGAGAGCCAATTTAGCTATTTTCCATTGTATTAATTCTATGCAATTCTACAGAATACTTTGTTTCTTACTTAACCTTCTACTAACATCAACTTTGCTCTTTCAATTGGTTTATTTTCTTTCAACTGCAAATATGCTTACGGGGGAAAAAAGTAAACCAGCAAATCAACCCCTGCTCCAGCCAAAAATTAAAATACCTCTACTTTATTAGACACTCTATCCTTATAGCTGTCAATTTCTTTTTCTTCTTGCCTTCAATGCCAGTCATCTATAAACCTTTCCTTTATCCATCTCCTCAAGCAACCCTTTATCTCCTCTTATTTACCATTTTTTCTATCATTTTCTACCAAAATGTGATGTCAAAAGAGTCACTCATAACAGCTTTTAAACCAAAACCAAATACTTTTCTAAATTTCCATTTCATGACCCCTTAAGCATTTTTTACCACTGATGATCATCTCCCTCTAAAATCTCTCATTTTCCATCTCCCTGAATAGTGACATCCAGATCTCTTTGTTCTGTTTAACCTGCTGGCTTGTCTTTCTCTATACACAATATATCACAAGATTCAGTTCTTAGCCTTCTATTCCTCCTCTATATTTCTTCCCTCAGAGACAGGTATGCTGCAGCTTGCTTTTGGCAGTTTTGTGCAAATTTTTATCTTAGTCTCAATTCTTACACTAGGTTCCAGTCCAACCGCCTATGATCCACTGGCATGGTGTGGCTCACCAGCACTCAGACCTCAGAAACATAAAGCCAAAGTCATCACCTTCTGTACCAAACCAATTCTCCCACTTCCCCATTTTTAGTAATGGGGATTTCCAATCACCAAAAGTCTGAAGCTTTATCCTTTTCCATCCCCTTCCTGATAATTTTTCCTCTGAATTATCTCATTTATTTATCTCCCATCCATTAGCATCATGTTGCCAATGTTTTATAACTTCACATGCATACTACTGCTGTTGCTTTCTAGTTTGTTTTCCTGTCTTTTGTCACTACTAGTTAAATCTAATCTACATATTTAATAATTCCTAAGTTCTGCTTTAATCATATCATTTCTTGCTCAAGAGCTACAACCACTTACTCCAAGAACTGCATCTAAAAAATGCCTGGCATTCAAGATTCTCCACAGTTAAGCCCCACTGTACCTATTACTCTCTATTCCCCAGTATTAGTCCTCCACCTCCCTTCATCTCCTGTGCACATCACATTTGTTCCCACAAAGAAAACTTATACTGCTTCCTTTGACAGAAATTCTCACGTACTTTCTTACTCATTATCTTTCAAAATCCAACTCACATTTCTTCTTCTCCAGAAAGTTTTCCCTCACCAATCTCTACCTTCTCTAACCTCTTTAGGAATCAATGTTTTGACTGCACAACTTGCAGTACAACTCTGGTATAATATATCATGTATTATTAGTGTGAAAGTTGTTATACCTACCGTTTTGTTCAGTAATAGAAATGTGCAGATAGTCTCCCCAACTCACCTGAAATTCCTTATGTCCTACCTCTGCACTCTAGTATCTAACAAAATCACAGAGACACAATATTTATTGGTTGACTAGAATATAAATACCTCGCACCAACCACAATGTCACCATTGTCTAGCACACAGCAGCACCATATAGACTGAGCTGGAAGTCGGACTGTTTGAGCACATTCCCCATGTTTCCAGATTCTCAGAGATCTGTCTTCTCCTGTTGTCACAAAATCTAAAATCAATGAATACAGGAAAAATTAGTTTAAATAAATAAAATTAAGTACATTTATATATACTACTTTTTAGATACATATACTGACTTTTTTACCCTCAAAGTGTTTTAAAATTAGTTTTAAATTTTATATATTTTTTCCTGTACTATATACAACTTCAAAAATCTTTTTTTTTTTTTTTTAAATAAGATGACTGGTAAAGGGATCTTAATCCGTGGCCTTGGCACCACACTCTCCCAAGTGAGCCACAGACCGGCCCCCCAAAAATCATATTTTTTAATTCATCTCATGTTACATCCCATATCTTGCACCAATAAATTAGTCTTTCCTCAGTTACCCAAGAACTTTTACAACACATTTATCTAATCTAAAGTAATATAAATATAGCCATATAATTTTTTCCATTAGGAAAAAGATATTAGCAAATAAAGTTACTAAATTATTCAAGTCGCAGACAGTACTCGTAAACTGATTTAAGTAATCAGTCCTCCTCCCCTCCTCAAGAATGGGATGGAATAATGCTCAATACAAAATGTTAAAATATAGAGCATACAATAATCTTACCTTTACAGTTCGGAAAGACAGATATGCTATAAATATAATTTGTATGTCCATAATATACTTCAAGACACTCGCCGGTGATCTGCCACCTTCTAATGCTAGCATCATTTGCACAGGAAAGAAATTCTGTTTCATTCAAAATTGCCAAACCTCTTACACAGTCTTCATGCCCTGAATTAAGAAAAGAATAATGTAAATCAATAAAATGCATCATTTAGTTGATGGCTCTATATATTTTACTAACATAAAACATATCAGTGAGTAGTAAAAGCTGACATTTCAAGTTAGAAAAATTACATTTTTTTCTGTAGAAAAGCCTGATAACCAAAATTTGTATTTTAGGTTTGGCAATATTTTTTATCACCAGTCTTGACAAGTTATTTTATGCTCATAATATCTTCTCCAAATTATTTCTTAAAACCCTCCAAAAACAGTATTTTGATCCCAACAATTCTTCATTTTCATATGACAATTCATTTTCCATTTTTCTTTCCAAATAACAAGAGTAATTCATAATATCCACATATTCAAATAAAACAGAAATATAAAACAAAGGGTAGGTATCTCCTGAATTTTAGGACATTATGTGAAACTTGTGATCTAATAAAGGATAAGAGAAGTCAAAACTTTCCCATGCTCAGTATTTGTTGATTTCGATTAGTTATCACATACTAATAATGACTTTATACATATATATTGCAAGTATTGAAGAAGAAAGAGAGGGATGCTTAGTTATAACTCATTATCCATTTTTCATCTACAGATACTTTTATCTGCACAAAGAGACCTCTTACAGTATTATCTAGGGTGGTGATCAACTGTTAAGGAGAAAATAAAAAAAGAGAGGAAAAAACAGTAACAAAAATTCATACCAAAAATGTATGTGCCCCATCAATAAATCAGTGATATTAATATTAGACAGCACATGCCTCAGCGTAGGTGTTGTTTAATAGCTGGGGTTTAAAAAGATTACCTATCAAAAACCACAACATAAACAAAGCCTGAATTTGTTATTATTAAACAAGGTACTTCAATATAAATAAAGGCACTAATGATGCTTTCTTCCATATATAAACACTTCCTTCCATAATGAACTTCCATATATGAACTTTCTTCCATATATGAACATTGCTGACCCATCATCAGTAAGGCTAATTCTTGAAGTTTTAGGATGAACGTGTTAAAACAACAACCAAAAATATAACTGCATACCAAAAATTACATACATATATATAGAAGCACACACACATATTATAGTTAATCAAGCAGCTATTTATTAGTCTACATCTAGTTGTTTTATGAGGTCTCATTATATCTTTTAAAAATATATTAAATTTTAACTCAGAAAAATTATATTCAACCAAATTAAGTGACTCTAATACACTTTCAAAAATACAACTTTCAAGGTTCTAAACTTTTAAGAAAAAAACCATCTGAGCAAATAAGAAGTGATGATATTATAAAAGCTGTCTACCCTGATCTTACCTGAAAAAGTCCTCTCACATCTTCCAGCCTTCCACAGTTTAATAGTCTTGTCTGCTGATCCAGTCAACATTAAGCCCTGTTCAGGTAAGATCTTTACTGCCCATACTGCAGCTGTATGACCCTGTGAGTAAAATGGGTATCAATTTAAGTTGTCACAGAATTGTCACATTATTATCTAGAATATTCACACAGAAATACTGTACCTGTAAGGTCATCATGCATTTGTCATTCAGCCAGACTTTAGCAGTGGTGTCCCATGAGCCACTAAGTAATGTCCCAAATTTTCCAGATGAAAGACTACAAACTACAGAAGAAAAAGTCATCAGTTAACACATTTTCATATAGAAAAATGCTCAACCTTGAAAGTTACTAAAGCAATGCAATTTTTAAAACACTTCACGAAGTGACCATATCTTAGCCAATTAAGGTTTAACTCAATAGAGATGCACAAGAAGATACACACAGACTCTGGTGCCAGAGTGGCTGTGCCACTTACAAGCTGTGACCACAGGGATATTACATAACCTCAGATTCCTACTGTAAATTGAGAGAGCAGGACTGAGTGGGCTGCACAATCCCTTCCAGCTCTAAGAAACTACAATAGGAAGATAATACAAATGATTTTGAAACACTGTTTATATACCTATTTAAGGCCACTTTCATTAAAATGACAAAAAATAAATTAAAAAAACTAGAGCCAAGCTCAACATTTAACAGCAATGGAATGGTTAACTAAGTGTCTTATTATCTTGATGTAAAATTATGCAGACTAAAAATATAGATACCAAAAATTATGTTAGAAAAGGAAGAGTATCCCAGAGGGTCAAAGCAGAGCCACGAAGAACAATGGACTGGGAAACCCTTTCCTGAGATCAGAAGGAACTGATCACAAAAATCTCTCTACTCTTAGAGTAGGGGGTCCTTGAAATAGCCATTCATTTGGTTTTCAAAATGGCTTTACATAAGAAATGCCTGAGCATCACCGCCTTGATGTTTAGAATACTATGCATCACTCAGAGATTCTTAACTTTGGGCCTGACGCTAAAACTAGATGAGACTTTTGGACTGTTTGATGTTGAAAGGGAAGTGAGCATACTTTGCCTACAGGAGCCAGAGCAAACTGAAAAATTAGTGAACAGAAGGTACACTGTGGTAGCTTTCCTTTTTTAGAAACACAGGAGGATGGTACTTTACTCCTCCATTTAATGTTAGGCATAGCCATGGTAACTGTATTAGTCAATACTGAAAATGGTAGCTGACACTTTCAGGAATATGCTTTTAAGAGCCAGTGCATTATTAACCATGTTACCTTTTCACTGCTGCAACAACTATTAAAGCACATGTAGGCATATAGTCCCCATCAGCCTGGGTCCCTGGGAAAATCCGATGAGCAGAGTCCCCTCACTAATCTGTGTTGAAAATGTAGGGTGAGTGAAAAATACTCTTGTGTTATGCCATTAAGATCTGGCAATTGTATGTTACTATACCATAACCCAGCCTATCTTGACTCATATGTTAGAATTTTTTTTTTTAAGTAATAGGCATTTCATAGACCTATTGCAACATATGCAAAAAATTAGCTACACAGAAAACTGTAGAAATGAGAAAAAAGAGGTCATTAACTTTGGGAAAAATAATTTTTTATTTTAATACAAATATAATTTATAAACTATATAGCTTACATTTAAATTAGCATTCCCCTTATTTGTTACCTATTTTGTTCCAGAAAAATTTTAAATGACTTTCATAAATATATATAATATAAAAATAAAAATTTAAAAATAAGTGCAAAAGAAAAGCAGGACAAAAGGAAAATAAGAACAGTATGTAAAATGTGTAACATGAGTTTGTGGACATGTGCAGGTGTTGAGCCTCTGCAAAGCAGAAGACAGAAACCTTAACTGAATAATAACAGCCAAGTTACTGAGGGCTTACCATGTGCCAGACACTCTAGAAAGTATATTATGTTCCACAACAACTTTAGGAACTAGATGCTACTATTATTCCTATTTAACAGATGAGACTAAGGTTCAGGGAGATTAAATAATTTTAATATTTTAAGGTGAAAAAATATTAGATGCTCAGGAAATGCATAACTAGTCCTGGCAATGAAAATGGAAAATGTTCCTGTGGATCCATAATGTATTCCATATGCTTAGTCATAGGGACTAAGATTTAAAGACATTACTATACAAATAAATATATAATTACTGTGTTTGGATGATGAAATCAAAGTGAATTTTTCCATTTATATCAAAAGTTGCTTTTTAAATAATTAAAAACTTTTTTAAAGACTGACTTAAAGCTTCTGCGTTATTTGATTTTTATTTTCTATCTTTAAATTCAAATGCCCAGAATGTCAGTAAATTCAATCATTTCATCTTTATATTAATACTTCATTCATATACCAGCCCATCTTTTTAAACTTTCTTTTGGATAACTTTATTATTGAGATAGGAATAACTCACCTCCAAAATTTGTATCATATATATCCTAATGAATAATAGTGTTTCAAGCTGAATTTACAAAACATGTTCAAGTTTTTCAATCTTTACGAACAGGAAATCCTAAATGTCTGATCTTGATAGTTGTAATTGGGGGTGCTCTTCATATTCTTCCACAGATCAATACAACATAATTGAAAGGAAACATTATTTCTAAAAGCTTGGAAAATCTGTTTCTTTGAATTTCTTTTCAGATCGGGCAGAAAAAATGAATTCTAAAACATACTTCTCTTTCAATATAAGCATAGGTAGAATTCAGCTTTGAATATGTAAGGGAAAATAACCTTAAGATATAAAATAATGCAAAATAAAATACATTACTTACATTCACAATTTATAATGTAACTGGAAAGTGTTATATATATATATAATAGCAACTAAAGGACAGCATTACTGTAACACTTGGAAAATAAAATTTGGGCTAGAAAGCTCACAAAAGAAGACTTAACATAAGAATGTCATGAATTTCTTCATCCATCACTCACTAATCTGATAGGCTCAAAAAAAAAAGGCAAATAACATTTGGCCTTTAAACCATCAAGCAACCTTGAAAACAAAATAACAAAAGATGACCTTACGATAAAGTAGAAATAAATTAGAAAAAATACCCTCCAAAATATGAAGCAGTATTTTTACTGCAGGGGTTTCCATATAATCATACGCCTTAAAAAAATCAAAATAAATATGATAACATAAATATAAATGTTTGCATTACAAAAAAATGAAAAACAAAACTATATGCAAAGCAAAAAAGATAACAAAATGAACAAAAGTATTTGTAATTTTTATCAAAGGGTTAATAGCTTTGATTTATAAAGAGCTTAATGGCCAATATCCCAATATAAAACAAGCAAGAGCTTTTAGTACAATTCACCAAAAATAAAAGTAAACAGCCCTTCCGCAAATGAAAAGATGTCCTCCTCCATAAGAAAAATGCAAATTACTCCTATAGTAAAACATCATTTACACTTATCATTCTGTCAACGGTCTAAAAATCTGACAACATACTTTGTTGTTTGGGGAAACAGGAACTCTAATATACTGCTGCTGGAAATGCAAAAAAGGTACAACCCCTTATGAGGGGATTTGACAATACCTAGCAAAATTACATATGCATTTTTCCTTTGATCCAGATATGGATGTTATACCAAGTTACACTCACAAAAGTACAAAATGACATATGCACAAGGCCAAAAGTACAAGAAGGCCATATAGACAGAACCTAGACTGCTTTGAATGTTTAGGCTCTAATGGTACTAAATGAATGTACTCTGTTGAGTAGTTTTTCCTTTGAAACTATATGTTATATATAATTATATAACAAAATAAAGTTTTAAAAAATACTGGTGAGCACCATTAGAGCCCAAACTGAGGTAGGTTTCTAATTTCCAAGTAAAAGAAAAAAACAGGGTTTCTTGGTGAAATTGCTGGTTTCAGCTCTAGAGCAAGAACTGCACAAAGTGAAACTAGAACATTTTGGAGTGCCAGAAAGCAGACTATTGAAGTTCTTATCAAAAGGTCACAAGAGCCAATTTAAAGAGGTTTCCAATAACCAGATATGGAACAATTTGAAAATCCAAAAAAAAAAAAGTTAGGGAACCTTTCAAAACCAGTAAATAAGGTGGGAGAAGGGGCCATACAAGCATGTATTCTGTCTTTTCTATATAAAAGTCCCACATGGTAACCAAAGAGTTGATGTGGAAAGATCTATATAGGAAAATGCTAGCTATTAAAATGCAGAAATAATGGTAGAATTAAAAAAAAAAAAAAAGAAAGAAAGAAAGAAAGAAATAATGGTAGAATTAGAGTATAATAATTTTGTAAACCTTAATGAAATACTGTATCTAGGCAATGATTATCAACAACTACTAAAAATTACCATTATGTAAAAGGCTGATGAGAACTTTATAATGAATGGATGAACACTTGAATCCACTAATCAATCTTAACATCACAAAAAGATATATGCTTCCAGATGCGATACAACAGAAAGTACAAAATACCACCTATAATCTTGCCAAAAACTTGAATCTGAACCTGATAAAGCTTCTAGATCTAACTAACAGTTTATAAGAAACTGTAGGAATGTTCCTCAGTTCCCTGTATTTACAAGAGAATACGGGGAACTAAAGAACACGTGAAAGGAAACAAGACTTTAACAGCAAAACTCAGAACACGGGAAATTCTACAGATAAAATAATTTCAAACAGCAAGGGAAAAATACCCAAAAGAAACTGATAGATTGAAAGACATATGGACCTTGTTTGGGTCACAATTCAAACAAACTGTAAAAAAAAGATTTATGAGACAATTGGGTAAATCTGAACATTCACTGGATAGTTGATAATAAGAAATTAGGTTTGGTTTTGTTTTAGATGTGATGATATTGTCTTTATCCTTTCTTTTTAGAAAAAAAGAAAGAGGGACCTTATCTTTTTAGAGGAGGGATCAGCAAACTAAATCTGTTTTTGTACACCCCACAAACTAAGAAACAGTTCTTATATTTTTAAGTGGTTGAGAAAAAAAGAATCAAAAGAATATTTCCTGATGTGAAAATTATATGAAATTCAAATTTCAGTGCCCACAAATAAAGATTTACTGAAACACAGATATGGTCGTTTATTTATTTATTGTCTATGGCTGCTTTTGCACTACAATAGCAGAATTGAGAAGTTATGATAGTAACCATATCCCCTGAAAAACCTAAAATATTTACTATCTGATCTTTTAATGAAAATTTGCCAACCCATGATTTAGATTTACATATTGAAGTATTTACAAATGAAACAGGATGATATCAGGATTTTCCTTTAAAATAATGTAGTGGGGCTGGCTGGTTAGCTCAAGTGGTTAGAGCTCAATGCTGTAATATCAAGGTCAAGGGTTCAGATCCCCATACTAGCCAGTTGCCAAATAAATAAATAATGTAGTGGAAGACGCAGAAGATGAGGTAAAATTGGTCATATGTTGATAATTCCTGAAGCTATGTAAATACATGGGTAGAAGGGATTATTATATTATTCTCTCTTTCATATATCTGTATTTAATAACTCATTATAAAATACCATGTCTCTACTTTTGTATACATTTGTAGATTTCTATAATAAAATTTTAAAAATCTGCATCACTACATATTGAAGATTTCACACACAAATACACACAGATACACATTTTACAAATTCTATAAAGCAATTAAGTTTAAAGTATTCATGGGTCATGTCCCAAACTATTCCAGATATATTAAAAAAACAGGTACACATATTACACCAATTATGTGTATACACTAAGCATGTCATTTTACAATTATTAAGCCAAACACATATCCAGAATTATCACAGAATTGGGAATATATACAATTAACAGAAAATGATACTAAAAACCATAAATTATACATACCATAAATATGTACAATCAATATGTGTCCATTAAAAAAATTTTTTTTTAATGTTTCTAAATGATACCGGAAATCTAAACACATACCTTCTAGGTCTTCAATTTGCTGCATAAATACAGACTGACAGCCAAAAGATAAAGAAATGCCCTTACTTTTCCTGGGTAAATGAGTTTGTTGAACAAAATAGTTGAAAACCAAAATCATGAAGTATATTAGAATTATACAGCCTCTTCCTTTCATAACCGAACACTTTACTTTTTACATATATAAGCACGTCAACCTTAACTGATGACAATAAATTTTAACAAAGAATTTACAGAACTAAGATGATCCAAAAAGGCTTCCACTATCAAGCCACAACAATAGGTAAAACGAGATATAATAAAAACTTGAGAGTATACATGAATTTTACTTTCAAAGGGATGAAACTTCTTAAAACAGAAAGATACCAAAGTATTATACTCACCAGTATTTTTGTGACCTTTTAGAATATAAAGTGGCGCTGGACTGTCCAGTGAGAAAATGCAAATATTGTGGTCATTTCCTCCAGTAGCAATTAGTCCATGAGGGTATATGTCACTTGAGGGTATGATGCACACACAAGATACAAAATTGGAGTGGCCACTCATACAGTGCATTTCTGTAAAGCCTCTGTTAGGACTAGAAAGACAAGCTAATTAATAGATATATATTTGTCCCCTGACTTAGTCTAGGGCTTAAACTGTCAAAGTACATATTTTCATTTATTATCGAGGCTAAACTTTAGAGCGTATACTATTTTAAGAATCCATTATTTTAAATTAAACATTAAATAGCTAATTTACATGAGTTACTATAGAGGATTACATCAGATTAGGAAAAGTATGATTAAGTATTTCATTGATAAGAGTATATTAATTAACAGAAAGAACAGGGAAGGAAAGGGAGGGAAACAAATATCATGATTGGCTTTTTCTCATTCTCCATCTTCATTTCTACTCCTCAGTGGTTGTTACCCTAAGAAATCCCTGGTGAAGTAAAATATACATGCAAATTAGATAATGGACTCTACTATCAATAAACCTTAAACATATGAGGGTACTTCAAAAGTTCATGGGAAGATTTGTATTATCTTTCAATTCTATTTTTCCACTAACTTTTTGAAGTACCTCGTAGTGAGGACATTTTCACACTATAATGTATTAACTTATTACAGCATGAGTATCTAAATAGCTAGACTATCAATAATTCTCAATATGCAAGAACAGAATTAATACAGGGATATATAAATGTCTTCTCTAGGCACACAGTAAATTAATAATTGCCTTGGGATTACAATGATTACCAACTTGTTATATACATCAATCACTTAGCATCACTGCCTTACAAGTCAAACAACAGATTATCATATACTATGTGGAAAGCACTAAGTTAGTTTCTTAGAGGGATGTAAAGAATTATATCCCTAACTCAAGCTAAATCAAGAAGTTTACAGTATAATTAAAAGAGATAAAATAAGTGCACATAAAGACATAGGACTCCCAGATAAAGACCAAACACACTCATCTATTTTCATTCTCTTCCCAAACCCCACTAAATATATATTCATCTTTTAAAATAAAGGTATAAATCTACAAGGCAAGGGAGAAAGAAAAACAAGAACAGAAACACAACTTTGAATACTGAAAAGTAGTAAAGGCCTTAGGAGACCTAAGAAAAATGAGTTCTAAACAGGCAGCAGGGCAAGTGGAGAACTGATTTGCCAATGAATCCCCATAAGGCTTAAGAATTGGAGAGGTTTCTGATAAGATAGGAGAGTAGAAAGCACCAAGAATCTGTCTCCCCACCTAAACTGCACTAGCAGAATCTGTGGGATGTAACTATTTTGGAACTCTGGAGTCAACTGAAGGCTTGCAACTTCCAGGGGAAGGCTTGGACTTGTAATTTTGATCAATTTCAGCTCTTTGCACAGTAGCAGATACATATTCTTTAGCCCCATCCCAAGCCCCATGATGGCAACCATGCACATGCAGCTTGAGCAGCTTACAAGCAGCTGCAGAAGCTAGGGTAGGCAAAAAGGATCCTGTCCTCCAAATACCAGCGATCCGTTCTCTTATCACTGATATTTGCTCTGATCACAGAAGTGCAAAGAGGCAGGTAGCCATTCCTGTTGCACCTCCCCTCATTGTTGTTGCACCTCTCCCCATGAAGTGACTTTCAGGGAATTTAAAGAGCCACTACCCATTTTACTCCCTTCCATTTTTCTCTTTTTCTTCTTTTGGGAGCCAGACAAAAAAGACTAAGACATTCAAAAGCAACTGTACATAGGGGTAAAATTACAAAGTGAATGTGCATTCCCAGGGAAAAGAGTAGGCTCAGAAAAGACCTAAGAAGACCCTAAATATATACCTCAGGCTAATCTTGGCACAGAGACACCCAAAAACAATCAAAAAAACAAAAAAATTTTTTTAAAAAGCATAACAAGAATTAGAAAACCCCAGGAACAGACAGAATCTGAATTCTAGTTACCATATTATTAGTTTCAATGTCGTTTTCAAAAACAAAATAAATCACAAGGCATACAAATGGACAGAAAAGTATGGCCTGTTCAAAAATAAATAATTAAATCAACAGAAATATCCCTGAAAATGATCTGATGGCAAATCTAGTGGACAAAGACTTAAAGTCTTACAGATGCTCAAAGAACTAAAAAAAAATGTGGAAAAAGTCAAGAAAACAATGTACCAACAAAATGGAAAGATCAATAAGGAGACAGAAAACGTAAACAGAAACCAAAAAGAAATTCTGGATCTGAAAAGTACATTAACTGAAATGAAAAATTCACTAGATGGATTCAAAGGCAGATTTGAGCAGGCAGAAGAAAGAATCAGCAAACTTTAAAATAGGACAATGAAAATTATAAAGTCTGAGAAACACAAAGAAAAAAAGTTAAAGAAAAGTGAACAGAGCCTAAGGGATTTGTGGGACATAATGAAGCAAACCAACATACACATCGTGGCAATCCCAGAAGAGAGTAAACAGAAAGAAAGGAGAAGAGAATATTTGAGGAAACAATAGCTAAAAACATCCCAAATTTGATGAAAGACATGAATATAAACATCCAAAGAAGCTCAACAAACTCCAGGAAGATAAACTCAGAGACCCACACCAAGACACACTATAATCAAACTTTAAAAAAGACAGAGACAAAGAGAAAATCTTAAAAGCAGTGAGAAGGAAGCAATTCAACAAGTACAAGAAATCCTTAAATAAGATAATTAACAGGTTTTTGATCAACAACTTTGGAGGCCAGAAGGCAATAGGCTGATATATTCAAAATGCTAAAAGAAAAAAAAAAGTCATCTTAAAAAAAAAATTTGTACCAGCCAGCCACCCAAAAAAAAAAAAAAAAAAAAAAGTCAGCCAAGAATCCAATACCCTGCAGAACCATCCTTCAAAAGTGACAGGAAAATTAAGACCTTCTCAAATAACAAAAGCTGAGGGAGTTTGTTACCACCAGACCTGTACTGCAAAAAATTCTTAAGGAAGTCTTGCAGGGTGAAATGAAAAAACACTAGATAGTAATTTGAAGATGAAGACATATGAAGAAATAAAGATCTTAATATTGGTAAATACATCTAGTAATACTGTAACAGTAGTTTGTAAACCTACCTTTTGTCTTCTGTATGATTTAAGAGACTAATACATTTTTAAAAAACAGTGTAAAGGCTTATATTATTGTAACTTTGGTTTATAACTCCACATTTTGTTCTCTACATAATTTAAGAGATTATGGGTTTAAAATAATTATTGGTTTATGTTTGGGGCACACAATGGATGAAGATGTAATTTTGTAAAAACAACTAAAAGCAGTGAGAATGTAGCTGTAGGAAGCAATTTTTGTATGTTATTGAAGTTAAACTGGTATAAATTTAAATTAGAGTGTTATAAATTTAGCATGTTAAATATAATCCCTACAGTTACTACAAAAAAAAGCTATATAATATATATGAAAGTTAATGAGAAAGGAATTTAAATATTTCACTACAAAAAATCAACTGAACACAAAAGAAAACGCTAATGCAGGAAATGAGAGTGGAAGAAAAAAGCAATAAGGCATATAAAAAACAAATACCAAATGGTACCAGTAATTACTTTAAATGTAAATGGATTAAACTCTCCAATCAAAAGACAGAGATTGAAAAAATGGATTTAAAAACATGATCCAACTATGTGCTGTCTACAAGAGACTCACCTTAGATCCAAAGCCACAAATACAATGAAAGTAGAAGAATGAAAAAGATATTCTATGAAAGTAGTAATCAAAGAGAGCAGGAGTAGATATACGTATATCAGACAAAATAGACTTTAAATCAAAAAAAGATAAGAAACAAAAGAGGATATTATATATTAATAAAAGATTCAACACAGCAAGAAGATAGAACAATTACAAACATTTACGCAACTAATAACAGACTATCAAAATATATGAAGCAAAAACTGACAGAGTTGAAGGAATAAGTACACTTCTACAATGAAAACTTCAATACCCCACTCTCAATAACAGATAGAATAAAAAAAGTATGGAAATAGAGGACTTAACACGATAATCCAACCAACTGAACAGAGACATATACAGAATACTTTACCCAAGAATGACAGATACCCACTGTGGAAAACAGTATGGTGATTCCTCAAAAAATCAAAAATAGAAATTAACATATGATCCAGCAATAACACTTCTGGGTATATTCCCTTTAGACATAAAAGCAGGATCTCAAAGAGATATTTGTACAATCATGTTCACATCAGCATTATTCACAACAGCTAAAATGTAAAAGCAACTCAAGTGTCTATCAATGCATGAATGGATAAAAAAAAAAAAGTATATACAAACAATGGAATTTTATTCATCCTTAGAAAAGAAAAAAATTCTGACATATGCTACAACATGGATGAAGTTTCAGGATATTAAGCTAAGTGAAATAAGCCAGTTTTCTAAATGGTAAATATTGTATGTGCCCACTTATATGAGGTACTTAGAGTAGTCAAAATCATAGATGGAAAGTAGAATGATGGTTGCCAGAGGCTATAGGGGGAGGGAAAAATGGGGAGTTATTGCTTTACTGAGTATAGAGTTTCAGTTTTACAAGATAAAAAGAGTTAGGAAGGTGGATGGTGGTGATGGTTCCACAACATTATAAACATATTTAATATCACTGAACTGTACATTTAAAAATAGTTAAGATGGTGAATTTTGTGTTATGTGTATTTTACCACAATAAAAAATTGGGAGGGGGGGCCGACCCTGTGGCTCACTCGGGAGAGTGCCGCACTGGGAGCGCAGCAGCGCTCTGGCCTCGGGTTCGGATCCTATATGGGGATGGCCGGTGCACTCACTGGCTGGGTGCACTCACTGGCTGAGCGCGGTGCGGACGACCCTGAGCCAAGGGTTGCGATCCCCTTACCGGTCACAAAAAAGACCAAAAAAAAAAAAAGAAAAAAAAAAAAATTGGGAGGGGAAGAGAAACAATTAGCAACTCTATTTACCTCTAGAAATAGGAACAAAGAGGAAGGAACTAGAATAAGGAAAATTAGTCAAAGTCTGAAGCTGAATCATACGAAAAAGTCTTCAAAGAAAGATATCCGGTAGTAGCTAATTTTAACTTGCCCACTTCATTGTAGTGAGTTTTGGGGGGATTTTTAAATGTGCTTTTGAAACCATTTTATCAATAAGCCCAGAAAACATTTAAAAATAGGACATGTTTAAAAATATGTAAACCACTAAATCTATGTATGTACCTTAGCTCTTTCCAGCATAGATGTTTGTGTGCATCTTCCCCAGTGGTTTCAAAGTTCTTAATGGAAGGGCCGCCCTGTGGCGCACTCGGGAGAGTGCAGCGCTGGGAGCGCAGCAGCGCTCCCACCGCAGGTTCGGATCCTATATAGGAATGGCCTGTGAGCTCACTGGCTGAGCGCGGTGCGGGCGACAACACACCAAGGGTTGCGATCCCCTTACCGGTCACAAAAAGACCAAAAAAAAAAAAAAAAAAAAAAAAAGTTCTTAATGGAAGAATCCATACCTGGTTCTTCTCCATATTCCCCAAGTCCCTAGCACAATATTTTATATGGTAAGCATTAAATATTTCTTGAATTGATGAAAAAATGGTTAAGGTATCAATTAAGGTATTAAGAAAAGGGGGGGGCAGGTAGACACACCAGCCAAACTGCCCCCTCTTGCCCCCAGCAAAAGTCTGAGGCTTTTTCTTCAGAATAGGTGAAAGTCTTTGAATGGAGGAACACAAAGATAGTTGAGTTTTGGAGTGTGAGGAATATGTACATTCATACTGGAACTCAAGACCACCAAAAATAAAATCCTGGAGGGCCAGGCCATCATCCTCTAGGCAGATAAGCCCAAAGAACTGGCCCCGCCAGATAAAAAAACCAAAACAAAACAGGAAAGCTCACCGCCAACAAGTAACACCCAGGAGCACAGAGATTCCCAGGAGCTTTTATAGGATAAGGATTACCATACATCTGAGGAAAGCCTCCAGCATGAAATAGTGACCAAAACAAATAAGGAGGAGAAAAAGCCAATTTGGAGGAAACAGAAAATCATCAACATCCTCAGAGATATAAGAGAAGATACTGCAACCATGAAACGAGGACATAATTTCACAAAAATCAAGGCAATCTCCTAGAAAGTATAGCCAGAGAGAAAGAAAGAGAGATTTTTTTTAATAGGGAAAAAAAAATTTAGAAAACAAGTTTATTATCTGAATAAAAACAGTTCCAGAAAAAAATGGAGAGGAAGAAACCAAACATTTAAAGAAAATTTCCAGACCTTATGAACATGAGTTTTCATATTAAAAGGGCTCACTAATGGCCCAGAACAATGGATGAAAATAGACTGTCTTCCAGAAAGAAAACTAATAATAATAGGCAAAAAATCAGAATGGCTTTAGACTTCTCAACAGTAACTCTAGATGATAGAATACAATGGAGCAATGGCTTCAAAATTCTGAAGAAAAATTATTTTGAAATTTGAATGCTACAATGATTCAAATTATCATTGCAATAGCAAGACAGAATAAAATCATCTTCAGACTTGCAAGGTCCTAATACGTTTATTATCGATGCACTGTATTTCAGGAAGCTCCTGGAGGATGTGCTCCAATAAGGCAACAATGAAGAAAACCAAGAAAGAGAAGGTTAAAGGATATTGATAACAGAAATCCAATATGAGAGGTCCAAAAAGGGAACTGCGGAGATGAGGGTGATGAGGAGATCTATTAGTTGTACACCAGGGGCAGATAGACCAGGTCACCAAGTTTTCATTGTCAAGAGTAAACTGTAAAATACCCAATGTGTCTAAATGTCTTAAGAGAGGATTTAGACAACTAACAAATAATTTGAAGCTGAATTAGTGAAAATACAGATAAAATTAAGCAAAAACCAAAAGCAAAACAATTATTAGCTACCGGGAGATCATAAAATAGTCGAGAAAAGGTTATCATAGTTAATTCCACAACTCAGGTGTAGATAGAATTACACATTAACAAAATACTGAGTCTAAATTAAGTTAAGCTACATTATAAGAATCAGAGCAGAGAAAGGATGCATGTGTGATGGGGGTGGGTTGAAGGCAGAAAGAGATAAATTCTCTTACTACATGGCAGAACTAATAGATAATGCCTAAAATAGAAATTTTTAAAATAAAAAAAAATTACAACACAGCATTTTATATACAGACATAGAACTCAAATATAAAAATAAGTACTCAGATGAAAAAATGTGCCTTTGAGACAGGGAAACAGGGGTGCAGGGGGAAGGGAATTGCTTTGACTTCTTAACAAACCCCACAAACCTATTTGACTAGAGACCCAAAGTGCTGAGTGTTTACATGAGGGAGAAGTCCCTTCAACCTTGGCATGGTTAAGGAAGATTTATCACATGATCTTAAATCTGAAGTTATGTCTTCAAATATGGATAGTTTTCAAAAGGCAAAGCAACATAATGGTAACGCTTTTGAAGGCTTACCTCATCTCTCCCAACCCAGAAGTCAATGACAGACTTAAGAAATCCAATTTAAGGGGCTTACAGTCAAGATGGCAGAATAGACAGTCCCCAGCGTCACTCTCTCCCACAAATCAACCAATTTACAACTATAAAAAAGCAACAACGGCCAAGCTGGGGCCGCTAGAATTCAGGAGAAGAAGAGGAGAGACCTACAGAGTGCATGAAGGCAGAAGAAGCTGCGATAAGAGAAATAAAAAAACAAGAAAAAACAGCTCTGACCATTTCGTGCCACAGCTGCTTTGAGGCTGGAGCTGCTAAGTGCATGGAGCAGGAGCTGGCAACAGTCGGAGCTGTGCCCTTCGGATGAAGTTGCTTGGAGGCACCAGGGGAGAAGAGGGCCTTGGCGACCCCCAGGCCAGCAAGACCACTAGTAGGGTTCCCGTGGACCCATATAGGACCAAGGAGCCACAACAACTGAAAAAAAGGAGCCACTCAGAGGCTGGTGAGTCATCACAAGGTACCGTTGCACAGCCTGTCCCATGGGAAGTACTTACAGCACAGGCGGTGGGGGAGATGGGCCCACCAGAGGAACGCTGGGGCACAGCAAGGACAGCTGACCAGCACCCCAATCAGCAAAGGACCACTCAGAGGAGACTGGTCAGGAATATAGAATTGCATGGAGTGCAGTTTGATGAAAAGACTCAGGCCCAGATCAGACATTCTACACAACCCCAGTGCACCCGCTCTCAGTAGAACCGGAAGTACCTATAAGGTCAACCATTAAAACCTGAGCTGCACAAAAAGCCTTCCCTAGGGAATCAGCAGCAAAGCAGCAATTTAGCTAAACTACACAGTTCAATTACTGGTTCCCACAGGAAGTTCCCCCATTTGAGAAGTAAGCAAAGGATCAAAAATTATTTCCGGCCCAGGCACACCGCCAACACCTGGGGCCCACCCAGGGGACTGAGGCATGGGGCCAAGGACCAAACCCCCCCCACAACCAGGCACACCGCCATCACCAAGGAACATGCCATAAACATCACTTCCATGTGGGTGGCCCACCACAGCCACCACAATATCCACAGCTGCCACGAAAGTGGCTAGACACCACAACCACCACACAGATGATCCACCAGCCACTGGAGTGCATTGACACAAGGAGAGTCACCAGCAGGGACCAAAGAAAAGAAGAGGATGTCTCTCTCCACAAAGCCCATTCCAGAGTGACAGAAAAAGCATCTGCTCTACGATAATATTGGGGGACGTGAACACACCTCTCAGCGTTGGACAGATTGTCTAGGCAACAAATCAACAGAGTAACCATTACTCTTTCAGTAGGAGAGAAGAAATCTAGGGTAATTAGAAGGGGGAGAGGGGAGGGAGAGAGGGATGGAGAGAAATTGGACAAGGGACATAAAAAACAAGTACGATTTGTAACAATATATTTGCTAGTAATATTGATTTGATCAACATACGTCAATGTTGAACCCCAAAAATGTTTAATCAATAATGATTCAATAAAAAAATTTTTTTTTAAAAGAAATCCAGTTTGAAGAAAAGAAATTTAGTTTGAAGCTAGCTTATAGAAGTCTGAAGCAGTTTGATCTTCATTGGCTCAGTTCAATGTACTCATACAACCAAAAAATGTCTCCATTCTGAGAGGTCTTCAAAAGGGCCAGAGACTTTGTGAGTTCTTAACCGGCTTTCGTGAAAGACTAGGCAGCTGGTTTAGCCCATCCTAGAATAGAATTATTTCTGCCTCCTAGAACTAAATTCCCCCAACATTTCCAGTCCATCCTTACACTTACTACCCTGATCCACAATCATATCAATAACATACATGGGAAAGCAAATTTCATTTACTACTTGGCTCCAAACATGTTAGGACACTTCATTAACTTTATTAATATACCATGAAATAAAAGGTGTTAATATGTCACTTGATCACTGTAAGTTGAATAAATATGTGAATAAATTTTGAAAGACAAAAAACAACATGAGTTAAATGAAAAGAACCAGTTTTCAAATAGAGGATCATTTCTGCCTAAAGTTCCTCAAGTTCCTGGTAAATGCAACCACTTCAGTGATTTAAACTCTTGTCAACCTAATACAGTCCTACAAAACATGTAAAAAGTTTAATGAACAGGGTTCAAATATTAAAACAGGCATCCTTTAGATACTCCGTACTGCAATATTTATATCCTATTGGGCATATGCTTCTACTGGACTCAGCTTTAAAGGTGCAAGCTTAATCAGTAATTACTCAAATACATAAAAGATAACATATCGGTGTACTAAATGGTTTGGGATATCACAGAATCTTAGAGTTAGTAGAGACTGTTAGAAGTCATCTCATTCAACACAATACAGAATTTGTTCTATAATGTCCCTAGACTAGGCTACCATCACTTGTTCACTAAACTACTGCGAAAGCTTCCAAACAGATCTACTTCCACACTTTTCCCTTTCTGATCATTCACCAGCAGCTAGCAGGAACTTCTCATCAGGTAAATCAGATCGTGCTGCTTTCTGCTTGAAACTATTTGAAGGATTCCACCCACAAACACCATGACATGGCTTCTGCCAGCCTCTTAGGCCTGCCGTCACCTCACAGCTCATTCCCTCTTGCCACACACAGAATTTGTGTTTGCTCCTCCTGCTCCGTAGGGTGCTCTTCCAATTCAACCCTCCCTATTCCTCCCTCCCAAGACCACCTCCATCCATCTCATGCTTCCGATGTCAGCTTTAAAAGCAAAGCAAAACAAAACACCTCCTCAGAGAGTCTTCCTTTTTTAACACCTGTCTCCACCTAATTCTATATCTGCTTGTTTTCATCTTAGGACATATGCCAATTTTAAATTATTTATTTATTTGGTTTTGATCCATCTTCCCCAGCAGACAGTAATAAAGCTCCATGAACACAGGGATCTTGTCTGTCTGCTTATTTCTCTCCCGGATCCCAAACAAATAGAAGGTACTCAATAGTTATCAACTGTATTTATCAATGGTCACCCAAACTCTGAAATCTCTAGTGAGGGGAGACTTACTAAATAGCAAAGTAATTAACCTCAATTTTTCTTCTTCTGAACTGAAATCTGTCCTCTGGGTCTTAAATTTCCTCCTACAACCAGCCAAATCAGGGCTGAGCCCTTGAACTTGATCAGGACTGGAGCTTAACCTTCTGGTTCTTAATCTTTTTGTGGGTTTGAGAACTTCAAAAAATAAATCTTTTGAAGGTAATGGGCTCTCTCCTCCCAAGAAAATAGCACATCCCCACACAGCAATAAAACATTTGAGGGGTTTCATCCCCTCCCCCCAAGACCATCACAGACCCCAAACTACAACTCTAACCTGGACAACAAGTCAATGCAACTTTCTGCAATGAAGTATTTGAGAACTAAGGTGGTCAAGAATAAAATTTCAGGGAAGACTACAGAGCAGCTTCTAAGGAAAAAAGGACGTGCCACATGCTTTCACATTACCTCACTTAGAGGGTGCATCTGGCATCGGTAAATATTGAAGTCTAAAAGAAACTTGGGAGATCATCGTTCAAAAACTGAAGCCCCAAAAAGTGAAGAGGTTCATGCAAGGTCACCCACTCGTTCCTGGTCAAGTTAGGAGAAGGCAGTTCTCTGGTCCCAAATTCCGATGCTCTGTCCACTCAAATCTCACTGGTTTCTTACACTGCGTCCCAAAGTGCCAGTACTCTGAGAATTGAGAGAAAGCGGGGAGCAGAGGGAAGGCCGGGAAGCGAGGGAAAGGGAAAGCTAGACAGGGAATGGTCACTCTCTTCCCACCGACCGGAATGGTTGCAACACAGCCGAGGAACAGCCCGACAAGCAACGCTTACCTGTCTGGGGCCCAGAGGCGGGTGGTGCGGTCTCGGGACACGGACACAAAGGCCCCCGGCGGATAGAGGCAGCACACCAGGCCCCGCACGTCCAGCTCGTGGCCCGGGAGCGAGCAGCTCAGCCGGTACCTGGCGGAACCGCTCGCCATGGCCGGTGTCGGTCGGGCGCCCAAGGCCCGGGCACCGCACTAGATCAGTCCCCAGTGGAGACTGGGCGTGCGCCGGACCGCTGCGGGAGAAGGGCCTACAGGTGAGGGGCGGCCGGAGACCGGAAGAGCCCGAGAGCCGGTACGGAAGGGCGGCGGGGAAGGGGCGCGCCCAGCGGGCCGGGTGACACAGCAACCCTGACAGACACGCCGGAATTCATCATCGGCCTCCGCCCGCCATGACGCAGAGCGTGTGCGCCCGACTACCAAGGCCGACGCGGAGCTGAGGTTCCCTTCCCTTCTGCGCTCTGGACCGCCAGCCGAGGAAGAGATAACGACTCCCGGCCCTTCTACCCGAGCGCCCGAGCCGCGGGTCCTTCTTTGCAAACCCGGGTCCTTTCCGAGTTCCGCTCCAGCCGTTTGTGGTAATTGGGGCAGCGGGCAAGGACTACAAATCCCACAATGCAGCGCGTCAGCAGGACGTGAGCGGTCGGCGCGCGGATTCTGGTTATTTTAAATCTGGCTCCACTCAGCCGAATGGTTGAGTGAGGTTGTTTGATGTTTTCTGTTAGGTCATCTTTGCCCCGTTTTCCTCAGTCTCCAGAGATTTTTTTACAAGCTGAACGTTTTTTTTTTAAACTAAAATGATAGAGCTTGAGGCCAAATTGGGAACTAGTAATCGCTTGCTTTCGTTTCAAGGTAATCCAATATCCTTGCCCTCTGTCATCAGATTTAGCAAATAAATGCGGTGGGCGACGTCCATTCTTTTAAAGTTTGCCTACCTTTCCTGGTGGTTTGTTAAAATGCACATTCTGATTCAGTAGGTCTGGGATGGAGTTGAGAATATATATTTTTAACAAACCCCTGCTTATAACTGCTTGCTAGTCATCATCGGACCACATTGAGCGCTAAAGTGTACATGATCTGGCTACATACTTTCAGTTTCCCTTCCACCCACTGTTTTCTCACATCCAACTCCACCTCTCCACAAACCCTTCTAAATTGCTAATTCCAATTCTCATTTTTCTGACTTTTCCCTTCTTGAAACTCCCACTTTAGGTTTGGCATCAGTACTCCCCTGGTTTGTTTCCTTGACCTAAGCCCTGAAATGTTGGCATTTTAATACCGCTTCTACCATCGTTCATTCTCTCTCTCTCTCTCTCTCTCTCTATCATCTCTATCTATCTATCTATCTATCTATCTATCTATCTATCTATCTATCTATCTATCTATCTATCTATTATTTACTGCTTTGCTTATTTCTAAAGCTGTATTCCCAGACTGAATTCTCCAAACTCCAGATCTGTATTTCGAGCTGTCTTTTAGAAATCTCTACCTAGTTGTGTTTTGCTTAAATTATTTCAACATTCTCTAGTCTTTCTGCCCCTACTCTCCAACCAATCCTACACATTAAAATAGGATTATCTTTCTAAAAACTGCATTTAATTCTGTTATTCCTCTACTCAGTAATCTCAGATGGCTTTCCATTCTTAGAGTACAACAGTATGCAAGACCTTTCACAGTCTCCCTAATCTGTTTTTTTTTTTTTTTTTTTTTTTTTTTTGTCTTTTTCGTGACCGGCACTCAGCCAGTGAGTGCACTGGTCATTCCCATGTAGGATCCGAACCCGCGGCGGGAGCGTTGCCGCGCTCCCAGCGCAGCACTCCACCGAGTGCGCCACGGGCTCGGCCCTCCCTAATCTGTTTTACTAGATTAATTTCCCTCTTTTACCTCCCTAGCCCCAGCCATATTGAATTTGTCACAATTCCCTGAACACATCATGCTGTTCATGTCTCCATGCTCTTTGTAAATGCTTTTTTTTTTAACCTAGAATGCAAACTTTCTCCGTTCCTCATATTTTGACACCAGTTTATCACCTGGATCTTCCTAGTAGTTTCTCTGTGGAACTAATGCAATTTTATTTATCTCCAATATAGTAATAATTGCATTCTAATATATTGATTTATGTGTCTGCCTTTTTCTCCAGACTAGATTTGCCTCAGGACCTTTCATTGTACTTGAACCTTAATTTCTAGTTTACTGCCTCATTTATAAAAGGCCCTCAGTAAATGTTTTCCAACTTCGTATAGTATTTAGTTTACAAAGCAATTTTCACATAGTCTCTCATTTCGTCCTGACAGTAACCCTGTACAGTAGGAAGTATTATCATCCTCATTTCACAGGTGAAGAATTTGCCTTGTTAAAAAAAGATTAATTGGGAGGCCATTAGGCTCTGAAGCCCAACTCAATGTAATCAGTAAAACAAGCTTAACTAATCAGAATTGCCCAGACTAATCTCTAACTCCCCAGTTAAACTTTCCACTTTAACCAATCAAATATATTTTCTTAGTCTTGCTTCCACCAACATCTTATAGGAGTTTTCCCCTCAAAAACCCTAGATGAAGCCAAAACCATTTGTGGTTTGGCCCAATTCATGAATCACTCTCTGCTCAAATAAACTCTAAAATTTTAATGTATGTACATTTATCTTTTTTTTGTATTGGTTATGAATATTCATGGAGTACAAAGCTGACCGTCACCACCTGTGCGTCACCACCTGTGCCCAAGATGTGATGGCTAGATCAATACTGGCAGCATGCCCATTACCACAAATTGCAATTACACCGTGTCCCCCACCCAGTTAATCCCTGACCTCCCTCTCCCTCCCCTTTCCCCCACTACACTTTGTATCCCTAGGTATGCTTTCTCCCTCTGCAAGTCCAACACACCACTGTGGTCTTTCTTTCCTTCCTTTTTTCTCTCTGAGCTCCCACTTATGAGTAGGACATGAGGTATTTTTCCCTCTGTGCCTGGATTATTTCACTCAACATTAAGTTTCCCCAAGCTCATCCATGTTATTGTGAATGGCAGAATTTCATTCTTTTTTATGGTCAAGTAGTATTCCGTGGTGTATATATACCACATTTTCCTATCCAGTGGTCCATTGATGAACATTTAGGTTGATTCCACATCCTGGCTATCATAAACAGAGCTGCGATGAACGTGGGAGTGCAAGTATCCCTTCAACATGATGATTTCCATTCCTTTTGATATATACCCAGAAGTGGTATTGCTGGATCATATGGTAGATCTATCTGTAGTTGTTTGAGATACCTCCATACTGTTTTCCATAGTAGCTGTACTAATTTACAGTCCCACTGATAGTGTAGGAGTGTTCCTTCTCTCCACATCCTCACCAGCATTTGTATTCTCAGTCTTTGATTATAGCCACTCTAACTAGGGTGAGATGATATCTCAATGTGGTTTTAGTTTGCATTTCCCTGATTAGTGATGTAGAGCATTTTCTCATGTACTTGGCCATTTTTACGTCTTCCTTTGAAAAATGTCTATTCAGCTCCTTTGCTCATTTTTTAATTAGGTTATTTGGTTTTTTACTGTGTTTGGTTACTATAGTTTTGTAGTATAATTTGAAGTCAGGAGGTGTTATGCCTCCGACTTTATTTTGAGTTTATCTTTTAACAGCCTTATACATCATTTGTACTCAATAGTGTTTATTGATTGATTAAAGAATAACTGAAATGACTATTTTAAAGTCACATAGCTAGTCTTTTTCACAAGATGGCACCGAAAGCGAAGAAGGAAGCTCCTGCCCCTTCCAAAGCCAAGCCAAAGCAAAGGCTTTGAAGGCCAAGAAGGCAGTGCTGAAAGGTGTCCAAAGCCACAAAAAAAAGAAGATCCGCACATCACCTACCTTCTGGTGGCCCAAGACACTGTGGTTCTGGCAGCAACCAAAATATCCTTGGAGGAGCACCCCCAGGAGAAAAAACTTGACCACTATGCCATCATCGAGTTCCCCCAACCTCTGAATCTGCCATGAAGAAGACAGAAGACAACAACATAGTTGTGTTCATTGTGGATGTCAAGGCCAATAAACACCAGATCAAACAGGCTGTGAAGAAGCTCTGACATTGATGTGGCCAAGGTCAACACCCTGATCAGACCTGATGGAGAATGGAAGGCGTATGTTCGACTGGCTCATGCTCCTGATTATGATGCTTTGGATGTTGCCAACAAAATTGGGATCATCTAAACTTGAGTCCAGATTGTTAATTCCAAATATACAATTTTTTTCACCATAAAAGTAAATAAATAGATAGATAGATAAAGTCACATAGCTAGAATATAATGGAGCGGAGTCTGAACTTTAAATTCTGTAAACACTAAATTGAGTTTTTGGCATTTTTTTTCTAATTAAACTATTTGTGTGTTAAGCAATTCAAAGATTTATTTTATTTATTTATTTTTTGGTGGCACCTGGCTGGTATGGGGATCCAACCCCTTTGTTACCAAATTAGGCTTTTGGGTCCCTAAGACATAAAAATGAACAATGCACCCAGCAGTAAAGCAAGCAATGCTTTATTAAAAGAGGAGATAGACTTATGCATAAGGGGGTAGCTGCAGAGAAGCTAGCCCCCCAAGAGGAGCTGTTTGGGGCCTTTTATAGGCCAAGGGATTAAGGGGTGCAGACCAGTGTCATCATTCCATGCCTCTAGAGGTGGTCCATTCTCTTCTTCATGGGTGTGTGTTCATTTAGGGCTTTGGTCCTTGCGCCTGCTCAGTATGTCCAAGATGATGGTTGTATTCATTACCGTCACCCCAGAAGGGTTATTGTAGCAGTCACCTTGAAGCTTTGTGTGCATGCAGGAACTCCTAAAGAGGTCTTAAGGTTAATCTGTAAATTAATTTTTACAATTATGGGAAAAGGAAGAATGGGGTAAATAATAATAAATTTTAAACAAAGCTAACAGTTATAACAAGCCTTAGGGAGGGGTTTTGCAACCCAGTGAATATCTCTTTTCCTCTTACCTCAGTTTATTTTATCAGAGCCAAGAGGTAATCATGTGCCTGGGGAGGGGGAGTTTCTTCGGACTGAGGAGTGGAAAAGTAACAAAGCATCCTCTGCAGGGAAAACGTAGTCTGTTTGGTTCACAGGCCCATCCCTATTCTGTCTCACCTTGACCTTGGTGTTACAACACTGTGCTCTAATCAACCACACTCACTGACCAGCCCTCAAAGATTTAAGACAAAGAGTATCTTTCTTTCTATCTTTTTTTTTTTTTACATACATTATTTCATTTAATAACCACAGGCCAACCTTATGACATAGGTTTTCTATCTTCATTTTTACTATGAAAATTTCAAACATATATAAAAAAGAGAATAGTATAGTGGACCCCCATATACCTGTCATCCAGCTTCAGTGATTACAAATTCATGGCCACATACTCCCACTCTGCCTCAGATTATTTTGAACAAATCCCAGATATCATAATAGTTCTTCTTCAGATATTTCAGCATGTATTGCTAAATTATAGAATGCTTAAAAAAAACACATAAGTTCACAACCATGATCACATCTAAACGTTAATAATAATCTCTCAATATCATCAGATAGCCAATCATCTAATACGTTTTTTAATAGTTCAAATAGTGATCCAAACAAAGTCCATTTCAATACGCTGGTATGTCAATTTGGTCAAAGAATTTCTTTCAACTATCCATCTGCATACAAATGACAAATTCTGGATGCCAGTCTCATATATCTGAAAGCATGAAGGAAAAATCTCCATAAGGTCAGTAGTTCTCTCAGAGACTATACATGGAACATTTGGATAGCCAGACCAAACATTACAGTTTAAGTAAACTGAGGTAAACATTACAGTTTATGTTCTCAGTCTGATGTTTTCAGTATGATTTAGTGAAAAGTCCTAAGGGTACTATTGAATAAAATTAATGCAAATTATACAGGAATAAAGTTGGGATCAATATCATCCAGGTCTGGTAATTTAGTAGGAAAATGTAGGCAAACTAATACAGGGAATCTAAACAGTTATGACATCTGGCTCATGTGTGAAAGTGATAGTCATAATATTGTTTAACTTCTTTCACTAAAGTTCCACAAATAGACTCAAGTGCCAAAATCTTGGTCTAGTATAGCACAATACATACTTGAAATAAAGTATTAAAAATGCATTGGGGAGAAAATGATAGAAATTTTATATTTTCAGGTCTTAGAAAGTTGAGGCTACAAATATGCCCCCCAAAAGGGGGTGTTGAAAAACAAAGTGTACTGGAATATAAGAAAAAAAGTATATAATGTGAAATAAGAAGTTGATCATTAAGGGTAGTTAGCAACTTCTAAATCATATTGTGCTTGCCAGAAATGTGGAAAATTAAAGAAAGTTTCAAAGCTAGTAATACATGTCAACATTCTTTCATAAGATAATTGATGTTCTCAAGCTTTTGATGCCCAAAGAAAATAAAATTCTCCTAGTGCTAATACACTTGATAAGATTTTTTCTTTTGCTAAGCATTTAATAAGGACACTTGGTCTTTTCATATGCTTTTGATACATTGTCAAGAAAATTGCATAATTCATAAAATGATAACTAATGTGAAAATTGATCATGATTTTTATTTTCTGTTTATTTAAAATTTGTTTATATTTATTTATTTATGTATTTATTTATTTTTTAAAGATGACCAGTAAGGGGATCTCAACCCTTGATTTGGTGTTGTCAGCACCAGACTTTCCAAAGAGAGCTAACCAGCCATACCTATATAGGGATCCAAACCTGTGGCCTTGGTATTATCAGCACCACACTCTCCCAAGTGAGCCACAGGCCAGTCCTAAAATTTATTTTTAAAAAGTAATAATATATATCTTGGTTTAAAATTTAAAAGATCTAAAGGATGTAGGATGCAATTTTCGAGCTCTAGCCACCCAATTTTCCTTTCTGGAGGCAATCATTGTTATCAGTTTCTTATATACTTCCCAAAGATTGTTTATTACGCAAGATGCAAGAAAATGTTAGCATTGAATACTTCACTTTCTTTAAACATTTTGGATAACTTTCTATGTTGTAGGTGAAGAAAAAAACTTTTCCTCTACACTGTCATGTTCAGAATCTGCAGACCTGCAAATTTAACTGACAAAAGACAGATTAGTGGGAGAAAAAGGTTAATTTCATATGCATAAGGAGAGCCAAGAAAAGAAGTAGCTGGCTAGTCAAATGGCTAAATGTTGGGAAAATAGAATAATTTAATCAAGCCCTCTCACCTTGGGTCTGGTTGGGGGTGGTGCAGCACATGCTTTGTAAACAAGTTATGTGTGGGTGGAGTTAGTGCGCATGGCTGGCACTGCCACCGTGGCTGGCGTTTACTGCCTCGGGCATCCACTGCCCACACAGCCATGCTCTCGAACCTATGGCTCCAAGGACCTGTTTGCCAGTTACCTAGCTCATAGACCTGTGTGTGAAGGGTTTGCGACCCAGTCTGGACAACGGTCTTGAGGGGTCTGTGAGCTCCAGACCCAGCCCTAGCTTGACAATTGGCCCAGTCGGCAGGATGACAGGCAGGTAAAAGAGCTTGACAATTGGCATAGTCTGCGACAGGATTCTGAGCAGGTACGGGAGCCAAAAGCCCTTCGAAGAAGGAGGAAATGTGGCTACTTTTGAACATGTTGTGCCCTATGGCCACCTTCCTGTTGACCAGGATCTGGTTGCTGCTCACTGTATTGCAAGGCAGCATAGACCAGGCACTACGGCAGAAAACCCCTTGGGAAGGGGAAGAAATGTGCTATCCTTGAGCATGCTGTGCCTGGTGGCCACTTTTCTGCTCACCAGAGCCTGGCTGCTGCTCACTATGCTGCAAACTGATCGAGATTTATGGCAGAAAGCAGAGTTGTGGGAAGCAAGGATAAATGTCCTGGAGGATGACATGCAGTGACTGGCCACTCCTGCCTCTCATACCAGTGACAACAACGAACCCAGTGGTGAGTTGGGGGGGACTGTGCATCTCCAGGCACGACCTGTTGTGCATCAGAAAATAAAGCACAAGCAGCCTGTGGGACCGGGCGGACAACCGGTGGGCAATCCACAGGTGACCCAGTTCACCACCTATGTCCCATATAACCAGGTTGAACTGGTTGACTTGGGGAGACAGTAAAGCAGCAGAAAGAGGGAGAACCCCTGGCTGCTGCAGCTATGGGATCTAGGGTGGATGGTGTAACATGCTCTGGAGATGATGTAGTAAATGCATGTCATTTTTGTCTGAAGGCAGATGGCTCGCCAGGTGCCACTTAAACCCAAGAAGACTCAGAGGGTGCCACTTAAACACGATGGCTGGCCAGGTGCCGTATAAACCCGAGAAAGCAGATGGTTCATCGGGTGCAATATAACCCCGAGAAAAGAGTGACTGAGTGAATGCAATTGCTCAACTGTGGGCTAACACTGCAGAACTGCCCAAGACTGTGAGTGAATAGCTGGTGTAAGCCAAGCTGATTCAAGTAATTCAAGAGCTGGGGATGGGGCAGCTAGATGCTAATAGCCAAGACAATGAAAAGGCCCTGAGGGCGTTTCAGAAGTTTGGGGGAGCACCCCTCCCATCACAGAGGCCTAGGAGAACTGAGTTTCTCTGGAGAATAGACCTGGGACACTGCTGCCCTCAGCAAACTGCTCCCTGCATCCCAGCTGCTCTGGCTGTAGCAATCCTGCCTCAGCACCTCCAAAGAGCAAAAGCTGAAAACCTTGGTGGCATTCATGTTGTGTTTAGTTTGCAGGCCAGCAGTATGTGAGAGCAGTGGAGGTGTGGCAGCCTCCACCTAGATTTCAGAAGATGTATAAAAAAGCCGGGGGACTCAGGCAGAGACCTGCCGCAGGGGTGGAGCCACTGCAGAGGTCATCTACAGAGCAATGTGGGCAGAAAAGTGGGGTCGGAGCCTCCACAGAGAACCTCCACTGAGGAAATGTTTAGTGGAGCCAGGATGGCAGGACTGCCACCAGGAGCCCAGAACTGTGCAGCTGTTGGCAACGTGCAGTGCCAGCCTGGAAAATCTTCAGGCACCAGGGCAGCTCAATGGGCTGCACTTGGTGGAGCTGTAGGAGCAAGGTTGCCCAATGCTTTAGGGGTCCAGGTGCCCCAGTGTGCTTAACGTTTGTTTGCCCCGTTTGGGTTTTGGATTTGTTTGGGGACTGTTTTTCCTTTCTATTTCTCCCTTCTGGAATGGGAATGTGTACCCAATGTCTTCCCACTGTATCTTGGAAGTAGATAAACTTGTTTTTGACTCTTTACAGGTTCACAGCTGAAAAGAGTTTTGCCTTTAGTCTCAGATGAGACTTCGGACTTTTGAGTTGGTGCTGCAACAGCTAAAGACTTTTGGGACTGGGATGTAATATGTAATATGTGAATGTAAGGGTCGTCTATCCTCACTAAGGAACATAATGGAAGATTCTGAACGCGTAGATTGTATGGCAAGGGACCCTGAAGGGATGGATTGTTGGGAAAATAGAATAATTTAATCAGGCCCCCTCACCTTGGGTCTGGTTAGGGATGGTGCAGTGCATTCTTTGTGAATGAGTTGTGGGTGGGTGGAGTTAGTGCACATGGGCAGTGCCACCACCTTGGCTGGCGTTTACTGCCTCAGGCATCTGCTGCCAGCACCACCATGTTCTCAAACCTACGGCTCCAAGGACCTGGTTGCTGGTTACCTAGCTCATAGACCTGCATGTAAAGGGTTTGTGACCCAGTCTGGACAATGGGCTTGAGGGGTCTGTGAGCTCCAGACTCAGCCCTAGCTCAACACTAAAGTTAAAGGTTTATATACATAATTTAGGAGGAAAAAGGGGAAAGGGGGAAACAACTTCTATGTGGGGGAGGTTAGGTTTCTTTAGAAAAGACAAGTAGGTTTTCAGGAGAACAGATAAGAACGTTTGTGATAATGTTAACCACCAAGACCAGGGTAGGGGAAAAAGACTTTATTATTTACAAGTAAGGAGAACACTGGGAATCTTTCCCAAAGCAGTATCTCCCCAAACAAAGGAAAAGGGTCATTCTATATCACCAAAGTTCCCACCTAACTTCCTGCCAAAGTTGAGGTCTTCTCATGTAAATGAAGGATACAGGCTTGTTCAATTTGGATTGGTTGACTATGGGACATACTCAACTGGTCAGTTCTGAAGCCAAATTTGCATTTTGACCTTAGAAAGAATGTGACCTCTGGGCAACAGCAGGACCTCAGGAAATTGTCTACTCAGGCTAAACCTTGAGCCCTCAGCTAGTTTAGGTTACAGTACAAGATGGTGAATTGAGACATCCCTGTCAGGGGATCAGTAGGTGTGGAAATCTTGGCTCCTCCTTGGGTGGAGATCTTAGCATTAAAATGAGACACGTTCACCAAAGTTCATCTCTGGGGCCTGTATTTCAGTTCCAGCTGATATATTTTGAGAGCAGTCTAGTATTTCATGATTCATGACATCCTACCACCTCCTGCAAAAACAGAAATTCAGAACAAAGTGTGACTGGTTCACTTCCCGTTTCAGACTTTTTGGTGGCAGTAAGTGCCTGGGCATTTAGGAGACCATGGGCCCTAGGTTACAATAATGTTTGTCTGTATAGATATGAATGGTCTCTCCGTCTTCTTCAGGGCTGTAAATCGGGGGATTTAAGGTAGCCTCATTTCCCAGAAGTTGCTGCTTTTAGACAGGTAAGGAAAGCTCTGAGAGGCTTTTTTCCCCTTCATCTATTGAATTTCAAATCTCTTCAGCTTAAAATAATCTTTATGGCTAATTCTGGAGTTTCAAGTGGGTCCTCACAATATCAATACACGAGGAATTTTTTTTTTAATGGCCAAATTGCATGTGATTTATGACTGCAGCATTATTTAGTCAGTATCTTTAGATTTTTTTCCTAATCTTTGCTATAACAAATACTGCTCCAATGAATAACCTTGGGTATGAGCATATATATTCTACACGTATGAATTCAGTATGAATTATGCTGAATATCTAAAAGCAGAATTGCTGGATCAAAGGATATACACATATGAATTTTCATAGCCATTTTATTTCCATAGACACTCCCACCAATGTATCTGATTCCTTGTTTCAGTTGATGTAGATACTCACCGGTAAGTTCATTAACTTTTTCCTCTATTCTGTACTAGAATAAGTTAATAATGTAATTCCTCAAACTTTATTTTCTAAAAAAAATCTACAAACATAATGCAAAAGCATTTTTGTGTTTTTTGGTTAATATTTTCTTTCTGAGGGACCTGGACCACTTAAACATATCTGGTCATATTCAGTACCAAGTGCTCTCCTCTTGGTCAGGCCTTATTGCACCAGGGAGAGTCAAATAACCAATGGGCCAACCAGACTAGAGATTTATATAGTATCTTGTAATTAACTGGCTGAATCTGGCTTTTCCCCACTAAGAAATTTAAATAAGGGAAGATAATTTGGCAATGGGAAGCAGAAACCAAAAGATGCACAGGGAGAAGGTAATACAAACGAGGCAGCAAAGGTCTTAAGTAAGTAGCAATGATGAATAAGCAGAGCTATGGATAAGCAGAAGCTACAAATAAGCAAGAAACCTTAAGAGAAAATATGTACAATGTAGAGGATAAGTTATTTGGTTGAAAGTAGCTGGAACAGTAGAAGCAAAAGCAGAAAGAAAGGAAAAAAAAAAAAAAAGATGATCAGTCATAACAATAGAGATCAAGTAAACTCCACTAAATGAAGGTGATGCCTAGCCTTGAATTCTGAATTTCTTCCCAATTCCAAAACTATGTGGCAGCTCTTTGAGCTTCAGCTGCCTGGCTGTTTGTGGTTGTATTCCTGTGATTTAATGGTGACCCTTAGGTCTATTCATTTAATGAGTGCTTAGTCTACATAAGACACTCACTGCGGCAGGTACTGAGAATATAAAATAAAGATGGTCCTGCTGTCAAGGAACACACAGTCCCAACATTCTCTCCTTGACAAAACTCTTGTCAGGCTCGTCTGAGTCCTCTTCTTGACTAGGCCTCAACATTGGCCTACAAATGAAAGGGACTCTAGCCAGAAAATGACCACCTTGTGGTAACCTAAGACCAAGCAGAAAATTTCAGTTAGCCATTAACTCAGGAACTGATAATCATCAATTCCTTGAGGTTAGCAGAGGAATTGAGAAACTGACCATATGCCTGAAATTGCCTGGGGATGGAATCATGCCCCATAAGGATCCTTCTCAAAAATTTATTTCTATTTATCTCCCTTTACACCCTCTTACTGATTTACTTTAGATGTTGTGCACCTATAATTAAGAATTGAAATTTAAGTTTTCTTGTTTTTCTTACCTTTTCTAATCAACTGCAAACAAAGGAATTCCAAGAGAAAGACAAAATACCCTAGCTGATTATTAACTCACCTGCTTGCTTGAAGGAAAATTGTGCCCGCTTTAGTTAGAGGTACAAATTGGATATTTTTATGTTCCAGTGATGCTTACCTGAGGTTACTGTCTTTGAGCTCTCACTAGGAAATAAGGACTCCAACCCCAAAATAACATCAAGGGTTTGAAGCTGACCAGTCCACTAAGTGCAGACTCCGTGACACCAAAGCACCCTGACATCTGATGCAGACCCTCTGCTGATCTCATGACTGGCCTCCCCCTTTGCCTGTAGGACAAAACCCTTATTTCATCTTCCTGCCTCTTCCCCTTTGTATACCCCAGAACAGGTATCAGAATGCAGGATGATTTTAGCCTGGTCATTTCCCAGATGCCAGTAATCCAAATAAAGCTTCCAATCCTTGCACCAACTTTTGGACTTCTGGTGCAAAGACTGAAACTAACTCTAACATAGTTTCTAACAGCTCAAGGCCGCATCCCTAGTATGACCCTACCCCCTCTTGAAGTGCCTGCCTGAGAAAACTTAAGGCTACCAAAAGAATTTACTGTTTGTTCCAGCCAAAACCTGAAGATAGGGCCTGTCTCCCAGTCTCCGTGGAAGGGTAGGAACCTAACTTAGATAAGCACCAGTTAGCAAACTCATATGGGCCGTGGATCAACTCAGCATTAAAGATAAAATTATTCATGCCACTTTTACCTTAGTCCATTTGAGCTGCTATAACAAAATACCTTAGACTGTGACTTTATAAACAACAGAAATTTATTGCTCACAGTTTTGCAGGCTGGGAAGTCCAAGATTAAGATGCCAGTAGATTTGGTGTCTGGTGAGGGCTTTCTGCTTCATAAATGGCAGCTTGTTGCTGTGTCCTCAGATGGCAGAAGGAACCCAAGAACTACCTTGAGCCTCTTTTATAAGGGCACTAAGCCCATTCACTTTGGCTCTGCCCTCATGAGCCAGTCACCTCCCAGATACCATCATCTTGGGAGGTAAGTTTCAACATTTGAATCTGGGGGGACACATATATTCAGACCTAAGCACTTGTTAAAGACAGTAAGGTAGATTTATTCAAGGGAGGCAATAGGTATAGGGACCACTGCAACGTGGTTTTGCAGTCATGGAAAGAGATTGAGCTCAACTCTGAATACAATACAGCATAGACAAGTAGGAATTTATAGCCAACTAACAGGGTGAGGGTCAGTGAATGGAAAATTACTAAGAGGAAACCTCAGGGCTCAAGGGGATTCTTGTTAGACTGATGCAACAGAATTCTTGCTGGAGGCAAGCCAGGGTAAGAAGATATTTGTTGAGGGTGGTCAGATACCAAGGAAGAGGGATTTTTGCTAAGCTAACAGCAGGATTCATACTCAGAGAGGGGAACCCAGAAAGAATTCAGAGGAGCCTGACTACAGGTTTGGTCAAAGGAGAGAGTTTTTGTCACCCTCTTCAAGTTTTTTATAACTTTTCATTTCTCTAACTCTTCTGAGCACCTACTTATCTTTCTCCCTACTACCTCATTCTCCCTTTAAAATGCTCAGTCACCTCTTTACAAACTGAGGTTGAATTCAATTTACACTAGACTCTTATCTCTACTGCAAGAGTGTATTGCTGATTAAAATCTGTCCTTACCAGTTTAGCATGGGCTTTGTTTTTCTTTGTCAACCCAAATAAATATATATACAGTCATGCCTTGCTTAATGAAAGCGATACATTGAGAAAATGCATCATTAGGCGATTACATTGTTGTGTAAATATCATGGAATATATGTACACAAATCTAGATGGTATAGCCTACTACATCTAGGCTATATGGTATAGCCTATTGCTCCTATATGTGTAATGGTTGTGCTATGACATCACTAGGCAACAGGAATTTTTCAGCTCCATTGTAATCTTATGGGACCACTGTTGTATATGTTGTCTGTTGCTGATCAAAATGTCATTATGCTGCACGTGACTGTAATTGCAAATTATAATGGGTGATATGTAGCACTGAAATAATTAAATGGGAGGCCGTTAGAATGAGGCATCTCTAATGCCCTGGTTCCTACATAGTGAAAATGAAATGAACTTAGCCAGTCACAGGGGGCTGACTGGTCATTAGTTATATTGTCTTGAACTTCCTACCAGGACAGTCCAAATAAGGCAATTGCTCAAACTTTAACCAATCAAATAATTTCTTTGCTCTGCTTCCACATTCACTCTATGAAACCTTTCCCTTCATCTACCTCCAGTGCATTCCCAAATCACTTCTGATTTGGAGCTGCCCAATTCATGAATTGCTGCCTGCTTAAATATATTGTTTAAAATTTTAATGTGCCAAAGTTTATCTTGTAACAGCAGGAAAAGTACAGGATGCATTGAGAACATACAACGGAGAGGGGGATGAGGGGAGCAGGTGGAGTTGGAGCACTGATCTAGCCTGGAGCACCAGAGAAGAACTCTGAAGAAAGAATATTTGGGTTAAGATTTGAATGATAAACAGGACTTTTGACAGTGAAAATATCTAGAGATAGAAAGTAAGATGACACACAGCACTCTTACAATAAATCTACAATTATTTGATGTTACCTTAGTAAGTCCCTGTACCTTAAAATCACAGAACCTAATACACACTGATCCACAGTTAAATAAGATATGGTGCCTACCCTAAGGAAGCTCAGAGGCTAATAAATGAGATGTATTCCTAGTCTGTATTCATTTTTCATCATGAAAAGGATATGGGAACAGGGAGCACTACTTATTATTCAGGTGGCTTTAAACAAATTATTTCATCTCTTTCAGACTGGGATAAAAGTATTTGTCCTTCTAATATCAACTAATACATCTGTCAAGATTCTTAATTGCAAGCCACAGAAACCATCTACATATGATTTAAGAGCAGAAAAGTAATTTACTAAAGGACATCAAGTAGCTCAGAGGAGGCTGAAGAAACAGGTTAGAGGCTCTCGTTCATCTTCGACATCTACTACTACGTGCATGCCTGGGTGGTGTTCAAGCTCAGCAGCATGCTGCGCCTGCACGGGCAGTGCGTGTGTGACATCCAGAAGCAGGTGCAAGAATGGAAGGAGGGGGACAGCAAGACCTTCAGGTGCATGGGGCACCCCTGCTGGCTCACTTTTTCATTGCCAGGTGGGGAAGTACAAGAAAGATGCACAAAAACATCACGGTGATGGACATTCTGGAGGTGAATACCAAGAAACAGATTGCTCATGTGGAGCCTTTGGTGACAATGGGTCAGGTGACTGCCCTGCTGATCTCCACTGGATGGAGTCTGCCCACATTGTCTGAGCTCAGTGACCTCACAGCGGAGGGCTTGATCATGGGTACAAGCATCAAGTTGTCATCCCACACGTATGGTCTGTTCCAATACATCTGCACCACCTATGAGCTGGTCCTGGCTGATGGCAGCTATGTGTGATGTACACTGTCCAAAAACTCAGACCTGTCCTATGCTGTGCCCTGGTCCTGTGGGACCATGGGCTTCCTGGTGGCTGCTGAGATCCATATCATCCCCACCAAGCGGTATGTCAAGCTGTGATTTGAGCCAGAGTAGGGCTTGGAGGTTATCTGTGACATATTCACCCATGAGTCCCACTGGCCAGAGAACAACTTTGCGGAAGGGCTGCTCTACTCCCTGGATGAGGCGGTCATCATGATGGGAGTCATGACAGATGAAGCAGAGCCCAGCAAGTTGAATAGCATTGGCAATTACTACAAGCCCTGGTGCTTCAAGCACATGGAGAACTACCTAAAAAACTGAGAGGGCCTGGAATACATTCCGTTGGGACACTACTACCACCGCCATACACGCAGCATCTTCTGGGAACTCCAGGACCTCATCCCCTTCAGCAACAACCTCATCTTCTGCTATCTCTTTGGTTGGATGGTGCTTCCCAAGATCTCCCTCCTGGAGCTGACCCAGGGCTAGACCCTGCACAAGCTGTACAAGCAGCACCACATGGTGCAGGACACGCTGGTGCCCATGAAGTGCCTGACACAGGCCCTGCACTCCTTGGACAACATCATTCACGTGTACCCCATCTGGCTGTGCCTGTTCAACCTGCCCAGCCAGCTGGAACTGGTGCACCCCAAGTGAGACGAAGCAGAGCTCTACGTCGACATCAGAGCATACGAGGAGCTACGTGTGAAACACTTTGAGGTCAGGTCCTGCATGAGGCGGTTTGAGAAGTTCGTCTGAAGCATGCATGGGTTCCAGATGCTATATGCTGACTGCTACATGAACCGGGAGGAGTTCTGGAAGATGTTGGATGGCTCTTTCTACCACAAGCTGTGGGAGCAGCTCAGTGCCAGGACGCCATCCCCCAGGTCTATGACAAGATGTGCAAGGCCGCGAGGCACCTGATCTAGAGCCTGCCAGGAGAGAGACAGACATGTGGGCAGACAGGCGTCTTTCCTTCACTCAAGCTTGGATACTTTCCCAGATCCATACTTTCAGAAAGAAATCCCTCCAGAAATCCCACTCAGACAGCCCTGATGGCCTCCTCCTGGCTTCCAGGGGCAGCCCAATAGAGTGGAAAGAACGTGGTATTTGGAGTCAGACAAACCTGAGTTTGGTTCCCAGTTCAGCCACTCATAGCTGTATGGCTCTGGACGAGTCACTTAACCCCTCTGAGCTCCAGTCTCTTCATCTATTGAAGGGGCATAATAATACCCACCTGCAGATGCTGTCATCTGAATCAAGCACCTGTCACATTGAAGGTTCTGGGTAAGTGGTAGCTATTATTGTTGTTCTCCCTTCAGCATCACATCTGACTGAAGTGCTTTCAATTCAGCAGTTGAGGCGCCATGCTAGGTCACCCACGCACAAGTTAGCTGGAACGATAAAGGGGATACCCGGGAGCAGCACTGCTAGTGCCTCGGTCATCCAGAAGAGTTCCTGGATGGAACTGTCCCTGTCCACTCCAGGGCCTTAGGAGGGCAACAGATGGGGCGGTTGGGTCCAAGACATGCTGTGCCAAAGCCAGGTCCAATTCCAAAGTTCTCTGTGCTGTCCTTGGTTACGTCCTGCCTCTTCCTCCTTCATGCCTGGGCTGGCAGGCCCATCCCAGCCATTGCTGAGTCCAATCAAAGGACTATGTTCCTGGAGAAGACATTGCAAGGTTGAATCCTGTCCCAGCCTCAGCTTGGGACACTCCAGATGGAGAGAGTGGTCTCTGCTCTGAATTGGATCCAGGGCACCTGGGCTCATTCTTCTTGGCTCGCCAACCCTCCAGGCCTCCTTGGTGGTGGGAGTGTTTCCATTCTGCTCTGCAGCATGGGGGTGGGGGTGGGCTACATCAGGTGGGAAAATGGAGTCCACGATTGTTATGCTTCTGTGAGGATTCTCACTGGGGGGCTGAAAGGAAAAGGGCATCAACATGATTTCTCCATCCCCTTTTAGTCTACCCCCTCCCCAGTTGTAGTTAATTTCAGTGCATTACAAATCCTAAACTCGGAGAAAAGTTAGCTCTGTTTCCGTTCCAGAGGGAAGGGAACTTCCCTAGGTCCCTCCCCCCTTGTTATCAACATTTAGTTGTTCATGCAACTCCATCTTAAGAACTGCCCAGCCTCAGCTGAAAGCTCAGAATCTAAGAAGGAATTGTGTCATGTGAGGGAAGCTGGAATTAAGGGAGCTGTGCTAGTCACAGCTGTGAGGTTTGAGTCAGGAGATCAGGGTTTCAGTTCCTGCTCTGTGGTCCCTGCTCTGTGCAGCTGTGGGCAAGTCGCTTGTCCCTCTGAGCTGCAGTCTCCTCATCTATCACATTGGCACAGATGAGACCTCCCTGGAATCCTTCTGACTGTCTTTAAACACCATGGTTGCCAAACCCATCGAAGGCCCTGTTTGTGTTAAACGTCAAAGGGGAAATAAATGATCCGGGTGCACACCTGGGGTTGTTGTCATTTAAGGTCCTTCCTTCAGCCCCAAGGCCAGTTCCAATCTCCTTGTCAGAAAAGCTCTTCTGTGACTTGCAGGGGAGCGGTCATCTTGTCACTCCAGGTGCCAGAACCTCTTAGAGTCACACTTTGACTGAAGGATGTTCACCCATCCACCCAGGGCTCGGCACACTGCAGAGGGTCCCAGCATGGCCCTGGGAGAGCTGGGCACATTCATGGAACTCAGAAAGCCAAGGAAACACCCTTGCCCATTTGCCCTTTGGAGGGGGCAGAAAAAACAACAACAAAACCCTTCATTCTCCAGTTTGCAAAGCATGCGAGTTCTGGCATTAGCTCTCATAGTGATCCCATGTGTTTCCTTGCAGGGTGTTAATCTGATGATTCTACTTACTATAGATGAATGGTTAACACAAGCTAGGTTAATCCTACAGCTAAAGTGCCATCATTTCACCAGTAGAGCCTCCCTTCCTAAGCCACTGGGACTGTGGCCAGGATGCCCGCAGCCTCTGTCATCCTTACTCCTATAACTGAAATGCAGCCCTTCAAGACCTTACCCAGAATCTGGGACTTGGAAGGGAGCGTATTTTGGAATCGCACCAGCCTCAGGTTAATATTTTGCTCCAGTAACATCTTGCCCAGAAAGAGGCAGTCTTCCAAGGATGATGAGCTGAGTTACCAGCTTTTACTTGGAGCCAGTCCCATCACTGTCCATCCATATGGTGGGTGGAGTTAAACGTGGTGCCAGGGACATGCATGTGGAAAGGAACACAGTGGGCCTCTCCCCTCCAGAGCCCTGAGTTTCTTGGCTGCATAAAGGTTTTCTATAAAATCAAGATTGTAGCCAGTTTCTTTGGCTGGAAGAATGAATAATTGGATATTACTGGAAGGGAAGGGAGGGGTGGGATGGGTGTGGCAGTAATTTTTATTTTTTTATTTTGTGATTTTTATTTTTTCCTTTGGTCATGGGGACCAAGGAGAAAGTCATGAGTCTCCTCTATTAGGCTCTTGCAGCCTCAGGCACTGTGGCTACTCTAGAACATGTCCCCATGGCTGTGGGCCCACTGCTTCTGTAAAAATAAAAGTATGGCCTGGAGAAAACAAAAACAAAAACAGTCTAGAGGTTCTGCTCCTAATAAAGCCTCTGAGCACAAGCACTGCAGCTAGCACCAACACACTGATGCCGGACACTGGTTGCTGCTGATAGACCTTTGCAGCCTTGGAAGCTGGATATTGTTGCTCCTGCTGTTATCCTGGTTTGAATAGAATCCCTAAAGTCATGCTTTTGGTTGTCGTTAATTTGCTACTCAAGCTTGGGATGGGTCTAGCAAGCATATGCTCAAGCCTCAGTTATAAGAAAGACTAGGAAAGCAAGTAGCAGTCGTTTTCAGTTCCTATGACAGGGTGGGGGCAGATAAGGGAGGAACTCTGCCAAACTAGTTAGCTACAAAGTTACCAAAAGGATGACAAATGACCACTAAAAATATGTTGGGCTCAAATGGGATAATTACATGAAAATGTTTTACAGACTTTAAGGGAAAACTCATCTACACAATATTATTTCATTTTCTGTTGTATTGATTTTAAATTCCTTGAAGGCAGGCATATAAGAGAATAAATCTGGATGTCAATAATGTACACAAATGGGAAATGTGTGAAGTGTCAAAATCCCAATATATATGCAATCACATTTAAGCTCTATATGGATACTGGAAGAAAACATAAACTAAAAATTATATTAGAGAAGTGGGATTTGAAGTTTAGTAGTTCTTAAATTTAAAAAAAAAAAAAAGTCTTTTAAGAAAACTTTCCATTAATTCACAGCCTTCCTCACAATCTGGGATCAAAAGAACTCTGAAAGAAAGCTTAAAGATATGAAGTTTCTAATGGAATGAGTAACACAACAAATGGTGCCAGAATCGCATCCATACTTAACACTGTATTCTGTAAGGTACCCTGACTTAACAGGTAGGAAAACTACCACTAATAAGAGTAAAAGGGTGGTGGGTTACTTCAGTTGGTTAGAGCGAGGTGTTGTAACACCAACCTCAAGGGTTCGGATCCCCGCACGGCCACCAGCCAAAAAAAAAAAAAAAAAAAAAGAATAAAATGTACAATGCTGCCTACCACGGAGTAACTGAAAACAATTCTTGTGAAAGGGTAACGGGTGACCCTAACGTTAGCGGACGTGAGTTTACACGGCGATATAACGAAAGTCGTTAAAGGTTCAGGTAAGGCACACAGAGGCTGCCCTGATTATCAAGAAAAGAGCTCAAATAAAATGTTCTTTTTTTTTTTTTTAATTTGCGGCTGGCCAGTTTGGGGAGCCTTGACCTTGGTGGGCTAAGCGGCCAACTCCGTTCTCTTCTATTTTCTAACCAACCTGTCCTGTTCCATTTCTTTCGGAAAAGCGCCAAACTACTGAGATAACGTCCTCAAATATCGCGAGAGCATTTTGCTCTCGCTCAACTTTAGATACCGGGAGCGGAGGCGAAGGATTGGCCAATCGGGAGGAGAGACCTTTTCCAGCCACGCCCCCGTTGCCGGGATACGCGGCAGCGCGCAGCCGTTAGTGATTGGGCCTGAAGGCTGAGGAAAGCTGGCTGTGGGCGAACGGATGTGTGCTGCTGGTTTGTGGGTTCCGTTGTAGTGGCGGCGTCGGAAAGAGGTTCGAGCGCGCCCGAGTCGTGCGACAGCCCTCCTTCCGCGCCGGTGGAGGTGAGAAATCCTAGGTCCCATCTCTTCCCCCCTGCCTCCCTCCCGCGCCAGTTTTCTCACCTTGGAGATGCTGATCCGCCCCAGAGAAAACAAATTTGAATTCTCTGGCTCTTAGCTGTTATTTTCGGGCCTCTAGCCATGCCAGAGAAGTTCTGAACTCTAGTAGGGTAAAGGTTGTGCGGATACCTCAAAACAGTCTGCGTAGGAGACCCAAGCCGAGACCGGAGGGAGATGTCCAAGAAGCTTAAGAGAGAAGAGTCCCTATGGGCTGAAGGATTTTACTCGGAGTAATAGATTACTGTTGGTCGCAATGGAAGGGATTTACAACTTTCCACTTCTTCACATATGTGAGAATGGCTGGCTTAGGGAGGCTAATGATAGTAATGATAATTAGGAGCCAGATGTTTTTCATATAATGTCTGTAATCTCCACAGAGCTATGCAAGATAGGGCTCATTGCCACACTTCTGTTTTACACATGAGGAAACGAACACTTCCAGAGGGGTTAGGTGAGGTGCAAAGATTATACAGTTGGGAACTGTCTGAACTAGAGTTTGTATCCCTAATCATTCTGGAACCAATGATCAGTCTGCCTCCCTGATTGTGTGACTATTTGATTGAATAAGCCCAGAGTTAGTGGCATATCTGTTATCAGTGCCTCTCCTCCCCCCTTTTTCTTAACCTCACTGGGACTGATCTAATGCTAAGCGTTTTCCAGTACAGTAAAGCAGTAGCAAAGAAAAGCAGGTGGAATTTCTGTATATTGTGTATTCTCAAACTTATCAGGAAAACTAGAATAAGAGTGATTAATTCTGCTGGAAACAAAGGTTTATTGTACTGGTTTTCTTTTGGAGAAACCGTTTTGATCATAGACTCTCTTCCTTTCAAAAAGTCATTTCATGAAACTACCATTTGAAATAATTCTGTGGCTTTGTCTGCAGAGTTCAAAATGGCAAGGAAATCGAATCAGGGAGTTAGTTGTGTAAGTTTGGTGTGAACATGTTCAAAATGAAGTGGTGATAGGATATCTGGATGGAAATTTACAGTAAACAATTGCGAATTCATAGTGGGGCCTAATTTAAAGGACAGAACTGTAGACGTTGATTTATGAACCACCACGTAACTGGAGGATTCAAGATTGTAGAAAGAATAGAAGCAATCCAAGGACGGCTCATAGATAATGCTAAGGAAAGCCAGAGAGGAAGTACTAGGCATAGGGTGTAGAAACAGATTTAAACCGTTTTAGTTCAACAAATGCTTAGTTTCGTTTTTAACAATTTAGTAAATTTTTGTAATTGGCAATGCCTTTATGTAGAAGGAAATTCAAAAGGTACAAAGAGAACGAAGTTTCTGCCTGCCACTGAGACAGATGCTGGGAATATAAAGCCGAATAAAATCCAGCTCTTGCAGCTGAGGAAGAGAAATACTTAAGCAGGTCATTTCAGTTGGTATGATAGGTACTGAGATACAGATATGCACAAGATGCATGGTACGTAGAACAGCCCTATAAACTTGAAGAATTGTGGGGGTGGTTATGGAGTAGTCATGGAAGGATTCCTAGAGAAGATAACAAGTAAAATGTGTTAGGTAAGTGGATCAGTTTAGAGGCTGGTATAATATCCACTTCAGTCAGCGAGGCCCTGAAGTGGTCAATACTGTAGGAATAAAGAGGAAGGTACCTGTTAAACATTTAGGAACAAAATCAGTAGGATTATGTGATCAGCTATGGGAAGTGGTGGAGAGGGAGAAATCAAGGATTATGTTTCTGAATTGTGTGACTAGGAGGTGGGAACAAGAGGAAGAGCTAATTTTGGGGAGATGATAATGAGTTTAGATTTATTTGTTTATTTTGAAATATTTAGACAATATCTAATTGGATAGGTTAAGTAATTATTTGTATATAAACAACCTCAAGTTTAGTGCAAGTGGTTAGAGCTGGCGATATGGTGTTGTGAGTCATCAAGCTTATTAATTGTTAAAACCCTGATTGTGGATGAGGTGACCCAGGAGAGCTTAGAGGAAAGAAAAATAGACTGTGGATGGTATCTTAGGGAATGCTGTTATTTAAGGTCAGGTAGAATAAGATCAAGGGGACTGAAAAAGGAGAACCAGAAGAGAGGAGTGTCATGGAGATAGTTTCATGTAAGACTGGACACCAGTAGCAGTGAGATGACATTTAAATCTCTGGAAATATCAAATGCAACAGTAGGAATCCAGGAGATAGTGGAAATTGAAGTCGAGAACAGTGGGTGTAAGCTACTCTTAGGAATTTGGCTGCATAAGGAAGGGATGGGATGTATGGGACAGAGTTAGACGTGGTTGCAGGATCAAGAAATTGGTTTTTGAGGTTAGGAAAGAATTGAATGTGGTAACAGACTTAAGGAAAGGAAAAAGTTTAAAGATATCGGCAGGCGTGGGGATAATGCCCCAAAAGAGATGGATCAAGAGGGTAAATCAGGATAGAGATTGATCTAGAATGAGAGAAGGAATGGCTGTTGAGATTGGAGGTCAGGATGGAGGTAGGTAAAGTTTGTGTGATCCAGAGGTGATAGAATAAGTCCTAATTATCTCAAATTCATAGGAAATCGAGACATCTGCTGAGAGTGACAGGAACAAAGGTTAGACGCTGAGAGTGGCAGGAACAAAGGTTAGGTAGAAAAGTGGTTAAGGATCAGAATCATCAAGGAGAAGAGTAGGTTATCAAGGATAAATAAAATAGTTATTGAGATGAGGGTCCAGCTAAGATTGATGGCTATGTCTTTGCATTTCTCCAATCTGTGTAGTTGTGTGATTTTCACCGGCAGTGTTCAGCAATCCAGGCTGGATATAGAGAAGGGTTTCTGATTTTGCCAGGTGGGTTGAAGAAGAGATTGAGGATACAGATTAGTTGATGGTGCTCGTGAGACAGAATTTTCATGTAGAGAAAGAAGGGAGACCTTGAAACTGCCCTCGTCAAAGTCACTACTGGCTTCTCAAAGGGGGATTCCAATGGACATTTCAGTTTTCATTTTATTTTAATTCCCAGTAGTAAAATGGCACAGCTGACCATTCCTACCTTCTCATGACATCTCTGACGTACACTACTGGTTTTTCTTTTTGCTTTCTGGGCCTTTATTTTTAATCTCTTGTAAGTTTTTCCTCTTCTGTGTGTTCTGTATAGACATTCTTCAAGAAAGAGTCTTGGACACTATTCTCTTTTCCTCCATATTCTCTCTAGATTAATATCTTTATAATTCTTTTACATAACCTACAGTAGGATGTATATTTTTACATTAGTCCAGTACACACCTATAGTAAATTTATATAAATGAAATAAAAATGTAATGAAGCAATATTTACCCTTTCTGTGTTCAGTGAACTCTCTTAGTTTTTCTATTCTATTTCATGTTTAAAGTATATTGGCTATAACATGCCACATTGTTTTTATAAGCTACTAATAGGCCATGACCCACAATTTGAAAAATACTACTCTAAATTATTGGCCAGAATATTAAATAATATTATATTCTGATAAATAAAGGAGGGGGCTAATAAACTGGGAGAGAAAGATTAAGATTAAGATGTTTGAGATGAAGCAATTCCAGATGATGATGAGCTCCAGGTGTGGCTATGGCTATGAATGACTGAAATAGAGTGAAGATGTTTACTAAAATTGAGGCCAGAGAACTGTGAGTTGTCTCAAAATGGAAGTCATCCAGGATGATAGTGGGATTGGAATAGAGGGACTGTGAACAAGGTAAAAGACTTTAATAAAGATGGAGGAGAGATTAGTAGGTTAGTAGATAACAGAAACCAGGAAAGATCAAGGCAATGTGGTTGCATTCCCTGATCCTCAAAGGAAGTGAATCCTGCTTAATTTTTTTTTTTTTTTAAACATGTTGTTTATTTTTGGCGGCTGGCCCAGTGCAGGGATCCAAACCCTTGATCCTGGTGTTATAACACCGTACTCTATAACCAACTGAGCTAACTGGCTGGCCCCTGTTTAATTTTTAAAGACATGAAAAATAACATTTTGAAAGTGACTGGAGAGCTAGGAGAGTGCCACTTCCTTTGCTTTGGGATTATGGGACAGGAAGCTAAAAGAGCCTTCTTACCTTCAAGAATCCTTCTTTCCTTCCCCCTTCGGGGGAAGCCAGGATTCTCTTAAGGTGAAGAGGAAGTATTTGTAACAAGACTGAGAATATGAGAGTTAATAATGGACCAGAAAGCACAGAGAAAATATTGGGAGAGAAGAAAGATGCTGAGTATGTCCGGAGAGAGAAAGCTTACCAGAGTATGGGTTGAGAACATAAGAGAGTTAGATAACAAGAGGGGCTTGCATTTTGGTAGGATAACAGGGAGATGAAGAAGGAATGTTGTAATATATGATCTCATAGTTCTAAATGAAACATCAATGTTAAATTTGAACAACGTTAAAGTAGGCTCAGCATTGAGTGATATCTGGAATGGCAATTTGCAAAAAAAGTCATTGTGAATTAAATGTTTTAAGGAAAGGTAGAGGATAGGCCACTACTGTCTTGCTATAAAGGATATCTAAGGAGAATTGAACTATTTATTGTTTCCAAACAGTGGTTGAAGTTAATAAACAATGGCCAGTAACCAGAAACCTTCAGCAGCTCGCCCTGTTTCACGAAGTGGAATTGGGCTGACAGGAAGGCCTCCTTCTGGAATACGACCCCCATCAGGAAATATAAGAGTGGCAACTGGAGTAAGTTTAAAACAAATCTATTGAATGTTTGTGCATATATTGTGGTAGAAGTTGGAGATGCTGTCTCTAATAAGAGATTCTACTTTATAGTTGCTTTATTCTATAAGCATACTATTATATATGTTTGTTTTTTGGAACACATCTAGAAGTATAAATGTGGGAGAATGTTTGAAAGACACTATTGAACTTGCTGTTGCTGATGCTCTAATTTATTTTAAAGCTACTATGATTTAAGAGGTAGAATGTATTGGAGCCAGAATCAAATGAAATGGAATAGATCAGGAGCAGAATCAAGTATATTTAAGAGATTAGTTAATGATTGTTTTAGTCCGTTTTGTGTTGCTATAACAGAAATACCTGAGACTGGGTACTTTATAAAGGAAAGAGGTTTATTTGGCTTACAATTCTGGGACAGCTGTATCTGGCACGGACCTCAGGCTGCTTCTAATCATGGCGGAAAGTGGCATGCAGCTGGTGGGTATGAGCAGATCACATGGCGAGAGGAAGCAAGGGAGAGAGAAAAGGTGCCAGGGTCTTTTTAAGCAACGAGCTCTCGTGGGAACTAATAGAGCGAGAACTCACTCATTAATCCCCCCTCCCCAAGGGAGAGCATTAATCCATTCATAAGGAATCTGCCCCCATGACTCAATCAGTTTCCAACACTGCCACATTGGAGATCAAATTTCCACATGAGTTTTGGAGGGGACAATACATCCAAACTCCATTAGTGATTAAGATGGCATTTTAAATTAGTTGGAAAAGCATAGAATATTCAATAGAGCATTCCAATAACTGGCAAACCATTAGTTTAATCTCTCTTTTTTTTTTTTAATCTCTCCCTCATACCTTTTCTCAAAATTCTAGGTAGTTTAGAAATGTGATATTTTAAAATGAAATCATAAATCTAGTAAAGGAAAATGTTCACAGGTATTTTGTTTAAACTTGATATGGGCTAGGCCTTTCTAAAAGTGACAGAAATGCCATGTACTGAAAAGGAAAGTATTTTTATATTTATATATTTCAATTTATACGAAATAAAAACACTGAAAAAATTAAAAGAGAAATGACAAACTGGTAAAAAAAAAATTTATAATCTATATATCATACATACAGTTCAGAATCTTAAAATGAAAAAGCAAACTTTACTAATTTCTAAGATCTCTTTCTATGTTAAGTCTATCAATCTTATGTCCAACCACAATTCCATGAGATTTCTTCTGGAGGCTGGGAGGAATATCATTATAAAACTATTCTTTTTTGGGGGGAGGGAGAGGAAGCTGTTGGTAAGGGGATCTGAACCTGTGACCTTGGTATTACCAGAACCATGCTCTACCAAGTGAGCTAAAAGGCCAGCCAAATTCTAGATAAATTTTAGAATAGCTTGGGAGAGCATGGTGCTGATAACACCAAGGTCAAAGGTTCAGATCCTCATACTCTTGACCTTGGTATTATCAGCACCCTGCCAGCCACCAAAAAAAAAAAAAAAAAAAAAAAAGAAAAGAAAAATAAATTTATCTAGAACAATAAAAAAGAAAAAATAGGAAAAAAAGTACAATACTTTAATATGAAAATATGTTATAAACAATGATTGAAACGATATCTATTGGCACAACTACCTAGAAATACATGTTAAGAGCTTAATATAAGATAGAGAATGTCATAAATAAATGAATCAATAAAAGAAACACTATATTAGAAAAAGTTGATGAAGCTCATAAACTGATAATGCTAAGCAGAAGAATATCCTGTAAAGATAATTATTAGATTTTCATTATTATTATAATAGTAAAAATTTGGAAACATCCTAGATGAACTTATGACAGGTGAATCTTAAATAATTATGATATGTCTGTCCCTACAATAGGCTAGCAGGTGGTCATTAAAAATTGTCCCTCCGGGTGAAACAAGTGAGGCACAGAAAGAGAAATACCACATGTTCTCACTTATTGGTGGGAGCTAAAAATTAATATATAAATTCACACACACACACACACACACACACACACACACACACACACACAAAGAAACGGGGGGGGGGGGAGAAGATATAACAACCACAATTACTTGAAGTTGATACAACAAACAGAAAGGACACTGTTGGGGGGGAAGGGGGGAGGGAGAAGGGAGGGAGGTTTTGGTGATGGGGAGCAATAATCAGCCACAATGTATATCGACAAAAAAAAAAAAAATTGTCCCTCCGGGTCGGCTTTAGCTCAAGCGGTTACTTCCTAAAAATTGTCCCTCTTTGCAGATGACACGATCTTATGTATAGAAAAACCTAAGAGCTGGCCCACGGCTTATTTGGGAGACTGTGGTGCTAATAACACCAAGGCCACGGGTTCGAATCTCTATATAGGGATGGCCAGTTAGCTCACTTGGGAGAGCATGGTGCTGACAACACCAAGTTAAGGGTTATGATCTCCTTACCGGTCATCTTTAAAAAAAAAAAAAAAAAAAAAACCTAAAGATTCCACCAAAAAACTCTAAGAACTGATAAATGAACTCAGTAAAGTTTCAGGATACAAAATCAACATACAAAAGTCGGTAGTGTTTCAGTACACCAATAATGAACTAGCTGGAAAGAAATCAAGAAAGAAATCCCATTTACAATATCTAAAAAAAATATATATATATATATAAATATATTAAAAAATATATAAGATAGATAGATAGATAGATAGATAGATAGATAGATACCTGGGAATAAATTTATAAAAGGAGGCAAAAGATCTCTACAATGAAAACTACAAAACTCTGATGAGAGAAATTGAAGAGGACACAAAAAAATGAAGAGATCCTATGTTCATGGATTAGAGGAATTAATATTGTTAAAATGACCATCCTACCCAAAGAGATCGACAGATTCAATGCAATCCCATCAAAATACCAATGACATTCTTCATGGAAATAGAAAAAACAATTCTAAAATTCGTATGGAACCACAAAAGACCTGAAATAGCCAAAGCAATTCTGAGCAAAAAGAACACAGCTCACACTACCTGACTTCATAATATACTATAAAGCCATCATAACCAAAATGGCATGGTACTCATATAAAAACAAGCACATAGACCAATGGAGCAGAATAGAGAACCCAGAAATAAATCCACATATTTATGGCCAACAGATTTTTGACAAAGGCACCAAGAACATTCATTGGGGAAATGACAGCATATTCAATACATGGTGCTGGGAAAATTGGATATTCATATGTGGAAGAGTGAAACTAGGCTACTATGTGATGCCATGTACAGAAATCAACTAAAATGGATTAAAAGCTTAAATGCAAGAAGTGACACTGTAAAAATACTGGAAGAACACATAGGGGAAATGCTTCAGGACATTGGTCTGGGCAAAGGTGTTATAGGTAAGAATTCAAAAGCACAGGCAACAAAAGCAAAAATAGACAAATGAGATTATATAAAACTATAAAGTTTGTGCACAGAGAAGGAAATAACAGTGAAGATGCAACCTGTACCATGAAAGAAAATATTTACAAACTATTCGTGTAACAAGGGATTAATATCCAGAATGTACAAGGAACTCAAACTCAGCAAAAAACCCCAAGTAATTTGATTAAAAAATGGTCAGAGAGAGAGGGTGGAGCAAGATAGCAGACTAGAGTTGTCTGGTGCTCGTCTCCCGCACAAAAAGAGACTAAAACAACAAACAACTATATATTGGCTGGAATGACTGAAGAAATACACTGCAGAACACCAGGGGAGTGATGAAATCCTTGTGGAGCATGGAAAACTGGGATTGCATCATAGACAGCAGAACAAGGCATCCTGCCTCTGCCTCAGTGTCTCCCTACAGGGACCATCTTGGAGTCAAGCAGAGAGAAGATAAGCTAGATAAATCCCAGCTATTTCCATTGCTGCCAGAAATGCTGGTAGTCCCTGCCACAAGAGAGTCCTTCAGTCCTCAAAGGCCAAACCCAGTTTGCAGACTAACTAGGAGTTTGTGCAGCTGCATGGCCTCATAGTAGAAGCCCAGGGAGAGCAAGCCCCACCCTTCTGACCTAAGCAGCTATGGCACAGTGTCATCTTGAAACTGAACCCACAGCTAGAGAATGTACTGCCCTGGGGGCCAGTGGAAACTGACTCCTTACATCGTGAGGCCCCATCTTTATTCTACCACATTCACATAGGCAACTGTAGGACCATGACCTCAGCTGCCTGGAGCCTAGGTCAGGCAAAAAGACCAAGACCCCGGCATGTGAAGCCACATGGCACCCCTTTCCCCTTGGAAAACAGACAGACCTTTTCAGCAGGGAAGCCTCCAATAAGTGGATGGTGTACCACATTCCATTGCACCCACCTGCTGGCCCACTGAGCCCACAGGTGCCTTTGCTGGCCCAATAGCCAGTCTGGTGGTAGCTCTACCACCCCCTGATGGCCCTCCACAGAGCCACTGGACCCTGCCGCATTAGGGTGTACCTGCTCCCTGACTGATAGCAATTGGGCAATAGCTTTCCCTTCCCCATGGTATGCCTCTGAGAGCTGCTGGGCCCAGATGCACCTTTGCAGGCTTGATGTAGGCTCAACAGCTGATCAGGTGGCCCTCCATGGAGCTGCTGGGCCCTGCTGCACTAGTGTGCATCTGCTTCCCTCTGGTCAGTGGGTCAGGCAGTGGCTCCACCTCCACCTGGCAATACTCCACAGAGTTGCTGCATCCTTTTGCATCCTTGTGGGACTGCTCTGGGCTCAACATGTGGTCCAATAGCTTTCCACAGAGCTCTTGTGCCCTGCTGCACCCATGCATGCCAGCTCCTGGCCAGGCTGTGGTATCCACTCCTCTGATACGCCCTTACAGAGCTGCTTAACCTCCCGTTCCTCCAGGCTCATCTATTTCCAGTCGTAAATCTGGTCAGGTAGCACACTATTCCCTGGGAGAGACAACCTCAGATCTCCGTGCCCACACCTGTCCTGATAGCCAATTGGGCAGTGACTCTGCATGTCAGACAGTACCAAACAGCCAGTTGGCCCTCTTTGCCTACACATGCCTGGCCCAACGACCAGCCCATAATCTCCAACCCAGAAAAACAGCCAGTGTTGGTTCAAACTCCCACAGTATAGTCTGAGGCATTTACAGACATCGTTGAAGAGGATTACAACCAAAGAAACTGCACAGAAACTACACCACTAACTCCACCACCCAAAACCAAAGTCAATGGAACATATCCAGTAGACACTCTAGGACCACATACAGGAAAAAGTCATTTCTAGGTAATCTCCATAAAATTGGGAAAAGCAACTACTCCATTAGATGTACATATATCAATGTAGGGACACAAGAAACATGAAAAAGAAGGAAACATTACACCCCCAAAGCAACACAGTAAATCTCCATTAACAGACATGAAAAAAAAAGACAGTTATGAAATGCCTGTAAAGGAAATTCAAATAACGATTTTAAGGAAACTCAGCAAGATACAAGGGAAAACAGACAGTTCAGTGAAATCAGGAAAACAATTTCTGATCTGAATGAGAAATTTAACAAAAAGATATCATAAAAAAGAACCAAACAGAAATCTTAGAGCTGAAGAATTCAATGAATGAAATAGAAAATACAACTGACACCTTCAACAACAGACTATATATATCAAGCAGAAATAGTACAAAACTCACCTGTAGAGGTAAATTCGTAATTCAAATTCAGAACACCCCAGTGAGGTATGGTGCTATGTAAATCGATCAGTCCTCTAGTATAAAGGTTTAAAATCAAAATGGTCAGAAAGCAACAACAGCTACAATTAGTGGCTAAGGAACATGCAATAGATAAAAATATAAATTAAGCCAACAAAAATACAAATAGTGTGTGTGAGGGAAAGTCCAAAGTATTTTTTTTTTATTCTGATACTTTTTATTTTAAAAGTGATTTCTTAAACAACACTAAAAGATCTTAAGACAATACTTTTTTTTTTTTTAAGTTTTATTTTGTCGATATACATTGTGGCTGATTATTGCTCCCCATCACCAAAACCTCCCTCCCTTCTACCTCCACCCTCCCCCCCCAACAATGTCCTTTCTGTTTGCTTGTCGTATCAACTTCAAGTAGTTGTGGTTGTTATATCTTCTCCCCCCCCTGTTTGTGTGTGTGTGTGTGTGTGTGTGAATTTATATATTAATTTTTAGCTCCCACCAATAAGTGAGAACATGTGGTATTTCTCTTTCTGTGCCTGACTTGTTTCACTTAATATAATTCTCTCAAGGTCCATCCATGTTGTTGCAAATGGCAGTATTTCATTCGTTTTTATAGCTGAGTAGTATTCCATTGTGTAGATGTACCACATTTTCTGTATCCACTCATCTGATGATGGACATTTGGGCTGGTTCCAACTCTTGGCTATTGTAAAGAGTGCTGCGATGAACATTGGGGAACAGGTATACCTTCTACTTGATGATTTCCATTCCTCTGGGTATATTCCCAAGAGTGAGATAGCTGGGTTGTATGGTAGATCTATCTGCAATTGTTTGAGGAACCTCCATACCATTTTCCATAGAGGCTGCACCATTTTGCAGTCCCACCAACAATGTATGAGAGTTCCTTTTTCTCCTCAACCTCACCAGCATTTATTGTTCAGAGTCTTTTGGATTTTAGCCATCCTAACTGGGGTTAGATGGTATCTCAATGTGGTTTTGATTTGCATTTCTCGGATGCTGAGTGATGTTGAGCATTTTTTAATATGTCTCTTGGCCATTTGTATATCTTCCTTAGAGAAATGCCTACTTAGCTCTTTTGCCCATTTTTTAATTGGGTTGCTTGTTTTCTTCTTGTAAAGTTGTTTGAGTTCCTTATATATTCTGGATATTAATCCTTTGTCAGATGTATATTTTGCAAATATTTTCTCCCACTCTGTTGGTTGTCTTTTAACTCTGTTAATTGTTTCTTTGGCTGTGCAGAAGCTTTTTAGTTTGATATAATCCCATTTGTTTATTTTTCCTTTGGTTGCCCATGCTTTTGGGGTCGTATTCATGAAGTCCGTGCCCAGTCCTATTTCCTGAAGTGTTTCTCCTATGTTTTCTTTAAGAAGTTTTATTGTTTCAGGGTGTATATTTAAATCCTTAATCCATTTTGAGTTGATTTTAGTATACGGTGAGAGGTATGGATCTAGTTTCATTCTCCTGCCTATGGATATCCAGTTATCCCAGCACCATTTGCTGAAGAGGCAGTCCCTTCCCCAGTGAATAGGCTTGGTGCCTTTGTCAAAGATCAGATGGCAGTAAGTGTGTGGGTTGATTTCTGGATTCTCTATTCTATTCCATTGGTCAGTGTGTCTGTTTTTATGCCAGTACCATACTGTTTTGGTTATTATAGCTTTGTAGTATAGCTTAACGTCAGGTAGTGTTATGCCTCCAGCTTGATTTTTTTTGCTCAGCATTGCTTTGGCTATGCGTGGTCTTTTATTGTTCCATATAAATGTCTGGATAGTTTTTTCCATTTCTGAGAAAAATGTCTTTGGAATTTTGATGGGGATTGCATTGAATTTGTATATCACTTTGGGTAGTATGGACATTTTCACTATGTTGATTCTTCCAATCCAAGAGCATGGGATATCTTTCCATCTTCTTGTATCCTCTCTAATTTCTCTCAGCAGTGGTTTGTAGTTCTCATTATAGAGATTTTTCACCTCCTTGGTTAACTCAATTCCTAAGTATTTTATTTTTTTGGTGGCTATTGTAAATGGGCAGGCTTTCTTGATTTCTCGTTCTGCATGTTCACTATTGGAGAAAAGAAATGCTACTGATTTTTGTGTGTTGATTTTGTATCCTGCTACTGTGCTGAAATCATTTATCAATTCCAACAGTTTTTTTGTAGAGGTTTTAGGCTGTTCGATATATAGGATCATGTTATCTGCAAACAGGGACAGTTTGACTTCATCTTTTCCAATCTGGATGCCCTTTATTTCCTTCTCTTCTCTGATTGCTCTGGCTAGTACTTCCAACACTATGTTGAATAAGAGTGGTGAGAGTGGGCATCCTTGTCTAGTTCCTGTTCTTAAAGGAAAAGCTTTCAGCTTTTCCCCATTCAGGATGATATTGGCAGTGGGTTTGGCATATATGGCTTTAATTATGTTGAGATATTTTCCCTGTATACCTAACTTATAGAGGGTCTTTGTCATGAATGAGTGCTGAACTTTATCAAATGCTTTTTCAGCCTCTATAGAGATGATCATATGGTCCTTGTGTTTGAGTTTATTAATATGGTGTATCACATTTATTGATTTGCGTATGTTGAACCAACCTTGCATCCCTGGGATGAATCCCACTTGATCATGATGAATAATTTTACGTATGTGTTGCTGTATTCTGTTTGCTAGTATTTTAGTGAGGATTTTTGCATCTATATTCATCAAGGATATCGGCCTGTAGTTTTCTTTTTTGGTTATATCTTTACCTGGTTTTGGTATCAGGATGATGTTTGCTTCATAGAATGAGTTTGGGAGATTTGCATCCGTTTCAATCTTTTGGAATAGTTTGTAAAGAATCGGTGTCAATTCCTGTCTGAATGTTTGGTAAAATTCTTCTGTGAATCCATCTGCTCCTGGGCTTTTCTTTGTTGGGAGCCTTCTGATAACAGCTTCAATCTCCTTTATTGTTATTGGTCTGTTCAAATTTTCTACGTCTTCACGGTTCAGTTTTGGGAGCTTGTGTGTGTCCAGAAATTTGTCCATTTCCTCCAGATTTTCAAATTTGTTGGCATATAGTAGTTGTTTATAGTAGTCTCGAATGATTCCTTGTATTTCAGATGAATCAGTTGTAATATCGCCTTTTTTATTTCTCATTTTGGTTATTTGAGTCTTCTCTCTTTTTTTTGTTATCCATGCTAATGGTTTGTCAATTTTATCTATCTTTTCAAAAAACCAACTTTTTGATTCATTGATCTTTTGAATTGTTTTTTGGTTTTCAATTTCATTCAGTTCTGCTCTGATCTTAATGATTTCTTTCCGTCTGCTATCTTTAGGTTTGGATTGTTCTTGTTTTTCTAGTTCTTTAAGGTGAAGTGTTAGGTTGTTCACTTGCCATCTTTCCATTCTTCTGAAGTGAGCGTTTAATGCAATAAATTTCCCCCTCAATACTGCTTTTGCAGTATCCCACAGGTTTTGGTATGATGTATCATTGTTTTCATTAGTTTCAATAAATTTTTTGATTTCCTGCTTGATTTCTTCTTGGACCCATATGTCATTAAGTAGAATGCTGTTTAATTTCCATGTGTTTGTATAGTTTCCAGAGTTTCATTTGTTATTAATTTCTAGTTTTAATCCATTGTGGTCTGAGAAGATACATGGGATAATTCCAATTTTTTTTTAATTTATTGAGACTTGATTTGTGACCTAATATGTGATCTATCCTGGAGAATGATCCATGTGCTGATGAGAAGAATGAATATTCTGAGGTTGTTGGGTGGAATGTTCTGTAGATATCTGCCAATTCCATTGGTCTAGAGTCTTTTTTAGATCTTGTGTTTCTCTACTGATTCTTTGCCTAGATGATCTGTCTAATATTGACAGTGGGGTGTTCAGGTCCCCTGCTATTATGGTATTAGTGTCTATTTCCTTCTTTAGGTCTAATAGAGTTTGTTTTATAAATCTGGCTGCTCCAACATTGGGTGCATACATATTTATGATTGTTATGTCTTCTTGATGGATCAGTCCTTTTATCATTAAGTAGTGTCCCTCATTGTCTCTTTTTATGGTTTTTAGTTTAAAGTCTATTTTGTCAGCTATAAGAATAGCTACTCCAGCTCGTTTTTCTTTTCTGTTTGCATGGTAAATCTTTTTCCATCCTTTCACTCTTAGTCTTTGTGATTCTTTATGGGTGAGGTGGGTCTCTTGTAGGCAGCATATAGTTGGGTCCTCCTTTTTGATCCAGTCAGCCAGTCTGTGTCTTTTGATTGGGGAATTTAAGCCGTTTACATTAAGAGTTGTTATTGAAAGGTTTTGATTTATTCCTAGCATTTTATTGGTTGTTTGGTTGTCTTAGGTGTCTTTTGTTCCTTGCTTTCTGATTTACTGTTTGTTTTCTGTGTTTGTTGGTTCCTTAGGTTGTAGATAGTGTTTTTGTTTGCTTGTTTTCTCTTCATGGATGCCATTTTTATTATACTAGTGGGTATTGATTTTTCTTGGGTTTTTATGGCAGTGGTAGTTATTTTTCAGGAACCAAACCCAGTACTCCCTTGAGAATTTCTTGTAAGGGTGGTCGTGTGGTAGTGAACTCCCGCAGTTTTTGTTTGTCTGAGAAATATACTATTTGCCCTTCATTTCGGAAGGATAGCCTGCAGTGTAGAGTATTCTTGGCTGGCAATCTTTGTCTTTTAGTATTTTGAAAATATCATCCCATTCCTTTCTAGCTTTTAGGGTTTGTGATGAGAAGTCTGATGTTAGCCTGTGGGCTCCCTTGTAGGTGATTTGACGCTTCTCTCTTGCAGCTTTTAAGATTCTCTCTTTGTCTCTGAGTTTTGTCAATTTGACTATGACATGTCTTGGAGAAGGCCTTTTTGGGTTGAATATGTTTGGAGATTGTTGAGCTTGCTGGATCTGAAGATCTGTGATTTTTCCTATACCTGGGAAGTTTTCTGCCACTATTTTGTTGAATATGTTTTCAATGGAATCTCCATTTTCCTCCCCTTCTGGAATACCCATGAGTTGGATATTTGAGCGCTTGAGGTTGTCTGATATCTCTCTCAGATTTTCTTCAATGTCCTTGATTCTTTTTTCTTTCTTTTTGTCTGCTTGTGTTATTTCAAACAGCCCATCTTCAAGTTCAGAGGTTCTCTCTTCAACTTCGACAAGCCTGCTGGTTAAACTCTCCATTGTGCTTTTTATTTCGCTGAATAACTTCTTCAGTTCAGCAAGTTCTGCTACATTTTTTTTCAGGACATTGATTTCTTTGTACATTTCCTCTTTCAGATCTTGTATACTTTTCCTCGTTTCATCATGATGTCTAGCTGAGTTTTCTTGTATCTCATTCAGTTTCCTTAGAATTATCACTCGAAATTCCTTGTCAGTCATTTCAAGGGCTTCTTGTTCTATCGGATCTAGAGTTTGAAATTTATTAACTTTTGGTGGTGTACTTTCTTGATTTTTTGTATTTCTGGTATCTTTTTTTTGGTGTTTATTCATTGTGGCAGGGGGTTTCACAGACCACCGGTTTGAAACTAATGACTAACTACGATGTTGCTGTGGTTGCCAATTTCGTATGGCTCCCTCTGTGACTGCTCAGTTGGCCTCTAGTGCCTTGTGTGTGTGGTTGCCTCAGGTCTTGGGCTTCTCCGGGGAGCCACCTTTCTGGTCAGCTTGTACTCTGCTGGGCTGGTGGATCACGTACCACAGGGTGTGTGATCTCTGTTGAGCTTTCACTTCCTGTGCCGGCCTTCTCCCTGTTCCCTGTGCTCTGGCCCAGGTTGTTGGATCGTGCAGCGGCGACCCCACCAGGTGTGTGGTTTCTGTCTAGTCTCCTCCTCCCAGGTCGCACGTCTACCCACTCTGTGCGCACTGTGCTGGGCTGGGGCGTGTCTTCTGCGCCCCTCTTCTATCAGCTGGGCCATCAAGACCCTGCTCGGTACCGCCTCGCCCAGGAAGTCTACCAGGTTTCTGCTAGGCACAGGCGACCGTTCTCTCTGGGTGCCTTTGTAGCACTGTGTAGATCTTTCTCGGGTCTTGTTCACCTTTGTATCCCCCCGGCATAGACTGAATCTAGCGCCCACCTGCAGCCTGCTCTCCAGCAGGTTCAAATGGACCTGGGAACTCTCCTACCACACTATTCCCAACCAGAAATTGGTTAGGCTTTTTTCCGAACCAAAGTATTTTCATGTGACCATAGTTAAGTTGCTATTGGCTTAAAATGGTTTATTATAATTACAAAACAAGTCTACACAAATTTAAAAAGATAGCAATCATATCAAGCATTTTTTCTTACCAAATGGTATAAGTAGAAATTACCAAGAAAAACTTCAGACACTTTGCAAATGCATGGTAATACAACATGCTCCTAAACAACCAGTGGGTTTATGAAGAAATTAAAAGAGAAGTTATCAACAAGAATGGGAGCACATCATACCAAAACCTATGGGATATGGCAGAAGCAGTTCTAAGAGGAAAGTTTATAGCAATAAATGCCTACATCAAAAAAGAAGAGTTATTGGGCCAGCCCCGTGGCTCACTCGGGAGAGTGCGGCGCTGGGAGCACAGTGACGCTCCCCCCACGGGTTCGGATCCTATATAGGGATGGCCGGTGCGCTCACTGGCTGAGCGTGGTGCGGGCAACACCAAGCCAAGGGTTGCAATCCCCTTACCAGTCACAAAAAAAGAATTATTTCTAATAAATAACCTAACGATGTATCTGAAGGAACTAGAAAAACAACAACAAACTAAACCCGAAATTGGCAGAAGGAAAGAAATAGTAAAGCTCAGAGCAGAAATAAATAGAAACTAAAAAAGTGGAAAGATCAGCAAAACAAAGAGTTGGTTTTTTAAAAACATAAACAAAATTGACAAACTGTAAGTGAGACTAACCAAGAAAAAAAGAGAGAAGACTCAAAAAATAAAATCAGAAATGAAAAAAGAGACATTACGACTGATACCACAGAATACAAAGGATCGTAAGAGACTATTATGAACAGCTGTATGCCAACAAGTTTGATAGCAAAGAAGAAATGGATACATTCCTGGACAAATACAATCTACCAAGATTAAATTATGAAGAAATAGAAAATCTGAACATACCAGTAACAAGTGAGGAAACTGAATCAGTAATACAAATTCTTCTGCTAAAAGAAAACCCCAGGACCTGATGGCTTCACTGTTGAATTCTACCAAACATTTAAAGAAGAACTAATAACAGTTCTTTTCAGATTATTTTTAAAAATTGAGGAGAAGGGAATATTTTCCACCTCATTTTATGAGGCCAGCATTACTCTGATTTCAAAACTGGACAAGGACACAACAAAAAAGAAAATTACAGGCCTATATCCCTGATAAGCATAGATGCAGAAATTCACAACAAGATACCAACAAGCAGAATTCAACAACACATTAAAAAGATCATTTACTATGATTAAGTGGGATTTATCCCAGGGATGCAAGGATGGTTTAACGTATACAAATCAATAACTGTGATACACCACATTAATAGAAAGAAAGACGAAAACCATGTGATCATTTCAATTGATGCAGGAAAAGCATTTGACAAAATTCAACATTCCTTCATGATAAAAACTCTTAAACTAAGTGTAAAAGGTATGTACCTCGATACAATAAAGGCCATATATGACAGACCCACAACTAACATCATACTGAATGGGAAAAAGCTGAAAGCTTTTCTTCTTAGATCAGGAGCAAGACAGGAATGCCCACTTTCACCACCTCTATTTAATACAGTACTGGAAGTCCCAGTCAGAGCAATTACACAAGAGAAAGAAATAAAAGGCATCCAGTTTGGAGGGAGGAAGTCAAACTGTCCTTGTTTGCAGATGACATCATTTTATATATAGAAAATTCTATATACTGTACCAAAAAAACTGTTAGAACTAATAAATGAATTCAATAAAGTTGCAGGATGTAAAGTCAACATACGAAAGTCAGTAGCATTTATACCAATATAGCATCTATACCAAGTAGCATTAATATACCAATATCAGACTATCTGAAAAAGAACTCAAGAAAGCAATTCCTTTTACAATAACTAGAAAAAAATAAATAAGATACCTAGGAATAAATTTAACCAAGGAAGTAAAAGGCCTCTACAATGAAAACTATAAAGCTTTGAAGAAAGAAATTTAAGAAGATGTAAATAAATGAAAAGATAAATGAAAATCAAATTAGTTATCATAAATAAATGAAAAGATCTATGTTTATGGATTGGAAAAATTAATATTGTTAAAATGGCTATTCTTCCCAAAATGGTCTACAGATTAATGCAATTCCTATCAAAATACCTATGGCATTCTTCACAGAAATAGAAAAAAGAATCCTAAAAATTTATATGGAACCATATAAATTTTATACTTTCCCATGCTTATATGTACTAAATGAACTGATAAGAAGGGAGTCTTTTTGTCCTTTCCTCAGGGTGTATGATGTTACATTGGATTTTGTGGACCTGAAGTAGAGAATAATGTTAAGTAATAACATGAATGCTTATTTATGTAAACCTTTTAGTACTTACATGGCCATCTTGTGATGGAATTATATCTGATTTTTTTTTTCAAAATTAAAATTTTCTAGGGCTGGCCCGTGACTCACTTGGGAGAGTGCGGTGCTGATAACACCAAGTCCATGGGTTCGGATCCCTATATAGGGATGGCTGGTTAGCTCACTTGGGAGAGCGTGGTGCTGACAACACCAAGTCAAGGCTTAAGATCCATTTACCAATCATCTTTAAAAAAAAAAAAAGAAATTAAAATTTTCTTTTTCTTATTTTAAATCTTGTGTATACTTGTTGCAATAATACTGAAAACACCGAATTGTATAAATGAGAAAATAAAAATCAACTGTAACTATCATTACTAGAGGCCATTGTTACTATTTTTTTATATGAGCCTCTACACTTTTTTGTTCAGCAAAAATGGAATTATAAAGATTGTCTTGTAAAGTCCTTTTTTTATATATTACAACTTATTTAACCATTTCCTTCTATGGAAATTTAGCTCCTTTTCAGTTTGGGGTATTATAAATAATGTCTACATACAGAATTAAAAATTTTAATTAAATGCGTCATATTTATAGAATTTTAAATGTTAAAGAAATTTATTATTTAATAAATTGAGTGATAATATTCAATATTTCAGACATTCAAAAAAATAATGAATATTTTACAAATTGTGTAGAATTTCAATCTTAAAGAGGTACAGTGTCTTTTTCAGTTTACTAAAAGTGAAATTTTGTTTGTCATTTAGATGCCACCTGGGACAGCAAGACCAGGTTCTCGTGGTGGTCCTATAGGGACTGGTGGAGTTCTGTCTTCTCAAATCAAAGTCGCTGATCGTCCTGTAACACAACAAGGTTTGAGTGGAATGAAAACTGGGATGAAAGGTACCTATTTCTAAGAAGATGAGTATATTTTGAACAAAAAGTAGTACGATACTATATCACTAAGTCAGAATTACAGTATTTAAGAATTATTACAGGTAATTATAGCATGTAATCAGAATTATAGCATGTAATTTTTATTCTTTGGTTTACAAAATAGTGAGGGTTAAATAACAGAATAAATGTAAAAATACATTGTGGATTAGAAAGATATACACATATGAGCTATTTTAATTTTAATTTTTCTGACCATGGAGCTTTGTTAAAACTTGAAGAAATTTGAAATAATTTTGAAGAAAAGCTCAGGATTGAAAATTAGATTTCTAGTACAATATGGGAATATTCTTAAACACTTTTTGATAATCTTCATATCAAAGTGACACTATTAAAATACCTGTGTATTTATGAGAATTGAAACAAGAGATGTTAATTTTTTCCGATAATACTCCATTATAGTGCTTAAGTAAGGAAATGAGGCTAACACATAGATTTATATTGAATCTCTCATTATGCCTCTATATGTGTTTAGAAAGGCATAATAATACACTATATGTTATGATTGAAAAATTTAATCTGTGGTATGTATAAACCAAATGATGGTGAACTCTTTTATAAAGAATTTTTCATTTTCTATAATTGTAACAAATGATTTATCAGGAATGAAGATATTTGGCTGGTACAAAATTAATTATAAGATACACTAAATTTTATGATATACTTATAGCATGTTTACATGCCTCGCAGGAGACTTAAATTTTCTTACTTGTAATACCATTTTGCTCACTAGATATTGAAACCAATTGATTATTTAGAAATGTTTGCTTAATAATTATCAATACTGGGAAAAAATGAGTCAAAACTAAATGGTCATTTAACTAGTCTTTAGAAAACGTAGTCAGGAAAAAACCATTAAGGTAGAAACATACCAAAATTCTATAGTGAATTCATCAAATATTTAATACTATATTAATTTCTCCTTCAAAACAGAACTAACATCATTTGAGATAGTCAGTTTCTACCAAAATACTTCAAAGCCTTACATGAGAGAGTTCTGATGCACCGCTGTCTACTGTGACTTTTGTTTTTACCTGCTCTAGTGCTCCATTATAATAAGACATTCCCTATTTTTTCTCAGCATAGACTTTGTAGTCAATACTCCGTAGCCTTACCTTTCACACTTTGCAGGATACTTCATGTTTGCACAGTTTGAGACATTTAATGTAGGAATACTTTCTTAGTCCTATTGAAATGTAAGATAGTGTTTTTTTAAAAAGGTCTCTGAGAAGAATTATGAAAAATCAGTCTCCTGCTCATATCGAGCAATACCTGCACTGTCCAATATGATAGCCAGTGATCACTTATAGCTACTTAAATTTAAATTAATTAAAATTAAGTAAAATAAAAATCCAGTTCCCTAGTAGCATCATCCAAATTTCAAGCATTCAAAGTCCTACTGTCCACTTAATTGGACAGTGTTAACATAGAGTATTTCCATCATTGCAGAAAGTTTTTTTGAGCAGCTCTTTTCTAGATTCCTTTAGTCCAAGTTTCTGTTCATTCAGCCCATCCTGTAGAGTCTGCTATTTTAACAGCCCCAACTCTAATTCCATCTTTCTGGTCTTAATTCAAACTTCCCTTATGTCATAATTCTAAGATATTAGTTCTCTTTTCCATTTCAGTGATTCTTCTTGATTTGTTGGGGCATTTATGAGGACTGTCTTGAATATTGTGGAATGTAATTCAGGTTGTGCTTTGAATTTGCTATTTTGGTGGCATTTCAAAACTGAATACTAACACTTAAAAAAAATTTTTTTTAGGTCCCCAGAGGCAAATTTTAGACAAATCTTATTATCTTGGGCTTCTTAGGTATGTTAAATAAACATGTATTTTCTATGCATGATTGTGGAGTTTTAGCTGTGATACTTATTAAGATAAGTAGGTGTCTGTTGATTTCTAAGAATTATTTCATATTCTAACATCGCTTCTGGTTAATTTGCCTATACCGTAAAATAGATGTGATAGTGCAATTAAGCTGAGATTTTTAATTTTATGTATTTGCATGTCGTGCACTATATATATTCTGTCTCAGTCTATTTACACTACTATAACAAAATACCCAAGACTGGATAATTTATAAGTAATAGAAATTTATTTCTCATAGTTCTTGAGGCTGGGAAGTCCAAGACAAAGGCACCAGTATGTCTAGTGAGGGTCTTTTCCTCATAGACGGTGCAGTTTAGGTGTCCTCACATGGTGGAAGAGCAGAAGGGCAAAAAAGGGCCTAGCTAGTTCCCTCCAGCCCTTTTTTAAGGCATGAATCTTCTATGAGGGCAGAGCCCTCATGACCTAATCACCTCCTAAAGGCCCCACCTCTTAATACTGTTGCATAGGGGATTAAGTTTCAATATGAATTTGGAGGGGATACAGACATTCAAACTACAGGATATTTAAAGTTTTTCCATTTAATGATAAGAATAATCTTTCATGCTTTTCTCAGTACTTATTGTGAAACATATTCGTATTATTAAAATGTTACCATTTACATCTACTAAGAAAGGAAAAGTGTATACAATTATTTATGATACATGAATCAGTGCATGAGTATATATTCGGTCAGTTGCTACAGATATGGCTTAATCTTAATTAATTCATAAGTTTTTTTATATGTTTGTAAGTATACAGCTCTAAATGAAGAACTTTTTCTCATTCTCTTCTTACCTTTTTTTCTGCTTAGATGTCCTACTGTCCCATCTCCATTTTTCTATTTTATTTTGTTTTCTTTTTGGCTCATCATTTGTATCTTCTTTGTCTCTTATTTCCTTTTCCTCTAATCCACCCTTTGATCATGCCCTAAAAGCCCTGTTTTCTTTCTTAGCTCTTATTGATTCTTTTGTTTCTCAGTTACCTGAATACTTGTGATTCTCAAACTCCTAGAAGGCAATAAAGAAAACTATAGGTTTTGCCCATCTGTCCTCAAAGCTAAGTCAGTAAGAAAGATAGTAAAACCATCAGTTGTATAGTATCTCTGATATTCATCCACTTTTTAACTGAAAGAAGGAAAGGAAATAGTTATCCCTGATTGCCTATCTTCTCCAGGAATTGTGCTTCTGCATCAAAGAATAGTTCTAGCTATTTTTATAATTGTTTGGCTCTAGAGCAGTGACTCTCAACTGGTGGTGATTTTGCCCCTTGGGGAACATTTGGCAATTTCTACACACATTTCTGGTTGTCACAGCTGGGGTTGGGGAAGGTGCTGCTGGCATTCAGACTTGCTAAATATCCTGCAGTGCGCAAGATAGCCCCCCCACCCCCAAAGTATTATTCACTGACTTGAAATGTTATCATTGCCACTGTTGAGAAACCATGTTCTAGATGGTAGCAGGAGCTATGAGAATGACAGTAAGACATCTACATCTGTTTGTGGATTGTACTACCTTGACTAGGCTTCCATTCTGATCCTATTTCATCTCTCAATGATTAGAGAATCTGTGTCACTTTCCCATGACTTAAGTGGAATAGGATGAGATACACTTCATTCTTAATCAGATAAGCCACTTAAACTTTTTTTAGTGAATTTCACAAAACCATTTATATTATTGTTACACGTTTATGAAAAGTTTAAATTTTGTTTAACCAGAAAGAATCTTTTCTGGATTAGAAATATTGCTGACTTTCTTATTTCTTTTCAAATAGAAGTAAAATAAGTGAACTTACAACTGAAATTAATAAACTTCAGAAAGAAATAGAAATGTACAATCAAGAGAATTCTGTGTATTTATCATACGAAAAGAGGTGAGTAATTTTACGGTTACAATGTGTAAGATCTTTTTTATTATGTACTCAGACTACTGAATGAGTATTCAGTACTCATTAATTATTTTGTACTCATAATCCTTAATTTTCATATATTCATGTTTGTAATGTTCATCTGCTTATTTTGGAACAACTTTTTATTTGCAGGGCTGAGACGTTAGCCATTGAAATCAAAGAGTTTCAAGGACAACTAGCAGACTACAACATGGTATTTGCTCTTTTCTGAGAGAATTTCCTTTGAATATTTCCACTGCTTTTATCATTTTAAAAGTATATTATTTTAAATAACGTATAATACATGAATACATACTTATTGTGAAAGATTGAAGCCATAAAAAATGTAGAGAATAAAGTGTTCTTTCTTTTCTCCCTCATTTCTCCCTGGAAATAACTTGACCTAACTGATTAATATGTATTCTTCCGATATTTTTTTAAAAATACATTTACTTTCAAATACATAAACACACACACATGCTTTTTTCCCTAACAATATCGAAATAATAATTAAATAATAATTTTAGAAGTAGCTAAAATTGGACTGGCTGGTTAGCTCACTCATTAGAGGATGGTGCTGATAATAACAAGGTCAAGGGTTCAGATTCCCATACCTGCCAGTCACCAAAAAATATATATATTGCTAAAATTCATTGGTGTTAACAATGGCATTGCTTTAAAAGCATATTTTACCTTTCTGTGGAGTGTTGTTATCAAGAAATTTTAAAAATTTAATTATTTAGCACACAGATTATTTCCATCCATATGTTTTATTCAAAATAAAATGTGTGCATTCTGTAACATAACCGTAGTTCCCCAAGGACGCTTTCTAATGTGGATTTCCCGAAGAAATAATCCCCTTGGCAGTGTTGATAACTGCCTCAATCCTTGGGGTGATCTTGACCCTATGAAAATTTGTAGTGTCACACTTTGTAGTGTTCCTTCTAGCTCCTTGGGGCATTAGGCAGCAGTGGCATCTGTATTTCATGAAAGAGACAAACTTTTATCTCTTTACTTCTATTAAGGAATAGTGTTACAAGAAACAAGAACCATTCTACCATGATGACTAGGCAAATGATAAATCTACTTGATATTGTTACATTGTACTTATCAATAAAATTTTGCTGATAGTATATTATAATTCTTAAATTTGCTTGACTACACAGTCCATAACAAACATTTTGTAGGGCAGTATTCAGTGTAATTTTCTTTAGTAAATAATGTTCTGTTCTAAATATGAGAATAATAGTTTTTATAAGTAATTGTAAAAATTAAGTGAGTTAATACATATAACAGGCTCAGAATAGTGTTTGGCCGGAGATAAATACTCTGTTTTAGCTGTTAATATCATTGCCTAACTATTTGAATTAGGCTCATTAGTATTCTGTCTGTACCTTGTCCTATTGATTTTTTTCTTTTAATTTTTAGAAGATGAAGAAAATCTTTTTGCATTTTTATTAGAGTAAATTTGTAAATCTATTAAAACTCCTCTCCCCAAGCTTAGTCATCTTTTCAGAGCAGGCAAAGCTCTTCAAAGTATGATTCGCAGGAAGAGTTGTTCATTTATTACTGCTAACTTTTCTACTCTAAAAATGTAGTTTACTTATTGGCCAGGTGCATAGTATATACTTATTTAGGTAGCTCAATATTTGTTTTTATCTTAAAAGATAGAATGCTTACAAGTGTTAATACTTAAATTACTACTCATTATTTGTAAGATTGAATACCTATATAATGAATAATAGAGAACATGTGGAAAGACTAATAGAATGGTGTTTTGTTTTTTGTATTTTTGTTTTTAGCTGGTAGATAAACTTAATACCAATACTGAAATGGAAGAAGTAATGAATGATTATAACATGGTAAGAAAGTTTATAAATATAAGCAATAGATCCATGTAAATCATATTCTCCAAAACAAAGCCTATGTGTCTGGAAATAGTTTGATAAAACCTTATGGACCTTAGCAGTGGGTATTACTCTGATCCTAAATACCACAATTAAAGCTGAGCTCCTTTACTTGCCCTTTTAAAATTTTTTCCTGTTGATTGGCTCTCCCAAGTGGGTGCTTTAATGTCTCTGTACAAGGCTGTGTTTGAGCTGGTCTCCCACTCAACATTAGTTAGTGCCATCTAATTTCCTTGTATATATATTAGTTTACAATGTTTCTGGTTTAATTTTTGCACAAATGGAGCTCAGTACTCAATGGAGATAAACAGCACATTTACATAATTTTTATAAGACAGGGAGAAAAATGAATAGATATGATGCCAGACATAAAACTGACTTTTGATTGGTAAATGGGAATTTGTGTTCAGTGTTCTTAGTTATTTGGCCAAAAATAATAAAATACTTTAAAAATTTTTATTATAAACATTTGGACAAAAATAGCATATAACTCATAACTTATTTACTTATATGATCAAAGACTATTCTATTAAAACAAATAATTTATATAATGACTCCTAAATTTGGAGTTCTAAAATCTTGATAATTTAGTAGATTATTCTTAGCCTTAGAACACAGGAGAATTCACAGATTGGAAATTGTATTTTAATGCCAGATGTAAAAAGTAAAAACTTCTTTGTATGTTTTGTCAGTTATTTCAATTAGGTCCAAATTCTAGGCTGCGTATGCACAGGTAGAGTCACTAGGAGTACGTAGGTAAAATCCTGAATGATTTAAGAATAAAACTTGTGTTGGTTCTAAATTCAACATATATACTAATCAGATATTTATTGAACACCCAATAAATTCTTGAAGTGCTGTTTATATAAATTAAATTTACATTGGATTACTTGACAGATCACTAAGGAACAATGAATATTTTTGGTGTGAGATTACAATGACTGTAAAAAAGACTTTCTTTTTATCTGGTGGTGGTGTTTGTTAAATGAAACAATTACTATATGTTTTCTCTTAAACTTTGCATGTGGTGTTAGTATTATTATAATAATCTCTCATTTAGTTCATACCCAGAACAACCTTTAAAGAAAGAGTTTGGTTTAATGTTGTTTTTTCACTAACTTCTGTGTTCACTATTTATTCAGCTCAAAGCTCAAAATGATAGAGAAACACAAAGTATGGATATCATATTTACTGAAAGACAAGCGTAAGTACAACCTATTTGAAAATCAAACAGGTGCGTAAGTGAGCTTTATTAGGTAGTTTAACTTGTGAGTCATTTCTTTTAAATTTTCTTATTTTTCCCTGTTGCCTTTTTTTATTTAAAAAAGTTAAATATTTGCAATACAAATTTTATTGTTTATATATATGTTATCTTCATTTACCATTAACTAGCTAAATTCTGTACAAAGAAAATTACTACATAGATTATGTAAGTAGGACTTCTGCTTCTAGGAGCTGAAAATCTAAGATAGGTAAGAACATCTTTATATCTACCATTAGTAATTTTAACCTGGGCTTTTAACTAATATTAAGTATGATATTTCAGTCCCAGTATAATGAAAGGCACATTATTTGTCAGTAGGCTATTTACATTATTTCATTAACATCGATATTTAATAGTTATGTTAGTAATCTATGTCATACATGTGTGCATCTTTATACGTAATCTGTCTGAAGACTAAATATCAACTAACTTTGACTTTGGTAGTAAAGTGAACTGTGGGATTGGCAGTAATGTCTACAAAGATAATAAGTAGATGTCATGTAGTTAACATACTTATTCTTCGTCAACTTTTTGACCGTAATTAAATATTGTCTAAAACAACACAAACATAGAAGAGGAGCTATTTTGTTTTGTCTGTCTGGGTTTTTGGGTTTTTTTCCACAGCTGGCCTGTACGGGGATCTGAACCCTTGACCTTGAACACACAAGCATATTCTGTCCTAGGAATTTATTAATATTAATCTTCTCAACAGCAAGGATATTAATTAACCCAAATTACTGAAATTTGGTAACACCAAATACACTCTCATGTTACCTGTTCATACACAGTAAATATTTGATGGAAAATAGGATGTTAAAATATAGTGATAAAACATTTAAAGTCTAAATATAATTTTTCTGTTGATTAAAAACAAAAGAGTCTCTTTTCTCCCATCCTATCATTTGATGCTGTTGTAAAGTGCTTTCTTAAAAACTGAAAATATTGGCAGTCACTTTCTTTTTACAGAAAAATTCCATTCATGGTGACCATGCTCTTACTTGAAATGTTTCCTTTTTTATTTTATTTTATTTTATTTTATTTTATTTTTATTGTCCTCGTTTTATACCACTTGGCAAACATTTATCATTTGCCGCATACAGCATATTCTCCTAGATACCTGAAAGAATAAGAAATATATAAACTATAGCACCCCTGAAGACCTTAATGGGTTTAGAACATTTAATTTCTCATTTATTTCATCATTTATCTAGAAAGTTATATCATACCCAGGTCAGATTTATAAATATTATATTTACATGTTTTATTGATATTTAATCCAAAACATAATTCTCAGATTATAAATTTAAGAATGTCATAGATTTTTATGTCTACTTGGTCTATTTGGCCAAGGAAAAAATTTTTAAATATGGTAATTTGTCCTGAAGATGTCACCAAACAGTTTCAAAGCTATATCTGTATATAATTTTTATATCTGTATATAGTTTTTAATTGAAGGTGAGCTGTCTCTTTTAAACATAAATTTAAATTAAGAACAAAAGTTATTTTTATAAACAGCAGGAAGATAAATTTATTTCATGTGTTAACTAAATAGCCAACATCTCAGTAACATAAGAATCCACCTTGACTCTACACATTCAAAGGGACCAGGAAATGTCATGCCCTGAAAGGCAGGTGTAAAAAACTTCTGTTTTCACTCTCTTCTCTTTTAGTACCTCCCTTTAGTGTATTATGACCACCTGGTTTATTACGAGAAACCTATTCATAATAAGTATATAGCTTCAGTATTCTACTGCAACAATGCTTAGATACCTGGCTTTATTTCAGTTTCGCATGACTGCTTGAAATAATAATTCTCTTCCAATTCTGATATTTACACTTTCTAGTTTGGTATTAGTGAAAATCAGTTGTCCTTTAAAAACATGTGTAATTATAATTTTATACCTATTTTTTTCTTTGTTTAGCAAATATTTATTGAATACCCCATATTCACTGATAACAGGCTCTTGAATATAAGGTATTAGATGTAGTAGTCTTTGCTCATTTATAATTATATTTCATTTTACTGCATTTCTCAAGTATTAATATTTGCATCTTGTAACTAAGAAGTGATAGTTTGGCAGAATGATAGATTATTTAGAAAAAGATACCTCGTGTTCCTGTAATGATCTCATTCTTAAAATTGAGATTTAAAACAAAGTATAATTGATATTATATATTAAGAAATATTAGGCATAATAAATTTATATACTTTACTGAAAACTTGTTTCTATTAACACAAGCAAATATGTACTATAAATGAGTCAGTTCTTCTGTTTCACAGGGTACATCATCCTAAAGTTATTTTCCTTCAGTAGACATTTGAACTGAATTTTTATTGATATAACTTTTAAAGTGACTGTTCTACAGATTATGACATAGATCTACATTATTTTAGTCTCTTTTTTCTAAGAAATAATCAAGTACTACACATTTTAAAAGCTTTATTGTAGAGAAATTTGAACTATTATACCCTTATGTGCCCATCTCCCAGCTCCATCACCTCATATCTATACCTCTTGCCACTGTTCCTTTCCATGTATTATGGTGAAGAAAATCTCTAGACATATTATCTTATCCATAAATATGTTTCAGTGTTTTATAGATATCCTTATTTCAATGAGATGTAAATACACAATTTTCCTATATATGGAAGGTAAAAATTATAGATTTTGCTTGTTTTTTTTATTATATGCCATTTTAAGGACTTGAGATTTTGCTACAGTTTTTAATGCCACTGTTTGCATTGATAAGTTGTTAAAATTATGATTGCAGCCAACTGGTTATAAGAAATTGGCAAACAATTTACTTTAGACCCTTCCTACTGCAGTATGAAGGATGGTGTTTTCCAAACTATGTTCTTTAGACTATTATTGTGCTATGAGCTCTTAGTAAGTGTACCTCAAAGAAACGGTTTGTTGTCAAGTGAGTTTGAAAAATTCTGAATACTTTGCTCTTGAATAATCAGAGAGCAGTTCAGCTTAGCAAAGTCTCAGATAAGTCCTATAGTAAAGAATCTTGTCTCACTTTGTTTAAGCCCAGTGTTTCCTATAATAATTTGACCATGTACCTTTTTCTTTTCTCATAAGTACTTTTGAATGTCTCTGGAAAATAGTGTTCTATAAAACAATTTGGGAAACATTGCTCTATCTAATGGATCCCAAACAGCCGTCCGTGGACTGCCTGAAGATTTCTCAGCTCCAGCATGTACTCGTTTGAATAAAAATCTCCCAAAGAGAGGCAGAAATACGTATTTTTAAAAACAAGATTCATAGGGCCGACCCTGTGGCGCACTGGGGAGAGTGCGGCGCTGGGAGCGCAGCGACGCTCCCGCCGCGGGTTCGGATCGTATATAGGAATGGCCGGTGCACTCACTGGCTGAGTGCTGGTCACGAAAAAGGACAAAAAAAATCCCCAAAAAAAAACAAGATTCATAGATAATTGTGATGCCCACTTTGGAAGCCACCATGATAGTAAAAGATTTTTTAAGACTAAAATCTTTATTATTTACTGATTGGAACTTTAGTATAATTTAGTACATATTACATCAAATAATTGTGTTAATATGCGAATCTATTTATTTTAGTTAATGAATAATTTATTTTAGGCCTTCTCCTTTCTAGTGCGTATGGTCTCTTGAATAGTGCTAAGAATAATACTATCACTGCAGACTAACTATGAAACTGTTAGCTTCCAGTGATTGTCAGTTACTATATTTGGACCTGCTTGCTCAATTAAATGAGAAAAACATAGTTATATGATATTTATGTATTTTATAATTAATATGAAGGCCTACTAGCTACAGTTTGGTATGTCACATATCAAAATCTCCATGCCTAGGCTGACCGGTTAGCTCAGTTGGTTAGAGCACAGCCTTGTAACACCAAGGTCAAGGGTTCAGATCCCTGTACCAGCCAGCAACCAAAAAGAGAATCTCCATGCCTAAACTGTGAATGGACTGATAACTTTTTTTTAAAAAGTCAAACATTGAAAGAAATTAATTTTCTTCACATAATTCATGGGTATCTATATATTTGTCTTCAATAAACCCATCATCATCTACCACAAATGAATGTAATTGTTCAAATACTACTGTAGTGTCTTCGGAGTTTGTATATGGCATCTGTGAAAGAGAACTTGGATTTCCAGTAAAACCATCTTCATAGGTTTCTGCTTCATGCTCTTCCAGGCGATGATGATTGTAACTAAGCAGAAGATTATACAATATTGGGCATTTGATAGCAATAAAAATGAGGAGTGAAGTCATCAGTACGGTGACAACAACACCAATAAGAAAAGCCCAACTTTTTCCAAGAGATTCTTGTTCTTAAATGGAATACCGAGAGAGAGAAAGAGAATTTGTTAATTTGACAAAAATAAAATAATCATAATCATATGTCTTAATCCTCCCCAATATTGGTATTAGAAATGAACATACATTATATTTTTTTTAGGCAAAAGTTATTAAGACTACACTAAATTAAAGATATTTTGTAGTGTGGTGAAAGAATACCGTTTTTCCAAATAACTACCTGTCTTTGCAGGTATTGTTATCCATTCATCTAAGGCCATTTTTGATTTATACTCATTAAGATTTGTGACTTGACAACTTAAAACGAAGACTCAGAGAAGTTAAATAATTTGCACAATGACGTTTGGCTGGCAACTAGCAGAACTTAGTTTGGAAGCCCAGTATTTTGTCAAGTCTGTTGTTGAGATGAGTAATCTTTTTTTTTGTACATTGTTTATAGAAATTTAAAATGGAGAAAGATAATGAGAGTTACCTCAGTTTATTTAGTGTGATGCTTTCAGCAATGTTAATATTCTAAACTAGTATATTACCTGAATTTCTTGTTAAGTTGTTCAAAGAGTTATTAAATGTCCAGTTGCTAATTGACTGAAAATGAATATAAAGATCTTCAGTTATAGGTGAAGGAAATTTTGAGTGGCATTCAGCTTCGTAAGGTACTGTTTTGATACTGTAGCACTTCAGCATATCTGGGAAGCTACACATGGTGATGCTCTCATTTTCTAGTAAATCAGAAAGAATAAAGATTTATTACAGAGAATAAGAATAGTTAACATTTTATGATTATTTTTATCTATAACTTTTTGACATATCTATCTGACTTTATTAAAGATACTATAAGAAACGCATATTTGCCTAGCAACACAATGAGGGAATGATGCACATTTCTGTTTATAAAGTTTTATAGATACAGCTTAAACGCAGTATTTGTTTATTGTTTAAAACGTTTGCCATGTTAAAGATTTTATGATTAAGATTGTGGTTACAACCTAGATCTCAGACAGAGCATGGTTTGCAATTAAAGTAGGGCACCTGTTTTCACCTACTCTCTAGGAAGGACTTAAAGAAAAAAATTAGTCTCACGTATTGACTCTGCTAACTTAAACATGAAGTGACAGTATTATCTCACATATATAAAACATTTTTTTTCTTCTTTTTTTCTCCCCTGGGGTGGGGGAAGGAGAGCATCTATTAAGCAATTACTTTTTAGTGTTTCTTCTTGATTCCCTTAAACAGGAATAGTTTCCTTTTCTTTAAAACATTATATGAGAGGTTTTTCTGAGGCAAAATACCAAAAGTTAATCACATTTTGATTTTGATTAAATTATGAAAACTTACCTAGTATCACATTTGATGTGTTCAACCAGTTCTGCAAATTGAATAGACTACAAGAGCAGTTCCATGGATTTCCATATAAAATTATTGATTCCAGATGAAATAGTTGTGGTACCTCCAAATAGCTTATCAAATTGCCTTGCAGATTCAAAAGTTTCAGGTTTTTTAGAGGCACAAATATATCAGCATTCAGGTGTAATATTTTGTTTTGGCAGAGATACAACTGTTTTAGTTTACTCAATCCTACAAATGCATCCTGCTGAATTATATAGATGGAGTTTCTACAGATATTTAAAATTTGTAAGTTGGAGAGGTTACCAAAACTGTCATTAAGTAAGATAATGACATTGTTCTGTATCAAATAGAGTTCAGTGAGTAAAAAATACATCTGTAGAGCCCTTGTGTCTGTAACATTCAGAGTAATTTGATTATAACTGAGGTCAAGTACTTGAACATCTTCATTAATATCTGCTGGAATTAAAGAGTAATTCTTCTCAGTGAAATTGTATATGATACCCTAAAAAAGAAAAAGATTACAAGTGCATTAATCAGGGAGAATATTAACAAAATTTCCCCAAAATTTCATATCTAAGCACTTAGACATTGGAAGGAAATCATTTTGGAAAAAAAATCTACTATCTAATATTTTGGTGTTATAATGTGAGAAAGGTAGAAGAAATATTTTTCTTTATTGGGATGAAATCCTAAAGATTAAAGAAATTCTGATACATACAATTGAACAACGAAATTCTAGTTTGTTATACAGGTATCTTCCAACTGTTATTACATAATCATTACAGAAAGAGTACTGGTATATTCCCATTTATATATGTGGAAATACATGGTAAATAATAATTTTGTTAACTTATTTAATATTTCATTGTGCAAGATTGCATTTATAATGAGGAAATTATTTAAAAATATATCATTTTCAGCAAATTACCCACATTATACCTAAGGCTATTAAATAATTCAGAACTATTACCCAGTATAAAGCTCAGTGGGGTTAATAGCTCAAAGCTTGGTGTTTTATCTTATGGAGCCATGTATTAATTTAAAGAGCTACACAATACGAAGTGCTTTCCTTGTGTGGATGTAGATTGAAAAGAAATAGTTCTTATGACGTGGTTTTTGCAGTTGGAATTTCCCCACAATAATAATAGTAATGCAACAGCAATAACAACAATTTCTCTTATAAACATGTGAGTTTTTTAAAAGTTTCATACATTTCTGACTATGGTTTTTGCGTCTTGAAACTAAACTCTGATTTTATAGTGAAATTTTACAAATTTCTCTTTTAATCAACTTTGAAAAAAGTCAGTTTAAAAAAATGAAGGCTGTTTTTGTCAAATTAGGATCTGACTCAGAGTTCACAGATTTTGAATGTGCACAGCTAACTAGGAGTTAGTTTTGATAGCTCAGATTTTCTTTGCTTTTTTTTGTTGCCTTGGGATATTTATTAAACATACAGAAAGTGTACCTTTGAAAACATTTTTACTACCTTGATTGTAAAAACTTACTGTTTTAGAAGTCTGGCTTTTGTCTGATAGTAATAGCATGGAGAGGAACCAAAATAAGATCATGATGCATGTGATTTTCATGTCGTAGACCTGACAGAAAAGAGAGTATTTTCATCTCAATAGGAGATTAGAACTTTAAAAATTATCAAGAACATTTTGATTTCCGTCTCTTCCCATCCCTTCCCCCTGGCGAACTTTTTTTTTTTTTTTTTTGCGCGGCTGACCTGTACAGGGGTCTGAATCCTCATCTTGGTGTTATCAGTACCATGCTCACCCAAATGACCTAACTGGCCAACTCCTTTTTTTCCCTTTTAAATCTATTTTTTCTTAAAATACATAGAACAAGTACATGGCCGTTTACCATCTCTGTACTTTAATCTTAACAAACCAGAAAGCCCCTGTGGAAAATGAGAGACAATATTTTTCTAGGGTATCATTAGTTCCTAGATCTATTGAAAGGAGCTTTAAAGCAATTGAAGTGGTTGTACATTTAAAAATTTTAATACGTAAGTGCACAAAAGAAAGTCCAGAAGAATGTATATATGCGGTTTAAGTACAGTATCTGTTTATATTGCTACTTCTTGGTTTTTCTTTTTTTTTCTAGTTCAGAATTTAGTTTGATTCAATGAAATAAAGCAGCTGAAAATGTATCTCTCATCCACCTTTCTCAAATTCTGATTTTAAAAAATTTTTTAAATTTTTATTGGTTATATATATTCATGGGGCACATGTCAGCACCTGTGCCCAAGATGTGGTGGTCAGATCAATACTGTCAGCATGCCCACCACCTCAAATTGCAGTTATTCCCTGGGTACCTCACCCAATCTCTCCCCAACCCTGCCCGCTCACCATGATTTTTCAATTTTGGGTGTTATCTTTTAGTACTATCCGTTGACTTATAACTGTGAGAAATGAGAACCTTCAGCTCTCTTTCAAATACTCCCTACCTTTATCTCCTACACATCAAATATATATTTCCTGTGTCTTCATCTCCTAACATAGTTACTTGTAGTTTTGATTAGATGAATATTCACTGTTTATCACGAATATAGGAAAGTTATTGGTGACTGAGCCATGTAATAGGATTACTTTTCTATTTCCTGCAGTTTTTTTCCTCTAAATTAATTGTACTTTTTAATGTAGTTTTCTGTTTTTTCATGAATTTATGTCCAAATTCTCTCCTAGCAAATTTCTCAGCAGTTTTATGCATATTAGGTATTTAATCTGTTTCACCAGCTTAAAAAAGTCTTTCCTAGATCCTGCTGCCATGCTCTAATCTAGAGGGAGCTGATCACCAGGTCTTCTATACAGCTATTGACCATCACAAAGTTCCTGTATACCTTTGTTACTGGGTTCCTATTTCACAGAATGCCCTATCTTGGTTTATTGCCCTATTTTGATGGAACTTCCTCAATACCTTCCTGAGAAGGTCCTTAGCAGGGAAATTTTTTTAGACCTTGAAAGGTATTTTGGCTAGAAATAGAATTCTAGGTAGGAAATAATTTTCCCTCAAAATGTCAATGGCATTGCCCCATTGTTTTGGGGTTTCTAGTATTACTGTTAAGAATACTGTGATGCTGTGTCATTCTAATTCTTTATCCTTTTAGATAACTTGCCTCTTCCTAATCCTAACAACTTTTATAATCAATATCCCAAAATTTCAGGATCCTGTGTGTTCCTGAGAGTCTATTTTTGTCCTTTAAACTGGGTACTTGGTTGGCCTTTTCAATCTGAAAGCTGTCCCCCTCAGTTCTGGGAAATTTTCTGAATTATTTCATTGATGATATTGATGATATTCTTTCTCCATTTTTATATTTTTTATTTTTTTTAAATTTTATTTTGTCAATATACAATGTGGTTGATTATTGTGGCCCATTACCGAAACCTCCCACCCTCCACCCTCTCCCCCCTGCCACCCAACAATGTCCTTTCTGTATGCTTGTCATGTCAACTTCAAGGAATTGTAATTGTTATGTCTTCTTCTCCCCTCCGGTTTTTTTTTGTGTGTGTGTGTGTGTGTGTGTGTGTGTATGTGTGTGTGTGTGTGTGAACTTATTTATTTATTTTTATCTCCCACCAATAAGTGACTTTCTCCATTTTAAAAAAAATCTCACTTTTCTTTCTAAAACTGCCTTAATTGGGTGTTGGAATTCCTGGAACGATGTTATAATTTTTTATTTTTAATCTCCTACGTTTCATCTCCCTGTGTTTTGCTCTGCTTTCTGGGAGACCTCCTTAGCTTTATCTTCAGACTCCTCTATTAAAGTTTTCTTTTTCCCATCTTTTTAATTCTAAGAGCTCTTTTTGTTCTCTGCATATTTTCTTTAGTAGTATCCTATTGCATGAATATATTATCTTTTCTTGTTTCTTGTGTATTTTATTGTTTTATTTTTTCCGGAATAGCATCTGTATCCTCAGGTTGTACTTTTCAAGTTTATTTTGGACAGTGTCTTTCATATTGGAGGCTTTCTTCATAAGTCTGTTAATACTTTGTTTGGGGCTTATATATGGGTGGGGAATTAAAAAGCTGATTAGAAACTGCCTTTTTGTGGGTCGTAGTGACTCTAGACCTTATGTAGAGTGAACTTGCTAGAATGTTTTCTTGGGGAATCCTTAAATATCATTATCTTTAGAACTTTAAATTTGATCTAGTTGGATTTCACAAAATGACTTCTAATCTACTGCCTGAACAGATATGGTCTGGTGGCCAGCATTTTGAGAGCTGAATGGTGAAAAAGGTGGGTTTATGTCAATATTTAGTATGTAAACTTTATCTCAAGTTAATCTCAACAGTGCCTTGTGCCCAGTACCCAAATTCACCTTGTTTTATTCTCCCCTGAGAAAAAATAAAGTCCTCTAATCTTCTGCTCATGTAGGGGAGAAATATTATCTGGCTGGGCAGATGTGGAAAGAAATTAGCACCTCCTCCTCTACTTCCAGAATACCTGGCACTGCCAACTTCTGGATTGTTCAGAGTTTCTGAAGTACAATTCATGTGCCTTCTCAGCTTTTCCTGTTGTTAGGTTGGTAAAATTTTGCTTTCCCAGTCAGTTTCTCTTCAGCCATTAACTTTCTGGTTTCTAGATTTTATTTCTATTGCCCCTTCTTTCATTCTCTTTGTACTTGTGAATTTATGCCCCTTTTTACCTTTTACTTTGATTTTTGTTGGGTTTCAGACAAGTGTCAAAGTTTAGTGGGTGCATTCAACATGCCATCTTTACCTGGAAATTGCCATTTATTGGAGTATACTCTTGCTAAATAGTTACTTTCCCTGTAATCATTTTATTTATGACATTAATATTTTTCTTCTTTACTTCTGTTTTCTTAAAGTCAACATTAGATACCCTTCTGCAAACAAATTATTGTTGGAAAGGATATGAATATATCCTGTCATCTTTAGGGTTCTTCTAAAATGTAGTCTTCTGACTGTTCTTACAATATTTCTTGCAATTAGTTACTTATGATCTCTTAAGGAAAGTTTATTCCATTAGAGCAGGAAGTAGAAAAGCTAATCTCCATGAGCAAGTTTCCTTTCAGGTTACTAAAGTTGTTGCCTCGTTATGAGTGAGGACTTTATTATTTCAGTGCTGGTCTTTTCTAGTCAGCTTCCTCATTGTCTTCAATTTGTTGATCTGTTTATGTTTATTCCCCTTTTACTTTCTCTCTTTCCATGGTTAAATCAAATTTGTTAGAAAAAGCTACTCTGCCTCCTAGATCTTATACAACTCGGATTTACATCTAAAAGAATCACTTTTAGAGCTAGAAATGAGTTCAAGCTATCGCTTATTCCAGACCACTGCCCATAGAAAGGGGATGCCTAAATCATTTACAAAAGTTAGTTTACCTGTGTTTAATGATCTCTAGGAATAGGTGTGCAGCCTCTTCAGGGACTTGTTTCAGTATTTCTCAGTGGCGTGATCAAGTTCTTACTGATGTCTCTGGTGGGATGCAGAGGTGAGTTAGGAGAGGTAAGTAAGGGAGAAGTGCTATTTTTTCAGAAAAATAAGATAGGGATGGTTAAAGAAAGCAAATAGGCTACAAAGAAAATTAACTGGATCTAAGTAAAGAGTTGATGTGAAATAGAAGCAGTTGAGGAAGATAATGGAGACAAGGTAGGACTTTGAACCCATGCGGAAGTGGAGACAAAGGGTGGTCTTGTATTCATTATTTTTATTATCTGTATCATCTGTTGAATACTAATAATTGTTTTCTCCAGTGTGCTAAAGAAAATAAAATTATGAGGATTAGAAAAGGAATCTTTTTTTTTCTTTATACCAGATAAATTTTAGAGTTAGAAGCAGTATATACTTAGTTCAATGTAGATTCTGTACAAGAAAAGGATTCAACAAATCAAAAGCATTAGGTCTAGAGCTGTGAAATACATTGATTGATCCATACCATCCATGGGGATTTTCACATAGGAGAGGTTTTAAAAAGTTCATGAAAAGATTAATATTATCTTTTAATTCCATTTTTTCATGAACTTTTTGAAGTATTTGTCTTTTGAGAGGGGAAAGATTAAGAGAGGGGGTGAATGTTTACCATCATAACAATGAATAAAACCCTAGACAAAAACATTTGCTGGATTATTGGCTGTCTTAAATCAGGTTGCAGAATAACTAGCTAGTAGATTATGCAGAAATTGTCCAGGAGTCAATTTACCCTATTCAAAAAGATGATTTAAAAGAAGACATTATCGTTGCCTTTTTCTCCTTATGAAATCTTTTTTCACTTTGAAATTTACGTATTTTGAAATAATATTTGAGTTTCAATTTGATGATTACTTAGGAACTAATAAAATATAGAGAACAAATGGAATATCATTTTTTTTAGTTATTTCACAAAATTGTCTTTTTACATAACCTACAAACTATATTACAGGAAAAAAAAAAGCTTAACAGTAAAGGAAATGATAGATATTGAAAAAGGAACTATGTTCTTAGTGGAGTTTTGAGTATAAGTTTCTTAGGAGTTTTTGGTTATTTACTTTCTATGATTATTATATGCTATGAAACAAAAAGGGGCTGTAATTATTTTGGTTTTGTTAAATAAAATCTATATGTAATTTTATCATTAAGTATTTTAGATATTTATGCCAGAATTCAGTGTATTTGTGATGCTAATGATTCACAATTAACTTCATTCCTGTACTTAACTATCTTATAGATTTTTGTTGTTGCAAATTTTAAAACTTTTTGTAATAGAAGATTTCAAGGAAAAAAACCTAAGTACGGGAAGGTAGTTATCACCCAGCTTCAGTAGTTATCAACTAGTGCCCAGTCTTTTTTCATCTTGCAAATCTGTTTTAGATTAATGTCCCTTCAAAATGTTCTGTTATTAACATACTTTAAAATAAAAAGATTTTATAAATTTGATTGGCAAGATGAAACCTTTTTTTCAAAAAACAATTACTTTGTATTACGCTATAACTTTATTTGGGAAAGATTCTTTGGCCATGTCCCAGCTATATTTATTTCTGAGGTAGACCATGTAAAAATATAATCATATTTTCCGCTCTTTCATCACTTATTAAAGGCAAAGATTGTTGTACAGACTTAATAAACTTAAATATGATTTGCTTTTTTACAAAAATTCAACAACCACTACAAAGCCTATAAACATATAGGATCTTACCTTTTTTCTTTTGTTTCTGAGACTGCTCTGCTAAAGGAATTTATTCTTTCTTCTACACCATTAAAAAAAAGTATGTCATGTGGTTGCATTTCACTTTGTTTTAACCTTTGTACCCAGTGAACAGGTGATTAAAAGAAAAAAAAAAAAGGTAGACTTCCTTAGCAAAAGATTGACTAGAAGAATAATTTCTTAAAGTTGTCTTTGACTATTTTAGTGTAACAACGCGGTCTGCTTAACCTTTGTGTTTCTGAATTACTCTTGAAAAATTCATTAAAATATTAACAATTTTATCTTGTAATTTAAAGTGTATAATATTGAGAATGCATGCTTTTGAAAGATATATTGTTGCCAATGTATTTTGTGTTAGTCCTAAAGGGATTTTGTGTTTAGAATTATTCAAATTGAAAAGATATTATGAAGTTTTATATTCCTTTGAGTTTCAACTTTGTTTACTCATTTTTATGATGCCGTTGGTGGCTTTATTGCCAAGTTATAATAGGAGCAAAGTGCAAAAACATCAAAAGACCTGACACTTGGCCATTATATGATCTTCAGAAAATGAGTTACCTTCCTTGTGCTGTAATTTCCCTTCTGTAAAATGGAATACTGTATGTCATTAGTTTCAGTTTAACTACAGTAGATACAGTAGGAAGAAACATTGTTGGTAGTGAATAATCAAAGAATTTACTATGAATTAATTCCAAAAGATGAACTCCTCTGGTCTTCAGTATCCTTAATCTATGAAATAAAAAGATTGAAATAGGTGATATTCTCTTCTTGAAAGTTCAGTGAATCCATATACCCATATAAATTGTAGCATCAGCAAACACACTTGTTATACAGTAGTAACTGGGGTTCAACGAGAAGGTGTCACTCCCTGTCCAACAATGAGACAAAAATAAATTGAAATTCCAGGTTGTCCGTTACATTATGTTCATCTTTAATTTGCTTATTATGAGATGTTTGCAGGTAAATTTCTGAGTTTAGGTTATTATAGTAGTAGGATTTGAGTGTGGAGGGGATATATAGATCAATAGGGCTTAGCTGGTGATTGTGAAAACAGTAGAAATTGATATCTAGGAGTGAATTAGAATAAATACTGGTAGATTAATCAGATTTTGAAACCCAAAATAGATATTTATGGCCTTGAGACTGAAAATTTATGTTCAGTAAAGATTTTTATATGTAAATTTTGAAGTATTTACATGATAAGTGGCATCTCATCTATTATTTTTTCAGAATTTTTATCCTATCAATAATTGACCTTGCATAGGAAATAAGTAGGATATTGTTGGTATTTCTTGTAATTATATGCTAAAGATGGTTATTGCTTCCAATAATTTCACAGTTATTACTTTTATATTTGTAATGTTTCATTTATGTTTCTAGAGAAATTAGCTTATTATTTTACAATGCTAAAATATAGCAGTAATTTGTGAAATAACTATTTAAACTAAAGTAGTAGGTAAAAGAGAATTTAGGCAAAGCATATTCTTAATCTAAAGCTATGATTTTTTTAAAAAAATTAAATCACACTACAGTTCTCCATACTCTCCAGTTCAGTCAGAGTTGCATTGCTTTATATGATTTATATGGCGGACCTCCATACATGATTTCATTTGATTGAAGAATTCTTCCTTAACTAAAGGATGTTTGAAAATTACTGTTTTAAAACTTAACTGTCTTATTTGTCTTTTGAGGGTATGGTATGATAACAAAGGATAAGGCCTTCAAGGTTTTCTGTGATAATCTGTGTGTTTTCTTAATAAAGTAAAATGGATAGTAAGGAAATAGAAGAATTTGGGGATGGAGAAGAGAAAGATATAAAATAAGTTTGTGCTGATGGGATCAAATTATATATAGGTCAAATAAAATTTTTTATGTACACTTATAAGGACTTTTCAGTCACACAGTGTGGTTGTTATTTCTTTAAGTACCCTATTAAATTGAGACGGTGACCTGAGTAAAATTATTCTATTATTTTTCATCAATAATGCTTTTTATTTTAGGAAAGAAAACCAAATTAGAAGTGTCGAAGAAGAAATTGAACAGGAAAAACAAGCAGCAGAGAGCATTATCAAAAATATGTCTTCCGAAAAACAAGTCGAGTATATAGAGATGAAAACCACAAATGAGAAATTGTTGCAGGTAATAGTAATTACTACTATATGTCAGGTATATAGCAATCTTGATACTAAACGTATGATCTGAAGATTCACAGAATCCCCTGAGAGCTTGACTAGACCTATTGATTAGAGTCCTCATTTTCACAAGTCCCCCAGCTGATTCATGTGGATATTGAAATTTGAGACACACTTATCTAGAAAACCTCATTTTCTTTTTTTTTTTTTTTTTTTGTCTTTTTCGTGACCGGCACTCAGCCAGTGAGTGCACCGGCCATTCTTATATAGGATCCGAACCCGTGGCGGGAGTGTCGCCGCGCTCCCAGCGCTGCACTCTCCCGAGTGCGCCACGGGCTGGGCCCTAGAAAACCTCATTTTCTTATGCTGCTTGATGACCTAGCTTTTACTATATCATTTGTTCAGTTCTATGCATCCTTCATTTTTGCATGTCATAAAGATACATGAAAACACTTGTATTTTTATGGACTTTTAATAGAAACATTAAAAGGCCTCATAGACCAGAGCCATATTTATATTTACTTTCTTTCCTTTTCCTTCCTGCCTAATAAGTAGCAAACATTTTACCTGCTATGACCCTGATTTGAATGACTATCGTTTCTTAATCATGTTTTTTAAATAAGCAATTTAGGTACCTGCTGAAGGGTATATTGAGAATCTTCATGATGGTGCCATTTTGTGCCCTTAACTAAAGGTTTAGCAAAGAATTAGGCCCCATAAATGCCAATTTTAGTTTAGTTTTAGTTTCTCAGGCATTCCTTCACTGACAATTTACTTTAGAAAAGATTTATAAGATAATGAAGCTTAAAGAAGAGTATTATTGAGGTGCCAAAATACTACCAAAATGTAGTTAATCTTGTACAGGGGTTTGAATAAGTAATCAGTTTAAGGATCTTATGCTAAGAGTGAACTATATTTGCGTATGTGTGTGTGTGTGTGTGTGTATATGTGTATGTGTGTGTGTGTATAATATAGGCCTTGGCCCTAAAAGAAATTAGGCTAAAGGAATGAAAGCATGGTTAAAAATCAAAATTAAAAATCATAACTTTAAATAATGGTGCCATTAATTTGAAAGCTTCTGATATTTAATGTTCTCAGAACACAGAAATGATTCACTGTAAAAAGCTACCTTTAACAAGCTCATAAAAATTTTTTGAAGGTGCATGGCAAAGTTTTTAGGAATAATGAAAGACATTGGCAAAATTAGAAATAATGAAAGAAATTGGCAAAATTAGAAATAATGAAATGTTAATAAATTTCTAATCAAAATGCAAGATACTTGTTGAAGATGTTTACAAAATTTACCTTGTCACATGTGTATTGAAATGTTGATAAACAAATTACTGTTGATGTAATTCGTATTTGGTTTTTTTTCTCCTCCTTAGGAATTAGACACACTTCAGCAACAACTAGATTCACTGAACATGAAAAAAGAGAGCCTGGAAACTGTAAGTATAAAATCAAATAAGGGTACTCATGTTACTCAGCTATGAAAGATAATTCAGCTAAGTATATTAAAGGAACTCATTTAAGTGCATTTTTATTGAAAAATATTTAATTTACTAACAGGAGTTCAATAATTTTTCTTCCCATTCTGGACTGCAAGGATCCTAGTTTGGTAAGAAATTAGACCTATTGAGTACCTACTATGTACAAAACAAATCCCTACTGGGGCATGCAAAATCTAATGGCAGTTTAAAGCAAAGATGCATGCAGAAGAGACTAAAAACAAAAATGGGGAGAGTTCATTACTTGAAGGGTGTAAAAGCTTGCATTTATTTTTTTATTTGTTTATTTAAAACAATTTTTAATTTATAAGACAGAACATGTTTATAGAAAAAAAAATTGAATAAGATGAAAGTAAAAATGTCTGTTTCTTGTCCATCTTTCCAGACAGAATTACTCTGCCTTTTACTGAGTGTTTACCATGTGCTTTTCTGAGGTCTTTATACATATCACCAGCATAGTCATTTAATCTTCACAACAATCCTATAATCCTGCCTTGATTTTACAGTTGTAGAAAACTTCAAGTGGGGATTTATACTTGTTATGCTATCTGCAGCTTTTTTTTTCACTGTAACATATTTTGAATGTCTATTTTTATCAGTTCTTAGAGATTCCCCTTATTATTTTAAATTACTGCATTGTATGATTATAGTGTAGCCTCGTAGATGAACAGGTTGTTTATAGTTTTCTGGGATTATAAACAATGATTCAGTGAAAAACATACATTTTATGTAAAGTTATATTAGTATATCATAAGATTAATTTCTTATAAGAGGGCCAAAAGGTACACATTTCTAAAATGTTGTGAAATTGCAAAATTGTCTTGTAAAGAGGTTGTTCCAATTTCTACTTCTAAGACTTATTGTATAAGATTGCTTATTTTTCCCCTGTACTCAGTGATGGAAGCATTATCCAACTTCTTCGATTTTTGCTAGTTTAATAGGTAAAAATTACTACCTTGTTTTAATTTTCATTTATTTATGCATATAGTTGAATAACTGTTTATATATTTGTTGGCCAATGAATTTCTTTTTCTGTGAACTACCTTTTCATACCTTTGGCACTTCAGTAGACTGTCTGTATCTCAAACCTTGCGTGACTTTCCTGATTTCCTATGGATTCAGGTAAATATCATGATGATATGATTAGTAACAGTTGTAGATTGGCAAAATTGCTGTCACCTAGCTTGCAAAAGAAATAAACGTGAGTATTTTGTAATTCATTCTTTTGAGAATTTGCTATTAAAAATTGTTTAGAGAGCGTGCCGAGGGGGCCTAAAAAGGGACCAAGGGTACATCCCCTCTGCCTGGAAGCAGGCAAAGAGCATGCTAAAAACATCTCTTCTGTGCAGGTGGCCCACCACAGCCACTGCCACAGTGATGTCTACTGCAGAAATGGCTCAAAGCCACAGCAGTAGCCACAGACACAATGCAAGCAGCCTGCAGACACTCAACTACATTGACACAAGGAGTGTCACCGGTGGAGACTGGAAAAAAAAGAAGGATGTTTCTCTCCTCAAACCCCTCTCCAGAGTAATAGGAGAAGCAGTTACTCTACCAGATGACCAGACATCAACGTAGAGATACTAGAAATACAAAAATCCAAGAAAATATGACACCACCAAAACAATACCAGTACTTGTCAAATACCAGACCCTATATAGCAGGAAACCCTTGGAAAGACTGAAAAGGAATTCCGAGCAACAATCTTGAAGAAACTCACTGAGATACGAGAAAACTCAGACAACATAATGAAACAAGAAAAAAATCCAGGATATGAAGGAGGAAATTTAGAAAGAGATTAATATCTTAAAAAAGGAATGTAGCAGAACTCATGGAACTGAAAGATTCACTAGTGAAATAAAAAACACAACTGAGAGCTTAAGCAGCAGGCTAGAACAAGTAGAAGAAAAAGAATTTCTGATCTTGAAGAATAGTCTTTTTGAAATAACCCAGGCAGACAAAAAAAAGGAAAAATTTTTTTAAAATGAAGACAATCTAAGAGAGCTAGCAGACAACCTTAAGCATACAGACATTTGAGTCATGGGTGTTCTAGAAGTGGAGAAGAAAGGAAAAGGCATGGAAAACCTATTCAATTAAATAACTGAAAACTTCCCAAGTATGGGTAGAGATATGCACATTCAGATCCAGGAGGCTCAAAGATCCCCAAACAAATTCAATCCCAAAAGATCCTCTCCCGGACACATTAAGGTCAAACTGGAAAAGCTCAAAGACAAGGAGAGAATCTTAAAAGAAGCAAGAGAAAAGCATCAACTCACCTATAGGGGAGCCCCTATCAGACTAAGAACAGACTTCTCAACAGAAACTGTACAGGCCAGAAGAAAATGGGATGGTATATTCAAAAGACTAAAAGAAAAAAACCCCAAAAACTGCCAGCAAAGAATACTGTAGCCAGCAAGGCTATCCTTCAGAAATGAGGGAGAAATAGTGTATTTTCCAGACAAACAAAAACTGTGGAAGTTCACCCCACCACATGACCAACCCTGCAAGGATTCCTCAAGAGAGTCTTGCATCAGGAAACTGAAAAATTATAACTACTCATCTTACCATCTATATAGTTCTGTTCAAACTTCTGTTTTTTTCATAAGTCAGTCTTTGTAGGTGGCATGTTTCTAGGAATTATTCATTTCACCTAGATGATCTGATTTATTGACCAACAATTATTCGTAGTACTCTCTTATAACCCTTTTGATTTCTGTAAATTTTGTTATAATGACTCCTATCTCATTTCTGACTTAATTATTTGAGTCTTCTCTCTTTTTTCTTGGTCTAAGTAAAGGTTTGTCAATTTTGTGGATCTCATCAAAGTAATGATTTTTGGTTTCATTGATTTCCTTTTTTTTTGTTTTCTATTTTCTATTTCTTTTATCTATGCTCCAATTTTTATTATAATCCCTTTGCTAAGTCTGGGTTTAGTGTGCTCTTCATTTTCTAGTTTCTTAAGGTGCAGAGGTGATTGTTGATCTGAGATCATTCTTTTTTATTAATGTTTTCATTTACATTAAATAAATTTCCCTTTTAGCAAAAAAAAAATTTTTTTTTTTAAGTTCTTTTTCAGTAATTTCTTTGGAGGTTTATCTGGAGTTTAAACATATCTAATTATTTTTAGTGCAGTTTTTCTTCCTGCTTTTTCACTTAGTATTACATTTTGAAAATTTGTCTTAACTCCTCTTCAAAGTCATGATTTTAGTAACTGCATTATATTACATTTTAAGGAGGTCCATAATTTATTTAGCCATTCTCATATTGTTAGACATTCAGTTTATTCCCAGTTTTTTACCTTTATGTAACTGCCTTCCACATTTAAAAATATATTTTTTTCTTTAATTATTGGCTTACAGTTTTTGGTGGAAAGTGTATGAATATTTTAAAGACTTCTATTTACGAATCCAGTCTGTTCTTCAAAAAAGTTTTACCAATTTATACTTACTCTAGAGGATTTTGACATTGTTTCTCTCATAGTACCAGTATTATACAGTATCTTTTCAGTTTGAGAAATGAAAAATGTCATTTTTCTGTTTTAATTTCCATTTCTATGAACACCTTAGAATGTATTTATTAGCCACTTGTGTTTCTTTTGGTTGTGTGACTTGTCTGCTTATGTCCTTCACCAAATTTCTGTTAAGATTTTTCTAATTCATTTTTAAGAGTTCTTTATGCATTAAAGATGTTAATCTTTGTATGTTAAATTTTTTCATTATCGATTGACTTTAAATTCAGTTTTTGATGCTTTCCTTCATTTATATGTTGAGAAAATAATTTTCTATCGAAACATTAAATAAATTTTAAAAATTTAAATTGTTTAATTAAAAATATTAATATGAATTTTTATGTCTAGTCTACCTGGAGGGATACATGATTTTTATTTGCTTGAATCTCTGTGGGGAAGGAAATATACTTCAAGGAGAAAGAACCACATTTAATATTAATATAGCCAGTGTATAGAATTCCTCACTGTCTTTTTTGGAGTGGGTCTTGAGAGAGAATCAAGTCTTCTTTCACTTGGCAAATTTTTTTTTTTATTTCCCTCCCCCCCCTTCACTTGGCAAATTTAGTTTCCATAGGGAGAAGTGTAAACTATAACCTTAGATTTAGTTTTTGTACTGATCTCACTCTCCTTTGGCATCACTACATGAATACCTAAAATAACATGAGTTTTTAAAAATTACTATATTTTCAAATCAAGAAAACTTAAATCACTAATTTATTTAACTTTTGCCAGATTCCTTTTATTTCTGTTTATTTATTTACTTATTTTGGACTTGTTCTTTAAGAAAACATTATGTCAGGGAGCAGTCAATTGAGTGGTATTTATTGAATATCTACATTGTGTTCACTACTGTATGTTATACTTATTTTGTTCACAGGGGTATGAAAAGATAGGTGAAGGTTTAATGTGAGCTTGAGTCTTCAGGAACAGTTTTATCAAGATGTAATTTGAACAAGTTAATAGAATTGTTAGGCAAAAGGAAGGAGAAGATTCTATGCAAAAGAATAACTCAAAATGTTTACATTTTTTCTGTATGCATTTTATTTGTTTTTTTTTTTTTAAAGATGACTGGTAAGGGAATCTTAACCCTTGACTTAGTGTTGTCAGCACCACGCTCTCCCAAGTGAGCTAACCAGCCATCCCTATATAGGGATCCAAAACCGTGGCCTTGGTGTTATCAGCACCACACTCTCCCTTGTGAGCCACGTGCCGGCACTTCTCTATGCATTTTATTATCGTGCCTTTCCTTTCTCTTATCTGAAGCTAATCCGTTACTTGAGCTGTATATTTAACCCATTGCTTATGGACTTTCAACCATTTCCTTTGTCATCTTTTTCCTTTTTTTGAAGATTTCTTCTACTTTCAAAAGAGAGTTCTTCTCTCTTAAGAATTTAGTCTTGTTCATGCTGTGGGCCTGCTTTCAAATATCATTAATTCATACCTTTGTTAACTTGGAAAAGTTATTTAGATATCAGATCCTCAGTTTCCTCATCTGTACCGTGGAGATGATAGTAGTATCTTGTAGAGTATTAGAGATATAGCATATAAAGAATATGTAGTAGAGTGCTTGGCACAGAACAAGTGCTTAATAAATAATAGCTTCAAATGTCTTTTTGATTATTGTTATCACCACCACCATTCCTAGCTCTTTTGGTTAGCTAATAAAATTTTTTTATTCCTATTTTCTCTTTGTGAACAGTAGAATTGTGGTAAATACACAAAACTATTTTACTTGCATGTATTAGTTTCCTAGTACTGCCATAACAAATTATCACAAACTGGGTGGCTTAAAACAACAAAAATTTGTTTTCTCACAGTTCTTGAGACTAGGAGTCTGAAATCAAGGTGTCAGCAGAGCCATGCACCCTCTGAGACTCTGGGTAGAATCCTTCCTTGCTTGTTCCTAGCTTCTGATGGTAGCTGTCAGTCTTGATGACTCCTTGACTTGCAGCTGCATCAATCCAATCTCTGTGTCAGAACATGGCATTATACCTGCGTGTCTCTGTTACATCTCTTCTCTTATAAGGACACCAGTCATATTGGATTAGGGCTTATCCTAATGACCTCATCCTGACTTGACTGTCTGCAAAGACCCTATTTCCAAATAAGGTCAATTTCACAGGATTAAGAGGTTAGGACTTCAACATACCTTTCTGGGGGACATAATTCAATCCATAACATTATGGAAAAGATTATATATGACCTATTCTGGAGGAAATATCTTTCCTCTAAAGAGCTCATTTTTGGACTTTGAATCAGGCATTGTGGTTTACGTTGTACATATATTGGAACATTTTCTTTATCCTTCCATTGGTAGAGATGTACTATATTTGTTCAGGTCTTATATTTAGAAAATAAGGTTACCAACTTCTTGTGAATCTTAGACTGAAAGTAGCTTATGAAAATATACAGGAATTTACTTTTATTTTTCAAATTTAGAAATATGCTTTGTAACATCATTGAATACTAATGATATTTGATATCTGTATTTAAAGATACTTGTAGCTTAAATTTATCCTTATTCTTATAAACAAATCTGTTTGAGAATACATTTTGATAAAATACTAATTAAATGTTTCCCTTTTCTGTTCTTTCCAGGAAATAGCACACTCCCAAGTAAAACAGGAGGCTGTATTGCTGCATGAAAAACTTGATGAGTTGGAGTCCCATCGAGATCAAATGATTGCAGAAGACAAAAGCATGGGATCTCCAATGGAAGAGAGAGAGAGATTACTTAAGCAAGTAGGAAAAACAAACATACTTATTTTAATATTCGGGTTTTGGTAAATGCGATTAGTTCTGTTTGAGATCTGAGTTGAACGTAAAGCCAATAAGTTTGTTGTCTAAAAAAACAGTGAAATGTTAGTTTCACCAAAATTACTGTGAAATACTTGATCAAGAAAATCTAGATGAAAGTCGTTTTCTCACATAAGCTGTGTTTTGGTTAAAATCCTCATTTTATATGATCTTTGTGCATATTTTAGCCATTTTTCCATTTTTTAGACCAATATTAGGAAAACTTGAAACTCTTCTTTATATAAATAATTAGATAATGTTATTGAAGATATGTTTCATTATTCATTTTTGAAAATGAAGTGTCCCAAGGCTAATAACTTTTTGTGGTTATTACTTTTGGTGCATTCATGAAGGGAATGGAATTAAAATGTCCTATGAAATTATAATATGTCACAAAGTCATGTCACATATATTCATTGTCTTTCTTACTACCCCAAGGCTGGCTATAGTTTAGCTCTAAGTTATAATTAGCTTGTTCTTTATCCTGAGACACTCTGACTATAAGGCCCTTAAGAGAACTGCATATATATTTGGGCACAGCTCCAGTCAGGAACTTCTTTGTGGTGTTAGATTGAGTCCAGGTTTGAAAGAAACTAGGGATCAATTCAAGGACTGAGTATTAGAATCATTCCATAAAGGTATTAAAATCTAGAACCTCCAAAATTACTTGAAAAAAATCACTGGAGGCAGGGGTGGAAAGAGTGATCTTGGGGTAGGATTTGTCAGATAAAATACAGAACGTCCAGTTAAATTTGAATTTCAGATAAGCAATGAATAATCTTTAGAATAAATATATATGTAAGGATGACAAAGATTTTCCACATGTTACCTCATACATATGTACCCTAAAAGTTATTCATTCTTTATCTGAAATTCAAATTTAACTGGGTTTGCTAAATCTGGCAACCTGGGGGGCCTGAAGCTGTGTTAACTTGATGATGACTTGTGGATAGGTATGGGTATATCAGTTACTGCGCTTCTTTTGAGGAAGAAGGAAGGGATCTGAATTGTTCCGTAGTGATTTTCCCTTTAACTTCAAAGATTGAGTTCTAAGAAATAGGTTTCAAGAAAGAGACTAGATTTGACTTTTTAGTGCAACATACTCTGAAAGGTCTGAAAGGAAATTCTCTTTGAGATAGTCTATTAATGAGTTATTCTTTAATTACTATTTTCTTTTTATGCCTTTATAGGTTAAAGAAGATAATCAGGAAATAGCCAGCATGGAGAGACAGTAAGTATCTTTATACTAGGACATTTTTCATCCGTTTCTCAACTTTTAAATTACATTCTAAAGGTACAAGTGTGCGTATTGTTATAGGTATTCTTTCTATGGTTCACATTGATAATATTGATGCAACTTTCAGTCTTACCGATTTAAATATTTCTTCGAGTGTTTAAGAGCCATTTCATAGTATAATTGCTATTTTAAAACAGCTAATTTTATTTTTAATAAAAGATATAATTCATACCATATAATTCACATATTTAAAGTATACCATCCAGAGCTTTTTAGATATTCACACAGTTGTGCAGCCATCACCCCAATTAATTTTTTTTTTTTTTTTTTTTGTCTTTTTCGTGACCAGCACTCAGCCAGTGAGCGCACTGGTCATTCCTATATGGGATCCGAACCCGCGGCGGGAGAGTCGCCGCGCTCCCAGCGCAGCACTCTACCAAGTGCGCCACGGGCTCGGCCCTCCCCCAATTAATTTTAGAGTAGTTCTGTCACCCCAATGAAACCCTACACCCCTTACCCATCACTCCGCCCACTATCCCCCCCATACTTTAGACAACAGGTAATCTACTTTATTTCTTTATAGATTTGCCTATTTTGGACATTTCATATAAATGAATTTATATAGTATGTAGTCCTGTGTGGCTGGATGCTTTTGCTTAGCATAATGTGTTCAAGGTCCATCTGTACTGTAGTGGAATTGCTGGCTCATGTGGGTAACTCAGTGTTTAACTTTTTGAGAAACTGCCAGACTGACTTCCAAAGCAGATACGCCATTTTACATTTCCACCAGCAGTGCATGACAGTTCTAGTTTCTCCTCAATACTCAGCAACGCTTTTTATTATCTTTCTTTTTTGATTATAGCCATCTTAATGGGTATGAAGTCGTATCTTGTTATGGTTTTGATTTGCATTTCCCTGATGGCTCATGATGATGAGCTTCTTTTCATGCGCTTATTGGCCATATGTATTTCTTCTGTGGATAAATATGCAGATTCTTTGCCCATTTTTTTTTTACTGAGTTGTCTTTTTTTAAATGAATTATAAGAGTTCTTTATATATTCTAGATACAAGTCTCTTATCAGATATATAATTTGCAAAAGTTTTCTCATTCTGTGGGTTGTCTTTTCACTTCCTTAATGGTGTCCTTGGAGGCACAAAAATTTTCAACTTTGGTCATGTCCAGTTTATGTATTTTTTTCTTTTGTTGCTTGTGCTTTTGGTGTCATATCTAAGAAAATAATGCTTAACCCAGGGTCATAAAAATTTATAATTTATGCTTATGTTTCTTCTGATAGTTTTATAGTTTATTTCTTACATTTAGATATTTGATCCATTTTGAGTTAATATGTGATGTGAGGTAGGAGTCTAATTTTATTATTTTGCTTGTGCATATACATTTGTCCCAGCATCACTTGTTGAAAATACTACTTTTCCTTTATTTAATTGTCTTGGCATTCTTATCCATTGACCATAAATATATGGTCTTATTCCAGACTCATAATTCTCATCCACTGATATACAAGGGAACTTCAAAATTTCATGGAAATACTGAATTAAAATAAAAAATAAAAAATATAAACTTAATTTCTCACCTTGAGCTTCATCAAGTTCAAGACATTTTTGTAAGTGATACAAGCTATTTACCTCATCCCTAAAGAAATGAGTGTCCTTGGAATTTATTTAATCCTGTCAGTACAGTCTTTTTTACATCATTAACTAAAGAAAATGGGTGTGCTTTAAAGCTTTTTTAAGATTAGGAAACAACAAGAGATCAGAAAGAGCCAAATCAAGACTATAAGGCGAATGCCTGATTTCCTATCGAAACTCTCACAAAATTGCCCATTTGATGAGAGGAATAAACAGGAGCATTGTTGTGGTGGAGAAGGACTCTATGGTTAAGCCTTCCCAGGCATTTTTCTGTTGAAGCTTTGGCTAACTTTCTCCAAACACTCCCATAATAAGCACATGTTATCGTCAAAAATCTTATTGTTGACTCCAGAAAGTCAACAATCAAGATGCCTTGAGCATCCCAAAAAACTGTTGCTGTGATCTTTCTTTTGATTGGTCTGTTTTCACCTCTTGGCAGCCATTACTGTGATTGTGCTTTGTTTCAAGATCATTCTGGTAATGCCATGTCTCATCTCCTGTTTCAGTTGTTTAAAGAAATGCTTCAGCATCTTGATCCCACTTGTTTAAAATTTCCATTGAAAGCTGTGCTCTTGTCTGCAGGTGATTTGGGCACAACAGTTTTGGCACCCATTGAGCAGAAAGTGATTTTTTAGTCAGAATTCTGTAAGCTGAACCAGTTGAAATATCTGTGGTGTTGGCTATTGTTTCTGCTATTAATCATCAGTTCTCTTCAAGGGCATGAGCAAGATTAATGTTTTCCTCGCCAATATTGATGTGGATGGTCTGCTGCTGCAGGCTTCATCTGCTACATCATCTTGTTCCTTAGAACAAGTTATCCATTTGTAAACTGCTGATTTCTTTGGGGCAGTGTCCCTATAAACTTTTCATAAAATATCAGTGATTTCACCATTCTTCCACTCAAGCTTCAGCATAAATTTGTTGTTTGTTCTTGCTTCAATTTTAGCAGAATTTATGTTTCTCTCACAGGGGCTCTTTTCAAACTCATGTCTTATTCTTTTTAGTGCCTCAAACCTTATCCTGTTCAGACATGTTATAACAAGATAATATGAGTTTATTTTGGTGCAAAAAAATTTTGCAGTCCATGCATAGTTTTTTCATAATACACATTTTCATCGAACTTTTTGAAGACCCCTCGTATATGTCTATTTTTATTCTAGTACCACATTGTCTTGATTACTGTACCTTTGTAGTAAGTATAACTGCTTTTTGTTAGAATTTTAACCCATATAATCTTCTACCAGTGGCATATTTTCCCTCATTTTCTAATTTTTTCTAATTTTTTTTCCTTATTTTCTAATTTGCCACCTTAGTTTGGTCTATACAAACCTACAAAAAAAAAAGGTTGCTAAAAAAAGTTCACTTAATACTGCAAGTGAAGCTTAAAAGAAGGTTGGGAAAAGGGTTTTGTGTTGAAGTCAGGCAACCTGATGTTCTCAGAATATACTTGTGCTCTAAATATGAATCTTTTTTTTTTTTTTTTTTTTTGTTGTCTTTTTCGTGACCGGCACTCAGTCAGTGAGTGCCCCGGCCATTCCTATATAGGATCCGAACCCGCGGCGGGAGCGTTGCCGCGCCCCCAGCGCCGCACTCTCCCAAGTGCGCCATGGGCTCGGCCCTAAATATGAATCTTGAAAAAAGGTCTGGAAAAGATTTTTCCCTCTAAATTTGTAGTATTGTCCTCAGAATAGGGCATATTATTTCTAGATATTGTTAATGAAACTTAGGATGTTCTAACATCATCATTAAGTGTTTTTACTGAATGTCTACATTATCTTCATAAATTCATTAAACATAATATTTTCAACAGATTAACAGATATAAAAGAAAAAATAAATCAGTTTAATGAAGAAATTAGAGAACTTGACATGGATTTAGAGGAACACCAAGGTAATATTTCTGGTATTTTTATAATGTAGATAAACAGATACATAGCAGTATTGAAACAGTATTAACTGGGGTCTCAGGGAATATTTAACTACCTGGGATTTATTATTTGATTCTTCATGATGTTACTGTCACTACCTAAAATATTTACTAAATATTATAACTAATATTAGAGCATTTATTTAAACTGACTGAAAACTTGAAATAACTTGACATGGTTGCATAATAAGAATTTAGTTTTGCAAAGCAGTTTTTTTAAAAATGAAGTAAAATGGTTTAAAGCTGTTACTGATTCTGAAGTTATACTTTCTCAATATGGTGAGCTGTTAATTAACTGGGTTAACTGGTAGAGTTGGAGGGGTTGAGGATCAAGTCACAAATATCACAAATAACATAGAAAGAATTAATTCTTCAGCCAGGCTCAGTAATGAGGTAACAAGCACTTATTGCCCTGATCCTCCAACTTTCCTTAGCAATGGGATATGAAGAACCAATGCAGGGATCAGAACACCAGAGGGAGCTTGGGGTTTGAACAAGTGGAAATTCTGTGGTGGGGGTTTGGCAACCACAGTGTTATGTGTGGTTGGGGAGGAGGTTTGGCATCACAGTTTCCTAACCAGCTTCTTTTTATTTATTTATTTATTTTATTATTTTTTAAAAAGATGACCAGTAAGGGGATCTTAACCCTTGACTTGGTGCTATCAGCACCACGCTCTCCCAAGAGAAATAACTGGCCATCTCTGTGTAGGGATCCAAACCCCATGGCCTTGGTGTTATCAGAACCATACTCTCCCAAGTGAGCCACGGGCTGGCCCTCCAGCTTCTTTTTAATAAGGGAAAGAAAAGTATATTTCCCATGGCACTTTAATCACAGTCTAACTGCAAACCAGCTAATGTGCTCTCGGATTATCAAGAATTGACTGGATACTCTTATGATTTAGGTATGGTATAAACAGTGTGCATGTATGTGTATAGTTATCAGGACTAAGAAAACATTTATTGCAGGGAAAGAGAGTGATCTATTCCTAAATTAATTTCTTTACTTCAATTTTAAAGGTGGTACTTGAGTTTTATTTATAATTTTTCTTTATTTTTGAATAATATCATTAGCTACTATTGACTGATTACTTACCTGGACTGAGCACTTTACAATCTTTGCAAGACCCCTTGGGAGCTTTATTAACCCATTTTTTACACGTTGAAGCTAAAAGAAGTTACATAATTCACTCAGCTTCCCCCAGCTAGTAAGGAATAACGTCTAGAATTAAATTAAGGTCTCTTTGACTCCAAAGTCTTAGTTCTCTTACCAAAGCTTAAGCTTGATTTTGTGATATGAAGTGCTGCATTTGTGAAATAAAAATGTTCTTACGAAATACTTATATAATTTCATTTATGTATGGCTACTAATGTCTTTAAATAAGGCATCTAAAGACAGATAAGCTTTAAGTAAGTCCCAGTATTAGATAAGTAAACTTGCCTGAACTTTAGTTTTCTCATCTACAAGATGAATAGAATGGTCCTATTTCACTAAGGTTTATATATATTAAATGGTATACATGCAAGATAGGCTCACAATAAATTAAGACTAAGGTTATGTTATTTTATTTTTAATATTTATTTTCATTAACAAATTAAAATTGTATATATTTATTGCATACAACATGATGTTTTGAAATATGTATACGAGGATACCTCAAAAAGTTTGTGGAAAAATGAGTTAAAAGATGATATGGGGCGGGGGAATAGGGAGAGATTGGTTAATGGATACAGTTCACAGCTAGACAAGAAAAATAAGTTCTAGTGGTATTAGTATTAGGCATATATATGTATTTTGGGGGGCTGGCTGGTATGGGTATCTGAACCCTTGACCTTCTAGGCATATTTAGTTAACAGTAATTTATTGTGTGTTCTCAATTGTATAGAAGAGAGGAGCGCAAATGCTCTCGTAACAAAGAAATGATACATTTTTGTGATGATGAATATGCTAATACTCTGATTTGATTATCACACATTATATACATATATTGAAATATATCTTTGTACTCCATAAATATGTATAATCAGTACATGTCAATTAAAAAATAATAAAAATTTTTAAAAAGCAGGAAAAAAAGATTAATCTTTCCATGAACTTTTTGAAGTACCCTCCTATATTGTGGAATGGCTAAATTGAACAAATTAACATATGCATTAACTCACATAATTCTCATTTTTTGTCGTGACAACACTCAAAATTCACTCACTTAGTGATCTTCAAGAGTGTACTGTGTTGTTATTAACTATAGTTACCATGTTGTACAATAGATCTCTTAAACTTATTCCTTCTATCTAACTGAAATTTGGTACCTTTGACCATGATTTCTTTTTTTCTTATGTTTTCTTTCTTAAATTATTTTATTGCTTTTAATTTACTCATATTCTAGATTTTCTTTATTAATATGTCCAAAATTGTTCTGAGAAATCTAATAATGTTCTTAATTTTAGATGCTTTATAGGATCCATTCTGAAAAATAATTTTTCTCTTCCTAAATCTAGATTTATAATGTTCAATTTTTTTCACTAAAATAATGCATTTTGGGGATAACAATTTATTATTAATTGCTATTTCAAAGATAAATAGAATGCTTTTGAGTTTTAGCTACCATTTCCCTTTTTGTTTTCTAACTTTTGTCCTTTTTTATTAATATGGAAAAAGACAATCTATAATGCAATGTAATAGTAGTAAAAGCATTTATATATAAGTATATATATAAATATATGTGATATATATTATGTGTATATGTGTTTGTGTATGTATATATATATATATCAATGCATTAGTTTTTCTTTGTTTTGTTTTTTGTAAGACTACACATTTGTTTTGTCTTAGGTGATCATCCTAGATTATTGGTACAACAGGACAGGTTTTTTTTAAAAATTATTATACAATGTAGTTGATTTTCATGGCCCTTTCCCACCTTCTCCCTCTTTCCCACCCCCATCAACATCATATCTGTTCTCTTAACAAGTTCAAGGAATTATTGTGATCGTAGTGGTTTTGAGGGTTTTTTGGGTTTTTTTTTTCTGTTTATTTGTTAGCACAGGGGTTTTTCATTAGAAGGTTACTTGTTAGTTCAGGACCTCATTATTTCTTGCCTGAACTAGTGCAGTAGCCTCCTAACTGGTTTCCCTACTTTCAGTCTTGCCCCTCTCAAATGCTTCCAACATAATGCTGCCAGAGCAACATATATAAAACATGCTTCTGTGCTATTCTCCTGCTTAATGGTGGTTCTCAATAGCATACAAGATAAAGTTCAAGAATTTTTGCATGTCTTATTAGTCTCTCTGTAATTTGGCCTCTGTATTGTCAACCTCCTTTCCCATCCCTCCTTGTCTTTATCCTACATTCTAATAATAATAATCTACTTACGGTATCTCACACCTCACCCCCTTTACCATATATCAGATTGTTTCATGACCTAATCCTTTGTTCCTACAATTTGTTCACTTGCATGTTCTTTTCCCTGTTATTTACCTGAGTAAATTCTCATCCTTTAAGATCTAGCTCAGGTATTCTCTCATCCAGCAGAAATTTAACTTTCTTCCCTGACCTGTTTCTGGACTGGGCTAAGTGAGTGAACACCCCTCCTCCATTTTATCAGAGCACACCGTGCATATAAATATATCACTGCATTGACCACATTATACAGGTATTACAATTATCTGCTTATGTGTTTTTCTTCTCTCAAGGACAAGGACTATCTTATTCACTTGGTAACCTCTTTCATCAAAACAATGTCTGGGAAAGCAAACACTTAACAAATGTTTGTGGAATGAATTAAAGAATCCATATTGTAGCAGAGAAAGAATTGTAGAATGAACTAAAGGTGAAACTTGGGCTCTAGTCACTTCTTTGGGCCTTCTAATTTTAGGATGTAGGTATACACTCTTTCCCAGAGAGATTCCTATATGGACTCACATTTTTCAGTGAAGCAGTGAATGCTTATCTACATCTGCATTCTCAGCAGTCCCTTGACTCAAGATTGTGGATAACCCATTCCTTAAAAATGTGGATGATGATCAAGTTATTTTGTCTTTCTAGCCCATACTTAGCTCTGCCACCTTGCTTTATTTCCTCTTGCCCATTTTACTCATTTTTTAGGTGCTACTTGGCTTATTCCATTAATGGCACTAACTAGGCCACCTTCTGCCTTATAGGGTTTCTGGTTAAGAACATATAAACCATAGATGATGTTTATACATGTATTAGTCCGTTTTTTGTTGCTGTAACAGAATACCTGGGACTGGATAATTTATAAAGAGCAGAGGTTTATTTGGCTTATGATTCTGGGACAGCTGCTTCTGGCGTGGGCCTCAGGCTGCTTCTACTCATAGTGGAAAGTGGCATGCAGCCCACGGGTGCAAGCAGATCACATGGTGAGAGGAAGCAAGAGAGAGAGGAGGTGCCAGGGTCTTTAAAACAACCAGCTCTTGCAAGAACTAATAGAGCGAGAACTCACTCATTAATCCCCCCACCTAGGGAGAGCATTAATCCATTCATGAGGGATCTGCCACCATGGCTCATACAGCTTCCAGCACTGCTGCATTGGGGATCAGATTTCTCCATGAGTTTTGGTGGGGACAACACATCCAAAGTGTATCAATACATGTCTGACTTTTTTAGAAGTTACTCCAACCTTTTGGTTTTCAAATAAACTTTAAAAATATTTACATAATTTGAGGGCTTCCAGTCAAGATGGCAGAATAGACAGTCCCCAGCATTTCTCTCTCTGACAAATCAACCGATTTACAACTATTAAAAAGCAATGACAGCCAAGTCGGGGCCACTAGAGCTCAGGGGAAAAGGAGGAGAGACCTACAGAGTTCATGAAGTCAGGAGAAGCCACAATAAAAGAAAGGATTGCTCCCACCATTTTGAGCCCCAGCTGCTTCGAGGCTAGAGCTGGTGAGTGCATGGAGCAAGAGCTGACAAAAGCCACAGCTGTGCCCTTAGGATGAAGTTGCTTGGAGGTGGCATGGGAGCAGTGGGCCTTGGTGGCTCCCAGGACAGCAAGACCACTAACAGGGTTCCCATGGACCCACATAGGAACAAGGAGCCACAGACAACTGAAAAAAGGAGCCACACAGAGGCTGGTGAGTCATCTCAAGGGATCGACGCAGGGCCTGTCCCATGGGAAGCATTTGGAGTATGGACAGTGGGGGAAGAAGTTCCCACCAGGGCAATATAGGGGCACAGCATGGGCAACTGATCTGCCCTCCAATCAGCACAGGACCACTCAGCGGAGACCGGTCAGGAATATGGAACTTCAGAGGGTGCAGTTTGCTGAAAAGACTCAGGCCCTGACCAGAGTTTCCATACAACCCAGGTGTACCGGACCTCACAAGACCCAGAAGTACATACAAGGTCAACAATTAAAACCTGAGCTACACAAAAATCCTTCCCCAGGGAATCAGCAATAAAGAAGCAATTTAGTTCAATTACAGGGCTCAAGTGCTGGTCCCCACAGGAAGTTCCTCCATTTTAGAAGTAAGCAAAGGACAACAAGTTAGTTCCAATGGAGAGTTTAAGTGGTGGGAACAGCAAATAATCCAACACAGAACTGAAAGAAAAAAGCAAAATACCCACAGATCAGAGAAAAAGTTTGGTATTAACTAGTAAAGGTCTAACAACACCAAAGAACACCTACAAAACTTAGAAGGACTGGAAGCCCCCTGGGCTCCCAAGCCAGGGCAGGGAGGGCCATAGGCCTTAGCCACGCCCTCCCAACAACTACTCCCAGCCCAGCGACTACTCCCAGCCCAGTGACAACCACCAGGCCACTGCTGGAAGCACCCCAGGCTCTAAGCCAGGGCAGTGGGGGTGCTGAGGGCCACAGTCATGACCCCCTGACATCTGCAACCAGCTGAGCAATGACCACCAAGCCGCTGCCGGAAGTGCCCTGGGCTCCTGAGCCAGAGCAGTGGGGACTGATGGCCGCAGCCACGCCCTCCCGACATCCACAACCAGCCCAGTACGACCACTGAGCCACTGCCGAAAGCACCCTTGGCTCCTGAGCCAGGGCAGTGGTTGCCGAGAGCCTCACCCACGTCCCCCTGACATCCGCAACCAGCCCAGTGACGACCACTGAGCTGCCACCGGAAGCACCCCAGGCTCACGAACCAGGGCACTGGGGAGCCATTGGCGTCAGCCACACCCCCCAACATCCACCAGCCCAGTGATGACCACCGAGCTGCCACAGGAAGCGACCCGGGCTCCTGAGCCAGAGCGGTGAGGGGCTGAAGCCTCAGCTACACCACCCCAACATCTGCAACCAGCCCAGCAACAACCACCAAGCTGCCACTGGATACGCCCTGGGCTCCTGAGCCAGAGTGGTGGGTGGCTGAAGACTTCAGCCACACCTCCCTGACATCTGCATCCAGCCCAGCAATGACTGAGCTGTTGCTGGAAGCCGTCAGGTCTCCCCTGCTGGAATGAGCAGGGGTGCCATTGGCCTTGATCATGCTCTCTTCCTCTTCCTGCTTCCACCCCATTCCCTTTCCCCTTCCGCTCTACCCAACTGCTCCACAACAACATCTTAGAATGTAAAAACATAATAATATTAATTTTAAAAATTTACATAATTTGTTATAAATTCAAAGGCATTCTTAGATACTGGGTTAGGTACAGTTGTATTCTCTGCTAGGTATTAATGGTGACCTGGTTATCCAAGAGTATTTGTTTATTTTGATAAGTCCTTAAAGTTATAATTTGTCAAAAGTTACAGTGAATAACTGTGTCTCAAAGTTAACTAAATAAAAGCAGTTAGCAGTTGTTTGGCTACTCTATTAAAATCTTATTTTTGGCGGGCTGGCCGGTTAGCTCAAATGGTTAGAGCTCAGTGTTATAACACCAAGGGTTTGGATCCCTGTATTGGCCAGCTGCCAAAAAAAGAACAACCAAAAAAGAAAATCTTTTTCATTCCTGAATGCTGAGCTGTTAGTTTCTATGACAGTCCGAAATAAAATAGAGAAAATTCCTATAATACAGTTAGGCTTTTGACCAATTCTGGATGGGCTTCTTTGGTACCAAATCTTTATTCAGTCTTTGAAAATGATTTAAAAAAAAATCTTACATTATTGTACTCGGTGAGACCTGGGAATCCAAAGCCATTAGCAGCACAGAATGAAGACCATTCTCAGCAATCAGACTGTTGACATTCCAGAAAACATTGACATCACTCTCAAGGGACACACAATTATAGTGAGGGGCCTCAGAGGAACCCTGCAGAGGGACTTCAATCACATAAATGTAGAACTCAGTGTCCTTGGAAAGAAAAAGAGGCTCAGGTTGACAAATGGTGGGGAAATAGAAAGGAATTGACTACTGTTCACATTATCTGTAGTTATGTACAGAATGTGATCAAGGGTGTTACACTCGGCTTCTGTCATAAGGTGCAGTCTGTGTATGTTTGCTTTCCCATCAACGTCGTTATTCAGGAGAATGGGTCTCTTGTTGAAATCCAAAATTTCTTGGGTGAAAAATACATCCACAGGGTTTGAATGAGGCCAGGTGTTCCTTGTTCACTATCTCAAGCCAGAAGGATTAATCCTTGAAGGAAACGACATTGAACTTGTTTCAAATTCAGCTGCTTTGATCCAGCTACCCACAACAATTAAAAACAAGGATATCAGAAAATTTTTGGATGGTATCTATGTCTCTGAAAAAGGAACAGTTCAGCAGGCTGATGAATAAAATCTAAGAGTTGTCCAGCTACAGAAACAAGCTACAGGATGATTCCCAAGACATGCTTGTAGATTTTAATGATGGAATAAAAGACCTATTGATTTGGGGGCGGGGGGGTGGGGAATCTCATAACAGAAAGTTTTCATTACAGTAAGGTATCATTGTCTTTTTTAAACTGCTGGGGGATTTGATTCTTTCATGTTCAATAGTTGCTAGAGTTTAGCCATGTAGTAGTTTTACTTTATTGATGGCTTAAATAATTTCATTGTATGGGTTCTAAATTTATTTAGATTTTAAAATGAACATTGTTCTATATTTTAGTGGGGAAGGATTTTTTTTTTTTCCTAACTAGAAGCAATGAGAAATAGCTCTATTGAAAGTTGTATGGTCAGGGCCGAACCCGTGGCTCACTCGGGAGAGTGCGGCGCTGGGAGCGCAGATGCCATGCTACTTTTCAGAAGAGCCTGAACCTATCCTGATTTCTCCTTTCTCAGTTGAAGTGCCAAAACAATTGAATATTTACTCAATTATTGCTTTTTAAAATGCCGTTCCTATATGAGCAAGGGAAAGTAATGGAAAAAGCATTTTTGCTCTGAATAAAGCAGACCACATAAAATAGACAATAGTAGATTATATTCTCACTCAACACAGGATATTATTTTTAATAAGGATCGTTTTGCTCTGAAGGCTTACTTCTAACGTATAGCCAAGTAATTTGTTTTTGATAAGTTAATTGTTGACTAAGAAATTTTTTGTTCTTACCACAGATTAATACTTATGAGTTTATATCTCATATTGATTTCCCTCAAAGTAAATAACGTTTCTCAGTCCACTTAGCTCATATCCGGCCTTTACTTTACTCTTTACTACATTAAATAAATTCTAAAAAGAACAATGTTACTATTATAAGGCATGTTAAAACCTTTTGTGAATAGAAGCACAAAATAAGTGCTCCTTACTTTGATTGGTCTTCTATGCAAAATTACTTAGCCTTTTGAAATGAGGGTGTTCTGAGCTTTGCCCAGTGCTGGCTTAGGTTTAGGCTTTCTCAAGTCTGCTAAGTTAATTACTAGCTTCCAAAATTTTATTGCTATTATCTCTTTTTATTTTCCCCATTGCTGGGAGTTTTTACCTTTAGAAATTCTTTTTGCCATAGTTTTAGTGGGGTTTGGCAGAAGATCAAAATTAGATGTGTGTGTTCAACCTGCCATCTTTGCCAAGAAATGACCAATTATAAACTTTACTTAACTAGAATTTCTAAGATTTAAATCACCTTGAACGTGCTTCATTTTACTGGCTTTTAAAAAGTGTGTGTGTGTGTGTGTGTGTGTGTGTGTGTGTGTGTGTGTGTGTGTGTGTGTGTGTGTGTGTGTGTGTGTGTGTGTGTTGCCTCAAACAATCATTCTTAGGTGCTTTCAGTAACTGCAGGTTACCCACTTCCTGTTTTTTAAGAAAAAAATTCTTAAATTAGTTAAAATTATTTTAAAGACAGATTATTTTTGAAAATTGTGTGCTTTTTAGATGTGAATCTGGTATGTATTTAATGTGAAAAATTCAAGTGATACAAAAGTATATAAAATAAAAAGTCATCCCCTTTCTCCTTACACTCATCCTAGTTTTTCAGAGGTAATCACTGTTTACAGTTTGATGTTTAGCTTTTTAGACTCTAAAAAATTAGTTTATTTATGTGTTTATTTTTAAATTAACAGATAAAATTGTGTATATTTATATAATCATGATGTTTTGAAGTATATATATATGCACATTGTGGAATGACTAAATCTAGCTAGTTAATTAACATATACATTCATTACCTTACATAGATACCATTTTTGTGGTGAAAACACTTACTATTCTCTTAGCATTTTTCAGGAATACAATATATTCTTATTAACTGTAGTCACCATTTTGTACATTAGATCACTTGAACTTTTTTCCTCCTAACTGAAATTTTGTATTCTTTGACCAACATCTCCCCAACCTCTCCTCTCCCAGCCTTCCCAGCCCCTGGCAACCAGCATTCTACACTCTTCTTCTATGAGATCAACTTTTTTTGATCCTACATATGAGTGAGATCTTGTGGTATGTTCCAGGCTTATTTCACTTAACATAATTTCCTCCAGGTTCATCCATGTTGTTGCAAATGGCAGGATTTCCCCATTTTTTATGGCTGAATAGTATTCTATTGTGTAAATATACCACATTTTCACTATTCATCTGTTGATGGACATTAGGTTGATTTCATACCTTGGCTATTGTGAATAATGCTGCACTGAACATAGGAATGCAGATATCTCTTTGACATACTGATTTCATTTCCTTTGGATATATACCCAGTAATAGGATTGGGGGAATCATATGGTAGTTCTGTTTTTAACTTTTTTTTTTTTTTTTAAGGAAACTTTATACTATTTTACATAAAGGCTGTACTTAGACTTTTTTCTATAAATTTACAAACATATATTTTAAAAAATGGAGCAATACTATCTAGCCCTTCTGAACTTGAGTCTTTTCATTTAGCTATATATACTTTACATTCTCCCATATAAGTATGTGTACTTCATTTTGAGAAGTGGGATAGCATAGTGGTCAATGTCAGGGCTATACAGCCAGACTTAAGAATGGTGCCTGGTATGTATTAAGCACTCATGACAGCCATTAGCTGCTGTTATTGTTCTGGTTACACAGTATACACTACATTGACATTAGAAACCACTGTTTCTAATTTTTCACTACCAAGAATAATGTTTCAGTAAATAACCTACTTTCATGTTTATTCTGTAGGAATAAATACACAGAATAAATTTCTAGAAGTGAAATTTTGAGGAGAATATTTTTGCAATTTTGCTTCATTTTGCAAATTTCTTCCCAGAAGATGTTGTACCATTTTATACAACCAACAGCAGTATATAAGAGTGTTTCTTCACCAATTCTAGCTATTATAAATTTGTTAGTTTTGTCTGTCAGGTAATATATACATCTCTGATGGTTCCAAAGTTTTGTGACTGTTCTCAAAGGCCTGAATTTGTAATATTACCATGATCCACAAGGTGGAACTAATTGTCTGGGAATCTACATACACAGACTAGGATTGACAAATACAGTTAACATAGTGCAGTCAGTCACAGTCACATATCTCCACAAGAGGGATTGTGTTATTTCTTACTAAAAATTATTCCTTCATTTTTAGAGTCCAGTATTGCCCCAAAGATTGATTAGATAGATAATTATCATGTGATTATCAATATGACATAGCACAGATATATAAATATCTAATTGGTACTGTGTGATAAATGTGTATCATATTAGAAGCATGCATAAAGTACTGTAGGAACACTGGATTTCGTTCCTAAGCTTGGAATGACTTAATTACAACTTAGTCCATAGTTTATATGCATCTTTCAAGAGTAATAAAAATATAAAATAGCATTAGTTTATCTATAGGAAACTTCTTCATACTCAGAGTTCCAAGGCCTAGGTTAGGAGCTTTTATTCTTTGGTTGTGTCAGGTAAAATAGAAATTTTATTTATTTATTTTTTAATAAAAATTTTAAAGGCAGAATAGTTTTGTTTAAGAGTACAGATACTGTAACCAGAATGCCTGGATTCAAATTCAGACTGAGTTACTTTATTGGATTATTGATCTTGGGCATGCTGTTTAACCTTTCTTTACCTTAGTTTCCTCATCTTTAAAATGGAGATAACAACAGCACCTAACTCTTAGAGTTATTATGAGGATTAGATGAATGTATCAGTGGTGGTGTGTGTGTGTGTGTGTGTGTGTGTGTGTGTGTGTGTGAGTGTGTGTGTGTGTGTGTGAGAGAGAGACTTAGAATATAGCACTAAATTTAAAAAGTGCTTATAAATATTAGCTATTGGCTATATTATTAATGTTGTTAATTTATAACCTGAAACTTGAATAACTTTTCTGAAGATTTTCCCAAGTATATGTTAGGAAGTGTTTTCCCGTCAGTATTTTTCCCCAGGATATACACAATAATGTATTCAATTTCAAGTGGTTTGTTGTCCAGTATGCACATTTCAAATGGTGTCTATCCATTGTTATTGTATGGTTTCTCAATACACATCCAGTGAAGAATATTGAATCATTATTGTTCAGTTTGGAAATTGGTTGAACTATACTTTGTATCTTTCATTAGAATGGCAGTATTATCTCTTAACAGGAGCATCAGCAACGTCAGAAACTTGTTAGAAATGGGCCCTACCATAGACCTACAGAATTTTAATCCCTGGGGATGGGGCTCAGCAATTTGTGTTTCAACAAGCCCTCCTGGTTATTCTGATGCATGGTAAAGTTTAATAACCACTGCTTTAGAGGATTATTAAGGACCTTTTGTTGTGTTTGGTACATGCCAAATACTACTAATTGTACCATCTGATTTTACTGACATTACTCTGTTGAAATAAACTTCTACACATTCATTTTGTTTTCTTTAGAAATGCTGAGGCTTGGGCCGGCCCGTGGCTCACTCGGGAGAGTGCGGTGCTGATAACACCAAGGCCCCGGGTTCGGATCCCATATACGGATGGCCGGTTCGCTCACTGGCTGAGCGTGGTGCTGACAACACCAAGTCAAGGGTTAAGATCCCCTTACCGGTCATCTTTTAAAAAAAAAAAAAAAAAAGAAATGCTGAGGCTTTTAACAATAATTTAACTTACTTAACAATTTAACATATTGAGAGAAATTCTATTATATTTTATTATATTTTTTAAAGTGCCTCCTGGGTTTAGAAATAGAAATTATCTGCCCTTATCTGCATAGCTGTTAAGAAACTTTTCTGCCAAAATTTAAAATATTTTGCAAGAATATGTGATAAGCCTAAACCCAAAAGTTAGTTTAAAATATTGAGTTTGTATGTACTCATTTTAACATACCAGTTTTGTACTATTTGATATACTAGTTTATTGCTTACTGCTATAATGTCAAAAGTATGTGGGAGAGATAGACTGAAAGTAAAAAGATGGAATTTAATAGAATCCCAAAACTAATTATAATTGAAGTAGGATTGGTGGGGGGAGAAAGTGTCCTGGCTCACTAAAATACGTGAAAATGTTAAGAGGGAGTTTAGATAACAGCTCAGTATGAGTTAATGTGAGATAGCCTTGAATACAGCTCAAATTCTAAGTTGCATTAACAAAAAATGATTATATAGACTATGGGAAGTGATAGTCTTGGAATCCTTAGTTTTTTGGCAAAATACTTTAAAAGAGATAAGGAAGAACTGGAACTCATTCAGAGTAGAATTCAGAATGGTAAAGAGATTGAAACCGTGCCACATAAGGAATAGTAGAAGGTACTGGGAGGCTTAGCGTGCTTCAGAACAACCCCAAATGCTGAAAGTGAAACAATCTGGACATACTTTAAAAGTCCTGTGTGAGGTTTTCTTGCCCCACCTCCATGATTTTGTTTTCTGGTGCCCTTTCACCTCCAAATTCAGTAGGCTTGTGAGTTGGGGGCTTTGAGGCCGGGGAAGTCACTAGTACATGCCTTATGTATTGTTCAGTAGAGAAGACTGGGGTAGCCAGCTATTCTGAAAAATAGCAATTAGACCTTCTCCAGGGTTAGAACTGCTTCTCATAGTATAAAAGTCAAAATAGCTCTAGCCTGTAAGCCCTGAGTCAAGAGAACATTTGATGCCAGAGAATAGAGTCAGATGAACCTTTCTTATAGTGAGGGCAGAAGTGGTTGTGTTGGTGCTAAGCCCCTTGGTAGTACACGAAGAGCAAATTTCCCTTCTCCATTGGCTGGCTATAGCAGAGAGTATCAAAAAGCAATGGTGTCACATAGGATGCCGGGTGAAGGAGGATGCTGGAGGATGCTTTGCCTCCTGGTTGAAGGATCTCTTATGTGTGTGTGTGTGTATATATATATGTGTGTGTGTGATAGAGATCTATTTTTTCTGGAATTCTGTTAGAAAAAAATAAAAAGCAAATGCTATTGAAAAACAAAACAAAAACAATGGTGTCCTTTTATAGTTGCCCAAATGTTTTTTAACAGTTCTTACCCATTTCTCCTTTCCCACCTGAGAAGGAAAAGGCCTGAATTTATAGTGTAAATTTTTGTGTACTTGTATTATTAGAATATACATTTCTTCAAGGAAAATATCTTATTTCTTTCTGTAATTCACATGTTGCCTGATAAAGTGCCTTGCTGATATGATACTTCTGCATAAAAACCTCCTGAACTTTCTCACCTGTCTGGTTGCCATATGACTTCATACATACCTCATTTGCATTATAACTTTTTATTTTTGTACAATAAATTTTGTTTAATAGATTGTAAACCCCTTTGAAGATAGGGTGGTAACTATCTTGTTCATTTTGATATCCCTTGCACCTATCACAATATCGGGCACATAATAGATTCTCAGTAAATTTGTATGGAATAAATAAATGAATGTAGAACTGTGATCATATAAATGCTCAGAATTTGAGGATAGCTCCAAAATTACCCTCATTTTATCATTGTGTCCCTTTCCCTCTCCTTTGGTCTTCTCATTGTTGATCCTTCTTAATTAGACTATTTGGCTTGCCTTCTTGTACCTCTGATGTGATATACAGATTGGCTTCCTTCTTTTCCTGTGATAGTGAATTTAAGGATGAATTTGGTAATATTTCTTTTTTTTTTTTTTTTTTTTGTCTTTTTGTGACCGGCCGCACTGCGCTCAGCCAGTGAGCACACCGGCCATCCTTATATAGGATCTGAACTGGTGGCAGGAGCACTGCTGCGCTCCCAGCGCCGCACTCTCCCGAGTGTGCCACGGGGTCGGCCCATATTTCTTATGTTTACTTTGGGACTGCCCACATCTGTACATTGCCGTTTATGGGCAGCTCAGATCTTAATCCTCCACTGAGAAATCACAAAATAGAACAGTTCACTGATGCCCTGACTTCTCAACAGTAGTGATATTGGAGGAGGTTTTATGAAGCTTGGGAATCTGCTGAGATATGTAGGTGCTCTGTCCCATTTAATCCAACTGGATATCTGTGCAGCTGGAGACATTGACCAGCTCAATCTGTTGTCAACTAGGAATGTGGATTTGAGGGGAGCAGGAGGGAGGAGTCTCCCAGATTTCTGACTTGGATGATAAGTAGATGGTGAGGGCATCCAAGTATAATAGGGAATACAGAGGGGTGCAGATTTTGAGGAAGAAGACTGATGAGTTTAATTATGAATATATTGAGTTTTAGGGTGTTTTGAAGGGCATATGTAGTAAGCAATTGGATAAAAGAATCTGAAATCAGGGAAAAGATCAAATTTGAGAGTTCTTAAACCACAAGAATGAGTGTAATTGCTTTGGATATAAGATAGCATTATAAATTAATTAAGAGCAGAACCCAGAATTTAAATGAAGATGGCAGAGGAACCCATGAAGAGAAGACAGGAATGATCTGAGAGTAAGAAAAGTGAGAGAAGCCTCCCCACCCACCCCCCAAAAAGCAAAAACGAAACATAAAAGAAAAAAAGAAAAAAGAAAATTGAAAGGATATATCAATAGTGTCAAGTATTGCAGAGTTTATGATAAGGCCTGAAAACTGCCCTTTGGACTTGATAATCACAGAGTCATAATCTTACTGAAAACAATTTCATTGGAATAGCAGGAGGAGAGGCCTCATTGCAGTGCCTTGAGTTCTGAAAGCAAAATGAGAAACTGGAAATAGCATGTGTAGGGGAATCTCTTAAATTTGGAAGAAGAAAGATAAGATGGTAGTTAAATCCCTGTAAATCCTAAAATCTAGGCCTTACTCCTAATCCCTTAATGCCTGACCAGTCTTTCAAGAGTGGAACTTCTCAGACAGCCAAACCAAGGAACTAGGAATTTCTTTAAAGCCTAGGCCATGGCAGGTTCAGGAGATAGTAGCTTTAGTGCTACTTCACAAGTTATATAACATTTACATGTATATCACCCTCCTTTCAGGGTATCACAGAGCATGTGTGCTTCAAGCTCTAACCCTTTCTCTTTGTTTCCCACCCAAAAAACATTGCTATAAGGTAAGTAGATGGTGATACTATTATGGAACTAATCTTAACCCCTTCTATAAAGTATGTTTTTCTTAAGTCTTAGTCATTTACAGAGGTTGTTATTAATAAAAAATTACCTCTTGCTTCCCCTTCACAACTAATCAGTCTGCATTAATATACTCTGAGAACATTATTGATCATTTGAACTGAGTAATAGTTCAGTAAAGTTGCTAATGTCTCCAGTGTCTTATCTGAGTGCACCCAATGTTTTCCATTGGATGTAGCCTGGCTAGGAACTCATGACGACTGGGTATTTACTGTCTTCATACAGTTGCTTTCACTTTGAGCTTTTTACTACCAGTAATGTTTTGGGGTCTTGACATAAGATTTTCTCAGTTTCAGGCCTGTCCTTAATGACCTTGAGAGAAGTTTATTCAGACCAGAAGGCAAAAAAGCTGTTTGCTGATGCAGGTCTCTGATTTGCCATCAACTTTGTGTATTTGTAACTTACTTATCACCCAAGCAAGTACTATATGCATAATTGGAAGTCCATGCCTCCATTCTTCCCTTGGTAATTAGGGACTTTATCCCCACTGTATTCCTCCATTTCCTAACTTTACTGATGCTTTAGCCAGAACTTAGAAAAACTCTATGCAGTTTTGGATATATAGAACACAGATACATAGAACACAGACTGACTTGGAGTTTCAGCCTCTGGATTCCAACTATTGGCTCCCGTATTTTTTTTAAACTCTCCTTCCTAAAGCCCTTTTAGATGCCAGCTCCTAATCTGGAACTCCCTTAACCTCCTATTGCTTATTTCCTCCATCTTTGCTGGGTATCATCTCAATAAGCTTCCTCAGTTTCTCTAGAAAGCTAAGAACTAACTAACTGACTGGGATGAAAAATCTGCACATTGCAGCAAGCACAAATGTATTATGTTTTCTCTAGGTACCTGGACCCTGGGTACACAGGGCTGGAGCCATCTCATTTTCCAGGGGAATAGCCATGTACCTCCAGAACTCAATTTTTGTTACATTAAAATCCTATTGTCGTAAAATATAATCACGATCCACCCTTATTAACAGTCCCTTTGGGCAGCTAAGGTGTCAGATTTCATCCGTCTCTCTGGTCCTTGGATTTTTGCCCTTTTAGAAGTGTCTTTTATGTCTGTTAAACTCAACATGTCCAAACTGCTGTAAGCAACTTCCTCAACTTGCTCCCCTTTTTAGTTAATAATCCCATTTCAGTCACCCAAGTTAGAAAATTTATGAGTCATACCTGACTCCTTCCTCTCTAACCCTCACCAAAATCCATTCACTATGCCTCTTAAATGTCTCAAACAGAAGTCCACTACTTTTATCCTGTTTACTACCATGCCACTCCAGGCAGTTTTCATCTTTCACCTGGATTACTGTGACAACTTCCTAACTGGTCACATTGCCTCTAATCTTACCTCACTTTTATTCTTCAGACCTGAACTTTTTTTTTTAATGCAAACTGAACATTTTATTCTTCTGCTTAAAATTCTTCAGTAATTTATCAGTGTCCTTAGGAGAAAGTTCAGACTCTTTAATGGGGGTCTGATGACGTGTTGGGAAAATAGAATAGTTTGGTCAGGGCCCTCGCCTCAGGTCCGGTTGGGTGTGGTTCAGCATCCTTTGTAAGCAAATTGTATGTGTGTGTGGAGTTAGTGAGCATGTGTGCCAGTTGTATCTTTTTAGTTTTGTTGCTATTCTTGTGTTCTTCAGAGAGAGAGAGAGAGAGAGAATGAGAGTGAATTAGTTTGGTGAAGCGTGCGGGCGTGGGCCTCAGGCATCCACCCAGCGCAGCCATGCTTTCCAAACCTCCGGCTTGCAAGGCACTTTTGGCTGGTTACCTAGCTCATAGACCCGCATGAAGGGGTCTGGTGACCCAGCCTGGCGTGTGAGGGGTTTGTGACCCAGTCTGTGAACGGGCTGGAGGGGTCTTGTGGGCTCCAGACCCAGCCTTAGCTCGACAATCGGCCCAGTCGGTGCAGGATTACCAGCAGGTAAAAGAGCCCAACAACTAGCGTGGTCACCTAGCTTTACAATTAGCATCACGAACAGGATTAAGAGCTAGAAAATTGGCGCTGTGAGCAGGATTCCAAGCGTTCACCCAGCCAGACATAAGGTCTTTTATAAACTGCCTCATCTTTGTACCACAGTCATACCACTCTTTTGGTTCCTCATGCTAGCATGTTCATTCTTACTTCCAAACTCCTATACTTGTAATGTTTTGACCTTAAACCCCTTCTATATTTTTACCAGGTAACTCCTATTCATTTATTCTTTATAGTGCATTTTAAATATTACTTCTTTAGGGAAATTTTCCCTGAGCCCCTGAACTAGAATAGCTGTCCTTGCTGAGTGCTCCTATAGCATCCTTCATTTTTCATATGATAGCACTTAATACATTTTCATTTTAATTACTTGTTAAAGACTATAAGCTCTGTAAGGGAAATAACACTGCTATCTTGTTTGTGGAATGGTCTTTCTTGGGAACTTATGGTTTCTATCACCTTTAGTGTTCATGTGTAGGTTGCATAGCCCCAAATTGGGACCAGAAAGTTAAGTCCTTTCCAGTTAGGAGATTTTTTTCCAAAAAGTCAAGGCACACATATATAGCTGCTTTAAAATATAAGTCAATGTAGAAGAGTTTTACCTAATCGAAAATACCAAATACTCAATGGCATGTAGAGAACCCAAGAGATGTTTCTAATTTAGAGCCCTATATATGGAATTTTTGAAATTAATGTTATATTTTATATCTCTTATAGGTGAAATGAATCAGAAATACAAGGAGCTAAAAAAAAGGGAGGAAAATATGGACAGTAAGTGATAATCTTATAGATATAAAAATATTATATTCTCAGATTGCTCTTCATTTTTACCAAATCAGAGATCTCATTTTGGGGAAATATAATGGCTAATAAATGCAGAAGTAGGGACATTCAAAGCATTTTGACTTGGAGAATAATTAAATTTCTAGCAGAATTTAGGGATAGGTGGAGAATTCTAAAAAGGTTTTTAATGTGTGTTGGGGATAGATTCTAAAGCGAGTACTTACATTCATAGTCTGTTTAGAAGGAGGCTTTAGACCACTTATTGATTGAATGTTGAATGTTCTTTTTTACATGCTTCGCTATGTTCACCTATAATATCTTTTATTTTTTTATAGCTTTTCATAATCCTTATCTCATTATTTATTAGCCCTTACCTCAGATCTTGTTAGTTGTTTCTATCACCAACTATAACTTTAGTAGTCTTTTGTTATAGCTTTTCATTTAATTCTTTTTTTAAATGCTACCATTTGCATTAAAAATATATATAAACATGCATATTTATACACTTGTAAATGCATAGAATTGCTCTGAAAGGAAATACAAGATAGAGAACAGTGATTAACTCTGGAGAGGGGACTGGAGACTGACCTCTATTGGGAAATAGTTTTCACTAACTTTTTAAAAAATCCTAACTCAACTTTATAAATGGATCTTCATTTAAATTTTTGTACATTTATAATTTTTTAAAAATCAACATCTGCTATCTATTACTTGTTTCCTTTTAAATTATCATTTTGCCAGACTCTGAAGTTTTACTGGTCTGATATCAATTGTTATCTTCATAGAGGCATGCTATAAAATAGTGATTGTCAACTCTGATTTTATAATATCTGAAGATTTCTTTAAAATCTTAGCAAGTACCAAAAATTATCTCACAATTTATTTGCTTATTTATTTTTTAGAAAGTACTTTTGGTAAAGGAGAAGGTGTCACAACTCCACATATTGGAAATCACTGAATACTACCTAGTATGGCATCTGGCACTTAGGTGTCCTTTAATAAATGGTCACTTAATAAATGTTTACTGAATGAATTAAAAGAATTCCTGTGCTACAGAATCTTAGAGTTGGAGGTCACCTCTCAGATTTCTTGCCAAGTGTTTGTTATTGGTTTGTTTGTCTAACAAAATAACCTCTGAAAGTCGTGTTTATTTATGCCTTTGTATGTGTAAAAATCTCATATGACCATTTAATGTAGGATCAATGGATCATAGAAGCAGGATATTCATACATAAGACTTGTATTTAGATGTTGAAGCAGGACATTAAAAAATTTTCACTTTTCATTAAAAATGTTGATTATGGTCCTCTACCATCATAATCAAGTAAAAAATGTTTTTTGGAAGACTTTCAATTAAAAAATATATTAAAAGTATAAGTAGAAAAAAGTATAATGGAAATCCATTATAGAAGGCAAGCCATATTGATATTTATTTCACTCTAACAGTAAAATTATTTTTAACTGAAAGTTTTTAGTTTTGGAAATTCCTTAGAAATACTTGGCGAATATAAATAAGAGCAAACTATGTGCTGATGTGTATTAGACAAGTAAAAGGATGATTTCTTGGAATATTTATTTATAACATGAATGAGTTATTAAATGTATTTAGTTGAGATTGATCTAGCATTATAAGTAAAATACTCATTTTCAGGTAAAATAGGTATTTAGTAATATTAATTTCAGAAATAAAGTTAGTGGCCAGTTATAGGTGTTAATAATTACAGATGTATCCAGGAGATCCTGTGTAAAAACAGATTTTTTTTCTGATTTCCATTTTATCAGCTTCCTTTTGAGCCTGTAATTATCACTTTCTAGTTTACTCATTTGAAGATCATAACAGGCTTTAAAAATTTGAAATTATGTAGAAATGTTCTTACTGAGTAATTACCCTTGGTTTAATAAAAATTAAACAATGCTAGTTTAAAACATATATTTGCTTTAAATTTCTAAAAAGTACTCTTGAGATCTACAAATCAGAGTTTATATAGCCTCAATATCAATGGTAGCCTCTCTTATCATGTTTTTCAATCGGCAGCTTTTATTGAGACTTTTGAGGAAACTAAAAATCAGGAATTGGAACGGAAGGCACAGATAGAAGCCAACATTGTTGCACTTTTGGAGCACTGTAGTCGAGTAAGTACCATGTGCCTATCTTGGTGTCTCTATTATTTTTACTGTGATAACTTTCCAAATACAACTCAAAAAATGGAATGGCTCACTATTATGTCTGTTTACTTAAATTGTTTGCTTTAAATTCCCTTGCTTGCTATTTTATTTCTTCAAGCTATTAATTTTTATCTCTCTATACAGCAAAATGTCAGTTATTTAAGGTGATAGGGAAAAAGGTATCAATATTCAACAGTAAGACAGGCACTAGTTCAGAGTAGTTATTAAGATTTTCTTTCATTGCTCATCTACCTGAACTTGTAACATTTGCACATATAATTTCAAACCCTAGGCATTACATTGAAAAACGGTAATATATTTTTATACTGTAAATTGTATTGTAAATAAAGTGATGCTTTTCTTGTAGGTGTACCTAATGAGTATCTTGAATTATCAAAAAATGTTTATTGAGCATCTACTATGTGTGGTACCATAGGAGGAGAAATGCATAGACCCTATTCAATATTCAGTGTTTTGACTCCAACCAGTTTCTAAAATAGTGTAGTTGAATTTTTTCTACAGTGAAATGTGTCAAAAGGAAAACTCCACAAATTAAAATTAACAGAGCCCAAGCAAAAAATGATTTGCAAATTTGGCAACCCTCAGAGCCAGAAGTTCAGAGAGAGCTCCCGTCCACAACTTGGGCAGGCATAATTTACAGACAAAAAATGAAAGTGAAGTACAGAACCAGCTTGACTGGTTACAGCTCCCATTTTCCTTATTTGAGTGTGGTCTAATGAGTTGGCAGCCTGTGAGTGGCTGAAGCTTGGCTGCTTTGATTGACTGAGACTCAGCTAGTTGTTACAAAAAATATACTCCTAAATTAGGCTTTTAGTTTGTTTACATACTAAGTGAGGTTGCAGTTCATTAGTAGGGACTCAAGATGTGGAGAAAGCTTCAGGTCAGATTTAGTTTAATTTAGCAAAAGCAAATGAAAAGGAGACAATTCTGAATTTATAGCTTCTGTTTATTGAGAAAACTTGACTTTGATTCTCACTGTATTCGTCTATAAAACATCTGACCTGAATGATTTACTTCAAAACAGAATACCTAATCAAAACATTTCATCCTTTAACAGTGTTTTCACAGGGATTAGAGGGTTAAACTGATGGAATTTTTAATATTTTTATTTCTCTGCAACTACAGAATATAAATCGTCTGAAACAGATATCCTCTATCACCAATCAAGAGCTAAAGATGATGCAGGATGACCTCAATTTTAAATCTACTGAAATGCAGAAATCACAAGGGACAACTAGGAATTTGACTTCAGGTGAGAAAACAACCTAGATTTTACTATTCTTTTTTCTATAACCATTTGGAACTTTAAAAAATATCAGTGTTATTTTCTTTGATTTTTATGAAAGTCCCATTGATTGAGGATATAATTTATGATTGCCTGTTGCCCTAGCCATTTGTAGTCCAGAATTTTGTCTGACTTTTCTCATCAACCTAATAATTAATGTTTCATTGGTATAGTCTCATTGATTTAACATTTATTGAATACTTGCTCCATGCCTATACTGTATCCTGAGTATTGTCAAATATAAACAAAGCTGGATACTAATTAAAGTGGTAAGGACAGAGTTTAATCAGCAATATAGTATTGCAGTAGGGAAGAGAGTCTAGTAGGAACTGAACCCAACTTCTTTTTGTACAGAGGTGACTGGACGTTTTTTTTTTTTTTTCCTTTTTAAAAAAATTTTAATTTATCAATATGCAATGTAGTTGATTTTCATGTTGTTTTACCAAATCCTCCTTTCCCTCCTTCCTCTCCCTGCCCCCCTCCATCAACATCATATCTGTTCACTTGTGATTGGATGTTTTAAAGGGAAAATGAGGGAGTAGGGAGGGGCGCCAGCCAGGACTAAGTAGTAAGGGAATTGAAAAATTAGAAAGGATTGGTCAGTGTAAATGCTGATTAGGCCAGCTGTGTCTGTTAGCTGACAATTATCAAAGTTAGTATTCTGTCCTCCCACAAAGACTGGGAGACAGAGGCCTTTTCCTTCCTGATGATTACGTTTTAAAGGAATGGCTGTTTAGGTCCTTGAGAAAGACACTCCTGAGTTGTAGAAGATACATATACATCTCAAAGGAGCAGAGGAAGGATTCATAATTGTAAGCCCTTTTTAGTAAATGCTTTAAGAAAGGGTGGTCATGGGCCTATTTCCAGGTGTTAGAACAAACAGTAAATTCTTTTGGCAGCCTTGAGCTTTCTCAGGCAGAAACTTTAAAGAGGGGCTAGGGTCATCCTAGGGATGACACCTTGAGCTGTTAGAAAATTTGTTAGTGTTTTTTAAATCTTTTAATGTGGTTAGAGGGGGGTGTATGAAATCATTTGTGTTGAGAGTTTGGAGTTTTTGTAGACCAAGGTTGAGGCCTACTCAAGAAGAAGGCTCCGAGGAGCCTGGCCAGGGTTTGCTCAAGGAAAAAAATCTTTGTCAAGATACAGAGGTTAAAAAAAAAAATCCTGTCTGTCAGTCTGTTTCCTTAAGGAACTTTCAACCTGGTGGATTGACAGTTATAATACAATGAAATAATCCTATTATAGAATTAAGCATAGAGCACATATCCAGCCCAGTTTTGAGATAGTTAGGGTAGGTGTCCTGGAGGAGGTGATGTTTAATTTTAATAAGTTTCAGACATGCTGAGTAGCATGAGACTAGAACAGCACTGTCCATGAAAAATATAATGCCAAACACATATATAATTAAAGTTTTCTAGTAGCCATGTTAAAAAACTAAAAAGAGGTGAATTTTAATATATTTTATTTAACCCAGTGTATCCAAAATATTATTTCAACATGTAATCTATATAAAAATGATCAATCAGAGATTTTACACTTAACAGCATTTCAATTTGGACTAGGCACATTTCATGTGCTCAAAAGCCATATGTGGCTAATGGCTATCACTGGGAAGGTGCAGGTATAGATTAGAAACAAATACAGTCATGTGCCACTTATTGATGGGGATACATTCTGAGAAATGCATTGTTAGGTGATTTTGTTATGTGAACATCATCAAATGTGCTTGTGTAAACTTAGCTGGTATAGCCTACTGCGTGCCTAGACTATATGGTATCACTCCTAGGCTACAAACCTGTACAGCATGTTACTGTATTGAATATTGTAGGCAATTATAATACAATGGTAAGTATTTGTGTACCTAAAATATCTAAACATAGAAAAAGTACAGTAAAAATATGGTATAAAAGGTAAAAAAATGGTACATCTGTATAGGGCACTTAACCATGAATGGAGCTTGCAGGACTGGAAATTGTTCTGGGTGAGCCAGTTAGTAAGTGGTGAGTGAATATGAAGATGTAGGACATTACTTTACGCTACTGTAGACTTTATAAACACTGTACACTTAGGCTACATAAATTTATAAAATTTTTTTTCTTTCTTCAGTAGTAAATTAACCTTAGCTTTCTGTAACTTTTTAGCTTTATAAACTTTTAAATTTTAAAAAATTTTTTGACTCATTTGTAATAACACTTAGCTTAAAACACAAATACATTGTACAGCTGTACAAAAATATTTTTTCTTTTATCTTCTTATTCTAGAAGCTTTTTTTAATTTAAAAATTTTTAAATTCTTTTTTACTTTTTAAACTTTTGTTAAAAACTATGATACAAACACATGTATTAGCCTAGGCCTACACAGGGTCAGAATCATACACATCATTGTCTTCCACCTCTACATCTTGTCCCACTGGAAGGCAGGGTTAATAACATTTATGGCTGTCATCTACTGTGTTAATAGGGCCTTTGTCTGGAATACCTATTGAAAAACCTACCTGAGGATGTTTTATAGTTAACCTTTTTTCATAAGTAGAAGGAGTACACTCTAATATAACAATAAAAAGTATAATATAGTATAGTAAATACATAAACCAGTAACATAGTCATTTATTATCATTATCAAGTATTATGTACTGCATTATGAAGGCTATGATAGGCGATAGGAATTTTTCAGCTCCATTATAGTCTTTGGAGACCACCATCATGTATGTATTCCATTGTTGATTGAAATGTTGTTGTGCAGTGCATGACTGTACACGAATATTTCTGCAGCAGAAAGTATAAAGTCAAACTAGGTGGGATAATTAAAGACCATAAACAGCCTCATGTCAGTTAGGTCAGGTTAGATTTTGCTGCCAACATTTTTTTAGATTTTTGGAAATACAGATAAAGTATTGTGGGATTCATTACTCCTCTTCAAGGATCTTTCAACATTTTAAGTTAGCAAGTATTAATTAAGTCTTCATTTCCCGTGATCTCACTAATTGCCAGAGTAATTCCAAGTAGACAAATAAAAACATAGCTAATTCAAAGTCATCACACACCGCATAAAGAACATCCATAGTTAGAATCCACCACCAGTTCATTAACCAATTTCCATACACATTTTTACATGACTTTATTCTAGGCTTTTTAAGCTCAACTTTGTATAAAGTCATGAGCTGCATAATGACGTTTTGGTCAGCAGCGGACCACATATATGACAGTGTTCCCATACCATATATGGCTATACCATTTACATAGGTGTGTAGTAGGCTAGGTTTCTGTAAGTATTCTATGATGTTGATGCAACAGCAAAATTGTCTAATGACACATTTCTCAGAATGTTGTTAAGCAACACGTGAACGTACCTCCTATAAGTAGAGTCATACAGAATTAGTCTTTTTGTGGCTGGCTTAATAACAAATTATTTCACTTAGCATAATGTCCTCAAGATTCATCCATTTCATAGCATGTGACAGAATTTTCTTCTTTTTAAGGCTGAATAACATTTCATTGTGTGTATGTAGCATATTTCTTTATTCATTCATAGGTAGACATTTAGCTTGCTTTCACCTTTTGGCTATTGTGAGTAATGCTGCAGTGAACATGGGTGTGCAAATATCTCTTGAAGATCCTGTTTTCAATTCTTTTGGATATATGTGACTAGGAGTACCTTTAAAATCTTTATTTTCTTTTTTTATAAACTAAAGAATTTTATGCTTAATTGTTCTATCTACAAAACCTCTGATTTGTGTTTTAGACTGTGGTGCTTAAATTTCTCATTCGTCTAAGGTCAATATTAAATCAACAAGTTTTTTCCTCCTTTAAGCTATCTTTATATAACAGCTGCTGAGAAACATACATTTTTTAAAAAGCAAGTATAAATACCAGGAAACAAATTCAATAATCATGACTTTGTATTTCTTCCATATTTTTGTACTTTGTGTTTACATTTCCTCTTAAAAACTAGTCATTATATTTTCTCCAGAGATGTACAATTGAAAAAGAATGAGAACTGGCTTCAATAAAGATAAAAATCCATTTTGTTACTATGATAAGGTTTTTGTTGGAATGTTTCCTTATTAAGTATTGAATTATCTGGCCCCTATAGTTAATTGCATTTACTAAGTTATTTTTTTGTTAATTTAAACCAAGCGTATAAATCATTCTTCTTTTCTTTCCCTAACATTCCCCGCCTCAAGAAATTTCTTATATCTGGAAATTACCATAAGAAATTTATAATTTTCTCATTTACCTTTTAGAGATGATGGATTTTATATTTCCTTTTTGTGAATTGTCTCCCTTTCGACCCCTGAGGTTATAAGTGAGATGCACCTGATTTTCTCAGTGTACTCCATGTTTTTTTAATGGGGCAATACTGCCCCAAAGGGGGGGCAAAATTGCTTATTCGGGGAGATTGAAAAAAAAATCTTAGACGTTATAATGGTTTGCAGCCCTTCAATGGATCACTGTATATAAACAGATACACAGTACACAGGACATCTGTGATATAAAAATTTCAGGGGAGGGAGGCAAATGGGGGAAAAAGTCTACAAAAGGCTCATTATGAGGTTGATAACAAAAAAAAAGGTTGATAAACACTGGTGTACTACATGGGTAAAGAGGTAAGGATCTGTCAGCAACAGTTTTTATTTATATTTTTGGAAAGGAAACTCCAGGGAGTAAACAAATGTGCTGATGGCAGAATATTTCAGAAACATTTCCCCAGGTCAGAGCAGTTCCTTCTGAGATTTTGCTACTATGTACACACTGCTTGGTAAACTTTGCAACTTCATAGCATATCAGAAGGAACTAGACTGCATCCTCTTCCTGTCTCTTCCCTTGGAGAAGCTTTTAGCTTTTCATGGGGACCTGTTGTTGAAAGAAGATAAACTTTACCCTGTACCAACCAACCATTTTCTCCTTTTCTCTAGAAAAATAAGTTTATATAGTTCTTAAATGTATTTCCCTACTGTATCTTTAATTTACTTGCAATTAGACTCATATAACTGCTTACTGCAATCAAAATATCCGCAAGCTAAGCACATTTCCTATTTAGAGCATTAAAGCCTTAGTGACTTCTTCAGCACTTTGATTCTCATCATAACTATTTCCAACCCAATAGAGAGGTATGAATACAACAAAACAAAACCCTTTGCAACAACATTTAAGTCCTGCTATAGATATAGATTTATATTTTTGTGTATGTATACATACATACTTTTTAATAATGTGTGTCAATGTGGTTGAGTTTTAAAACTCTTAAAAGGGATAAAAGAAAGCATTCAAGGATTATTGGTTTAATTATATACCAATATAAAAAAACTGATTGAATAACAGCCTCCTTTCTTAAATTAAAAATTTTTGAAGCACTTTTTTTTACCATTCGTATTAATTTAATATGAATATTAAATGCTATTTAATATTTAATATACTGAACTTCTGTTGTTTGTTCAAATGTACTGTGCTTTCTTACCTCCAGACTTTTGCACATGCTGATTGTTTTCTCTGGAACACTTTTATCTTCTTTGTTTGGTTGATTGCTGATTCTTAAGGTCTCAGTTGAACAGCATAGAGAGCTCTCTTGACCCCTGCCACATGCTCTTATGGCACCGTGTCCTACTCTTTTCATAGTTATCCAGTGTATTGTAAATGCTTGTTTAATTGCCTGGTTCTACTTGTAGAATATAGCTCCTTGAGTGAAAATGTTGTATCCATTAATTTGTATTATATCCTCAGAATCTGGTACATAGTAGACACTTGATACTTTTGAATGAAAGAATCACACGCACGCACACACACGCGCACGCGCGTGCTTCTAAATATATATCCTCATGGGCCGGCCTGTGGCTCACTCGGGAGAGTGTGGTGCTGATAAATATATATCCTCATTTTTCACGGATTCTGTATTTGTGAATTTGCTTGCTCGCTGAAATTAATCTGTAACACCAAATCAATACTTGCAGCACTTTCATGGTCATTCATGGACATGCTCAGAGTGGTGAAAAATTTGAACGGCCTGTTATGCACATTCCCAGCAGAGATTGAAAAAGGCAACACTGTGCCTTCTTATTTCAGTTCTCATACTGTAAACTAGTTTCCTTTTCGCCGTGTATTTAGTGCTGCGTTTTCCACGTGTTTGTGCTTTTTGTTGGTGATTGTGCTATTTAAAATGGCCTCCAAGCAAAGTACTAACATGCTGACAAGTGTTCCTAAATGTGAGAAGGTTGCTGATATATCTATGAAGAAAACACGTAAGGTAAGCTTTGTTCAGGCATAAATTATAGTGTTAATGAATCAATGACACATATTAAATGAAATGTGTTTAAACAGAAATACGCATAAAACAAGATTATGTATTGGCCAGGCCAGTTGACATAAATGTGAATAGAGGCTCACAGGAACTTAACCCTTTTTATTTCTTCTAGGAGCAATAGTTCAGTATTGGCTAACTCATTGTTCACAGTGACTTTATTGAACATAATACTACAAATAGTGAGAGTTGACTGCATATGCAGTTATAAAACTGTGCTCAAATATAAGTATATAATACTTTGTAACTTGCTCTTTTTCCTGTATAACTGTGCGTATGTGCCATGCCCCTGTTAAAAATAATGGGTCACTATCTCATAAGATGTTATATTATTAGTATGGAAAAAACCCTATGTATGTCCTTATATGTTTACATGAGCATGGAGACAGGTGTGGCTAATACACATCAGATTAAATTGGTTGCCAAGGGGATGAGTATATTTTTTCTTTATATTATCTCACTGATTACAGTGAACATATTTCTTTTGCAGGTACTCTTGTAAGACATGATTTTTAAATGTTGCATTGCATTTCCTTATGTGAAAAGAATAAAATTTGATTAATTATGGGCTTAAATTTCTATGTTTCAGACAGTCAACGTCTACAGTTGGATCTACAGAAAATGGAGCTTCTGGAAAGTAAGATGACTGAGGAACAACATTCTTTAAAGAGCAAAATTAAGCAAATGATAACTGATCTGGAGACATACAATGATTTGCCAGCTTTAAAATCATCAGGTGAAGAAAAGAAAAAGGTAAATGCTAACATTCTTACAAAATTATTATTTAAGTTGTTTTCTCTTGATCAAATTTAATATATATGTCGTTTATATGATTAATTATATTTAGTTGATTATTTGATATATAAGCTAAGAAAAAATAATAAAAATGTTTATATATGTAGTTGGAATTTAATGACTTAAAATTTTAAACAAAAGACAAAAATTGAAAAGCAAGGTATAAGCCACTGCTTAGTACAGAGCAGTTCAACAAATGTGAACTTTGTTAAATGCAGATTTGATTATGACACTTCCCTACTTAAAACTTGTTGGTGGCTTTTCATTGCCATTTACATTAACTTAAAGTAAATTTGGTGGGGTAGGGATGGATACTGCACCATTAATAGAGTTGTTACTAATACAGTTAATATTAACATAGGTTATTATAGTTCAAAGGATATTTTTACAAACAGGTTTTAGGATAATTATAGCCTTGGTAGAATTTTGTCAAAATACAGTAGTTGAAATTAAGTCAAACACAATTTATATTGGCTTACTAGATATTTGTTATAGCCTGTTATTTACTTCTACGTGGATCTATCTAGAAATTACATCAGGAGAGAACAGTATTATCAACCCGCAGAAATGCCTTTAAAAAAGTAATGGAGAAGCTAAACATAGAATATGAGATGCTGAAAACACAATTGCAAGAAAATGAGACACATTCTCAGGTAAAAAATTGTAAAAATGACTTTAGAATTCATTTCTTCTTTTAGTTTTATAACTGTCCTGTTCTCTTCATCTATATTTTCACCCCAAAACAATCCTTTTTTTTTTTTTTTTTAACCTACTTTAAATACCTTCTAGATTTTTTGGCTTTGAGGACAGCCAGTCTCCACTCAAAATGAATTAACTCTTGCTTTCTTGCCGTCTGTAAATCTATATTGAAAGCCAGCTCTTTGCTAGACACTATCCTGGGCACAACCATTATGATATGCTAAGTAATAGCTTTAAAACATTTCAAAAGTAAACATTTCTAATGCAGAAACTTTGAAACTTATGAAAACCACAAATAAAATAAACCCTAATGACTAATATCCCTCCACTCACAGGAGATAATTCTTATCGTCCTTTTATTCTCTCTATATATAATGTTATCTGTACATACATATTTATACTTATATAAGAGGGCTTTTCAAAAAGTTCATGGAAGGATTCATATTATCTTTCAATTCTATTTTTCCACAAACTTTTTGAAGTACTCACATATATAAATATACTTTTATTTCTCTATATATATAGAAATGGTATTATACATATTATTTGGGAGTGTGTTTTTTGTTATTAACTATACATCATAAGTACTTTCCCTTGTCAATAGATTTTTTTTTTAAAGATATGATTCTTAATAGCTATATAATATTCAGCTACATGGATGTCATATAATTTGATGAACCAATTCCCTACCATTAGACATTTAGGTGATTTTTAGATTTAAAACTATTCAGATAAGGCTATAAACAATAGTCCTGTCCTTGAACTTTTAAAAAAAATTTTTATTATTTATTATTAGCATATTCATTATTACAAATCGTGATTTTTCTTTATGCCTTTTACCTGACCTGAACTTCTTGATTCACATTTCTGTTTATTTATATAGCATACATAAACATATACCTACAGCCACATTTTCATATCATTCATCCTACTGATAATTGAAAATCAGTAATTATGTTCTATATTTATCCATTTTTGTTACTTATAACAAAATACATGGAACTGGGTAATTTATAAGAAAGCAAAATTATTGCTTACAGTTTCTGAGGCTAGGAAGTCCAAAGTCCATCTGGTAGTAGCAACAGTGACCCAAGGGTCTCACATTGCAAGATGGTGGAAGCAGGGAGAGCAGAGAGAGAGAAAGACAGACTCTCCTCTCCTTTTAAAGCCCTCAGAACCATGTCCCTGACCACCATTTTTAATCCATTCACTACTGCATGGTCATACAATCTAATCACCTCTTCAAGGCTCCACCTTTCAATTACCATAATAAGATTTCCCACCCTCTTTAACAGTCACAGTGGGGGCCAAGTTTCTAGTACATAAAACTTGGTGACACAAGCTTCAGGGAGTTTGTGGGGGACATAATTTAGTCCACTACATTCTGGTCCTGGCCCCCTGTATTAGTCCATTTTGTGTTGCTATAACAGAAATACCTGAGATGGGGTAATTTATAAAGAAAAATGGAGGTTTATGTGGCTTATGATTCTGGGACACCTGCATCTATCTGACACGGGCCTCAGACTGCTTCTACTCATGGCGGAAAGTGGCAGGCAGCCGGTGGGTACAAGCAGATCACATGGCAAGAAGAAGCAAGAGAGAGAGAGAGGTGCCAGGGACTTTTTAAACAACCAGCTCTGCGGGGACTAATAGAGCGAGAACTCATTCATTACTCCCCCCTCCCCCAGGGAGAGCACTAATCCGTTCATGAGGGATCTGCCCCCATGACTCAATCAGTTTCCAGCACTGCCACATTGGGGATCAAATTTTCACATGAGTTTTGGAGGGGACAACACATCCAAACTACATCACCCCCAAAACTCATGTCCTTTTCACATGCAGATACATCCATTTCGTCCCCAAAGTCTTAACTTGTTTCAACTCAAGAGTCCAAAGTACCGTCTGTGAATTCAAAACAAGTTATCTACTTCCCAGATACAATGGTGGGACAAACATAGGGTACATGTTCCAAAAAAGATTGATCATTCTCATATCTAATTAGTATTTTTTAGCAATTTCCATTTATGATTTAAAATGGTAAATATATTAAAATTTTTCTCCTTTTTTTTATATAGTAATATGGTCATGATAGAAAAAAAAAATGTCACTTAATTTCCCACTGCCCAGAGTCAACCATTGTTAACATTTTGGTGTAATATCATTGCTAACTCTTTTTACCTTTGCAATCGTACATCCATATTAACTATATTATTTTTACAAAAAATGAAGCCATTCTGTGTATACAGTCTTTAATATTTTCTTACTTAAATTTATTCAGCCTCTTTTCTTTTTTGATGGCACTTCTATGACATTAGCTATTTCATTGTGTGGATGTACCATTTTTACAAAAAGATATATTCTTGAAAAGGGTGGAGTCTCAGAGTTTGCCACCCTACTAAAAGCTTAGAAATCACTAATTTACATAATTCAAATTTACCAGTGACTTATTCCGTCTCTACTTCATAATATACAAATCTAGATATAGAATTTTAAATAGGAAAATTATCTTAGGTTGTTTAGAGTGGGGTGAGTGCTGGAGAAGAAACAAGAAAAAGTTTGTAAGGTCATAGCCTTAAATAGTTCTTAGAAAAAATATTGATGTTTCTAATGGAGTATTGGCCCTCCTTTTTCCACTGAATAGATGATTTAAGGTGGAAAACACTTGACAAACACCATTTCTTAGAGCCAATCAATGCCTACCTTGTTTATTCGCACATAAAATGCTTATCATGTGCTTAACTCTGTATACTAATAAATGGAAAATCATAAGCCACAATTTAAAATTTTTCTCTGTATTATTTGTTGTCTTTTGTGAATCCCAAGTGATCAGATCAAATCCTGGTCTCCCTGTCTTTTGCAGCTATTTTCTTGAAAACTATTTATAGTTTCTGCTATTTATAAATTTTATGTAGCAGATTATTTAAATAAATTATAGGGTAAAAACAGATTTTCAAAAATGGTTAGGTGCTACAGGATGTCCTTGGAGGTTTAAAGGCAAGTCAATAATACAGATGTATAATATAAAAGGAATTTGGCCATCAGGATATAGTGTTGCTTTTATATCTAGCATTATTTTTATAGTACTTAAGAGGTCTGCTGCATTATAAGCCCACCTCTTTGTATGAAACAAAGAAAAAAGTCTGGTACTTGACCTTCCAAAAGGTTATTACAGATTTACTGCCAAAAAGTGCTGTTTTCTTATGTCCATCTTAACTTCAAGGGCCTATCTGGGGGAGACAGATCTGATTTAGTAGTATTAGCTTCACAACACATGCAGTTCACATAATTAATTAGTTATGATTTACCCTAATATCTAGATTTATCTCTTTGGAGGAAACAATGGAATGGATGCTACATCAAAACTGAACTTATGCCCTGAAAATAATTTTAACATGAGAGTAGAACATGAGATCATTAAAAATGATCATTACTTCTTTGAAATGTCCAGGCAGAACATTATTTTAGTGTTTCATTTTTTCAGACAGTCCTTTGCTTAGGAAAAAAATGTGTGCATCTTAAAAAAGAAAGACCATAACCCAGAGTTACAAGGTTAATTAAATCAGAAAAACAATTTAATTCTATAACAGTAAAATTGTCTTCTGAGGAAGCAACCATCAATATAATATCCACATTAGCTTCCTGTTGATGCAGAAATTATTGTAACAGTGCCAGCTTTTTACCAGCCCTCTTATAATCTTCACACTGCAGCTCTGCTCTTATCACAGCTTGCGGAATTAGACAGGAAATTTAGCCCTGGAAATAAGGAAGTTTCTCCTATATAGTTGAACCTTTGACACTGTTAGAATATATATTACATTTGTGGCATTAGACTTCCAGATTTCAAGGAGAGATTCCCATGATGTTCCATTCTTCTTTTTGTAAGTCTTTTAGGAAAAGGAAAATCATAAATTATTTTTCAGTTGGCATGGTCATTTTAAATATTTTCTAATTAAAATAAACATACAGAGTAAAACCTGTTGTAGAATTTAACATTATATTAATATATTTACTATTGTTTAATCTTTCCTAAAGTTCTCTTTGTCTACCATGGCTTTATCTCAGTAAAATGCAAGGAGGTGATAAGATTTTAAATCGTGTTTTTTTTTTTCTTATCCTCTTAAAAGGGTGTATAATTGTTTTGAATAGGGACACTAGTTAATACTTTTCTTTTGTGTTTTTAGCTTACAAATTTGGAGAGAAAGTGGCAACACCATGAGCAAAATAATTTTGTGATGAAAGAATGTATCCTTTTAAAAGTTGCAAACAAACTTGACTTATTTTTTCTAGAAATTTCTTTAAATACTCAAACAAAATTCAGTTCAACACACACTTATCAAATACCTAATATGTACAAAACAATGAACTAAACTATGTGTGGCATAAATGAATAAGACTTAGTTTCTGTTCTATAATAGTTGGGGGTGTATGTGTGCATATGGTGTGCACCCCAAAGTGACTTATGGAAAGCAGACATTGGGAATTGCCATAAAAAGGAATAAGAAGTGATAATGTGGCATAGTGATTAATTGCACAGATTTTTGGAGTTGGGTGATCTAATTTTAAATGTTGACTACCACTTACAAGTTGCGGATTTTGGATGATTTACTTGTTAATCTGTTTAAGCCTCAGTGTTTTCTGTAAAATACAGTTAATATTTCCTTCTCATAGACTTTTTGGGAGAATTATTTATGACCATAATTTATATATATATATGTTTGTTGTTGTTTATAAGGCTATACCCTCCCTGGATATCTGGGCAGCAAAGGGAGATAAACTAAGTAGGGTCATGAGAAGTTTGAAATTCAAGCTCATCCATGTTTCAGCCAGTTTGTTACTTATGTTACCAAGATGTTACTTATGTCCCATTTTCTTGCTTATCATTTTGTGTGATCATAGGAGACAGCAGCTGCTAAGGACATGTATTGTGGGGTTGTAACAAACATTTCCCCAAAAGTTGTTTCCTGTTCCCTTCTTTGACCCATCGTAGGACATCTCTTCATGCAGAACTAGATCCTGAATCAGTGGTAGCATAGATTCCCCTCTAGAATGCTGCTGAACTTCAGCTCAGGGGCAGCTTACCTCCAGATACGACACTTTAGGGGTTCTATTCCCAGAGGTAGTGTGACTTAGTTTAAAAGTAGAAGACTCACATTCACAATATGCTTAAAGTCCCACACTGTAGTTTTGTGCAACATAAAGTAGGTGATTTTGAAAAAGAGTGAAGTCTAGAAACTTGCCTGAAATTCAGTGTGGTTACTCTAAAGAACATTGATCTTCTGAACATTAGATTGTTCAATATATAAGATGCATAACATATTAAGTGTAAAAACTTTTTATACTGTAGGTGAACTTTTTTAAAAAAAAGTTTTTTGGAACATATTTTGCTAGGCTTTTTAAGTCTTGATGCTAAGTATGCTAAATTAACGTATTGTATTTTGAAGTACTCTAATTGTGCATTTTCTGTACCATCTTGTTTTCAATAAGAAAAATATCAGTATGATTTAGTTCCTTTCTGATTAATATTTTTATTGACAATGTTCCCCCTTAACTCATGTAATTAGTCATAGCAACCAAGAGTCAAGAGAGTGATTACCAGCCAGTTATGAAAAATGTGGCCAAGCAGATTGCAGAGTACAATAAAACCATCGTGGATGCTCTACATAGCACTAGCAGAAACTAAGTCTAAATCAACCGAAAGTCTCTATAGAAGTATCTTAATGCTGCTAGACTTTGTACAAGCTTACTAAAATATAGCTTAATCTTACCTAAAATTTCTGAATGCTATAATTTTTGTGGCCTTTTTAAAGAGTATAATATTTCAATAAATAGTTTACATAAAAATTTGTCATGTCCTTTTTTTTTTTTTTTAATAATATTTGCATTTGTTTTGTGGGAGTGATAAAAGCGTCGCAAAGAACCAAGAGATAAAGAAACTAAAAGGGACCATTGAGATTCATCTAGCTGTTATAATCCACCTATGGCAGCAAATGAGATCATCTTTTTATGTATCAATTCTAGGAGGGATGCATGGATTGTGATTCTGATTTAGCACTTATATCAACCTTGTCAATTGTTGCTTCTAGAAAAAGATGTTAAGATAAAAGGGAGATTTTTAGCTTTGAGATACCTTCTCAGATAGGGTATATTTCATGTGTATTAGGGTACATAAAGTTACAGATAAATATGTACCATATTCTTTATATATGTGTTATCCTTACAGATTTGGAATTAAAAAATTTTAATCTTTTCATTCTTAAAGTATTTTCTCACACACACACATATATATATATACCAGGAAAAAGGTGAGGTTTAAAAGAAATATTGCATTTATAGTGGGTTGTTTGGGACTATTGCTACTGCTATTTATTTCCACCCTGGAGTATGCATTCACTCTCTTGTACTATTAGGAGGACTGAAGTAGGTTAATTTATAAGCATTAGCCAGAACATTGGAAAAGAAAAGCTAGAAGAGAGAGAATTGTGTAGGATTTATCCAGCACTGTTCAGGGGAGAGAGGCATAGAGTCTGGGAGACATTATAATAACTAAAGATGTATCCTCTCTTGTGGATCAGGAATGAGTTACCTTGGCCAGTATTAAGTATTCTTTAGAACTATCCTCCTTCTGCTCTGGTTCACCAAGTAACTCTACTTCTCAGTATTCCTGAAACACAAGTATATTGGCTTCTTAAAAAAAAAAAAGATACAACATCTTTATTGAGATATCATTTACATACCATAAAATTTAATTTACTCGTGCATGTTAATTTTAAGGTAAACATTGTTCACTGTAAATTACTCAACTTCAGTCTTCATAAATTTAGGTAAAAGGATGAGCATTGTTTAGTTTGGTTAACTCTAGATTACTAATATGGCTTAAGATCCTGGACAGTGATACATTTATTTAGGTAGCATTCACAAAATGTGTTCCTCAGATCCTTAGTTCCTTGGGTTATTTATTAATAAGTGTTATACCACCAAAGGATTTATGGTCAAAGAAGTTTGGGAAACATTGTTTGAAACAAAGGTAAACTGTTCCTTCTTGATTGCCCTTTCTATGCTAATGTGTAATAAGCTCAAAAAAAAAAAAAGTATATACAGTAAAGCATTTCTCCAACATACTTTTACATAGAACCCTTACTTTCACAGAGCATAGGTTATGAGACTTGTGATCCAAGAAATAGATTATGTACACCAAAAAGACTTCGTACATTTAATTTCTTTTTTTTTTCCTTTGGCAGCTGGCTGGTACAGGGATCAAATCCTGGACCTCAGTGTTACTAGCACCACCCTCTAACCAGCTGAACTAACCAGCCAGCCTTATACACTTAATTTCATCTTCTCACTCAAGTCCTTTGGATGGCTATATGACCTTCTTCAGGTGACTCCTGAATGTGTCTCTTTCTAGCCACCACAGGTTTCTTTTACCATGGTTGTGTGGAGTTTTCCATTGGAAATTGGTAGTGGAAAATCTTTATCAAATTTAAATGCTACAGGAAAAATACTATTTTGAGAGTTAAGAGAATGAAATCTGAAATTCTGTAGAAAGAACAAGTAATGGATTTTGATGGCAGTTGCGTAGCCCTTTGTTTATTCATACAGTATTCTTGTAATTTGGTGATCAGGAGCCTTTATGCATATGCCTGACTACTGAAAAATGTTCCTCTTCTATATAGTAACAACTGCAGGTATGAGTGAGCATACTTCTTGGGCAAGAGAACTCACTCCTACAGTCCCTTAATCACATTGATCCTATTTTGTGAATACTTCCAAGGTTGAAGGGAATCTGGGAAACCTGTTCGTGGATAGGTAATCTTCGTTTTCCCTATTTCAAAGCAAATTCGAATGCCTTTACTTTTTCCTTAGTTTATTCTATTTCTCTTTGTGTTCTTGACCTTCAAGAACTTGACTCATTCAAACTAATTACAAACTTAGTAATTTTTACTATTAATAATAGTAAATAATAAAGGTTTTTCCTGAGTGTTGTGATTATGGATGATTTTAATCTTCTTTGGGCTCTTTGGTATTTTATGTGGAAAGGATATATGGTAGTAAAACGAATCTTAAATTGTTGGCTCTAACTAGAACTGAATCTGTGTTTACCCAGAAAGGTAATAGAAAGATTGGCTATTTATTAAATATATGTGTTTGAATGATAACAATGGGAAGATTGGTAGAAAAAAAACTTTTCTTGAAAAAAAAATGTTTCGAACTTTCGTCCTAAATTACTCATGTTATATGATATTTGGGGAACATAATTGAGCAGGATTTCTTTACACTAAAACACGTTTTATCTGAGGGAAATTCTCACTAACATCTCTTCCTTCCTCTCAGATCCTTTCAACAAATGAAACAAGAACACTCCCTTTGCTAGATAGAACTGGAGGCTAATATCTGCATGAACTGGCTCTTCCTCAGTCAGTCACATAGCTCAGTAAGTTCCATTCATGTTAAAATAACACCTTATAAGTCATGTGGAAAGAAACTGCAGACTGAACAAACATGCTGAGTAGTTTTACTAATGAAGATCAACATGGAAAAGTTAGTAAGTCTTTGTTTTTCCCATCCTTATCCTTTATCAATAAATAAACATGAGTTTTTGATACTCTTTCAGTAACTGTGGAGTCCTCATTTGGACCATACTCTGGTCTCATGTAAAGGTACAAAATTCAGTGCAGGATTAGAAGATTAGCATGTGGAGTAATGATAGTTTCACTAGAGATGAAAGGCCAGGTAGTAGTAGATCTGAGGGTTCTTTCTGTCACCCCGCCCAATTTCTCTGTAGCCCTTTCCTTTTGCATCATAAACAACCTTTATAGTAAATTATAGTGTTTGGACTTAAAGTAAGAAGAAATCATGATGGACCACTAGAGAATTGCAGCAATCTATTTTAAAATTGATGTATCTTTTAAAATAAAATTATGTTTATAATTGCAGATTTAGTTTGAGAACTGAAATTAAACATCTTTAAAAACAAATTTTTTTATTTTAAATTTAATTGTACATATTTGTGGGTTGCAGTGTGTTGTTTCAGTACATGCACATACTGTGCATTGATTCACTTAAGGTAGATAGCATAGCTTTGTTCCTGTTTGTCCACCACTACTCCCCCACCTCCCCCTTTCCCTCCCAACCTCTGATAACTATCATTCCACTCTCTACTTCTGTGAGAATCACTTTTTTTTTTTTTTTTTTAAAGACTTCACATATGAGTGAGATCATGCCATATTTGTCTTTCTGTGCTTGGCTTACTTCACTTGATGATGATGGTCTCCAGTTCCATCCATGTTGCAGCAAATGACAGGATTTCTTTTTTTCTGTAGCTGAGTAGTATTCCATTGTGTATATATACCAGATTTTTAATCCATTCATCCACTGATGGATATTTAGGTTGATTCCATCTCTTGGCTATTGTGAATAGTGTTTTGATGAACATGGGAGTGCAGGTGTCTCTTCGATATATTGATTTCATTTCCTTTGGGTATATACCCAGTAGTGGGATTGCTGGGTCATAAGGTAGTACAATTTATAATTCTGTGAAGAACCTCCATGCTGTTTTCCACAATGGCTGTACCAATGTACAATCCCACCAGCAGTGTGGAAGAGTTCCCCTTTCTCCATATTCTCATCAGCATTTGTTTTCTGTCTTTTTGATAATAGCCATTTTAACTGGAGTAAGACTATATCTCATTGTGGCTTAATTTGCATTTCCCTGATAATTAGTGATGTTGAGCATTTTTTTCATATGCCTGTTGGCCATTTGTATTTCTTCTTTTGAGAAATTTCTGTTCAGGTCCTTTGCCCATTTAAAAACAAAATTTTTAATGCAAAGGTAGAAAATTTAGGAAAGACAAAATGAAGAAAATAAATTACCTGTGATTTCATCAGTCTCTTTATTTTTACTTTCTTATTTATTATTATTTTTTTTTTTTTGGTGGCTGGCCTGACATGTGGATCCAAACCTTTGATCTTGGTATTATAATACCATGCTATAACCAGCTGAACCAACTGGCCAGCCCACCAGTCTTTTTAGATATGCATATGTGTATATGCCACACACATCTGTTTTATTTATATATTTATGTATTTTTAATATAATTAGATCATATTGTTTTTAAACTTACTTTTGCTATTTATAGTTTTGCAAACACTTTTCCATGTTGTTATATATTCTTGTATAACAATATGTTAAATTGCTGCATATTATTCCATTATAGCAATATTTTAAAAAACAAATCCCATATTATTGAATGAGGTTTATAGTGTAGAAGTTAAGTTTAAGCTTTAGATCAGATAGTTGTGAAATTGAATTCCACTCTACCACTAACTTGTTAGATGACCTTGGAAAGTTACTTAATCTCTCTGAATTTCAGTTTCTTCATGTGTAAGATGAAATAATAGTGCTTAGCTGATAAGACTGGGTCAAAGGGTATGCGGAATCCAAGGCTTCTAACATAAATCACTCTCAGAAAGGAGACATCATTGGCAGTGTGCAAAAGTGATTGTCTCCCTGCACTCTCACCAACACAGGTGCTATCTGGCTTGACAGTGCACTACCTCATTTGTTTTACTATTTTTTTAATAAACCATACTGCCTCTAGTACTACAATTATAAATTTTATTGTGTTTTGTTTTATTTTATTGGCAGCTGGCCAGTACAGGGATCCGAACCCTTGACCTTGGTGTAACACTGCATTCTAACCAACTGAACTAACTGACCAGCCCTTATTGTGTTTAAATTAAGAATATGCAGGATGTGTTTTCATATTCAAAATCTAGGGGGAAAAAACCTCACTTTGAAAAATTCTATTTAAAAAATATTTATCCATTATAACTTTGTAATATACAAAAGCTTAATTCTGCTAATTTTTAAAGATACTAGATTAAATTTTGCTGCCTCAATATCTTCTCTCATAGTGTATTATAATGAATTGCTGCTCTGAAAATCTTGCTGTATAACTTTAAGAAGACTATAAATAACCTGTGTAGGAATAACCTACTTAGTAACCAAAACTGTTCTACTTGGTTGTTTTCTCTATCCCACAGGTCAAGTGATTGCACATAAAGGAGAAGTTATGTCATAGGAGGGAAAATAACACCCAGTGGTGAGTCCGACATACAAGACAGTTTGGAGGAAGCATGACTCAGAAGTCAAGTCGTCTACTACCGAAGAGGTTCAGACACACTAGATAAAGCTTTCACAAAAGCAATATAAAAACTAAAATGAAGTTTTCAAAATTAACTTCCGTTTTATTTCAAAATCTTTTTGTAAAACAGTATTCTTACTGTGAAAACAACATGGTAATAACATGGAAAAACAGCACTTTGTCAACTGAAATTATATTTGGCAGAGTGAAGAAAGTTATTACTAAGTTATCCATTTAAGATTAGAAGACAAGAGCTGAGCTAACTAACCAAACTGAAATATTATCTCATTTTCTGTGTTATTATTTTCAATAGATAAACTCCCTTTATTAGAGGAAGTCCAGACTGACATGAAGGTGAAAATGCTTGAATATAATCCATAAGCTCAATCTAAACTTTTTTTATCAAAGGAAAATACAGTTCATTTTTAGAAGCCTTTTCAGTCTTTAATTAGCTTCTCCTTAAAATAAACTTTCCCTTAGTTTACTGGAGGTGGGAAGAGCTGCTCTAGAGATTGACTAGCCCCACCTCACCCTCCCACTCCCATTCACTCTCACCCCCACCCCCACCCCAGCCAAGGAGAAAGCAGGGACCTTGTGTCTCAGGATTAGGGGAAATAGTTAAGAAGGAGAGGAAAAGAAAATTGCCTTTCCAGCTTCTCCAATTTCCCGTGTAGCCTACAGAGAGAAGCAAGCATCCTTTGGGAGGAAATAACAAAAGTGCCAACAGTAGATAGATGAATGAAGTTTGCATCCCTGCAGGGTACTTGGTGCTCTTGCTTTTATAATGTCACATAGGCTCCTGTCCCTAACTCATGGTAGTTATTAGAAGGCAAAATAGACATTTTCTATAAACTGGCCCTACCCTCCAGGGGGCCTCTACTGTTCCTTGGTTTAGTTCCTTTTCCTGCCAGAAATATCAAAGTCAGGGAAAGGGGTTCTGGTGAAGCTATAAAAGTCCAGTTGCTGTGTTTCCTTTTTCTAAGGCACATTTGAGGTAGCCAGTTAGATCCTAAGAGGTGTTCATAGGAGACTTCAAGAGACAGCTAATTGAAAGAAATGTCAGGTATTAAGAGATAAACAAGCTTCATACAAATCACCACTGTATTATCTCTAAGGTGTCTCCACCTCAGCCAAAAAATAAAGGCTTCAGAAAAAAAAAGCATTCAAAATTTCTTTCTATTACCTTTTCATTGAGTATAGATTGGATTTCTTTTTTTTTTTTTTAAAGATGACGAGTAAGGGGATCTTAACCCTTGACTTGGTGTTGTCAGTACCACGCTCTCCCAAGGGAGCCACGGGCCGGCCCCTATAGATTGGATTCTAATACAGATTTGGCTAACCACACACTCCAATTTGTCAGACTTTTAATTCCTAAGATACTTCATGACTTCACTGTGCACTGCCATCCCCCTCCCTCATCAATACCTTCAACAAGGATAGGTGATATTGATGCTATATCTCTTATTTATCTTCTCAGAATTAGGGTATGAACTGATGAAAATAATTTTTGAAAAGTATTATCAGACTGATTGAAATTCCATACTAAGCTGAAGTATTCACATTATATAGTACAGCCTCAGAAATTGTTATGCCAATAGAAGAGGCATTTCCAAATAAAGATTGGGGAGGAAATTTCTCCAACCACAGTAAAGAGAAATCCCTGGGTTTTGACTACCACATAGGTCAGACCCTTTGTCTAGTCTTCCAATAGTCTGACTTCATCCCTATATCATCAATCCTGATAAAAGCATCCACCACACAAATATGGTCAGACATCTCTTTAACCTTTGTTCATTGGAACAGCTACAGAAATCTAATTGAAACCATATAAAACTAGTTCAAAACTGATTAAACTAACTGAAAATCGTTTTATTTCTCTATTTTATTTTATTTTACAAGTTCTCTCAGAGAAAAAGCTGAGCATGTACAGAGACATGGTTCCTGCCCTCCAGATGATCTCAGACACCACAGGAACCTGAAAATCCTCTGCCTGTGGAACCAAAGGATTGGATTCAGGCCCAACCAATCAGCCCTTGCCTGAGTCATATGGTGTGACTCAGCTCTAGCCAACTACCCTGTGCCTAGTCATATGGTTGAACAGGAGCCAGCCAATACCCAGTCCCCAATCCTTACTGATCCTTTAAAAACCGGTTCTCCTCTGGTTCAAGGAGACAGATTCAAGCATTGCCTACTATCTCCTTGCCAGTTGACCTTGCAATAAAGTCTCTTCTTCTCTCAAAAACTGGTGCCATGGTATTGGCTTCTGTGTGCATTGTGCATCAAGCCCTTGCTTGGTAAAATAATATCTGCAAAGATTTCCCTGAATTGCTAGAAAAGATACATTCCTGATACTACTCAAACCAGTCCCATACTTCCCCTGGTTCTTTTCTTCACCAACTTACTCCTCTACTTGTACGTAATTATTGAGATATGTGGCATATGAAGGGGCACAGGATTTTGAGTCCAAAGATGCACTTGTGCTGCTCACTAGTACTTCAGGCAAGTCATTCAGCCTCCCTGAGCCTATTACCAGGGTTCTTATGAGATTCAAATACATCTAATGTGTATGCAATTGCTTTAATATATAAAATGCTATATACAGTAGATACTATACTTCGTCTACTCTTTCCTGTCATCACTACCCACACATAAACATCTGTATTGGTACCCATTTTTCCCTATCAGAACCGTGTCTTATAAGCATAGTTTCTTAATTTCCTCTAAGAGAAGTTCTCTCTCTGAGCAAGACTTATCATATCCATTCCAGATTCTTTACGAATCTTTTCTGTCATCCTCTTTCTCTTGTGGCTTTAGTCTTGCCCCCACTGGTTTTGTCCTTTCAGCACAGAAACACTTAACTCTCCTTTGTTAATTTCACATTCAAAGTTTTTAAAACTCTAGGCTATTTCAACTGCCATTCTGTTTTCAAAACACTTTATTCTGCTGTAAATTTTTTTTTAGTTGAAACATGTCTGTGGGGGACAGAGTTGAATGTCAGTACCTGTGTGCAATATGTGATGCTCAAATGAGGATAATTTCTATACTGGACATTATACAATGTAATTGTTTTTTATGGCACTTTACCATTTCCTCCCTTACCCACCCCCAACCCAACCCCCCACCTTCCCACTCACTTTCCCACCTCTGGTAACCTCAGTTCTGTTCTCTCCTTTTGAAAGTTCGACATATTGTGATTGTTGTATCTTTCCTTTTTTTATTTAATTTTTTTTTTTAAAGCTTCTGCTTATGAGTGAGGACATGTGGTATTTCTCTTTCTGTGCCTGGCTTATCTCACTTAACATAATTTTCTCTAAGTTCATCCATGTTGCTGCAAATGATGGTGTTTCACTCTTTTTTATGACTGAGTAGTATTCCACTGTGTAAATATACCACATTTTCCTTATCCAGTCTTCTCTTGGTGACCATTTAAGTTGGCTCCATATCTTGGCTCTTGTAAATAGAGCTGCAATAAACATGGGAGTGCAGGTATCCCTTCAACATGACAATTTCTTTTCCTTTGGGTATATACCTAGCACTGGAATTGCTGGAACATACAGCAGACCTATTCATAGTTATTTGAGGAATCTACATACTGTTTTCTGTAATGGCTGCACCAATTTACATTCCCACCAAAAGTACAGAAGGGTTCTCCTTTCTCCACATCCTTGCCATCATTTGCTATTCTCTGTTGTTTAGATCATAACCAGTCTTACAGGCATGACATATCTCAACATGGTTTTGGTTTGCATTTCCTTGATGCTGAGTGATATTGAGCATTTTTTCATGTGTCTATCGGCCATTTATATATCTTCCTTTCAGAAATGCCTATTCAGCTCCTTTGCCCATTTTTAAATTGGGTTATTTGTTTTTGTACTGTTAAGTTGTTTGAGTTCCTTGTATATTCTGGATATTAAATCCTTGTCAGGTGCAGAGTATACAAATATTTTCTCCCACACTGTAGGTTGTCTTTTCACTCTTAATTGTTTCTTTTACTGTGCAGAAGCTTTTTAGTTTGATATAATCCCATTTGTTTTTCTTTTGTTGCATGTGCTTTTAAGGTATTATTATTAATTTCCTTACCCAGTTCTACATCCTGTAGTGTTTCCCCTATGTTTTCTTTTAGGAGTTTTATAGTTTCAGGTCTTATATTTAAGTTTTTAATCTATTTTGAGTTGATTTTGGTATATGGCAAGAGATATGGGTCTAATTTCATTCTTCTACACATGGATGTCCAGTTTTCCCAGCACCATTTATTTGAAGAGGTAGTCTTTTCCCCTAAAGTATGTTCTTGGTGCCTTTGTCAAAGATAAGTTGGCTTTCAGTACGTGAGTTGATTTCTGGGTTCTCTATTCTGTTCCATTGGTCTGAGTATCTATTTTTATGCCAGCACCATGCTGTTTGGGTTACTATAGCTTTTTAGTATAATTAGAAGTGAGGTAGTGTTATGCCTCTAGCTTTAATTTTTTTTTACTCAGGATTACTTTGGCTATTTGGGTTTTTTTTAATTGTTCCATATGAATGTTAACATAGTTCTTTCTATTTCTGTGAAGAATGTCACTGGTATTTTGATGGGGATTGCACTGAATCTGTAAATCACTTTGGGTAGTATGGACATTTCACAATGTTAATTCTTCCAATCCAAGAGCATGGAATATCTCTCCATCTTTTTGTGTCCTCTTTCATTTCATTCAGCATGATTTGCAATTCTCATTGTAGAGATCTTCAACCTCCTTGGTTAAATTTATTCCTAGGTATTTTATTTTTTCAGTTTCTATTGTAAATGGGCTTGCTTTCTTTATTTCTTTTTCTGCAAGTTGTTGGAGTATAAAAGTGCTAGTGATTTTTGCATATCGATTTTGTATCCTGCAACTTTACTGAAATCATTTATTAACTCTGAGTGTTTTTTCATAAAGTCTTTTGGCTTTTCAATATATAGGATAATGTCATCTGTAAACAGGGACAATTTGACTTCATATTTTCCAATATGGATGACCTTTATTTCTTTATCTTGCCTTTTTGCTCTGGCTGGTACTGCCAATACTATGTTAAGTGGGAGTAGTGAGAGTGGGTATTCGTGCCTTGTTCTCATTCAGGATGATATTAGTGATAGGTTTGTCATAAACGGGAAATATTGTGTTGAGATACTTTCCTTCTATTTGCTGGGAGTCTTTATCATGAAGAGATGTTGAATTTTGTCAAATGCTTTTTCTGTGTTTATTGAGATAATCATTTGGCTATTGTCCTTGATTTTGTTGATGTGATGCATCGCATTTATTGACTTAAATATGTTTTTTTTTCATTTTTTAAAAAAAATTTTATCTTGTCGGTATACATTGTGGTTGATTATTGTTGCCCCTTACCAAAACCTCCTCCCTCCTCCCTCTCCTCCCCCCCCCAACAATGTCCTTTCTGTTTCCTTTTCATATCAACTTCAAGTAATCGTAGTTGTTATATCTTCTTCCCACCCCCCCGGTTTTCTTTTTGTGTGTGTGTGTGTGTGTGTGTGAATTTATATATTAATTTTTAGCTCCCACCAATAAGTGAGAACATGTGGTATTTCTCTTTCTGTGCCTGACTCGTTTCACTTAATATAATTCTCTCAGGGTCCATCAATGTTGTTGCAAATGACAGTATTTCATTCGTTTTTATAGCTGAGTAGTATTCCATTGTGTAGATGTACCACATTTTCCGTATCCACTCATCCGATGATGGACATTTGGGCTGGTTCCAACTCTTGGCTATAGTAAAGAGGGCTGCGATGAACATTGGGGAACAGGTATACCTTCTACTTGATGATTTCCATTCCTCTGGGTATATTCCAGCAGTGGGATAGCTGGGTCATATGGTAGATCTATCTGCAATTGTTTGAGAAACCTCCACACCATTTTCCATAAAGGCGGCACCATTTTGCAGTCCCACTAACAATGTATGAGAGTTCCTTTTTCTCCGCAACCTCGCCAGCATTTATCGTTCAGAGTCTTTTGGATTTTAGCCATCCTAACTGGGGTTAGATGGTACCTCACTGTGGTTTTGATTTGCATTTCCCAGATGCTGAGTGATGTTGAGCATTTTTCATATGTCTGTTGGCCATTTGTATATCTTCCTTAGAGAAATGCCTACTTAGCTCTTTTGCCCATTTTTTAATTGGGTTGCTTGTTTTTTCTTGTAAAGTTGTTTGAGTTCCTTATATATTCTGGATATTAATCCTTTGTCAGATGTATATTTTGCAAATATTTTCTCCCACTCTGTTGGTTGTCTTTTAACTCTGTTAATCATTTCTTTTGCTGTGCAGAAGCTTTTTAGTTTGATATAATCCCATTTGTTTATTTTTCCTTTGGTTGCCCGTGCTTTTGGGGTCGTATTCATGAAGTCTGTGTCCAGTCCTATTTCCTAAAGTGTTTCTCCTATGTTTTCTTTAAGAAGTTTTATTGTTTCAGGGTGTATATTTAAATCCTTAATCCATTTTGAGTTGATTTTAGTATATGGTGAGAGGTATGGGTCTAGTTTCATTCTCCTGCATATGGATATCCAGTTATCACAGCACCATTTGCTGAAGAGGCAGTCCCTTCCCCAGTGAATAGGCTTGGTGCCTTTGTCAAAGATCAGATGGCAGTAAGTGTGTGGGTTGATTTCTGGATTCTCTATTCTATTCCATTGATCAGTGTGTCTGTTTTTATGCCAGTACCATACTGTTTTGGTTATTATAGCTTTGTAGTATAGCTTAAAGTCAGGTAGTGTTATGCATCCAGCTTTATTTTTTTTGCTCAGCATTGCTTTGGCTATGCGTGGTCTTTTATTATTCCATATAAATGTCTGGATAGTTCTTTCCATTTCTGAGAAAAATATCTTTGGAATTTTGATGGGGATTGCATTGAATTTGTATATCACTTTGGGTAGTATGGACATTTTCACAATGTTGATTCTTCCAATCCAAGAGCATGGGATATCTTTCCATCTTCTTGTATCCTCTCTAATTTCTCTCAACAGTGGTTTGTAGTTCTCATTATAGAGATTTTTCACCTCCTTGGTTAACTCAATTCCTAAGTATTTTATTTTTTTGGTGGCTATTGTAAACGGGCAGGCTTTCTTGATTTCTCGTTCTGCATGTTCACTATTAAAGAAATGCTACTGATTTTTGTGTGTTGATTTTGTATCCTGCTACTGTGCTGAAATCATTTATCAATTCCAACAGTTTTTTTGTAGAGGTTTTAGGCTGTTCGATATATAGGATCATGTCATCTGCAAACAGGGACAGTTTGACTTCATCTTTTCCAATCTGGATGCCCTTTATTTCCTTCTCTTCTCTGATTGCTCTGGCTAGTACTTCCAATACTATGTTGAATAGGAGTGGTGAGAGTGGGCATCCTTGTCTAGTTCCTGTTCTTAAAGGAAAAGCTTTCAGCTTTTCCCCATTCAGGATGATATTGGCAGTGGGTTTGTCATATATGGCTTTAATTATGTTGAGATACTTTCCCTCTATACCTAACTTATAGATGGTCTTTGTCATGAATGAGTGCTGAATTTTATCAAATGCTTTTTCAGCATCTATAGAGATGATCATATGGTCCTTGTGTTTGAGTTTATTAATATGGTGTATCACATTTATTGATTTGCGTATGTTGAACCAACCTTGCATCCCTGGGATGAATCCCACTTGATCGTGGTGAATAATTTTACGTATGTGTTGCTGCATTCTGTTTGCTAGTATTTTAGTGAGGATTTTTGCATCTATATTCATGAAGGATATCGGCCTGTAGTTTTCTTTTTTGGTTATATCTTTACCTGGTTTTGGTATCAGGATGATGTTTGCTTCATAGAATGAGTTTGGGAGATTAGTATCTGTTTCAAACTTTTGGAATAGTTTGTAAAGAATCGGTGTCAATTCCTCTTTGAATGTTTGGTAAAATTCTGCTGTGAATCCATCTGGTCCTGGGCTTTTCTTTGTTGGGAGCCTTCTGATAACAGCTTCAATCTCCTTTATTGTTATCGGTCTGTTCACATTTTCTACATCTTCATGGTTCAGTTTTGGGAGCTTGTGTGTGTCCAGAAATTTATCCATTTCCTCCAGATTTTCAAATTTGTTGGCGTATAGTTGTTTATAGTAGTCTCGAATGATTCCTTGTATTTCAGATGAATCAGTTGTAATATCACCTTTTTCATTTCTAATTTTTGTTATTTGAAGCTTCTCTCTTCTTTTTTTTGTTAGCCATGCTAATGGTTTGTCAATTTTATTTACCTTTTCAAGAAACAAACTTTTTGATTCGTTGATCTTTTGTATTGTTTTTTAGGTTTCAATTTCATTCAGTTCTGCTCTGATCTTAATGATTTCTTTCCGTCTGCTAAGTTTAGGTTTGGATTGTTCTTGTTTTTCTAGTTCTTTAAGGTGAAGTGTTAGGTTGTTCACTTGCCATCTTTCCATTCTTCTGAGGTGAGCGTTTAATGCAATAAATTTCCCCCTTAATACTGCTTTTGCAGTATCCCACAGGTTTTGGTATGATGTATCATTATTTTCATTAGTTTCAATAAATTTTTTGATTTCCTGCTTGATTTCTTCTTGGACCCATATGTCATTAAGTAGAATGCTGTTTAATTTCCATGTGTTTGTATAGTTTCCAGAGTTTCATTTGTTATTGATTTCTAGTTTTAATCCATTGTGGTCGGAGAAAATACGTGGGATACATCCAATTTTTTTAAATTTGTTGAGACTTCATTTGTGACCTATTATGTGATCTATCCTGGAGAATGATCCATGTGCTGATGAGAAGAATGAATATTCTGAGGTTGTTGGATGGAATGTTCTGTAGATACCTGCCAAGTCCAATTGGTCTAGGGTATTGTTTAGATCTTGTGTTTCTCTGCTGATTCTTTGCCTAGATGATCTGTCCTATATTGACAGTGGGGTTTTCAGGTCCCCTGCTATTATGGTATTAGTGTCTATTTCCTTCTTTAGGTCTAATAGAGTTTGTTTTATAAATCTGGCTGCTCCGACATTGGGTTCATACATATTTATGATTGTTATGTCTTCTTGATGCATCAGTCCTTTTATCATTATGTAGTGTCCCTCAGTGTCTCTTTTTATGGTTTTTAGTTTAAAGTCTATTTTGTCAGATATAAGAATAGCTACTCCAGCTCGTTTTTCTTTTCTGCTTGCATGGTAAATCTTTTGCCATCTTTTCACTCTTAGTCTATGTGAATCTTTATGGGTGAGGTGGGTCTCTTGAAGGCAGCATAGAGTTGGGTCCTCCTTTTTAATCCAGTCAGCCAGTCTGTGTCTTTTGATTGGGGAATTTAAGCCTTTAACATTAAGAGTTGTTATTGAAAGGTGTTGATTTATTCCTAGCATTTTATTGGTTGTTTAGTTGTCTTAGGTGTCTTTTGTTCCTTGCTCTCTCATTTACTGTTTGTTTTTTGTGTTTGTTGGTTCCTTAGGTTGTAGATAGCGTTTTTGTTTGTTTGATTTCTCTTCATGAATGCCATTTTTATTATACTACTGGGTTTTGATTTTTCTTGGGTTTTTATGGCAGTGGTAGCTATTTTTCAGGAACCAAACCCAGTACTCCCTTGAGGATTTCTTGTAAGGGTGGTCGTGTGGTAGTGAACTCCCGCAGTTTTTGTTTGTCTGAGAAATATACTATTTGCCCTTCATTTCGGAATGATAGCCTTGCAGGGTAGAATATTCTTGGCTGGCAATCTTTGTCTTTTAGTATTTTGAATATATCATCCCATTCCTTTCTAGCTTTTAGGGTTTGTGATGAAAAGTCTGATGTTAGCCTGATTGGGGCTCCCTTATAGGTGATTTGACGCTTCTCTCTTGTAGCTTTTAAGATTCTCTCTTTGTCTCTGAGTTTTGCCAATCTGACTATAACATGTCTTGGAGAAGACCTTTTTGGGTTGAATATTTTTGGAGATTGTTGAGCTTGCTGGATCTGAAGATCTCTGATTTTTCCTATACCTGGGAAGTTTTCTGCCACTATTTTGTTGAATATGTTTTCAATGTAATCTCCGTTTTCCTCCCCTTCTGGAATACCCATGACTCGGATATTTGAGCGCTTAAGGTTGTCTGATATCTCTCTCAGATTTTCTTCAATGCCTTTGATTCTTTTTTGTTGTTGTTGTTGTCTGCCTGTGTTATTTCAAACAGCCCATCTTCAAGTTCAGAGGTTCTCTCTTCAACTTCGACAAGCCTACTGGTTAAACTCTCCATTGTGTTTTTTATTTCACTGAATAACTTCTTCAGTTCGGCACGTTCTGCTACATTTTTTTTCAGGACATTGATTTCCTTGTACATTTGCTCTTTCAGGTCCTGTATACTTTTCCTCGTTTCATCATGATGTCTAGCTGAGTTTTCTTGTATCTCATTCAGTCTCCTTAGAATTATCACTCAAAATTCCTTGTCAGTCATTTCAAGGGCTTCTTGTTCTATAGGATCTAGAGTTTAAGATTTATTAACTTTTGGTGGTGTACTTTCTTGATTTTTTGTATTTCTGGTATCTTTTTTTTTATGTTTATTCTTTTTGGCAGGGGTTTTCACAGTCCACTGGTTTGAGACTATTGACTAACTAAGATGTTGCTGTTTGCCAATTTGGTATGGCTACCTCCGTGACTGTTCAATTGGCCTCTAGTGCCTTGTGTGTGTGGTTGCCTCGGGTCTTGTTCCTCTCTGGGGATCCACCTCTCTGTTCAGCTTGGACTCTGCTTGGCTGCTGGATCATGCGGCAGTACCGCAGTGTGTGTGGTCTCTGCTGAGCTTCCACTTCCCATGCAGGACTTCTCCCTGTTCCGTGCGCTTGGCCTGGGCTGCTGGGTCACGCAGTGGCGGCCCCGCAGGGTGTGTGTTTTCTGCCGATCTCCGTCTCCCTAGCTGGACGTCTCCCCGCTCTGTGTGCACTAGGCTGGGCTGGGACGTGTCTTCTGCAACCCTCGTCTATCAGCCGGGCCTTCAAGACCCTGCTTGGCACCGCCTCACCCAGGAAGTCTACCAGTTTTCTGCTAGGCGCAGACGACCGGTCGCTCTTGGTGCCTTTGTTGCATTGTGCAGATCTTTCTCGGGACTTATCACCTTCCTCCTGGTATTGCGGTTATTTGTGTACTTGTCTTATCTCCCACACCAGAGCGTGAGCTCCTTGGGGGAGGAGCCCGCAGCACACGGTTCACCTTTGAATCCCCCTGGCGTGGACCGAGTCTGGTGCCCGCCCGCAGTCAGCTCTCCCGCAGGTTCAAGTGAACTCAGGAATGCTCCGACCACACTATTCCTAACCAGAAATCGGTTAGGCGTTTTTCCGAACTGGTGGCTGCAGAGATGGTATCTGCCTCCTGTTAACAGGAAGTTTACCGGGGGCCTGAGCCCAGGGTGTGGTGGAGTGACAGTCAGCCTAGCCTGTACTGCTTTCCCTCCCGACACTGGCCAGGGACGCCCCACGCCACCAGCCCTGCCAGAATACCATGGAGGGAGTGGGAGGGGAGGCCGGCCCGCAGGTCCCGGGAAGCCCCGCACTGTGGCAAGCAAGTGGGAAGGCTCAGTGAGGAGCCAAGCCGGACAAGGAGGACAGGCCTGGCCGAGCCGGGTCAGAGCCACCACCACCTGAGAAAATGGAGGCAGCCCCAGGGCCGGTGAGTGGCCTGGTGGGGCAGGTGGAAGCCAGGTGGGCGTCCACCCCTCGAGCAGGGCCGGGCCCGGGGTCACTCATGGGGCTGGGCTAGGCCAGGCAGCTCCCTCTCTGCCTCTGCGTCATCACCATCCCTGTCCTCGGCCAACTTAAATATGTTGAACCATCCTTGCATCCCTAGGATGAATCCTACTTGGTCATGGTATATAATTTTTTTTGATGTGTTGCTACTATGTTCCATTTGCTAATATTTTTATTGAGGATTTTTGTGTCTGTTGATCAAAGGCTTGGCCTATAGTTTTATTTTCTTTTGTTGTGCCTTTGTCTGGTTTTGGTATCACGGTGATGCTGGCCTCATAGAATGAGTTTGGAAAAATGGCCTACGTTTCAAATTTTGAAATACTTTGAAGATAATTGGTATTAATTCCTCCTTAATGGTCTGGTAGAATTTAGCAGTAAAGCCATCCAGTCCTGGGCTTTTCTTTGTTGCGAGACTGCTGATTACTGCTTCAATCTTGTTTGTTATTGGTCTGTCCAGGTTTTCTGTTTCTTCTTGGTTTACTCTTGGTAGTTTGTATGTGTACAGAAATTTATCCATTTCCTCCAGGTTTTCATATTTGTTGGCATATAGTATAATAGTCTCTAATGATTCTTTGTATTTCTGTGGTATTGGTTGTAGTGTCTCCTTTTTTCCTTTCTAATTTTTGTTATTTGGGTCTTCTCTTTCTCTCTCTCTTTTTTTTTTTTTTTAGTTAACCTAGCTAATGGTTTGTCTATTTTGTTTATCTTCTCAAAAAACCTTTCTGTTTTATTGATCTTTTGTATCATTTTTGGGGGTCTCTGTTTCATTTAGTTCTGCTCTGATCTTAATTATTTCTTTCCATGTACCTAACCCAGCTGCAACTAGGTAAGCTGCTGCCGCCACTCCAGGGCCCCACCAGAGTCCTGAGGCAGGGAGCCAGGGGAAGCCAAACCCAGCCACAACTAGGCAAGCTGCCACCACCACCTCAGGGCCCTGCCAGGGTCCTGAGGCATGGAGCGGGGGAAGCTGAACCCAGCCGCAGCCAGGCAAAGAGGACACCAAAAATGCCATTTCCACGTGGGTAGCTCAGCATAGTCACCACAGCTGCCATGGCTGCTTGCAAAAATGGCTAGACTCTATAGCAGCAGTCAATGCCATGGTGCAGATGGCATGCCAGACTCTCAACTACATTGACACAAGGAGAAGCACCAGCAGAGACCAAAAAAAAAGAAGAGGTCTCTCTCAACAAAGCACACTCCAGAGTAATAGAAGAAGCATCTGATTTACAATAATAGGGGCAGACTTGATCACAACAGTCTCATTACTGTACAGATCATCCAGGAAACAAACCAACAGAGAAATAGTTAATCTATCAGACAGAGAGAAAACATGTATGGTTACTAGAGGGGCGGGGGGGAGGGGGAAAGGGAGGGAAGAAGAGGAGGAGGTAGATTGGGTAAGGGGCATAAAGAATAAGTATGATTTGGAAAACGAGGGACATATCTATCAGAGAGAAAGTGATTAAATAGATAATGCATTAAAAATATTTTGAATTGAAGGTATTTTAAAGCATAAATATACTACAACTCATTCAAATACGTCTCTTCAAAAGTGAAGCTATCTGACCCTACAGGAAGAAATGCTGCCCTGATGATTTAGAACAGCCCTGTCCAATAGAAATACAATATGAGCTACAAATGTGAGCCAAATAAGTTTTAAACTCTCTAGTACCTACATTAAAAAAGTAAAATAGGCGAAATTAGTTTTAATAATATGTTTTACTTTATTCAATATATCTAAAATTTTATTTTAACATACTTAACAGAATTATTGAGATTCTCTACATTCTGTTTTTCATTCTAAATCTTTGCAATCTGTTGTATATTTTACAATCAGAACATCTCAATCCAGAATAAGTACATTTCAAGTGCTTGATGGTCACATATGGATGGTGGCTACAAGTTGGACAGCATGGATTTAGAATTTAGAGCTTTTTATTCTGTGCAAGGGGATGAGCCACTGCAATAACCCAAATGGCAATTTTGTTAAATAGAGGAAGTCTGGCTTGTAAGGAAGAAAAAAACACAAACTTTTCCTATGTGAGATTACGACCTAAAGTAGGACTTTTCCATTGATTACTCTTCAGTTATGGATATACCTTATTGAAGAGTAATCTTAATTAGTCCAAGAAGAAAAAACATATATACAAGACAGAAGTACTTTTTAAAAAATTTTTATTTTTTTAAAAGACAACCAGTAAGGGGATCTTAACCTTTGATTCGGTGTCAGCACCAAATCGCTCTCCCAAGTGAGCTAACTGGCCATTCCTATATAGGGATCCGAACCTGTGGCCTTGGTGTTATCAGCACCACACTCTCCCAAGTGAGCCACGGGCCAGCCCTAGGACAGAAATACTTTAGATACCTTCTTCTGAATGGGGCCTCTGAAAGAATCTGGCCAAATATTCTGTAAATTCAGTAAGTGAAAATATCAGAGGGTTTGTGAATTGTGTTTAAATTTAATAACTAGTATTCAAGAACATTTGCAGTCTATATTATATGGTATACATTTTTCATATGATGTCATTATCAATAATATTTTCTTCATTTATGCATGTGCCTAAGTAGTAAACTTCATTACTGGAGTAGGAAAGCTTTGAATTATAGAGCTGTTGTATGAAATCCTCTCAACTGAGACCTATTTTGAGAGAATAAGTGCAGGGATGAGTTTTTTCCAGTTTCTTCTCCACTCTTCCCATCTCTCATCAAAAAACGTACATCAAGATATCTATTTAAGTATACCATTTTATTTGAAATAATATTTACATTGGGGACTAGTAGAAGTTTATGTTACATACAGTTCTCAATATACATATTTATTTTAATGACATGACTTTTTGACATTTAGCCTATCAAATATTGTTATTTAATAGTTTGTCTCAGACAAACAAAAACTGCGGGAGTTCACTACCACAAGACCACCCTTACAAGAAATCCTGAAGGGAGTACTGGGTTTGGTTCCTGAAAAATAACTACCACTGCCATAAAAACCCAAGAAAAATCAAAACCCGCTAGTACAATAAAAATGGCATTCATGAAGAGAAAACAAGCTAACAAAAACACTATCTACAACCTAAGGAACCAACAAACAAAGAAACCAAACAGTAAATCAGAAAGCAAGGAACAAAAGACACCTAAGACAACCAAACAACCAATAAAATGCTAGGAATAAATCAACACCTTTCAATAACAACTCTTAATGTTAAAGGCTTAAATTCCCCAATTAAAAGACACAGACTGGCTGACTGGATCAAAAAGCAGGACCCAACTATATGCTGCCTACAAGAGACCCACCTCACCCATAAAGATTCACACAGACTAAGAGTGAAAGGATGGAAAAAGATTTACCATGCAAACAGAAAAGAAAAACGAGCTGGAGTGGCTATTCTTATATCTGACAAAATAGACTTTAAACTAAAAACCATAAAAAGAGACAATGAGGGACACTACTTAATGATAAAAGGACTGATCCATCAAGAAGACATAACAATCATAAATATGTACGCACCCAATGTTGGAGCAGCCAGATTTATAAAACAAACTCTATTAGACCTAAAGAAGGAAATAGACACTAATACCATAATAGCAGGGGACCTGAACACTTCACTGTCAATATTAGACAGATCATCTAGGCAAAGAATCAGTAGAGAAACACAAGATCTAAACAAGACTCTAGACCAATTGGAATTGGCAGATATCTACAGAACATTCCACCCAACAACCTCAGAATATTCATTCTTCTCATCAGCACATGGATCATTCTCCAGGATAGATCACATATTAGGTCACAAATCAAGTCTCAATAAATTCAAAAAAATTGCAATTATCCCATGTATCTTCTCAGACCACAATGGATTAAAACTAGAAATTAATAACAAACAAAACTCTGGAAACTATACAAACACATGGAAATTAAACAGCATTCTACTTAATGACATATGGGTCCAAGAAGAAATCAAGCAGGAAATCAAAAAGTTTATTGAAACTAATGAAAACAATGATACATCATACCAAAACCTGTGGGATACTGCAAAAGCAGTATTGAGGGGAAAATTTATTGCATTAAATGCTCACTTCAGAAGAATGGAAAGATGGCAAGTGAACAACCTAACACTTCACCTTAAAGAACTAGAAAAACAAGAACAATCCAATCCTAAAGTTAGCAGACGGAAAGAAATCATTAAGATCAGAGCAGAACTGAATGAAATTGAAAACCAAAAAACAATTCAAAAGATCAACGAATCAAAAAGTTGGTTTTTTGAAAAGATAAATAAAATTGACAAACCATTAGCTTGGCTAACAAAAAAAAGAAGAGAGAAGACTCAAATAACAAAAATTAGAAATGAAAAAGGCGATATTACAACTGATTCATCTGAAATACAAGGAATCATTCAAGACTACTATAAACAACTATACGCCAACAAATTTGAAAATCTGGAGGAAATGGATAAATTTCTGGACACACACAAGCTCCCAAAACTGAACCGTGAAGACGTAGAAAATTTGAACAGACCAATAACAATAAAGGAGATTGAAGCTGTTATCAGAAGGCTCCCAACAAAGAAAAGCCCAGGACCAGATGGATTCACAGCAGAATTTTACCAAACATTCAAAGAGGAATTGACACCGATTCTTTACAAACTATTCCAAAAGATTGAAACGGACGCAAATCTCCCAAACTCATTCTATGAAGCAAACATCATCCTGATACCAAAACCAGGTAAAGATATAACCAAAAAAGAAAACTACAGGCCGATATCCTTGATGAATATAGATGCAAAAATCCTCACTAAAATACTAGCAAACAGAATACAGCAACACATACGAAAAATTATTCATCACGATCAAGTGGGATTCATCCCAGGGATGCAAGGTTGGTTCAACATACGCAAATCAATAAATGTGATACACCATATTAATAAACTCAAACACAAGGACCATATAATCATCTCTATAGACGCTGAAAAAGCATTTGATAAAGTTCAGCACTCATTCATGACAAAGACCCTCTATAAGTTAGGTATAGAGGGAAAGTATCTCAACATAATTAAAGCCATATATGCCAAACCCACTGCCAATATCATCCTGAATGGGGAAAAGCTGAAAGCTTTTCCTTTAAGAACAGGCACTAGACAAGGATGCCCACTCTCACCACTCCTATTCAACATAGTGTTGGAAGTACTAGCCAGAGCAATCAGAGAAGAGAAGGAAATAAAGGGCATCCAGATTGGAAAAGATGAAGTCAAACTGTCCCTGTTTGCAGATGACATGATCCTATATATCGAACAGCCTAAAACCTCTACAAAAAAACTGTTGGAATTGATAAATGATTTCAGCACAGTAGCAGGATACAAAATCAACACACAAAAATCAGTAGCATTTATTTTCTCCAATAGTGAACATGCAGAAGGAGAAATCAAGAAAGCCTGCCCATTTACAATAGCCACCAAAAAAATAAAATACTTAGGAATTGAGTTAACCAAGGAGGTGAAAAATCTCTATAATGAGAACTACAAACCACTGCTGAGAGAAATTAGAGAGGATACAAGAAGATGGAAAGATATTCCATGCTCTTGGATTGGAAGAATCAACATAGTGAAAATGTCCATACTACCCAAAGTGATATACAAATTCAATGCAATCCCCATCAAAATTCCAAAGACATTTTTCTCAGAAATGGAAAAAACTATTCAGACATTTATATGGAACAATAAAAGACCACGAATAGCCAAAGCAATGCTCAGCAAAAAAAATAAAGCTGGAGGCATAACACTACCTGACTTTAAGCTATACTACAAAGCTATAATAACCAAAACAGTATGGTACTGGCATAAAAACAGACACACTGACCAATGGAATAGAATAGAGAATCCAGAAATCAACCCACACACTTACTGCCATCTGATCTTTGACAAAGGCACCAAGCCTATTCACTGGGGAAGGGACTGCCTCTTCAGCAAGTGGTGCTGGGAAAACTGGATATCGATATGCAGGAGAATGAAACTAGATCCATACCTCTCACCGTATACTAAAATCAACTCAAAATGGATTAAGGATTTAAATATACACCCTGAGACAATAAAACTTCTTAAAGAAAACATAGGGGAAACACTTCAGGAAATAGGACTGGGCACAGACTTCATGAATACGACCCCAAAAGCACGGGCAACCAAAGGAAAAATAAACAAATGGGATTATATCAAACTAAAAAGCTTCTGCACAGCAAAAGAAACAATTAAAACAGTTAAAAGACAACCAACAGAGTGGGAGAAAATATTTGCAAAATATACATCTGACAAAGGATTAATATCCAGAATATATAAGGAACTCAAACAACTTTACAAGAAGAAAACAAGCAACCCAATTAAAAAATGGGCAAAAGAGCTAAGTAGGCATTTCTCTAAGGAAGATATCCAAATGGCCAACAGACATATGAAAAGATGCTCAACATCACTCAGCATCCGGGAAATGCAAATAAAAACCACATTGAGATACCATCTAACCCCAGTTAGGATGGCTAAAATCCAAAAGACTATGAACGATAAATGCTGGCGAGGCTGCGGAGAAAAAGGAACTCTCATACATTGTTGGTGGGACTGCAAAATGGTGCAGCCTCTATGGAAAATGGTATGGAGGTTCCTTAAACAATTGCAAATAGATCTACCATATGACCCAGCCATTCCACTGCTGGGAATATACCCAGAGGAATGGAAATCATCAAGTCGAAGGTATACCTGTTCCCCAATGTTCATCGCAGCACTCTTTACAATAGCCAAGAGTTGGAACCAGCCCAAATGCCCATCATCAGATGAGTGGATACGGAAAATGTGGTACATCTACACAATGGAATACTACTCAGCTATAAAAACGAATGAAATACTGCCATTTGCAACAACATGGATGGACCTTGAGAGAATTATATTAAGTGAAACAAGTCAGGCACAGAAAGAGAAATACCACATGTTCTCACTTATTGGAGGGAGCTAAAAATTAATATATAAATTCACACACACACACATACACACACACACACACAAACCGGGGGGGGGGGGAAGAAGATATAACAACAACAATTATTTGAAGTTGATACAACAAGCAAACAGAAAGGACATTGTTGGGGGGGAGGGGGGAGGGAGAAGGGAGGGAGGTTTTGGTGATGGGGAGCATTAATCAGCTACAATGTATATCGACAAAATAAAATTAAAAAAAAAAAAAAAAAAAATAGTTTGTAAAATGTGTTGGATCACACAAATAAATTTACATTAGTCTGCTACCTTAAAAAAAGCTCTCCCTGCCCCCTTTCTAGCCACACTTTCGCTCCCCAGGCCTTCCTCTCACCCTCACAGATCTCTGGCAATAGAGGAAGGAGTGGGGATGAAGCTAAGTGGATTAAAACAATGGGGAAGGGAAGAAGAGAGTAGGCAAAGTACCTTATGACCTTAAGATAATGAGCCATGTTTTCCTGTGTGTCTGGTGAACTGTCTCTACAGACACTTCCAAAAAAGATGTTATAAAAATGTCACAAATAAAGGCATATTGGGCTAAGCCTACCAAGTTTGCTACTTTGAATCACAACACACATTTGAATGTAACTGAAAAGCAGATTTCAGTATGTTTGGAAGGTGAGTAATGGGGGTGAGATGGCAATCAGTCTTACAAAGTCATTGTTTATGACATATTACAATCTTTTAAAATATTTGATAAAAGACATTGTGTTCCCCCTGTTCCCATCTATTGTCAAAAGATAATGAGGACTTCTTGGCTGAGATAGAGATAAATTTCCAGTTGTGTTGATTAAGGGTGAAACTTTGCTGTATGTCTCTTAATTTTCAAAAATTTTCAATTTTCTTTACATTGAAGCAACAATGAATGAGCAAAGAATGAAAAGTACAATGCACATAAGATTTCTAAGTAGCTATGGTAGGCAGAATAATGCCCCCCGAAAATGTCCATGTCCTAATCCCTAGAACCTCCAAGTATATTACGTCCCATGGCAAAAGGGACTTTGCAAATGTGATTAAGTTAAGGATCTTGAGGTGGGGAGATTATTCTGGATTATCCAGATGTGCCCAATGTAATCACAAACATCCTTGTAAGAGGGAGTTAAGAGGGTCAAAATCAGCAAGAGGAGCTATGACAACAGATGCACAGGTTGGAGTGATGCACTTTGATGGGGGTAGGGGCTATAAGCCAAGAAATGCAGGCAGCCTCTGAAAGCTGGGAAAGACAAGGAAAGAGATTCTCACCTAGGTTCTCCAGAAGGATTTTAGTATAAGACCCACTTCAGATTTCTGACTTCCAGAACTGTTAAGTTAAAAAAAAAATTGTGTTGCTGTAAGCCACTAAATTTGTGGTAATTTGCTACGCCGTGATACAAAACTAATACAGCAACCTTTGCAGAACATAAATGCAACACATATGCCTCAACCTCCTGCGGTTTTGGTTTTTTTAACCAACGATAGTTTTTATCCTCATACTTATCATAATTCTATTGCCAATGACAGGAACCATCATCATATCCGTTACATATAAGGACAATCACACCAGCAAGTAAGGCTGTCTATTTCCATTTATCAAAATCATTCACCTAATACTTATTGAACAAAGAAGTGACTAAGACCAATAAAATCTCCACTCAGTTGGAGCTTACATTCTAATGGGGGGAGACAGACAATTTTAAAAAATGCAATTTCATATAATGATACATTTTCTGTGGGAAGTGTAAATACTAGCTGATTCTAGAAAATTAAACCAAGTGTCCCTTCGTAAACACAACTGCTGGGTTCATGAGCCCTTTACTACTGTAAAATATGTTTTTTCCTGAGGTATTCAAGTAAAACTTCCAAGGATTCCTCAAGACCTGGCATTTCCTCTATTTCATGTAAACTTTCTCAAATTTTATGGGTAATCACTTTCTAAAGAAGACAGTACAAGTGAATATTATTGCCACTCTCCAACCTCTGTATTTGTGATCCACCTCTAGCCTACATGCCATGTACTGGCCAACATCCTGAAATAACCTAGGATTGTTGAGTCTCATGTTGGTTCCAAAATCTCTGTACAAGAGGGCCTTAGGGATAGTAATGTCATTGAAAGTGAGGCTAGAAGTGAGGCTAGGAGACTTGTCTCAAAGTTCTGCTTTTGAATAGTGAACACCCTGTTTGTTTGCGGTGGTTTGGTGGATGGTGATGTAGACTAGAGGGTAGAATTCAGAAGATTACCCTAAACCACTCTTTGGTGATGCCACTGCAAGACAGGAACTAGGGAGTTGAAGATCTAGTCAAGGGGCATCCTGGGAGAGGGTCTGATCCCTGGGAAGGGATCCTCTGAGTTCAAAGGAATAAAAAAAGAATGGTTAATTAGAAATATGGCAGGTACAATCCAAGCTCTGTTAGTGTATTCTCTTTGCATTATTTGGGGTTAGAGCTGCTCTCTATAAGATACAGAAGTATAATTTTCTTACTTTTGTGCCTGAAGTGATTGAGCAGTAATTGTCCAAAGTGACTATTTTCAAGTGACATTTGATGGAACTACACAGGTAGTTTCATACTATTCATGTTTTTACCCAACTGAGGAACTATTTACAAGAGCAAACTCCAAGCAAGAAATCTACAGGCAAAAATGTATTTAAAATTCAGAGACATTCTTCATTTCTTTCTTTCCCTTACCCCTTACATTCAATTTATCAGCAGCTTCTAACACTTTACCTCTAAAATATCACCTGAGTAGTCCATTTCTTTCCATTTCCATTATTATAGTGCTAATTCAAATCACCATTGTGTTTTGCTTGGACCCTAACTGATATCTTGCCTCTCAACAATCCATTCTGTAAGAGCAGCCAGGGTAATACTATTAACTTTATTGAGAAATATTAAAATTTCAGTCAATACAAAGAATTTTAAAACACTAGTGTACTCACTACCCAGAGTTAACAAAATTTTTGTCTTTACAGTTATGAGTGGCATTACAAATATAACAAAAATAGACATTGCAAATGTGGTGATTTCTTCTTTGTTTCCCTCTCCAGTCCCATAACCTAGCCTTAAATTAGGTGTTTATCCTTCCAGGCTATTTTTATACTTTTGTCTTTTGTTTTGGAAATTTTATTATTGCAGTTTTGGATCATAATCATTTATGTTATTTATGTTACAAACATCATCTCTCAGTTTATGCCTTATCTTTTCTCTTTGTATAAGGTGTTATTTGCCATTCAAAAACTTTAATCAAAGTGATATTTTAAAGACATAAATTAGGTTGCAGTACTAAGTTTTTGTTAAAATTAAACAACGATCTTACTATAAATCCTGTATAGTTTGTAGTATATATCGGTATATAGTAGAGTTTGGACATATTCATTCCCAACAATTCCTAGAATAATGCTTTGCACTATTATACTAATAATGGTAAGTATTCAATGAAATTTATTGGATAAGTGATTGTTTTTGTCATTGTCATAAAATTCTGAATTAAAAAACTTTCACCCAGTATTGGATCATCAATATTCCAATTCCAAGAGTGATCAAAATTAAATAAGCAGCACTCACCCTAGTATTTTTCTTGATGGGCTTTCGTTCTTTCTAGATATATTGCATATCATAGAAGCACCACAACTAGGCTTACATCAGTTAAGAAGATTGGATATCACCACAACCACCTCTTCAGGAGAAGAAAGGGTTACAATACAGAGGAAGTCTGGGTTTCAGAACAATGGGAATGCAGATAGAATAGTGGTCAAGAGCCTGGCTTCTGGAATCAGACAAATCTGGATTTTAACCCTGGGTCTGCCACTTGTTAGCTGTGTAATTTTGGAACACCTATCTTCTCTAATTCTCAATTTTCGCAACTACAAAATAAGGAAAATAATATCTCCCTTGTAGTCTGGAGATTCAATGAGCTAATGTATTAAGGCATCTGCACAGTGCCTGAAACCGGGGTTCAACAAATAGTAGCAGTTGTATGTATTATTGAGTGGAAGTTATTATATATTCCCATCTATTATATAATGGAAATATAGAGATTTTAAATTTTAATGGCATTTTAAGATTACAATATGATTATAATGTACTAAGAAATACCTTTTCAATATAAGAACAAATTGCCTTAGATGATATACTTCCTATCTTCTAGTTTCCATTGATGAATTATTATAGATTTGTGCACATTTCAATTATTATTGCCCAAGTTTTTATTTTTTTAAATGTTCATGTCTTTATTAATACTTTATATATAGTTTTAGATAATGCATAAATGTGATCATATACATGCTTTCAGAGTGAAGATTTTTAAAAAGTCTCATCTCCTCTCTCCTCCCACTTCAGCCTCCTTCCATGCCATTCCTATGGTAATCCATGTTAACAGCCTAATAGGTATCCATTCACTTTTTTCTCTTGATTTATATAATTCTGTGTAAACCTATTCATATACATATGCAAATGCAATGTTTTTTAAATAACTAATTTAAAAATGGGACCATATTATCAAGTAGGTTACTTTTCTCACCTGATATTACCTGGGAGAAATACCTCTAACTTATTTGGTTGTAAGTTGAATTCATATTTTTAATGGCAGCACAATATTCTGTGATTTAGATGTAGCATTATCTATTTAGCAATCCCCCAATTTTTGAGCCTTTTTTTTCCATTTTTTTGGCACTGCAGATAATATTACAATCAACATCCTTGTATGTCTTTATCTACTGATATGTTTATTTCTTTGGGATAGATTCCCAGGTATAGGATTGCTAGGTTGGAGGATATGTGCATTTTTTTTGACCGGTAAGGGGATTGTAACCCTTGGCATGGTGTGGTCCGCACCACGCTCAGCCAGTAAGCGCACCAGCCATCCCTATATAGGATCCGAATCCCTGGCCTCGGCGCTAGCACTCTCCTGAGTGAGCCACAGGGCTGGCCCGATATGTGCATTTTTAATTTTAATAGATATTGATGAATATTTTCCAATAGCAACAAGAAATGTAAAAACATTTTGTCACTTTCATATAAATATCACTTGTATGCAATAGTTATATAGCAATATGACATCTTTTTTTTTAAAAAGAACAATATTCCTTTAAGAACAGGAACTAGACAAGGATGCCCACTCTCACCACTCCTATTCAACATAGTATTGGAAGTACTAGCCAGAGCAATCAGAGAAGAGAAGGAAATAAAGGGCATCCAGATTGGAAAAGATGAAGTCAAACTGTCCCTGTTTGCAGATGACATGATCCTATATATCGAACAGCCTAAAACCTCTACAAAAAAACTGTTGGAATTGATAAATGATTTCAGCACAGTAGCAGGATACAAAATCAACACACAAAAATCAGTAGCATTTCTTTAATAGTGAACATGCAGAACGAGAAATCAAGAAAGCCTGCCCGTTTACAATAGCCACCAAAAAAATAAAATACTTAGGAATTGAGTTAACCAAGGAGGTGAAAAATCTCTATAATGAGAACTACAAACCACTGTTGAGAGAAATTAGAGAGGATACAAGAAGATGGAAAGATATCCCATGCTCTTGGATTGGAAGAATCAACATTGTGAAAATGTCCATACTACCCAAAGTGATATACAAATTCAATGCAATCCCCATCAAAATTCCAAAGATATTTTTCTCAGAAATGGAAAGAACTATCCAGACATTTATATGGAATAATAAAAGACCACGCATAGCCAAAGCAATGCTGAGCAAAAAAAATAAAGCTGGATGCATAACACTACCTGACTTTAAGCTATACTACAAAGCTATAATAACCAAAACAGTATGGTACTGGCATAAAAACAGACACACTGATCAATGGAATAGAATAGAGAATCCAGAAATCAACCCACACACTTACTGCCATCTGATCTTTGACAAAGGCACCAAGCCTATTCACTGGGGAAGGGACTGCCTCTTCAGCAAATGGTGCTGTGATAACTGGATATCCATATGCAGGAGAATGAAACTAGACCCATACCTCTCACCATATACTAAAATCAACTCAAAATGGATTAAGGATTTAAATATACACCCTGAAACAATAAAACTTCTTAAAGAAAACATAGGAGAAACACTTTAGGAAATAGGACTGGACACAGACTTCATGAATACGACCCCAAAAGCACGGGCAACCAAAGGAAAAATAAACAAATGGGATTATATCAAACTAAAAAGCTTCTGCACAGCAAAAGAAATAATTAACAGAGTTAAAAGACAACCAACAGAGTGGGAGAAAATATTTGCAAAATATACATCTGACAAAGGATTAATATCCAGATTATATAAGGAACTTAAACAACTTTACAAGAAAAAAACAAGCAACCCAATTAAAAAATGGGCAAAAGAGCTAAGTAGGCATTTCTCTAAGGAAGATATACAAATGGCCAACAGACACATGAAAAAATGCTCAACATCACTCAGCATCCGGGAAATGCCAATCAAAACCACACTGAGGTACCATCTAAGCCCAGTTAGGATGGCCAAAATCCAAAAGACTCTGAACGATAAATGCTGGTGAGGTTGCGGAGAAAAAGGAACTCTCATACATTGTTGGTGGGACTGCAAAATGGTGCAGCCTCTATGAAAAATGGTATGGAGGTTCCTCAAACAATTGGAGATAGATCTACCATATGACCCAGCTATCCCACTGCTGGGAATATACCCAGAGGAATGGAAATCATCAAGTCAAAGGTATACCTGTTCCCCAATGTTCATCGCAGCACTCTTTACAATAGCCAAGAGTTGGAACCAGCCCAAATGTCCATCATCGGATGAGTGGATATGGAAAATGTGGTACATCTACACAATGGAATACTACTCAGCTATAAAAAAGAATGAAATACTGCCATTTGAATGACATGTTTGGAGCTAGAGAGAATTATATTAAGTGAAACGAGTCAGGCACAGAAAGAGAAATACTGCATGTTCTCACTTATTGGTGGGAGCTAAAAATTAATATATAAATTCACACACACACACACACACACACAAAAAAAAAAAAAAAAAAAAAAAACCAGGGGTGGGGGGAAGAAGATATAACAACCACAATTACTTGAAGTTGATACGACAAGCAAACAGAAAGGACATTGTTGGGGGGGAGGGAGGAGAGGGAGGAGGGAGGGAGGTTTTGGTAAGGGGCAACGATAATCAACTACAATGTATATCAATGAAATAAAAGTTAAAAAAATAAAAATACAAATAAAAAAGAACAATAAATTTCTGGTATGGAAGTTTTAAAGAAACATTCCATTGGGATATGTCCTTGTTCTTAATTACTATAATTGGAAAATAGAGGAGGGGGATGGGGACAGAGGCAGGAGACTTGAAGAAGAAAGAATACAGAAATAGAAATCTTTCTAAGTTCACTTTCATCAATAGGAGACTTTCCTTCCCTAACAGTACTGTCCTAAAACAGGATGTCTGAGCATCATGGTAATACACAATTGTGTGGCTATTACACACTTTTCCTTTCAAGTTCATCGGCTTCTTATTTTTTGGCTAAATGTTTTGCCATGTGCAGCACGCTGATACATACCACTTAAGAGGTTGCCACTCTCCAACCTCTGTATCTGTGATCCACCTCTAGCCTACATGCCATGTACTGGCCAACATCTTGAAATAACCTAGGATTGTTGAGTCTCATGTTGGCTCCAAAATCTCTGTACAAGAGGGCCTTAGGGATAGTAATGTAATTGAAAGTGAGGCTAGAAGTTTTTCACCACTTTTCTGTGTTAGTGAGTGGAGGAAGGGGAAAGAGTTCCAAGAACAAAGGGTCTCTGTGAAGGTATACATGCTGCTATCAAGTCCTTAAACAAGTGTGTAAGAAGTCTTAGAGGAGTTAATTGCTCAATTACAGTGCTAATTGCTAATTTCAGTGCATCTTTGTTGGGAGCAGAATAAAATACCATGATTTACAACTTGGAATGAAAAAAAACTATATAAAACATTTATCAGGTCATTCGTGTTAATGGGAAGAACATTAATTGAGGTTAGTTAATATTTTAAAAATTTCTCTGTTAGTAATTTTCTTTAAGAAATATGAGTTCTGTACACAGTAGATATAAAATAAATAAGATTAACATACTTAATCAGCACATTTACTTTAAAAATGTCGTGAAAAGATGAAAATTGGCTAAAAGGAAACTGCTCAAAATGATAAAAACTTGGGCACAAAGAGAGGGAGGCAGGGCAAGAGGCCAGCATCACCCTGATACCAAAATGAGATAAAGATACAACAAAAAAAGAAAACTACAGGCCGATATCCTTCATGAACATAGACACAAAAATCATCAACAAAATATTAGCAAACAGAATACAGCAGCACATCAAAAAGATTATACATCATGATCAAGTGGGATTCATTTCAGGGATGCAAGGATAGTTCAACATATGCAAGTCAATAAATGTGATACACCACATCAACAAAATCAAGGACAATAACAATATGATTATCTCAATAGACACAGAGAAAGCACTTGAAACATTCAACACCTCTTCATGATAAAGACTCTCATTAAATTAGATATAGAAGGAAAATATCTCAATACAATAAAAGCCATATACAACAAACCCATCATCAACATCATACAGAATAGACAGGAACAAGGCAAGATGCCCACTCTCACCACTCCTATCTAACATAGCACCGGAATATTAGCCAAAACAATCAGGGAAGAGAAAGAAAGAACAAGCATTCATACTGGAAAATATGAAATCAAATTGTCCCTGTTTACAGATGACATGATCCTATATATAAAAAAACCTAAAGACTACATTTATCTTAGAGTTGATAAAAAATTTCAGTAAAGTTGCAGGATACAAAATCGATATGCAAAAATCACTAGCACTTTTATACTCTAATAACAAACTAGCAGAACAAGAAATAAAGAAAGCAAGCCCATTTACAATAGAAACTGAAAAAATAAAATACCTAGGAATAAATTTAACCAAGGAGGTGGAAGATCTCTACAATGAGAATTGCAAATCATTGCTGAATGAAATGAAAGAGGACACAAAAAGATGGACAGATATTCCATGCTCTTGGATTGGAAGAATTAACATTGTGAAATGTCCATACTACCCAAAGTGATTTACAGATTCAGTGCAATCCCCATCAAAATACCAGTGACATTCTTCACAGAAATAGAAAGAACTATGTTAACATTCATATGGAACAATTAAAAAAAACCCAAATAGCCAAAGTAATCCTGAGCAAAAAAAAATTAAAGCTAGAGGCATAACACTACCTCACTTCTAATTATACTAAAAAGCTATAGTAACCCAAACAGCATGGTGCTGGCATAAAAATAGATACTCAGACCAATGGAACAGAATAGAGAACCCAGAAATCAACTCACATACTGAAAGCCAACTTATCTTTGACAAAGGCACCAAGAACATACTTTAGGGGAAAAGACTACCTCTTCAAATAAATGGTGCTGGGAAAACTGGACATCCATGTGTAGAAGAATGAAATTAGACCCATATCTCTTGCCATATACCAAAATCAACTCAAAATAGATTAAAAACTTAAATATAAGACCCGAAACTATAAAACACCTAAAAGAAAACATAGGGGAAACGCTTCAGGATGTAGAACTGGGTAAGGACATTAATAATAATACCTTAAAAGCACATACAACAAAGGAAAACAAATGGGATTATTTCAAACAAAAAACCTTCTGCACAGCAAAGGAAGCAATCAACAGAATGAAAATACAACCTACAGAGTGGGAATAATATTTGTAAACTCTGCACCTGACAAGGGTTTTATATCCAGAATATACAAGGAACTGAAACAAGTTAACAGTGAAAAAACAAGTAAAAAATGGAGAAAGGAAATGAATAGACATTTCTCAAATGAGAATTTTCAAATGGCCAACAGACACACACAAAAAATGCTCAACATCACTAAACAGCAGGGAAATACAAATTAAAATCACATTGAGATATCATGTAATGCCAGTCAGACTGGCTATTATCAAAAAGAAAGAGAATAACAAATGCTGGTGAGGATGCAGAGACAGGGGAGCCCTTCTATGCTGTTGGTGGGACTTTAAATTAGTGCAGCCACTATGAAAAATAGTATGGAGGCTTCTCAAACAACTACAGATAGAACTGCCATACAATCCAGCAATCCCACTGCTGGGAATGTACCCAAAGGAATGAGAATCATCATGTCAAAGGGATACTTGCACTCCCATGTTTATCGCAGCTCTATTTACAATAGCCAAGAAATGGAGCCAATTTAAATGTCCATCAACAGAAGACTGGATAAGGAAAATGTGGTATATATACATAATGGAATACTGCTCAGCCATAAAAAAGAATGAAATTCTGCCATTTGCAGCAAAAAAGATGAATTTGGAGAAAATTATTTTAAGTGAAATAAGCCAGGCACAGAATAAGGAATACTGCATATCCTCACTCATAAGTGGGAACAAAAAAAAAAAAAAAAAAAAAAAAAAATTGGAAGACAAAGGAAGAAAGAAAAAGAAACAATCGCAATAAAACACTGAACTTTCAGAAGGAGAGAGCAGAACTATGGTTACTAGAGGTGAGAGAAGGGGAAGGGGAGGGAGGTTAGCAAGAAATTGGTTAATGGACACCAAGAATGATTATGTTTTGTAATAATAAATATGCTAATCATCCTGATTTTATCATTGCATATTGCACAAAAATATTGATAATCAACTCTGTACTCCATAAATATGTATAAACAGTTAAGTTTCAATATTTTAAAAAATGGTAAAAAACTTAATGTATAAGATCTCTTTCCTGCAGATCAATAGAAAAAGAGCCTGATTAATCCTTGGCCAAATGAATTAATTTAAACAGATGCCGTGAAGATGAAATTTGAAACAAAGTGCATATAAAATTTTAAATTATTTTAAAAATCAAAAAAACTGTCCTACAAGTATGTTTCATTAAACATAAAAAAAATTAACATGTCTGTCCACACATTCTTATTAGGTTGCTTTCTCAACACATTGAGAAACTCACATAATGAGAATACTACTTTAATTTCTTATCAGTTCATTTTTTCATTTCTTACATCACAATTATTATAGAGCATTCTGGGAAATACTTAAGTATATTTTACTAAGAAATTTGTCATCTTCTAAAAGGACGAAAAAGACTTGATTTTATCATTAAAAAACCAAAAAATAGAAAACCACTAACTCAAATTAAGTGGGTAATATGTTCATGAAAAGGGAGAGAGATTCTTCCTCAATTCCTGGGAAAAGTCAGGGGCAGGATATAAAATATTCTTTTGCAGTCACATTGGGATTGTCTTTGTTCATCAGCTCTAGGTTTGGACAAGCCCCGGGTCTGGTCTTTATCAGGTTTCCACTCAACTGAAGAGAAGGGGGTGAATGTAGAGACCAGGCATATCTTCCAGCGTGGGAGTGACTAAGAAGTGCCATATCTGTTCTTTTTAAGTCTAAATCTTCAAAGAGGGTAATGATTAGAGGGTAATTTAAACTATCAAGCCAAGGGAATGCACACGCCTAATTGTCAAAAGGGAGATTCACAACTTTGTCACTTAACTGGAGGAGAAAAGGACTCTGGAATTAGAATAAACAAACATATACAAACAGTTTACAAGATCTGCCAAAACTATAAGTGTTTTCCCCATAATTTGGAGAATATTCTGGGAAGGGTGGCATGGAAATCCAAAACTAATCTAGCAGCAACTCAAATTCAACACAAACCAAATGGGATCATCTTCCTCCCTAACCAATTCCTCTATGTTTGACTCCTGTTTCTGTGTGACAGAACCTGGTAGCTGTGTTTTATTTATGTTTTGTATTGTCATTATCTGCATTTTTAGAGAATTCAAAATGGAAAAACTTCACTGAATTTGCTCGTTAATAAATGCTATGTAACGTAACTTCTCTGGACTTCAGCTCCTCATTAGTAAATAAGGAATCAAACCATGTAGATAGGAAGAATATAGAACTCGGAACCCAGAAATCTCTTTTCACCCCAACTCTGCCACTTACCATGTATGTTGTGGGAAATTTTACAGCCTCCTACTTCCTACTTTCTTTGACTAAATGATTTATCTGATGATGTTTCCGTATAATTATACTGAAGAAAGTTAAATATTAACTTTAATAGTCATAAAATTAGTAAACATAGATTGCAGAGGCTATACATAATGTAGTAAAAAAAAAATTAGGGTTGAAAGGCTTCTAGGTAAGTGCTCTAATCCACTTTACGCATACATGTTCTGATCACCTGAGTGACTTGACCTCTGGCTGCCTCCACCTAAAAATGCCCCCCCTCCTCCCATCCATTTATCTACATTCTATCTACACTTCAAAGTCCAACTTGACTCTCATTCCCTCACTGAAACCTTTTCTGAAAATTTCAGGGAACACTGAACAATAGGTGAACTTTCTAAATAAATAATACTTAAATTCATTATGTATTTCCACCTTTAGCAATGTATAATGTGCTATTTGCTTTACATGAGTGACTCATGCTTACATTATTCATTCTCTTATTCATTTCCACTAAAGACTCCTTGAAAATCTGTCACATATTCTGTGATCTTGGACAGTATTTACGTAATGTTTCTTTGGAAAATGGAAATGGAAATTACTATCTTTCAAGGTTGTAGAAGACTGAGCAAGATAACATGTATGCTATTTCCTGACCTGTGTTATGACGTAAATGTTTGTTTTTCTTTCTCTTTTGTAAACAGGTATTTTCTGAAAATTTGGAAAAGAAATGGACTGCTTAACTCATTCCCCCAAATTAGGAATACCCTGTCAGAAAAGCAAATTTCTTTCTTTGTCACAAGAAACATTTTATAACCAGCACTGTTATCTTTGAGTATTTCAGTATCTACCTGGAGATATCACTCGAAATGAGTGCACCGGCCGTTACCCACATAGGATCCGAACCCGCGGCTCCCAGTGCCGCACACTCCCGAGTGCGCCACGGGCTCGGCCCTTGAAAAAGTTTTCTGACTGCACTAACATCAGGAGAATTCCATCGTCAAATGTTTAGAATGCTGGGATTAAACAAAAGTAAGGAGGTTTGTTTTTCCTCCCACCCGCTTCAGTGAGGTTGTTTTATACATTTGTAATACAGTCAGATTCTTTCATCACATTCTGTACTCCATCCTGAGATCCCCTAGCCTTCTAAATAATATTTAAAAATTTGCATACATTAAGGTTTACTCTTTGTAAAGTTTTATGGGTTGACGAATGCATAATGTCATGTATCTACCATTACGTATCACACAGAATAGTATTGCTGTAGCCCTACAAATCTGCTGTGGTCCACCTATTAAACACTCCCCTCAAGCCCTTGGCAACCACTTATCTTTTTACTGTCACTATAGTTTTGTCTTTTCCAGGACGTCCTATAATTGTAATCATACAGTATGTAGCCTTTTCAGACTGGCTTTTTTCATTTAGTAATTCAAATTTTAAAAATTTATTCATATCTATGTGTGGCTCATCCATTTTATCACTGAGTAGTATCCCATTGTATGGATGTATTTGAATATTTTAAACATAGCATCTTGTTCTTGTTTCATGCATGCAATATCTTTTCATATATTTCTGATATTAATATAGTCTTCTTAAAATTTTGATATTTTATTCTTCCTTAGTAGTCTCTGTTTCCTCCAGGTTGCTTTTCTTCTGGCTGTTTTTATGAGCCTCTGCTTTTACATTAGAGGCTTTCCTCAAATATCTGGTTGTCTTAGCTGTCTGTTTAAGAGTGCAGCACCAAAAAGCTGACTTGGCTGGAAGCTCTGAGCAGGAGTTCAGTTTATTGACTATGAGCCCCACTGTAGTAAAACAAAGAAGAATGCTTTTGTTGGAGACATGTCAACATCTTCAGACTTATTCACTTGGGATGGTCAGATTCCCCAGATACCTTCTGATCTCCTTTCTGGAGGACATTCTTCTGCCAACTTTTTGGGAGCCAAAAGGAAGAAGAAGGCACAAGGTTTAATTTCTGTTCAGAACTTAGCCTAATCCTACTGCCCATTACTGTATGGACCAAAGAATCTCTCTTTTACTCCTTTCAGAGAAAAGATCCCCACTCTTATTAAACAGCTGTACTAAAATGTAATTCACATACTATACAATCCACCCATTTAAAGAGTATATTTCAATAGTTTTTTGTATGTTCAGAGTCGTGCAACCATCACGTTAATTTTAGAAACTTTCATCACCCCAAAAAGAAACCACCTGCCGTTTAGCAGGCATTCCATGTCCACCTTACACCCCTGTTCCTCCCATCTTCTACTGCCTCCCCATCCCTACCCAACCCCAGACCTAGGTAATCACTAATCTACTTTATGTTTCTGTGGATTTGCCTAGTCTGGACAATTCACATAAATGAAGCATACAATATGGGTTTTCTGACTGTATTCTTTCACTTAGCATAATGTTGTCAATGTCCATCTGTGTTGTAACATGTATTAGTACTTAATTTTTTTTATTGTCAAATAATATTCCATTGTATGGATATATCACATTTTATTTATTCACTTTTCAGTTGGTGTGGGGGTGTTTCTACTTTTTGGCTATTATGAATAATGCTGTTATGAACAATCATTTATAAATTTTTGTGTGGACATGTTTTCATTCCTCTTGGGTATATTACCTAGCTGTAGAATTGCTGGATCAAATAGCAACTCTGTGTTTAACCATTTGAGAAACTGTTGGCCTGTTTTCCAAAGTGGCTGCACCCTTTACATTACCACCAGCAACAGATGAAGGCTCCACTTCGCCATATCCTATACAACACTTGTTATTATCTTTTTCATTATAGCCACTCTAGCATGTGTGAAGTGCTACCTCATTTTGTCTAACTGGTGGTTCTTTTTAAATTTGATATATACTTTTTTAGTTTATACTGATAGAAAAATAATTTTTTATCAATTATGGATATTCATGGGGTTCAAAGCTGAACATCACCATCTGTGTCCAAGATGTTATGATCAAATCAATACTATCAGCATGCCCATTACCACAAATTCCAATTATTTTTTGGTTCCCCCATCCAAACTCTCCCTGACCTCCATCCCTCTCCCTCCCTCAACCCCCAGCATACCTAGGTATGTTCTCTCCCTCTGTGAGTCAATGCACCCCTGTGGTCTTTCTTTCCTTCCTTCTTTCTCGCTTAGCTCCCACTTATGAGTGAGGACATGAGGTATTTTTCCCTCTGTGTCAGGCTTATTTCACTTAACGTAATTTCCTCCATACTCATCCATGTTGCTGTGAATGGCAGAATTTCATTCTTTTTTATGGCTGAGTAGTATTCTATTGTGTATATATACCACATTTTCCTTATCCAGTCGTCCATCAGTGGACATTTAGGTTGGTTCTGTATCTTGACTATTGTAAATAGGGCTACAATGAACATGGGAGTGCAGGTACCCCTTCGACATGATGGTTTTCATTCCTTTGGGTATATGCCCAGTAGTGGGATTGCTGGATCATATGGTAGATCTATCTGTAGTTTTTTGAGGAACCTCCATATTGTTTTCTATAGTGGCTGTACAAATTTACAGTCCCACCAACAGTGTAGGAGCATTCCCCTCTCTCCACACCCTTGCCAGCATTTGTTATTCTCAGTCTTTTTGATTACAGCCAGTCTAACTGGGGTGAGATGACATCTCAATGTGATTTTGATTTGCATTTCCCCAATGAATAGTGATGTAGAGCATTTTTTTTTTAGTACCTGTTGGCCATTTGTATGTTTTCCTTCTAACCGGTTTTTAACAGTACTTTTAGCTACTCCTCTTAATTTTAATTCCACTTTGTCCTCATTTTCAGAGGTACAAGTATCCATTAATTTATGATCTTTTAGAGGTTCTGCAGGGTTATTACTTCCCTCACTAGCATTTCTGTGTCTCAGTTAACTCAGTTAACTCTGGTCTAACTGTTTCTACCTTCCGAAATTTGTTGTTTCTGTCTTCTCTTTCATTTTCTTTATGTTGTAGGCTTTATGTCCTCAAAACTTAATTTTACCTTATTTTAATGGATTTTGAGAGGGAGAAGTAGATAATGAATATGATTAATTCACTACCTCTAAACTGGAAGTTTATTTTCATTTCTATTTGTGAAGTTTTTTAAAAAAATATTTTTGAAGAAGAATAAGGTTTAACAAATATTTCTGTTTCTGAAAGAGGTAATCAAGGCATAAGGCACACTTGAGTAAAACATTATTTTTAGAAATAAATAAAAACAGAAGCATACTTGAATTATTAATGATGATTCTTTTTTCTTATGGCCACTTAAAATTATATGAACATATCTTATATTAACTGTTTTCATCTTTTAAACTAATCACTGAGATACATTATTTCAAGCTTCATAAAAGTGATGGCTATTAACTTCATTTTTAAAGCTTTAACAACAATAATAGTAATATTCATTTTTTATGTATTCTACCTCAGACATTGTGCTAAAGATTGTACGTGCATTATCTCATATAATCTTTTTAACAACCTCATGGAGTAAATACTTCATGGAGTAAATACTTTCAAAATACTAATTAATATAGATGAGGAAGGCTTAAACATCTGGCGTAACATCCTAGGAAATGATGGGCTTAGGCATTTATACTTGCTTTTCTGATTCCAAGGCCTTAGTAATATTCTCCTAACAACATTTTGTACTGTACTTGGGGTGACCCCAGTTTGTTCAATTTACAGATAGGCCAGGTTGGTTAAGTCTGCCATAGCATAAATTGTGTTTCCATGTGTTTATACATTGTGCATGGGTCTGTAGGTATTGTTAAATATGTATTTACATTTTAAATTAAACACATATAAATGATTAAATAAGTTTTTCCTGCTTGTGGATTTTCTGTCCTTTAAACCAAGTTAAATGACAGAAAATTATCATCAGTTAACACTGTTAATTTAATGTGATGCTGCAATGTCAGTTTTGGAAGTCAACTCAAATAGACTTTCTGACGTCAAAAAATGTACTCACACTGACAGATTCCATGCCCCTGACTTAAAGAGTATTTTGCCAAATGCAGGAGAAAAAAAATACATACCTTCTTACTGTAAAAAAATAGTTTTATTTTGAGTTGTCTGTTCTTAAATTCCTCATTGCAATTTTTTTGTTCGTTTCTGTACTTGACAAGAAGTACTGATCACTATCTCAGAGGGTGGCTGTGGCTGAAGAGATGATACACAATCTAACATTCTTTCCAGGTTAATTTTATTCTTCTTCATCTCTTACTTCACTGGTTAACAAAAAGAGCTTTCAAGACAAAGGGAGAACCAATTACAAAGTCCACAAGAGGGGAATAGCTTATGGGCTATGAGCTTGGAATGTTTCAGGAGCAGTGAGGAGGCCGTTGTGCCGGAAATGCAGAGGGCAAAGGGCTGCTGCAGGCCATGCTGAGTTCACAGTACAGAGCTGATGAGTAGGTCCTGAGTCACAGAGGGCAGGGGACTTCCATGTGGCCTGCAATTTAGTCTCCTCTATTTTATTCCCAGGGAATCAAAAGGGAGAGATTTGGGCCTGAGTTTCTAGCAGTTTTTTAGATGGCGTTTAGAAGTCAGAGGATTGTTGTCTGATTATTTTACAGAGACATGCCTGTATTTCTGACTAGTTTTTTGGGAATATCTTCGATAACATTTATGGACACATACACACGGATATTACAAATCTTTTGTGCAAAAAACCCAGCCTTTATTTAGAGAACTTTTCCTGAACATTTAAGATATCAGTGATAACAGCGCTGATTTGAACAAACTTCTATTTGTGTAGAAAATGGTTAACTTGCCTTTATTTGGTTTTCCAAGGTATCAAAATAAAGTTCTCCAAACTGGAATGGCTGTTAAATAGCAATTAAAGGCTCTGTGTTTCATGTTTCAACTCAAGAAACATTTATAGAAATAGCTGCTGGAGATACAGAGATATGCAATTCCTGCCCTTGGGGAGCCCACAGTCTTATGATGAGAGAAAGATGAGCAGACAATTATTCTACAATAAAGCACGGTAGATTCTCCAGTAGAGGCCTGATTCAATTTTTTCTGTGAGATCCACATGTTGTTGTTGATGCTTTTTAACCTGTGACATGTATGAGTTGGGGCATTTGACGATGATGATGATGATAATAGCTATTATCGGGTATTATGTTAGATGCATTACACAAAGTATACAAAACAGTAACCTTGGACTTGTCCCAGTCTCCTCCCTCTATGCCAATCTGTAACAGTCAATAAAATTAATATTTCTATTGCTTTAACACTTGTCATTTACTCCACCTTTGCTGCTGCTATAGTCTTAGTTCAGACTTTCATGACCTTTAAATGCCACATTACAATATTCATCTATCGTGGGTTTTCCTGGCTGTCATCTCTACAAGTTTAACATGTCATTGCTCTCAGAGAAATCTTCCTAAAATGAAAATTTGATCACAACATACTCTGATTTAAAATCTTTTACTTCCCATTGTTATAGACCTTAGTAGGGAATACCAAATCTGGATCCAGTTTGTTTAAAGCGCCTTGTCTCTAGACACACCCTTTCTCAGCCTTATCTCATTCTTGCTCAATTACTTCCTTTCCCCTCATGTGGTATGGTATTTTACACCTTCATGTTTTGGTTCAGACTACTGGTCCATTTGTCAGAAATTCCTGGCTACCTCCTTCCCACCATCGTGGCTCACCTGGTAAACACTCCAGCTTTCATTATCTAGCTCAAGAGTCCCATCTGTATGGCCCTTTCTAAGGTGGACTATAAATAAAGAACTGTGAAAAAGAGAGAATAAATATGCTATGATAAATTTCAAAATTTGTCACAGTTAATGTCAAAGTAGACTTCAGAACAAGGAATATTACCAGAGACAAAGATAGATGTTAAATAAAGATAAATGGGTCCAATTTACCAAGACACATGACAAGTGTGAATACCTAAATATAAATAAACCTAACAAAGGACCTTCAAAATACATAAAGATAAATTGATAGCACTGAAAGAATAAATATAAATTCATAATTATAGGTGGAACCTTTAATACTCTGTTTTCATAAAGTGATATGAAAAGTAGAAAGGAAGTCAGAAGGGACATAGAAGACTTAAACAATACTATGAACCATCTGGATCTAATTGAAAATTTTAGAACATTCCACCCAGCAGCAACAAGAGTACACATTTTCAAGTGCACATGGAACATTTACCAAGACAGACCACATTCGAAGAAATAAAACCTTAACAAATTGAAAAGAAATCCTACAAAGCATGTTCTCTGATCTCAGCAGAATTAAACTAGAAATTATTTACAGGAAGATACTTGGAAAATCCCCCAAATTTTTGGAAACTAAACAACACACTTCTAACTCATGGATTAAAGGTAAATTCGATGAAATTTTGAACTAAATGAAAATAAAAATTCAACATATTCAAAACTTGTAAGGTGAAACTATGAGGGTACTTCAAAGAGTTCATGGAACGATTCATAATATCTTTTTTTAAAAAATAACATTCGTTATTTATTTACATTTTAGTTCCAAATGCTGGAAATACAAAGTCCCCATTGTTTTAAAAAAAAAAAAGTAATATAAAATGAAACCAAAACAAAAAACTGAATATACAGGCAATGACAAGACAAAATTATTCTTGCAAATTGATCAATAATTTCAGATTTGGGAAAAATTTGAAATGTACAAGAAACTATTTTTCAAACTTTGTCAAAATATAATAGTTTTTTTTTTTTTTCTCTTTCCACAATGGAAAGAGAAATACCACAGCCTTTTTTACGGTATCCAGAAATTGAGTTAGTCTTTTTTTTTTAAGTTAGTATCATGACTTTATTAAAATAAATAAATAAATCGAGCTTCTAGAGGTAAAAAAAAGCCACGTGCATTAATGTACTTAAGAAGTACACCTGATAACATGGTGGGAGCATTGCCGCGCTGGACTTCTTAGAAACAGCCAGACCGATTACCCTCATTATGAGGTGCTTTGTGTCATGGGTCTTTTTTTTTTTAATTTTAATTTTTTGGCCACAAAACAACTCTTGGTACATTTAAAAAGACTAAGATTATAGAAAATATGTTCTCTGACCACAATAACAAAAGGAAATTTAGAAAAGTCACAAATGTGTGGACATTAAGCAACATGCTCCTAAATAAACAATGGGTAAAGAGAAAAATCACAGGGAAGTTAGAGGGTATTTTGAGATAAAAATTGAAGTGCGACATATCAAAATTTATAGGATGCAGGGCTCATGCAGTGCTTAGAGGAAAATTTATGCTTGTGAACACCTATATTAAAAATAAGAAAAAATCTCAAATCTGTAATGTAAACTTCTACCTCAAGACAATAGAAAAAGAAGAGCAGACTGAAACAGAAAGCTAATATAAGTAGGAAATAACAAAGATTACAACAGAAATAAATGAAATAGGGAATTAAAACAATAAAAAAAATCAATAAAACCAAAAGTTGATTCTTTAAAAAATCAACAAAATTTGGAAATGTTTATCTAAGATTGACCAAGAAAAAAAGAGAGAACACCAAAATTACTAAAATCATTAATAAAGCAGGGGCATTATTACTGTCATTATGGTTTTTTGTTGTGGTAAGATTTAGTTTCTTTCTCTTTCTCATTTGCAGTTTTATTCTTGGATATTCATGGTAGTGATTATTGTTTTAAAATTCCAGATGCAGGACTACCCTGAGGATTTCTTGTACAGCTGGCTTTGTGGTGGTGAACTCCCACAGTTTTTGTTTGTCTGGAAAATAAACTATTTTTCCTTCATTTCTGAAGGATAACCTTTCTGGATATAGTATTCTTGACTGGCAGTTTTTCTCTTTTAGCATTTTGATTATATCATCCCATTTTCTTCTGGTCTGTAGAGTTTCTGTTGAGAAGTCAGCTGTTAGCCTGATAGGGGCTCCCTTACAGGTGACTTGATGCTTTTCTCCTGCTTCTTTGTAAGATTCTCTCCTTATCTTTGAGCTTTGCCAGTCTGACTATAAGGTGTCTTGGAGAGGATCTTTTTGGATTGAATCTTTTTGGAGATTTTTGAACCTCCTGGATCTGAAGGTCCATGTCTCTCCCTATACCTGGGAAATTTTCCCTTATTATTTCGCTGAATAGGGTTTTCATACCTTTTCCTTTCTTCTCCCATTCCAGAACACCCATGATTCAAATGTTTCTGTGCTTAAGGTTGTCTGCTAGCTCTCTTTAATTTTCTTCAATTTTTAAAATTCCTTTTTCCATTTTTTTTGTCCACCTGGGTTATTTTGAGAAGACTATTTTCAAGATCAGAAATTCTTTCATTTGCTTGTTCTAGCCTGCTGCTTAAGCTATAGGGGTGTGTGTGTGTGTTTTATTTCATTGAGTAAATCTTTCAGTTCCATGAGTTCTGCTACATTCTTTTGTGAGGTATTAATCTCTTTGTAATTTTCCTCCTCATATACTGGATGTAATTTTCCTCCTCATATACTGGATGTTATTTCTCATTTCATAATGTTTTCTAATTGAATCTTCTCATATCTCAGTGAGTTTCCTTAAGATTGTTGCTCAGAAATCCTTTTCAGTCATTTCAAGGGTTTCCTGCTCTAAAGGGTCTGTTATTTGAGAATTACTGTATTCTTTCGGTGGCATCATATTTTCTTGGATCTTTGTATTTCTAGTATCTCTATATTGATGTCTGGTTATCTGGTAGAGCAGTTGCTTCTTCAGTTACTCTGGAGTGGGCTTTGAGGAGAGAGACATCCTCTTCTTTTTCCGGTCTCTACTGGTGACTCACCTTGTGTCGATACATTTGAGTGTCTGGCTGGCCACTTACACAGTGGCTGTGGCTATTGCTGTGGCTTTGAGCTGCTTTTGCAGCAGCCGTGGTAGTGGGCCACCTGCATGGAAGTGTTGTTTTGGCATGATTTTGACTACTTCTAGGTGGGGGATGCTGCCCTTAGGTCCTGCCTAGGAACCCAAATGTGTACTGCTTCTTGCCTGCTTCTGGGCATGGGATGCTGCCTTTAGCTCCTGTCTAGGCCCCAAAGCATGCTCTGTTTCTTGTCTGTCATGTATCTTTTAATTCTATTTTTCCAGGAACTTTTGAAATACTCTTATAAACAGTGCTTGGAGAGAAATTTATAGCATTCCATATTAAAACAAGAGAAAGATATCAAATTAACAAGATTCTACCTTAAAAGACTAGAAAAAAAGAGCAAATTAAGTCTAAAGCAAGCAGAAGGATGCAGGGGAACTAGAAAAACTAAAACAATTTTAAATAGAAGAAAAAAGTTGGAGGGCTCATAATACCTGATTTCAAGACTTACTATAAAGTGACTAAGACAGTGTAGTATTCACAAAAGAATAGGCATAAAGATTAATGGAACAGAATGGAGAGTCTAGAAATACACCCACATTTGTGGCCAATTAATTTTTGACAAAGATGCAAAGAATACCAAATGGAGAAAGGATAGTCTTTTCAACAAACGGTGCATGAATGATAGGACATCCACATGCAAGAAAATAAATTTCAACTTATACCTGATACCTTATCAAAAATTAACTTAAAATGGACATGACCTAAATATAAACATTTTCAAACTTTTAGAAGATAACATAGAAAACAGTGTTTCTGACCCTATGTCACACAAATATTCCCCACACAAATATCCCCCAAACAACACAGAAGCGCTATTTACAAAAGAAAAAAAAATCAATAAATTGCACTTGCAAATTAAAATTTTTTGCTCTGCAAAAGGCAGTGTTAAGAGAATAAACAGACAAGCCACAGACTGGGAGAAAATATTTGCAAATCACACATTTGACAAGAGTATATAAAAGATTCTCAAGATCCAATGATAAGAAACAACTTTATTAAAAAATGGGATGTTTGTACATTTTTTATTTGAATACTTTACCCAAGAAGATAAATGGATGGCAAATAAACACATGAAAAAATGTTCAACACAGTTAGTCATTACAGAAATGCAAATTAAAATCAAATTAAAATCACATTGAGATATTTCTACACACCTACTAGGATGGCTGAAAAACAAACAAACAAAAAGTGACTATAACAAGTGCTAGCAAGGATTTAGTTTCACTAGAATTCTTATATGTTGGTGATGGGAATGAAAAATAGCACAGCCACAACAGAAAAAATTAGCAGTTCCTTATAAAGTTAAACAGTACTCTATCTGTATTGTCAACCAATCCCAGTCCCAGGAATTTACCCAAGAGAAATGAAAAACATCCTCACACAAAAAATATGTATGCTTAATACAGATTAAGTTATAAAGATGAATAAAACCATAGGGACTTTATTCATTGTCACTCAAAACTGGAAATATTCCAGATAGTGAATGGATAATAAACTGGCTAACAGATAAACAAACTGTGGTATGTCTATACAATGGCATACTTCTCAGGAACAAAAAAGGAACAAACTACTCATGCATGCAAATATATGAATGTATCAAATGAATTATGACACATGAAGGAAACCATATTCAAAAAGCTATATTCTGTATAATTATTTTATATGACTATATAAGCTATGCTATCCACCTTAAGTGAACAATGCAAGTATATGTATGTTTTGAAACAACATACTGTATCCCACAAATGTGTACAAATAAATGCTTAAAAAACAAAAACAGAAACAAAACTGTAGGGACAGAAAACAGATCAGTGATTGCCTGGGGCTGTTGGTTGGGGGAGGAGATTTACTGCAATGAAACTTTCAGGGTGATGAAAATTTGGGTTATTGGAGTGCTATTATACTAAGGTGTGCATTTGTCAGGTCATGGAAGTGTACACATAAAAGGGATGAATTTTCACCTCACAGACATCGGGAATCCCACTCTCAATAAACCAGAAAATAACAAGTGTCGAAGAGGATGTGGAGAAATTGGAACACGTGCACTTTTAATGGGAATGTAAAATGGTGTAGCACTATGGAAAACAGAATGGTGGCTACTCCAAAAAATTAAAAATAGAATTACCATATGAGCCAGCAATCCCATTTCTGCTTATATGTCCAAAAGAATTGAAAGCAGGATCTTGAAGACATGTTTGCACACCCATGATCATAGCAGCATTATTCACAATAGCCAAGAAGTGGAAGCCACCCAAATGTCCACTGTTTGATGAATGGCTAAAGAAAATGTGGTATGTACATACAATGGAACATTATTCAGCCTTAAAAAAGAAGGAAATCTTGTCACATGATACAACATATATGAACTTTGAGGACATTATGCCAAGTAAAATAAGCCAGTCACAAAAAAAACAAATACCACATAATTCCACTTATATGAGGTATCAAAAGTAATCAAACTAATAGAAACAGAAGTAGAATTTTGATTGACAGGAGTTGGGGGAGGAGGAGATGGGGATTTGTTGTTCAATGGGTAGAGTTTCAGTTTTACAAGATAAGTTCTAGAGATCTGTTGCACAATAATGTTAAGTGTAGTTAACACCACTGACCAATACACTTAAAAATAGTTAATGTGGTAAATTTTATGGTGTATGTTTTTATCATACTTTTTTTAAAAGGTGGTAAATCTTACCATATGTAAATTATATTCCAACAAACCTGACTTTGAAAAAAATGACCAAAATTCTTAATTATATTTTATTCTTGCCCTTTGCATTATGGCTATTTTTTTTTCCTTTTTAGAAAAACTTTTTTATTGTGGTAAAAAACATAACCAAATTTTTCATTTCAATCATTTCTAATTGTACAGTTCAGTAGTGTTAATTATATTCACACTGTTGTACAACCAATTGCCAGAACTTTTTCATCTTGTAAAACTCAAACTGTATATCCATTAAACAACTCCCCATCTCCCTCCTCTCCCAAGCCCCTGGCAACCACCATTCTACTTTCTGTTATAAATCTGACTATTCTAGATCCTCATGTAAGTGGCCTCATACAGTGTTTGTCTTTTTGTGACTCACTTGTTTCACTTAGCATAATGTCCTCAAGGTTCACCCATGTTGTAGCATGTGTCAGAATTTCCTTCCTTTTGAAAGCTGAATAATATTCCATTGTAAGGTGTAGTGGATTGAATTGCGTCCCCCCAAAACTTACTGAAGCTTGAATTGTGTCCCCCAATTTTCATAAATTAGAAGCTTAATCCCCACCATAACTGTTGAGAGTGGGAAATCCAATTATGGGAATTGAAAGGTGGGGCCTTGAAGAGGAGATTAGATTGTAGGACCGTGCTGTAGTGAATGGATTAAAAATGGTGGTCATGGGTATGGTTTGGAGGGCTTTAAAAGAAGAGTACGCGAGGAAGTTGTCTTCCTGCTCTCTCTTTGCTCTCACTGCTCCACTATTTCTCTATGTGATACCCTGCTAGTGAAGGGACCACCAAAGAAAGCCCTCACCAGATGTGTTCCCTGGACTTTGGACTTCCAGACTCTGAAACTGTAAGCCACAAATTTCATTTTCTTACAAATTACCCAGTTCTGTGTGTCTTGTTATAAGCAACAGAAATGGACTAATACATATGGATATACTCATTTTGTGTATTCATTCATCCATTCATGAATACTTGGGTTGCTTCTACCTCTTAGCTATTATGAGTAGTAGTTTCATGAATATGGGTGTGTAACTGTCTCTTTGAGATCCTGCTTTCAATTGTTTTGGATATATACACAGTAGTGAAATTGCCGGGTCATATAGTAATAATATATTTAATTTTTTGAGGAACAGCTATATGCATTATGATTTTATAATTCTCCATATGAAAAGGTGGAGTCTATTTTTCCACCCTGATCTAGTCTTAGCCATGTGACTTGGTTTGGCCAATAGAATCTGTCATAAGTAATGGCGTGCCAATATTCAGCCACTCACTCAATTGGATTTCTGAGCTTGCCACATTAACAAGTCAACCTAGCTTACTAGTGGATGAGAGATTTGTGGCTCCATTAGCCCTTTTGCCACACAGACAGTCAGCCCATCCCTGAAGCTGAACTACCTTAATGACTGGCATTTGATTGTGGACACATGAAGGAGGCCAGCTGCAGTCAGAACTGCCTAGGGAAATCTGAACTGTTGACCCAAAGGATCATGAGATACATAAATGATTATTGTACTAAGCTGCTAAGTTATGGGCTGGCTTGCTAGGTATCAATAGCTACCAGGAAGTTTCACAGACAAGGTGACATTTGAATCGTATTTTGAAGAATGCATACGAGTATCTTTTTCTTTTCTCTTTCCTTATTATTTTTATATTTTTTTGAAGTTTTTTTTTTTCCATGGTGGAGGAATACCCCCAGTCTATTCTGTCTGTGCCCACGTGGTCTCATAGTGGTTGCAGGGACATCGTGGTTACTCTTTCCCTTAAGCCATTGAGAGAATAGCAGTGGATCATCTGAAACAAATTATAAAACTCCTGGCTTAAGGAGCTTACAGTCTATCAGGAAAGATGCCACTTGTGCCAAAGAAACACCAGGAGAAGAAAAAAAGTTCTGAGAATCGAGGCCTTATAAAAGGATATCAAAGCAAAGAATTATTAAAACTTTTACTGCCTGCACCACCCTTTGGTATTTAACCACACATGCCTGATTCTGCTATTTAAGTTTTCCTGTTTTGATGCATTGTTGCCATGCTGGGATTGGGTAATTGTGAGCTTCAAAAGCTCACAATTCTATTTCTGTGTCTCTTCCTACAGCAATTAGTAAAGTGCTTTCCATTTAGATGCTTAAAAATAAAAGGAAAGAAAAATGGTTCCAATAGCTGAGGGAGTATAGAGTAATGGGGTTCGGAGAGGGTCAGGTATTTTCCACAGCCGTCCCCTCCACACCAGAGTGGGTGTTGCCACTTTAACAGCAGTGTGCTGGCTGAAGGCCAAGACTTAATTGTCAATGACCCTTCCTTTTCTGCTAGCTGCTAAGTACAGTGGGTTCACAGAAAAGCTCATGAAAGCCCTTACGAAGCCAGATGTGATGGCTCTGGAGGCTCAGTGCCCAGCAAAAGGCAGAGTGCCCGGGCTGTGCTGTAGGTGGTTGATACCCTGGTCTGTCTGTTCACCTCCCAGAGCTTGAGGTTCACTCGGACTCCGTTTCTCATTTGCCAGTGGGTGTTTTATAGTACATCCTCCTGCCCTGGTCAACTGTCTCAAGGATTTCCCCCTATTCTTCATTTGTACATATATGCTCATTATTTTAAAAAATATTGAAATTATAGAAAAGTATGAAGAAGTAAATAAAAATGATCAGTTTTCCAACAACTCAGAAATAGATACTTTTAACATTTTAAAATTTTGCTGTGTATTTGTCATATATGTGTGGTATGTGTATGAGTGTGTGTGTGTTTCATCTTGTTCAAACTGTTTTTTTCCCTCCAATCAACAATAAACCATAAACATCTTTACATCTTTCCATGTCAATATGCTTTCTCCACAATATTTAACATTTGTCTGGTACTTCATCATGTACCATGATTTACATAAATAATCCATTTTTGTTGGCTATTTAGATTGTTTCCAGGTTGTATTACTATCAACAATGCTTCTAAAATGCCCTTATACATAAATTTTGGGGCACATCCTTGAGTTGGGCTTGTATATCATAAAAGTGGATTTGCTGAGCCAGCAAATACGCTTATCAGTCTTTTTCTACATATTTGTGATATTGACTTCTAGACATGTGATACCAGTTTATAGTAGTTTTTTCCCCCCAAATTTGTTTTATTATCCATTGATATTTTTGTTAATCTGTCTCAAAGACTTATAGTGTTATCTATGGATGTTTTTCATATATTGAGCAGAGAATAGAAAATGAAATATCCACTAAGTGCCATGTTTATTTGCTTGTTTGGTTTTCTTTTTTGTCCTACTATAGGTGTGCCTGGAAAAATCAATTAAACCGAGTGAGCTTGACTCATGAGGAAGCCTGCTCTCATTTTCCTGGGGTGAGGCAACGGAGCAACCACAGATCCTGGTATTAGTTCTGACTATTTCGGAAGCACATTAAGAACTGACTGCATTTCGCAGTGTCACCAAACTTTTCCTTTATCTGTCAGAGTTTTATTTCAAATACTTTCCTAAGGCCTGGATATACCCTGTTAGTGTTTGTGATGTTTCCTACATTTCTCTTATCTACTTTTCTGCACATCGTGGTCTAAACGTGAACTATGAAAAACAGGGTTACATATTAAACGTGCAAAAATTGAAGGCCAAGAGACCAGGACTCTGTCACCTCTGTTAACCTCTGTTAACGCAGCTGAGCAAGTCACTTAGCCTGTGTGAGATGGTGTTTCCTTATTGTAAATAGCTCTATATAACAGTCCAGTGGTGGTGATGGTTGTGAGTAGGGAAGGAACCCAGAGAGCTTTTATTCAATATGTATTTGTGCCAGATGCTGTATAAATATTACCTCGCTAATTAGGCATTATTTTCCCCCATTTTAAAGATGAGGAATCTGAGGTTCAGAGATTCGAATTCAATTGCCCAGGTCACACAGAGAGTAAATGACAGATATAGCAGATATAATCTAGGTTTGCCTGACTCCAAAGCCCTTTTCTTGACATGAGCATATGAGTAACAATGGAAGTGTTTTCATTTTATCAGTTCATTAAATATTTATTTAAGATCTACTATGTGCCAGTCACTGTGCTCAGTTGCGGGAATTCAGTGATGAATAAGTTAGGTATGGGTCCCTGCCTCATGGAGATTGCAGTCAAGTTGGGGCCAGGGAAGACCTTTCTGAGGCTGAGACCTGGAAGATAAGTAGGAGTTAGGCAAGGATGGGAAAAGCATTTTCATCCTTTCCAGGTGAATGGAGCAGCTGAGGGTAGAGAGCTGGTTCATTTGGTCCTCAACAAGACTCTAATTTAGAGAATCATTAGATGGTCACGGCCAGCTTCCTAGAGGAGGGTTGTGGCCATGGCTGAGTATGTGTTATTTTCTTAATACATTGTGTAGGGGGAAAGTCCTGTCCAGACATGGAAGAGGCCTCTCCCTTCCCTTGGAAATCCTGGCATGCCATCCAGTTTTGCAACTTCCCAACCTGTTGCCAATCAGCTCTGCAGATTACTGACCCCTACGTGCGTGGTACAGTTTATATTATTGTTCCCTGATTGACTCTCCATGTTCTAAGATCCTTGGGCAAAAAGCTGAAGCCGAGTGTGTCTGGGAATTTTTGTCCATGACTTATCTTCACTGTACACCTGGAATTTACCTCTAATGTTAAATATTCAGCCATCCCAGAGAAAAGTTGCTCAGCCTTTTGATTAGCTGTACAGCAGTACAGGCTCAGGAAACCCAGCTGCATTTACTAAACTGAGTCACTATTCTGAATAATAGTGAAAAGGATTAAACGGAACAATCTTTGTGGATTCTAGAAGATGAAATTAAACCACATTGCTCATCTGAATAAGGGAGAAATAAATTAAACTGAGCAACATTTGTGGATTGCAGAATGTCGGGCTCTTTTACCTGCTTGGAATCCTGTTCATGATGCCAATTGTCTAGCTAGGGCCCAGACCCTTCAAACCATTGTACAGGGAGGGTCACAGACCTCTCACATGCCAGGCTGTGTCACCAGACCCCTCACGTACAGGTTGCGAGCTAGGTGATTGGGAAAGATCCCATGAGCCATTGGCAGATGACACGAGTTCAGTCCTCAGTTTCCTCAGCAGCAGCAGCAGCAGCTTAGGGTAGCCTCCAACAGCAGTAGCGGTGGCCTCCCAGAGCATCCCAGGGGCCCTGGCAGCAACAACCTCCAGCAGCAGTAGCGACCTCCCTGTGACCCCCCTGTGGACGTCCCAGGGGCAGGGGTGCTGTGGATCAGAGGCACCTGTCCTTTATACTTAAGTCTGATAACCCAGGAACACCTGGGTGGAGTCAGACAACCAAAGAACACCTAGGTGCATATGGGCAATAACATTAGACAATAACCAAGGAACACCTGCATGCACGTGCATATTTACATCAAATGCTCGGCAAGATTCTGAACATCTGAGGGACCCTAACCATTTACCTTCATTTTCCCTACACAGAAAAAAGAATGAAACTGGGTCACCCATTCTGGATAATGGAGGAAGAAAGAACTTGAGTGACATTTCTGTGTAACAGAGCCTCTTTCTGGATAATGGGGGAAAAGATGAAACTGGGCAGCTCTTCTGGATAACAGAGGGAGTCAGCCTAGAAGAGGAAGGGAAATAGCACCTTCAGTCCACAAGAACAGCCAATGGTGTGAGCAATGATGACTTCCTTGTATGGCCATCAAGCACAAACAGGAAGCTTATGCCTGGGGAGGCAGGCACCCTGGAGTTTGTTTTCAAGGCCTTCCATTACTGCCGTGTATGGCATGGGGCCAAAGGACCTCTCAAAGCCTCAGCTACCATGTTCTTAAAACCGAGCACATTTGTGACCCTCTCAGGCTTTCACAGTGGCAGAGATACAAAGCCAGCACTTTCTTTGAACCGCCAGGTGAAAGGACCTAGGAAATCAACTTGGGGGTGCTTAGAGTGGGACCATTTATTTAGTCGTTTTAGATTTATAGAATCAGAAGAGAAATTAGATATATCCAGTGTAAATCCTTTATTTTACAGTTGAGGATAATAAGGACTAGAGATGGGAAATGACTTGCCTGAGCCTTCATGGGCAGATCATGGCAGAGCTGAGACTAAAAACCAGATTGTCCAAATTTCTAGACTGGTTATTGTCAGGTTAGGGCAATTGTTGGCATCCTGCCTATGTAGCCAATTGTATTGCTATGTGACAACACCAATTGTCTGGCTAGGCAATTCATAACAAAAGCCAAAATGTTTCATTATTTTAGTTACACTAAGTTTTCCATTTGTATTGGCAGGGCTAGGGGTTAGGGCCCACAGACTCTTCAAACTCATTAGCACAGACTGGGTCACAGACCCCTCACAAGCAGGTCCATGCTAGTTAATTGGGAAAGGTCCTGGGAACCATTGGCAGATGACACATGCTCAGTCCTCAGCTTCCTCGGCAGTGGTGGCTTACAGCAGATCCAGCAACAGCACTGGCGGTGATGGCCTCCCCATGGCCACCCCCCTGGGGGGCATCCTGGGAATGGGGGGCACTGTGGATCAGAGCCACTTGCTTTTATCCTTAAGTCCATAACCCAGGACACCTGGGTTCCTACGCGCATCTATATCAGGGTGCACGTGCATATCTACATCAAGCGCTCAGCAAGATTCTGAACATCTGAGGGGCCCTGACCATTTTCCTTCACTTTCCCTACAGTTATGTACAACGCCAAACTTAAAACCATCTCACAGGACTAGAGAATGGCTCTTTGGCAGAAGCTCTTGGGACCTTAATCTAAGACAGAACGGAAAGATGAAAAAATAAACAAACCCAACTTATTAACATTTAATGAAAACTTTCAACGGACTAGGCACACTGCCAGATATTTTTTATGTGTTTTTAAACCTCATTTAATCCTTTCAAAAACCCATGAAGAAGGTATTGTTTCCATTTTATAATATTTGAAACTAAGGCTCAAAGAGATAAGTTGGCTGAGCTGGAATTTAAACCCAGGTCTTCTTGAAAGACAGAGCCTGGGTTTCACCTCAGCAGACTAGAAACTTTAATTGGTTCTCAAGTTCATCACCGATGTGATAAAGCCTGGGACAGAAATTAGTGAAGACTAGCAGCATCTGTCTTTTTCTGTGATGGGTAAGAAAAGCAGAAGGAGATAATTCTCTCCACCGGCATGAGGGCAGGTGATGAACAGAGTATCTACTCTCCATTCTAAAGTCATAATCCATAGTATAGACAAATTATCCTCTAGATAAGTTCAGGGTCTCCGACCTTATTTAAAATATTATTACTACACAGCTATTTTCTTTCTGGCCCATGTACTCTCTCTGCTTTTATGAACACTATTTTTAGCCCATTCTAATCATGTATGTTTGTTTTTTATACAGATTATTTTTTAAATTTTATATAGAATTTGCTTCTGAGACACCATTGGTCAATAACTATGAAATTCTCATTACTGAAATTCCTCTCTGCCAAGTTCTTCAAGAAATTAGATCACCTTCAGATGAACTGTTAATCAAAAAGCTACATCCAGTAGCATGGGTATCTTTGGGCTCATGGCCAACAAACAGGCCATCTGCGTGAAAGAAAACAGGCTAACAATTCTGGACTCTGGTCTCTTGTGGCTACGTTGAGCATTGACCTCACCGGTGCTCACTCAAATTAATTCCCTTTCAGGTTGTGTTTTCTCATCATGGAAAACTTCTTTTCCAAATTCAAATCATGTGGGTCAAAATGAGAAAACAAAAGCAAAAACTGCTCCCCACACCCAAAAGCTCCTCTGTCAGGGATCCCAAGCAGCCCCGGGAGAGCTGTTAGAGGCCTGAGAAGGGCTGGTCATCATCGCATACCATACCTAGGTGGAGGGCTTGTTATTCTGTTTCCCGCCTATGAGAGGATACCCCTATTGTTTCTGAAAATGCTGACCAGGACCCACGCTTCCAACAAAATTCCTCTACCCCTGTAACAGCAGCAAAAGCAGCAGCAGAAGCAGCAGCAACAGATAAGTGTTTTGATGAATTGCAAGATGGATAGGTCTTGCAGTGCCTCTAGCCCTGCTGATACCAAATGCCTTTAAGATAGAGCCTTTCCCATCCTAATCTACAAAGGAAACAGGAAAAAGGAACTTAAAACTCCCTGTGCTCAGGCAGAAATGAGACTGTTACAGCCGGCTTCTGTGCTGTTCCTTCTTGTCTCTAACTTGTAAACAGGACCTAGTAGAACATGCGAATGGAAAGTCACAAACCTCTGGGTTTCTGAAAGGATCCTTGGGACCTCATGCGCATCTGTGGAAACTGGATGGAGAGATTTGGGAAAGCATGGACTCTTTAGCCGGCTTAGTTCTCTGTGGAGTCAGCCTGCTCCTTTCTGGTAAGGATCAGCTTTATTTTTTAATTTAATATTTTTAAAAACTTCTGGGTGATCTCACCAAATCATAGTGCTGGTTAACAAGGGGTGGCTGTGGCATAAGCACTGTTTCTCTATGATTCCCCAGTTAATATGTGTAAGGATTAAAATACAAAGTCTTTGCAGCATGAACTGACTTTTTTTAGAGTTTTTCTTCTGTATAATTGTCCCCCTATGTTGCCACAGACCCTCTGAGGACTGGTTAAGTCATTTTATTTGAAGAGATTTGCTTACTATCGTGCATTATATTCCTGCTCCTCATTCTGGAGTGTTTGCTTATTTAAAAATAATAATAATAATAACAAACCTGGCTTTACCTGCTTCAAAGAAAACCTTCAGTAATTTTTTTAAAATAAAATTTAAGCTGAGAATTATGGAGGCCCGCTTATGGCAATATACATATTGCCATTGTTAAATAAGAGCAAAAATGATTTTCTATAAAGATTTTGTATCTGCATTCCATTTTCGTGAAAGCAGCTAAATTCTAGGCTTTTTGTTTTTTCTTATACTTGGGTCGGGGAGACTAGGGCTGTACAATTTATTTTATTTAAAAAGTATTTGGCATATAGTAATTTATAAAGTGTTTATTGGTTCAATGAAGCGAAAGTTTAGGTAGTTACCAAGATCATAGGGCACAGGAGAGTATCAAAAACTGTTGTGGAGTTAAGGAAGAGTCAGCCAGGATGTTTTTAGCTTTTGTGTATATTGCTCAGATTCTCTAAGCGGTGGCATGCCTCTGTAGTTCATTTATCCAATATGACACAAGCTGAAAGTAGTATCACAACCTGCAGATCACAAATACATTATCATCACCATCAGTCTCTCTCCTTCAGTATGAAAACATTCTAATTATAATGAAAATTGAATGATATTGAAAATGAATTTGAAAAAATTTACTGAACTCAATGGGTGCAGGTTATATTATATTAATAGAATTTAATCCAAATATACATGAATGTCTTGTTATCTATTATTTATATATTTTTCTATAGGTTTGAAACATTAAATTTTCAAAAATTAAAAATTCAGTAAGATGACAGAATTGCATATAATTTGTGTTACAGCTAGCTCTTCAGTTTACTTTCAATAACCAATATATTGACAATGTAGTAATACTGTTAAGAGTAAAAATGTAAAATACAAATTGCTGAAAATGAAAGATTATCTTAGATGGTCTCAGTATTTATGTAGAGATTGCTTATATTAATGTAGAAGTAATGTTGATTTCTCTAATAATATACACCTTCAAATAATTATCATGATTTCATTTTTGGTTTGTTTTTTTTTCTGAATGCCATATTTATCAGTGACATGAAATCTGGAACTGATTCTACACCAGGGATTATAGTAATACAAAGTCCAGGGGTCTACAGATGCTCTGAGGTACATTTTAGATTAAATAATACACACACACACACACACACACTCACACACACTCACACTCACACACACTCACACACACTCTCACCTGTTTTAATTCACTTTTTTTCCCTAAAGTGACTGTGTTATGACACTTAGCAATATGGGCTTAGAAGAGCCATCATAAAATCAAACAAAAAGCTTATGTGACTAAAATAGTTCTTCCATGTCTAGACCTTAGTTTCCTGACAAAAACAGCACTGACTTCAGAAGAGAAAGGACCAAGGAGGTGGGGTGGGGGGTGGTTCATGCTCTTGTTAGAAAGGAATCGTGACACTAGCAAGATTAATTTCTGGGGTAGGTCTGCTGTGTTGAATCTGAACTTGCACTCCCGGTCTAAGCCTCTATGAACATGAATGCTCAATGCTTGGTAATTACAACAGTAAGAATCCAACTTGATCATGTCTACAGCTATAGGACCCCATTCTTCAAGCCAAACTCTACTAGTAGGCTATAGTAATGGAGCAAGAGACTTATGGCTTATGAGTTTATCTCTCTAGTCTAGTGGGTTGTTCCTTCATTCCTTTTTTCTAAACAAACAGAACTTTTTCATGAAAAGTATACCACATTTTGCCTCAATAAATGTGGCTCTGGATGGCAGAGATACTGACCCATAAGAGGATTGGAGGAGGCATGTAACTTACAGAAGCCTCCCTGCAAACCCTCCTAGATTCTGGTACTTTCCTCCCCCAGCTGAGAATCCTCACCAATTTTGGATCACAAACAAATTCTAATAAACATACTAGCTTTTCGCTACACCCCCATCCTCACCAAACCAGGCTGTGTTCTTTAAAGAGTTATATATACAAAAAAAATGAAACACTAACAAAAAAAATCACTCTACTTTATCATAGTATATCCCATGATTAGCACTGATCCAATGGGAAGTCTACTCACATGTCTTCATACTACTTTCCTATCTCATTTGAAATTTTAAATAGCAACTGGATTCAGAGATAGTGGACATCTTGTCTGGGGTGGCACAGGAAATGCCATTATAAGGTCAGAGAAGTGGTCCCAGCTGGAACCTCCTGTTAGGACTGGTCTTGGAAGGCTGGTGTCAAGTCTGAGTAATCAAGGGTAGAGGTCTAGGAGCTGGGATCAGAAACACTCCTAGGAATTATTTTCAGAGGGAAGAGTTTCACTTTCTTCACAGATATTCCCTTCCAAGCATTGTCTTTGTTGGGAGGGCTTAGCATTTCCCTTTCAGCCCTGCCTTGGGACAGCTTCCTGGAAGAGTCTAGTTCGCCTAATACATCTCTCCAGGAGGGAAAGAGTCTTCCAAGTCCATCTCAAAAGACTAGTGATGTCCTCTGAAGGATTTAGATGGGTGGGCTCTGAATTCTTCTGAAATTATTGTCTCCTGAGGATCTACATTTCAAAAGATATGTGTGTGATTATATCACCTGCCTGTTCCCTGTAGATGGCTTACTGGTTGGCACACATTATCAGGATCCAAATAGATTTCTCTAGGCTGGAAGGGTGGACTCAAACTAAAAGATACCATTTCAAAATAGATAAATATCAAGTTCAGTGTTCGGGTTCAAAATTATGTATGTTCAAGGTGGGAAAGACCTGGTTTGTTGAAAGTTGAAAGTCCTTGTGAATGACACCCAAATTTTGGTGATACACAAAATTCATGGGAGCCAACACGTGTTCTGTTTGCTGAAAAGTTAATGGATAAGCTGTAATTGCTGCATTAGCACGAATATAAGGTCCAAATCAGAAATGGTAATCACATTACTTCAATCTTTTGATTAGAGAACATCCATTAAACACTGAAAACCCTGAGAAATTTGACAGCAAACATAGTAGGCAAGATGAAGAAGGAGTTAAGAGCATGGATTATGAAGTCACAGACCTGGGATTATGAAATCAAAGCCCAAATTGGATAACCATAAGGAAGTTATTTAATTTCTCTAAGCCACACTTTCCTCATATTTCATTGGTGAGAGTACCCATTTCCCAGGGTTTTTTATAAGGATCAATTGTGGTAATGCATATAAAGTGCTTAGCCAGTAAGAACTCTCTTAATAAAGAAGCAAGTGTAATCAAAAGAGAAGTGTCGCCATGAGGGCCACTGTGCTAGTCAAGACTGACCTAATCTCTTGGATGTAGGGAAACCACTTACTACTCATAGATGCAGCTTCTTTCTGCAAGAGCTCAGTATAATCCAATACTTCAAATTTTATGCTGGCCACTACCCACGTAAGCCAGACTACTTTGCCTGTTATCCAATGCCTCCGCTCACCTATCCATTCATCCCTGCTCACGGCCCATCTACTCCAACCAGGCCCATCTCCACAACCTACTCATTATTTCTCTTGGCTCTTGTTCAGGTTGCTCCATCCATTTGGAAATGGCATTTTCCATCTCCATTCTACAAGCACAATTCAATTCAACTTGCCTCCTGGGTCAATTCTTCCTCCTGGTGTTCTTCCCTTAATTCTGGGTTTCCTCACCATGCAGGCTATGTTTTTGAGCTTTGGGCACATAGATTAGCTCAATTATCCTCTAAAATCTTTAACAGCAGATATTATTTTTTTCTATTCTCATTAGTGCATATAAGTAATTTTTACTGAATGGAGTTTAATAGTCAGAGTAAGAAACTGTTGGTACTCCACAGCAGACCTGAATGAAAAAGGGAACGTTATAGAAAGGGTTTCAGCCACGTTGAAATAATAATACTAATAGGTCAATTTTATATACACTACAAGTAATATTCAATCTTGAGGTTAACTTATGTTAAATATTTGATGTAAATAAAACCAAAAGAAAATTTCTTTCTTCCCTTAGGTGTAAAACGTAAGATATACTCATAAAAGTGGGTTTAAATGGGTCTTTATTTAATATTAGGTATTTATAATTTTTGAATATTACCTGTAATATATGTATACTTTTTCTTCTATAGACATTTACTGAGTTATTGCCTGCCAGTCATTCATTCACTCATTCATTCACTCATGTATCCTTTCAACAAGGACTTATTGAGGGCTTACTTTGGACCACATACTATATTGAAAACTAGGAATATAAAAATGGTGAGTCATTTTTTCCCCTTGCTAAGCCCCCATTTTAGTGGGAAAAATGAATATAGGCAGATGAATTGTAAAATATTGTGATAAATGATACAATAGAGGTATTATACAAAATAGAGGTATTTATAAAATCTTAGCTTTACAAGAGCTACAAAAATTTTTATTGGATACAATGATACAAAGTGAAACTGCAGTATCTAAATTAAACAAATATTTAATTAAATGTCTAAAAATGTAATGTCAACTTTATTAATTGCTAAGCCTGATATAAAGAAAATAAATGACATGTAAAAACAACTTGTAGGTTGAAATATTCTCACTTTGCAAGAACTCCTAAATAGTCGTGAATATTGCCCCAAATCACAGCCAATTATAGTTATAAGTTACTCATAGCCAATTGATTTTAAAACCAAGAAGATAAGAAGGAAAAGGAAAGAAATAACTTCCACTAGAGGGAGCAACCTGTAAGAAGGGGCAGGAGGTGTGAAATAATAGGACAAGCTGGCGGAAGGTGAATAAAGTTAGGATGGAGGTAGAGAATTAATGTTGGGATCATACAAGAAGGGCCTTGTAGGCAGTTTTAAGTAGCTTATACCTTATTATGCACCTGCTGAAATTTAGCAGGTATTTGTTCTATCATATCATATCTGACTTATGTCTTGGAAAATTAACCCTAGTAATAGTGTGAGGGATAGATTAATGCTGCAGAGACTGTAGGCTGCAACCAGTTTGGCTGTAGGGATGGACACAGGGCTTGAGAGAGGTTTAGGGAGTGAAACTGTAGGATTTAGTGACTGGTTGTGTATGGAAGGCTGAGAGAGAGAGAGAGGAGAACAATTATTGCTCCAGCATCTGGTCTGGATAACGGTTGTGCTGTTCAGTGTGCTGGGAAACATGGCAGAAGAAACTGGTTAGAGATGGGCTGGAGCAAATTCTTACTTTGTACAGGTCGAATTTGAGGTTTCATGGAAAGGGAAATATTTAGCAAAATTTTGCTCACTGAATCTGAAGCTCAGAAGGAGGGGATTGAGCAAAGGATGTAGACATAGAAACCTTTGGTTTATGGTAAGTGAAGCCATGGGTGTGGATATACCAAGATTTCAGTGAAGGGAAGAGAAAGAAGACGTAGCCAAGGATTCCATGAAGAAGCAGCAGTCAAGGATTTGGTAGGAGAAGCAAAACCAACAGTTCCTTTCCTGGGATTTTAGAGAATTAGTGTTGTGGGAGCTACAGAAGGAGAGAGCTTGAAGAAGGAGACAGTAAGATGGGGGCAGCGGAGTGACAGCCTTGGGCCTGGCGGGGGGGCACAGCCTGCAGATATGTTGTTTACAGAGGCCCAGCCGCACTGGCAGCATCACTGAACCGGAGCTGGAAGGAGTGTCAGAGGATCAGCTGGCATCACTCCCAGTTTTCAGGGAAGGGAATGTCTGAAGTTGCCTCCCTTATTTCTGGAATTTTAAACTGATAACCCAGTTCCCACCAGTCTGGCCAGACTGTTCCTGAACTCACATCACACGTGCAGAATGATTTTTAGATCTGGCCATGCCTGCTTCCCTCTGCACCACACCCCCACTGCTTCCTTTTGTCCCTTGGGGAGTCTGACCATCCTTCTCCCTGTGTTCCTTCCCGAAGGCTGCAGGAGCAGGTGCGAAGACATGGCTTTGCCGTATGGGCAGCATCCTGACTCTTTTAGCACATCTGCTGATTAGAGGGCGTGCGTTCTCACTGCCTGGTGGTTCCCTTTCTAACACGGTGTAGGTGTGGCAAAGAGGGAGAAAATGTAAAGACCAGGCATCGGGTTGAGGGGCATCATGGGTGGCTGCTATTTGCTCTTGGCTTGTCACGGCCCCTTGCCCAGGGCTTGACCAGTAAGGTGTGTGTGGTGGTCACACCCATCTCAGATCTGTCAGCTTTCCCGTTTTTGTTAGAGGGTGAAATCATGCTTCCTGGGGGGAGTGCTGGAAGACAATGCTAGGCCACTTTCCTCCAGATACAATAGGCGGAGTCAGGAAGGCAGTATTGACATTGCTGGGGCTGGGAGGCACTCACGGTGCTGCCACCGTCAGGTGGTGAACCATTGTAACCTTGGCACTCGGGGCCTGCGTTATGCGAGGCGTCTGGCTGTAAAGCCAAAGGGGACCCCACCCTGGGGACAGGAGTGCTTTAGACATCTGGGGATCTGGACGGGCTTCAAATTCCAATCCCTGTGTCAAAAACAACCACAAGACAATGATAGTACCAGTAATAACAATAATGACTACCATAGTAGTCATGGAATACCTAACATAGCAGTGATTGAATGCCTCTACGTGCTGAGTGTTTAAGATGATTTTAATATCTTACAACAGCCTTGCAATAATAGGTTTTTTTTTTAATAAACAGAAACCAAGGCTTGCAAAGGTCAAGTGACTTACTGAAGGTCAAAATGTAGTGGACATCCATTGTTGTGAACCGCCTAATGTCCCTTCTTTTTAAGAACTGCCATGCTTTCCCTCCATGTGGTTCTGGTGGGACTGCCAATCACAGATCACAGAATGTCCCATCCATTTATGACAGCAGCTGTTTAAAACAGAGGATGCATGACCCAAAGGGCCAGTTAGACTCTTTCCCTGGGGTTTATGAGGATTTTGAAAGCCAGAGGCTCTCTTTCTTCACTAAGGACACTGCATGCTTGAAGCTACCTGCTTCCCCGGCCACTTGAAGGAAGCTCGTCGTTAGTAGGAGAAAAGGAGGCCAACAGTGCAGGACAGGTACTCTGATAGTGCTTGAGCCTGTGGTTTTAGATCAGAGACCCATCCCTGCCTCTGTGTGAGCCGGTTGCTTTTACTTGCTTGAGCTATTTTGAATTGGTTTCTGTCTCTTGGAAGTGAATCATCCGGACTGACCACATATCTCAATAGGAAGTAAGGGAGACAAGAGTTAAACTGAGAATGACCTGCGCTCAAATCCTGGGCTCTTTACAACACTTTACTGTGCTGTCTTCTAATCAGTGTTTCAAGGTCACCTCTGGCTGCTTCCAAGAAAATGAGGCTAATAGCACTTATTCAAGTGGTTTGGGGAAAATTTTTAAAAATATACTACTTAAAAGTACTCAGTACAGTGAGGGTACATGGTAAGCAAACAATAAAAACCAGATGTTCTTAATTGTTTGCTTATAAACAAAGCTGAAGCCTCTACTGTCTTCCGCTAGTCCTTTCACAGCACATCTCCATCCACTGGGGCAGGCAACTCGTATTCAATGTGGACGAAGCTCCTGGGCTTCCCCTGGTGCCCTAAGCCTGGCCTTGTATTGGAAAGAGAAGCTTAGAGCTGTGGGTTCTCAGGCTTCTGCTAAAAGTCTGGAATGTCAAGTGGGGGACTTCCTTCCTGTGGCTCAACCAGCTGGCAAGATGGAATTCCCCATTTTTCCTGCTGATCCCCAATCTCCTCTCTTCTCTGGGTTTTGATTGAACAGAAGCTCTAGGATGATTTTTCAGCTGCAGGTTCCCACCTCATTTATCCCAAGTGCTTGGCAGTTTATTGAGTCCGAGTGGAATCTGCCTCTCTTCTAAGCTAGTTATTGGATCTTTGGACCCATCCTAGAGTGTGTGTGTCCGTGTGAGAATGTGTGTGATGATAGCTCTGTCCCCATTTCACCATATATCTCCTCTAATTCTGCTGACCCTTAGCCTCAATTCTCCTTTGTGCCTGATATCACTTACATCTGGAAAGCATTTCTAATTTGGGGTTCATTTAAACGTGCACCTATTTTACTGTTTATTGCTACCACTTCAGAATCAAGAAGCAAGATGGTGGTGGGAATTGCTGTGGTCAGCAGCTTTTCAGGAGCCACTCTTTGCCCACCTCACCAGCCTCTTATGATTCTCAGTCCCTCATGCTGTGAAAGAAGTGTCTTCTAGTCATACACTTTCAACCCTTCATGCCTTTGTGTATGCTGTTTCCTCTGCCCAGAATGCCCTCTTCACCTGCCTGACTTATTTACGATTAGAGGTTTAGCTCAGGTGTCATTTTTTTCAAGAAGTCTTCCTTAACCTCCTTGCATGGGTTAGGGCCCTACCTTAACCCGAGGCAAAAACATGGACTGATGCAAAAGTGTATGTGTGGGTAGATTACTTGGTAAGTGATCCCAGGGAGCAAGAGTGAAGGACCAGAGGAATGGAACTGTACAGGTTTGCATTATCAAGTTGGCTGCTGCTACGGAAGTCTGGTGCTCCACAGGTTATGTAGATGTAATAACCTAGCAGGTTACTATAGGTGAGGAAGTGAGATACACTCACACGGGCTCTGGGTGGGCTACTTTGAGACTGCACCTGCTCAAAGCTACTGGAGGTCTGCTCAGAAGTAGGCCCTGCAGGAGCAGCTGGAGCAAGAGCTGGGATGGGGAGGGTTTGCATTGGTGACCAAGAGGTGTTGAATACAGGCACCTTTGTGCTTTCCTCTGTCATAGTACTCAGAACATTTAATTGCAATTTACTGTTTACTTGTTGGTTTTGCCCACTGGGCTATGAGCTGTGTTTGGCATTTTGATATTTTCAGCACCTGACCCAGTACACTAGCTTGCAGAGAAATGCTTTAATGAATAGTTTTGCTTTGGATTAAATGTGCTTTCCTAAGTGTATTATATATACTACTGCTGGCCTACAAGATGATTTTATGTAGTGCTTAGAAGAATATTTTCAATTATAATATTATTTGTGTATAACTATATCTACTCATCTATCTACAGCTATGTATATAGATATGTGTATGTATGTGTATGTATCACATCAATCATGTGACTTCGTGAATATTCTTGCTTAATATAAGGCTAAGATTAAAGATGCGTGTTAACTTAAAGAAAATGGTTAATAGAATAATTATGCAGGTGGCATGTAGACTCAGAATCACAAAAGTGACACATGAATTAATGCAGCTTGGGAGACACTGCTCTAACCAAATGAATTAGATGCTTTAATCTTGTGCTTTTTAGAACTATGTATGTGTGTATGTGTCCAAATAAATAATATAAATAAATAAATATAGGCATGTAATTAATACTATCCTAGTGACATGAAAAAAGTGAGAGTTCATGGTGACCAACATGTTTCAAAGGACTGCCTTGAACTCAAATCTTGCTTCTCCTAGGACGCCTAGAAAGTGAAATTTTGTTAGTAAAATTACATATAAGACCTAGTTTGCCCTTTGGGCATAGTGGGCATCCCCCAGGAAAGGTCCAGCCATTGGTTAGGAAACTAGTAAGCAATACACATCAGTGGAGGAATGGGTAGGTCAGTTCTATTCATTCATTCATGCTAACATTTAGTGAGCCCTTTCTATGTGCTGGGAATCTGCTAGGCATTGTGTTCCAAGGGTCATTAAGAGAGGGATCTGACCTTAAGCAGCTTGCAGTCTGGTGGGCAAGAAACCCTGCTCTAAGAGGCAGACAGGAGCATGGAAGCTGCGGTGAGTAACCCTGGGAGAGAACAGGGATTTCTCCAAGTCGGTGACATTTGAGAAGGGCGAATAGTATTATTCCTTGTGGAAAACCAGGAGTGGAAGTGAGAAGTAGAGGCATCCTAGACAGAGGGAAAAGCATGAAAAATGTGGGATAAAAGTTTAAGAAACATTTACACAGTGGTTCTGTGCAGCAACGCTCTAGGGCACATTGAAGGAGGTGGCAGAGAATAAAACTGGGAAGACGGGCTGGGAAGAAGTAATGTGGTTTGAGATTTGCTGAGTGGGCAGGGACGGGGGACTTCGGGAGACTTTAGGATTAGTATGAAGCTGTATGAGGGAGTGAGGTGGCCCTGGCTGCCTGGAGAATGAGAAGATGATAGTGGGGTAAGTCTGGGAATACCTACATCAAGGGGTGACATGGGTGGAGGAAGAGGAGACTGAGGGTCTTGAAAGGACGAGCCAAGGGAGGAGGGAGTTTCAACCACATCAAACAGTGTAGAGGCAGGAGCAGGGCAGGGAGAAAGATTGGAGAAATGGGCAAATAGGTGCTGCTGCAGAGCGTCATTAGTGAATGGGCAGGGCTTGGGTTGAGGAGTAAGTGGGAGGTGAGGAAATGGGGCAGGTAAGCACAGATTCCTTTTGGAGCCATGTTGCATGTCCCGGCAGGTTCCTACTTCATGTGCTTTTCTGTAAGCTGATGATGGAGTGAGCTGGTAAAGGGGTCAGGTCCTTATCTTGGCCGTCACTGGCTCCAGGTGCTAGGAGAATGTGCAGGGGGTTGAAGCAAGCAGGGAAAGAGCTTTTCCATTGCAGATACTCTCCCCTTCTCCTGGGTGTGGTCTCCAACTTACCTGAACTGGGACTTATTTTAGTTTCATCAATACACTGCGATGGAGGAGGATGTTTTCATGAAGGGGCCACACACTACATGTTACCTAGAATAACAGAATATTAGAACTGTCAAAGGCTTAAAAGATTATCCAGCCCAGTGTTTCTAAAGTGTCTTCACAGAATACCAATTCCAGAAGAATCATAGAATCCTTTTTGGGTTTTTGTTGTTGTTGTTGTTTTTCAATAATCTGAGTATCATGTGGAGTGAATGTTCCTTAGCTTAAGAAATGCTGATTCGGGCCGACCCCGTGGCTCACTCGGGAGAGTGTGGCGCTGGGAGCGCAGCAGCGCTCCGGCTGCGGGTTCGGATCCTATATAGGGATGGCCGGTGCACTCACTGGCTGAGCGTGGCGCGGATGACGCCAAGCCAAGGGTTGTGATCCCCTTACCGGTCACAAAAAAGACAAAAAAAAAAAAAAAATGCTGATTCAATCCAACCTGCTCATTTTACAGATGCCAACACTGAGGCTCAGAGAGTTCAGCACTTTCCTCAGATTCACTCAGCTCACGAGAGGCTAAGTTTCCTCACTTAAACAGAGCATGGAGGGCAATGTGAATTAGAGCTTAATGCATGTACTGTGAAGTCAGACTGCCTGAGCTTCCATCCCAGCTTTATTATTGTATTGGTTATTTATTGCCGTGTAACAAACTACTTCCAGAACTCAGCGGCTAAGCTGACGTTCATGATTACAACATGGTTTTTTTTGCCGTTCTGATCCATGCGTGGCACAGCTGGGTAGCTCTGCTCCTTGCTGCAGGTATGTGGGTTGTCTGGTGACTTTGCTCACCTGCCATCCATCTTGGATCAGCAGACTACCCAGGGCATGTTGCTTTCCTGGCGATGTTATAAGCATAAGAGGGCAAGGCAGAAACGGGTGAACAAAGGAGGCTCCCTAAGGCCTAGGCTCAGATCTAGCTCACTGTCACTCCCAAAGTGATGTGCCAAGTCCAAGGTCAAGGGCTGGGAAGTACATTCTGCCCACAATGAGGCCAAAGCCAGCATGTGGATGCAAGGAGGGTGAAGAGTTGGTGCCAACAGTTCAGTCTACTGTAGCCACTTCTAGCTTTGTCCTGTGGAGCAAGTTCCTGCCTTCATCTGTAGGATATGCATCACATAGTGCCTGTCTCATGGGCTGTTTGGGAACAAGTGAGTAAATCCACATAAACCATTTAGAACAATGCTTAAATTTAGAAAACACAAAGTGAGTATTAATATTGTCATGAATTTTATCCATGTCACCGTCACTACCTGTGCATGATGGAGTCTTCGCCACCGAGGTGGCTTTGGGAGGGTTAGGGTTGACTTCACAAACTGGCGTACTGTCAGCCCATTCTCCACCAGCAGAGTAACCTTCTGAAGATCCCCCAAATTGCTCATTTATAAACTCCTTTTTTTCCCCTCTTGTAAGTTCTACACAACCACAGACCCAAGGCCCTGGCAGCAGGGCTTCCTTTGTGCTGCCCAACCTCCCAGCCCCTCTGCCCTGTGCATCTCACACCCAGAATCAGCAGTGCTTTTCACAAAAACCGCCTGCCAAGAGATGTGGAACTGGAGCCAGAAACACAGCACAGCTGCAGAAGCTCAGCTGCATTCACGGGCCTGTAGTAATCTCCTAACATGGCTGGACGCAACCCCGGCCACAGAGTGACTCCAGAGTACCTTAGCCATCAGCAAAGTATGATTCTAACATGAGTAATACAGGAGTTCTGCCAGCTGCTTCTGGAATCAGACAAAAAGATAGTGTGGTTGCCAGCCAGGAGGAAAAATCACCTTTTCCTGCATCACTGCCTTCCCATTAAGGCTGGGAGAGCTGCTGACTCAGGATAGTTTCTATTAGAGGTCCCCTTGTTCTCTTCTAGAGATCACATTCTGATGAAACTCATGGCTTATAACCTCTCCCAAGCCCACCTTTATACCAAATGGCCAGGTGGTTAACAGCATAGACTCTGGGGGCAGATAAATCTGGGCTGGAGCTCCATTTAACAGTGTAATAGCTATGTGACCTTGGACAAGTCATTCACCTTTCTGTACAAGGAGAATGATGATATTACCCACACTAAAGAGTTGTAAGGATTATATGATATGAAGAATGTCAAAAGCCTAGCAAAATATAGGTTTGTAACAAATGCTCAACATATATTCGCTATCGTTATTATTTCTTATGTCTCCCTGTGCTGCTAGGGTAATTGCTCCTAAGAGCATCCTGTCTCTAAGATCTATAGAAATGTTATTCCATCCTATTCCACCCCCTCTCAACATATCTCATTCCTTCCCAACCCTTCCTATTCGATAAGTATTTTTTGAACTTCTACTCTGTGCCCATTCTGGGTGGGATACTTAGCAGATATGACAGGAATAAAAAAGACTTTGCTGCTAAGGAGGTTGCTACTGGGAGTTGCAGCTACACATAGAATAGATTATTGTCACTCATGGTAGTTATGTTCTATAAACCATGATCACAGGTTTAGGTTCCTGTGAGCCTCTGGTCACAACATTTTCAACAACAAATCAATACATACCCTGTTTTAAGTCTGTTTCTGTTTAAAGACAAGCCATTTATATACATGACTGATTCATTAACATTGAATTCAAGGCCAACACAACTCCTGCCTGAAAAAAGCAGGCACATCACAGCCTTATTGTGCTTAGGAACACTAGACAGCACTTCAGCACTGCACATGGAGACCATTGTAAATGGTGAAGTTGCCAACAGAAAGCACAAAAATGCAAAAAAAAAAAAAAAAAAAAAGTGGCATTAAATACCTGAGGAAAAAGACACTTGTTTATAGTGTGAGAGCTGAACAGAAGGACACCTCATTCTACTTCAGCTGGAAACTTGTGTATCTGGAGACTCTATGCAGGTGTTCAAATGACCAGGAAAGTGCTGCAAGAATGGATTTTGAGCTTACAAATAAATTTTAGCCAGAGGGCAAATCCACAGGTACAGAATCCAGAAGTAGTGAGGATGGACTGTGTATACAAATGACTGGACGAGTCAGACTGCAGTGAAGTTTCTGTGCAAGCTCAAGGCAAGCACAGTGCACCTCTGCACAGACAAGGGAGGCAATCAGGCCCCCATTAACTGAAATCAGACTTTCAGACACAGAGGGCATTTCCGACAGAGGAGAGAGCAGTGATGGAGCATGTGGCTAGATGCAGCCAGGTTACCCCATTGGAGCTAGTGGGCGGAGGCTTTCTGCCTCTACCATTGTGCAGTATAACCCAGGTTTGACTGGATTCCCTGAAGCTGGCCTCTTCCCACCCACATCCAATTACAAGCAGGACCCAACACTTTGAGATGCCAGACCAACATAAAACACATCTAACTCCATAGTGTTAGTGAGGAGCATAAAACTTTTAGTGGGTCAAAGGAGAAGATGATTTGCGTTGTACAGTGTGTAAAACTTAATAACTTCACCAGTAGACCTCTCTCTGTTCCTATGGCTCAATTTCTCTCCAGGCTCCCAGCCTGCTCATTTTTCCTCTCTTTCTTCCACTGCCTCTGCTATTCCAGGCAATTCCACTTTTGTAAATACCACCCCCACCCCGCCCATACATCGATCTGCAAAACAAGCAAAAGCCAGGTATTTATGCAACCCCATCTCCTCTGGAAATCTTGGCAGGAGCTCTGTGTTGTTACAAGCATGGCTTTTAGTTTTTACCCCATCCTCCATTCCCCGCTCTAGGTAGCTTATCCAAATATTCACCCAGTAAAATATTTTCTCCATATTTTGGCCCAAGCCATAAAGTAGCGCAAGGGCCCAGATGAATTGCACTCACTATCACTGCTTCTGCCAGCTATTCCTGACAGAGTAAGTATTTTCTTATCTTAGAAGCACAATCCATGGTTTCTGCAGTTTCTAAGAAGCCTAGCCCAGGCCCTAGCCACAGTAGATGTCCAATAAATGAATAGATTTCCACTAAATGAATGATTTTGGGGAAAGAGATATCTTGGTAACGTTTTCCTCCACAAAACTAATATGTAATTTTAATTATTGTTTGTTTCTTCCATACTTTACAGCAAGGTTTTATAATTTCATCACATAAGTTCTAAACATTGCGTTCTAATAATTCTCATCAAAACCTGCAAAGACACTGGTTTTGAAACTTAACAAAAGAATTATAAATTTTATCTTGAAGAATAAGCAGGAAGAATAACTGAGCAAATTCTGAAAAAGAAGAATTACTATTCTTGGGAATAGTTACTAGATCTTAAAGCAGAGCACAACACTGTAAAAACTGTGGGGTACAGTCACAAAAGTTTGGATATAGATCAACATGCTAGAAAGGCCAGAACCAGACTCAAGTTTATACAAAAATTTAATGTCTTATAAAGGACACAAATCAGTGGGGAAAGGAATAATAGTTCTGGGAAAATTGGTTTTCTGTTTGGGAGAAAAGAGTTGTTTAAAAAACCCATCTCTTACCACACACCAAAATAAATTCCAAATGGATTAAAGGATAAATGTAAAAAATATAGCCATCAAAAGAAGATGGAAATGAATAACTTTAATTTTAAAAACAATAGAAGAAACCACAAAAATAAAAATCAATATATTTGGTCATAAAATATTTAAACTGTTAATCTAGCAATAAGAAAAATTAAAAAGAATAAAATGAGAAAAATACTTGCAACAAATATGGCAAATAAAAGATTAAAGTAGTTTCATTTTTTAAAAAAGCTTATTGAAATTGATAGAAAAAATCAAAACATCAATAGAAAAAAAGAGGAACAAATAATTCACAAAAGAAGTACAAATGGCTAATAAGCATGTGGAAAAGGTCACCCTCTAAAACAAATTAAAATAAAATCAAAACAAGATACCATTTTTCTCTCAAACTTGCAAAGATGAAAACCAAGTGAGAATACTCAATACGTGGCTGGGGGTGGTGAAATATTCACTTTCATACCCTACAGCTTTTTAGGAAAAAATCTGGCAATGTAGAGCAAGAGCCTTTAAAATGTTACGATAAGATTAAGTAAACATTTAAAATATGAAGTTGTATTTGGTTTCGACCTAGAAAAACTACATATGTTGGCTTATGCAGTTCCTCCCTACACATATTCTAGAAAAAAAACATAGGTTATACATCAAAATGTTAACAAGAGTTAGAATGTTCTTTTCTAATCATTTCTTCTCACTGTGTTTAAATATACCTGATCTAGTGTTTAAATATGGAGATATATGTATTTAAATAACAATATTGAGAATGCTCTAAAAAAGACCATTAAACATATTATTTCGTGGTTTTAGAGATACTCTTTGATTATTTTTATTCTGCGATTGGTATCACCTAACATGATACAATTAATTATAAAAGGACCCACATTTATTAGTATTGCTGTCTATTTTGAGTACATAAAATGTTTGTGACTATCATGATATTAATTAATGCAGTATTATAGAAAAAAGATTCTGGAGATAATCTCTTCCCTGGACATTTTTATTGGAACATTCAGATGGGCTATGTGTTGAAATAAGAAAAGGATAGACAGTGAGAAATGTTCCTTTCACAGTATTCAGTTGATTTTTAAAGTTTGGGAATAAAAACAACTGTAAAAATGAGAGCTCCGGGTAGTTATTTCAAACTATAGCATTTAGGTGCTTTAGCTTCCTTAAGATGTACATTTTTCTGATTACAGAAATAATTCATGTTCATCTAGAAAAATTTGGACAAACAGAAAAACATTTTAAAAAACACAGTCACCAGAGTTAACATGGTGTGCTTCTTAATGATATAGGAAATCTATATCTATATCTGAGTCTATGTATAGAGAGAGATACAGAGAAAGAAAGAAAGACTGAGAGGCAGGCTTGGTTGTTTGGTTTAAATATCTGTTAATTACTATCTTTAACATAAACACAGTTGTGTGTGCCCTGTTGTATGATGGTAGCTGACAGAGAAAATAGAGATCTTACCCACAGGATTATTGCGCACAAACTGAAGTCACAAAGCTAATCCAGGTCTTCTGATGCTGCGTGAAATAAATACTTTCCTCTTATATCTAGACCTCCTCTCATCACTTAGACTTAACCCTGAAGGATGGAGTGAGGAATGGGGGAAGTGTGAGGGTAAATATCAGAAATGGGATTAGAATGTCATATGCACTTTATTTGTCAATTAAAAAAAAAAAAGCTGGACAAGTCTTAGCTTGTTTTTAGGGTCATGAAATAGTTGGGAATGTCTAAGAATTCCTGGCATCAAAAGAGCATCTCTCAAAATGTCGTGGACTCTGACTCTGTGACTTTTGCTCTTCATGTCACGGTCTTCTTTACGAACCTTAGGAGAACCTGTCAACTGAATCTGAGTAAGGTGAGGACTGCAGCCTGTCACCGCCCTCTGCAATCTTCCACCATGGCCCCTTTGTCATTGCAGTGGCCGTGTGACACACCCAACCCTGAAAGCCAATGTCCTCAGCTTATTGCTGTCCTTTAGTACTTGTATCCAAATCACTTACCAGAGTGTGCCTCCTTGTTCTATAAACCTCCTGTTAGACTGTGGGCCAGTGGCTTTCATGCTTGCTTTATAGAGCTCTAGGGATTCCGCAGAGGTGCCTGTGGGGCTACCACGACCACCGAGGGTGACGCCAGTGCCCGCCAGCCTCTGGCCCTTCACCCCCATTTCAGCCCAACTTCAACCAGAGTAGTTATACTTCTATTTAGTTAGCTTTATTTTCTACATAATATTTCTTTTGGTAAAAGGATGCCTCCACTTAAACAAAAATCACATTGGGGAACCGCTGATATAAGTTGTAGGATTTGCTCTGACAAAGACGGCCCAGAGCTGGGAGAAATAGATGGACACCCTGAATGAGGAATTATTGGTTAAGCCAACAATAGTTACAAATACAGGTTTGTGACTGAAATGTGAGACATGAAAAGTTGATTTGTATCTTGTGTTTGCTGTAGGCTGGAATACCTGCATGTAATGGCTGGTAACGTTTTGATTGAAGGTTTGAGTGACTGACTGTTCTAGTAGAAGGATGCATTCTAAATTATGGACTTCATAGCATTGATTTTTGTCAGTGTTATGGTGAAGCATGTTTGCTAGAAAGCAGAGCCTGGGGTGGAAGAACTGCCACTGTATCAGCATTAACATCATGATTACTGGGATTACAGAGTTAACATCATCTCATTTACTCTGTGAGATTGACTGCCCACAAACCTGAAGTTCTGTAGGAGTTAGGGGACTCTGTTGAATGTACACAGTTATTTTCTCAGTTGATATTTGACTGCTGTTCCCTTTCAAACATTAAAATTTTGAAATTAGCCACACAGACTGTAGCAGCCAAGTTTTAATTTTGATCACACACAATTTTGGCTTCCTTTGAACACATTCTATATTATGCAATCAAAGAACTAAAATCAATATAACCTAGTTTTAACTCCCTTAGGAGCCAAACTTAGGAGGATCAAAAATTCTACTTGAAACCTAGGGCTTTAACTGATTAATCATATTTTAAAATTCTGAGTCACATGGCAAATCTTGTTTTCCAGTTGTAACCCTAGGAGATAAATTTGTGTCATCCTTAGATGGAGTCATCTCATCATTAAATAACCCACATATTAAAACTGTTTTCATGACCCCCTATTAAAGTCAAGTCCATTTAAATATATAATAAATAAAGACAATGGAAGCTTTAGCAACCCAGCCCAGGGTTTAAGGACTTAGAAGGAAAACAGTTCTGAGTTTTCAGAGCACACATGCCAACTATGGCTCATTTCCCACGCATGTTTGTATTGCTTCTCTGGGCTGTTACTACATAAAAAAGGGCCAAAAATGTGTGAAATAATTTTTTAAAAGGATTCTTGTCTTAGTGTACCATTATTAAGCTGACGAATATTCATTAGCTCACTCTCTGGAACTCATTTTCTCTGGATTTCAGATAAAAAATGCTACCACAGACATTAGTTTTTCCCTGTGATGGGCTCTGCAGGCAGGAAGTCACCTAAGTAGGTTCTAGTTGTGACTATTTTGCAGGAGAGTGAACCTCATTTTCTTTTCATTGGTCTCACAACTTTAGGGAATCACAAACCATCACCTTCATCATCATAATCATTATTATAATCATTTATTGAATATTTCACTGTTTGCCACACACTATTAATACGGCATTCATAACATTTACAAAAGATTTTTTCATATGTATGTATGTATGTATTTTTCCATCCTCAGGAAAGGGCTTAGAGGTAAATATCATCACCTCCCTTTTACTGATGACCAATCTGAGGCAGAGGCTAAGTAACTTGTTCACAGTCCTGTATTACATCAGTAATAAGGGGCAGATCTAGAATTCAAATTCAGGATGAATTAAACTTGATTCCCTAGCCTCCCACCACACACTGCATGACTGTACTCCTCGGCAGGGCTAAGCTTCCTGGCACCTGGAGGCAGAGAAGGCAGTTTAGACACATCACCATGATGAAGGCATTAATATAAATCCAAGGCTTAGTGTGTAGAACACAAGTCACTTGCTTTTCTGCCAACAAATTCAATTTTTAAAATGTTTATCTTTTTATTCTGTGTATACAATACCACCATCCAGAGATAGCCACTGTTAATGTTTTCTAGATAAGATTAAATTTTATATCCTTCCCTGTGGAATTCAGATGCCTTCCACAAGGTTCCCCTGTGAATTCGCAGGGCACATACATCCTCGTGCTTACCTCTGACAGTAAGCTCTGGCTCATCTGGGATTGAGTTTAATTCATATACTCCCTTGCTCAGTCCTGCCTGTGCCTCTCTGTTTACCTTAGTGTCAACCTGGACATGTAGCTCAGCCTTCTACCTCAATTAAAAGTAAGAATAGCAACAATTCCTCCACACAGACAGACAGGAACAGATGGACACACAGACACAATCATAAACACAGAGACAGATGATGCATTTGTGAGTGTAACACACTGAACGGATGATTTGAGACAAAAATGTGGTTTATAATAGGACAACGCAAACAACCTCACATCAAGTGCTGTATTAGACACCCCAATTTTTTCCAAGTTCTTCAGCAGCCATGGGATTGCTTGGCCTTTCCCTTTTCTTCTCTTTTCTTTTGTGCCACCCGTTGAAATTTTGATTGGGATTGTGTTAAATCTATGAGTTAATTTAGGAAGAGTTCTCTTTACAACATTCTCCTTTTTCATTTAAGAACACAAAACATCTCTCCATGTCCTTAAATCTTCTTTATCTTTTGGTAAAACTTCAATAGATATTTTCATATAGACTACACATTTTTTGGTGGGCTATTAAGTCTTATATGAATACAATTGTGATATACTAAACCATTCTTGACTTCTGGGAATTAAACCCATAGTATCTGTAGAAGACAAATCATTTCATAAATTACTAAAATGATTTGCTAATATTTGGGATTTTTGCTTTTTCATAAGTGAGATAAGGAATAGTTTTCTTTTTTGGCTATTTATCTTAGTTTAAATAACAGATTAAAAAAGAATTGGTAGATTTCTACCTTCTAAAAAATGTTCTTATAGACATAAACTCATTAGCAAAACCAGATGGCCTTGTAAATTTTTGCTGAGATCATTCAGGCTTTTTAACTTTTTGAGTTTAATTTTAGGAATTTTTATTTCCTAATAAAATTATTCTCTCTCTCTCTTTATATATATATTTAAATGTATTAGCAGAAAATTATACATAGGATTCTCTTATGATTTAAAACATTTTCTCAACAAGAACTGTTTTACCTCTTGTTTTACTCTGTTTCAGTACTAAGTAGATTTCAGAGGTTTGCTATTGTGAATTCTCTTAGAGTTCTCATTTTTCTCTTAATGACTTAGCTTTATTTTTTCTTTCTTTCTTGAGTCTTATTAATTCTTTTAAAACAGTTTTCCTGAGCAGAGTTTTTGCTTTATTTATATTCATTAATAAATAAAGTATTTGAAACTATAACTTGGTCTCTGACACATTGTAACACTTTCAAAAGTAGTGTGCTTATTTTTTATTTTGTAGAAATCCTGTCATTTTACTTTTGATATTTTCTGAGAATTAATACCTATTGAGAAGACTGCTTATGATTTTTAAAGGGTTGGTTTCTTTTTTTTGTTCAATACATTGTTAAACATGATTTATTACCTCGTAGTGTGAGATTGTTTTGTTGTTACTTGGGAATATTGCATGAGCAATTTCCCTTTGTTGGTTTTCATTGAGTAGAGAGAGTGTGTGTGTGTGCGTGCGTGCGCGCATGTGTATATATGTGTGCATGTGTGTGTGCATGCATGTATATGTATATGTGCCACAACAGGAGTCACAACAGGACTCATATACCACTTTCATATACTGGTTCATCTGTACTGGTTGTTAAAAGAGTGAAATAATTTTGTACCATTTGGTAAAAAACTGGTACTTAGGTCTCCTAAGCTTCCCCTGTTCCTCGGGCTTGGCTGCACTGGTCCCTCTTAGGATCTCTAGACCTCCCAATAATTCAGCACCAAAGGGGCTAATGTCTCGCTCATCAAGGTTTTCAGATCCCTTTCCTGGTGCTCAGATCAGTGTCCATTTTTCACTGGTTGGTCCATGTTGTTAAATACTTTGAATATCACCTTTGAGCCACACCAAACTTATTTAAGTCAGGCAAATTTAACTTTATATTCTTGGTCTATAAGATGTACATAATAAATATAAATAGTGCAGGTGATTTCACTTTCCTTCCACTTCATGGGCATATGCCCCAGACTGAGCTTGGTCCCAATTCTTATGGTTTCTCATATTCCTATTGTGACCACCATATTTGAAGGCACACACAAAGATACTTCAAAAAGTTTGTCAAAAGGAGAAGTAAAAGATAATATGAATCTTTCCATGAACTTTTTGAAGTACTCTTGTACTTTTTACGCTGCCTAGTTCCTGAACACCAGCCAACTACTTTGGTTCTCACCCAAAGAAATTGATGGGTTCCAGTGCAGGAGGAAAACCTAGCTGTTATATTTGTGGATAAGCGATATACTTCCACATTATCCTTTATGGTTATTTAAAGAATTTTCAAAAGTACTTTTGTCTGCCTATAATTTTTATTTTACCCACTGATCTTTACATGACTCTTATATAATGTGTTGCTCCAATGGGTATCATCTATGAGAGTACTTCAAAAAGTTCATACATTTGCATTATCTTTTAATTTTATTTTTCCATGAACTTCTTGAAGTACCCTAGTATTTCAACAAGTACTGCATGGATACTTTAGGGAAAATAGAAGCTGAATTCCCTGTTTTAAGTTAAAATACCCAAAAGATTATACACACATATATGTCTTTATAATTATTATTTAAAATTATAAACTTTATAATTATTATATAAAGATTATATATATAATTCTTTATTTAAAATTATAAACTTTATTATATAAAGATTATATATAACTCTTTATAAATTTTTATGCTTGTTTTTAAGTCTATGTCAACTGTCAAAATTTGAGACAGATGTGATGCTCTCTTTCAAAACTATTGTGCTTCCCTCACATTCTTTTTGCTTTCACCAGGCTTTTCTTTATATATTTCATTCTACACAATTTGGAACACAAAGATGCATAATCTCTGTGCCTCCATTGTGGACTTCACTTTCTATCAACATCATATGGTAGACTTTGTTCCATTTCTTGCCTTTTGTCTTGAATTCTACCTTGTCTGAAACTATTATTATTACCTTTGCTTTATTTTCCTTCTTTACTCTTTTTCTGTTTCTTTTTCCTTTTTATTACTTGGTAAATTCTTTGCCCACTCTTTTGTTTTTAAGATTTTGTGATTTTGTTTTAAGTGGTTATATCATAAGCATCGTCTTGGAAGATTTAATTTTTTTCACAGCCTCAGAGTATTTGTCTTTCTATAGGTCATTTTAAACATTTATCTTTAAATCATAAATAATTTTTAATCTTAACTTTTGACATAATGTTTTATGCTTTGATTTTTTTTTTTTTTACACTTTCCTGCTTTAAAATTTTTTTTCTGTCTTTTGCTTATTTGGCTTATATTTTGTTTACATTTTATCGTCCCTAGTCATTTTTGATGTATACATCCTGTTTTTTATTTTACTAGTGGTTACCTTTAAGTTTTCCAAAAACGTTCTTTAGCCTATATTTCCCTATTTCTAATAATAAGTGGTGAAAACATCCATATATCAACGTGGAACTCTTCACACTAACTTTCTGTCATCCTTTTTTCCTTCAAAGTCTTTGTTAACTTACTCTGGAATTAGAGATCCAAGTTACTTTTTACAGTCATATTTTCAATTTTAAGAGGAATTTTTGATATTAAAAATAGTTTAATGATAAAAATACATTTTTCAGTTTAAGTCCATTGGCCTTTTTGGTGACTAAATATGACAATAGGTTGACTGGCAGTCTTGGTTAGCACTGTAGTTGCAATTCTTCATTTTTTTCCTTGTCTTCAGTGGGAAGTTGGGAGAGGCTACACTGATATTATTCAGATAACATTTTAAATCTGAAATTCAGACTTCAGTATTAAGTAAGCATATTTCCATTACATAATGTTGCTAATTAAATATGACCTTACATTCACCTATCTTAAAATCCTTTGTTTTCTTTAATTCAAAAAAGAGTTGTAATGGGCTTGAATTTTCAGTTATGACAGTCTGTACATTTGAACTTTACTTTTTGAACAGTGCAAAATAATGGGACACCAATCTCTACTACCACTGAGATTTGAGTGGTATCTTGGAAGAGATTTGACTTCAACAGGTAAATATATGTAAGGAAAGGCATCCCTGGCAGAAGAAACAATGTCAGCAATGGGCAGGAAAGGGAGGCTTGCAGGGAGTTTAGGGCTAAAGAGACCAATGGTACTAAAATTCTGCAGCAGTTCAGGTGAGAGAGAATGAAGGTGTAAAAAGGAGTTGAATGTTAGAGACAGTACAGAGCTGGAATGGACAGACTATGGGGACTGGATATCAACAGTGAGGGAGAGAGAGTTGTTGACAATAACTCAGAGTTTTCAAGCATCTGTGATTGGAAAGTTGGAGCTTTAAGAGATAATGAGAGGAAGAGAAGGAAGGTTGAGAGGAAAGAAGATGCTGGGTTCATTCTGGACCTACTGGACTTGAGATGTCTATCTAGGTGTCCAGTGGGCATTTTCATAATGCGTATTTATGGTTGGGAAGACGTTAGCAATAGAGACCTAGATTTAGAACAGGTGCTAACTGAAGTCCTGAAAGTTGGTGAGATCACAGTGAAAATGGAATTGGGGTCTTCCAAAGCACTGGTAAGGCCATAGTCTCTGGGCTAAGGCCATAGTCACTAAGCTGAGTTTTCATAAGAGGGTGAATGGGAAATGAGATCCAAGAGAAACCTGCTATTTTAGATTCATAGTGTTACACATGATCCATAGAGTACTCATCTGTTTCCACTGGGATGATCACAGTACTAAGGCAAATGGATACTCAGTCAAACATGTATGTGGAGGACCTACTGTGCCCACTCTGTCAGGGAAAAGGAAAGGTTATGAATTCTGACACTGTTCCAGATATACTTTACATCTGAGATCTCAGTCATCTGTGTTGCTTATTTTGTCTAAGCCAGTTTCCTCATCTGTAGTATGGAGATACAAGGGTACTTCAAGAAGTTCATGGAAAGATTCGTATTGTCTTTGAATTCTATAATATCTAGTTCTTGCAGTGGTTGTGAGAATTATGTAAAACAATGCATTTAAAGTATCTGGAATGTAGTATGTACTTAATAATTTATAGCTTTTGTGTTAAAATGATTTTAGCAATTATTTATGTGTAATTGAAACACTGCTGTTCAAAAACTGAACTAGCAAATACCTGATAGTGATTTGCAGACTGTGCCTCTTAAAAAAATAGCAGCTCCAGGGAGGCACGCAAGGGACAGCTTCAAGACTGGGGAAGTAGGTTCAGTAGGTTCAAAGCTGGGCTCTTCTAGCTCCCTGCCAGTCCACAGGAAACATGGTTTTATCTGTTTATGAGTGCTGCTTGAAATGAGTGAACACCCAAAAGTGCAAGGGGAAGGAGCAGTTACTGAACCCAGAGAGAGCACTGGCAAGAAAGGACGGTCCACAAGAACTGTGGCTTCTGTAGATGGCTCGGTAGGGAGGGCGTTGGAAGAATAAATACCCTGACCACACTCTCCTTCCACCCTCCTGTCTTCTGCTGCTGCTTCCCATTTGCTGAACTCAGTGGGACACAGATGGCCTCCTTGGACCCAGAGCTGGGTGGAGAAGAGTGGAGAGTAGCTGGAGGGGGGCCCGTTTCATCCAAATGAAGAGAAGAACCAAGGAACACTCTGGTCTTAGCAAGAGAGAGTCTTACACGATGACATTCAAATTGTATGCAAAATGTGACTTAAGAATGGACCCAGCTCATGCCCAGAATATCTGACTTGAACTGATGTAATCACCTCTCTGGCTTTCATAGTTTCGTGTTTTTGGATGGCTTTCCCTCAAGTGACCTCACAGACAGGCTCTGTCTCCTAGCTGCCAGAGCAGCCACGTAGATACTACATTATCTTCTTAGGAATATAAAGATGGAGTTGTTTTCCTAAGCCACTAGTGTGATGAGATGCCCAGCCGCTGCTGTATGTAGGATCATGACCTGTCACACTGCCATACCTGCTAGGTACCAAGTCTGTGCAGTCAGCAGGACACAGCCTCTGCCCTGTGGCATCTGGCAGGCTTCCCAGGGTAGGTGAGAGCATCAGCCAAATCTTGGAGGCTAAGCAGGAGTAGGCCAGTTGAATGTGGAGAGAAATGTTGGAGGAGGGCGGTGCAGACAGGGAGTATACAGCTCATGCAGGGATTCCAGGGATCATTCCTTAAGTGCTCCCAATGTGTTTGAAATGATGTCACTGCCATTGAAATAGATGTGGGGCCTGGTAGGGGCCCAAGAGGATTACATTAAATATGGTCACACTCAAGTTTTCTCAAGACCCCTCTCCCAGTGAAGATAAAAAGGCTAATACCTCTTGAGACGTTTATGCCTGGAGTTTGATAGGGGAAAAACTGGCCTCAAGTTCAGTGGGAATTCCATCCAGCAAATATTGCCCACAGTTTGTAAGTATACAGGACTTTTTCTTCTTTTTTATGGAGGGACAGGAATATGATCAGACAAGGTGCTTCCCAAATAGGTGGCTCCCAATCACAGAAATAATTCACATCAGGCCAACAGAACAATAGATTCCAGAATTATAATAACAGAATTCCTAAACAAAATAATATGAGCCTGGAGGGCCCCTGCACCCTCCTCTACTACTGAGCTAAGATCATGACCCCCTTACTGAGCCAGAGCGATTGATGGATCAGAATGCAGAGTTATAGACTGTTCCAGAGGGAAGAGAAACCAAGTACAGGGAGGGGAAGGGAGGCTTCATTGAGGAAAACATTTGCAGTACACGTCTCACCGTCAGGTTCAACATTTCACTAGTGAAAAGATTTGGGGCAAGAAGCAACGATTGGAAAACAGGTATCTGCTGTTCTAAAATGCTGGGAAAGAAAGTAACTTAGTCCTTCCTAGGAAATAGTACTGTGCTACCAGGCACTTTAATGTAAAAGATGTCTCTAATCCTCATAACATTGTTATTAGAAAGAAATCTGGACTACCTTTTTAAGTTTAAAGCATGGGGATGAAGACAGGTGTTGGTTTGATTTTTAAAGCCAAAGAGCATTCCACAAAACTGTGTTGCCAGGAATAGAACACGAACTGTGCACAGACTCCCTTTTAAAGACAATGAAGGAAATGTAAGGGAGAGTTCTCAGACCCAGAAGCACATGGGTAGGTTAGGTGAGTGGTCTCTCTGAGGCTCAGCAGGCAAAGGCCCATGGAGCGATAGCTCCTCTTTGTCTCCAAGGAGCCCCCAGATCTCCCCAAGGCTGTCACCAACCCTCCAAGCTGGCTGTGAAACTGCTTTTCCAGAATCAATTGCATGTACAGAGCACTGGTCTCCTGTAAGGTCAGCCCTGTAAGAGAGGGGGCAAGAATCAAAGGACTTTTGGAGGAAACATATGGAATCTTCTTCAGTTCTTGACCCTCCTATTTCCTGCCCATGTGAGTGGGAAGTGTGAGGGAGGACAGCAGGACACTGAGCCGAGTTGGTGTATGATTTCTAGGCTATTCTCTATGTATTTTGACCAAAAAGAGATCATATATCCTGTTCTGGATCTTTTCTTCACTTGATATATCAAGGACATTATTCTCTGCAAGTTTATAATACTTCATTACATGTATGTACCATTATTTATTTAGTCAGACCTCTATTTGTGTACTTCATGTTGTTTCCAGTTTGTGGCTGTATGCTACAACGAATATCCTCACCACATCTTTGCATATTTTTACTGGCAACTATGGAAGATACATTTTTATTATATTTTTTTAAGTTAACATGCAGTATAACTGACTTGTGTGTATGTGTCCAGCTCTATGAGTTTAAGAACATATATTCATGTAACTACCACCGTAATGAGGATACAGAACAGTTCCATTACCCCCAAAATCTTTTTTTTATGTTGCCCCTTTGTAGTCGAATCTCTCCCAGCCCCAATCCATGGCAACCACTCATCTGTTCTTTATCTCTATGGGCTTGCCTTTTCTGGAATGTTATATAAATACAGTCATACAGTAGGTAGCCTTCTGATACTGGTTATTCTTACTCAGCATAATGCCATGTTGTGGCAACTATCAATAGTTTGTTCCTTTTTATTTTTTTATTTTTATTTTTTTTTTATTTTAAAAGATGACCGGTAAGGGGATCTTAACCCCTGATTTGGTGTTGTCAGCACCACGCTCTCCAAGTGAGTAAACCGGCCATCCCTATATAGGGATCCGAACCTGTGGCCTCGGTGTTATCAGCACCACACTCTCCCAAGTGAGCCACAGGCCAGCCCTGTTTGTTCCTTTTTATTGCTGAGTGGTATTCCATTGCTTGGATGTACCAGAGCTTGTTTATGCATTTATCCATTGAAGGATATTTGGGCTTCCAATTTTGGGTGATGATGAATAAATACACCTGCTATGAACATTTTTTTTATTTGCGCATAAATTTTTATCTCTGTAGGGTAAATACCTAGGAGTGAGATTTCTGGGTGATATGTAAATATATGTTAAACTTTATAAAAAACTATTAAACTATTTTCCAGTAACTGTACCATCCATTTTACATTACCACCAGCAATGGATGAGAATTACAGTTGCTATACATTCTAGCTAGCACTTGGTATTATCAGCTTTTTTTTTTTTTGAGCCATTCTGATTGATGTGTAGTGGTACCTTATTGTGGCTTTAATTAGTATTTCCCTAATCGCTAATAATATTGAACATCTTTTTGTGCGCTTATTTGCCATTCATATATCCTCTTTGGTAGAGTATCTCAAATCTTTAGCCCATTTAAAAAAAAAATTGGGTTGTTTTCTTAGTATTGACTTTTATGTTTTTTATACATTCTGGAAAGTTGTTTGTCAGATATGTGATTTGCAAATACTTTCTCCTAGTCTGTAGCTTGTCTTTTTATTTTCTTAACAATGTCTTTCATAGACCAAAGTTTTAAATTTTGGTAAAATTCAATTTATCAATTTTTCTTTATGGATCAAACTTTCGGTATCATAGCTAACAGCTTGCTCACTGCCTAACTCCAACGTCATGAAGATTTTTCCTATATCCCAAATAAGTTTTTATTTTTGTATTTCACATGATCCATTTTTAGTTAATTTTTGTATAAGGTGGGAGGTTTTAGGTTAGGGCTTTTTTCTTGCATATGGATGTCCAGTTGTTCCAACAGTATTTGTTGAAAAGAACTACTTTTCTTCACTGAATTGTTAAAAGATACATTTTTTACGTGAATTGGTGTAATATGAGTATAGTTTAATTGTTAAAAGAATGGGTTGAAGCCAATCTGCCTAAATTTGAATCTCATTTCTACCACTAATCAGCTGTATGACAGTGACCAAGTACTTAACCTCTCTTTGCCTTAGTCTCCTTTTCTGTAAAATGGGGGTAGTCATAGTACCTACTCTATGAGGATTAACTGAGTTATTCCGTGTAACATACTTAGAGTAGTGTCTGATATATATGAGCAATGAGTGATAAATTATGGTTAGCTTTTATGTAACTATGATTATTACAGGCATTGTACACATGTCCTGTAACAATGTTTACCAATTACATTTCCCGTCAACAATGTAGATATTCCCATTATCAGTCAGCACTAGATATTATGACCCTTTCTATTCTTTTTCAATTTGATAGGCAAATAATGAAATGTCCTCTTAGTTTGTATTTTGTAGTCAAGTTAAACATCTTTTCATATGTTTATTAGTGTATCAGTTAGTTTTGCTAGGTAACAAGCCATCCTAAAACATGGTAAAACAGCAAACATTTATTAAGTCTCGGGATTCTGTAGGTCAGCTGGAACACTCTTTAGTCTAGGCTGGATTGGCTGATCTCTGTGGTCAGCTGGTAGCTTGGCTGGACTTGATGGTCTGGCATGGTTCGCTTGCATATTTGGCAGTAGGCATATTGCACCTCAGCTGGAGTGGCGTGTGTTTACTCCATGTGGTCTCTCATCCTCCACTAGGTTGGTCTGGGCTTCTCATGGTGGTCTCAGGCTTCCATAGAGTAACGGGAAAGTGCAAGCCAAGGGAGCACTTTTCAAGCCTCTGTTTATGTCACATTTGCTAATGCTCTTCTGATCAAGGAATCTGCCATGGCCAAGCCTAGATTCAAGGGGTAGAGAAATAGACTCCACATCTTGATGAAAAGAAATGCAAATATTGTGGCCATTTTTTTTTTTTTTTGCAATCTACTTAAATTTGCTATTTGTATGTCTTCTGTGAATTGTCAATGATTTATTGATTTATAGAATTTCTTTATATATTATACATATTAACTCTAAGTTTTACATGTAAAAATATTTTTCCCACTTGGTCATTTAATTTATTTGTGTAATTCTTGCTTTATAAAAGTTTTTGGATTTTGCTGTAGTCAAATCTATCACTATTTTCTTTTATGGTTTTGAGTATATGGTTTTAGATGACCAGAAACTTCTTGAAGGCAGAAATCATACTTTATTCTTCTCTTCACCCATAGCATGCATCCACAGAGCCCAGCCCATAGTACTTATTAAGTAAACGTTTATTGAATGAATTTATTCACTGAAGACCAGTCTCATTTATTTAACCATTTGTTCATCCATCAGTATGTGGCACATACCTATTATGTATGTAGGCCAAGCATTGTGCTAATTGTTAAAGATGCAATGTAGACAAAATAGACTTCTATCTTGGTGTTTAGAATGAAGTGTAGTGGGTAGTAATGTAACTTAATGCCAGTGAGACAAGTTCAAATTCCATCTTTCTACTGTGTGACCTTGGGCATATTACTCAACATCTCTGAGTTTGTTTGGTTTTTTTAAACCTATAAAATGGAATATAAATGTCTTTCTTCAATATTGTGAGAATTCATGGACAATGTTTGTAAAATACACAGCATAGTGCCTATTATATAGTATATAATAAAAAATGTTACCTTCCTTCTCTGCATGGTATAATTTTAGGCCTGCTAGGAAGGCTAGCTTTCTTTATCAGTCTCCTCTTAGCAACTGTCATAATCCTGAACTTCTTCTATTGCAGACTTTTTTTTTGTTTGCTCCTCCAGTAGTTCTCAGTGGGTTGATACTTTGAGTGATTCTTGGTTTTGTGCAAGTAAATCAATCAAATTGCCTTCTCTCTTGGGAGCTGGAGAACAGGGCACTGAAGAGTTAAGGAGTTTCGTTTAATGCTGTCTTGAAGGATAGAGATGTTTGGTTGTGGGTATAGATGTGCACCTCTTTGGGCAGCATAAGGGTAGAAGGGAACTTGGCAGTGACTGAATCAGAAGAAGAGCCCAGAAAGAGAATGTGGCCTGACTCCAAAGAAGATTCCTCCCACACCAGGCACATTTTCTGGTGCTGGATGAACATGGTCCAATTAGAGAGTAACCCCCTCGGGGCAAAGTAAAGAGAAAAGATTATAAGGCAGCATTGTCAGGCTTGGGGGTATCTGTGAAGCAGGCAAAACTCATCTCTGGGTATTCCCAGTCCCTCTGCCCTTCCCAGCTTTTTGGCTGCCTCTCCTTGATGTCTTTCCTCCCTTGCCTCAGGTTCTATCAAGCTCCAGGGTTCACGAGGTCATCTGCCAGATTTTTAAACATTCCCAATTCCCTCACACTAGTGGTTTGGACATTTATACTGCTACCCGGTTGACAGAAAGGACCCTGGAGAGAACTCAGCACTCAAGGGCTGGCTTTACCACTCCCTTTGCATGACCACTGACCAGGCTCTTCTCTATAGGCCTCAGATTGCCCTTTATAAAGTGTGAGCCTCGCACCAGGAAATCTCTAAATTCCCTTCCAGTTAAAACGATCCTTGATTTGATGGTACCATGCTGCTTCCAGCCCTGCCGCCTCACAGAATGGAGTTTGCATGTAAATAGACACATGTGCTGGCTGTTCAATAAAGTCTCACTGTGTGGACACTCTGCCTATTCCCTGGAAATAATGTTTCCCGCCAGCTGACCAATCCTAATTCTAACTAAAGCATATGATATTTGGTCTGGATGGAAAATTTCTCACATTTGAAGATAGGGAGCGGATGTCATTCCCCCCAGCAGACAGACAAGGGCCTTATTTGGCTAGGAAGCAGGGATGGGAAGTGGGCATATGCCCTTTGGGAAACCAACCTGGCTCAACGTGTGGATGAGAGCAGTCTGTCATAGCCCAATCATATCCAGGATGCTCTTGTCTAACTCTAAACTCCCAGCTATACAGTAAACAAGTTAGCAACTTCCTTTAGTTATTTCCAGTCTTGTGCATTTTGGTGCAATTTGGGTAATTGCCCAATATCTTCTTGGAAAGAACCTTGAGGATGAAGTTATTGTTCAGACGCTTACTACATACACAAAAGGATTGTGGAGAACAGAAAAAGATTAAAGTGTTGGAAACATGCCTGGAACTGAATTTCTTCAGGGGAGACAAGAAGGCAGAAAAGATACTAAAAATACTTTAACATTCAGTTGACACAGAGAAATGGTGCCAGTAGTTCTTAAGATCCAACAAAAAGAAATTAATAATACCAACTTTAGGATGGATTTAAGAAAGAACATTCAGAACTGAGTCCTATTAAACACTTATTCGTTCTTTAAAATACCCTACTCAGGAGTAACCCTTTTGGGGAAGATTTTTCTCTCTTGCTTTGCCTAGGTAATTCCAACTCTCCTTTAGGCCAAATGCCCACAGCCCCCACCTCCATCTCCATCAAGTCTGATAAAGTTCATCATTATGCTATCCTGTAGCAGCATTTTGTAACGCTCTCTATGGTACCTATCATCATGGCACCGATGCTATGTTTAGTAATGTGATCAGTTTTCCATGCCCATCTCTCATGTTTGCCTGTAAGCTGGGTGAGGGTGAGATAACATCTGTTTTATTCAGTTTACAGGGTCTAGTATAGTACCTAGCACATGGGAGGATTAAATAAATTTGTTTCGTGAATGAATGGATGGACATATAAAAGAGTAAATGAGTGTTTTTAAACTGGAAAGAATTTGCCTTTTCTGGACAGCATAAAAAAAAAAAATAAAATCTAAGTAATTCCACAAAATATCCTGGATGGTTTAGGGATTGTCTTTGCTTTTTTGGCTTATTACCAGGGTCTTGATTCCAGAAATGCTTTTGGCTAAGCGCTTTGCAGTTCATTGCCAATCCCTTGATTTCTGAAATGCTTTTGGCCAAGGTAATGCTGATTGCCACTTCAAATACTTAGAATTTTGAGATATCTACTTCTGTTACATAGGTGACATGACCACGAATACCTTTGAAAAATTTTAATTGTAGCTAATACCAAACTTCCAAGAAGCCACACGCAGTTGTTCTGAAGATGATGTGTTTTTCCAAACATGTATTAGTGTAACTACACCCGACACTACAATTCTGAGGTAATAAGAAGCACAAGGGAATAGACTCACTATGCAATAATTTAACCTGCTTTTTCCTCTTAGCTTGCCAACACTGTGAAGATCTGGGAGCTGGGTTAATCAGAACTTGACTAGCTGCAGCTGTGCTGAGCATGAGTGGGGCAGGGGGAGCAGGCTACTTGGAGCAAGCCTGTTGCGCTGCAGTGGATGTATTTTCAGTGATATGCAATTTAACCTTTCATTTTCTTCATATGCTTTTTTTAAAAAAGGAGTTAAAATTGATGACCATTGGGGTTTTGTTTTAATTAAGCAAAATCATTTTTTTTTTTTCCCAAATGAAATCTTATGTGGAGCCCAAATGTTTAAAAAAAAGATGAAAGTTGAGCAGCTTGGTGAGAGTGTTGGTGTCTGGAACCCATTCTGCCGATTTTCCCACTCTCAGAAACTCCTAGAACTGCTTTTCAGAAAATAAGAAATAACGACTCCTTTAAACACAGTTTGAAAAACACGGCTCTGTCTCTAATTTCTAATTCCATATAGTTCTATCAGTGTTAATTCAGGTCCAAAAATGTTTCTATGACTTTTTTTTTTTTTTTTTCTTTTTTCGTGACCGGCACTCAGCCAGTGAGTGCACCGGCCATTCCTATATAGGATCCGAACCCACGGCCGCTGGGAGCGTTGCCGCGCTCCCAGCGCAGCGCCCTCCCGAGTGCGCCACAGGCTCGGCCCTCTATGACTATTTTTAAAGAAAAATATTTTCATGTCTTAGTTAATGGCTCATTTTTCAAGGTAATATGGAATACTAGAAAATCTAAATGCACAAACAAGAGTTAAGCAACATTTTGAGTTCACAATGAGATTCAGTGAGAAAATGTTACTGTGAAAGATTAGATGCTGTTCAGTATGGCACACAGTAAATACAGTGAGCAAAACGCTTTAGAGCATTGTTATGTTCAGTTGTGATGATCAGTTATCACAATTGAACTTGGCAGATGCCATGCCACAATGGCAAGTGTTTCCTTACAAACAAGGGCACATTTTTATGTAAACATTAAAAAGTGTTTAGGAGATTTTGCTAAGGAAAAATTGTATTAATCCCCAATACATATAAAATGTGAAATTCAATATGCATCCTGCTTATAGCAAACTCTTAGCCTTGATGATAGTGTATAAATAGAACTAATTAATGAATTTGATCAGAGTTCTTCATGCTATGGTTATGATGAAACAGCTCACTACCAGTCCCCATTGAGACATGGGGAGGACAGTGCTGTAATGTAAGAAAAGGTGTTAGGCACGAAGACTGACACTGGTATGAGCCCAGGTAGAATCTGTGTTTTCACAATAATTATTCTCAAGAAAATGTGTCTAATAGCAGACTCCTCGGGTAGCACCAGCCGTGCCTCTGATGGTGGCAGCAGAATTCTTTCAAGAAGCCACAGGCCGCTGTTATACCCATTGTAGTGGGGTCTCTGCTCTGTTCTCTTTGAATGACTATGTTTGGGCATCCTCCTTCATTTTCTTAAATTTTATTTTAGCTCATTTTTTTCCCCAGGATTGTGGGATGACATCACATTCTCTATTTTTAGTCCAAAGAAGAGAGAAAGAGAAAATACATTATTTGGATGTTATCCAGGGAGATTTGGAGTGATATAGGGATAAATGACAAGAGACAAAAAGAGACATATATTTTCATGGCTCTTGATTCCGTTCCAACTTCCCCTTTTTAAGAGAAGGGCAATAACACTTACCTTTTTACATTTACATTTAATTTTTATGTGAAGGTAATATTCAAGTTGTTCCAAAGCCAGTATGCATAAGTACATGGTCAAAACTCTTCCTCCCGTCATTGTCTCCCTACTACCCAGTTCTCCCCTAATAACCCTTGTTCTTAGTTTCTTGTGCCACCTTCTAGAAATTCTTTAGGCGTATACAAACAAATACAAATATAGAATCTTACTTTAAGAAAACTAAGCAGATGATTCTTAAGATTCATCCCAGAAACCTGGTAGGTATTTCTTCTCATATCCAGAGCTCACATATAAGATCCTTCTGATATTTCTGTGTCATCAATGGTGTTACAAAGGACAGGAACTCACTAGCAGAAGAGTGCTTCCTGTAACTGGTACGCTGCATCAGGGTAGCAAAGTGTAGTCAACTTCAGACTCCTGGAGTACACAATTTCCCTTTCCATCACTCAAGGTAAAGGGAGAAAGCTGTGGGGAACAAGAGGTAAAAGATGTCAGATCCATACCTAGAAACAATTTACAGATGAAGTGTACTTGTCTTTTCAAATCAACTGCTCTTTCTATTATTTCCTAAAGTCATTAAATAAACCACGACAAGTGCCAGTGCCATGAGTTCAGAACAGATCCCATGGTTTTGGCAAGTCACTCAACTGGCCCTCGAAATGCGGCTGGGTCAAACCAGAGCTGAAAGAATGACAGTGTTTCCTTCCTCTTGGTGACCCTTTCTGGAACATGCCTGGAGTGAGTGAGTACAGGAGATGAGGTGGTGTTCACTTGGGCTGGGTATGCACGTGGAAGAGGAGGTGTGCACTGGTGTTATTTTTGGAGGCTGTAATTCCACTGATAGGTTCCCCAGCTCATCCTCTCTTACAAAGTTTTTATTGTACTAACCTCTACCCCCTCTCCTGAAATCTTTAAAAAAAATCTTTTTGGCTGCTGGCCAGTACAGAGATTGAACCCTGGACCTTGGTGTTATCAGCACCACACTCTCCCTCTCCTGAAACCTTAAGTTACTGATAAGGCTGGGAATAAGATGGATGCTTGGAGGTTAGTCCTGGAAACACATTCTAAGGAAGATGTTCTCCCTCAATCACATGTATTGAGTTAACATTATAATAAAATGCAACTGTAACTCCTGCTTACATTAAGACTTGACTTTGGAATTCTTCCTAATTAGATAAAGGTGTAACTCCTAGTAAGATCATTCTCAAAACATCACATATAGCAAACATTGGCAAATGCTGTTAAAAACCAATCATGTGAGGACTTTATATCAAGCATGATGCTTGGCACAAGTAAGTACTCAAAGGGCTGGTAAATGAATACCAGTCAACCTCAAATGTTCAGCAACCATTGATCATCTTACTGTGGCACTTTATAAAAACTGTCAGATTTGCGTCTTTCCCTATAAGCTCAGGAGCTATCAAAACAGTCAAATATAGGCAAGGAGGTCAGTTGAGACTCAGGGGAGTGCTTTTATCTTTAACTTCATTATTCTAGAAGCAGGAACCAAGTAAGTGGATAGATATTGATGAGGTAGATCTGGAATAAAAATTTGCCCATCCATCCAACAAATACAAAGTCCTCTATATGTCAAGATTAGGCAATATATTCCTATATAAATTCCTAAATTCCTGTTCCTGACAGCCTTAATCCTCATCTGCATGGAATTTACCCCCTAGAGAAAGAAAGAGTAAATAAAATAATCACGAATTCTGGTAATCTTTATGAAGGAAACAAGCAGGAGGCTGAATGAAAGGATAATGGAACGGGAGTGTGGGGGTATTATAGACAGGCTGGCAGAGAAACCGTCTATGAGAAAGTGGTGTTTAAGCTGAGATCCAAAGGATGAGCAGAAGTCAGCCATGCCAGATTTACCATACGAACCAGCTGTCCCACTGTTGGGAATATACCCAGAGGAATGGAAATCATCAAGTCGAAGGTATACCTGCTCCCCAATGTTCATCGCAGCACTCTTTACAATAGCCAAGAGTTGGAACCAGCCCAAATATCCATCATCGGATGAGTGGATATGGAAAATGTGGTACATCTACACAATGGAATACTACTCAGCTAGAAAAACGAATGAAATACTGCCATTTGCAACAACATGGATGGACCTTGAGAGAATTATATTAAGTGAAACAAGTCAGGCACAGAAAGAGAAATACCACATGTTCTCACTTATTGGTGGGAGCTAAAAATTAATATAAAAATTCACACACACACACACACACACACACACACACACACAAACCCGGGGGGGGGGAGATATAACAACCACAATTACGTGAAGTTGATACAAGCAAACAGAAAGGACATTGTTGGGGGGGAGGGGGGAGGGAGGAGGGAGGGAGGTTTTGGTGATGGGGAGCAATAATCAGCCACAATGTATATCGACAAAATAAGATTAAAAAAAATAAAATTAAAAAAATAATAAATTAAAAAAAAAAAAAAAGTTAGCCATGCCAAGAGAGGGCGAAAGGATTCCAGGCAGAGGAAACAGCATGTACAAAGGCTTTGAGATAGAAAAGGACATGGTGTATCAAAGGAACGAAAAACAATTGAGCCTTTAGATCCCAGCCCTGCCTTCAATAGCTGTGGAGGATTGAACAAGCTACTTAATCTTTTGAGTCTTCATTTCCTTATATTTAAATTTTAGATAATAGTGCACACCTCACAGGGTTAGTGGGAGGATTTAATGCTTATTAAAATGAGATAACACGTAGCTTACTTGAATCACTTTATATCTACAGAAAGATGATGAATCTAGCTGAGTCATAATCCAACGTGCTTGACTTTTCTAGTCTCCTCATCATTTTACGTAGACTTGGGAGTCAACCATCACTGGAGCTAGAGAACATTATATCCCTGGTAGTTCCGTATTTAAAGAGATGAGAGAATAGGCACAGATTCCATTTGCTCATTTGGAAACTTTAGAAATCGAAAGAAGGAAGAGAGGGGAGAAAAGGGAGAAGAGAGAGAGAAACACTGAGAAAGTTAAATGAGAAGATTTTCTTTTTTAAAGATTTTCTTTTTTATCATTTGTAAAATAAATTTATGGAGTAAATTTTAAAGGTCAGGCAGGGTATTGTTTTTACACTTGGGGAGGGGATGAGGTTAGGGACTAGGTGTTCAGGAAACAGGGTAAAGAAATGAAACAGCAGTAACTGAGTACCCAGTACACAGCAGACACGGTGCTTGGCAAGCTGTGTATTTTATGTGATCTTCCCAACAGTCTGAAAGGCAGGTCTCACTGGCCACTTTTTAAAGATGATGCAGCTAAGGCTCAGAGGGAAATGCAGACTTACTTAGTCACCATCTCTCTTTTATCTTGAGGAATTTAACACGGAATTGGGCTATTCTTTGAAAATGGGGGTCTATAGAGTTATTATAAGTGCATGTAGTTGATATATTTCTTTAGAATATTTCATTGTGGCAGTACCACATTAATATCAATTAATTAATGAATAATCATCATTATTCATTATAATGGATAATAAATAATGATAATGCCATTATCATTAATTTATCTCACAAACATTTACTGAATACCCAGCTATGTCTCGGCCACTATAGTGGGTAGAAGTAGAGTGCATGGCTTGTTGGTAGGAATGACAGGGAATCCACTGCAGCCAGGGTGTGCGGTGGGGCAGGGTCTAGGTGATGATGTTCTTGATGCTTTGGTAAAGAGTTTTGGATCTGGTCCACTGGAAGATAGGCACACGATAGCATTTTAGAAAGTTCTCACAACTACTTTTGGACAAGGCTTTGTAAGTACCAGTTTACCCTGTGGGGCCATATTAATAATCTTTGTCACACATTATGCTCCCTCTTTCTTTTAGGAACAGTGGAAGGTGCCATGGACCTGATCCTGATCAATTCCCTACCTCTCGTATCTGATGGGGAAACATCCCTGACCTGCATTGCCTCTGGATGGCACCCCCATGAGCCCATCACCATAGGAAGGGACTTTGAAGCCTTAATGAACCAGCACCAGGATCCACTGGAAGTTACTCAAGATGTGACCAGAGAATGGGCTAAAAAAGTCGTTTGGAAGAGAGAAAAGGCTAGTAAGATCAATGGTGCTTATTTCTGTGAAGGGCGAGTTCGAGGAGAGGCAATAAGAATACGGACCATGAAGATGCGTCAACAAGGTAACATGCCCCCACCTGCCCACTGAGGTATGCACGCACATGTGCGCGTGCACACACACGCACACGCACACAAACACTCCTCTTTTGCTTTGGCAGCTTATTGCTCAGAGGCTGGATATGAGCTACCTGAGTGTAGAGCTTGAGAACCTTGTCTGCCTCTTCACAAGCATTGCTGGCTCTGGTATGTGGAAGATTAGAGCTGAGACCATCCAGTTCAGTGCCCTCTCATGTAACCTCATCACTAGACATCGTGCCCAGTTCATGAGATGAAATAAAATATACTCATATTTTCTATTAAGGGCTCCATGGCACTTATAGAGATATGACTATATTACATGTATGTAATATGAAAATCACAGCAATGAAAACCACCATTCATTGCCAACTCTTGGCTATTTTGAACTTTCTCACTGATTTTTCGTTTAATACTTTATTTGCTTTGCTTGCCCCTAAGTACTCTTCATAGAAGTTAATATTTTCAGGGGAAATTTATGATAAAAATAGAAATTTTAAAAAGGAAACATTTATCAATAACTCAGTTTAATTGGTTACTTGGTCTATCAGTTAAATATTGCCACAGTAATGTGTAACACAACCGCAAACAGCAATGGCATACAACAATGAGTATCACGTGTGAGTCTAAGTCAGCTGGGCTGATTAGGAGGCTCTGTTGACCTTGGAAGGCCTTTCTTGAATGTATGGTGTTGGCTGGCTGTAGGCTTCTTAGGCTGGCCTTGGCTGGGGTGACTTGGCTGTGTCCCAATTCTTGGAAAGGGGCTATGATTTAATTTTAGCAGTCTAGTATCCAGGCCCAGCTCAGAAAATACCAGAATCTTGAAGGAGGATTTTGAGAGCCTCCTCTAAGGGAAGAGTATTACTTCTCACTACCCCTGCACAGCAGTGATGTAATTCAACCTTTCTCCATTGTAAGCTAAATCTTTAGGCCAGTCCACCAACCTGACAGCAGCTGGAGGAGATTGTGTTGCAAACATGGCTTGATGATTATGTTCTACAGCTCCCATGCCTGGACAGGCAGGTAGACTTCTGGTGCTCTTGATGTAATCTGCTGGGAGGAAGGTACAAAATTCCAGCCAAGATGATCTTCCTTGTCCTGTCTGGAATGATCTGTCCCCTCACCCATCAGCCACTTTCCCTGGGCTGATGATACCCAAAATGATGGAGTCCTTTTCAAATTAATATCATCATAACCACAGGGGCTGTGGACTCAGAATTTGTCATCTCATGAGATGATGACATTGCGAGCTCTTTAGGGATTTGATTTTTAATTATAAAGCTGATTCAGATAAGTAACACCTCTGCACATTTCTGATTGGCAGTTTCTTATATAAGAATCTGCAGTTTTTTAGGTAAATGCTTCTTAAACTTGAATGTGCTAATGGATCACCTGTGTGTATTGTTAAACTGCAGACACTGATTCAGTCGGAGGTTGTTAGGAACAGTCCTGAGATTGTGCATTTTGAATAGTTTCCCAGGTGATGAGAATCTGCTGGACCATGGATCATACTTTGAGTAGCACGTGTTTAGAGTCAGCCCCTTGTTGGGGTCCACCTGAAAACATTTCTTTGAATTTGATAATGGTAGTAATTAAGAGAATATGAAGACAGTAAGCTCATTTTAAAGTCAAAAGTGATAAAATCGCTATTCATTACAAATGAAGGAAAGGGTTTTCTTAGTAAAACTATGAAGTTCACCTTTAAACGACACCAGGGCAAGTGGGAAAAGTGCACAACAGAAATTCCCAGGAATGCAGCTCTCCGGCGGGGGAAGAGAGGTTGGACGAAGGGATGTGAGGTGTGCCAAAGCCATCACGGCTGCAAGTCAGCTCTATTATTCTCTACATGTGTCACTTTGGATTTGACTTGTATAAAGGGTAATGTCCTTCTGCTGATGTTTCCACATTCTGCATGATGGTGAGCTGAGATTTGTGCCCCACTGGTTTCGGGGGAATGAAGTGTGATGGGCTACTGAGCCCTTTCTGGGCTGTCCTGAGATTGTCCTTGACACTGTCTAAATAAGAACACGTACAGCATATTGAACTAGAACATCAGGCTAAAAACTAGCTGTAATGATCCCTCTGTACTGAGAGCCTAGGTCACCTCAGGTAAAGGATAGCTTAAATTCAGTTAAATGAGGCAATGGCAGGCTTGCACAGTGAACAACGGTGGAGAGAAAATGGCTCTCAGACTTATACTTACCTGAGTTTTAATTATTTCTCCATGACTCACCAGCTGTGTGGCCTTAGGCCATCAACTTCGATTGGTCTCACTTTTCATCTTCTGTGAAATGGGTATAATACTACCTACAAAATTTAGTTAAGTTTTAAATAAGATGGTATATATGAGGAGCCAGTTCCCATGAGTGCATCCATTTACACGGTAGATGTATCTTTAAAAGCCTGTGTCGTAAGTAGAATGAGGTACCTGACAATGAGAATAATAGCTGTTTGTAAATGGTGGGAGTGGGGTTTGATGCCAAACAATCTGACTTCAGAGCCTGTATTTATAACCACTGCACGACCTTTTGTAGATCCTTCTCACTTAATGTTAACAACTCTTCCTGCTACTGAGCACTTGTTTTATAAAGTACAACGATTCCACTTGAAACCCTAAAAAGCAATTCAGGGCACAGAGTGGAGGTAGGGGAACGGAAGTTAACAAGACATGGGTTTGAGCCTTGCATGGTATGGCCCAGGGCAAGTTACTTAATTGAAATCATAGTTTTTCCACATTTGAAAAATAAATAAATAAATAAAATAAAAACTTTAACATATACATTTGAGAATCAAATGAGGTACTTAAAGATTACCAGCATTATCTGGTTCATAGTAAATGTTCAATAACTATCATTATTATAGTACCTTGGAGTAATAATTTAATGGGACTATTAATTTCCTTATTCAGTTGTAAACATTTTTAATATCATGTATTAACATAATTGTGGAGGTTTATACAAAATTAATAGGTAGCACATTCTTTCCTGTATATTAACAATAACAATACCTCAGGCTGGTGAACTCGCCTGTTCCTCTTGCTAACCATCCAGTGGAGGAAATACAAGCATGGTGCGAGGAAAGTGATATCCACAATGGTGAGTCAGGAAAACCTCCAAAATATGTCTTCAGGCCACTGTCAACTCCCTAGTAAAACATCATGGGAGCTCAGAAATGCCTGCCCGGGGACACGGCAGGATAGGACAGCATCAATATATTCCCGCTTGTTGCTGACTCGTGCATCTGGGGAGGAAGTGGAAAATCCATTTGAGCTGTGCCAAAACACTGCTTAAATTGGCTCACACACCCCAAATAGCCGAACTGTTTTTATCAATGGTATCATCCAAAGCAGTCAACAGAAGTTTGTTCAAACCTCACTGGTGATTTCATTTGGGGGAAAAGAGTTAATAAACAAAGTTTGAAACATTTTTCACATCCAAAGATCTGTTTCAGAACAATCCATCAGAAGAAACAGGTTTTTTTCCTTACTATTTTCATTTGAGAAATTGCTTTACATTAAGAATATCAAACTTCCCAAACACAATTTGTGAAGTTGATAGAAGGGAGCCATTTATGTCTAAATAACACAAATGAACATGTTAACAGCATAAAGAAAATAGAAGAATTTGAAATCAGATCATTTATTCTTTTATTCCACAATTATTCTTGAGTCTCTGTTTTTGCCACATGTTGGGGATTCAATGATGTTAAAATTTCCTGACTACTTATTACATGCCTGACATTCTCCTAGCAACTTTATGTACATAACTATCTAGTCTTTAGCAAATGTACATCTGGAGAGGATTATTAAGATCCCAGGAATAGATGAGCTTTATAGCTATTGTGACTTAGGTGCATTCACTAGCCAGATCTGGAGCTGGGAAGGTGAACTCAGGCCTGACCCCAGTTGCCTGCTCCAACCACCTACTCTGCCTTTCAAGACAGATATGATCCTGCCTTCCTGGAACACTCAGTCTCGTAGGGGAGATACACTCTGGATGGGCTGTAATGAGGAAGTGCAGGGTATTTGGAGCATAGCTATGAGATGAGAGCACGTACCTTGCATTCCAGGGGTTGTGTAAGGCCCCTGGAGACAGCTGAGTGGAGACAGAATGAATGAGTGGGAGCTGGTGAAGCACAAGAGAAGAGGAGTAGAAAAGAAGGGAGGAAACTCACGGCTTGGATGTGAGTGATCACGAGGCCTGTTTGAGGGAATGAATATAGTTCAGAGTGGCTGGAGATGAGAGCTGACAATGTGGGCCTGGAGAATGGTACATCCAGAGAGCTGGTGTTGTGGAACGAATGTGTAGGCCTTGAGTTTGTCTCAACTTTCACACTTATGCACTGTTAGGAGGCCTTGGGTAAAAGACTTAGTTGTCTTTACCTCTCTCTCCCACATCAGTAGACTGGATTTACTGTCTTCACAGGGTTGTTATGAAAGTTGTACAAAATAATAATGGATATAAAACTACATTTTCACCCTTAGTACCTATCTATCATTGAATGTAAAGGAGACAACTGAAATTTAGCTCAATTGTTTTTCACCATGAGAAAAATCTTTGTTTCCGATTTCCACTACCATCTACATTTTTCTCCAGCTTTTCAGAAATAAGTGAATTGTGTTATTAGTTGTGTTCATTAATTAGCCCATCCAAATAATCTTAAGCAAATCATCTTCCAGCCTAGGCCTCAGCAATCTCACTTATAAAATAAGGTGGTTGGACTTTAAAGCCTTTACAAAATATATTACATAATCTTTGAGTGCCGGGAGCCAGTTTCCCTGGTTCAAATTCTGGCTCACCCAATTACTTGCTATGTGATCTTGGATAGGTTACTTAAACTCTCTGTACCTTAATTTTCTCATCTGTGAAATAATAATTGCAGTACCTATCTCATAGGGATATTATGAAAATTAAACTTGTGTAAAATGTTTAGGACAGTGCTTGTTCCATAGTAGGCACTATTAGCCGCTGCTTATTGCTTCTATGATCCAGTGAAGTCACATGCCATCAACATATGTGTACCGAATACAAGCCAGGCTCCTTCCTATGTCATCAGGAAGACTGAGGTAGAACATGAAGATTGTACTTCCCTTATTAGTACTCAGCAGGGAACAATCAGCCTAGAGACATTAATTCAGGAAATAACAGGCTGGACAGCAGAGGAGCTCTGGTGTGACATACCGCTAAGAAAACAGGGAGATTAAAAGGTACAAAGTCTGAAATCATAAAGAGCCATGGGGTGGGGAGGTGGGGAAGGGGAAAGCTACACTGGAGTTGAACCGACTGGGGAATATTGGTTCCTTTTCAGAATATAATACTGAGAGAGAAGTCCCATGGTCAGCTAAACAATCTTCACACAAAGGAGCAGAAAATATAAACAAACCACATAGAAAGGAACAACAGCATTAAATGGTCAGAAAAATTCTCACAGGAGCCCAGAGGCATGTCACAGAGAATGAGGGCTGCACACGCTGGGGTGTCTAAACGAAGCACCGTGTCAGTGTGAGAAGCAGCCCCATAAAGCGCCCCCTCCCCACCAACCAGTTCCCTGCCTTCCCTGAATGTGTGGTCCATTTCGGCGTTGTTGAGAAAGCTGCTAGTCACTCCGTGTTACAAATGTCAGCACAGCAGTGTTGCCATTTATTTGTATTTGGGAAGAACATTAACCTCTTCTAAGCACCTTGGGGCTTAGCTTACATTGTTTAATATTCCTAACAATCTTTGAAGGCGGACAGTATTACTTCTGAATTACAGGTGAGGAAACTGAGATTTGCAGAAGTGAAGTAACTCACTCAAAAAGGTCCAGTAAGTGGCAGAGGGTGGATCAGGCCCAGGACTCTCTGATTCCAGCACTCACAGTACCTTTTGATCTATGCCAGGCTCCCTCTGAGTTTGCCCCAGGTCATTGTCTGCACCAAAAGCATTCACAGGCCTGGCCATGCAGGGGAGTCCTGGCAAGGCCCCATGCCTGGGTGAGCAGGCACAGTCTACTGCCTAGGAAACCAGCAGACAATCCTGAAGCCTGGGTCCTTCTGAGCAGGGTTCAGAGGCATCTTCTGCTCTCACGGGGCAGCTGTCTAATCCAGTGGTGCACACAGCATCTGATCCGTCTTTCTCAAGCCACACATCAGAAATCCGCAGACGAGGTGAGAATGAAGGCGCAGTGACCAGCTGGTTTACCACAAGGTCCTCAAAGGAGCATCTCCCCTCCTCAGGGTGTGGTCCTGAGCTGACGCTCTATAGGAATTCATACCTTTGGGTACAGGGTGTTTTGCTCGTGATTGCTAATTTAAGTGCATTCTGGTCAAAGAATTTGTTTTTCACAGAGATGTACTTTGTGGATTAGGGAGGGAACATGCTTGAAAATAGCATGTATTCAGATAACTGGGCACAGGGTTCCTTGAACATTCAACAGATGTTTAATCACGTTATTCAAGTCATATTTTTCCTTGTAATTCTTAATTTAATCAGTTTCTGAAAGTTTTCACTGTGCTTGTAGATTTGTCAGTTTCTTCCTTTGATTCTGTTAGTTTTGTGTCATAAGTTTTGAAGCTTTGTTGTTAGGTACATGTACAAGTTCAGAATTGAACATTATGTATGAATAAAATCTAACAAGATTTTGTTAGATGGTGGGCAGTTCCTTTTTATCATCATGTGAAGATGTGATGATATCCCTAAAAATTTTTTTTGTCTTTAGAATAAATGCTTTTCTTTATAAATGTTGCAATACCAGCTTCTTATAGTTAGTATTAGTTTAGTATATATTTTTCTATCCCCTTATTCACAGTCTTATGTGTCATTATGTTTCATGTACAGTTCATGAAAAGAGCACGTAGTTATGTATGTATTTTAGAAATAAAATTCTAAAATCTGAGATTTCCCGATCTTAATTAATTCCAAGATCTTCTCTCTCAACATGTATTTGGCATGACCTCTGCCATCTTCTTCTGTTTTCCATGTCATGACTTTTGGCCTTTTTCCCTCATTTTACATCTTTTGTTTACTTCATTCTCTCCTGCCCTCGATGTTAAGGAAAGTTATATGCACTGTTTTTCTTCTTTTAGTGCTGATACTTGCATTTTTAACATTGGCTTAACTTGAAAAGGTCTAAAGTTAACCCCCCATTATTCTGCACAGTGTGGCTCTTTGCAGATTATGGTATAAATTGAAGGGATTTAGAAAATGTTGTGGCTGGAAGACTGTTAGAAGATTTTATTCACATATCTTGTCCAATAAACCAAGGGAGTGAGACAATGTTATATTCCAGGCCTGACACAGAGACGGAAGTTTTCAGTCAATTGGCTTATGATTTGATAAATCAAATACAGGATAACTTCTCTAGTTTTCTTCCAGTACTTTCCAATCCCACAACTATCTCAGTTTGTCCAAATATAATTAAAGCATAGAAGGCAAGATATTGGATTCCATCCTTGTCTTTATTCTTCAATATTCCAATATTTACTCCATTAATGACAAATACAGCATTGTGCTTGTGCCATTCAAGAGATGCTTGGGGCATTCTAAAGCAATTGGAATTATCTGGAGCAACAACAATAATGACACAAAAGGACAAAGGGAAAAGCCACTTGGCAAATGTTCTTTTCTTTTCTACTTTGGGAAACTCATATGCTTTTTCACTTTCAGGAAACTTGCTAGGGATTGGAGAATGATGGCAGATTCATAGTTAATATAGGTTATAGTTAATATCAGGACTTAGTTTGATAATAGGTGCTAATCACAACATCCTCACTTCCCCACCGTTGCACGGAAAAATTGTGCATATGCATATTGTGTGCATATATTCACATTTTTACAGAGGAAGTGGCCATTCCTTTCATCAGATTCTTAAAAGGTATATAACCTTAAGAAAGGTTAAAACCCATTAGCCACCATTGCTTTTCATATCATAAAAACTAGCTGACTCCTAGCAAGTGCCAGCCTCTTCTGAAGCTCAAAATTCAGTTGCTCCTGGAGAAAATGTGTGGCCTCATTTTTGGTATTTGTTTTCTCTCTTCCTTTTAAAAGCTTCCTTCCTGCCAGCTTCTTTAACCGTGACCGTGGACAGAGGAGAAAAAGTGAACATATCTTTCAGAAAGGTGTTGATTAAAGAAGAAGATGCGGTGATTTACAAAAACGGTAAGTACGTGCTTTACTTCCTCTCCAGAACCACGGTGAGAGACATCAGATGGCACATGACATACTGGATCGTTACCCTATTGCAGTCTAAGGCAGGGGTTTGAAGTAAAGCTGACATGATATAGCCCGTCAAATGCTGTCTGTGACAGAAGCCCCCTTAGACAATATGTTTGGTTACTTAATCAAGTAAATTAAAGTAGGGATTCATATATATATGGATTTACAAGTGTACTTCAAAAGGTTCATGGAAAATTGAATTAAAAGATAATGCAGATCTTTCCATGAACTTTTGTAGACCCTTCATGTATACATATGAGTTCATGAATATACATGGTATATGTATATACAATAAAACTCCATCATAATGTGATAAGTGGGGCCCCAAATTCATGTTAAATGTGAGGTATTTGATTGTGAGGTTGTTTCATTGCGAGGCTGTTTCATTGCAAGGTTAAGGAAACGACCACAGTGAATCTGGGAAGCCAATTGCCAGCCGTTCTGGAGGTCCAACTGTATAATCCAAATCTGTCTAGGTCCTAGTTATGGTTTGGCACCACCTGATGGCAGTTGTCTGATCCAGCTAGAATACTGAAGGGGACCATTCTGAATTCTGTGGGTGGCTAGGATAGATTAGAGGGGTGATTCTGGGCATCTCATTGGTTAGTTGACAGGGTTACCTGGCATTTCCCACCCAGCACTGTCTGCCTCCCTGTGTTCACCTCTCCCTGTGGAAAATATGATCTTAGACTACCCCCATCTTCATGGGTTTGGTGGTAGATCTCATAGGCTAACCTGTCTGCTCTATCACCATGCCTTTCTCCACTATTGGGAGAGCATTGAATAGTTCAGTCTTTCCATTTTTCTCCCACATCCATCAGGTCATTGAAAGCTGGGATTAAGTGGAGGGGCTAGACAAGGAAACAGGAATGTTTGGGTGTGACATGTTGTTTTCCACTCTTCTCTCTTACCAGGTTCCTTCATCCATTCTGTGCCCCGGCATGAAGTGCCTGATATTTTAGAAGTATACCTGCCTCATGCTCAGCCCCAGGATGCTGGAGTGTACTCGGCCAGGTACATAGGAGGAAACCTCTTCACCTCGGCCTTCACCAGGCTGATAGTCCGGAGTAAGTGATTGAAAGGCCACCATCTGTGATGGTGCAGTTGCAAGTAACAGCCACTGACTCTGGCTACTTAAGTAAAAACCAGGGATTGGTTGGAAGAATACTAAGAACTCTTAGGAAATTGGTGGAAAAGCTGGCAAAGAAGTTCCAGAAACAATAGACCCTAGGGAAGATCTGCAGCTCAGTGGTAGGGGGTTTGGGTGGGTTCAACTTTCTCTCCAGGATACTGCTATTACCATAACTTAGCTTCAGCAATATTTCCTATACTTACAGATTTTGAATTCCCAGGATAAAGATTCAGATTGTCCTAACATATATCAGATATATACCTGCCTAGACCAATGAGCTATAGACAAGGGTGGAGCCACATACTATATTATAGGCACTAGGAGCTCACATTTGTATAGCAGCGTTATCCTCACAGTGAGGACAGGGAGAACCGCAGCGAGCAGGACAGTCTTCCTGAAGAGCGTGTGCTACAGGGGGATGAGTCGGGTCGCCTGGGTTGGACTAACATGGAGTTATATATGAAGTCTTCTGTAAATCCCACACTTTCCAGATCATTTAACCCTCAAATGTGATTTTTATTTTCAGGTTTGAAAAATCCAGGTTTGATAAATAGTGAAAACTTTTTTTCTCCCCGTTATAACTATCAAATGGATGTAACCATTACTGGTAATTTTTACAGGAAATTGATCTATAGAAAGTAAAAAAATTGCCTTGATTTTCCCCAGCTATGCCAGATATTTGTGATATTAACCATTCAGGGCTTCAGATGTAAATACTTAGGCTGTTCTGTCATTCCCTTAATGATTAGTGTCTCTAATTCATGAAAACTGATTATTTTTCTTTGCATTATGTTCATTCGTTCACCCAACAAAACGTGTTTATCATAACTCTGTGTCAAGCATTGTGTTGGTGTTGAGAATAGAGGATATTAAGATAAATCCTTGTCTCTTGGGTAACTTCCAATCAGAGCAGGTGCATATGTAATTAGATAAATAGATATTCCAATATGACAATAGAAGTATGATAAGTATGGTTCATCTAGTTTATACCCCATGCTAGGCCACCTCTATGAGTATAAAATATAGTAATATATTTTATTGGCAGGACTATTTGAGCTTGAATCAAGAGGAATCTGCCCATGTACCCAGGACCTGTTTCCTCCTGGATGACTACTATGCTTGACTTCTCTCCTATTAAATAGCAGGGCAGGCTTTTTGCAAGACCAATCTTTTAAAAATATATAACTTACGACAATAGCAAAACTGCAATATTTAGCTTCCAATAGCTTGCTTCATAGTTCTCTCTCTGTGAAGTTTCTGTTGACTTGGGAGAAGCAGGGGACACCCTTTTTTATTCTGCTACACAGGATTGTCCAAATGGCAAAGAAGCAATTTGCATTTATTTTATTTAGATAGTTTCTCTCTAGTTTGATATAACATCAGGAGTACCACAAGTACTCAGAATCTGGGATAAAGGGGATACATTTTCTAGGAACATCAGAAACATCAGATATCGATATATAGTTGTTTGAGATAGGAAAAACCAAGGTTTTTTCCTTCTCCCTACTCTCACTCAAGATAACACTTCTGACACTAGACGTGTGAGCTTTTTTCCCCCCACACCAAGCAATTCTCCAGTGAACATCAGCTGAGTGTCCTACAATTTAACCTAATTTGGACTTTATCTACCTGGACATGGCATCAGAGCCTACAGATTAAGGCCCAGCCCCACAAGACTGCCCCTACTTCAGATGCCAGTTGCAAGCTCCAGGTTGTGACCTGTGCTCCTTCTGTGAATTTGCTAGGACAGCTCACAGAGCTCAGGAACAAACATTTACTGGTTTGTTCTAAAGGATATTACAAAGGATTCAGATGAACAGCCAGATGGAAGAGATGTATAAGGCAAGGCATGGGGAAGGGGTGCAGAGCTTCCATGTACTCTTTGGGCAGCACCGCCCTTCAGGAACCTCCACATGTTCAGCCATCAGGAAGCGCTCTGAAGCCTGTCATTTTGGATTTTTATGGAGGCTTCATTACATAAGCATAATTGATTTAATCATTGGCCATCGGTGCTCAATCAACCTTCAGCTCTTAGCCCTTCCCTGGAGATTGGTAGGTCAGGTTGAATGTCCCACCCTCTAATTATTCCTTGGTCTTTCTGGTGATCAGCCCCCATCCTGAAGCTGTCTAGGGGCCCCCAGCCACCAGTCATCCCATTAGTATACAAAAAGCACTCATCACCCTGGAGATTTCAAGGGTGCTAGGAGCTGTGTGCCAGGAGCCAGGGACAAAGACCAAACGTGTATTTCTTATTATATTACAACATCACAGTGGTAAAAGGCTTAAATCATTTTTTAAAAAAATTTAGATGTCAAAACAAACATGACTTAGTACAAACTAGAATTTAAAATTCACCTACTTTTAAGGTAAAGTAAGACTTCAAACACTTTCTGATTTTCAAATTGTCTCTTTTCAGATTGCCAGCAGTACATGTTCATTCCTCTTTGCTGTTAGAAGTATTTTATGAAAGCATTTGAGAAGCACTGCTGACATGTAAAATCATCTTAATCATTCCATTTAAAAATATTTTTCCTCCGTATGAGCTCTTTGATGTTTAGTAAGAAATGAGGTACAAATAGCATTTGTCCATTTCTCAAACTGTGGGATCTCTCTCCAGGATGAGCTGAAGCCTAGAAATGGTCAGTGCTTAAAGATTTCATATTAAAAATCACAGCGGTTATATTTATAGGATTTCTTTTCAGTATAAATTCATTCCCTAACAAAAGATTTCTCATAATATAGAATTTCTCTCTGTATGCCATGAACATATGCTTTCTTAAAATACAAACTCACAAGGCTTTTGTAGAAAATGATGGGTGCCTGATTGCATACCTGTTGCTTAAGAACAAACTCATCTCCTGATTCTGATTTCTCCATCCCGAGATCACCCCTATATTCCCCTAGAGCCTTATTCTTTCTTCCTTCCCAAGATTGGAAGTGAAGCTGGGGTAGGTCTACAGGTAGGTTCAGGACTGAGGACACAGTTAAATGTAACAGGAAGCCCATTTTCATCTACATTGTCTGCCAGTGTTAGTTTTCAACATGTGTGAATAACCTGGGTCTGGCTCTCAAGAAATGACTAATTGTGCAGAGCCTTTTCCCTTTATATACAGTACTGAGGAATGTAAATATTAGCTTTTAGACATTTTGTAGCTTTATCTATTAAAGTGGAAGACTGTAAGAAATGGTCTGTGTTGACAGTCTTTCTGATTGTTTTAGAGAAAATACTGATAACCAGAAGTTCTTGCCAGAGAAATTGTAAGGTTCCATCAGCTGTAGGCACAGGTCCAAGCTTACCCCTGTGACTGACAAAGACACTAGTTCCCTTCAGATGAGAAATGAAACTAAATTCCTGACTGCAAAGAGTCATCGCAATCCCCTTGGGTTTTTTTGGGTTTTTTAAATTTTTTTTATTTTAAATATGAGAAGGTATCCTTGGACCTAATTAGCAATCTAAAATCACCAAACAGTGGAGAGAAGTAGCCAGGAGATAGGAATCCAGATGGGTTTTACTCTGCTTGTACTTTAGGTCTTGTGTGTCTTGTTTCACTTCTTACATGTTTTCCAGCTGAAAAATAGGTGGATGCTGCTCACTCTTGCTTCCCTTTCTGGCTGTATCCCTCCTCTACATACTCTAGGCCAGACATTGTCAAACTCTAGCATGCTTCAGAATCCCCTGGAGGGCTTGTTAAGCATAGATTACTAGATCACTTCAAAGTTTCTCATTCTCAGGAGGTTGTCGCTCAGTAGGGAGTCTGAGGTTTGCAGTTCTAGCAGATTCCTAGGTGTTGGGGCCCGAGGTCAGGGACCTACATTTTGAAAACCACTGCTCCTGTCTCTGACCATACCTGCAGCTCCCTGAACATCTGTGCTCTCTTCCCACACCTTGCCTTTACCTGGAACACACTCCACTGGTTTATCTTCTTGCTACTTATGTGGTTGTACAGATTCAGCTCACATACCACCTCCTCCAGGAAGCCTTCCTTTACGCCCTCTTCCATCCCCAAGACAGGATTAGATACTTCTTGTCTTTGTTTCTATCATTGTTTTCTGTTTACATGTCTGTGTCCCATATTAGATTATTAGCTTTTTAGAGGGCAGAGGCTGGATTTTATCTCCATTTACCAGTATCCTCTAGAATGACAGTAGCAGCTGAACAGAGGTTTGTTGAGTGACTGTACTCTACTCACCCCAACATTGTTTTCTTAACAAAAGGATGTGAAGCTCAGAAGTGGGGACCTGAATGTAACCGTCTCTGTACTGCCTGTATGAACAATGGAGTCTGCCATGAAGATACTGGAGAATGCATTTGCCCTCCTGGATTTATGGGAAGGACATGTGAGAAGGGTAAGTCAAGAGTACTTGATGAGAAAGCTGTGACTTTAAAAAGCCACCATGGCTGGATCTAGAACTTTAGATCTGGACACAGATGGGGATGGAAGCAAAACGGCCTGTGTTAAGCCTTATGGTAGCTTTGTGTGAGTTAGAAAAAGATGACTTTCCCTAAAAGTTCTTTATTGCTAACCACTGGAAAGTTATAATAAATATACAAATTTATGACATCTGTGATATAAATGTCACCCTCTAGGTTTGTGCAGTGCACAACCTACATAACTGAGTGGTAAGACTGATATCCTCTTTTTGGGGCAGTTTCATTATTTGTAAAATAAGCCATAAGGGCATGTTCATCCTGCCTATGCCACAGCTAAAATTATACTATTGTCCACGTTCACTAGTCTAGGAGAGACCCTTTAAAAAAAGAATTATGCATTTGAAGGAGTTGTATATTTGACCCTGAATCAGCCTTTTTCCCTCCCAAAGCTTGTGAACTGCACACATTTGGCAGAACTTGTAAAGAAAGGTGTAGTGGACCAGAGGGATGCAAGTCTTACGTGTTCTGTCTCCCAGACCCCTATGGGTGTTCCTGTGCCACGGGCTGGAAGGGTCTGCAGTGCAATGAAGGTATGTACAGATCACACCCCTAACCAGAAAGAGTTCTAGCAGGTATGCAAAGGAGATCCAGTTGTAGGATATACTTGGACTGCTCAGTCAAGTACCCATTGCTGGGCTACAGGGTTTTTGGTTTTTTGCTTTTTTTTTTTCATTTTGGTGCATTTATTTCCAATCTGGTTTTTTATGCACAAATACACTTTGGTTTTTTTCCTCCAAAATAGTATTATACTGTGTATACTATTTTATAAACAGCTTTCTTTGCTTAATGTGTCACACACATTTTTCTATATCAATAAATATTCTTCCTAGCACCATTTTTCGGAGATACATAATGTGCCATACAATAGATATATCTAGTTATTTAACCATCCCTCCAAAATTTCCAATATTTGTTATCATTAACCAAATTATGCTGAACATCCTTTTATCATTGCTTAAATTGAGAGGCTTTTTTAGGGTAAAATCTTTTTTTTTTTATTGGTTATGAATTTTCATGAGATACAAAGCTTTTTGTCACCCCTCATGCCCAAGATGTGAAAGCTAGATCCTTACTGGCATGCAGTTACCTTACCTAAGCACGCACCTTACCACAAATTGTGTTTGGGCTGCAGGGTTTTGAATCACAGATGTTATCATCCAAAGTTAACTACAGATGTGCCTCAACTTGCCATGGGGTTATGTCCTGATAGAGCCATCGTAAGTTGAAAGTGTATTTAATATACCTAGCCTACCAAACATCACTGCTTAGCCTTAGCCTACCTTAAACATGCTCAGAACACATCTAACACAAAGCCTGTTTTATAATACAGTGTTGAATATCTCATGTAATTTATTGAATACGGTACTGAAAGTGAAAACCAGAATGGTTGTATGGGTACTGCATGGAATGTGTGCTGCTTTCACATCATCATAAAGTCAAAAAATCATAAGTCCAATCATTGTAAGTTGGAGACCCTCTGTATATTTTCACAATAGGACTCTGGACTTCATAGAAAGTGTTTTCCATACATATCACCTGGGGATCTTATTAAAACACAGATTCTGATTTGGTAGGTCCAAACTGAGGCCTGAGGTTCTGTATTTCTAACAAGCTCACAAGTAGTTCTGATGCTGATGGTTTTCAGACCACACTTTGTGTAGGAAGACCATAGAAGATTTATTTTTTCCAGTGGGTCATAAAAATCTGAGCTTTTAGGTCAGATCCAGACAGGATTTAGGGTTTGAGAATTGAAGGAGTTAAGATCTTATCTGCTGTGTACCTTACTCAAGTAGTACTAACTTCTACCCAACAAGTTTCTTTGTGCTTTCTAAAGTGCGCTTTACTGTTTGACGAGGCTCAATGGTGTGCGTTTAATGTCTGCTGCCACACAGCAGCTTAACATAAACCTGCAGCCAAATATGCCAGACCCTTCATCATGAATGTTAATGTGGCGAATTAGCCAAAACTCAATGTCTTTCCAGTGTTTACCTGACAAAGTCAGCTTTTTACGTATCTGACCCTAATGAGAGCTGCAATGGGGTCCCCAGCAACTTGATACCAATGCTGTAGGGCACAGAAGTTAAATAGAAATAGAAGCCATTCACACATATAAATTAAAATTTTCTAATAGTCACCTATTACAAAGAAATAGGTGAAATAATTTTAATATGTTATTTAATCCAATATGTCAAAAATATTATCATTTCGACATGTAATTAACAGGAAAAAAGTATTGACGAATTATCTTACATTCTTTACTCATGCTAAGTCTTTGAAATCTCAGTGTGGACTAGCCGTATTTTAAGGGCTCAGTGGCACATGTGGCTGGTGGCTACCATACTGGACAGCACAGCTCTACAGGCTTGGAGGAAGAGGGCAAAGAGGGGGGTTTCACAAAATTCAGCTTCAGCTACCTGCAGCACCTCACCCAAGTTCCTCTAGCTGTGTCTTCTCCCTTTTAAGCCTCATGGCCAGCTTAACATCAGCACAGCCATGATAATCAACTTTCCACCCTCTTCCCCCTTGCCCCTCCTTATCTCACGTTCATCAACTTTCCACCCCTGACCCTCTTGCTTTACAAGAAAAACCAGCATTTATGCAAAACAGATTCTTAGGCAAAAATGACCACCAATGACTTTCCTCTAATACAAACCTTATAAAACCTTTTAAGTCTGTACAGGGGCGGGAAATGATCTGACTCAATCTCTCCTCCACGCTGGTGGAATAAATCTTCTTGGCTGAAATAGCGCCTGACTTGGATCTACCTTTTCTCCGTCTCACCGAACCTAACACTCCCATGGAACACTGAAGGAGCCATAGCAGTGGAGGAGGAATCCCATCTGGTCTCTGAAATATGCACCTTAGGTAAAAGGTGACTCCAGGCAGAGGCAGATCCAGTTGCTCTTTTAAAAAAAATATTTAAAAATCTTATGCAAATTTTCAAAATACGTGCATACAAAGAGCCCTACGTTTCTTATACAGATAAGAAATCTAGAACATTAACTTCATCAGCTTCATAGTGAATGTGTCTCTGGGCCCAGATTTGTAAGAGTACATTTTATTAACATCCCATCCCCTCCCTGGCTCAAGAAATCACTGAGACTTTGTGAATGGAAATAAATGGAAATATTCTAATATTCTCCCAGCCTCCTTCAAGCACTCACTAGCCTTTTCCATCCATCCAAACACCAATAAGAAAGGAAGGAGAGGTTCCCAATAGTATCTGCTTAGGGCCTTTATCTCCTTCATAGTCTAGAGTTTAGGAGAGTCACCAATAGATTGTACATTGGGCAAATTTTACATATCAGGGCTGGTTTCTATCTGAGGAAATCAGCAATAATAGATATCCTGAAGCAAATAGTTGTGATAATAAAGGGAACAAAGGCATGCCATTATGCAAATATATGATCATTCAAAGTCATTCAGAGCTTTTTGCCAGAAGGAAAGGTCCAGTGTTTACTAGAAACTGGATAATCAAGGCCTTAAGATGTTTTAAAGTTTTCTGCCTTCCCAGCAGAATTTTGATTTCATTAATTTCCTTTATGATTATTAATAGTTCTCAACCTTTCCACCACCAGCTTTGAGTAAGAAGTAAAAGCAGTTTTAATAAAAAAATTTTCCCCCAGTTTTATTGAGGTATAATTGACAAAAATTGTATATATTTAAGGTGAAGAACCTGATGTTTTGATATACATGTACATTGTGAATTGATTACCACTATCAATTAATGTATTCATCACCTCACATGATTACCTTTTATTTTTGTGGTGAGAATACTTAAGATCTAATCTCTTAGCAAATTTTAAGTCTATAATACAGTATTATTCACTTATAGTAACCATGCTGTATATTAGATCT